>NC_073227.2:45906875-47238750 GCF_029281585.2 Gorilla gorilla gorilla
AGGCAGGCGGATCACTAGGTCAGGAGATCAAGACCATCCTGGCTAACACAGTGAAACCCCGTCTCTACTTAAAATACAAAAAATTAGCCGGGCATGGTGGCAGGTGCCTGTAGTCCCAGCTGCTCAGGAGGCTGAGGCAGGAGAATGGTGTGAACCTGCGAGGCAGAGCTTGCAGTGAGCCCAGATTGCACCACTGCACTCCAGCCTGGGCGACAGAGTGAGACTCCGTCTCAAAAAAAAAAAGAGAGAGAATCCAATAGTAATTTTCAATTGAAAAATAATAATAACTGAGTTAGTTTGAATTCCGTGCCTTTTAGCAGCCCCGGGGCCAGTTTCCAGTCAGGTGTGAATGTTAAACCCCTAGTCCTAGAGGCCACACTTAGTCTCATACATTCTCCAAGGCCGTGGGCACTTCAGCTGCTGCTTTTTGCTCTTCCTCTTAGTTCACACTATTTTAAAAAGTTTTTTTTTCAGGCAGGGTCTCACTCTGTCACTCAGGCTGGAGTGCAGTGGCGCTATCATGGCTCACTGCAGCCTTGACCTCCCGGGCTCAAGCCATCCTCTCACCTCAGCCTCCCAAGTAGCTGGGACTACAGGCACGCACCACCATGCTTGGCTAATGTTTTGAATTTTTTGTAGAGACAGGGTTTCACCATGTTGGCCAGGCAGGTCTTAAACTCCTGGGCTCAAGAGATCTACCCGTCCCAGCTTCCTAGAGTGCTGGGATTGCAGGTGTGAGCCACTGCGCCTGGCTAGTTCACACTAGTTTAAGCACCTAGGAAACATCTCTCTCTTTCTTTGGGGGTATAACTGTGCCTCTTAAACATTTTGTTGGCTGGGCACGGTGGCTCAACACCTGTAATCCCAGCAATTTGGGAGCCCGAGGTGGGTGGATCACTAGAGGTCAAGAGTTTGAGACCAGCCTGGCCAACACGGTGAAACCCCGTCTCTACTAAGAATACAAAAATTAGCCGAGCGTGGTGGCGGGCACCTGTAATCCCAGCTGCACGGGAGGCTGAGACAGGAGAATTGCTTGAACCCGGGAGGCGAAGGTTGAAGTGAGCTGAGATCATGCCACTGCACTCCAGCCTGGGCGACAGAGCAAGACTCCATCTCGAAAAAAGAAAAAAAAATTGTTATATTTTATCCTGCATTATATCCATTTGACTTGTGAGTCTTCTCCACACTTGCTAGAACTGCCCAACCCTGACTGTGCTTGCCTGTGTACCTATTAGCTCCCTATAACATCTCATCGTGGGAGGGGAAACAGGGTTTGAAAGACTTCTTACATTGTTAAATTTTAACTTTAAAAATGTTACTCAGTTTGGATAAGCTTTCCCTGCCCTCCCTGGCAAAATGTTGACCATTTAAAGGAGGAAGAATGTTCCAAACTTTTCCTTAAAGCAATCATTGTAGTGTTTCTGCAGCAGCACAACCGCTGAATTCCTGAAGTCTTAATTTTCCAAAGATTGAAGGGTGTTTTGTTTTGTTTTGTTTTGTTTGTTTTGTTTTGTTTTGAGATGGAGTTTCACTCTTGTTGCCCAGGCTGGAGTGCAATGCTCGATCTTGGCTCACTGCAATCTCTACCTCCCAGGTTCAAGCAATTCTCCTGCCTCAACCTCCTGAGTAGCTGGGATTACAGGCATGCACCACCACACCCAGCTAATTTTTGTATTTTTAGTACAGACAGGGTTTCACCATGTTGGTCAGACTGGTCTGGAACTCCTGACCTCAGGTGATCCACCCTTCTCGGCCTCCCAAAGTGCTGGGATTATAGGCGTGAGCCACTGCGCCCAGCCAAGATTGAAGTTATTTGAATTTTTACCTGAAAGAAAACATCCTCTTGGGTTAGCTTCCTGTTCCCCCCTACAGAAAGAGGAAGAGAAGAGAAGGCTACATGAAAGAGCTGATAGCATCCAGAGAAGGAAAAACAAGAGAGAATTACATCACTGAATAATGACAATGATCATGATGTGCTATACTGCATGCCAGGTTCTGTTCCAAGTGTTTTACATTTACTAACTCATTAACCCTATCAACAACATAAGATAAGTACTATTATTTTTATTCCCGTCATCTTAAAGAAGGGACACATAGGCCGGGCGCGGTGACTCGCGCCTCATGCCAGCACTTTGGGAGGCCGAGGCGGGCGGATCACAAGGTCAGGAGATCCAGACCACCCTGGCTAATACGGTGAAAGCCCATCTCTACTAAAAATACAAAAAATTAGCCGGGCGTGGTGGCGGGCGCCTGTGGTCCCAGCTACTCTGGAGGCTGAGGCAGGAGAATGGTGTGAACCCGGGAGGCAGAGCTTGCAGTGAGCCGAGACTGCGCCACTGCACTCCAGCCCGGGCGACAGAGCCAGACTCCGTCTCAAAAAAAAAAAAAAAAAAAAAAAAAAAGAGGGGACACAGACACATAGACACACCAGAGTTCAGTGAAAATAACTTGTTCAAGTTCACATAGCCAGGAAGTGGTCTGAGACCATCCGATGCTGGTCAGTGAGACAGGTATGAGTTCTTCCTTTCAAGAAATGTTCAAATTTAAAGAGGCTTTAGCCTCTTGTGATTCCAGAACATTAAGGAGGGATTATGCACAGATTTATGGAGTCTTGTCACTGATTTCTCATGGGTGCTTAACCTAAGATCAAAGGTTCTCTGATGGTTCTGTGCATACACTCCAAGGGGTCAGTGAACTTGGGTGGAAAATAAAAATACATTTTTAAAGTTACTTCTAGCAGTTCTAATCACAATTTACATTTCTCTGCCTTAAAAAATTTGGGTAACAAACCATAATAGTATTATCACTCCCCATGACATTGTCATCAATAGAAATCATTGATTTTCATGTCACATTTCAGTTGTAATAAGTATTTCAGAATATCATATATTTTTATCACTCTCAAAATCATGGTAGTTATTATACCTGTGGGCAAATCTTGTTATTTAATACATTAATAATGATGTCCATATATTACAATATTATGCTTTTAAAAGTATATGTTGATGTCTGTATTTCCATATAATTGGTTACTTAAAGGAGAATTTTATATAATTGGCTATATAATTGGTTACTTAAAGGAGAACTTCTCTTAAAGGAGAATGTCATCCTACATTTTATATTTAGCAACAAAAGAATGAGAAGAAGGCTGAATGTCTGTACTCAGCCTTCCATATAATTTGTAGCCAATTACATGGAAATACAGATACCAACATATATTTTTAAAAGCATGATATCATAACATACGAACTTCATTATTAATGTATTTTATTTATTTTATTTTAGGCATTTACAAATATTATTCTGAGGAAGGTTCCGTAGGCTTCATTACACAGGCAAAGGGATCTATACTATAAAAATAGTTAAAAACCCTTGCCCTAGAGCAGGGTTAGCAAATTATGTCCTGCTCGCCAAATCCGGCTACTTGTTTTTATATGACCCATGAGCTAAGAATGGATTTTACATTTTTAAATGGTTGGAAAAATTTTTTTAAAGAATATTTCGTGACAATGTGAAAATGCATGAAATCCAAATTTCAGCGTCCATACTCACTAGAACACAGCCATACTCATTTGTCTGCATAGCGTTTGTGGCTGCTTTTGCACTGCAACAGACTTTTTTTTTTTTTTTTTTTTCTTGAGACGGAGTCTCACCCTGTCACCCAGGCTGGAGTGCAGTGGCGCGATCTCGGCTCACTGCAACCTCCGCCTCCCGGATTCAAGCAATTCTTCTGCCTCAGCCTCTTGAGTAGCTGGGACTACAGGCATGCGCCACCATGCCTGGCTAATTTTTGTATTTTTAGTAGACACGGGGTTTCGCCATATTGGCCAGGCTGGTCTCAAACTCCTGACCTCGTGATCCGCCCACCGTGGCCTCCCAAAGTGCTGGGATTACAGGTGTGAGCCACTGTTCCCAGCCACTGCTACAGATTTGAAAGGTGGGACAGAGATGGAATGTCCTGCAATGCCTAAAATATTTACTAAATGGGCTTTTAGTAGTTTGTCAACCCTGAATTAGAAGAGAGTAAGGATGCTGAAGACAAGGAAGCTGTCTCATATTTCTTTGCATCACTTCAGTGCCTAGTTCAGAGCCATGGAAAGAATAGCTCATCTATGCATCTCTACTGGTTGAAAGACTACTAACCCCTTTGTGGTACCTACCTGCCACTTTGGAAATCTTGGTAAATTCTACCTCCCCCGTAATGATTTCTCTAAGCTTCCTATCCAAGGACCCACACTCTTTTGAGTAAAGGAGAACTTCATCCTACATTTCATATTTAGCAACAAGAAAATGAGAAGGCTGAATGTCTCTAGCTCAGCTTTAATGTTAAAAGAAATTACGAAGTAATGAAGCAACCTCCCACTATAATGCTGTGGCACAATATGAATTATTATGCAATAGAAAAGTGAGCAAAAAGAGACTGCCCCGGAGCACGTTTCTTCAATATGTGCTGATCAAGGAAACCTTGGTTCTGTGGATGCTCCCGAGAAGTTAAAGGGTTAGAGAGCCCCAGCTGAAGCGCAGCCCAACCAGGAACACCTCGCAATAAGGAGTGTTATTCTGAAAGCCAAGGAAATAACCAGACTCTCATTTCCCCCACACAAATCAAAACACCTCCAAACATGATCACCCTCAAAAACATTAGTTTGAAAGGCAGTAATATGGTATAGTCAAAAAGAATTAGGCTTGCTGACAGAATATCCAGGTTAAAACCCCAATTTCTCCCCCACAGGTTTTCTGCCTTAGGACAACTCCAACTCTCTATAATGAGGGAGAGAAATAACATTTACCTCTGAGGGCTGCTGAGAGGGTTAAATAATATGAGATCTGTAAATTATAACACACTGTACACACTATGCAGGTACCATACAAGGTAGTGATGAGTGAGAACATTTGATGTAGTGTGGAGCTGCAGGCGAGTTGGTATGTTCTCTGCCTGTACAAGTCTGTTTATTCATTCATTCATTCACTCGCTCACTCATATTTCTACCACATCCCAGGAATGATTGAAGACGGCTTAAATGTATTCACTTTTTTTGTAAACAAAAAAGGATTCAAAGTGAATTAAGAAAACAGGACGAAAGGAAAGGGTAGTAGGTGAGATAGAATGATGCTAGGAATTAGGTAGAAACCACTGCTTCTAGACTTTGGATTTTCTGAACCAGTAACATTTCTCCAAACACTAGGAATTGACAAGGGGGCTCTATAATGTTCTTTTGCCAAGTAAAGACATTATAAAACAAGCACAAAGCAATGGATCTCACCATATGGTTCTCACCATAATTTCATAAAAGAAATACTTATTTGTTAGTACCTATAAGGTAGGAAGAACATGATCTCAGAAGACAGAGAAGTTCAGTTTGGTTTTATGAAGTTACACATTGTTATTTATAGTTTGTCTTGGATAGATGAAAAGTGGCACAAACTGGCAATGGCTTGGAAAGGGCATTTGTGAATCACTGACTTAGCACACAAAATGTCCTGGATGCCTGCCAAGCAGTGAACCCCAAACGGTCAGTGCAATGATGGAGGTATAATCAGTTGCTCAAGGAAAGAAAAGTTTTTCTTAGTGGAGTCCTAGGAGAAAGTTTTTCTTGGATTCTCTTTAAAAGGACACTGTGTAAGGTATTAATAAACATCCTGAATAATATCTTCAGACTGAATAGAGTATTTTTATAAAATGCATTCCCCCACTATGGACCAATGGAATAATATCAAAGTGAAACTCAGTAAAAAAAATTTTTCTGGATACACTCCAGGCAAATGGATCTTCACTTGGGTTGATCTGATAAGGAACTGATTTTAGGGGATCCAGATTTTAGAGGACCAGTTGAACTGCATTATCTTTCATGCTGGTCTCCAAGGTCATATTTTTCTCAACCAAACTTCTAACAAACGTTGGCTGCTGATGAGTTCTCAGTTGTTCCTGATTCTAAAGTCCTTCTATAGTATATCTGAAATTAGAGTCTATGTTGATGGTTAAAGAAGGAGTCACATGGTTCAACATTTAGCTCACCTTGGGGGGAAGTATTGACATACCTCTTAGGACAGTTGAGAAATCTAATGAGCTGTCAACAAGAGGAAAACCTAGAAATTCTAACCTAATGGATAGTACTTCTGTAGATAGTACTTCTAATCTAATAGATAGTATTTCTATTAGATTGGAATTTCTAGGCAAGAGGAAAACATAGAAATTCTAATCTAATAGATAGTACTTCTATTAGATTCTATTCTAATCTAATAGATAGTACTTCTATAGATAGTACTTCTAATCTAATAGTATTTCTATTAGATTAGAATTTCTAAGCAGGAGGAAAACCTAGAAATTCTAATCTAATAGATAGTACTTCTATTAGATTAGAATTTCTAGGTTTTCCTCTCTTTCTATATAAAGACATGTATTGAACTCACAAATGTTATATATTACAAATTATTTTTTCATTCATTCATTCACTCAGCACATATTCATTGGATGCCTACTATGTGCTGGGCTCCATTCTGTGAGTTGAAGATACAGCAGCAAATAAAACAGAAAAAATTCTCTGCTCCCATGGAAGGCGGAGGGGGAAACAGATGACAAATAAGATATACAAGTAACCAATATAGTACATTAGAAGGTAAGTGCTATGGAGAAATATAAAGCAGGAAAAGGGATAAGGGGTGTGTGTGTGTGTGTGTATGTGTGTGTGTGTGTGTGTGTAGGTGTAGCTGTGGTTTCCATTTTCAAAAACTTGGTCAGGAAGGCCTCACGGAGAAGGTGACATTTAAACAAAGTGAAGTAAGTGAGGGGCCAATGTGAATATCTGAGGGAAGAGTACGCTTAGCAAAGGGAAGAGTAAATGCAAAGGCCCTGGGGCAGGAGTGTGCCTGGCAGCTCTGCATAACTGCAAGGCCAGTGTGGCTGGAGCTGAGTGAGTCAAGGCTGGTAGCAGGTGATAAAGGACAGAGGTAGTGGTGTGGCAGTTGAGAAAGAAGATCCTGTAGGGCCCTCTAAACCATTATAAGGGCTTCGACTTTTACTCCAGGGAATCTGGAAAGCCATGGGAGGATTCCAAGCCAAGCAGTGACATGGCCCAAATGATATTTTAGCAGATTCACGTGGCTGCTATGTTAAGAATAGACTGCAGGGTGGTGAGGGCCGAATCAGGGAAACCAGTTAGCAGCTCCTGCATTCTAGGTGAGATTACACATTAGGTACCACCAATGGCATTTGGGGTAAAATGAAGTGGGGTTGCTGCAGGGTAGAGAGCTTAGTCAGCTTACCCAGTCTGAGTAAAATCATCGAGATCCATAACTAGCTCTGACAATTTACAAAAAAATTCTCATTGACCTTAGACAAATTTAGATATCATAATTTAAAAATGACGTGCCATCTAGCATTTGCCAAACTTTGTACTTGGTGCCCAGACCCACGGAACCAGCTCGGGTGGAAAGTGAGAACCCCAAGTAAAGGCTGGACATCGTCAGAGAGCTGCGTGGAGCAGTTGCTTGTGTAGAGCAATGACAAATAGGAGAGGTTGCTGGAAAAGGAAGTGGAACCAGTGCCCAGAGTTTTATCTGCTTTGTCCATAAAAGGAGATTAGATACTTCACAGAAGCCTACTCTGGGGCTTAAGTATACAGTTCACCCATTCTCTCACTGCATTGATTTACCGTTGTCTCATGCATTGTAAGCGTGAGTTCTTCGTGCAGTAAAATTTTTGTTTATTTCAATTGCTGAAATTCTAAAATCTATGTTGGCTATCTGCTCATTTTAATTTTTTGCATCATATTTTATTAATCTTATGCCTTTCGGAAAGCAATTTCAGGGATCTAGTATTGCAGACAATTGGATGTAATATAGTCTCTGACTTTGATTTTCATTTTCTTGTCATGAAGAATATTTCTTATAGTTAATTAAGATATTTGGGAACTGGGCGCAGTGGCTCACATCTGTAATCCCAGCGCTTTGGGAGACCGATGTGGGTGGATTGCTTGAGCTTAGGAGTTTGAGACCAGTCTAGGCAACACAGCGAAATCCTGTGTCTACAAAACATTTAAAAATTAGCTGGGTGTGGTGGTGTGCGCCTGTAGTCCCAGCTACTCAGAACACTGAGCAGAGGATAGCTTGAGCCCAAGAGGTCGAGGCTGCAGCGAGCCACGAAGGCACCACGGCACCCCAGCCTGGGCAACAGAGCCAGACCCTGTCTCAGAAAACAAAACCAAAGAAAAGAAAGAAAGAATTAGGAAGAAAGCTAGGAAGGAAGGAAGGAAAAAGAAAGAGGAAGACAAAGAAAGAGAAAGAGAAAAAGAAAGAAAGAAAAGAAAGAAAACAAGATATTTGGGCATAACTTAACAGACTCTATGTTATTATTATTGTTATTTAGAGACAGTTTCTCACTCCAACACCCAGATTGGAGTGTGGTGGTGTCATCACAGCTTGCTGCAGCCGCAACCTCCAGGGCTCAAACCATCCTCCCACCTCAGCCTCCTGGGTAGCTTGAACTACAGGTGTGCAACACCACGCCCAGCTAAGTTTTTTTTTTTTTTGTATTTTTTTATACAGGTTTTGTCATGTTGCCTAAGCTCATCTCCAACTCCTGGGCTCAAGTGATCAGCCCACCTCAACCTCCCAAAGTGCTGGGATTATAGGATAAGCCACCACCCCAGCCTTCACAAACTCTTTAGATCTAACTGTTATGCCTTGGATTGACAGGGTTGGCAAATTACCCGGCACTGGTGTTGCAATGCTGCCTCCTCCCATGCTTGAGGCAGGTGCTGCTTCTCAATCTTGCACCCTTTCCCACTGAGCATGGACTTGCCTTACAAGCCTTGTCCACTCAGGGCTCCTGAAAGTCACTATCAATCAGTGGGAACAAGCGTACCAAGTGAACCACCTTACTATCCTAGGGTTCTAGCCAGTATAGTCTTATTTTTTGCCTTTATTGATGCCATTTTTTGGAAATGGACCCACTACCTTATTATGCACATGTTGAATTTAAGTAAAAATATATAATAGCAATAGTTTGGATTCCTAACTAATATGAGCATTTAAATACCTAACTGATGGATTTAATGATGATTAATTTTGTTAAAGGTCTTCTTTCTACATCAACGAAAGATTTTAATTCTAGATGTATATATGGTTCCCATGGTTCCCTTAACTTTTTAAAAGTAAAGTGGCCTCTGTTTTCTTTCAGCCTCTGAGCTTTTCATGTGATTTAATAGCATCGATGGTTCACAATTTTCTAGAGCTCTGCAGCCATCTTAAAGCTGATATTAATGTTCCTGGCTTTTGGCAATGAATAATTAATTATGCTGCAAATAGCTAAATTAGGAAAGAGTCTATGGGAGAAGCCCTAAAAGAATGATCCATGGCAGGATTTTGGGAAGAGCTGGAGGTGCGGAAGTTGTCCAGACAGGAAAAGTGCAGCAGCCATGATGGTCGGTGCCTTCGCATCAGGGTTTTCACTCGCTGAGCCAATGGGTCCATAGCTGATGTCAGCTAAATGTCCATGGTGGTGAAGAGCTCCACACTCCTTGTGTTCCTGGGTCATACTCCATCAGAAGAATCAGAAGCTGAAGCAGAATCATTGGAGCATTTGGCCCTATTCTCTACTTGCTTTTGTTATCGGTGACTTAAAGAGGGACCAACAGAACACCTTCCTGGGCCTTGAGGGAGCTCTCTGTTGCCATCACCAAGGCCCCATTGGCCCACGCTTCTACCATGGTGTGTACCAGCTCTCCTGGGAGTCACATGGCCACATATCAAGGGGAAGGAGCTACTTCCCTCCTAGAGCAATGGCACCTGCAGGTAAGAGCTGAGTGGTGAGCTCTTACTTCTGCACTCTGCACTGGGCCAGTATGGATCTCCCCACCCACATTTGACAGTCTTCATCCTGCCATACCAGGTATCACCATCTGCTTCAAAGTCCCCTTTACTATTTGTTCTACAACTGCTAGAAAACCTAAGGCCAAATAGGTTGATAGCAAGCTGTCCCCTAATTTCTAAGATAATGCTGTATAGATTTAAAAAAGAAGTTCAACAATCCTTATTGCATACTATAGAGGGAGTTCTGTTTCCCGGAAGTTGAAAGTATGGTAAAATCCCTCCTCATCATTCTTAGGGTGCTAGCTGTCCTGGGAGCTGGAAAAGTGATGCAGAAATTGCTGCTTCTCACAAGGCCATGACCTCTCCCTAACTTAGGTAAGGGTCAAGGCAAATGGTCATTTGCCACTAAGTTATAAATCTCTGAGCTGGAACTTGCTGGATGTCAATGCTTTGAGAGATATGAGGCCTGGGCCTGCATCTGGGCCCCACCCATTCACTTCCTACATCTGTATTCTGGTTAGGCACCCTGCCTGGCTGCCTACCTGTACTTAAGCCTTCCTGTACTCTGGGACTAGGGGTACGGGTGAAGAGAGGGTAGAGGAGGTGAGCGAGTGAGGGAAAGAAAAGGTAGTGGAGTGGCAGGATGGGAGGGGGCTCTGGCCAGGATGTTCTGTAAGCAGAGCCCAGCAAATTATCTCTGTTCCCCTTGGCCTGACCCCTTTTCCCAGGAGCAGGGCCTGGCAAGCAGGGTTGTTAGGTAACAGTTTCAACCATCCTCTGGTGGGTTACATACAAAAAGCAGTTTAGAGTGTCAATGAAATGAATGCTAGTGTACCTTTCTTGACCTCCTAGCACTCTGGAGGTAAATGTGTGTAGCAGGTCACTGCAGACAGGGAGAGAGAGTTCTACAACAGAGTCGAAGGTAAAAACATGAAATAATTTGGGATATGACCCAAGTGATAACAATATGGTTTAACTGGTTTACCTGGTCTTGTAACCTAAAGAATAATTTCCATAACCCAGTTAACATTCTACTCATTACAGTATTTATGACTGTATATTTCTTAAAAAAGAGTTGAGGCTACGCACACAAATAACTACTCAATGACAAAGAATGACCTCAGGGCTACACAGTGGCCAGAGAGCAAGTATATTATAAAGGGCTTTGGATCTTGGAGATTCCAGCACCCACTAACCCTGTAGGCACTAACCTCTTATTTTTCTCCTTAGTCAAATGGATTTAACAATCTTTGCCCTGCAGAGTTTTTGAGCAAATTAGCAACAATATATAAGGACAGTATCTAGCGCAATACCCCAAATCGACTAACGCCTCCGTAAAGAATAGCTACCACTATTGTGAGAGTTTTAAGTCAAGCTGTGAATAAAACTCTTGGGTCCACTTAAAAATACCTCCCCTGGATGTAAGCATCCAGGGAAATCAGGGAATGCCATAAGACAGCCCTAATCTAAAAGCCTACAAGAAGCTCAGTGGGCTTCAAGGAAGACACTGCTCTTGGTACGATGAGGAAACCTGGCCCTCTATTTGCCTCCTGGGCCACAGTAATATTGATAATAGCTGCTGCTTTTAGTTGAGGACCATGTACGTCTGTGTCACTGCACTGGCCACTTTACTTACACTTTCCTGCTTTGTCCTCACAAAGATCCTGTAAGGTGTGTATTGGTCCCATTTAGCAGGTAAGACAATGAAGACCAGAGGTCCAGCACCTTGCCTAAACCACACCTGCTGGGATTTGGATTCAAGTCCAACCGTACAGCTCAAACGCTCAGCCACTTCCCTAAAGTCCACCCCCAGCTACATTAAGTAAAAAAATCCAGAAAGATGCCACCTGGGGGTCTGGAACTGCCTCCTCCGAGCACCCGGCTCTCCCCTCCCTGCGGACTCTTCTCTGGAGAGGATGTGATGCTTCTTACTTTTCTCAGATCCCTCTCCCCACCCTGCGAGTGACGTTGCGCCTCTGTGCCTGGTGGGATAGGGATCTGGGAGCTTCGCCTGTTTTTTGCACACTGCCATCCCCTAGTCTTAGGGAGCGAGCTCTGTCCCGCTTTTCACATCTCCTCCGCGTCTTTCCTTGCACTCTACAACACCGCTGGGAATGTCCCCAGACCTGATCGGGGCATGCACACCGGGGTGTGCGTGTGCGTGTGGTGTGTGTTCCTGCGCGTGTGCCGGGCTCGCGGGGCAGGAAAAAGCGCCTAATCCAGGCTCTGCGTCACTCCCGCAATTGGTTAGAAATGGAGTTGCCTGGTGTTTAATCCCGGGAGGGCACTTCGCCTTCGTTGTTTCCCAGAGTCCCTGATTTTCCTGCCTCGCATGCCAGCGCCCCATAGGGCATCCGTGCCTCAGTTCACCTCTTGCCATCCTCCAAGGACGGGGAGAAGGGGTAAGGCGCGGGAGAGCCAGGTGGCTTGGTCGCCCCCGGCCCCCGCCCCCCATGTTGTGTGCAGTTTCCACCACGTCTGTTTCGGAGGGAGAAGAGGAGGGTGCAGATGAGGCGAGGCGCCTTCGGGAGCGCGGAGAGCGGGCAGGCAGTGCCACCTGCTGAGAGCCACTCAGGCCGAGCAAGCGGCGGGCAGTGCCACCTGCTATAAATAGGCCGCCAAGGACAGGGTGTGCGACTGCACATCCCGCCACGAGGGCCTGCATCACGCGCGGGGCCCCGCGCCCTCGGCTCCCCAGGGAAACGCTGTGCCCAGATCCTGCGCAGGGGTCTGGATGGGGCGGCGGCCCGAGTACTTCCCCCCTATTCCCCCCACAGACACTGGCTGAGGATGGCCCGGGGGCTTGGGGGCGGGGGGTGGCAAGGAGGGGAGGGAGGCCGCGGCGGACCCGCAGTGCAGCAGCTGTTGCTCGCGTGTGACTCGCCCGTCCGGGCCGTGCTGCCCGGGCACAGTCACACGGCGCAGTGGGGAGGAAGAGGACACCGAGTCCCCCTCCCAGCTCCCCGGTGACCGAGTGGGGAGATCCCGGCTCCTGTCTTCCCCTCGCCTCCAGCGCGCTCGCCCAGGCTGGGAGGAGGAAACCAGAGCCGCGCGCAGACACCTCCTCCTCCTCCTCCTCCTCTTCTTCTTCTTCCTCCTCCTCCTCCTCCTCCTCCTCCTCCTCTTCGGCTGCTGCTCCTGGTGCCGCCACCGTCCGCCGGTGCCTGTTGCTGCCGCCGCCGCGGGACCCGCTGTGTCCTCAGCTGGGTGGAGAAGAGGCGGGCGCCGAGCCGAGGGGAGCCCCCTCCCCGTCCCCCCGCGGCGGGAAGAGCGCAGCCAGTCGGGTACGATGGACTCCCCGCCCGCCCAGGCCGTCCCCAGGATGCCCCCAAGCACCTGCGCGTCCCGGCCCGGCCCCGGGCTCTGAGCGAGCCGCGGCACAGGTAAGGCGCTTCCTGGGGCTTCGTCCTGGCCACCCTGCCGGCTCCTCTCGGGGCATCGCGGCCGCCCCCTCCCGCAGCACGACCCTGCCCCGCCTGGCCGCGGAGGGGAAGGCATCTGGCCGCCCACGGACGCGAGGCCAGGGTCTCTCGGGGGAGGAAGTTCATTGCCATCTCGTTGCCCCCCTTACCCCCCCACCCTCGCCGCCCTTGGACGAAAGCGAAACCTTAATGTTGCTAGCGACCCGAGAGCTCCGCCGGCTTCTCCCCCCACCCCCGCCCGCTCACTGGTCCGCGCATCTCTCCCCTCCCCCCTCCCGCCAATTATCCCAGCGTGTTTGCAAGGCGACCAGATTGGAAAGAGTGTGGTCAGAGTGACCCCAAGCCACGCTTTAAAAGTTCAGGGTACTTTGCAGTAGTAACTTTGGCAGCTCCAGCAGTGCGCGCAACATTTCTTTCTATGGGTACATCCTGTACCAGTCATTTTGAAACCCTGCTTCATTGTTTCTAGCCGCTTCCTGATGGCTCTGTGATTATGAGACCCCCGCAAACTTCACCAGGCATTAAGGTTTTGTTTTTGTTTTTTTTTTTTTTTCAGAGAGGTATCATTTCGTTTGAAATCCACCTAGATGTGGCTTTTCCTGTTTTGATTTTACTTAACATAGCTTATTCTCTGGAAGTTGCTTTAAAAAGAAATTGAAAGTGATGGTTGTTCCTTCCACCAAACAGTTTAATTTTCAGGGTGCCCCATATTAATGGATATGTTTTCCCTTCATAGATTTCTCATTGTTTCCTTTATGATGGGATGATTTCATTTATTAATAAAATCAGACTTTGAAAGAGCATTTAAAAATGACCTGGTTTAAATAGGTCACACCCAAGAAACTCAGCTATCTGTACAAGTTCAAACTCCTAAACTTTTTGCACTGGACCTAAGCTGAATGCAGAGGCCCTGGTCCAAAACCCTTGTTTAGGAGGGCAGAAATTTCTTCCCTAGATGTGAGCTGGAATTGGTAGGAGTTGGAGAATGGCCACCTCTGGTTTTTGTTGTGTTTTGGAAGTCAGCTGCATGTGGGAGGGATTGGGGTGGAAGAATGAAAGGAGGGCTGCTCCCAGAGGCTGGGAATCCACCTCGCAGAACGACTTTTTATATTTCTGACTCTTCGTGTTCTGTCACTCCCGTGGGTTAGAAATACCTGGACAGGTGAGTTCGGCACCTTTTTCTAGAGTTGAGATGGCTTCTCTGGGTGGGGAAAGAGGTGTGCGTCATAATCAACTCCTTCCTTGGAGCTGTCTTAAGGAATAAGGACATGGCATGAAAGAGTTTGCATAGAAAAGGTTTAACTGCTTTTGTAAACAGGTGTTTTACAACTATTTGAAATTGGATGCTATCATAGTCTCACAGTCTGCCTGTTTCTTGTTATTTTTTTCTAGCATGTTATAGAAAAATAAGACCCCAACAAGCGCTTTCTCTCCAGATTTATCTATAAGTAACCGTTGACATAACATGTGCTACTGGATCGTAGCCACAGCTGTGAGTTAAAAGGTATCATATAAAGTGTTTAGGCCGGGGCAGTGTCTTACACCTGTAATCCCCATGCTTTGGGAAGCTGAGGCAGGAGGATCGTTTGAGCCCAAGAGTTCAGAAAGATAGTGAGACCCCATCTTTACAAAATTTTTTTCAATGAGCTAGGGGTGGTGGCACCCACCTGTAGTCCCAGCTACTTGGGAGGCTGAGGCAGGAGGATCACTTGAGCCCAGGAGTTCGAGGCTGCAGTGAGCTATGACTGTGCCACCTCACTGGAGCCTGGGTGACAAAGTGAGATCCCATCTCTTAAAAAAAAAAAGAGTTTAGGGGACATTTTCTGAAGTGAACACAAGTAGAGCATTCAAACACTATTGAGTGCAAGGAGACCTGGAAGGGACTAAGTGGTTCAAAGCAGGAAATAAAATCATCAGGTGATAATTAAAATAATTTCTTTCCTGTGGATTTGTCCAGCCATTTGCAAACCAGGAGAACAGGAAAAAAAATCACTAGTGTAGTTATAAATTATTACATTACGTTTTCAAAGGAAAATTTTACAAATGCGTCTCCTTGTCATAGTCTATTGTTATCTACCCCACTGAGAGTGCTGGGGCTTCCCCTTTTCACCACGACAGCATTTCTGGTTGGGTGGCAGTCATGCAGTGTTGACCTGGTGTCCCATAAGGCACAGTTTGTCAAAACACTAGTGGGTATTAGGAGGAAACGTGCAACTCTGAAGCAACAGAGCTTGCCCCTTCTTCCTCATTATCCAGCTGGTGATAATCCCTGTCCCCCACTTCCCTAGAAGACAGCTCTGACCAGGAAGGCTGCAATGACAATGAGATGTACCCCTATGCAGAGCCAGATGTGGGTGGGTGGCTTTTTTGTGGTCCAGATCTTCTAGGATCTTCTAGGATGTACCACTGGCAAGCAGTGGGGAGCCTGAATCAAAGAGCATGGCTGTTACCTCTTCTGTGTTCACAGCAGCATCTTCAGTTGTCTTGGTGCCTGGAGCAGGCACCACAGCTGCCTGCTCTGTTGGCCACCAGCTTTCTAGAGTAGATGGTAGGGAGGAGAGCAAGGGGCTCAAGAGGATTCTGTCTTTGAACATGCTTTTAATTTGATCTGACAGAATGGCAGCTCCCTGAAGTCCTTCCTACTCTCTCCACAGCATTTCTCTGTAGGTCCCCAGTTTCTGCTCTTTTCAGATTCTCAGAGGACTGAAAATGTATCACGGCCCATTTGGGGACTTCCTGTATATGTGTGGGTGCCTCAGGATCATTTGTTTTGCCCTTTTCCGGACTACCGTGCTGCCCTTCTCAAGTTTAATGACCACGTTAGTTTCAATATTTTATATATTTCTCAGCAGTTTTCATCTCCTGGTCATTAAACTTGAGAAGTAAAATCTGCTTATTAAAATGACTGAGTCCATGGCCAGGCATGGTGGCTCATGCCTGTAATCCCAGCACTTTGGGAGTCCAAGGCGGGTGGATCACTTGAGGTCAGGAGTTCGAGACCAGCCTGGCCAGCATGGCAAAACCCTGTCTCTACAAAAATATAGATATACAAAAACTAGCCAGGCATGGTGGCATGTGCCTGTAGTCCCAGCTATTTGGGAGGCTGAGACAGGAGAATCGCTTGAAGCCAGGAGGCGGAGGTTGCAGTGAAACATGATCGTGCCACTGAGTCCATTCAGCAGCAGAGTAGTGTTGGGGTTTGTATCCCTGTAGTGATGACGAAGGATTTAGGTTTTCAGTCAGAACTGTTACCTTACAATTTCCTTCACTGACTTTTCTTCCTTTCCAACACCACATTCCAATAAAAAATATCTTTAGACCAGATTCTTCACGAAAGTCATGAAGGTTTTCATCTTCAAGGTTTTTGACATTTTTTTTTTTTGAAAGGAGTCTTGCTGTGTCACCCAGGCTGGAGTGCAGTGGCGCGTGATCTCAGCTCACTGCAACCTCCGCCTCCTGGGTTCAAGTGATTCTCCTGCCTCAGCCTCCCAAGTAGCTGGGACTACAGGCGTGCTCTACCACGGCCGGCTAATTTTTGTATTTTTAGTAGAGGCGAGGTTTCACCACCTTGGCCAGGCTGGTCTTGAACTACCGACCTTGTGATCCACCCGCCTTGGCCTCCCAAAGTGCTGGGATTACAGGTGTGAGCCATGGCACCCGACCGGTTTTTGACATTTCTAAGCCAAAAGTTCCATTTGATGAGGTCTTAGATGCAGGGGCAATGTGTCCCTTTTCAGATTTCAGATGTTTAGAAAAAGATTTGTCATATTTGGGCCAACTGAAAAACTCTTGATATGTAGGTTTTTATGAAGCTGTGCAGAATGTAGGAAATACATTTTAGAACCAACAAAGAGGCATTTAATTTTGAGTGTGCCTGTCTCCTTTGAGATGAGCAACAGCTATTTTTCTCTTAAAAAGACAATGCATGTATTTATCAGCACATTTTATATAATCGGCAAATCTAAACCTCTGAATTAGGTAAGCACTATAGATTTGTTGCCAGAATTAGTGAATTTATACATGCAAAGTGCTTAGAACAGTGCCTGGTACACAGTGAGCACTCAATATTATTTATTGCTATTATTATGTTTATTTATTTTATACTTTTAGAGTATAATTTTGATGTTAGGTTTGGATTGCTGAGGCCAAGCAAAATTTAGATAGACCAACCCAGCTAATCCACTAGAAAGATATTTGAGGGTTATTCCCATCTAAAGATCTATGGGATCTTTGGATATCATCTATGAGAAACAACAGAAGTTTGTAGATAAGACAGATATAGATTCAAATGCCGCCTTCACAATTTATTAGTGAGGGAACCCTTTGGTAAAATGAGCATGACAAAACCTACTTCTCAGCTTTGTGAATGTACAGAAGATCATGAATGTAAAATGTCCATGAAGTGGTAGGTGGTCAACAGATATTGCTCTAGCAAAGTGGTTAAGAGCAAGCAAACTCTGGAGCCAAAGGGCCTGGGTTCAAATCCCGATTCTGCCACTTCTTATAGTATGGCCTTGGGCGGGTGACCTCACTTTTCTGTGCCACTATTCAATGATAATATTCCTTTATTGTCCAACGTTTTGTAAGTTAAATCAGTTAATAAAGACACTATGATAATGTGTTGGTAACTATTCTTTTTACTTTTAGCAGAATAACTTACAGGAACACTGCAGGTAGGAGGGTTATACATAATCTCTGAGGGCCAGCTAGGACACTCGCCCATTTCCCACCCTTTTTCCTGTGCAATGAAGAGTATAAGAAGTGACAGTGCCATTCTAAAGGACTAGCCTTGAGTTGACTCTAATTTATATGACTCGTGCCTGTAATCCCAGCACTTTGGGAGGCCGAGGCTGGCAGATCACTTGAGGTCAGGAGTTGGAGACCAGCCTGGAAAACATGACGAAATCCGATCTCTACCAAAAATGCAAAAATCAGCCGGGTGTGGTAGCGCACACCTGTAATCCCAGCTACTGGGGAGGCTGAGGCAGGAGAATTGTTTGAACCCAGGGGGCGGAGGATGCAGTGAGCTGAGATCACGCCACTGCACTACAGCCTGGGTGACAGAGTGAGATTCTGTCTCAAATAATAATAATAATTTATATGAGAAAGAAGTCATTCAAAAGCATCATTACTTTACATGTCAAATTAGAGAGGCACACCCCAGTACTAAAGCATCCTTGATGATGAAAACATTTAGAACCACTGGTTTCAGGAGCTCCATGCAATGGTGAAACAGCCTCTACTCCAAGGGTTGTTGCTCCCTGTGGGATTCCTGGGTGAGGAACACACTGTTCCCATTGGGGTGGAATCCTGTGGAGGAAGTGGATGAAGAGTGTAGCCAAGCCAGTGAGCCTACTGCATGGGATTAGAGTACTTCAGGTTGCAGTATAATTCTTTTCAGGTGCATGCTCACTCCATCTGGCCTAAAGAACAGAGAAATTAAACCATTGATTCGCAGAGCAATATGAGTAGCCGCCTGGGGACTTCCTGTCCATTCTGGGATCCCCAACAGCTAATCAATATTGGCCGGTTCCTAATCTGGCCTAGAGCTAGAGGCCACTAGCACCCCTCCATTCATCCTTTCTTCTCTCCCTACCCACTCCCACCAGCATTCTGAGGAGGTGAGGGCTGAAGCTGCAGAGGCTGTTGTACTGTTAGTTACTGTAAAGTCCCCATCCTGCTCTCTGTAGTTTGCTGTGAAGGAGTGGAGGGGGCTAGGAACAAAGGGGGTTCCCAATAAGCAGCTTACTAATACCTACCCTTGCTTCTCTCACTTCCTGATCAATAATTCCCATCCTTTCTTCATGTACCTCCCCCACATTTTTGTTCTTTAAGGGAAGAAGGGAGCAGCTTTCCATCCCCACACAATGTTGGGGACATTTGGTATTATACATTATGAAAATAAGATTCACCAGATTTTAGAGATGGAAGAAAACTTGGGGATGATCTTGTTCCATTCTCTTATAAGAACAAACAAGATTTGGAGAAGCTGAGTAACTTGCTTTTTCAACTTCACACTTGAAAGTGTTTTCATGAGGAAGTTGGGGTTCTCTGCAGCACTTGGATGGGAGTCAGGGACTTGGATTGTCCCAATTCTGTCACTAAATTTGGACAAGCCACTTAACTTTTCCAGAATCTAGTTGCCTCATTTCAAATATTAGGGAAATTTCTAAATGGCTTAAAAGGAGCTTGTTAGCTTTAAAAGTTTATGATTCTAAGTGTATGCTGCCAGAGATATGTAGCATAGCAGGACACATTAACAAGATTATTGAAACTGTTCTAATAAAGGACATCTTTGTGTCTTGGGTAGCTACTATGTTTAAAGACTGTGCTAGGTGGGAGTTGTGCAGAATACACAGGTTTGCTGTAGAGGGATAGGGCGTGTACACAGACAACTCCACTAACAAGAACATTACTAGAAGCTTATTGGAATCACAGTATTTCTTGCTGAGGGTATGAAACATAAGAGTTCTCCTTGGAATAGGAGGTTCTATTTGGGGTTTAAAGAATGGTCAAAGGTTGAGTGCAAATAACGTGGATTGAGATGGCTTTAAAAAATAATCAAATGGTTTGTTAGTATTAAACTGGTGCAGAAATAATTGCAGTTTTTGCCATTCCTTTTAATGGCAAAAATTGCAGTTACTTTTGCACCAAATCCCTAATATTATTTGCATAGTTTATCTCTGTTATGGAAGTTTTTATTGACAAGTAATGTAGATATTCACCTGATCTAAGTTACCCTGAATCTTATATTAGCAGAATCTGAATTGCTTATAAATAATTATGGCCATGTTGGACGTAGAACTTATTATTTGATAGTTTATGAACAGTGCTAAGGTCTAATCTACTTTTTACAGAGAAGCTAAGAACATGCTACAGCTGGTTGAAAAAAACTTCAGGCACTGAAATGTTTTGTCAATGAAATGGCAGGACTCATTTGATGACTGATTATTATCAACTGATTTAAATGACTGAAGTTTTGGTACTGTGTACATCTATACTCTAAGAAGGAAATTGAAAGTAATTCTGCTATGCTTGTTGCCACTATATTAATAACTGCCTCATCTAAAATAATTGATAGAGCTCAGATTTATCCTTTGTAATAATTCTAGTACTTCTTTAAACATGTTTTGGGATTAGCAGCTGTCAACAGTTAGAACATGAAACAGATTCTGTTACAGGAGTAGAAGTCGATCCAGACATTTAATGTCATTTTCACCTGTGAGAGAGAGAGAGAGATCATTATTTATGGGATTATGTGAACTTCAAGTCTGTTTTCATTATTAGGAGAAGCTGTGCTTTAAAGAACAGTCAGGGACTTTACTTTCATGAAATGCCTGAGCTGTAAATAAAGTATTGCTTTATTTTTTATTTCTTGAACATTTGAAACAAAAAATTAGCTATGAGTTATGTTCAAATTATATTACAAAAATGTGCTCTTAGCATTGTGCATATATATTATACAGAAAAACATAGAGTAAAAAAAAATAGACTTCAGTTCCTGTTCAGAAAAGGTTTAAAATTTGAATACTGATTTTGGAAACCCCAAACCTTAAGAATTCAAGAAGCTTACGGTCTTCTTGAGGGACACCTATTCAAACTCTTAAATATGGTGATTGGGTAGAAAGTGCAGAAAAGCCTGCTGATACATGCCCTAAAATACCTTGGAAAAAAGAGGTGGTAGTTGCTTGAGGTAGGACTTAAGTACTAGTTGGAAATAGAAGACAAGGATGGAGACTGTTGGTAGATGACTCTCCATGGGTCCTTCTTGTTTCTACACACCTTGTAAGCAGGGCATTGAGTGCCTGTGTTCCAAACTACCTTTTCCATCATGTTTCTACAGCAAACAGTCATGGAAGATAGAAATAGAGTCTTCCTCTGGAGCAAAGGGCAGACACGCTTGCTTCCTGTACTTCCCACTATAAAATATTCCGGCTCCCTAAACTCAGCTGCCTTTCCTGTAACCCACCATGATACAGATGTCACCTGATCTGTGGGAATTGGGGGTCAGGGAACCAACAGAAATGCTGACTGTCTGGCTACTGTGACTGCCCTGAGTAATAAATTGTCCTTCGTCTCCAACCCAGTAGTCTCATGTTTTCTACCAGCAGGCTAACTTGTGGCAGGCTAACGTGTTAGTTTGCAAGTAAGGTAAAATCTCAGACCCTTTGCAGTTTGTGGCAGGGATTATATTCTGAGGAGAGAGGAACAGTATGCACCATGGCTCAGAGGCATGAGAAACGGGGAACCATAACTAGTTCTCTATCTTCAGAGCCAAAAGGTGCACCAAGGAGGGCATTTTAGGGGAGAATATAAAGTAGGAGATATAGACACAGCCAGATTCCTGAGAGACCTTATATGCCAGGTAGAAGACTTCAGATTGTATGGGGGGAATTATTAGAGAATTTTTAGCAGGGGTGTGACATGATAAATTTTGTGTTGATTAAGTTACTCCAGGAAATATGCGATGGGTGGATTGAAGGATGGGGCACCTTTTCTCTAGGACAAAAAAGAAAGAGTGGTTGGTGAAGTCAGTTAGAGGTAGTAACAGGATGAAGAAAGAATCTGAATGACCCCTTGGCCATTCAGTGAGTAGTGATGCTATTCACCTAGATACAGCACATAGGAGGGAAAAGAAATTCTGGGAAGGAGGGAGATGAGACTGAGTTAGCTTTAAAATAACTAAATTCAGGCCTAGGAGCCTATAGGCTATCCAGATAGAAATATTTAACGGCCTATATGGATCTGGAACTCAGGAAGGAGGCTTCCGTGGGAGCAGAACACTTGGGCACCATTAGGGTGTATGTGGTAGACGCATTCTTGTGCAGCAGTCAAGGGGATGGGATTTAGAGTCAAGTGCAAATTGCCCCCCATCTCCTGTGATAAGTGACTGAAGCTCTCCGGGCTTCAGTTTCCTAGTTCATCATAGTGGGCTCTAGCGGATAAATGTTACAAAGGTTAAATGAGACAACATAGGCAAAGTGCGTGGTACTCAATAGAAGTCAGCTGCTGTCATCAGCAGCAGGATCATCAGAATGTGGTGCTTGACACCAAAAGATTAGGTGAGATTGCCCAAAACAGCAGGTGAAATGAGGGGAGAGGATGAAGTCAAACACAGGAAGAAAAGCCTTTGAAGTATGTGGAAAGAAACAACCAGAAAGGTAAGATAAGAACCAGAAGAGTTTCAAGAAGGAAGGTGTGGCCGGGCGCGGTGGCTCAAGCCTGTAATCCCAGCACTTTGGGAGGCCGAGGCGGGCGGAACACGAGGTCAGGAGATGGAGACCATCCTGGCTAACACGGTGAAACCCCGTCTCTGCTAAAGATACAAAAAAATTAGCTGGGCGCGGTGGCAGGCGCCTGTAGTCCCAGCTACTCCGGAGGCTGACGCAGGAGAATGGCGTGAACCCGGGAGGCGGAGCTTGCAGTGAGCCAAGATCGCGCCACTGCACTCCAGCCTGGGCGAGAGAGCGAGACGCCGTCTCAAAAAATAAATAAATAAATAAATAAATAAAATAAGGAAGGTGTGGCCAAGATTGAGAAATTCGTCAGAGCAAACAAGGCAGTCAGGAGCTAAATAGCCTCCTTTAAATTTTACAACCTTGAGGACCTCGGCAACTTTAACAGAATTTCAGTGGATCCCTAGGGCAAACCAGGCCTTACAAACCAGGGATGGATGGTCAATAGGAAGTGGAGACAGTAAGTGTAGACCTTACCTTGGAGGGAAGGAAGAGAAAGAGCCATGGCCAAGGGAAGTTTGAAATCAAAGGAAATATCTTTTTTTTTTTTTTTCGATTGGAGAGACCTTAGTTATTCTTTTAAAATACTTATTGAGTCCCTACTTTGAGTCAGGCACTATGGCAGACACGAGGGAGATAGCAGTGAATCAGACAGATGCAACGCCTGCCTTCATGGAGTTTCACCTTAGCATTTGTCCATATGCTAGGGGAGTGGAGCAGGGGCAGGGGGCTGGATACAGGAGAGACTGAAGATCCAGGGAGCACGTGAGTAAATAATAGGGCTTGAGATCCCACAGACAACTCAGCTTTGAACAAAAGGGTTTTGTCATCCAATAGGACAAGAAGGCGTTAGGATACATCAAACGTGGTTGTTGAAAACAGAAAAGGGCTGGGCACTGTGGCTCATGCCTATAATCCCAGCACTTTGGGAGGCCAAGGTGGGGGGATCACTTGAGGCCAGGAGTTCGAGACCAGCCTGGCCAACATGGTGAAACCCCGTCTCTACTAAAAATACAAAAATTAGCCAGGTGTGGTGGTGCATGCCTGTAATGCCAGCTACTTGGAAGGCTGAGGCGGGAGAATTGCTTGAACCCAGGGGGTGGAGGTCGCAGTGAGCCACGATCATGCCACTGCACTCCAGCCTGGGCAACAGAGCGAGACTCTGTCTCAAGAAAAAAAGGAAGAAAGAACATAGAGAGGGAAATGTAGTTGAGGGAGTTTGGATTTGGGTTTGGTAGAAGCGTGTTGTTGTTGTTGTTGTTGTTGTTGTTGTTGTTGTTGTTTTCAGAAAGAGTCTCACTCTGTTTTCTAGACTGGAGTGCAGTGGCACAATCTTGGCTCGCTGCAGCCTCTGCCTCCTGGGTTCAAGCAATTCTCCTGCCTCAGCCTCCTGAGTAGCTGGGATTACAGGCACCTACCACCACACCAGGCTAATTTTTGTATTTTTAGTAGAGACGGGATTTCACCATGTTGGCCAGGCTGGTCTCAAACTCCTGACCTCAGGTGATCCACCTATCTTGGCCTCTCAAAGTGCTGGGATTACAGGTGTGAGCCACTGCACCTGGCCTAACATTGATATCTGTTGATGAGAAGAAGCCAGGTGTTGGAGTGATAGCTTATAGCACATGAACTGAATAAAACAGTGTTTAAGACAATGTTTGCAACATAATAGGCACTGAATACATGTTAATGGAAGGTGGATTTGTGATTCAGAATCTCTAGACTACCTGGGCGAGTCTTTTAAAATGTAAGTAATATCTTAAGTGATATTACTTGTCCCAGATCAGTTGTTTAAAACTGATCTGGTTCAGTAGACTATAGTGATGGATAGCAGCTATTTCTTCCCATAAGAGTTATTTCTTGGGGGAGTCACTTACACTGAATTTGACTATCTTTTAAAAATTTATTGAAATATATGTTAAATAATACGAGGTTTAATGCTCTCAGAGTAGCACTGTATCGTCTTCTATCATGGGGACCTTTGTTGGCTTTAGGAGGTTTATGTTTCATAGCGGTTTCCCAGTGGGCTCTTTGTTACCTGTAATGAGTGTGACAGTTATACCATAACCAGGTTTTATATGGAATACAATTTTGAGAAAGTTCTTTCTAGGCAGAGAAGCTTATTTGAACCTCTTATTACATTTGGGTTTCAGGCTTTTGAGTTCTTCTGAAATAATAGCCCTTTGAAGGTAGCTGTTGCTATGACTTCATTAAATTCTGATGCCTCTGGTTTTCTCCCCCAGGTTTCTGCATATGAAGTGTGTAAAATAGATTGCTTGATCCAAAACAGAAAAACAGTGGTAACTGTTTTGCGGAGTTCCGAGACCCTTCCCAAGATGGAACCAATAACATTCACAGCAAGGAAACATCTGCTTCCTAACGAGGTCTCGGTGGATTTTGGCCTGCAGCTGGTGGGCTCCCTGCCTGTGCATTCCCTGACCACCATGCCCATGCTGCCCTGGGTTGTGGCTGAGGTGCGAAGACTCAGCAGGCAGTCCACCAGAAAGGAACCTGTAACCAAGCAAGTCCGGCTTTGCGTTTCACCCTCTGGACTGAGATGTGAACCTGAGCCAGGGAGAAGTCAACAGTGGGATCCCCTGATCTATTCCAGCATCTTTGAGTGCAAGCCTCAGCGTGTTCACAAACTGATTCACAACAGTCATGACCCAAGTTACTTTGCTTGTCTGATTAAGGAAGACGCCATCCACCGGCAGAGTATCTGCTATGTGTTCAAAGCCGACGATCAAACAAAAGTAAGTGAGATGGAGATCCAAAAGACTAAGGTGTGGCTGGCTGGTTTTTATGGTATGGGGGTCAGGAAATTTATTTTAAGTATACTGAAATGAATAAGGAATTAATGCTGCGGTTATAAATTGATTACTTAGCTGAATTTTTGGTTTATGGTGATAGTTTATAGTTTTGAAGCACATTTGAAAACAGATACGAGAAATTATCAGTTTTTGAGTTCAAAAATTCAAGAGAAATCAGTCTAAAACTACTAATTAAGAGCAGAAGTGTTAAGATGTACATTATTTCAGATGAGTGTTCTAAAGCCATGCCTCTCAAACTGAAAAGTGCTTGTGAGTCACCTGGGGATCTTGTTAAAATGTGAATCTTGATTCAGTAGGTCTGGGGTGGACCCCAAGACTGCATGTAACAAGCTGCCAAGAGATGCTGATGCTGCCCTTTTGCAGGTTGCACTTTGAGTGGCAAAGTTCTAAATCTCCACATTTGTAATCCTATTAAGAAAAATATAGTCATTCGTAAACTGTGTAAAAATGCTACTGGCCAGTTTCCCAAGGCATAATGTTCACTTAGGCAAAGGTCATTGATAAGAACGCTGGATATGCATCTAAGTTTTGATGCGATCAGGGGTTCTTTGTGTTTTTTCCTTTCGCAAACCTCAGGTCAGATCTGATTAGCTTGTTATTGTCACATGATATGGCTGAAAAAAAATATGAGACATGGTAAAAGCTCTGCTCTTTCCTCGTTCATTTGTGCTTGCTTTGTTATTAGCATTCGTTGTAGTTCTGGGCAGGACTCATTTGAAGATGCTTGCCCATTTTATGAGGATTAGCTTAGATAAAATTGAAAATATAATGCAAATAGCAACTTTCTCAGTTGGGCTCAGGGCTCCACAGCTAACCCCATGGACTGTGGAGTCTTGCTGTTGTTGTTTTGGGTGCCAAGCAAGCCAAGTCACATGTGACTCAAGCTGTCTGCTACATGTACAGGGCGAGGATGCGAGTGTCAATCCACATGTTAACTGTCAGTGAAGCCTTGAAAGCTTCTCATATTTTCAAGGTTAAAATCTGAATAGAAATGCTAAAGTTTTCTCTCTGCACTCCATTAGGTTATTTTATATACTCTCTAGGGTGTAAGAACCTTATTTAGAAATTAATGTTCTTGGTATCAAGTAGATGCCCTTTTGCTTGTTCATTTGTTGGTTCTTCTAGTCATTCAGAATTGCTGTTGCAGGTACTGTTGCAGATGATATTAGCAGAGGCTTTTAGGAAGGCAGGAGCATCAGTGGGGAATAGGACCAGGTGATCTATGTATAGGACATAATGGAAGGACTGAGAAGGGAGCCTAACACACACCCAAAGGGTAGAGAAGGCTTTGTGAAGTAAAGGCTAATATGGAGCTCAAAACCACCATTTCACTCACAGAATCAAACTCTCATATTGTAAATCATTTCATGTTATTGTCCATGCATCTCAAGTGGGCACGGCAGCATCAGGCTTGGAGATTCAGAGGGACTAACTTCCTGTGCTCTAATCCTACTTCTGCACCCATAAACTGGGTGGCCTCAGGCAATTGAGTCTGTTTTCTTATCTGTTAAATGGGGATAATTACAGTATTTATCCAATAGAGTTGCTGGAAAGACTAAATGAGGTAGCACTGGACCTGAAACTTAGTAAGCATTTATAGCCATAAAAACATTTTCATTCAGGAAAATTTTACTAGAGGCAGATTATATGCTAATTTCATTTCACGTCTTAGGTGAAAAGAAACATGATACCTAGATGAGTGCCTTCAGCTTTCAAAGATGAGATTCTGGTCATCTTTGAGGAACATTTTAAAAACTACATGTATAACTTAATGGCTCCTATTATTTGGACAAATTCCAGAATGAAAATGAGAGGACTGAACAGCCTGTACCTCAGTCCAGCTCTATATAGTATTTGGACTGAATTTCCTTGGGGAGAGTTTGTGCGTAGAATCGTTGTTCAGCATTTTACACATTTGACTCTTTCCCAAAATCTTTTACGGCCATCTGAGAACAGGCTTCTGGCCAGTCATTCGGATGCCTGACAAGAGAAAGAGATTTATAACCAAATTCTGTAATTGGGACTTCCAGTCTTTCCCCAAGTAGAGAATTGGACTTACTCTATATGCTAAAAACCCATGGTTGAAATATGAATTAGTTCTTAAGTGATTTTTGGCTTGCATACCATTTTTGCAAACACAAATTGTCATTACTCTGCTCATTTAATAAAAGAATAATTTGTAGCGTAGGTATATACCTCAATCAGTGATTTTGTTGTTGGAAACAGAACAGTAAATCACACTGGCCATGATGCTAACAGCGTGATAGATTTTCTGTTCTTGGGACACCAATGTCACTGTATCTCATAGCGAAGGATTATCTGCTGTAGGAGCATTCTCTTGACTACTTATAACATTTGCTGGGTGAAATAATTCTCCAGGTTAAGGCCTCTTCTAAACAGATGAGGTCAGCACTAACTGCATTTGTCAGAGAAGACATATGCATTTACTGCCAGCATCATAAACACAAAACTACAGTTTGCGAGGAAACCCTTTGACCAGCATCTAATTAATTCACTGAGTAATGTCTTGGGAGAAGAGGCATGTAAAGGAACAATTTTATAAGCATGCCATGAGATTGTTTTCTATTGTATGTTCCATAGAATATGAGGAAACTTCAAAACATTTTGTGGAAAAATGGAATTAAAAAGTAAAAAACACATATATACATAAGCTTTATTTCTCAAGATAAACTTTATCAAGTTCAAGACACTTTTGTAAGCAATGTTAACAGCCATTGAGTCGGTCTCTAAAGAACTGAGGGTCCTGGGAATTTAACCATGTTTATACAGTCTTTTATACATTATTAACTGGAGAAAAATTGGCGCTCTTTAAAGTTTTTTTGAAATTGAGAAGCAAAAGGACGTCAGAAGGAGCCAAATTAGGCCTGTAAGGTGGATGCCTAATGATTTCCCATGGAAACTCTTGCATTGCTCCTGTTTGATGAGAGGAATGAGCAGGAACATTGTCATGGTGGAGAAGGACTCTGGTGAAGCTTTCCCAGGCGATTTTCTGCTAAAGCTTTGGCTAACTTTCTCAAAACACTCTCATAATAAACAGATGTTATCATTCTTTGGCCCTCCAGAAAGTCAACAAACAAAATGCCTTGGGCATCCCAAAAAACTATTGCAACCATTTGCCCTTGACCAGTCCACTTTCGCTTTGACTGGACCACTTCTGCTCTCAGTAGCCATTGCTTAAATTTGGCTTGATCTTTAGGATTGTGCTAGTAAAACTATGTTTCATCACCTGTTACAATTCTTTGAAGAAATGCTTCAGGATCTTGATCCCACCCGTTTAAAATTTCCATTGGAAACTCTGCTCTTGTCTGCAGCTGATCTGGGAGCAATGGTTTTGGCACCCATCTAGTAAAACGTTTGCTCAGTGTTAATTTTTCATCCAGGATTGTGTAAGCTGAACCAGCAGAGATGTCTATGATATTGTCTAGTTGGTCCTCTTCAATGAGGGCATGAACAAGATGAATATTTTCCTCAAACAATTATCTGGATGGTCTGCTGCTGCAGGCTTCCTCTTCAATATTGTCTCATCCCTTCTTTTTTTTTTTTTCCCCCCCCCTTGAGACACAGTCTTGTCCTGTTGCCCAGGCTGGAGTGCAGTGGCCCGATTTCGGCTCACCGCAACCTCTGCCTCCCGGGCTCAAGCGATTCTCCTGCCTCAGCCCACCAAGTAGCTGGGATTACAGGTACACATGATCATGCCTGGCTAATTTTTGTATTTTTAGTAGAGACGGGGTTTCACCATGTTGGCCAGGCTGGTCTCGAACTCCTGACCTCAAGTAATCCACCTGCCTTGGCCTCCCAAAGTGCTGGGATTATAAACATGAGCCACCACACCTGGCCTCATCCTTTCTTAAAATGAGTTATACATTTGTAAACTGCTGATTTCTTTGGACATTGTGCCTATAAACTTTTTGTGAAGCATCAGTGATTTCACTGTTCTTCCACCCAAACTTCACCATAAGTTTGATGTTTCTTCTTGCTTCGATTTTAGCAGGATTCATGTTTCTCTGATAGGGGGTCTTTTCAAACTGATGTCTTATCCTTCTTAGAGCCTCATCCCAGATCCTGTTCAGACATGCTACAAGTTAATACAAGTTTATTTGGTGCCAAAAAATGGAAATCCATGCATAGTTTTTAAATAATATGCATTTTTCATGAACTTTTTGAAGACCCTTTGTATACTTAAACTGCTCCACATGGAAAAGCTTCCATGATCAAATGCAGTAAGGCAGCATCTCAAACATTTTGTTCTAAGGATTTCTTTTCACTCCTCAAAGTTGTTAAGGATCCCAAAGACCATCGGTTTATTTGGGTTATATCTACTAATATGTACTCTATTAGAAATTAAAACTCAGATATTGTAAAGATATTAATTTGTTAAAAAACAAAAGTAATAAACATCTACATGTTAACATGTTTTTGTGAATAACTATGTCTTCCAAAAAATATTTAGTAATAAGAGTTTTACATTTTTTCAAATCTCCTTAATGTCTGAATTAATAGAAGATAACTGGATTCTCATAGCTGATTCTCTATTCATTCTGTTGTGATGGATTATTTAATTGAATATATGAAGAAAATTTGGCCTCACACTGCTACATAGTGGGAAAATGGAGCACTATATCCATAGCCTTTTTAGAAAATTGTGGATCTTTTTATTTAATGCTACAACTCGACAAGTGGTAGTTTTTAGAAGGTTAGCTGTAATATGAAATCTGAAACTATATCAAAGTATTTTTTGCACTTTATTATATTAAAATCCATTGATCTATCTAGCAGTTTTTTTTTCTTTGAGACGGAGTTTCATCTGTTGCCCAGGCTGGTGTGCAATGGTGAAATCTTGACTCACTGTAACCTCCGCCTCTCGGGTTCAAGCGATTCTCCTGCCTCAGCCTCCCAAGTAGCTGGGATTACAGGCATGCGCCATCACCCTGGCTAATTTTGTATTTTTTGGAGACACGGGGTTTCACCATGTTGGTCAGGCTGGTCTCAAACTCCTGACCTCAGGTAATCCACCTGTCTCAGCCTCCCAAAGTGCTGGGGTTATAGGCATGAGCCACTGCACCCGGCCTGTCTAGCACTTTAATAAATCTTTTAAGCAGCTATGATTCTGTACCATCATGCATCAACAATTTGGAAAATATTGGTTCACTGAGTTATGCATACCACACTCTGAGAACTGCTCTCCTAGGGAAACACTGTATTTTCTATTTTCCTCTTGAGCTGTATGTTAGTGCATTAAAAGTTCTGAAAATTCCTGTAGCAAGACAAGTTGTTTAACCTTGTTTAGACTAATTTTCCCCAAATGTATGAGACCATATTTAGTAATAAGAGTTTTGCATTTTTTTCAAATCTCCTTAATGTCTGCATTAATAGAAGATAACTGGATTCTCATAGCTGATTCTCTGTTCATTCTGTTGTGATGGATCATTTTAATTGAGTATATGAAGACCATAGGTTACATTTTCTCCTAACACCCATGAACGTCCCTCAGAATGTGTGAACACAGTGGCATAAGGTCCTGGGTTAAAATGTAGTGTTGCCTTTGAGTCCATGGTAAGTAAACATGGTAAGTAAATGGATGTATCCACTCTGGAAACTGATGGTTGCATGAGTGACCCTGACTAGATCTTTACCTCATCACTTCCCAAAGAAATCAAGAGTCTGCCCAGACTCAGACCTAGAAACATTCTCAAGTCTAAGAAAATCATCTCGGGGTTCTTCTCTCCAGTTCTTCAGCCTTGTCTCTTCTACAAAATCTCTACTCAGAAGAAAATCCAATCTGCCCCTCATACTGATTGTCATTTTAGATCATTCATAAAAGTAATTGCATTTTCATTCTTTTCTTTATCCACGGAGGAAAAAGCTCTGCTTCCTTTAAAGGGACTTTCCAGCACTGAGGAGCAGGTAGCAGAAGTGTTAGGCTGGGGCTTCTGACATTACATGGTGCTGTTTTACATCAGTCAAAGGAAAGAGGGGATTTTGAGTGGGAAATGGCGGGGGTTCTTGAGATGGTAATAGGTGGAGAAGTGCAGGCTGGTGTGTGGTCGAGGGCAGTGGGCAGAGTGTGTGCCGGGCCCAGGGTAAGTCAGAGACAGTGTACATGGAAGTATTTTTGGTGTAAGCGCCTTTTTTGGGGGGTCTCTCTCTGTCGCCCAGGCTGGAATGCAGTCGTGCAATCTTGGCTCACTGCAACCTCTGCCTACCGGGTTCAAGAGATTCTCCTGCTTCAGACTCCTGAGTAGCTGGGATTACAGGCGGCCGCCACCACTCCCAGCTAATTTTTGTATTTTTAGTGGAGATGGGTTTTCACTATGTTGGCCAGGCTTGTCTCGAACTCCTGACCTCAAGTGATCCACCCGCTTCCACCTCCCAAAATGTTGGGATTACAGACATGAGACACTTGTGCCTGGCCACGCCAAATGTTTTTTAACTGGCATTTCTTATCGCACTCGAAATATGTCATGGCTCTTCAAGCACTGTTCCCGACTCTAATAAGATTGTGATCCTCTGGATTTGGTGTCCACTCTGAACAGGGCGTGGGTGTTTAACAACTGTGACGGGACAGATGTCATTAATGTGAAAATGCTCGCAGCCTTCCCCTTTTCCACCCTGCTAAAAGAATCTGGTAATTGCTAGCCTGGTTCCTCCCTCTCCCAAAAAGGAAGTCTTATTTCTTGCTGGGAGAAAGGCTAAGTTTGAGGGGGAACAGTGCGATACAGGAGCATGGGGCCTGGGTGGAGAGGGGGAGAGTGAAACAGAGCAGCTGCGTGGGAAACAGACATGTAGAAATTGACTTTATTAAACGTCGCTGGAGAAGATGTATTTGGATTCCTTTTAATGTCCTTTGACAAAACGGGTTTTCTTTTCTATGATTCTTGGCAATGAAGCTGCATTTCTTGAAGGTGACACGTATCTGAGACTGAATCGTGTGGGCTCCCTTACCACTACTTTTAAGACTACTTGACTCTTTGTAGATTTGATTTTAAACCAATAAATGTTTCCTTTTGAAATTTCCTGTAAGGAGCCAGTGTATTCTTGCATGAGGCCCTGTAAGCACATCGCCTTTCCCAGTAACGGCATGGGACCTAGTGCCTCCTCACCCAGCCTCTCTGGGCTGCATATTACCTCGCATATTAAACAAGAAGGCAGTCTGAAGCTGTTTTCTTGTGATTAGCGGGAGTCCATCCCCCGTATCAAAAGCCATTGTTGCCTTGGCTGAGTTTTATTACTGAAATGTAAAAAATTTTTGAAACTTTATTTTTGAGTGTCGCTTTGTATCAGTTTGTATTTTACCCATTACTAATTTGTTTTAATAATTCACCATCTGCTTGGAATTTTAAGTTAGCCACTTAATATATGCACCATTACTTCAGGATTTTCAATAGAGCCTGGCTTCAATTGCATCTCTTGCTTGGCTGTTATATTTGCCGGCTCATTACTTTCTTTCTTCGCTAGAGTGAAGATCGAAGATTACAACACAGAGCTAGAGCATTTTGTTTCTGAGGGTGATTATTTTGAAGAACATAGTATTATTTTTCAAATATTCTCACCTCTTCCCCCTTCTACATTTGGTCATAATTTCTAAATTTCAAACATTTGTCTCTTTTGCTACACAGGTAATGATTCTGAGGGGGTCTTGTTAGGTATGTTTTGGAGGACTTCTTACCTATATTAAATTTCCACTGGGCACCTTTAATCCCAGCCTGATTTATTATGTAAATTTTCATTTGGGGTCCCATGCAGCAGCTATGACTCAGTGCAGTGTATCCATGTCAGCTAATCAGCACTTGACCGTCTGTCACACTAGACAGAAGTTGGTTGCTGGGTGCAAGGGCTGGCAGGAATTTTTTCATCTATAAAAAGAATGTCCGGGACTGCATGAACTCCGAAGTATTTGTTGGAAGGTTTGGGTTCTTAACACCGGATTGATTACCTAATTTATTTTTGACTTTGAAAAATGAGTCTGTGGGCTCCAGAAGCATCCACCTTGTGATAGATGCTTAATTTTTTAAAGTATTTTTATTGTTTTACACATATGACTTTATATAGCTTCGCATTTTTTACCAAAGGCTTTGAGTTTGATAATTATTTTTTAAAATAAATCCATCCCTAAGAATAGACTTTACAAGTGTCTTGCACCTAAAGTTGACTTGCATCTTAGGGAGATTTATTTATAGCTTAGACCTTTACTATCCCATACAGTAATCAGTAGTCATTTGCAACTACTGAGCACTTGAAATGTGACCAATCTGAAATGAGATATGCTGTAAGTATAAAAAACACAGTGGATTTTAAAGACTTCATTTGAAAAAATATGTAAAAATCTCAATAGTTTTTTTATAATGATTACATGTTGAAATAATATTTTGGGTATATTGGGTTAAATAAATTACATGACTAAAATTAATTTTACTTATTTCATTTTTACCTCTTAAAAATATGCTTACTAACAGAAAGATAAACTTTGCATGTTCTCACTTATTTATGGGAGCTAAAAATTAAAACAATTGAACTCATGGAGATAGGGAGTAGAATGATGGTTACCAGAGACTGGGAAGGGTAGTCGGGGCTGGGGAGTGAGGAGAGATGGTTAATGGTACAAAAAAAAATAGTTAGAAGAATAAATAAGATTTAGTATTTGATACAACGGAGTGACTATAGTCAATAATAATTAATTGTACATTTTAAAACAAAAGAGTGTGATTGGATTGTTTGTAACACAAAAGATAGATGCTTGAGGTGATGGATACCCCATTTATCCTGATGTTGTTGTTACACGTGTATGCCTGTATCAAAATATCTCATGTACCACACAAATATATACACCTACTATGCACCCACAGCATTTAAAAATAAAAAATATTTTAAATATAATTTTTAAAAATAAAATGTGCCTACTAGATAATTTTAAACTACGTATGTAGCTTGCATTCTGTCTCTTCCCGTTAGCCATGGACTAGACTAGCTTCCTAAAAAGTATTTCCAGAAGTAATAGGAATATTCATCACAGAGTGACCATAGGTTCTTCCCTCCTCCTTTTTTTTTTTTTTTTTTTTTTTTGGCTGCCTTTCATTTGTTAATGATAGAATTTTGCTCAGAGTTCTTCCATAAAGGTCACTTAAGTCTAGAAATATATTGCAATGGATCAGAGCCATGTGGGCCACCATTTTAGGATATACTGAAGTAGCTAAATCTCTCGTTTCTCGCTTTTCTCTCTTCTGAATACCTTTCCTCCCTTTGGAGGCTCAGGCATCCACCCTACTCATTGTGGTCTGTCAGCTTCAACCCACAACCACAGAAGGTGCCGTGCAGGGCTGGCCTGGCACTGGGAAAACTTCAGAAGACACTGGATTGGGGTTGAGATTTGGGGGAGGAGCCTGATGCAGGATTTTAGGGAAAGAGGTGGACTTGAGTGTGGTTGCTGATGTGCATCTGAAGAGTGATTTGGTGGCTGCCCATCCTGCAGGGACCCTTTCCTGGCCGCTTTCATTCTGACCATGCATTGGAAGGTGTCATTTCTTAAGATCAGGTGATGTAGGTATTTGAAAATTTGCAGGTATGGTGTTCATTCATTTATTGGAATACTACCAATGTGTTGGTCATGTGTTTTGCTGGGTGCTGGGGTACAAAGCCAAACAACGCATGATTGTGCCCTCAAGAACTATAATGGTGTTTTATGTGCCAAATATAAGTTCTGAATGCCATATTTTCAGGAGTTAGCAAACATCTGCAAGTCAGGAAGAAAAAATTTGGGAGAATAGGAGGAGGGCTAGTGTAATAAATGCCTGCAGTTGTTTGAAAAGCTTCATGTACAAAAAGCAAGAGACAAACTATGAATTGCTCCAGAGGGCAGAAGTAGGAACAGTAGAAATTTGTAGAGAGATTTTTGGCTCTTCCTGAGTATAATAGCCATCTAATAATTACATAGGTTATACTGAACAGTGGACATGGATGGATCTTGTCTCAGGACTTTCGCAAGTCATTCTCTATTTCCACACTTCCCAGTCTAAGGAACATCCTACCTGACAATGCTCCCCTCTCTGTTTCAGACAACTAAAGTCGCTCCTAAATTCATTTCATGTTGAAGGGAAGTTGTTCCCTGTAATATCTAGCTGTTCATCGTAGATGTTTCTTCTGAAAGGACTCAGGGTAAATGTAATTTATTTTCCATGGGACATTCAAGTGGGTTTTAAAGGCCTACTGGCAGTTTCCCAGGCCAATGGATTGGGCGAGGATTGAATGTATGCTGTAAGTAGAAAATATAGCATGTGCCATGCCATAGCAGGATGGGGAATGATGAGATGCCCACTGTAGCTGGGCCTGCTGGGTTAGAGTTTTACAACTTGCATGGTCAGAGATGAGATAGGAAGGAAGGGCCAAGGCCAGATTTTACAGGGCTTTGTATGCCTTGCTGAAGGAGTTGGACAGTCCCCTGAGAAAGAAAGTTGCTGCTGTGGTCTGAATGTGTCTTCTCCAATATGTCTGTGTTGAAACTTAATGACCAATGTAATAGTATTAAGAGGTGGGGTCTTTAAGAGATGATTAGGTCATGTGGGCTCCTCCCTCGTGAATGCTATTATGACCCTATAAAAGAGGCTTCATGAAACATATTAAGCCCCGCTTCCTTCTTCTACTATGTGAGGATGCAGCAACAAAGCTCCATCTTGGGAGGAGAGACTCAACTCTACCAGACACCAATCCTACCTGAGCCTTAATATTGGGCTTCCCAGCCTCCAGAACTGTGAGAAATAAATTTCTGTGCTTTATAAATTACCCAGTCTCAGGTATTTCGTTATGGCAGCACAAACAGACTAAGACAGTTGCTATTACAAGCACTGATCAGGGCAGTGAAATGGTTGAATTTATTTGGAGAATTTGGAGTGAAGGATGGAACAGAGGGATGAGAGACAGATGAGGGAAACCAGTTAGGAGGCTAGCACAGTAGTCGATATGAAAACTCAAGAAGCATCTTACCCATAGTGTAATTAGGAAGTAGCTTGTTCTTGCTGAGTTCATGCTGATGTCTTCTGATCACTTTCCCCTCAATACCCAACAGAGTTTTAATAGTCTGTTGGTCTCCAGTGGAAGAGAAAGTCAGACAGATCCTAATTCTCTTTCTTATTGATGCTTATATGCTTGGTTCCTAAGGAATGGTATGAAAAATAACATAGAAGTGAAATTCCTAATCTGATTCTGCTCAGCCTTCTAAAAAATATATTCAGGGAGGGCTGGGCACGGTGGCTCATGCCTGTAATCCCAGCACTTTGGGAGGCTTAGGTGAGTGGATCACCTGAGGTCGGGAGTTCAAGACAAGTCTGACCAACATGGAGAAACCCCATCTCTACTAAAAATACAAAAATTAGGCAGGTGTGGTGGCACATGCCTGTAATCCCAGCTACTCAGGAGGCTGAGGCAAGATAATCACTCGAACTCAGGAGGCAGAGGTTGCGGTGAGCTGAGATCACACCATTGCACTCCAGCCTAGGCAACAAGAGTGAAACTCCATCTCAAAAAAAAAAAAAAAATATATATATATATATATATATATATATTCGGATATCTCCCATATCACCCTCCGATGACCCCACATCCCATTCCATCTCCCTCCAGTTACTGGCCCGATTTTTTTTTTTTTTCCTTCAAGAGTTATAGTGGCTACCTTCACCTGCACTCCCGTGCCTTTTCTTTGGTTTACCAGCTGGGCTTCTGACCTCATCATTCCACTAAAATTGCTCTTATAATGTCACGAGCCACCTAGAGCTTGTGAGATATAGTGGTCCCTTCTTTGTACTTTTCTTACTCAACTTCTCAGTAGCTTTTGTCATAGTTTGGCAAGAGAATGTTTCTTCTATCTTGAAACACTCTCTTTTTGCTTTTGGAGAACCACACCTGCCTGTTTTTCCTTCAGCTTTCTAGTAGTCTCTACCAAGTCTTCTTTGCTTCTACCTCTTCTTCTCAGTTCTGATTTTTATGTCCCCTGAGAACTTGGTCTCCTACATTTCTCTTCTGGACACCCTTCCAGATGAACTCATCCAGTCTTACAGTGTTAACTACCACCTAATTGATGGTAACTCTCAAGTGTTAGTCTATTACTTCAGACTCTTCGAAGAGCTCCACACTTCTCTATTCAACTGCCATTGTGACTTTTCTAGTTGGCTGTTAACTACACATCTCAAACTCAACATGGCTAAAGTAGAACCCTTGATTCCACTCCCTGCAATCTGTTTCTTTCCCAGTCTTCTTCTATAGCTCTAAGTGGTGATGACTGTTGCTGCAGCCAAAGCCTAGGAGTCGTCTTCGATTTCTCTTTTTCCATTATCCCTCATCCAAATTATTCAACCCATTGCAAATACACCACTTCCTTTGCTCCATTACAGAGCCCAAGCCCGAGGCGCCATTATATCTTATCTGGACTACTGCAGTGTCTCCAAACTCATCCCTCTGTTTCTGTTCCTGCTTATTCTTTCCACCAGACATTCAACGACATCTTTTAAAACCCAATGAAATCATGCCATTCCCCTGCTCAAAACCTCTCCAGTGGCTTCCCCAGTACTTAGACTAAAGTCCTGTATCTTTGCTGGGGCCTATCATGTAGACTTCATCTCCCACACCCTTCCCGTTGCTCTCTGGACTCCAGCCACCCTGGTGTTTATATTGCTCAAACATGACAACCTCATTCTTCACCTGGGATCTTTGCATCCGCTGTTGCCTCTGCCTGGAAGCATGGCTGCTTCCTTAGGTCACTATGGACTCAGCTCAAACCTCGCCCTCTGGCCACCCACTCAAAAGTAGCCCCACACTAAGCAATATCACTTCATCCAGTTTTAATGCCTTCATATTACTCATCATTATCTGAAATTATCTTGTTCAGATATTATCATTATCCAAATTATCTTGTTTGGAATCATATGCTTCCATGTTAACCACCTACTTACCTGCCTGAGCTCTAAGAGAGCAAAGCTCTTGCCTGTCTTCTTCACTGCTAGTCCCTGGCACCTGGAACAGTGCCTGGCACATAGTAGATACTTCATGAATGAATGAATGAATGTTACCTTTTTGTATTAATTCTTGAGGATGTACTCTTCCTTTCTATTTTTTTTAACCTGATATCATCTAGAAGCTCCTGTATTAGTCAGCATTCTCCAGGGAAACAGAACCAATAGGATACACATCATAAAGTACTGGCTCACATGATTATGGAGGCTGAGAAATCTCATGATCTTCCATTTGCAAGCTGGATACCCAGGTAAGCCAGTGGTGTAGTTCAAACGCCTGAGAGCTGGAGAGCTGAAGGCATAGATTCCAGTTCAGTCTGAATGTCTGTGAGCCGGGAGAACCAAGGGAAGGGGAAGATCAGTGTCCCAGCTCAAGCAATCAGGTAGAGAGCAAATTTAACCTTGCTCTGTCTTTTTCTTCTATTCCAGACCTTGAGGTATTGAAATATACACTTTAACACTGGGGAGGGCTGTTGCTTTACTCAGCCTGCCAATGCTAATCTCTTCTAGAAACACCTTCACAGACATACCCCAGAAATAATGTTTAACCAGATATCTGGACATCCCATGGCTTAGTCAAAATTAAGCATCATCACGTCCCCTGTGCACCCATATTAATTTATTTCCTCATTTTTCCTTTCCTCCATCAGGACAGACTCCTGTTGTTCAGCCAGGATTTTGTTCTTAGAAGCCACCCCTCTCTCCCCATCCTTCCAGAGCTTCTTTCCCTTAGAGTTTTGTTCATGGGGTAATGGTCATCATCTCTCAGCTCTTTGAAATCTGCACCATTCTCTTCTTTGGTTTTTATGAATGCAAAATTTTCTTGGCATTTATTGGTGACAGTTGTGGAAGAGATGTCATGAAGCCTGAGCAGCCTTTACTGTTGAGAAAACCCTTGTGTGTAGATTAAGTCCTTTTAGATGCAACTGGAGCCCACTTTCTTTGCATCCATCTCTTTATTCTGAAATGCTTTTTCTGATTATACAAGGGTTTATGCTAAATGTAAGAAATACATTCATACAAAAGAATTAGAGGTACAAGGTTCCCCTGACTCCCATCTCCTAGAGGGAAACCAACATTAAGAGACTGGTGTATATCTTTATACATTTTACTGTCTTACTTATAGAAACAAATGTTTCTGTATGAAATCATTTTTTATATCCTTTTCTACCATTTCTTTTATAACTCAGCTCTCTCTCTTGTTCTCTCTCTCTGTATGTGTGTGTGTATATATATGTGTATATATATGTGTATATATATACATATATATATATATACATATACTTTAAACATCTTTTTATGGTGATAGAGGTGCATCGTTTTTAGCAATTTCATAGTTGTCCCCTGTATGAAGCAGGGGGAAAGGAAGGGCTAGTTTCATGACTGAAGCAGAGCTGCTGTTTGGGCAAGAACATCATCTTTATTTAGCTTTCATAAACCATCTTAGTTGTGAAAAGACAGCACAGCCAGGATGGGCTGAAAGTGCTTGGGGATGTCTCATCTGCTTAGCATAAGCAACCAACAAGATTCTGGAGAAAGTCAGGACTCAAGAGTATGCAAATCAGGAGCCAAAGTCAAATTCCTATTTTTGATGGTGAGCAGGGGGAATGACTAGTCTTTTAACAACGGGAGGGCTGATGTTTAGCTTTTAGTTAGCTGCTACTGTTTTGTTTTGTTTTGTTTTGTTTAGTTTTCTTGAGACAGTCTCACTCTGTTGCCCAGGCTGGAGTGCAGTGACGTGACCTCTGCACACTGCAACCCCTGCTTCCCAGGGTCAAGAGATTCTCCAGCCTCCGCCTCTTGAGTAGCTGGGATTAGAGGCACATGCTACCACGCCCAGCTAATTTTTGTATTTTTGGTAGACACGGGATTTCACCATGTTGGCCAGGCTGGTCTTGAACTTCTGACCTCAAGTGATTCACCTGCCTCAGCCTCCCAAAGTGCTGGGATTACAGGCGTGAGGCACCACGCCTGGCCTGCTGCTATGTTTTGTATGTTGCCACAGAGTGTCTGAGTATCTCACTCCCTCCTCTGTGGCCTCCCTTTGCTCATTTCCCCAAACACCTATTACAGTTTACCACATATAAGAAGTTGCATGGGCCGGGCATGGTGGCTCAAGCCTGTAATCCCGGCACTTTGGGAGGCCAAGGCAGGTGGATCACATGAGGTCAGGAGTTCAAGACCAGCCTGGCCAACATGGTGAAACCCCGTCTCTACTAAAAAATACAAAAATTAGCTGGGCGTGGTGGCAGGCGCCTGTAATCCCAGCTACTCGGGAGGCTGAGGCACGAGAATTGCTTGAACCCGGGAGGTAGAGGTTGCAGTGAGCCGAGACTGCGTCATTGCACTCCAGCCTAGGTGACAGAGCTAGACTCCGTCTCAAAATAAATAAACAAATAAAAGAAGTTGTGTAAGCACTATTTGTGAACATCAAAGAAAGGCTCTGTGTGGTGTGTCTGTCCACAGTAGATGGGGAAGGAGGAGCCATGGGAGGCCGCACAGGGCAGAGAGCGAGGATTCACTGGGGCAGGGAATTGGACGAACTGTGGACTCCCAAGAACCCCTAGAGAGTTTGGGATGGATGCCGGGCTTCTCTTTCCCCATGAGAAGGGATTTTGATCCAATATTTAAAATCTTCCGAATGACAGAATAACCCTTGCTGCTATCTGGACTATATATACTTTTGTACCATAATTTAGCTAGTTCCTCTTCATGATCATTTAGATTTTTCCAATTTTCCCCCTTTATTATACTTTTCTCAGCAATAAAAATATTGCATCTGCTTCCAAACAGATACAGTCAGTTTATATATGCTAATAGATACAGTGCTCCCCACCTCAAAAAAAATAGACGAAGCTATTTTGAAGATGATCCCCTGAGGAGCTGGCATGACTTAGAGCCCATAGTTGCCCTGTGCTACTTCCATGATGTTAAATTTCAAAGCAGAGATTACATTTTAATTATAATAGCCTGCTTTAGAGGGATTCACAGCTTAAAAAAACAACTGGAAGCAAATTGTACATGCAAGTGAATAAATGTCTTATCCATGTGATTTCCATTCTCAAAGCTTGATTTATAACACTTGGATTCCTAAAATCTGTTCTTGCCTTTTTCTTTCCACCATATTATGAGTTATCTCAGACTGCTCATGATAAATGAGGTGACTACCACTGATTTTTACAATGACAAAAAGAAAAAAAAAGCATGTTTCATATCAGAAAGTTGTACATAGCCTTTGTGCTTCATGAAGAAAATAAAATTATGCTAAATACGATTTTAGATTTTTCTTTTTTGGCCTGTATGTATGTTTTAAACAGTAAACAAACAAATGTGATCATGGTGTGTTTTGGCATTTTCCTCTTTTTTTTTTTTTTTTTTTTTGAGATGGAGTCTTGCTCTGTCTCCCAGGCTGGGGTGCAGTGGCACAATCTCAGCTCACTGCAACCTCTGCCTCCCAGGTTCAAGCGATTCTCCTGTCTCGGCCTCCTGAGTAGCTGGGATTACAGATGTGCGCCACCACGCCTGGCTAATTTTTCTATTTTTAGTAGAGATGGGGTTTCACCATGTTTGCCAGGCTGGTCTCAAACTCCCGACCTCAGGTGGCCCGCCTGCCTTGGCTTCCCAAAGTGCTGGGATTACAGGCATGAGCCACCCTGCCTGGCCTGGCATTTCCCTTGTAAGCCTAGCCGTACAATTTTTAATCAGTCTCTAAAACCAGATGTACAAGTGTACAGTTCCCCTGTCAACTATAAATGATGTATTATGTGTATTCTGTACAACACATACTAATTTTAATTTCCTACTACATTTCTAGTATGTATAACATTATGAAAATGTTCATTAGCATAATTCAACATAATTGCTGAGGACTGTTGAATAAATTTCCTTCTAAGGTTTTAGATGATGTTCTACTCCTTATAATATAATACCAACAACACGGAGAAAAGTTGTGCAAGAAAATGATTCCTATCTGGAGGCTTGAAGACTTACGCCCCCATCTTTAAAAAAAAAAAACTGGAAATGTACAGTTTGAAAATGAAAGGTTCAGGAGAAGAAATAACTCAAAGAATTTTAAAGTTATAGATTTTATTTTATTTTGGGATGAAGTCTCACTGTGTCCCCCAGGCTGAAGTGCAGCAGTGTGATCTCGGCTCACTGCAACCTCCACCTCCTGGGTTCAAGCGATTCCCCTGCCTCAGCCTCCCAAGTACCTGAAAAGGCATGTGCCACCATGCCTAGCTGGTTTGTTTTTGTTTTTTGGTTTTTTTTGGTATTTTTATTATAGACGAGGGTTTCACTGTGTTGGGTAGGCTGTCCTTAAACTCCTGACCTCAAGTGATCTGCCTGCCTGGGCCTCCCAAAGTGCTGGGATTACAGACATAAGCCACCGCGCCTGGCTAAGGTTATATATTTTAATTTGATCAGACAGTTTCTATGCAGTTAACTACTGGGAAAAGCACAACTACTCCTATTTAAGACTCATATGTGATCACTGGTTAAAAAAAAGAGAAATACATATTTCTCAAAATAAGTAATGTAAATGCAGAATCTGCTGTATCATCTGTTTCATAGTTTAGATATATGAGCTTCCTCCTCTTTTGACACTATCAGTGCTAAGTGATCACATTAAATAATCCGTGCTGATAGTTAAAAGTAAAATTATTTTCATCACAAGCAGAATGTTCTTATTTAGCTTCTCCACAGCTGGCGAGAATTGGTTTAGTTCAGTAAACATTAACCATCTGTGGCCGGGCGCGGTGGCTCACGCCTGTAATCCCAGCACTTTGGGAGGCCGAGGGGGGCGGATCATGAGGTCAGGAGATCGAGACTATCCTGGCTAACACGGTGAAACTCCGTCTCTACTGAAAATGCAAAAAATTAGCCGGGCATGGTGGCGGGAGCCTGTAGTCCTAGCTACTTGGGAGGCTGAGGCAGGAGAATGGCGTGAACCGGTGAGGCGGAGCTTGCAGTGAGCCGAGATAGCGCCACTGCACTCTGGCCTGTGCCAAAGAGTGAGACTCCATCTCAAAACAACAACAACAACAACAAAAAACATTAACTGTCTGTGTGCCAGGCAGTGTGCTAGGCTTAGTGGGTACAAAAACCCAACAAAAAGCTCGTGTCGTTGAAGCACTTAGAGTCCGGTGGGCCATGGGGTTGGGGAGTGTAGTTTGAAAGACAGTCACAGACAGGTGCTTCAATGTCGTCTCGTAAGAGGTAATAAGGTAGAGTTCTGTGCAGGCCACTAGGTGAGCTCTCTTCCACCTGGGGTTCTGCAAAACCACCTTGGAGCCAAATCTTTAAGGAGGAATAAGAACCGAGTAAAGAGACAAAACACAGAGCCAGTGTCAGCTGGGGAGTGCAGAAAAGAGGAGGGAGAATGAATGAGTAGGCATCTGTCCTTGGCCACTGCCTGAGATGGGAAATAGGAAGTAAAAGGCTTGGAGGCGAGGGGCCGGTGACTTCCACTGCAGATTTCTGGGGTATTGGAGCCGTTTGAGGGATGTTCAATGGGCTGAAGTTCAGCGGAGTGGGCAGGGCTGGAGCCATGCAGGTGGAGCATACACATGGGAGTCAAAACGATGAGAGAGGTTAATATCCCCGGAGCAAGGAACACTGGGGAATGTGAGTGTTTTAAGAAGTGGGTAAGGGAAGGGAGTCCTCAAAGGAACATGAAGGTAGGAGGAGACCTATGGGACCGCATTGTCCCAAAACAGTAGGGAGTTTTAAGAATGGAGACAAAGGGGCCGGGCGCGGTGGCTCACGCCTGTAATCCCAGCACTTTGGGAGGCCGAGGCGGGCCGATCACGAGGCCAGGAGATTGAGACCATCCTGGCTAACACGGTGAAACCCCGTCTGTACTAAAAATACAAAAAATTAGCCGGGCATGGTGGCGGGTGCCTGTAGTCCCAGCTACTCAGGAGGCTGAGGCGGGAGAATGGTGTGAACCCGGGAGGCGGAGCTTGCAGTAAGCCGAGATCGCGCCACTGCACTCCAGCCTGGGCGACAGAGCGAGACTCCGTCTCAAAAAAAAAAAAAAAAAAAAAAAAAAAAAGAATGGAGACAAACGACAAGTGTCAAGAGCAGTAATGAACTTTGTAAAGGTAATGGCTGATGCACATCCCACAGATCTGGCAGTGTGGGTGGTCACTGATGACTTTTGGCAGTGGAGTAATAGGGCATAGACGCCAGATTGCAGAGAGGAGTGGATGGTGTCAAGGACATGGAGAGGCCATCTGTGACTTCCAACCCAACCCAGGAAAAAAAAAACATAAACATATATGTTTTATATGTATATTATATACATAATACATATATATACAAAATACATATATATAATTTTTTTTTTTTTGAGATGGAATCTCCCTCTGTCGCCAAGCTGGAGTGCAGTGGCGTGATCTCGGCTCACTGCAACCTCCGCCTCCCAGGTTCAAGCAATTATCCTACCTCAGCCTCCCGAGTAGCTGGGACTGCAGACACACGCCACCATGCCCAGCTAATTTTTGTATTTTTTTTTTTTTTAGTTGAGGTGGGGTTTCACCATGTTGACCAGAATGGTCTCGATCTCTTGACCTCATGATCCGCCTGCCTCAGCCTCCCGAAGTGCTGAGATTACAGGCGTGAGCCACTGCGTCCGGCCCATATATATAATTTTGATTTTGCCTGTCCTGTTTTTTGGGGGCTAGGGTGTCATGAGTTACAAGTGGCACAATCATAGCTCACTACAGCCTTGAACTTCCAGGCTCAGGTGATTTTCCAGGCTCAGGTGATCTTCTTGCCTTTGCCTCCCAAGCAGTTAAGACTACAGGCGTGCACACCACACCCAGCTAATTTAAAAAAAAAAAAAATCGTAGAGACAGCTTCTCGCTATGTTGCCTAGGCTGCTTATGAGCTCCTGGCCTCAAGCTATCCTCCCACCTTGGCTTCTTTAAGTGCTGGGATTACAGGTGTGAGCCACCACACCCAGCCTCTTTTCCTGTTTTTATCTCTACTCTTAAATAGGATACCCTTCCACTTTTTTTTCCTCCTTTTTACCTCCCCTGTCTGCTGACATTAAAAATAATAACCACAACTAATTTGCATGGTTCTTTGTAATTTATAAAATACTTTCACGTATCACTTTATTTAATATGCCCACCCATCTTTTGTTTTGGTATCATAACTAATTTACAGTTGTTTAGGATGGAGGCCCAGACATACAGATTCCTATGTGCCTTGTGATTCAACCCGTCCTATTGAGGAAACTGAGGCTCGGGCTTATGTCCTATTCCATCACTGTTTAGAGGGGTTCTGTCTTTAGAAGCTAACCTCCTGATTTTCATTGTGTAACTCTAATTACAAGGTGGAGACATTGGGGAGGCTCAGGCAACCCTGTTAGAACTCAGTACAGAGGAACTCTGGCCCATAGGCAACCAAGAGCCTGCGCCTTTAAGCTGTCCTGACTCATGTGCTAGTTACTGGTAGGCAGTAAGCCAGACCACAGACCCTCCACCCTCATCTGTACTCGTCTGAGACTCCCTCGCTTTGTTCCCACTCATGACCTCTGCTTATTCTCAGTTCTTTTTCTGTTTCTATCTAGCTTCCTACACTTTGAATTTTGTCTCCTGCTACAGAACATTCCTCCTTTTTGTCCAATCGGCATCCATTCTACTGAATCTATCAACAGCACCTCTATATAGTAGTCCACTGGAGATGGCCCATGGCTAATTAGCCTATTCTGCTGCCCTGGCCTCAATGATTGGTTCGGGGGTGGGCTTGTGATCCAAACCAGGCAAATCAGAGTCAATCCTGGAAAAGGAATCTCTCACAGGGGACCCTATGGCTGCTGCCTGTGTGAACGAAGACAATAAGGAGGTGCCACAGCTAATGGATGGGGTAGCAAAGTTCTCTCTTTTTTTTTTTAATTATACTTTAAGTTCTTGGATACATGTGCAGAATGTGCAGGTTTGTTACATAAGTATACATGTACTATGGTGGTTTGCTGCACCCATCAACCCATCATCTACATTAGGTATTTCTCCTAATGCTATCCCCCCCCAGCCCCCCACCCCTCAACAGGCCCTGGTGTGTGATGTTCCCCTCCCTGAGTCCATGTGTTCTCACTGTTCAACTCCCACTTATGAGTGAGAACATGCAGTGTTTGTTTTCTGTTCCTGTGTAGTTTGCTGAGCATAATGGTTTCCAGCTTCATCCATGTCCCTGCAAAGGGCATGAACGCATCCTTTTTTATGGCTGCATAGTACTCCATGGTGTATATGTGCCACATTTTCTTTATCCAGTCTATCATTGATGGGCATTTGGGTTGGTTCCAAGTCTTTCTATTGTGAATAGTGCTGCAATAAACATATGTGTGCATGTGTGTTTATAGTAGAATGATTTATAATCCTTTGGGTATATACCCAGTAATGGGATTGCTGGGTCAAGCAAGGTTCTTTAATATCCTCTGCATGCTGGGTTCCAACTTGTTGGAGCTGGAAGTCTCCCTGCACTTTTCAAGTGCACAAGCCAATGAAGTCCCCATGTATGTTTAATTCCATTGAGATAAGTGTCAGTTGTAACCACAAAAGCCTTAACTATTAAACTATTATTCTCCCACCTCACCCCCACCACTTTTTTTTTTTTTTTTTTTTTTGAGACAGAGTCTCACTCTGTCACCCAGGCTGGAGTGCAGTGGTACCATCTCAGCTCACTGCGACCTCCGCCTCCCAGGTTCAAGTGATTCTCCTGCCTCAGCCTCCCAAGTAGCTGGGACTACAGGTGTGCACCACTACACCCAGCTAATTTTTGTATTTTTGGTAGAGATGGGGTTTCACCATGTTGGCCAGGCTAGTCTTGAATTCCTGACATCAGCTGATCCACCCACGTAGGCCTCCCAAAGTGCTCGGATTACAGGCGTGAGCCAATGCACCCGGCATAGTCACCTCTTTTTAGCCTCATTTGGCTCCTGTGTCTTGCTGGGACTCACTGTGATTGATCTTTGCAATCTCTAGAATTTGCTTCAGACCGAGTCCTCTTACTCTCGGCTTCCTTAGGTGCCCTACACCTTGCTGGCTCCTGCCTCAGCTCCTGAGACTCAAGCCCTGGGCTCTAACTGTGTCACTGCCATATACCAGCCCTCTCCTCCCCCACACCACCCCTGCCATGCTCCCTCCCCAAACAATCTCATGGGATATTTTCTCATCACAGTGCTATGAGTCAGTTCAAGTTTATGGGTTGCCTATACTTTGTTTGTATGAACTGATTTTTTCTGTTATTGATAATGACAGAAGAAATACCTACCACTAACCCAATACTTTTTTGTTGCAGTAAAATATGCATAACAAAAATCCATCATTTTAACCATTTTTAGGTGTGCAGTTCAGTGGCATCAGTATATTCACTGTGTTATGCAACCATCACACTACCCATTTCCAGAACTTTTTCATTATCCCATCAGAAACTCTGTAGCCATTAAAAATAACTCCTCACTGCTCCCTGCCTCCAGACCCTGGAAACCTCTTTTATTTCTGTCTCTATGAATTTGCCTACTCTAGGCACCTTATATATGGGGAATCCCATATTTATCCTTCTGTGTCTGGTGTATTTCACTTAACATAATATTTTCAGGGCTTGTCTATGTTTTAGCAGTATCAGAATTGTATTCCTTTTTAAGGCTGAGTATGATTCCCTTGCATGTATATGCCACATTTTGCTTATCCATGTATCTGTCGATGGACATGTAGGTTGTTTTTACCCTTTGGCTACTGTGAATAATGCTGCTATGAACATGGGTGTACAAATATCTGTTTGAGTCCCTGCTTTCAATTCTTTTGCGTACATACCAAGAAGTGGAATTCCTGGGTCAACCAAGCATGTGCTATGTATTTTATGTGCGTTATTTTATTTACTATTCACAACAACTGTATGTAGTATTATTATTCCTACTTTAAAGCTGAGGAAACTGAGACTCAGAGAAATTAACATGCCAACGACACATCCTGTGCTATGCTCTTGCTGCTGCTACTCATAAAATCATCTCTCCAAGCCGTGAAGGAACACACGTGCAGCATACACTGTCTGCCAGGCCCTGGGCTCCATGCCGAGGCACACAGTCACATGTCATACCTAGTGTTCTCTCCCGTGAATTCGGAGAAAGTGCAATCACCCTGTAGCATGCTGCATGGATGGTGCAGGGCCAGGTCTACCTTTCACACATGGTGTCTTGTCTTTGCCATTTACACTGCTGGGTTTTATTCTTGCCAAGCCAGTGACCAATTTTACCAGCCTCTTTCATTTCCTAACCTGAACCAACGCTGTCTATAGGTGGCAGGAACAAAGAAACAAGTGAAGAAAAAAAATTATATATTACTTCTGATTATAAAAATGATACGACTGGTCATGGTGGCTTACGCCTGTAATCCCAGCACTTCGGGAGGCCAAGGTGGGGGGATCATGAGGTCAAGAAATCGAGAGCATCCTGGCCAACATGGTGAAACCCTGTCTCTACTAAAAATACAAAAATTAGCTGGGCATGGTGAGGCACGCCTGTAGTCCCAGCTACTTAGGAGCGGAGGTTGCAGTGAGCTGAGATCGCGCCACTGCATTCCAGCCTGGTGATAGAGTGAGACTCCATCTCAAAAAAAAAAAAAAGAGAGAAAAAAAGAAAAATACATAATCATTGCAGACAATTTGGAAAAAAATAGTAACACATTAGCAAAGAAAACAGAAACCACCCTATAATCATGCCACTTGAGATAACTGTTCTAAAAAAAGGTTTAAAATAAATTAATAAAATAGTATGTTATCATTGATTAGAAAAGATCAAAGTAGTTTGGTATCAATTTACTCAATAAAACAAAAGAGAGAAATTGGCCCTAAACATTTCCCCATCTACTTTTGACAGATTTAAATTATTCAATTCAGTTACTGCAGATTTATGTCTTTCTGTTTGAAGGACATTTATCCTACAGAACTTGCCAGATGGTGCCCTGCAATGGCTCTATGATTATCCATCATCATTAGAAGAAAATGCTCCGTAATCTGTGTGCGTTAACTTTAACTATTTGGAAGGAACATGTGTACTTTGGAAGAAAGCTACCACCTGGAGAAAGTATACAGGAAGACCTTTCTAGTGGTAAACATTATTGTCTGAACTCGAATGCCAGAGGCAGAAATGACACTGGATTTACACCAGGATAAGGATTCCCTCCCTTTGTGCCTCCATAGGGTACTTTCTGCCTCCCATCACTTTAGGTCAGGTTGCTGTGGCTGCTCAATGCCTTAGCATTGCTCTATAGGGCTGCTCAAGCTATACGGCACCTCTGTACAAATTGCAAAGTGCCCCTTCCTTCCTGTGAAAGGAGGTGGCCTTGCTCCACTGCTTGGTCAGCAGAAGGGCGGTGAGTTCATTCTTCACCTGCATCTTTGTCCAGGTACCCTCGTTCAGCAATCAAAAACTCTATGTAATGATCCTGGCTCTGCCTTTTTGAGGCTTCCCTTCCTCTGGGGGTGCTGATGCTGTGGATATTCTAGATCGAGGTGATTCGGCCCCACTTCTAGGTGAGCCCTGGTGATGTGGCCCTCAATTCAATACATATCTTTTGAACTCTTACTGTCCAAACCTGGTCCCCATGGAAAGGCTACTTGGACCTGGACATCAGTCCTGCCTTCTCTTTGGCCACTGCCACCAACTCTGTGTTACACAGGCTAGAACTTTAAACAGTCCTCTAAGTCTCAGCTGGATTTATTGGTGGTAGCTTTGTCTACAGGTGCTTGAAATATTACTGTTATGGCCAGGCATGGTGGCTCACGCCTGTAATCCCAGCACTTTGGGAGGCCAAGGCGGGTGGATTGCTTGAGGCCAGGAGTTCAAGATCACTCTGGCCAACATGGTGAAACCCCATCTCTACTAAAAATACAAAAATTACCCGGGCATGGTGGCACATGCCTGTAATCCCAATGTAATTCTTGTGGCTGAGACATGAGAGTCACTTGAACCCAGGAGGCAGAGGTTGCATTGAGTCATGATCATGCCACTGCACTCCAGCCTGGGGGACAGAGCGAAACTCTGTCTCAAAAAAGAAAAGGAAAAAAAAGAAATATTACTGTTGTAAGTATTAACAGCTATTCAAATTAACACAGACTTCTAATAGAGGCAGGAAGAGATCACTTAGATCTTCCAAAGCCATGACCCCACTCAAAACTCTCCCCATTTCAAATTTATTCTTTTTCATTGGAAGCTAAAGTGCACTCTCCTTCTACAAAAGGAGATTTTACAATTTTTACAAAATTGATTTTACAATTCTATTTTTGTGTGTGTGTCTTGGTTCTTAAACTTACCGGGACTACTAGGTTTCAAGTGTTTCTCTCTTTTAAGGTACTCCTGAAGAGTCTCTCTCTTATATCTATTGCTGTTTAACTCATATGTTCTTTGGTCTGGGGAGCCAAGATCCCAAGATCCACAATTCCAGCTGTAGGCAGCCTGGGTTTTTGCTTTACCATGGTGATGTTTTTATAAAAGCCAAAACAGCAATTACAGTGTCTTAGAAGTGGTGGATGAATTTTGCATGTTAGAAACAGTCGTTGTGCCATTATGCAAATGAAATGTAATTTTATGGAAATATGTGATGCAGAGTGAAGCTGAGTGGCTTAAGTACAAATCCTTATGCTTTTGTTTGGTTAATGCACTTTCAAAAATATTGTTAGGTTAGCTGGCACAGCGAGCATCTGTAGTCCCAGCTACTCAGGAGGCTGACGCGGGAGGATCACTTGAGCCCAGGGGTTCGAGGCTGCAGTGTGCTACAGTTAGTTGTGCCTGTGAATAGCCACCGCACTCCATCCTGGGCAACATAGCAAATCCCTCTTTCTAAAAAACACATTTTAAAAATTGTTAAGTTGAAATTCAGGTCATTATTGTCCCTTCACAATAACAGAAATGACTGGCAATGGCAAATGTGATTAAAAGCATGCACTCTAGAGTTACCTACTAGCTTAAGGTCCTTGGGAAAAGCACCGAATCTCACTGCCTTAGTTTCCCCATCTGTAAAATGGGGCTAATAATAGTATCACTATCTTGGGTTTTTGCAAGTATTCAGTGAGTTAAGATGTGTGAAGTGCTTAGAATAGGGCCTGGCATATAGTTGGAACTACTAGTTTAAAAGTGTTACATGAAAAATAATATGATTATCTTCTGGAAGTCAGATACAATTTAAGTATGCATTTTATAATATGGTATTACTTCTTCAATGCTTCAACCAACCTAATTGTGATGAAGTCCAACAGCAGCAAATATTGATGTTGTTTTGTTTTACACACTTTTGATAATTGAATTACTGTAGGCGTTTTCCCTCTTGGACAGGATATGTTGATATCAGAGTCAAGGTAAGTGTAGTAAATAGAACCTTAGGTTTTTTTTTGACACCTGATTGGTGAGTCTGATTCTGTTATAATTTCTTAATTCCCATGACAAGATCCACTGCTCTGTTTTGCTTCTTGAACAGCTTGTCTGGATTGTACTTTCTCTCTTGCCGCTGTAGGGCAGCCAGCCCTTGCAGTGGGTATACTTTTGAAAATCTGGACCTTGATTTTGCAGCTTGTCTGCACAATAAACAGCCGACCCATGCCAATTTTCTTCCAGGCTGTCTTTGGCAGAGGAATGATGACTGGCTGCTCCTCAGTGGGTGGCCAGAAATTTAGTTAAAATATAAGAAATCCAACTGCAAACTATTTCAATCTTTTCTATTGCAGAAACGGATGCCATTATAACTTTGAAAAATCCATCATGGCCACTTAATTTCCCTCTTTACATTACATTTTAGACGAGTAATTTTTTTGCAATCCAAGGTCATATGAACCACAGGCAAAATTCTCGGCAGTGCTGAAGATTCTCCCTGAAAGGTCTCTAGGCTCGGCTTAGGAACTGTGGGTGAGGAAACAAAGAATTTCCTTTTGGACTGTTAGTCTGAGCTAGCTCATCATTGTCCCTCTTTGTTGGTGCTCTAAATGTGTCATGATGAAATTGCAAGACGGTTCAATGCCAAACTGCATTTAGTAATCTTCTTAATCTCTTTTTGATGCTTTTATAGTGGCTAGTGGTATCTGTGGTTAAGGGAAGCCAGACAGTTTTTCTTTTTAAATAGCTAGTCTAGCATTTATCTATCTATTCATCTACCAGTCCAGCTCTTGAATTGGAAATGATTATAGGTGATTTATAAGTATACATAAGATATGACAATGTACTATGGATTAAAAACTGAGTGACAGAGGAAGGAAACGCAATGATAAGATCATAATATTAAGTCAGAATGAAAGTTAAAATGCAAGATCATGTAGCGTTATATCAGCAGTTTCAAAATTTAGCATCCGCTGTACTCCTCATGGGGTATTTGTTAAGAATGCAAGTTCCTTAACCCCACCCTCGGACCCCTGGCACCTATATTGTTAACCCGTGCCCCCAGGTGATCCTGATGCAGGTGGTTGTAGGACCACACTTCAGAAGCACTGACCTATTTCCTTGCTGCAGATGGGTAAATTTGGCTCCAGGTTTTCTGGCAGTCAACATGAAAAATGAAGGCTAAGTTTTCCTAGTGTGCAGGAGATAACATCCTTGGCATATGGTATCAATGAAGATGTAACTATGCTTATATCAACTTGAATAGCTGAATAGGATTTTGACTTGTATAGGAATTCAGAAAGGAAATGTCTTCTGTAGTCCTCCCTAACGTGAAATATGTCAATGAGTCTGTGGCAGCCAACTAAACGATATTAACTAAACTTTTCCTTTGGTCAGGGGATGCTAAAGCCTCTTAGGGAGAAAGAAAGAGAAGAAAAAGGAGGAGAAAGATGGGAAAATACAAAAAAGGCAGAGGAGTGAGAAATGAAAAATAACTATGGCCACACTCTGAACAGTGGTTTGCTACTATCCACAAAAGATAAATACATGCACACCCCATGACCCGGCAGTTCCATTCCTAAGAATTCATGCACATTATTGCCAAAAAACATGAATGGAAAGTTGACAGCAGCGCGGTTTACAGTAGCCCAAAACTGGAAACAACCCATCAACAGTAGAATAGTAGAATGGATACATTGTTAAATACAACGTAATACTAAAAAGCAACTAAATGAACTACAGTTATGTGTAAAAACACGAGTGAATTCTAAAAACATAATGCTGATCAAATCAGATGGGAGAAAATACATGCTGTATGACTCCATGTATTTAAATTTCAAGGTGAGTAAGAAGAGAACTGATGTATTGTTTAGGATTGCATGCTTTTTAAGTTTTTGAGACAGAGTCTCACTCTGTCACCCAGGCTGGAGTGTAATGGCGTGATCATGGCTCATTGCAGCATCAGACTCCTGGCCTCAAGTGATCCTCCCACCTTGGCCTCCCAAAGTGTTGGGATTACAAGTGTGAGCCACCATGCCTGGCCAACTTTTTGGATTTTTTTTTTTTTAAGACAGAGTCTTCCTGTATTGCCCAGGCTGGATTTGAACTCATGGGCTCAAGTGATCCTCCTGCCTCAGCCTCCTGAGTAGCTGCAATTACAGATGTGTGCCACTGCACCTGGCTAAACATTTTAAAGTCAGAATAAACTAATTAAGTTATTAAACTTTTCCTTGAAATGCTGTGTTCTGTGGTTACGGTTTTCTAGAAGGACTGTAACACTTTTAAGCAAATCTGCCTTAGCCATCTGAAGATTTTATTTTGCATGAAATAAATACTAAGCATATATTTGTTTTCCTAAAGAAATATTTTCCATATATTAAGATAACACATACTTATTTTAAATGATAAATAATGAGAAGCTGAAAAATTAAGGGACATTTAAAAGATAAAAACTGTGAGAAAGGTAGAGAAAATCTTACTGGGTTATACTGTTAGTAATGTCCTCTCCCATTCATATGGAGAAAGAATGGATTAGGAGACTTCTTGATACTGAGTTTATGAAAGAATACATGGTTGTTACCATCTCTTGCATGTCTCCTGTATGCCATTTACCACGATAGATACTTATGTTTTGGGTTTTTTGGTTTTTGTTGTTTTGTTTGTTTGTTTGTTTGTTTGAGATGGAGTCTCACTCTGTCACCCAGGCTGGAGTGCAGTGGAGCAATCTCTGCTTACTGCAGCCTCTGCCTCCCAGGTTCAAGTGATTCTCCTGCCTCACCCTCCCAAGGGACTGCAGGTGCCTGCCACCACATCTGGCTAATTTTTGTATTTCTAGTAGAGACAGGGTTTTGCTGTGTTGGCCAGGCTGGTCTTGAACTCCTGACCTCAAGCTATCCGCCTGCCTCGGCCTCCCAAAGTGCTGGAATTACAGGTGTGAGCCAACTCACCTGGCTGGTACTCATGTATTTTATTTGCTACTATCTCAAAAAATTCCTGAGAATGAAGAACTGTTATCCCCACCATTCCCTGACCTTTTTCCACTCTTTTTTTTTGAGATGGACTCTTGCTCTGTCGCTCAGGCTAGAGTACAGTGGTGCGATCTCAGCTCACTGCAACCTCCGCCTCCCGGGTTCAAGCGATTCTCCTGCCTCAGCCTCCTGAGTAGCTGGGATTACAGGCACCTGCCACCACACCCGGCTAATTTTTGTATTTTTAGTAGAGACGGGGTTTCACCATCTTGGTCAGGCTGGTCTTGAACTCTTGACCTCGTGATCCACCCGCCTCGGCCTCCCAAAGTGCTAGAATGACAGGCATGAGCCACTGCGCCCGGCCTTTCCACTCCTCTTATTCCTTTCTGTTCAAATTCATTCACACAAGAAGTTTTGCAAACTCATCCTTCAGTATGAAACAATTTTTACTCTTTCTTGTACCTCAAATCTAATTTACTTTGCTCTGTTGCTGGTAACTGAGCAGAATAGAGAAATAAATTTCAAATTAATGAATTAGATCTAAAACCCTTCTATTCTGTATCTGTTTCCCTACCAGCTTCTTTTGGTAGGATTTTGACTAACAAATTTGGAATCATCTGAGAAAATCTTGAACTCATCTGTCATTGTTTTTCCCCCAGTAGCAGCTAAAGATGGGATTAGTGGGCTTTTGCCAGAATAAACAGTCTGAATCTTCAGTGAGAGCTATGAAACCTAACTCCCAGTCATTTCTAAAGGATGTGTCCACACTGAGCTCCTTTAGTTGGCCTTTACAAAAATAGCTTCTGTCCATTCTCTAAAACTGATTCCTTTCATGATGCATTGTTTATCCCACTTAACTTAGAGGGGTATACAATTTGATTCATTTTGGGGCTTCTAATTTATGCAGAAAACTAAGAATTACCACTAATGTTTTATAATTGCTCTGTTTTAATGCATTCATTTGACTGGAAGTCATATGAAATTTTTTATTCCTCATTGATGCTTAGAGAAAATAAATTGCAAGGCTTTCAGGATGGAAAAAGACACTAGAAAATTAAAAGTGCACATTCTAATACCCCTTATGAACAAGGATTATTCAACATTAAATATGTAGTTATTATTTCAAGAGAGATATGATTTGATATTTTATTTCTTCTGAATTGTGTCATTTCAGAGCAGGAATGGCCCTGGTAAGGCATCAAGTCAAATTCCTTCATTTTACAGATAGGAGCCTTTGACTCAGAAGCTACATGCTGGGCAGTGGCAAAGCTGGGACTAGAACCCAGTGCTCCTCTCCTCACAGAGCCATTCCCAAACAACTTCCACATAAAATATAATTTTAAAAGCATTTTAGAACTTCTGTGGCTGGGCGCGGTACCTCACGCCTATAATCCTAGCACTTTGGGAAGCTGAAGTGGGAGATCATTTGAGGTCAGGAGTTGGAGACCAGCCTGGCCAACATGGTGAAACCCCATCTCTACTAAAAATGCAAAAATTAGCCAGAGGTGGCGGCGGGTGCCTGTAATCCCAGCTACTTGGGAGGTTGAGGCATGAGAATTGCTTGAATCTGGGAGGCAGAGGTTGCAATGAGCTGAGATTGTGCCACTCCAGCCTGGGTGACAGAGTGAGACTCTGTTTCAAAAAAAAAACAAAAAAACAAAAAAAACTTATATTAGAATGTTGCATTATAATAGGTGTGATACCAACTGGTTAAAACTGGATGTATTACCTATTTTCTCACCTAAGATAATAAAATTTCGACCCTTTGAGTTTTACACCCATATGCATATATACTCACAAACACACATATATATACCTATACACACATTTACATGTATACCTACATATACACCTACATACGCACCTACATATATACACACATATATACACCTTCACAACATATTTACCTATTTATATACATGTAACAAATAGATATATAAATGCACCTACACATATGTTTATATGTATACACACACACCTGTGTATATATTCACCTATATGTATACACACACATATATGTTTTACACACACACACACACACACACACACAGTAGAATAATAAAAAAATAAAGGCTCTGGAGTCAGGCGGAGAATAGAACCCAAATGGTACTGGCTGTGTTTCCTTATTATGTAAACTTTTAAAATCTGAGTTTCACCATTTGTAAACTGGGAAAAAAAATAGGTAATATATGTTAAGTGGTTAACATGTTGTCTGCCATCTAATAAGCTTTCAGTAACTATGAGTAGCTACCATTGTGAACAACATATACAAAGTGTTTAACAGTGATTCAACTTGAAAAAAGATAGATATGATTCATTGTCTTCACCTCCGTACTGATCGGAATCACCATGGGTAGGCTGGTAGGACCATGCCTGGGATGCCTGGTGGCCCTCTGGTTTGGGGACTGGGCTTAAGCCAAGGAAAGTGGCATAGTCTTGTTAATTTGGAAAAAAAAAAAGGCACTTTCAAACAGAGCATCAGTCTCATTCCTAATGGATTGTGAAAGGAGAGACACATCTCAGGAGGCTGGAAGGTGGGGGATCCAGGCAGCCTGTTGTTGCAGGTTGAAAGCGAGCAGAAGCACCTGTATTGCATATGTTCAGGATAAATAAAGACACCTACACAGGCCGTGTGTTCTGGGTGAGCAGTGGCCCTCCAGACTGACTGGGAGACAGCTAATAGGTGAGAAGATTTGGCCATAGTCATCCAGTGTGTTATGGTCCAAATGCTGAGGCTGAGGCTAGGGAATGTGGAGGAAAAAGGAGTCAGACCAACTAGAATCTGGAAAGGTCAACTGGCTGACAGCTGTCCATCTGGGGAGACATCCAGAGACCAAGGCCAGAAGCTCAGGATGAGTCAGAATGGGCATGGACCGCCAAGGTGCAGGGCGTCCCAGAGGCTGTACCCGGGCACGTGGACATCAGGCTCCCCAGACAACCCAGGCACAGGGTTAGGGTCAAGGCCAAGAACAAGGTAGCCAGAAATGTATCCACGATATGGCTTGAAAATGGGAGGGAGCGAAGAGAGTAAGTCACAGGCTGGGCGAGGGCAAGGACAGATTGGTAGGAGGGGGAAAGGTGGGCTGCTTCTGCGTCATCCATCCTGGTTGTGTCCCAGGCCTGAGAGTTGATGCATATGGCTTCTGACAGAAGAAAAGATAGAAGAGTGGGCAGAAAAAGGAAAGAAGGGTTTGCTTTTGATGGAGTGGAAACCTGAATTGGCCAGCAGAGAGAGTCTGCAGGGGTTTCTGTGAGGGAGAGACCAGGGTAGGAGGGGCTTTCTTTCTAGTCTCTGCTTTCCCTGGGGACCCTTCAATGTCATTTTTCCACTTCTGTCATTGACCCACTTTTCTTCCCACCTGTATCAGTCAGAGTGGGCGTGGTTTTGCTGCAGTAACAAATGACCCCCAAATCTCAGTGGCTTATAACAGCAAACATTTATTTTTGGCTTTAACTACATGTTCACTGTGAGTTGGCTACAGCTTGCTTCCTCGTAATCTTTATTCTGTGACCCCAGCTGACTGAGTGGACTCTCTCTCTCTCTGGAACATTGCTGCTTGAAATAGCAGAGGGAAAAGAGACCGTGGAGAACCTTGAGCTGGCCTTGGAGCACCTGCACAGAAGGGAAGTGACACATGTCATTTCCACTCACATTTCATTGACCAAAACAAGTCTTATGGCCAAGCCTGACATTAACAGGGTGGCAAAAATCTAATCCTTCCCCAGAAATGAGCAATGAATATTTGTAGCAATAATATAGTCCGCCACATGATTGCACTTACTCCAGGGTCATCTCGCTACTCCCATGACCTCAGTAACTGTCGCTTTGATCCTAGATTCCTTCCTCCAGCTCAGATCTCTGCACCAAAACCCAAACCCACAAATCCAGCTGTCAATCAGGCAGTTCTCCTTCAAACTGAACATGCTCAACTGAAGTCATTTTCTCTTCAACATTTTGTTTCTTTTTGATTAATGGCTCACTGTCCACCTGGCTATTGACACCTGGGAGTCGTCTTTGACTTTTTGCTCTCCTTCATCATCCCAGATCCAGCTATTCATCAGAAAGTCTTCTTGATTGTATTCAATAAATGTTTCTGCTTCTTTTCATCTCTCCTACCTCTGGTAACCCAAGATACAGTATTTCTCATCTGGACTACTTTGGCAGGCTCTTCAGTAACTTCCATGCCTCCATCTTCTCCCTCTCCAATTCACTCCATCAGCGTCCAGAGCTATCTTTCTAATTTGCAGATCTGACAGTACACCTTTCTGCTGTCTCCCCTGTTTAAGCTCTTGCATGGATTCCGATTGGTCTGAGAATCAAGCTGTGGAAAGCTAATAAGAGTCTCCGTTTCCCCTCCAGTCTTACCTTCGCCATTATCCTACCCCTCCCAATGGCTTACGTCTCCTGGCCCCACCATCCTGAACCCCTGCCATCTGCCCTAATGTGCCATGTTCTGTCTTACTTCTAGAATATGACAGTGCTATTCCTTCTGACCAGAGTCTTCTATATTCTCTTCAGCTGGCTAACTCTAACTCACCCCTCAGATCTCAGCTTACACATCACTTCCCCCAGGAAGCCTTCTCTGGCCCTTCCTAAACTAGGTAAGGTATTCCTGTCACATGCTCCCATGCACATAACATGCTGTCCTTCCTTTACTCTGGCACAGATCACCGCTTAGACGTGCAGTGGTCCTGCCTTACTTTACAAGACCCCAGTGGAGGCCTAAAACTGACGATAGTACTGAATCGCATACCATATATAATATGTTTTTTGCTGTACACATACCTGTGATAAAGTCTAATTTATAAATTTGGCACAGTAAGAGATTAAGAACAACAATAATAAAATGGAACAGTTATAACAATAGATTGTAATAAAAGTTATGTGAATGCAGTCTCCCTCTCTGTCGAAATATCCTATTGTACAGTACTGCAGGTCACTAAAACACAAAAAGTGAAACCATGGATAAGGGGGGGTTACCACAACATAAATGTCTGCTCTCTCTCTCTGTTGCTGCACTGTTGCTGTTTGAGGGCAGTGACTACTTCAACACTGTATCTCCACCTCCTAGCAGAGTGCCTGGAATAGTCTAGGGGCTATTGGATGGAATGATGATGAATGACCATTCATGGAGTTGAAAATTTGAGTTGACATGACCTCAAAAGCAAGGCCAGAAAGACCCAGAAAGGTCCTTGCTTCCTTCATGTCAGGGGAGCTGAGAAAGAGTAGCTTGGATTAGGGCTGGAGGATAATACAAATTGCAAAGTACAACAGACTTCTGGAGAAAGATAAAGGAAGGGCAGGGTCTGGGAAGAAGTGAGATACACTAGAATAGAACCTTCTTGCGAGATGGGATTTTTATCTGTTTTGTTCACTGCAGAATTCTTGGGCCTAAAACAGTTCTCAACACATAGTAAGCAGCTAATACTTTATTGAATGAACTAATGAGCAAGTGAATGAATGAATGAATAAATTGTAGGTCAGGGTTCTTTGACTTCAAGGACCAACCCTGGCAGAAAGAGAATTTATTGGACATACATAGGGCAGTTCACAGACGCTGAAAGCCAGAAAATCAAGCCTGGCAAATGAACAGCAACCAAGGGAAGTCAGGCAGATAGAACCACAGCCAAGGTTGCATCACAGGAATACCCTGCTAAGGGCAACACGCTGGCACTGCTGCTGCCAGACACTGCTGTCCCTGGCACTGTCACCACTGCCCTCCTTGTGAGAGTCAGCTCTCACTGACCCTGTGACTTGACATTATTCCTTTGAGACTGAGAGTCCCAGACAGGAATCCCTGATTGTCTGAACCAAGGTGGGTTGCTTGCTCATTACTTGCCAGAAAACGGGAGAGAGTGAACATTTATCCCGTCAGCAGAGGGGGCCATGCTGCCATCCTCTCCCTAAGAAGACGGTCGTTCAATGCTGGGTAGCCTAAAAAGCACTCTTAAGTGTCTAAGCATAATAAATGCTTACGATAAAAATTCAATCAATTCAGAAGGGTGCAAAATAAAAAATGTAAATCCACTCTCTACTTCCCAATCTCTATTCCACCCCAAGAAATAACCACTGGTATTAGTTGGTAATGTGTTCTTACACACTTCTTCAAGAAACTTCATGAAGTTTATATGTAAATTACAAGCTCCCTATAATAGCTAGGAAGTCCAGCCCTGTGCAGTTTATGAAACAATAAGAATTGTTTCATCAAGAAACAATAATTACGTAAAAACAATAACAATTCTTATTGTTTGATAAACTGCTGGACTTCCTAGCTACTATAGGGTATTTGAAAGTTATATATAAAACTTGTAATTTGAAGTTTTTTGCTTGGGAATAAAGTGGCTGCTTGGAGTCTGAAGCCTCTGCCATGTGTGGTGTTGCTGGTGGTTCCTAATGCTCAGGAGGGGACTACCTGCCCAGTAAACTGTAGGCAGACTGGCTCTTGGTGCTGTTTGCTTTGTGTGTTGCATTAAATATTACTGAGTATTTCTTGCTTGAGATTGATCAGGGATGTAATGACATCTAACATTGTGATGGGTAAGCAAAATGTGGGTTCTATTGGAGGGAAGGTATTCACTCTGCCTTTGCCCTAATTGTTTTAAATTGCTGAGGGGACAGTCTCCTGTTTAGGATGTCTCTTGTAGAGAGTTCTGCTCTTCTTAAAGAACAAAAACTTACTGGGTGCAGTGGTACACACCTGTAGTCCCAGTTACTTGAGAGGTTTAGATGGGAGGGTCGCTTGAGATCAGGAGTTCAAATGCAGCTGGGACAGCATAGTGAGACCCCATCTCTAAAAAAATTATATGTACGTACCTATAAGAGAAAACAAAAATTATCTGAAATAATATTTTTCTGGGATTTTAAAGAAATAAGGTTCTAGAACTAACCCATCCTCAACTGATTGCCAGGAAACCTAGTTCTGGGTGTAATATTCTTCATTGTGTTGGTAAATGTGTGACTTCTAGTGCCCAGGAAGCAGTGCCCAGGTGCCCCACAGTGGTTGGACTGTGCAAACGTAAGACACTTTGATAGGAGACAGTTTTGCACAAAGAACAGAGAATGGTTGTTCAAATAAGCGATTTGAATTTTTTTCATTTTATTTTATTTTATTTTTTTATTATTATACCTTAAGTTCTAGGGTACATGTGCACAAAGTGCAGGTTTGTTACATATGTATACATGTGCCATGTTGGTGTGCTGCACCCATTAACTCGTCATTTACATTAGATATATCTCCTAATGCTATGCCTCCCTCCTCCCCCAACCCCATGACAGGTGTGTGATGTTCCCCTTCCTGTGTCCAAGTGTTCTCATTGTTCAGTTCCCACCTATGAGAGAGAACAAGCGGTGTTTGGTTTTCTGTTCTTGCGATAGTTTGCTGAGAATGATGGTTTCCAGCTTCATCCATGTCCCCACAAAGGACATGAACTCATCCTTTTGTATGGCTGCATAGTATTCCATGGTGTATATGTGCCACACTTTCTTAATCCAGTCTATCATTGATGGACATCTGGGTTGGTTCCAAGTCTTTGCTATTGTGAATAGTGCCGCAATAAACATACGTGTGCATGTGTCTTTATAGCAGCATGATTTATCATCCTTTGGGTATATACCCAGTAATGGGATGGCTGGGTCAAATGGTATTTCTAGTTCTAAATCCTTGAGGAATTGCCACACTGTCTTCCACAATGGTTGAACTAGTTTACAGTCCCACCAACAGTGTAAAAGTGTTCCTATTTCTCCACGTCCTCTCCAGCACCTATTGTTTCCTGACTTCTTAATGATCGCCATTCTAACTGGTGTGAGATGGTATCTCATTGTGGTTTTGATTGGCATTTCTCTGATGGCCAGTGATGATGAGCATTTTCTCATGTGTCTTTTGGCTGCATAAATGTCTTCTTTTGAGAAGTGTCTGTTCCTATCCTTTGCCCACTTTTTGATAGGGTTGTTTTTTTCTTGTAAATTTGTTTGAGTTCATTGTAGATTCTGGATATTAGCCCTTTGTCAGATGAGTAGATTGCAAAAACTTTCTCCCATTCTGTAGGTTGCCTGTTTACTCTGATGGTAGTTTCTTTTGCTGTGCAGAAGCTCTTTAGTTTCATTAGATCCCATTTGTCAGTTTTGGCTTCTGTTGCCATTGCTTTTGGTGTTTTAGACATGAAGTCCTTGCCCATGCCTATGTCCTGAATGGTATTGCCTAGGTTTTCTTCTAGGGTTTTTATGGTTTTAGGTCTAAGATTTAAGTCTTTAACCCATCTTGAATTAATTTTTGTATAAGGTATAAGGAAGGGATCCAGTTTCAGCTTTCTCCATATGGCTAGCCAGTTTTCCCAGCACCATTTATTAAATAGGGAATCCTTTCCCCATTTCTTGTTTTTGTCAGGTTTGTCAAAGATCAGATGGTTATAGATGCCTGGTATTATTTCTGAGGGCTCTGTTCTGTTCCATTGGACTATATCTCTGTTTTGGTACCAGTACCATGCTGTTTTGGTTACTGTAGCCTTGTAGTACAGTTTGAAGTCAGGTAGCATGATGCTTCCAGCTTTGTTCTTTTGGCTTAGGATTGTCTTGGCGATGCAGGCTCTTTTTTGGCTCCATATGAACTTTAAAGTAGTTTTTTCCAATTCTGTGAAGAAAGTCATTGGTAGCTTAATGGGGATGGCATTGAATCTATAAATTACCTTGGGCAGTATGGCCATTTTCACAATATTGATTCTTCCTATCCATGAGCATGGAATGTTCTTCCATTTGTTTGTGTCCTCTTTTATTTCATTGAGCAGTGGTTTGTAGTTCTCCTTGAAGAGGTCCTTCACATCCCTTGTAAGTTGGATTCCTAGGTATTTTATTCTCTTTGAAGCAATTGTGAATGGGAGTTCACTCATGATTTGGCTCTCTGTTTGTCTTTTATTGGTGTATAAGAATGCTTGTGATTTTTGCACATTGATTTTGTATCCTGGGACTTTGCTGAAGTTGCTTATCAGCTTAAGGAGATTTTGGGCTGAGACGATGGGGTTATCTAAATATACAATCATGTCATCTGCGAACAGGGACAATTTGACTTCCTCTTTTCCTAATTGAATACCCTTTATTTCTTTCTCCTGCCTGATTGCCCTGGCCAGAACTTCCAACACTATGTTGAACAAGAGTGGTGAGAGAGGGCATCCCTGTCTTGTGCCAGTTTTCAAAGGGAATGCTTCCAGTTTTTGCCCATTCAGTATGCTATTGGCTGTGAGTTTGTCATAGATAGCTCTTATTATTTTGAGATACATCCCATCAGTACCAAATTCATTGAGAGTTTTTAGCATGAAGGGCTGTTGAATTTTGTCAAAGGCTTTTTCTGCATCTATTGAGGTAATCATGTGGTTTTTGTCTTTGGTTCTGTTTATATGCTGGATTACGTTTATTGATTTGCATAGGTTGAACAAGCCTTGAATCCCAGGGATGAAGCCCACTTGATCATGGTGGATAAGCTTTTTGATGTGCTGCTGGGTTCGGTTTGCCAGTATTTTATTGAGGATTTTTGCATTGATATTCATCAGGGATATTGGTTTATAATTCTCTTTTTTTGTTGTGTCTCTGCCAGGCTTTGGTATCAAGATGATGTTGGCCTTATAAAATGAGTTAGGGAGGATTCCCTCTTTTTCTATTGATTGGAATAATTTCAGAAGGAATGGTACCAGCTCCTCCTTATACCTCTGGTAGAATTTGGCTGTGAATCCATCTGGTTCTGGCCTTTTTTTGGTTGGTAGGCTATTAATTATTGCCTCAATTTCAGAGCCTGTTATTGGTCTATTCAGGGATTCAACTTCTTCCTGGTTTAGTCTTGGGAGAGTGTATGTGTCGAGGAATTTAACCATTTCTTCTAGATTTTCTAGCTTATTTGCATAGAGGTGTTTATAGTGTTTTCTGATGGTAGTTTGTATTTCTGTGGGATTGGTGGTGATATCCCCTCTATCATTTTTTATTGCATCTATTTGATTCTTCTCTCTTTTCTTCTTTATTAGTCTTGCTAGCGGTCTATCAATTTTATTGATCTTTTCAAAAAACCAGCTGCTGGATTCATTGATTTTTTGAAGGGTTTTTTGTGTCTCTGTCTCCCTCAGTTCTGTTCTGATCTTAGTTATTTCTTGCCTTCTGCTAGTTTTTGAATGTATTTGCTCTTGCTTCTCTAGTTCTTTTAATTGGGATGTTAGGGTGTCAATTTTAGATCTTTCCTGCTTTCTCTTGTGGGCATTTAGTGCTATAAATTTCCCTCTACAGACTGCTTTGAATGTGTCCCAGAGATTCTGGTATGTTGTGTCTTTGTTCTCATTGGTTTCAAAGAACATCTTTATTTCTGCCTTCATTTCTTTATGTACCCAGTAGTCATTCAGGAGCAAGTTGTTCAGTTTCCATGTAGTTGAGTAGTTTTGAGTGAGTTTCTTAATCCTGAGTTCTAGTTTGATTGCACTGTGGTCTGAGAGACAGTTTGTTATAATTTCTGTTCTTTTACATTTGCTAAGGAGTGCTTTACTTCCAACTATGTGGTCAATTTTGGAATAAGTGCGATGTGGTGCTGAGAAGAATGTATATTCTGTTGATTTGAGGTGGAGAGTTCTGTAGATGTCTATTAGGTCTGCTTGGTGCAGAGCTGAGTTCAATTCCTGGATATCCTTTTTAACTTTCTGTCTCTAGGATCTGTCTAATGTTGACAGTGGGGTGTTAAAGTCTCCCATTATTATTGTGTGGGGTCTAAGTCTCTTTGTAAGTCTCTAAGGACTTGCTTTATGAATCTGGGTGCTCCTGTATTGGCTGCATATATATTTAGGATAGTTAGCTCTTCTTGTTGAATTGATCCCTTTACCATTATGTAATGGCCTTCTTTGCCTCTTTTGAACTTTGTTGGTTTAAAGTCTGTTTAATCAGAGACTAGGATTGCAACCCCTGCCTTTTTTTGTTTTCCATTTGCTTGGTAGATCTTCCTCCATCCCTTTATTTTGAGCCTATGTGTGTCTCTGCATGTAAGATGGGTCTCCCAAATACAGCACACTGATGGGTCTTGACTCTTTATCCAATTTGCCAGTCTATGTCTTTTAATTGGAGCATTTAGCCCATTTACACTTAAGGTTAATATTGGTGGGGTTTTTTTTGTTTTTGTTTTTTAAGACGGAGTCTTGCTCTGTCGCCCAGGCTGGAGTGCAGTGGCACGATCTCGGCTCACTGCAAGCTCTGCCTCCCAGGTTCATGCCATTCTCCTTCCTCAGCCTCCCAAGTAGCTGGAACTACAGGTGCCCACCACCACGCCTGGCTAATTTTTTTTGTATTTTTAGTAGAGACGGGGTTTCACCATGTTAGCCAGGATGGTCTCGATCTGCTGACCTTGTGATCCACCCATCTTGGCCTCCCAAAGTGCTGGGATTACAGGCGTGAGCCACCGTGCCCGGCTAGGTTAATAGTGTTATATGTGAATTTGATCCTGTCATTATGATGTTAGCTGGTTATTTTGCTTGTTAGTTGATGCAGTTTCTTCCTAGCATTGATAGTCTTTACATTTTGGCATGTTTTTGCAGTGTCTGGTACCAGTTGTTCCTTTCCATGTTTAGTGCTTCCCTCAGGAGCTCTTGTAGGACAGGCCTGGTGGTGACAAAATCTGTCAGCATTTGCTTGTCTGTAAAGGATTTTATTTCTCTTTCACTTATGAAGCTTAGTTTGGCTGGATATGAAATTCTGGGTTGAAAATTATTTTCTTTAAGAATGTTGAATATTGGCCCCCACTCTCTTCTGGCTTATAGAGTTTCTGCCAAGAGATCTGCTGTTAGTCTGATGGGCTTCCCTTTGTGGGTAATCCGACCTTTCTCTCTGGCTGCCCTTAACATTTTTTCCTTCATTTCAACTTTGGTGAATCTGACAATTATGTGTCTTGGAGTTGCTCTTCTCAAGGAGTATCTTTGTGGCATTCTCTGTATTTCCTGAATTTGAATGTTGGCCTGCCTTGCTAGGTTGGGGAAGTTCTCCTGGATAATATCCTGCAGAGTATTTTCCAACTTGGTTCCATTCTCCCCATCACTTTCCAGTACACCAATCAGACGTAGGTTTCATCTTTTCACATAGTCCCATATTTCTTGGAGGCTTTATTCATTTCTTTTTACTCTTTTTTCTTTAAACTTCTCTTCTTGCTTCATTTCATTCATTTGATCTTCAATCACTGATATCCTTTCTTCCAGTTAATCGAATCAGCTACGAAGCTTGTGCATTCGTCACGTAGTTCTCATGCCATGGTTTTCAGCTCCATCAGGTCCTTTAAGGACTTCTCTACACTGGTTATTCTAGTTAGCCATTCATCTAATCTTTTTTCAAGGTTTTTAGCTTCTTTGCGATGGGTTCAAACTTCCCCCTTTAGCTGGGAGAAGTTTGATTGTCTGAAGCCTTCTTCTCTCAACTCATCAAAGTCATTCTTCATCCACCTTTGTTCCATTGCTGGTGAGGAGCTGCATTCCTTTGGAGGGGGAGAGGCACTCTGATTTTTGGAATTTTCAGCTTTTCTGCTCTGTTTTTTCCCCATCTTTGTGGTTTTATCTACCTTTGGTCTTTAATGATGGTGACATATAGATGGGGTTTTGGTGTGGATGTCCTTTCTGTTCATTAGTTTTCCTTCTAACAGTCAGGACCCTCAGCTGCAGGTCTGTTGGAGTTTGCTGGAGGTCCACTCCAGACCCTGTTTGCCTGGGTATCAGCAGCAGAGGCTGCAGAACAGCGAATATTGCTAAACAGCAAATGTTGCTGCCTGATCGTTCCTCTGGAAGCTTCGTCTCAGAGGGGTACCCAGCCATGTGAGGTGTCAGTCTGCCCCTACTGGGGGGTGCCTCCCAGTTAGGCTACTTGGGGGTCAGGGACCCACTTGAGGAGGCAGTCTGCCCATTCTCAGATCTCAAGCTGCCTGCTGGGAGAACCACTACTCTCTTCAAAGCTGTCAGACAGGGACATTTAAATCTGCAGAGGTTTCTGCTGCCTTTTGTTCAGCTATGCCCTGCCTCCAGTGGTGGAGTCTACAGAGGCAGGCAGGCCTCCTTGAGCTGTGGTGGGCTCCACCCAGTTCGAGCTTCCTGGCCGCTTTGTTTACCTACTCAAGCCTCAGCAATGGCAGACTTTCCTCTCCCAGCCTCGCTGCCGCCTTGCATTTCAATCTTAGACTGCTGTGCTAGCAATGAGTGAGGGTCCATGGGTGTGGGACCCTTTGAGCCAGGTGCAGGACATAATCTCCTGGTGTGCCGTTTGCTAAGACCCTTGGAAAAGCGCAGTATTAGGGTGGGAGTGACCCGATTTTCCAGGTGCTGTCTGTTACGGCTTACCTTGGCTAGGAAAGGGAATTCCCTGATCCCTTGTGCTTCCCGGGCGAGGCGATGCCTCGCCCTGCTTCGGCTCACACTCGGTGGGCTGCACCCACTGTCTGACATGCCCCAGTGAGATGAACCTGGTACCTCATTTGGAAATGCAGAAATCACCCGTCTTCTGTGTTGTTCACGCTGGGAGCTGTAGACTGGAGCTGTTCCTATTTGGCCATCTTGGGTCAACAAGTCGTGATTTGAATTTTAAGAAAGCAAAACTAGTGGTTATAAATCTTAGTAGAGTCCAGCCCTGGACTGGACTTTTCATAAGAAATATATGACAAACCATAAGGCACAGCTATAAACAGAATAATGTACTTATAGGAAGTTGGATAAATGCAGTTCAGGTTGTTACAGGGCTGACCCAAATCATCGCTCTTGGTCCAAGTATAAGGTCTCAGGCTGGTATCCAATGTGACCTCTCAAGAGCCTAGAAGTAGGCTGGGTGCAGTGGCTCATGCCTGTAATCTCAGCACTTCGGGAGGCCGAGGCGGGCAGATCACCTGAGGTCAGGAGTTTGAGACCAGCCTGGCCAACATGGCAAACTCCATCTCTACTGAAATCACAAAAAATAGCTGAACATGGTGGTGCACAGCTGTAGTCCCAGCTACTTGGGAGGCTGAGGCAGGAGAATCACTTGAACCTGGGAGGCGGAGGTTGCAGTGAGCCAAGATCACACCATTGCACTCCAGCCTGGACAACAGAGAGAGACTCCACCTCAAAAAAAAAAAAAAAAAAAAAGCCTAGAAGCGAAAGCCAGCACTTCAGTCCAGCCTGCTTTGCCCAGGTCTATGTCAAAGAAGGATGTTACTTGGATGATGTTGTATGCTTCTTCTTTGCCAAACAACTGTCCGCAGTATTTCTACACAGAAGTGAGCAGATCAGATATGCTTATAACATCCAGGATTCCCATACAAAGCCTTTCTACTGGAAATAAATGCCATATTAGTATCTAAACTGGTAGCAGTTCTGTTTTACATTCGTGAAATGGGATAAATTTTAAATCGTTTTGATAGAATCTAATGAACAAATATGGGTTAATTTTAAAACTGTGAGTTGAGATAATCTAGTTTAAAGTCGCAGCCAAAATAGAAGTCAGCTGTGATTCATTTGAAACTATCTCGACGTTCTGAGTGCTGATAACAGAGGAGGGCCTTCCTTTGAAAGTATCATTTTACAAGGTGATTATAGCAAAGCTACAATGAGTATGACAGAAAGCCATAATATATTTTGATACAAAGAAACATTGGCTCTTTAAAAGAAGGTACCAGGAACAGAAGTAACAGTTAAAAATTGGCAAAAGCAATGAACTTTGATATTAAATTTAATTTTCTCTTGCCTTAGTGTCTTGACTGTCATACAAATGAACCTCAGCAGACTAGAAATGCTGGAAGAACCATTATTCTATAACAAAATTACAGTTACCTAAGAGGAATGAGTTCTGGTCTTTGCAGCACTGTGGGGTGAATATGGTTAACTATAATTTATTGCATATTTTCAGAAAGCTAGAAGAGAGGTCTTTGCATGCTCCCAACACAAAGAAATGATAAATGTTTGAGGTGATGGATTTGCTAAGTACCCTGATTTGGTCGTTATACATCATATGCATGTATGGAAATATCACTCCGTCTCCCATAAATATGTACACTTATTACATATGTACAATTATAACACTAAAAGGGAAGAAACAGTATCATATGAATCTATTAAAATAATGCCCTTGTTTTGTCTGAGCAGGAAGTCAATAATTTTTTCATGTCCCAAAGAGAAGCTAGATCATGACCTGGGCCTTGAAGGGTCAACAGTGGCCCAGGGAAAAGGACTGCGGGCATAACCTGCAGGAAGAGGAAGCCAGGCTGTGAAACCACAGGGAGGAGAAGTGGAGTTGTGGCAGCAGGGACTGGGGCTGTCTGGAGAAGGCATGAGAAAGTGGGAGTTGCGGCAGTGTCAATTGTAGTTGTCCTTCTGCCTACATGCCATGAGACATATCTTCTCCTGGGCTATGCCAAATTTCAGGACTGCCTCAGGACTCCTTTCCTTGGTATTTGCCCAAGAGAAAGGAAAATGCATGTCCACATCGTCTTCTACACTAAGGTTCCTAACCGCTTTTTATGTAATAGCCAAAAATGGAAAACAATCTAGAAGCTGAAAACAGCCTACATGTCTGGCAACAGGTGGTAAATGGCATGCGACTCAACAATAAAAAGGGGTGGACGGATGATGAACATAGCACTGGGGAAGATCTCAAAGTCATTATGCTGAGCAAAACAACGCAGACATCTCCCCTACCCACACTCCCCAAGTAAAGAGTACATGCTACATAATTCTATTTATTCATTTATTTATGTATTTATTTATTTTTGAGACAGAGTCTTGCTCTGTCGCCCAGGCTGGAGTATAGTAGTGCCACTGTTGCTCACTGCAACCTCCACTTCCTGGGTTCAAGCGATTCTCCTGCCTCAGCCTGCTGAATAGCTGGGACTACAGGCGTGCGCCACCATGCCAGGCTAATTTTTGTATTTTTAGTAGAAACGGAGTTTCACCATGTTGGCCAGGCTGATCTCAAACTCCTGACCTCAAGTGATCCACCTGCTTCGGTCTCCCAAAGTCCTGAGATTACAGGCATGAGCCACTATGCCCGGCCTATTTACGTTTTATTTTTTAGAGACAGGGTCTCTCACTCTGTCACCCAGGCTGGAGTATAGTCGTGCGATCATAGCTCACTGCAGCCTCGACCTCCTGGGCTCAAGCAATCCTCCTGTCCCAACCTCCCCAGGTTACACCAGGTGAGCACCACTGCACTTGATTAATTAAAAGAATTTTGTTTGCGGAGGCAGGGTCTCACTATGTTGCCAAGGCATAATACATACTTCTGTTTCTATAAAACTATAGAAGACGCAAACTAATGTTTAGTCAAGCAAACAGATCAGTGGTTGACTGGAGACAAAGTAGAGGGACGGATGGATTACAAAGTGGCACAAGAATTTTGGGGGTGACGGGAAGTGTTTGGTAAATTGTATTTTAGTTTCACGGACATGTTCATATGTCAAAACACAAGTGGACAGTTCATTGTAAAAAAAAAAAGTTAAAACAAAGGTAGTACCCCCAAATAAAAGAACAGGGCCTGCTAGATGGTAAGTTCTCAATAAATGTCAGTTAACGATAATAATAATAGGTAGGTACTAAGATTATTCCTAGTTAACAAAGTGGAAACTGAAGCCAAGAGGTTAAGTAACTTGCCCAAGGTCACATAGTCAGCTGGTGGTGTGTCCAGAATGCAGTCAAACTCCAAGGCCTGAACCCCATGGTAGGAAAAAGAGTGTGAAGACAGGGCTAGAAGAACGGGCAGGTCCAGAAAGAAGATTATAAGAGGCACCATGTCAGAGGAGCAGCAAGGGGGACTGGAGGGCAGTGGGTGTGCGAAGAAGAGCTTCCACTGAGAACATTCTATGGGCATTTTGTGTCAAGTACAGGAACTTGCCTTTTCTCACTCAGTCATTAATTCACATACCATAAAATTCACCCATTTGAGGCTGGGCGTGGTGGCTCACGCCTGTTAATTCCAGCCCTATGGGAGGCCAAGGTGGGTGGATCACTGGAGGCAAGAGGTTGAGACCAGCCTGGCCAACATGGTGAAACCTTGTCTCTACTGAAAATACGAAAATTTGCTGAGCGTGGTGGCGCATGCCTGTAATCCCAGCTACTCCACAGGCTGAGGCAGGAGAATTTCTTGAACCTGGGAGGTGGGGGTTGCAGTGAGCCGAGATCTCACCACTGCCTCCAGCCTGGGCAACAGAGCAAGACTCTGTCTCAAAAAAAAAAAAAATACCCATTTGAAGTATACAGTTCAGTGGGTTTTAGTATATTCACAGGGTTGTGCAACCATCACCACAGGTTAATTTCAGTGTTTTTGGCACTCCCCCAAAAAACCTGTATGTATCAGCTGTCACCCCCCGTCTTCCTCCCTTACTTCTTCAGCCGTAACCACAGATCTACTTTTCATCACTATAGACTTGCATATTCTGAACATTTCACGTGAATAGGATCATGTAATATGTGGTCTCTTCTGCCTGACATCTTTCACTTAGTATAATGTTTTCAAGGTTCATCATGTTGTAGCATATATCAGTAACTCATTTCCTTTTATGGATGAATAATACTCTATTGTATGGATATACCACATTTTGTTTATCCAATCGTCAGTTGATGGCCATGGGTTGCTTTCAGTTTTTGGCCATTTTGAACAACGCTGCTATTCTCAATCAGTTTTATTTCAACAACTAATGGTTATTTCAACTGGTAAAGAGAGAGGCATATATCAATCACAGGCACAGATACGATCTGAGTAGACGGCTATTTATTTGCAGACCATCTGGTTCATTTTGTATTTAACAAAATATGTGGAGACTCTTTTGACATATTTTTCTGTGCAGTAAAGAACTTAGACTTAGGCTACAGGTATCAATGATAGTGCTGCCTAATTACTTGTGTTTAGGAAAATTGTTTGCAAAGGAATTGATAACTTTTATTGAGTGCTTCCTATTAGGTTAATGTATATTTTCCAGTATAATTCTTACACTGTTCTGTGTGCTCAGTTTTAATACCCTTAATATAAATGAGACTTCTGAGGCACATGGATGTTGTAGCACGCACTGCGGTGCCTGCCTCCAAGTTCACCCACAGGTGCATACTGGCAGCTTCTCATTTTAACCACCAGTCTCTTTGCTTCTCAGCCTGAGGCTTTCTCAGACTGTCTGAAAATCCCTTAGCAGTGCTAGGGATCTAATCACTCCAGGGCAACCCTAAACTGTTGAAGTGACTACATGCTCAGCTTTCCTTCTTCCTTCCAGACGTTCTACATGAGAGGTCAGCAAACTTTTGCTCTTAGGACCAGAAAGTAAATATTTTCAACTTTGTAGGCCATACAGTCTGTGTAGCAACTATTCAATTCTGCCATTTTAGCATGAAAGTAATAATAGACGGTACCAAAAGAATGGGCTTGGCTATGTTCCAATAAAACTTTATTTATAAATAGACATTGTGTGGGTTGGATTTGACCTGCTGACTGTAGTTTGCTGACGCCTATTCTCCATGATTTCTTAGAAGATTCCTAACGGAGTTGAACCCCAGTTGCACCGAAAGGTAACCCATTCATTACCATACCCTTTTTTACTGGCCTTTCTTTCTTCCCTGTGTCTTTATTTACATGCCTATATTTTTGCTTCCTGGGGTCTCCAACCAGACAAACTCCCTGTCCCAAATTCCTTCTCTCAGGATCTGTTTTTGGGGGAACCAAATTGACAAACCAGGACAATACGATATTACACCAGGCTGAGAATATGCATATGAAGAGATCAGAGGCTGTGGCATGAGTCTGAGGCACAGTTCTGCACCTGAATGACCCTGGGCAAATAACTTCACCTCTTTGTGCCTCATTTTCCTCATCTGTAAAATGGGTATTGTCACAGAACCTACTGAAAAAAGTTGTTAGAAGGATTTTATGTGTTAATTTGTGTAAAACAGAAGCATGCCTGATAATAGAGGATTTCTTATTATAAACCATAGAGACTTGTGAATGGTTCATAAAGTTTTTCATTCATTTATGGAAAGACCCTTTATGCCGTCTTTGCAAAAAAAAAAATAGGATTGAGTTAATGGATTTTTCAAAAAATTCTTAAGACTTCATTTTTTTAGCGTAGTTTTAGGTTCACAGCAAATTTGAGAAGAGGCTACAGATATAGCCACCCACCCCCCCACCCCCCACCCCTGACATGCACAGCCTCCCCCAATAGCAACATTCCCCACCAGAGTGGTCCATTTGTTACAATTGATGAACCAGCATTGACACATTGTTCTCACCCAAAATTCATAGTTTACATTAGGGCTCATTCTTGGTGTTGTAAATCCTGTGAATTGGACAAATGTACAATGACATGTAGTCACTTTTTTTTTTTTTTTTTGAGACGGAGTTTCGTTCTTGTTGCCCAGGCTGGAGTGCAGTGGTGTGATCTCGACTCACTGAAACCCCCACCTCCCAGGTTCAAGCGATTCTCCTGCCTCAGCCTCCCAAGTAGCTGGGATTACAGGCACTTGCCACCATGCCCAGCTAATTTTTGTATTTCTTTTTTAGTAGAGACAGGGTTTCACCATGTTGGCCAGGCTGGTCTCGAACTCCTGACCTCAGGTGATCCACCCTCCTCGGCCTCCCACCAATGCTGGGATTACAGGTGTGAGCCACTGTGCCTGGCCTATTCACCATTTTAAATTATTTATTGTGAGAAATATAAATAGCTGAACAATACAATGTACTTTTCCCCAGTTTGGCCTTGATGATTTGAAAATATATTGTCCTTTGTGTTCAAAAAACACAAAGCACCAAGAATTCCTGTCTTTGGGGGCTATTTACTGTATACTGAAATATTTATGAATGAAATAGCATATCAGGGATTGTTTTTAAAAATGATCGTGGGAAGAGAAGTGGGTGTGGATACTGAAATAAGATTGGTCCCGAGCTGACACTGGTTGAAATTGGGTGATGGAACCTGGGAGTTCATTAGAATATTCTCTCTACTTTCCTATTTGACATTTTTCATAAATATAAGTGGTTAAAAAAATACATGGCCTCAGAATCTATAAACAAAACGTTGCTGCTATAAGAACTGCATTATAGGAAGGAAGGAGGGGAATTATCTCCAGCTACATCCTGGGGACCACCACCCTAATTTGTTAACATATCAGAACTACAGGCTCTTTTTTATTCTTGTGCCCAAGACTCTCTGTGAGATTTATCTTCTGTGGTCACAGCAGGGGAAGGAGCCTTGTGACACTCTGCTAGGGAAGAGGAGATGCGGTGACACTCAGCCAAGTTAGGGAAGTGGACCTTCGATATTTGAGAAGGACATTCAAAACAACATTTGAAAGAGGTCAGAGTATTTGTTCAGTGAAACACTTAGGATCTATAAAATGGTTATAGTGTTTGTCCGGGAGAATAAACACTGAAAATCTGTAGAGGGGTCACAGCCTCTGCCCAGAGGCGTAAATCATTCAGATACGATTTTTAGCTATTACAATATTGACATGGAGTTCAGGTGATAATGGGTATGTACTTTTACCATGTCCCTCCCTGTGACTGTACAAACCTACATACTGACACCTATGTGTTCTCAGACTATGTATAAGCCTTTCCCTGTATTACAGTGCTCATCATCACTGTAGGGGATCTTTGAAAGAGCTGCCGGAGAAGGTGAGGAAGAAAGCCCTGCCTGGAAAGCAACAGTGAACCACCAGTGTCAGCAAAGTGAAGCTTGTTGCAAGGCCTGCAGTCATTATGAACCCAGCAGCTTCTAATTCATCCCAGTGGCCCTGAGACTATTTATCCTGCGACTTCACACGCACTTTGAAGTTTTGTTGTGATCTTCGCTGAGTCCGTGTGGAAATCACCGGCTAGATTTTAGATTTTTTACTTTTCAGCGTGTGACTTAAAGTTCTGTTGACTTGGGCAAAGGGCTGATAATCTTGTGCTAAATCACTGATGGAATATCAATTAAAATCTCCATCTCTCAGTCAATCCAAATGCCTATCAATGGTAGACTGGATAAAGAAAATGTGGTACATACACGCCATGGAATACTATGCAGCCATAAAAAGAAACGAGATCATGTCCTTTCTAGGAACATGGATGGGGCTGGAAACCATTATCCTCAGCAAACTAACAAAGGAACAGAAAACCAAACCCCACATGTTCTCATTTATAAGTGGGAGCTGAACAATGAGAACACGTGGACACAGGGAGGAGAACAACACACACTGGGGCCTGTCAGGGGGTGGGGTGAGGGGAGGGAGAGCATTAGGAAAAACAGCTAATGCATGCTAGGCTTAATATCTAGGTGATGGGTTGATAGGTGCAGCAAACCACCATAGCACACATTTACCTACATAACAAACCTGCACATCCTGCACATGTACCCTGAAACTTAGAAATAAAAATTTTTCAAAAGGGAAAAATAAAATGTCCATCTCTTGAATCCTGGTTTTTTACTTATCCCACATGGCCTTGTCATTTGCAAGGATTATGTGATGGTTTTGAGTTGATGGGGGCTGCAGAAAAATTGTGCTAATTTACAGTGAAAATCAAATCAAGACATTTGATTGATGATGTGTGATCAAAATTGTGCACGGCTAGATGTGCTGATTGATGACGTGGTTTTGGATATGCCGTTTATTGTCTCAGCTGCAGGTAATTGGAATCCATATGCATTAGCTCCATTCCTCTCCCACTGTGGCATGCAGACATTTTGCATTCGGAGCCAGTAATTTGGTGCCTTTTCCAACAAGTTTGGAATGAAAGCATGAATGCTAAATTTTGGAATACCACAGTGTGATATGAAAAGCATATTGCTAATTAATGGAATAGAACCAGCTAGGAATTTCTTGGACAGATAAGAGAGAAATGGTGTTTTTAATCTGGAGGTGATCCTGAGTAATTCTTCTGAGCTCAGTTTTTAACTGACAAATCTTAATATCAGACTTTATTAAAAACGTTTTCAAAGTGGCATGTGCAATTAAAGCTTCATCAAGGAGAGGGACTGCATGTCATTACTGGTAATAGAATCCTGTTCCTGTAGTTTTTAATTCCCACTTTTCTGAAATGAAACACAACCAGTTATGTAGTATAATAAGTAAAATCTACTAGAGAATTCAATAATTTTGCAATTAAGCTTGAGGTATTTTAAAATCATTTTGTCTATTAAATATGTCACTATAACTGTTTAATCATGACTTGAATAAGAGACAGGAGAAAGCATATCTGGGAAAATGCAAATGGTTGATGAGTAGAAGAATTGACTAAGGTTGATGTGTAAAATAGTGGTAAATTCTACAGAACCTTAGAGCTCCTTCAAGGGAGGGATAAACATGAGCCATGCCTGGGAGACAGTTTGTATATTTTGAGAAGATTGGATGGTTACTGTGGTTAGCTTGGTATGTGGCCAGGGACAGCAGAAAATAAGGATGAGTTCAGCTAAAAGTAATAGAATGCCTAATTTATAGTGGCTTGTATCGTCATTTCTCATTTTGACATCCTTAACAACATTGCCAGGGAGCCCGTTATTAATGTAGATTATCAGGCTCCACTTCAGCCCTGCAAAATCAGCATTCCCATTGTAAGGAGATTTCCAAGCGATTCGTAGGCCCATTAAACTCTGGTCTAGAAAACAGAGATACTTAGATATCTCACAGAATAAGGATAGGAATGCAAGCAGTTCCAGAGTGGCTGGATCTAAATCACCAATAACAGGCTTTTGTCTCATTCCACTTTGCAATCCCTAGCATGTTGACTTTGGCCTTTTGTTGTGTGGCCTCAGGATTCCAAGATGGCTGCTGTGGCTCCTCGCACCAGTGCATTCTAGGTAGGAGAGGTGGGGCAGACGTCTTCTAATATCTCATTGGCCAGACGTGGGTCACATGTTGACTTTTTTTTCTCTTTTAACCTTTCCTATGGTACTGAACATGTTGACTTTTAGATGACTCACTTGGGAAGATAAAAGGATTAACATTACTAATTTATACATTCATTCATTCAGTAAAAAAAAAAAATTGCCTACTATGTGCCAACTCATGAGCATTCCATGGGGCTACAGCCGAGAGCAAAGGTCTACGTCTATTGTCTGAACAAAATTAGGGTTATTTTAGTGAAGAGAAAATGGGGGAATCATTATTAGGTAGAATTAATATCAGTCACAGGTAGGTTGAGGCCAGATTTGGAAGGGTCTTGGAAGTCATGTCAAGAATGGACGGAGACCAGTGAGGATACCTTTGAGGTGATTCAAGTTAGAGATGATGAGGACCGGCCTAGGATAATAGTGGCTGCGATGGAGGAAGGGATGCTTTGAAGGGCGACTCTGAGGCGGAAGTGCCTACTTAGTGATACTGTATGTGGGTGATGAAGAGGCGGGGTGATTCACTGAAACTCTGATGGGATCCCTCACTCAGCTGTCTCAGAACAGCTGACATGAAAAAAAAAAATCTATGTATCATATGACTCTTAGCAGTGGATGTTTTTTTTTTTTTTGAAAGTCTTTTTTTTTTTTTTGAGACGGAGTCTCTCTCTGTCGTCCAGGCTGGAGTGCAGTGGCGTGATCCGATCTTGGCTCACTTAGCAGTGGATTTTTTTAAAACCTCTGTATTTAACACATACATAACCAGGTGATACAAAGCTCTGTAATCTAGATTTTCCACCTAATGTGTCATGTACCGATTTCTGTCAGTACATGTAGAACTATCTCATCTTTCTTTAACTCACTTTTTATTTTTATTTGAAAAATATTGTAAAACACAAGTTAAAAACCATGTATAATCTAATAAATTTAAGAAACTATAAAAAGTAAAAAAAGAAATCACCCCTTCATTTTACTTCTGGAGCATGTGTCTCCCCCAGTTTTTTTCCAAAGGTAGTGCAGACTTAATGAGAGATTCCCATGAACTGCACATACATACCTCTCTATGTGTATACAGTTGTCCCTCAGTGTATGTGGGGATGAGGGCATTGGTTTTACCACCCCTGTGGATACCAAAATCTATGGATGCTCAAACCCCCGATATAAAATGACATAGTATTTTCCTGTAACCTGTGCCTACCCTCCTATATACTTTAAATCATCTCTAGATTACTTATACTACTCAATGCAGTGTAAATGCTACATACATAGTGTTATACTGTTTTGTTCAGGGAATAGTTATAAGAAAAAATGTCTGTACATGTTCAGTACAGACACAACCATCCTTTGTTTTTTCCAAATATTTACAATCCACGGTTGGTTGAATCCACAGATGCAAAACCCATGGATAAAGAGGGTCAACTGTATATAAATTACAATGTGTTACAATGTGCAGTTTCCACTGTGACTCTTTTTTACAAAAATTTCTGCCCTTTGTTATGAGCACCTGTGGTCCAAGAATAAGCAGTGTTTAAGAGAGCTTTACCTCAAAGTTTACACTTTTCATTTTTCTATTATGCATATAGATTATAATACATATCGTCTGGGCTGGCTGTGGTGTCTCATGCCTGTAATTCCAGCACTTTGGGAGGCTAAGGTGGGAGGATCGCTTGAGTCTAGGAGTTTGAGACCAGCCTGGGCAACATAGTGAGACCTTGTCTCTATTTAAAAAATAAAAAATAAACATCTTCCCCCAAAATACATATAATCTGCTTTAAATAAACTTTTTTTTTTTTTGAAACAATGTCTCTGTCACTCAGGCTGGAGTACGGTGTCATGATCTAGGCTTACTGCAACCTCTGGCTCCCAGGTTCAAGCCATCCTCCCACCTCAGCCTTCTGAGTAGCTGGAATGACAACCGGCTAATTTTTGTATTTTTTGTAGAGATGGGGGGGTGGGGGTTCTCCGTGTGTTGCCCAGGCTGGTCTCGAACTCCTGGACTTCAAGCGATCACCCATCTCAGCCTCCCAAAGGGTTGAGACTACAGGTATGAGCCACCGCACCTGGCTTAATGAACTTCTGATACACTATGCCACTTAAAAATTTGTTTCATTCGTTGTCTGACTCTCTTTTCACTAGGATGTAAGTTTCCCGAGGGCAGGGGTTTTGGTTTGTTTTGCTCACAGATGTATTGCCACAGACTAGACAGTACCTGGCCCCCAGTAGGTGCTCAATACATATTGAATGTGAAGTGAATAAACTTCCAGCAGACTATCCTCATTGTGCTTTAACACATTTAAAATGACCAAATGGCTTTTCCCTGTACTTCCATTCTGTGTCTTTTCCCCTTGACCTCATGTGATATGCTCAGGGACGCCAACTAATGTTAGTATTAAGAAAAGTGGAGTGTAGCCGGGCACAGTGGCTCACACCTGTAATCCCAGCACTTTGAGAGACCGAGATGGGCAGATCACTTGAGGTCAGGAGTTCAAGACCAGCCTGGCCAACACAGTGAAACCCCATGTCTACTAAAAATTAGCCAGGTGTGGTGGAGCACACCTGTAGTCCCAGTTACTTGGGAGGCTGAGGCACGAGAATCACTTGAACCCAGGAGGTGGAAGATGCAGTGAGCAGAGATCGCACCACCGCACTCCAGCCTGGGCAACAGAGCAAGACTCCGTCTCAAAAGAAAAAAAAAAAAGAAGGGAGTGTAGAAACGAATTTCCCCCAAAGAAGCCACTGATGCATGCCACGGTGAAACTTAAAGGATTACTCCTATCCGGTCTTTGGGATTATCTGCACCATGGCCTCCCTCCCCTTACAGGAAGGATCAAGCTGACCACATAAACATTTAGACTCCCTACGTGAGATGGGAGAAAATAAGCCCCTCATGAGTTTGTATAATACTCATGGCCACAGTTACACAATGTGGCAGACATATCTCTTCCTTTCCAAAAGACGGAAAGAGACAAATGTATGATACCTGATATTACACGTTTTCATTCTTCACAATCATTAAAGTAATAAATAACACTACTTTTTGGAGACAAGGAATTTATCTGTTGACAGGAATATGTATTGCTGGGCACAGTGGCTCATGCCTATAATCCTAACACTTTGGGAAGCCAAGGCAGGAGGATATCTTGAGCCCAGGAGTTCAAGACCAGCCTGAGCAACACAGCAGGTCCCCTCTCTACAAAACATAAAAAGATTACCTGGGCATGGGGGTGCGTGCCTGTAGTCCTAGGTACTCAGGAGGCTGAGGCAGGAGGATTGCCTGAGCCTAAGAGTTCGAGGCTACAGTGAGCTATGATCACAGCCTCAGCAACAGAGCAAGGTCCTATCTCTTAAAATAATAATAATAAAAACAAATAAATAAATAATATAGAAAGAGAAGAGAGTTGAGATTCCAAAACAGTCTTTCTGACTCCAAACTCCATTTTTATCCTACACCACTTTTTCATAAAAGTTCAGAACATATTGTTTGATGTTTTTCTTATTGCTCATTATTACTTTTTAAAAGGTCAATTCTGACATGTGATTTACATTTCCTGACAAATTACATATCATTTTCCTCCCTCCCTTCTGTCTTTCCTTCCTTTTATTCTTCCATTTATAATGCAACAGATGATAGTTTTTCATGGTGTCCTGTAGGTAGTGTATTTTATTTTAAAATACCAGATAAAATTATCAGCAGCCACTTGTGGAAAGCTTCACTGGAAAATATTACTTCAACCATACTTATATGTTTTTTAAAATGCTATTTTTGTTGATCTCTGCTTAGAACAACAGAAACACAGATGGCTGCAGTTACTGGATTTGCTGCCAGTTTTTATGCCCCTTTTCTCATATACGTTTATGGCGACCAAGTTTACTTTCAAAAACATATGCTAAGAATAGTAACAAATTTTTCAGATTTGAAGTTGTCTAGGAAAAAAGTATGCTTCACATTAAGAAAGAGTCTATAAGATCAACAAAGCAGATTCATCTCCTAGAAAACCCATTCTCTGAGCAGGCCATTTTCATCTCTAACCAATAAACACCAGATTCCTTAGCTTGGCAATCAAGAACCTTGACCATATCTGGTCCCAGATGATTCTTCATATTTTTTATTTTTGTTCCAAGATGGTGTACTCTATTTTCCAGCAAAATGGGACAGTTAATTTTTCCTCGTAGCCATGCTTTCCTCTGTTTTGTTCATTGTTGTTTCTTTTGCCTGGGGAGATTTCCTCTTCTCTTACTTAAGCATTCCGTCTCTCCTAGCTCCTTCTCTTACTTAAGCATTCCGTCTCTCCTAGCTCCTTCTCTTACTTAAGCATTCCATCTCTCTTAGCTCAAATGCCACCTCCTCCAGAAAGTGTTCCTGGATTAGATTTGCTTTCACACCTCTAGACCTCCTTTATTTGTCCCTTCTTTAGGACACATATATGACATCTTTTACTTTAATTATTTCTGCCCCAATTCAGAGTACCATTAGAAGGCTGTTAATAAAAAATGAATGTGTCAGAACAGTTGAAAGAAGTTGTTTAATAATAATTCCTGCTAATGGTATAATGAGACAGGATTACAGACAGGTGGCCTGCAAACTTTATTGTAAAAGTTGCCTACCATAGTGTTTGAAGAAAAACAATTCAATTGGAATGCCTGCAGATTGGCACACACACTCTACCCCACCAGTCTCCCTGTTCCCCATTGTCTTCCACTGGCACATCGTATATTTACATTCCCTGACTGACTCTGGGTGGCACTTGAATTTACAAGCTCCATATAGAGGTTACATCAATCAGTTGATATACCAGGTCCAAGTCATGGCTCTGTCACTTTCTAGCTAGCTGTCTCAGGTTAAGAGCAAGACTTCTAATGATACCTTTGAATGGCCCTTTGTATTTGAGGTGGCCTTATGCAAATAAACAGGTACAGTTGACCCTTGAACAATGTGAGGGTTAGGGGCGCCAATCACCTGTATAGTCGAAAATCCATCTATAACCTTTGACTCCCAAAAAGCTTAACCGATAGTCTTCTGTTGACCTCACCAATAACACAGTCGACTAACATATATTTTGTATGTTTTATGCACTATATCCTGTATTCTCACAATAAAGTAAGCTGAAGAAAATGTTATTAAGAAAAATCATAAGGAAAAGAACATATTTCATTGTTCATTAAGTAGAAATAGATCATCATAAAGGTCTTCACCCTCATTGTCTTCACGTTGAATAGGCTGAGGAGGAGGAGGAAGAGGAGGGGTTGGTCTTGCAGTCTAAGAGGTGGCAGCCGCAGAAGAAAATCTGAGAACAAGTGGATCCATGCGACTCAATCCTGTATGGTTCAAGACTCAACTGTATATTTTTGCATATGGGCTCAAATACGTACGCACTTATGTCACTGGGTCAAAGATTCATAGAATGAATTAGACAACAAGAATATTTATCATTGAATTGAAATGGCTCACTGCAAAACTGCCCTCAACTTATCTCTAGGCCTTAGAAACAGAAGTGACCCTTTGCTGCTGTGAATCAATAGCCTGGACTAGATTGGGGTTGGGTTGGCAAAGGTATATAGTCATTGCTGTAGTCCAGTATTCCTGCCCAAACAATCACCATTAGTAGTCACGTTGCTCAGAGAGGGCCTCTCGGCTCTCCCCACCACTGCATGCTGGATTGTCTGCCACCAGTAGATCAGAGTTGGCAAAAGGGATAACTCGGGATGAAACATTTGAGCATTTTGCAGTTTAGAGAAACTTCAGGGGTGCTGCTTTAGTAAAAAATGGAAGACTTGCATTTATTAAAGGTTAGTAAGAAGTGAAATAATGTATGCAAAAGTACATTATAAATTAGAGAATGCAATAAAGGCAGAAACTATTTATTTATTGGTTGCTCTGCCCTTTACCTAAGTGGTTTTTGATCATTTAACAATGTGTAAGAGCTGGGTTTTGCCTCCATTTTATGGATGTGGAAATAGGGCTTGGATGTTAGCTAACTTGCCCAAATCTTACAGCTAACAGAAAGTGGTACTCCCGAGATTCCTACCCAGGTTTGTCTGACCTCAGGCCTGTGTTCTTTATATGAGTTCATGCTAACTCTCAGATGATGTGCTAGGCACAAAAATTAGATATTACACCAATTTCCACTATAGTTAACATTCTATCTAAATATAAAGTGGGACCACGGTCTTAGATGAATGTGGCTGTTGAGAGCGGCAATAATCCAGAATGGCTACTCTGATCTATGTTGATAAGGAAATTGGAGAACCAGGCACCCGTGTGGCTGCTAAGGATGTGCTGAAGCTGGAGTCTAGACCTTCAAACAAGGCCTTAGATGGGATATCTCAAGTTTTAACACCACGTTTTGGCAGAACGTTCAATGCTCCATCAGCCTTACCTAAAGCTACCAGAAAGGCTTTGGGCACTGTCAACAGAGCTACAGAAAAGTCAGTAAAGACCAATGGACCCAGAAAACAAAAACAGCCAAGCTTTTCTGCCAAAAAGATGACCGAGAAGACTGTTAAAACAAAAAGCTCTGTTCCTGCCTCAGATGACGCCTATCCAGAAATAGAAAAATTCTTTCCCTTCAGTCTTCTAGACTTTGAGAGTTTTGACCTGCCTGAGGAGTGCCAGATTGCACACCTCCCCTTGAGTGGAGTGCCTCTCATGATCCTTGACGAGGAGGGAGAGCTTGAAAAGCTGTTTCAGCTGGGCCCCCCTTCACCTGTGAAAATGCCCTCTCCACCATGGGAATGCAATCTGTTTGCAGTCTCCTTCAAGCATTCTGTCGACCCTGGATGTTGAATTGCCAGCTGTTTGCTATGACATAGATATTTAAATTTCTTAGTGCTTTGGAGTTTGTGTGTATTTGTATTAATAAAGCATTATTTAACAACATAATAAATACATAAATATAAAGTGCGTCATATTCCTCTTTATGTGCATCTGTCTCAGCTGTCCCTTGTTTCTATATTTCTTCCATACTACAGCCCCTACTCTTTGGGGATATGTCAACATGATTTACTTCTGTAGAGAAACAGGAGACAGGAAATAGCAAAGGATAAAGGAGAAAAGGCCAGAGCCAGGCCAAGAACTTCCTACATCTTTTCTTCCCAGCCTAGTGTGAACCAGATGAAAGCCTTAAGGAGGTCCTAGCAGCAAACGGAGATAATTAAAAGAATGAGAATTTTGTGGAATGCTAAAAAAAATAGGGACCATATTTGCAGCTAGGAATAACACTGATTATCTTAAAATGTCTATATGGCTAAACAATATTCATGAAATCCCATATCTTATTCTGCTAATGTCTTACAACTTAAAGCACTTTTATGTCCATGCCTTGAATTCTGTAGAAAGCTTTGATAGAGTCACAGATGTCTGGTGTCAATCCAGATCACCTGAGAGGCTTCAGGGGTTCCTCTCTGGTTCCTGAATTCCAAGACTTAGTGCGTTTCCTAGGCCAGGAGCTGCTATTCATTATACATGTTAGTGGTTTTGCTCTTTCTACTGAAAGTGGGTGGTGGTTATGTCTCTGAACATGTTATTCCACAAAAAGCCAACTGGATATGGCTATTTAAGAACCATCAAAGGCCATGACAGGCCAAAATTTCCAAATCCCTCTTCAATCAAAGGATGCTGTCAGAACTGACCTCCAAAAAAGATGCAAGGTCTCAGTCCTAGGCTGTCATACTGGTCCTTAGAGAAGAGTTACAATTTTGTGATCTGCCCCACTCCATTTTGATTTTTGCTTCCATGCTATTTTAAAACTGGAGAAGGTTTAAGTTTAAAAATTCAAGACAAATCATAAAATATTTGAGAAGTTACTTGTACATTGCCTGTCTTCCCAAATAAATTGTGGGCCCCATGAGGGCAGGGACCATCTCTGTTTTGTTCACTATGGTGTCCAAGTACTTCCCCCATATCTTGGAGCTGATTCTGTGGTGGGCTGCTCCAAGTAATCTTTATCTTGGGCCAGTAGCCACGCGGGTCAAGGATAAGTTTCCATTAGGTGTGGGCATAAGCTCCTACCCAGCCATTGTCCTCTTCACCAGAAGAACTAAATTTCATCTGTAAAGGAAGACATCACATTATGTAAATGGTAGGGCCTCATTCTCCTGTAAGATTCATATTTCTGCATTTTGGATTCAAGAACCATAGGTGTATCCCATGGCAAGACAGGAAGTATTACTGGAGTCAGACTCCCTGGGTCTTAACCCTGCTTCCTCTGTTTAATGGATATGCAACCTTGGGCAAGCCGGTAACATCTAAAATTTTACTCTTATAGCTGTTGATAGAGACACTAAAAGTTTAAATTTCTAAATGTTTACTGCCATATTTATGTACGGTTATTAGCATAGTAAGGATCTAAATGATATCAGAGTAGAAACTCAATAAATATTTGTTGGATGGGTGAATAATTAACCTCTCAGACTTCAGTTTCATCACCTGTAAATAAAGAGGTTTAGCTATATGGTATCTTTGCAGTTCTAATATCCTGTGGACTTAGTTATGTTAGTAGTTATGATATTTTTTATTCTTAGTAATTTTTTCAGGATTACTATAAGGATAATAAGAAGTCAAATTCTAAACTGAAATAAGTCAAGGGAATTGAATAAAAACTTGGATTAAAAAAAGAAAGTGTTTTAAAAATCACCCTAAGTCCAATGATCAGCTGGCCTTTGATCTAAAGTGTGTCTGTGGTCAGCCCATGGAAATAGTATACAGCTTCTCTGAAGCTCTTTAACATCTTCATTACAGTCAGTTTAAGTACTTCTTTGGCAATAAACATCAACTTTTTTTCAGATGTCTCTTTGCATATGATGGCCTTGGCATGAGACATGAAACCATTAAGAAAATACAAGCCAGGTCCTCTGCTACAGTCCATAAAAATCATTTAGTTGGAGCTATGCATATTTACTTATTAGCTTACACTCATTTTTAAACTGACTCACAAAAAGTACAGTATTATGCCATTCTTGCATCGCTATAAAGAAATACCTGAGACTGGGTAATTTATAAAGAAAAGAGGTTTAATTGGCTCACAGTTCTGCAGGCTGTACAGGAGGCATGGCAGTGGCATCTGCTCGGCTTCTGGGGAGGCGTCACAAAGCTTCCAGTCATGGCGGAAGGCCAAGGGGGGAGCAGGCCTCTCACATGGCAGAGCAAGAGCAAGAAAGAGTTGAGGTGGAGGGTGAGGGAGCGGGGAGGTCCAGGTGGGCGGATCACTTGAGGCCAGGAGTTCGAAACCAGCCTGGCCAACATGGTAAAACCCCATCTCTACTAAAAATACAAAAATTAGCTGGGCATGGTGGCACATGCCTGTAATCCCAGCTACTCACTGAGGAGGCTGAGGCATGAGAATCGCTTCAGCCCAGGAGGTGAAGGTTGCAGTGAGCCGAGATCACACCACTGCACTCCAGCTTGGGTGACACAGTGAGATTCCGTGTCAAAAAAAATACCCATTTATGTACTTATGTACAAAATATCTGAAACTGCTAAGACTGGGTAGTAATTACATGGGTGTCTCATATTATGCTATTTAAATGTTTTAAAAACATTTAATAATTTTTAAGATCCTAAGAAACAAGAATACTGTAATAAAAAAATCCAATATCGGACTCTACTCCCTTGTAGATTAGGAATAATATCCCTGCTCTTTTTCCCCCCAATGGCTCATTAGTACTTGGCATTTGGTGCCTGCTTAAAACACCAGAGTGACTACAGGGTCCCTGATGTTGGTTAGGGGCCCTCTCTATAAGCTTTCATAGCACCCTCTGTTTTCCTTCTCACTGCATTTATCACCCAGTTGTGCCATTTCCTGTTTCCTTGCTGTATGGGCCTGCTGGACCACAACACCTTCCTGCAGGGGCAGGTGGCTTGCTTACTATAGCATCCCTGAGGACTGGAATGCAACAGATATTGAGTGGCTGAATGAATTACTGCAATGGTGACTGCAGTGGCTTAAGTTCATTGCTCTGCACACACATGGGCCAGGGTTGGATATGCGAAATTACCGCTTGATGAAATTAGTTAAAGCAGCATTTGTTGGCACAGAGAGGCCGTGTGCCCCTTTCTTGGAGTCCCCTAGGCTTCAGTGCATGCACCACAGTCTCACAGTTGGAAAGGAGGGTCGGGGTGCTGTACTTCATGTAAGGTGATTCTAAACCTTGTGCTAGATCCACTGACACATCCAACTCGAGACTCAGGATCCAACTGGACACTCAGGTTCCCATTAGGCTGTGGTGAGGACCAAGCCCCCTGCCACTGAATTTCCTAGGCACTGAGAGGTCAGGGTTTTCCTGTCCACTAGCCTGACCAGTTTTTCACAGAAAGGACCAATGTGCCTGCCTTCCCCAGATCCGGCAGCGCAGCTCCTGCTTTGTCCTGGGTTCAGATGGAGTTTGGCCTGTTGGTCCCAGCGTAGCCTGGATGGGGACAAGGGGCAACCTACTGCAGGTCTCACTTTCTTATTAGCCCCCGGCCTGGCTGAACCCTTGAGAAGGGCCCTGCTGCCTCAGACCCAACAAGAATTTGCTTCCTTTCTCTCTTCCTTCCTTCCTACCTCATTCATTCATTTGTTCTTTAGAATCTGCTGCCATTTCATGTCTATTTGTATCTCATCTAGCTAGCATCAGCTCTGTCCCCAGCCTCATGAAAAAGGCCAAGCTCCTTCCCTGACAGAGCCTGCTATTGGCAGGAAGCTGCCAGAGCGTGGTGTCTGTCTAGAGAACCTCTCTTCGCCATGCCAGCTCCCTGAAATCTTAGAGCATGAAGCCCTGTGTTTGTAGCAGTTAGGACCTGCTTGGAGGGATGCCGACAGGTGGTCTACGCAGACACTGCTCCACTGTGCCTAGGTGAGGCCTTTGGTGAATTATTTTACTTTCCTGAACCTCAGTTTCCTCATCTGCAAAACAGAATAAGTAATACCTTGCAGCAGGGTTTTAACATAATTAGAGGCTGTGAAGTAAAGTGGTTAAGTTGGCAGAGTGCCTGGTCCTGATTCTGGTTTTCTCCTTTCCCAGCTGAGTGCTTCAGTTTCCCCATCCAAAAATAGGTACTTATACTCTCGACCTCATGCGCTGTAAATGCTTAGAACCATGCCTGGTGCATGATGAATGCTGCCTGAAAGTTTGCTGGTTTTAGCAGTGTCTGGCAGATAGGAAGCACTCAATACACATTATGTTCTATTACTATTACGATTACTCTTACCATCTAGGGTTGTGAGATAGATAATATATGAAAACATCTGGCATGCAGTAAGTACTCAGTGGATATTGTTTTCATCCTTCCTGACCCTTGATCTTGGAGCAGGGGTACCTTGAAGTTGAGGGAGGTGATCCCTGCACTGAGTTGGCATTCTTTTTTATGCTTGTGTTGTCTCTGAGAACAAGAACTCTAGATATTTGGAAAAGTTCCAGGAGTATCAGGGCTCTTGTGATATTATGACCTAGAGATCGGTGAGCAGATATGTTTAGTTCTACCTTGACCCTGAGCGAAGGCTGCCAGGTGCAAACCTGTCATGGACATTTATTTATTTATTTATTTATTTATTTATTTATTTATTTTATTTATTTATCTGAGATGGAGTCTCACTCTGTCACCCAGGCTGGAGTACAGTGGCACAATTTCGGCTCACTACAACCTCCACCTCCCAGATTCAAGCGATTCTCCTGCCTCAGCCTCCCAAGTAGCTGGTATTACAGGTGCCACCATGCCCAGCTAATTTTTGTATTTTTAGTAGAGATGGGCTTTCACCATGTTGGCCAGGCTGGTCTTGAACTCCTGACCTCAAGTGATTCACCTACTTCACCCTCTGAAAGTGCTGGGATTACAGGTGTGAGCCATCGCCCCTGGCCATGGGCATTTAATTTAGCGTATATTTCACAACATGACTGAGGGAAGCTTGGAAGGGACCTTGGAGATCGTGGGCCTAATACCCACAATTTACAAGGTGGAAACAGGTTCAGAGAATGTGACATGAACTGTCCGAGGTCACATAGCTGGTTGCCAGCAGGTAGAAGCTAGCAGCAAGCACCTGGACAGCCTGGGCTACCTCACACAGAGAAAGACTCCACAAGTCCATGTGCAAATTGATTGACCCACTTTAGATGACTCCTGACCCTCATCTGAAAGCTGAATTTATCTTCACCTCACCCAGAGCAAAACTTCTGTCCTGTTTGAAAAATTCCAGGTTAGAAGAGCAATGACTCAGACATCACTACTTAGAAGCGTTTAAAAAACTGAATGGGATCCCCACACAAATGGAAAAGAGAAGCTAAACTATTTCCTTCTTATATTTTCTCAGCCCTTACATCTCCTATCAAGGCCAATGGACATTTTCAATTATGTACCTTCTCTAGCTATGCATAGAGACTAAGATGCAGATGGTGGTTTATTTTATAATCTATGAGTTCCTTTGCTAAGTATACAGACACCTTTTATCTTTTTTTAATTATTATTATACTTTAAGTTCTAGGATACATGTACGAAACGTGCAGGTTTGATACATAGGGTTTGCTGCACCCATCAACTCATCATTTACATTAGCTATTTCTCCTAATGCTATCCCTCCTCCAGTCCCCCACCCCCCAACAGGCCCCGGTGTGTGATGTTCCCTGGCCTGGAGACACCTTTTATCTAAAGGTTTTCAGAGGGGCATTTGCCTAGGAATTCGGCACTTGTGTCTTATATTCTGGAAAATGAGCTTGCTCAGTGCACCTGAAGATTACACTGAGTTTTACCAGGCACATTCTTCTTGTTGAGATGCAAGTACCTGTGGCTTGGTGGACTTTTTGTAGGAATCTTAAGCTACAACAAAGGAAACAAATTCAAATTGTTTTGTGCATTTCTGCAGAGGTTTGTGGCACCATTTTTTTTCCAGGTGCTTGCTGTGCAATTCGAATCCAAAATTCAGTGCTGAAGCACATAAATTTAGGCTTTGAAAAGAGTGAGGACATTCACAAAGAGCTTCATTTGTGTTTAAAACTTGGCAATTTTAAAGGAATTTTATTAAGATAAAAAAGAGGGCCGGGCACAGTGGCTCACATCTGTAATCCCTGCACTTTGGGAGGCCGAGGCGGGTGGATCACCTGGGGTCAGGAGTTCAAGAGCAGCCTGGGCCACATGGTGAAACCCCGTCTCTACTAAAAATACAAAAATTAGCTGGGCGCAGTGGCGTGTGCCTGTAATCCCAGTTACTTGGGAGGCTGAGGCAGGAGAATCGCTTGAGCCTGGGAGGCGGAGGTTGCAGTGAGCCGAGATTGCGCCATTGCACTCCAGCCTGGGTGACAGAGTGAGACTCTGTCTCAAAAAAAAAAAAAAAAGATAAAAAAGAGAAATTATTTTAGAAGTGGGAAATTATCCTAAATGAAGGTAAACTAAACCACCTTATAAAAAACCAGAAAATTTTGATTTACTATAGAAGAAGTGGAAAGAGGAAGTTTGGGTCAGATTTTTATTCACTAATAGATTTGATCAGGAAACAGGAGTTGATTCTTTTCAGTCTTATTTTTGAAGGAGAAATATAACTTTCAGTTTAGAAAAAAAAGTTATTTCTTGATAAAATTAGTGCTCTGTCGAGTGATGCTTCTAATGTTTCCACTGTGAATTATAGCAAAATGTCTGAGTTTAAAGCTAAGAGTCTATGTTGAGTTACAGGATGGGGTGTGGGTGTCCAAATCTTGACTCTAAATTTTTACAGTGTTTTCTTTTATGAGCTCATGACTGCTGGGTTTTTCCATGAATTTGAAACAAGCGTACAGTGTTTTGAAAAGAAGATTATTTGCTTAAACTTTATAGACTGAGCTAAAAATAGAAAAACACCGATTCTATTTTTGGAATGTCTTACAAGCTAAAAAGTAAACATGATTGCTGTTCATATTGAACAACATACTGAGAACAGATGTTTAAATAGCAAAATGTAATAATTTAGCTGGTTTTGAAATATCACAGCATTTTAATGAATTGCTTGTTAATGAAGAGATAGAACTATGTCATAAGTAAATTTCTGTTTCAGCAAGTGTCACTTACAAGGAGAAAAAAAGGCATCCCCAAACTGGTATGAACTTTACTCTCAAAGGGCTTTGTTACTATCTTCTTGTCTCCTCTGGAGTTGCGAGTTCAGGGGTTCCCTTTTACCCTGCAGTCTTCTTAGTATTTCTGGTGGGACTGCAGCCAGCTATTAATTTTGCAAGGCTTTTGGATACATTTAATGAAGGTGGCTGGGGCCACTAAAAATGTTCTCATGAAGTCGGCTTGCTGTTATTCTGGCTAACAAGAAACTACAATGTAACGCAGAAAATCAAAACATAAAATTAGAGACCTTGATTTAAATGTTGACATGGATATATCAAGGTAGAATGTTCTTGAGGTACCCACCTGAATTTATAAGGTACTCCTCAATAAGTCCTCACCTAATTTGTTCTTCTACTTCTCCTCTACATTTTCTTTCCTTCATGAACCAATTTATTGAGCACCGTTTGCTCTGAAGACGGTCTTCAAATACTCCGTCTTGTCACCTGAAGATTCATCTTGAATCTGGCATGATTTAAAATGTGAGTGTGGGTGTGTGCTTGAGAGAAAGTGAGCCATGTAGACAGGCAAGGAGGGATTGGAGGTGTGGGGTTGGGAGAGCGAGTGTGAGTTCCATGTGTGAGTGAGCAGGACCCAAGCCTGGGGACGAATTTCTAAACTGTTGAAAGTGTGGCGGGCAAGTGATGCTTGTGTGTACCAAGTCTCTGCCCAGCTAGTATGATAGGAATGTACCAGAGACACTTGGACAATTTGTGGCTTGGCTTATGGAGTTAAAGTAACAATTGGAGCACAGTCTTGCTGTTAGACACAGCAACTCATAAAAAGGGAGAGGAAAATATCGAGACACATCCTGCAGGCCCACCATGCTGGAGTGAATTTTGGCTCACACACAATCCCTTCTCTGATCTTAACTGTGTGTCCTGTCCTATTTTGTGTGTCTATAAACCCAGCTCTGAGCTTGAGGCCTCCAGCCCATCATTTGTTTTACTTCTACATTTAAGACATATCATTCCCACTATAATTCCAATATCAATCATTGTTGCTACTACTAATACTATTACTACCACCACTACATCTACAGCCAAAATTTGCTGTGCATCTACTATAGGCCAGTGCTTTATCTGTGTTTTTGTTTGTTTGTTTGAGACAGAGTTTCGCTCTTGTCGCCCAGTCTGGAGTGCAATGGCACAATCTCGGCTCACGGCAACCTCCACCTCCTGGGTTCAAGTGATTTTCCTGCCTCAGCTTCTGGAGTAGCTGAGATTACAGGCATCCACTACCACCATGCCTGGCTAATTTTTGTATTTTTAGTGGAGATGGGGTTTCACCACGTTGGCCAGGCTGGCCTTGAACTCTTGACCTCGGGTGATCCACTGCCTCAGCCTCCCAAAAAGTGCTGGGATTACAGGCATGAGTCACCACACCCAGCCAAAACTAGCCCTTTTAAGTGTGGGATCCATTATTACAAAGGCCCAGTGACTTAACTTACCTAAAGTCATTCAATCATCATCACACAGCGGGATTTACCAAAATTAAGATGTAATTTACATTCTATAACATTTTGGTACTTAGTAAATCCACAAATTTTGGTATTTAGTATATTAATGTAACCATCATCACCATCTAATTCCAAAACATTGTCATCACTGCAAAAAGAAACCCTGCACCCATTAGCAGTCTCTCCCTATTTTCTCCTCTCTCCAGCCCCCAGTAACTACTAGTCTATTTTCTGTCTCTATGGATTTGCCTATTCTGGATATTTCATATAAATGGAATCATACAGTATGCAGTCTTTTGTAACTGGCTTATTTCAATTGGCATAGTCTTTTCAAGGTCCATCAGTGCTGTGGCATGTGTCAGTACTTCATTACTTTTTATAGCCAAATAATATTCCATTGTGTGGATATACCATATCTTGTTGATCCATTCATCAGTTGAAGGGCAGCTGGGTTGTTTCCACTCTTGTGAGTTGTGCTGCTGTGCACATTCATGGACACATTTTTACATGGGCATATATGTTTTCAATTTATGCAGAGGGATTTTTAGTATTAGATTTTCAGGATTTGGTATTATCCTTGGCAAATATGGGTTTCTTTGGAAACAAATTTTTCTGTTTGTAAGAGATGATTGCATATCATCAAACTTACACTAACATTCCCTCTCCACTATGAAGCTCTGATTTCTGTCCTATCTCCTCCTATGCAAGGCCTGATTTCCAGAGAACATTAATCTTCTAAGCCTTTCTCCATGCGGATCCTTCTTCCTGGAAAGCCCATTCCCTCTCCACCTTCTGTAAATGGCCTGAAACCAGCCAGGAAGCTGGGTTTTCCTTTGCAGACTGAAGTTATTTTCCTTCCTCTGGGAACTCATCAAAGCTTCACCTGGACTTTGAGGGAAAATAACTTCAGGCTTTTGTCACTCTTTTCCCTGCCTGAGCTTCCCTGCTACCCTCTACACCCCTTGAGGGCAGGATTCTGGTCTGACTTCATTTTGCTATTTCCTGCAAGGACTTCTGTGGCTTTCCACAATAGATGCTAATGAATATTCATATTTGTGAACTGAATTCCTGATCCATTGCCACGTGGTTCTGATTCACTTGAAACCCAGTTGAACTTCCTTGTAGAGTTTGTATTACAATGGCTCTATTTTTAACCAGGTCTTAGGGTGGGGAGGAGCCAGCTGGCAGAGTGAGGTCATTCTTTTGCATGTGTCCCTGCCTCACTGGCCCCCCCCCCACTAGAGGGCAGCCTGCCTGGCATCACCTCCTAAACTTACAGGAGGTTTTGCCACCCTTGCTTCTTGTTCCTCCTCAAAAGAAGAAATTGGCAGAAGAGCTGGGGCAGGAGTGTCAGGGTTTGTTTTGGGGGGGATATGGTCAGGCTTAGTAGGGAAGCAACTCTTCCAGTTCCCAGACTGGCCCCCCTGCCTTTCAAGTCCTCTGTTAATGTCTCAGGAGTGCTGAGATGGTGAGACATTAAAGCATCCTTTTAAAGTTACTTAGACAACAATTTGAGATTTCTGTAGGGATACTGTATTAGTCTATTCTTACGCTGTTAATAAAGACATACCTAAGACTGGGTAATTATAAAGGAAAGCGGTTTATTGACTCACAATTCCACGTGGTTGGGGAGGCCTCAAAATCATGGTGGAAGGCAAGAAGGAGCAAGTCACATCTTACACGGCAACAGACAGGAGAAGAATTGAGAGCCGAATAAAAAGGGTTTTGCCTTATAAAACCATCAGATCTCATGAGACTCATTCACTACCATGAGAACAGGATGAGGGAAATCACCCCCATGATTCAGTTATCTCCCACTGTGTCCCTCCCACAGCTCGTGGGAATTATGGGAGCTACAATTCAAGATGAGATTTGGGTGGGGACACAGCCAAACCATATCAGATACTATCATGTTTAGATCTCTGCAGTCCTATTTGGATAGCCTATTGCTTTCCACAGAGCAACTATATATATATATTAAGGATCTAAAACTGTAAGAGTGGTTCTTGATCCTGGCTGATAATCAGAATCACTTGTTAGAATATATTTCTAAGCTTTAAGTAAACCCAGAGTCAACATTATGGGTCAACACCAATAATGACCTCTCTGGCTGAGTTCAGTGGGCTGACACATTTGACTTGGCTAGGTGGAGTGTTTTAATAATTGAGAATGCATTCTTTAAGATGCTGTAGTTCCTTCATTCTTTATCCTCTCACATCTTGCCCTCTTCACACATTTATATGACCTGCTTGCTCTTTGAGGTCTCTGAGAATTTGACCTTTGCTCCAAAACAGCCCAATCATCTGAGACCCTCTACTCTCTCTCTCACTTGGCCACCTTCCCATTACAGGTGATTCTGATAGACAATCAGGGCTGGAAACTATCAGTGTCTTTGAGCAATGACTATTCTGTCTGCAGAGGTTCTCAATTCTGACTGCATGAGAGAAACACCTTGGAGATGTTAAAAATTACTGATGCCTGGCTGGGTGCGGTGGTTCATGCCTGTCATCTCAGCACTTTGGGAGGCTGAGGCGGGTGGATCACCTGAGGTAGGGAGTTTGAGAGTAGCCTGACCAACATGGAGAAGCCCTGTCTCTACTAAAAATACAAAATTAGCCAGGTGTGACAGTGCATGCCTGTAATCTCAACTACTCAGGAGGCTGAGGCATGAGAATCACTTGAACCCAGGAGGCGGAGGTTGTGGTTAGCTGAGATCGTGCCATTGCACTCCAGCCTGGGCAACAAAAGGGAAACACCGTTTCAAAAAAAAAAAAAAAAGATTACTGATGCCCAGTATACGTACAATCCTTTCATGGTAGCATATGCAGTTCCTTGTGGGAAGGATATATTTTTCAGATGGGTGGGAGAGTAGTATTTTACAGAAAATAGTGTATTTGAATAGGCCAGGCGCAGTGGCTCACGCCTGTAATCCCAGCACTTTGGGAAGCCGAGGCAGGCGGGTCACCTGAGGTCAGGAGTTCGAGACCAGCCTCAACATGGAGAAACCCCGTCTCTACTAAAAATACAAAATTAGCCATGCATGGTGGTGCATGCCTGTAATCCCAGCTACTCAGGAGGCTGAGGCAGGAGAATTGTTTGAACCTGGGAGGTGGAGGTTGCAGTGAGCTGAGATCGCATCACTGCACTCCAGCCTGGGCAACAAGAGTGAAACTCCATCTCAAAAAAAAAAAAAAAAAAGAAAAAGAAAAAAAGAAAATAGTGTATTTGAGTATAGGATTAGATTTTCTGATGTTAAGTTTCCCTTCGATGGAATTCCACATTATAACAGAAAATGTCTTTGTGCAGTGTGACTGGCAAGCTACATGCTGGTAGTGAATTAAAATAAGAGCTGTCATGTATATTTCTTAAAATATTTGGTGTTACAGCACCACACATTACTATCAAATCTACCCAATTCAAAGGCTCCTCCTACTTTCCCACGAGATTAGTGATTCTGCCTACGCCTGGATTAGGAAGGAAGACTTGGATCAGAGAAAGACCCCTGTGTGCCTAAAAGATAACACAAACCTTAGACAAATTCTAACCCAGACTGCAGGAGCCTCTACCCTGGATGTATATATACTGAGAATTGGATCCAGGTTTAAACAATGAAGCCTTCATGTCCTTATTTCACCTGCCTGCATACATTCCCGCTGTTAACTGTTACATTGAGGATTTGGCCTGTTTTTTTTGCAAGAAATGCAGTTTTTATTCCCCTAAACCTAATGTAATTTCCACTTTTTGGCATCCCTATTTTCTGTGGTGGAAAATTTATCTTAGTCATAGGTACTTCAGATTTCCTTAGTCAATTCTGGGTTCTCCTCATCCTTTCCCCAGAATTGCTTCTAAGTTCTGGGCATTTTTGGAGAGTTTCGTGTAGGAGTTGGAGTGATGGAGTATGATGACATTTGTCCTGGGTTCAGCTTGTCCAGTCTGGTCCTCAGCTGACCATCCACTCACATCAAAACTATATTGTTGCCTGATAACTCTCTAGGTTGCTCTCTAGCTGAACTGGTTCATACCAGCCCAAGAACACAGGACAGTTTTGGCTGCTTTCTCCAGGGCCTATTGGTCAGTACCTTTTAATCATTAACGTTTTAAGACCAATGTTAATGAATCTCATCTACTAGTGCTTCTCAAACTTTAATGAGTATACCAGTCACCTGGAATTTTGGTAAAATGAAGGTTATGATGCAGTAGGTCTAGATTAGGGCAGGGCCTGAGATTCCGCATTTCTAACAAACAGTCAGTTGCTGCTGAGGCTGCTGGTCTGTGGACCACACCTTGAATAGTAAGGTTGTAGAGTCTACAAGCATTCTCGCTCTAATGGAACTGTCAGCCTCCATCTCTTCTAAGTGTTTGGGAAAGTGATGTGGTAACAGGGAAAGATTTGGCTAAATGGCTGCAAATGCACTCCCTTTTCCACCTTCATTAAGCAGGGAATATCACTGCTTAAAAGTGAGAGAATAGCACTTCCCTAGGATGCGTCTAAGGCCCTTTTCAAGGGTGGCCTCTGTTGGAATGATGTCACTTTTTTTTTGAGACAGGGTCTTGCTCTGTCACCCAGGCTGGAGTGCAGTGGCTGAATCTCAACTCATTGCAGTTTCGACATCTAGGGCTCAAATGATCTTCCCACCTCAGCCTCCTGAGTAGCTAAGACTACAGGTGTGTGCCACTATGTCCAGCTAATTTATTTTTATTTTTCCTTTATGTAGACATGGGGTCTCACCGTGTTGCCCAGGCTGGTCTTGAACTCCTGAGCTCAAGCGATCCTCCCATCTTGGCATCCCAAAGTGCTGGGATTACAGGCATGAGCCACCGTGCATGGCCTGATATTACTCTTGACTTTCTCCATGCTGTTTTTTTTGAGACAGAGTCTCACTCTGTCCCCCAGGCTGGAGTGCAGTGGCATGATCTCAGCTCACTGCAACCTAGGCCTCCCGGGTTCCAGTGATTCTCCTGTCTCAGCTTCCCGAGTAGCTGGGATTACAGGCGCATGCCATCACGCCTGGCTAATTTTTTGTATTTTTAGTAGAGACGAGGTTTCGCCATGGTGGCCAGGGTGGTCTTGAACTCCTGACCCCAGGTGATCTAAGTGCTGGGATTACAGGCATGAGCCACCACGCGCAGCCTCTCTATGCCTTTATGGTTTTATCTATTCCTATGCACCAGATAAAACCACAAGGGTGGAAAAAAGATGAAACCCTATCATCCCATGTAGGGTCTAGCCCCACAGGGTTGGTGGGTTTTTTCCCCGTGTGCAGAGACGAGAGAGTGTAGAAATAAAGACATAAGACAAAGAGATAAAAGAAAAGACAGCTGGGCCTGTACCACTACCACCAAGATGTGGAGACCGGTAGTGGTCCCGAATGCCAGGCTGTGCTGATATTTATTGGATATAAGACAAAGGGGCAGGGTAAGGAGTGTGAGCCATCTCCAATGATAGGTGAGGTCACATGGGTCACGTGTCCACTGGACAGGGGGCCCTTCCCTGCCTGGCAGCCGAGGCAGAGAGAGAGAGAAGAGAAAGAGAGAGATAGCTTACACCATTATTTCTGCTATCAGAGACTTTTAGTACTTTCACTAATTTGCTACTACTATCTAAAAGGCAGAGCCAGGTGTACAGGATGGAACGTGAAGGCAGACTAAGAGCGTGACCACTGAAGCACAGCATCACAGGGAGATGGTTAGGCCTCCGGATAACTGCAGGCAGGCCTGACATCAGTCAGGCCGTCCACAAGAGGTGGAGGAGTAGAGTCTTCTCTAAACTCCCCCGGGGAAAGGGAGACTCCCATTCCCGGTCTGCTAAGTAGCGGGTGTTTTTCGTTGACACTGACGCTACCGCTAGACCACAGTCCACTTGGCAACAGGCATCTTCCCAGATGCTGGTGTTACCGCTAGACCAAGGAGCCCTCCTGGTGGCCCTGTCCGGGCATAAAAGAAGGCTCGCACTCTTGTCTTCTGGTCACTTCTCACTATGTCCCCTCAGCTCCTATCTCCGTATGGCCTGGTTTTTCCTAGGTTATGATTGTAGAGCGAGGATTATTATAATATTGGAATAAAGAATAATTGCTACAAACTAATGATTAACGATATTCATATATAATCATATCTAAGATCTATATCTAGTATAACTATTCTTATTTTGTATATTTTATTATACTGGAACAGCTCGTGCCCTGGGTCTCTTGCCTTGGCAGCTGGGTGGCTTGCCGCCCACAATCCCCCATGATCCTCTCCTTTTGATATTCATGTCCTTATATTATCTCCTCCCCTTAAGTGTGGACTAGACTTATGTCTTTGGTTTTTCACAAACAGTAATAGAGCAAAAGTGTTGGGATGTCACATCTTAATTTATAAAAAACTGTTTTTGGATTTGTGCGTTCTCTTGGATCACTTGTGCTGGGGGATACAAACTGCCATTTTCTGATCAGCGCTATGGAAAGAAACAGCAAGAAACAGAGGCCCTGAGTCCAGCAGCCTGCGAGGAACTAAATACTGGCAACACCTATGTGAATGAGCGTGGAAGTGGATCCTTCAGTCCCAAGCCAGTCTTGAGATGACTGCAGCCTCAGTTAACAGCTTGGCTGAAATTTTAGGGAGACTTTCAGCCAGAGCCATCCAGCTAAGATGCTCCTGGATTTCTGACCCACAGAAGTTGTTTGCGGTTTTAAGCTTCTCAGTTTTGGGGTAACTTTTTATATAGCAATAGGTAGCTAATACTCTCACAAAACTCAGATGCCAGATATTTAGGGAACAACATTAAAATGTCCCAATGGTCCTTCAAGAAGATAATGCACAATTAGTAGAAGGAAAAGAGAAGCAGAACTCTTGGGCTGGGTTGGCCATTTGGCCTGAGGAACTCAGTGAGTGGTTCCACCTGACACATGCATTACACATCAGCGATTAAACCTTTGGACTTTTTTTTTTTTTCAACGTGGAACTCAGGAGTGGCTGGGATTGAAACTCAGCTTTACCTTTGTAGCCATAAACTGACCACCTTGTCTCATCATCTTGCCTTGGGAGAGAAGAAAACTATGGTGAAATCAACATTTCTCAAGTTGCTAAAGCCTCCCGGCAGGCAGGAGCTAAATGGTTCTTTTCCTCTGCCCCATTTTTGGTCTCAATCGCCGAGTTTCCTGACTCCAAGAAAACCACCTTTGATTATATAAAGGTATTAGGGGCTGGGGAACACTGGTCTTTTGTTACCAGCAATCTAAAGCGCTTAGGAAGAAAAGCCCTGGGGGTGGGGGTCACCCCTGGAAAGTTGGGCGGGCTTTGTGTTAGCTCCAACTCTGGGGCTTTTGTGGAACCTCGGAGAGGGAGGAATTCTTAGATTTCTGAAAGTTGTGCGAAACGGACCCCAGAGGCCTGGAAAGGCGCGTCCCCAGCCTCCAGGGTTTCCTGCGCAGCCCTGGGCATCTCGGAAGGGGGCTACCCCAGCATGTCCCAACTTCCCGCCGGCAGCGGAGCGCGGGGATGGGCGGGGTCCGCCGCGCGCCCTCCCCTCCTCTCCCCTCCTCCCCCCGCCCGCGCTCTCCCCTCCCACTTCCCTTTCTCTGCCTGGCCGCCCGGCGGGCGCGACCTCTCGGGGCAGTGACGAACTGGGTGGAGCCCGCCGCCGCCGCCGCCGCCGGGGAGAGCGATGCCCCGGCCCCGCAGCTCCCCAAGCCCGCCCCCGGCCGCCCGCGGGCCCACGGGCCGGTGGCGGGAGTGAGCGGGGGCCGGCGGCGGGAGTGAGCGGGGGCCGGCGGCGGGAGTGAGCGGGAGCCGGCGGGCGAAGAGCCGCCGCCCGGCCCGCGATGTCACCATTGTTCAGCTGGGTGGCCAAGGTAGGCGGCGTCGGGCGGGCGCCCGTTACCGGAGCGGAGCGGCAGGCGCGGGGCTGGAACATTTGTAACCTTCAGGCCGGGGCTGGGCCGGGCCGCTGGAGGCCAGGCGCGGCGGGGGGCGAGCGGCGGGCGCGTCCAGGTCGTTAGCCGCGCGTTTCTCATTCATTAGTCTCCCAGATCCCTGTGGGGAGGACGGGCGAGGTAACGGCGCCCATTTCACAGTTGGGGAGACTGAGGCTGTACTCGGAGACGCCTGCGGGAGCCCGAACCCAGCAGGCGGCTCGTCCGGCCCCTGTCGCTCCCCGCGCCGCGGAGCTGCCGCTCGGTGCCTCCCCGGCGCGGGACCTCGCGGAAGTCGACCCCGCGTGTCTCCCTCGCGGGTGTCGCCCTCGTGTGTCTCCCTCGCAGCTGTCGGCTTGCGCTGGGCCGCCTGGACAGGGCGCCGAGGATGCCCAGAGGCTGGTGCCCACAAGGGGCGTCTGTCTTTCGTTTTTAACCCTCTGGTTTCAAAGGGCATGTTCTGAGGTCTGAGTTTTAAATAGAAGTTTTTAACTTTCCATTCCCACAAAGTTTTATTTTCAGAACATCAGCGCCTTCGAGATAACTGGGTGGTGCAAATCCAGGCCAGTTGCACTGTTGCTAACAGGAAGGCATAAGTGTAGATTTCCCGAGTTCCCACCAGTTCGAGAACACAGTAATAGCATCAATAGCATTCTTTTTATCCACTCCTGCAGTGCCAGGTGTCTGAATGTGTTTTAAAGGATGCGACCCTCGCCACCTTGAAAGGCTCGCTGGTCGTTAGGGCATCTTGCTGTCACCCCATGCACTCAGTCCCTTGGCCGGCCCCTTCCCAGGGCTTGTTTCCTGTGTACGGCTGGTTGAGTAATAAGCTCACAACTCGTTAGCCATACTGTGAGCCTTTACCAATTAATAATTTAATTAGGTGGTGGTTATATCTTGAGTTATCATGCAATGCTTTTATAGTCTTATTTAATTACATTTTTATGAATACCTGTTGTGAGCAGGTATGGCTTTGCCTGTGATTTAAGTGATACAAAATTGGAGACACAGAAACTAGATAACACTAGTTTTTAGATGGGCAAAAGTTTTTAGGTAGATTTTCTTACTAGGTAAATAACATTCCATTAGAATCACTTCCTGAAACATAGCTGGTGGTAAAATGAGATGACTTTCAAAAACGTTTTGAGTCATTAAAAAGCGGTTTCGTACCGAAGAAAAATTGGTAATGCCTACACATTCTGGTTTGAACTGATAGCTAATTAGTTTTTATAAGTATCGGTGAATTTAAAAACTGTTTTGAAGTTTGAAAAGTAATTCAGTGTGTTGTCTGATTATGTTTTACTTCCTCATCCTAGATTGAAGATTTGAGTCTGCTTTTATATCGTTATACTTTTGTACTGTAAGGCCAAAGAGAGAAAAAAACAAATTGCGACTCATTTTATTGCAAAACTAATAAGAAGTAAATGTAAATTTTTAAAAACTTACTACTAGTACTGTTTTTTAAGTTTTACTTTTCCAGAACATATTTAGTAAGATGCTATTCATTGTGGGAGTGAGATGGACTTTTGTTTACTTTGGTACAGAGGAAACAGTGAAAACGCCCCCAACAAAGCCTTATTTCAAAAACCATCACAGACTTTTAGGACGATTGTTAGCCTTCTCCGAGTGTCAGTACGTTGGACAAGTTTATTTAGAGGAAATGTAGGCTGGTAGCTTAATTTGGATTCTGAATCTTTTTATTTCAAAATTATTATTTTTGAGACAGAGTCTTACTCTGTCGCCTAGGCTGGAGTGCAGTGGTGCGATCTCAGTTCACTGCAACCCCCACCTACCAGGTTCAAGCGATTCTTGTGTCTCAGCCTCCACAGTAGCTGGGATTACAGCTGTGCGCCACCACGCCCAGCTAATTTTTGTATTTTCAGTAGAGATGGGGTTTTGTCATATTGGCCAGGCAGGTCTCGAACTCCTGGGCTGAAGTAATGCCCCCGCCTTGGCCTCCCAAAGTGCTGGGATTACAGATGTGAGCCACCGCACCCGCCCTCAAAATTATTATTTGGATTACAGGACAACAGCGGAAAAACTATTAAATGTTTTTGGAGCAAATTCATGTATACCTCTTAGCATACATTTTTAAAATGTGGTTATTTTATATTTCATTTCCTGTAGGTGGTGCATGCATTACAAATTATATCCTGAAATTGAGTGATTTTTATAGATAACGTGTTATCCTGTGAAAGATTTTAGAATACGAAATTAGTCTTTGGAAGTTTATTTCTTGGAGTTATAGATTGTAAGAATGATGTTCTATGGAACTGATGTGGTTTACGGTGAAGAGGCAAGTCATTAACACACTTTACATTACAAACTAGGTAATATCCTAAAGACAAAGACAAAAGGCATAGATAATGTACACAATGTGAATAATCTTGAAGTTGTTATATTTGACGTCAGAATGCCCCTTCAGAAACACACAGCTGCACATGAGCACAGGCCTCACACAAACACCTGCACATCCAGTTACGCAGCTGACTTTCCTTTTCCTTTTTCATTTTGACCTTTGCAACTGCAGCTGAACACCTGGTAGGGAAGGAGAAGGGGTGGGTGTCGGTTGATTCACATGGATACCTGAGCACGAATGTGTTTTTCTTTTTTTTTGTTTTGAGACAGAGCTTCGCTCTTGTTGTCCAGGCTGGAGTGCAATGGCACAATCTTGGCTCACTGCAACCTCTGTCTCCCGGGTTCAAGCGATTCTCCTGCCTCAGCCTCCCGAGTAGCTGGGATTACAGGCTTGCGCCACCACCCCTGCTAATTTTGTATTTTTAAATAGAGACAGGGTTTCTCCATGTTGGTCAGGCTGGTCTTGAACTCCCGACCTCAGGTGATCCACCTGCCTCGGCCTCCCAAAGTGCTGGGATTACAGGTGTGAGCCACCGCCCCCGGCCAAGCATGAATGTGTTTTTCTTGCACGATGCATTAGTATTGTGTGAATATTGAATGTGTAGAATGGGCAATTTCATGATGTAGGAATAAAGCCAAAACGGGAGAGTTTTGTTTTAAAGAGATTATCTGTTTAAAGAAGAAAGAAAAACATAAGATGTACTTTTAAAAAAAATTGGACATGATCTGGAACATTAGGGCGGGTGTACATTGCATCAAGAACGTGGCTGGGCTTTATAGCAGTGTGATTTCTTGATTAGTCTTTCAGTGGGGACACTTGACTTTTTACACAGTTTATAAATAAAACTGAACTTCTCAAGCTTTGTGATTTTCATAGTAAACTCACAGATGTCCCCAACAACCTGTCAGTTTTGAGTAAATCTACTGTTTCTATGCCTCCATGTATCTGTTAGTCAAAACTAACTGCAGCAGAACTGCCAAGTAACTTTCAGAATTTATTTGGATTTGCACCTGCTTATAAAGTTTGTAGCTAAGATTATTGCTGGTGTCTCAAGTTGGTAGATTTTAAATATACATATGTCAGTTTATGAGAAAAAATGGAAAATGAGAACTAAATATAGCCAAGTTTGCTGTGTTTCAAATCCAAGTATAGTTTCATATAGTTTATGGTGTGTATTAAGTATTTACCTTATGAATAAAGTACTTAACTGTGTATTTAATGTATTAATTAAGGCATTTAACTGTGTATTTTCCAGTGCTCATTCAACAAGTGTTTATTAGGTACTTTTTGTATATAAGCAGTGTTTATGTCCTGGAGGAGTTAATTCACTCTGCACAATAGATTATCCTTTAAAAAGTGTGCACCCTGGAGATTTGTAAATTAAATATTTAAAGATGCATTAAAAAAGGAATCTTTTTTTTTTGACACTGAGTCTCACTCTGTCGCCCAGGCTGGTGTGCAGTGGCACGATCTCAGCTCACTGCAACCTCTGCCTCCTGGGTTCAAGTGCTCCTCCCACCTCAGCCTCCCTAGTAGCTGGGACTACAGGCATACGCCACCATGCCCAGCTAATTTTTGTATTTTTAGTAGAGACAGGGTTTCACCAGGTTGGCCAGGCCGGTCTTGAACTCCTGACCTCAAGTGATCTGCCCACCTTCGCCTCCCAAAGTGTTGGGATTACAGGCGTGAGCCATTGCATCCAGCCCACAGAATCCTTTTGTAAAGCAAGTAACTGATTGCTAATTAATATTTTATGTAAAACCAGGTTTTCCGTATTTGGGCATTACTTTTAAAACATTGGTTTATATAGCCACCATTCATTCAACAGGTCATTTAACAAATGTGTTCAGTGCAGATATTTACGGATAACCTACCTATAATAGGTACTATTTGAGGAGCTGGGGATTTAGCAACCGACAGGCAGACCCCTGTTTTTATGGAATTCTAGATGGGAGAGATAGCAAAGCAGCAAGCAAATAGGTGAACACGATTATTTCAGATGGTGATCAGTGCTAGGAAGAGAAGTAAGTGGCTCCGGGCTGGGGTGGTGCAGGGGTGGCATTCCATCTGACTGGTGAGAGGGCAGTAAACATGCTCCAGGCAGGCCTCAGGGAGAAGGGAGGTATGGCTGGAATACATCCAGCTGGGTGCACAGCACTGAGCTTTGAGTGGGGAGGGGTAAGGTGGGCCAGGCTGTTTATGGCTCCATAGGCTTAGAATGGGGTTTGGATTTGCTTTTAAGTGTAGTCAGAAGCCATTGAAGGTGTGGAAAAGAGGAGTGATGTCAGCTGATGTATATTTCGGATGGAAGCAGAGGGACCACTTAGGAGGTGGTTTTGGTTCGGGTAGGAGGTGATAGTGGTAGCTTGGACCTCAGTAATAAGAAAGGAATACCAGTAGATAGTCATTGTCTGTATTTTGAAATGATGTGACCCAGTGGCTTTGCTATCTTGTTTGTCTGTGTTTGGTGCAAATAACCGAGTAACTAATTGCTATTTATATGTTGAGTACAAGTACAACTTGCCCTTCCATCATCTCTTTCTTCTAAGCACAGCTTCCATGCAAAGTTCTGTCCTGACTCTGGGCTTATTTATTTACCTTTGAGGTTTCCTGCAGACTAGACCAGCCCACCTTGGGTGCCGGTAGGCGGTAGGAGTTGCCCTTCTGTTTCCCAGCACACAGCACAGCAGCCTTCCTATGTAAGGTGTGAATCTGACTATAGCAAATATTTAGGCAACAATTTTCTTGTGTTGCTTGAAGTCAGTCCAATGTTGGTTTGTCCTTGATGTGTGTCCTAGGTTAATGTGATGTATTGTTTTAAAATTTTTTTTTCTTCTGTAGACTCATACTACATTTTATTAGTGGATGCTCGAGTTTAATAAGGAGGGGAAAACTCCTTGTCATAGTCAAACCATTTCTTGAATTTGAAAAATGTGCTGCCTCGGCTAAGCAAAGCTGGTATAACCCTGACCAGGATTTCAGCAGAGTTCCTGTGGAGCACTTTTTATCTGGTAGTGGTGGCAGCTGTGTTTTGGGCTTTGGGAACTCTAGTTGCTTAGAGTGTGCCAGGAACTTGGGCGTAGGTTGGTTTTACTGAAAGAGAATGGAGGAAAGCAGAGATAGAAATCCCACCTAATCCACAAATAGAACATAGCCCAGAGCAATGCCTGATGAGAAAAAAAGATAATTTGTTTCCTTAGACAAATTCTTTAATCTGATCTTAGCCTGTATGTGTGTCCCCTGTTCTTCAGTTTCTATCAAAACCCTCCTCATCCTTCATTCCTTTCCTGAAGCACCTCTGATTAATCATTCATTCATTGACGAATGTACTAAGCAGGGCAGAGAATAACGGGAAGGGCAGGTTGTGCCAGGCAGTTGGAGTAGCGTATGCTAAGGCCTGGAGGCCCCTTGGTGGAGCTGCACTCACAGGAGGTTGGTGGGCCTGGAGCGAGACTGCTGGGGGGAGTAGCAGAGGTGAATGAGGACCAGGATGAGCATGGCATACAGACCCCTTTGGTATTTTATTCTGGAGCAGTGAAGACCCATTAGGGGCCAAAGATGATCTTTCCCCAAACTCTTTTTTTTTTTTTAGACGGAGTCTCGCTCTGTCACCAGGCTGGAGTGCAGTGGTGCGATCTCGGCTCCCTCCGCCTCCCAGGTTCAAGTGATTCCCTGCCTCAGCTCCCGAGTAGCTGGGATTACAGGCAGGCGCCACCACACCCAGCTAATTTTTGTATTTTTAGTAGAGACGGGGTTTCACCATGTTGGCCGGGATGGTCTCGATCTCCTGACCTCGTGATCTACCTGCCTCGGCCTCCTACAGTGCTGGGATTATAGGCGTGAGTCACTGTGTCTGCCGGCCCTCCCCCAAACTCTTATAGCTGTATATTTCATTCTGTATGATGCTTTGTACAGTCCACACTGTGCCCAGCTTTTTCTTCTTCCCTTTTTTCTTTAAATATACTTTATTTTTTAGAGCAGTTGTAGGTTTACAGCAAAATTGAGTGGAAGTTACAGAGATTTCCCGTATAGCCCCTGTCCCCACTGAACTTCTCAAGCTTTGTGATTTTCATAGTAAACTCACAGATGTTTTGATAGAAACGGAAGAACAGGGGACACATGCACATTATCCTCTGTTATTAATATTCCTCACCAGAATGGTGCATTTGTTACAACTGATGAATCTATATCGACATATGATTATCACACAAAGTCCATTGTTTAGGGTTCACTGTTGGGGATATACATTCTACAGGTTTGGACAAATGTATAATGACGTGTATCCAGCATTATAATATCATACAGAGTAGTTTCATTGCCCTACCAGTCCTCTGTGATCAATTCATCCCTCCCTTCCTATGAGCCTTTGGCAACCCACTAATCTTCATACTATTTATAGAGCATGTATATATAGTTCTGCCTATAGAGAATGTCATGTAGTTGGAATCATACAGTATACATGTAGCCTTTTCGGATTGGCTTCTTTCACTTAGTATATGCATTTAAGTTTCCTGTGTGCTTTTTTTTTTAAATGGCTTGATCATTTTTTTGTGCTGAATCATATTCATTGCCTGGATGTACCACAGTTTATCCATTCACCCACAGAAGGACATCTTGGTTGCTTCCAAGTTTTAGCAATTATGAGTAAAGCTACTATGAACATCTCTGTGTAGGTTTTTGTGTGGATATGAGTTTTCAGCTCCTTTGAGTAGATATCAAGAAGTATGATTGCTAGATTGTAATGTAGGATTATGTTTGTTTTTGTGAGAAGCACTCAACTGCTTTTCAAAGTGCCTATACCATTTTGTATTGCCATCAACAATGAATGAGAATTTCTTTTCCTCCTCACAGGCATTTGATGTTGTATTCTGGAATTTGATTATTCTAATAGGTGTGTAGTGGTACCTCATAGATGTTTTAATTTATGTTTCTTTAATGACAGCTGATGTAGTCCTACTCCCTTTCTTTTGATTAACTTTTAAGGAATAGAAATAATGTTAGGCCAGGAGTGTTAGCTCACACCTGTGATCCCAGCACTTTGGGAGGCTGAGGTGGGTGGATCACTTGAGGCCAGGAGTTTGAGACCAGCCTGGCCAACATGGCAAAACCCTATCTCTAGAAAAATACAAAAATTAGCTGGGTGTGGTGGCGTGCATCTGTAATCCCAGCTACTTGGGAGGCTGAGGCACGAGAATTCCTTGAGTCTGGGAGGCAGAGGTTGTAGTGAGCCAGGATTGTGCCACTGCACTTTAGCCTGGGTGACAGAGTGAGACCCTGTCTCAAAAAAAAAAAAAAAAAAAAGGAAATGTTAGTGCTTTTTAATTTTATTTTAGAATGCACAGTAATATTCAAGAACATCTGTACAACCTATAGGAAGACCTTTATTTGGTTATATTTATGATATATATATTTTCTTGAGATGGAGTCTTGCTCTGTCACCCAGGCTGGAGTGCAGTGGTGTGATCTCGGCTCACTGCAACCTCTGCCTGCCGGGTTCAAGCAATTCTCTTGCCTCAGCCTCCCGAGTAGTTGAGACTACAGGCACGCGCCACCATGCCTGGCTAATTTTTTTGTATTTTTAGTAGAGACGGGGTTTCACCATGCTGGCCAGGATGGTCTCAAGCTCCTGTCCTTGTGATCCACCTGCCTCAGCCTCCCAAAGTGCTGGGATTACAGGTGTGAGCCACGGTGCCCGGCCTATATTTATGATATTTATGAATCTAATCTTAAGTATCTGGTTTTTCCATTTTAAAATTTCTATGATTTCTGATTTTGTTATTGGAAGAGTGATGAACAAGTACTCTGTGCTCTTTTGTTAAATTTATATGAAAGAGTTGACAGAAAAATTTCCTTAATTTTCATGCACTTTGGTTATTTTCCTGTAAATTATTTTTATATCTGTCATGTTATAATGGGATTAGACTCACAGGCTCTGTTCTTTTACGTTGGTTGAACTTGGCTAAGTTAACTTTGCTGAGCCTGTTTTCTTGTCTCTGAAATGAACTTAATGTATACTTGTTTTGTATTTATCTTTTTTAAAAATAGTTCCTATTTTAAAATCCATTAATGTCAAAATCTGCTTAGGAAATTGTGAAGACTATCTTCAGATGTAAACCATTTAAAACATGGTCGAATGGGCAGTTTAAGTTAATGGCATGTGTGGTATTAGGCAGGGTAGATACTGAGATGAGTAGCACATGGGCCCAGCCCTTGAGTAGCTTGCAGTCTAATGGGGAGAGGGAGACCTGTGGAGATAATTTAATTTTAATGTGATATGTGCACAAAGAATCACTCAGCTGGGATTTTGGAGGAGACTAGAAGATGAGGTCTGAGTGAAGTCAAGGGTAATTATAGGTCATTGATGTGGTGGGTTATGAAAAGGAATAGTGAGGAAATACTACTGGTAGTTTTCTAGCGTGTTTCAGAATGATTCAAGGTTGCTTTCCAACTGTTTGCCTTGTTTTTGAGACCACTGATTTTTAACCTTGGGGAAGGCACATCAGTTTAAATAAATTACTCAGACCTTTTCTTTCATACCAGCACTGCCTATGGCCCTCAAATACCTATCAGTAATTGTGGCTTAGGGTGGTGGTCATTCTAGTAGGATTTAGTAATGTAATTACGGTGTAACCAGAATGTCATCTTGAATGTAATTCCATTTGTTCTTTTCTACATGGGGAACTGACACCCAGAGCGATGAAATAACTTGATTTGAACAAGATCACACAGCTAGTTTATGGCAGAACTTTAAAAGTTCTTGGACACCTGTTTTTGATGTACATTGTTAATATTGCTCTGCTGATTTGTTTGCACTTTCATCTTCAAAATGTTTTACTAAAATCAAAACTATGCACATCTATCAAATAATATATTGTATTTCAGAATATTTATTTATTTATATTTTTGAGACGGAGTCTTGCTCTGTTGCCCAGGCTGGAGTGCAGTGGCGCGATCTCGGCTCACTGCAACCTCTGCCTTCTGGGGTCAAGTGATTCTCCTGCCTCAGCCTCCAGAGTAGCTGGGACTACAGGTGCCCGCCACCGTGCCTGGCTAATTTTTGTATTTTTACTAGAGATGGGGTTTCGTCATGTTGGCCATGTTGGTCTTGAACTCCTGACCTCAAGTGATCTGCCTGCCTTGGCCTCCCAAAGTGCTGTGATTACAGGTGCGAGCCACTGTGCCTGACCCAGGATACTTTATTTAACCCCTTGATGAGTGTATTCTTGCAAATTTCAGGTCAAGATGCTTGCAGGGAAATGAGCAAGGAGAGGAAGCCTGAGTAGTCAGGTTGGAGTGGGTGGGGATCCTTTGATATGTGAAGGGTGTCTCTGCAGCCTGGTAGGACCAACCAGTTGTGTTAACTGTGCAAGAAGAAGCACAGCCTGAGTATTTGAAGAGAGTGCAAGTTGCCAATGTCTAGTGTGGCTGTTTATCTCCCTAGCACTGGGCTGCGGTGACCCACCCATTCACTGGGTGCTCCTGTTTCCTGGAAGGCGTCCTCTGGGAGATGGAGTAGGTGTGTGTAATGGATCTCTTCCCTCTAATATGAGAGATTGACTTTGCTCAGAAAAACATCAACTGCAAAGGGCATTTAATAGAAGGGACAATTATTTTAGCATGAATAACAAGGGAAGAGATGACTATATTTTTGAGAACTTTATATGTGCCAGCTATTGTGTTAGAAGTCTCATAATTAATTTAATTCTCAAAATAATTGTGGCAGTAGTGGTATTATTTCCTCCTTCCACTTTTTTTTTTTTTTTTCAGGAAAGAAATATGAAGAAACTGAAATTCAGAAAGGCTAGGTACCGTGTCCTAGATATTAAGATTAAAGCTTGACTTGTTTGGCTCTAAATTCATATTTTATCTGTTGTACCTGCATTGTCTCTGTAACGGGGATTACAACGCATGTTCAAGATGTGAAACAAGGGCAGCAGAGCTTAGAAAAATATCTTGTTCCACTGAGAAACTGAACTTTTTTCCCCTTTCTTAGGTGAGAGACATAAAACATTCAACTAATCTGCTTTTAAAAATAGATATACCATATGGAAACTATACAAGAAGTGTAACATTTTTTAAAATCCCTGAATTTTGTGATGTTCTCAGTTAGGGAGAGAAGGCAACAGGAAATAGGAGAAAAATCACATAGAAGATTGAAGGTGAAGATTGGGAGGAGGTTAAGACAATTCAATGATAGACCGAAGGAGGTCAGTTTTGAGTGACCACGTGAGATTGCATTTTCTCGTTGACTTGAGTTGTGGATTTTAGAGTGTTTTCACTTATTCTCTGATATTCTTTTCAAAGTACCACAGAACCACGTTTCATAGTTATTCAGCTTACCTGGAAAATTCTCTTTAGGAGTCGATTCTGCATAGACTCTCCAGAGCATCATACTGTGGATGTTTTATCGGCCTATAGATAGCACACTAGGCAGGTAGTAGCAGGCGTGGGGTGCAGGTCCCAGTGTGCTCTGTGTTTGCTGTTTAGCCTTGGCTAGGCGACAGTGGGAAAGATGATCAATGCCAGGTGCCCATCAGGTAGCCTTGTTTGGCATCACGTGAGCTGATGTAAGTGCATGTAAACTGTCAAGCACTCTTTTGGATGAGCTTGTCTAGGAACAGCAGGGTGTAGCTACATGTTTCCAATACATTTTTTGACCTAGGGCAAGTTACACTTGCCTGGGCCTCAGTCCTTGATCTATAAAATGAGAACATTGTGTTAAATGATTGCTACAGTTGTATTCAATTCAGAATCTGTGTCTCTGTGAGTGCAAGTCAAGCCAACTATCTTAGATTGTCTACCTTTGATAAGGAGGAAAGGGCCCCTGAAATCATTGGTCTAGGTCAGATCTCTCCACCAGTTACCAGTGGAGGGATGACCTTAAGTAATTTTTTTCTCTAGACGTTAATGTGTTCATCCATTAAAGGGGGGATAATAAACAGCTATCCTCTAAGCGGTTGACGATTTATCCACATAACACACTTAGTACCTAGATTAAGCACTTAGTACTCATGAACCATCATCATCATTGAATTTAGGGGTGGAGGAAGACTTTTGTAGTTGCTTAGCTGCATTCCCTCTTTTTAAGGATGAAGAAACATGAAGCCCACTATAGGTGAGATGTCTTTCCCAAAGCCACAGCTAAGATCCAAACAGAGCTCTTTGCATCACCTGGCACTCATTCAAATGGAAACCAAAAACAAAATTTGAAGCACCCCAACTGACCGATGGACCGCCCCCTCCTCAGTCAAGGGCATTCCAGAGAAACCTGAAAAACTTGTTCAGGTCGTGATGGGAAAGGGGACATGCTTCATTATACCTTCCTCTCTCTGGAATTCAGGCACAACTGACCAGCGTAAACATTAAAACAGAGATCTTAAGACTGCCAAAACAGATCTCAAATTCCAGCCTAACTCTAGTCTAACATCACTTGACATAGCAGGCCCTGAAAGAAATTGAAGTATTTTACCACAAAATATATTTCTTTGGCATATTTTGAAATGGCCCTGGAAAGCTGTCTCTTATGGGGAAAATCTACTTCCTCTAAAGAATCCTCTTCACTTTCCAGATCTTTTCCTTGAACCAGGAGAGAATTAACTAAGAGTCTGGCACATTTTTTGTTAGGTCTGATGAGATCTCTGAAGCCTGCTACCTGGAGGCCTCATCTGCATGATGAAAACCTTGGTCTTTACCCAGGTTATGACCTTGTCTTAACCTACACACTTATTTCTATTGATTCCAGATCTTTAGATAATAACGCTTTCAACTAATTGCCACTCAGAAAATCTTTGAATCCACCTATGACTTGCAACCTCCCCTCCACCTTCAAGTTGTCCCACCTTTCCAGACCAAACCAATGTACACCTTACATATATTGATTGATGTCTTATGTCTCCCTAAAATGTATAAAGCAAGCTATAGCCCCGACCACCTTGAGCACATGTTCTCAGGACCTCCTGGGGTTGTGTCATGGGTCGTGGTCCTCACATCTGGCTCAGAATAAATCTCTTTAAATGTTTTACGGAAATTGATTCTTTTTGCTGACACTAATATTTAGATTCTTTCTGTTGTTCTAGCACATTCTGCATGAATTAAACATAAACCCTGGTCCCTAGTACAGAACAAGAGCAAACTGCTTTCTTTAGGCCACAAGTAACTTAGATCAGTTAAGGGGAAAATGGGGGAGAGAGGATGACATTGGCTTCTGCCACCAGCAGCCTGTGTGACCTTGCCCAAGGTCACAACTCTGTGCCGTTAGTTCCCCTTCCCTGAAATAGGCGTAGGGAGGGACTCCTTGACAGTTTCTGGTCTTTTTCGTCTCTCAAAGTGCAGTGAAGAATTTCTTCATGGCTAAGGCTGTTAGACTCCAGAAAATAGTTTGCCAACCAAAGACACAGAGTTTCCAATTTTGGAATACTTTAAAAATAGGAAGGAAGTTTATTTGTTTAGCAGAATTTATAATTGTAGGACTGCCCAAGGCAGAGAATTAGCCAAATGGTATTTTGCGGAAGTTCTTTTTAAAGGGTGGGCCCAAAGGAAACCAGTCATTAGGTGGAAATAAACTGTCAGATTTTTGAGACGTTATTTGCTTAGAGACATTTACACTGGTCTATTGTGACAGTCTCTATTGTGTTAGGCTTTTAAAAGAAATATGTAAGTTTCCAAGTTTAAAATGTTAGAGCAAGTGTCCAGTCCACGGCCTGTGGGCTGCATACAGGCCAGGATGGTTTTGAATGTGGCCCAAAAAAGATTCATCAACTTTCTTAAAACATTGAGTTTTTTTTTAAGCTAATCAACGATCATTAGTGTTAATGTATTTTATGTGTGGGCCAAGACAGTTCTTCCAATGTGGCCCAGGAAGCCAAAAGATTGGATACCCCTGTATTAGAACTTGTAAAATTTGACCTCAGAAACACAACCAAAAGCCCGCTTATGAGTAAGGAGTTTGTGGCCCCTTGTGTACTGATTATTAATCAATTAATTGTATAATAAGCATGAAATATTGCTAGTACATCTAAGGCCAAAGCCTTCTTATGGTTCCAGAAAAAGCTGTATTCCTGAATTTCCAGGTGAAGGGAAGGGATTCTCCTTCCATTTCCAGAAATACGTGAATGTAATACATAGGGATTTTTATTACACTAGTGTTTCAGTAAAAGCAGCACTTCAAGTCTGTGCCATCCAGTTTTGGTGTAACTGAAAGAACATCGTACCAAAGTTTGATTTTTGTCAATTCTCTAGTGTGTTAATCAGCTGAGAATGTGGTCTCTGGATATTTTTCCCCAAGGAAAGAGCTTGATGTACTAGACCACCAGACCACACAACTCTGTATTTGTTTTGCAATAACTACACTATTTGGGGGAGTAGTGTGGTGTTTCCAGACGTTCTTGGTCAAGAAATCTGGCCGCTTCAAGCTCAGTGTTGATCACAATCTATTTCTTTTGCCTCTACTCTGTGGCAGGCACTTGAGACACAACTGCCAAGATGAGAGAGACCCAGCTGCTGACCTGGGGCGGGGGTGGGTGGGGGGAAGGCAGTGAAGGCAGTCACAGAGTCAGCCTGCCAGAAAGCAGGTGGGGAACTGTAAACCTCTGAGTAGCCCCTTGGTATACAGAGGTAATAATTTCCCAAATGTAGTAAATCCCACTTTACAACCTCACGGTTAATTTTGATCAGGGATAAGTAGAACTGACTATACACTGTTAACTTAGATATTGTCCTTCTCAAAAACATCATTTTTATTCTGGGTGCCAGAGATTTGGCTTGGGTGTGGGTGTTAAGAACAGTTCACAGTGTCCTGGAGTACCTCTCCGCTGATCTGGGAGCCCTTTAAACCTCTCTAACAAGTTTTTGTGCTAATCCTGACTGAATAGATGGAGGCAGTGGAGCCCAGCTGGCCTGTCACTATGGGGCAGAGGGTGACTGTACCCTCAAGCCCTGCATGAAGACCCCAGGGTGGGCACCACAGCCCTTTACAGTCACTTAGCACCTGCTGCTGAACATGAGCGTGCAGACCTGGTAAGGCTTGTGAGTTTCAGAGAATTCCTGCAAGTCCCTGGAAATGTGGGCACTGGCAGCTCTTCTCTTTTTTTTTTTAAATTTAGTGGGCTTGGAGGTTTTAGCCTAATAAGGAAATTTTACACCGGATGATTTTATCCCAATTAAAAGCAAATCATAGGGACCCAGTGTGGCCTAAAAAACCAGTGCTTACTGGGGAGGTCTAGTTGTGTCTAGCCTGGCTCTGTGACCAGATGCCAGCCATTCCAGCCTCCTGTGGCTGCATTTCATCCCGAAAGTGAATAAGTTGAGTGAGTGATTCAAAGGTCCCATCCAGGGGGTGACAAAGAATATTCCAGGTGGAAGAAACTGCATGAGCAAAGGTATGGAGGTGGAAACCCAAATGAACAGAGGCTTAGGAGGTGTGTTCGAAACATGTTTGGTACAAACAGAACATACAGAAAAAGAAGCCAGGTGAAATAAGGCAGGAAGAGTTGAGTGGAGCCCCATTGGTGGGAGACCCTGAGGGTTAGCAGGACTGTGTTTGTTCTGGTAGAGATTGCAGAGGAGCCCTAGAAGGTTTGTGAGCAGGAGGCTGACCCCATCAGACCTGTGTTTCCAGAAGATCAGGCTGTGCTGGATAGCAGGATGGATGTAGGGAGATGCCAGAGGCGGCAGAGGAGAGGTCTTGCTGGGGTCTGGCTGAAGCAAGTGTAGCCCCAGACCAGCGCTTGAGGTTTTGGGCTCATGGTGAGAGAATATACACCCAAAGAGCTGAGGGAAAGAGGGAGTAAGGAGAAAGAAGAGCAGAAGCCACTTACCAGGTTTTGAGCCCAGTTACCTAGAAGGCATTTGGGAAACAAGGAAATAGGAAGAAAGGCCTATTTTAAGGAGAAGAGAATGAGCTTGATGTGGATATTTTAAGGTCAAGGACTAGAAGTCTGGTGATTCTTTTTTTTTTTTTTTTTTGAGATGGAGTCTCGCTCTATTACCCAGGCTGGAGTGCAGTGGCGCGATCTTGTTGGCTCACTGCAAGCTCCGCCTCCCGGGTTCACACCATTCTCCTGCCTCAGCCTCCCGAGTAGCTGGGACTACAGGTGCCTTTCACCACGCCCGGCTAGTTTTTTGTATTTTTAGTAGAGATGGGGTTTCACCGTGTTAGCCAGGATGGTCTTGATCTCCTGACCTCGTGATCTGCCCGCCTCGGCCTCCCAAAGTGCTGGGATTACAGGCATGAGCCACCATGCCTGGTCGATTCTTTTTTTTTTTTTGGAGACAGAGTCTCACTCTGTCCCCTAGGCTGGAGTGCAGTGGCGCGATCTCAGCTCACTGCAACCTCCGCCTCCTGGGTTCAAGTGATTCTCCTGCCTCGGCCTCCCGAGTAGCCGGGATTACAGGCATGTGCCACCATGCCCAGCTAATTTTGTATTTTTAGCAGAGATGGGGTTTCACCATGTTAGCCAGGCCGGTCTCGAACTCCTGACCTCAGGTGATCCACCCGCTTCGGCCTCCCAAAATGTTGGGATTACAGGCGTGAGCCACCGCACCCGGCCTGGTGATTCTTTAAATAGGTGATTGGAAATGTTAGCGAAGTTTAGGAAAGAATTCAGAGCTGGAAATGTAGAGAAAGAAATCATCTTTCTTAGTTTTTGGGGAGTAGATGCCATCCTGAGAGAGAGGGAGAGACAAAGAGAGAGACAGAGAGAGAGAATCAGAACACTATAAAGAATCTTTTTTAAGATGTCTATGAAATGAAAGATTTTACTAAATACATTCTAAAGGAGAGAATTACATTAGTAAGATTTCATTACCCTGCGCCTCCCCTTAAGGCTGATCTTTATTTTATTTTTTTCCTCTTGTAACTAAATCAAGATGAAGCCTTGCTTTTGAAAATGTCATTAGGATTCAGAGACTACAATTCCCACTTGATAGATGGAATTCTTGTTCCTGCATTGTGGTGAGTGGATCAAAGTTCAGTTCCAGCAAGTCACTGAAGCCCCTCAACATACAGTAGCACTCCCTTGGCATGGGACAAACAACAAAGCTTTTTTTTTTTTTTTTTTGAGATGCAGTCTCGCTCTGTTGCCTAGGCTGGAATGCAGTGGCGCAGTCTCAGCTCAGTGCAACCTCCGCCTCCCAGGTTCAAGCAATTCTCCTGCTTCAGCCTCCCTAGTAGCTGGGATTACAGGCGCCCGCCACCGTACCCGGCTAATTTTTGTATTTTTAGTAGAGACGGGGTTTCACCATGTTGGCCAGGCTGGTCTCGAACTCCGGACCTCAAGTGATCCACCCACCTTGACCTCCCAAAGTGCTGGCATTAAGGACGTGACCCCACCGCGCCTGGCCACAACAAAGCTTTGAGCACATTCCCAGCATCAGCTCTTGGCTGGCGAAGCCAGTCTTTATCTCCTGTCAGCCTTGGTTTTGGTGTTGGTTCTCCAGAAATTCCCTGATTGTAAAATGTCTGATCTCGTGAAAATGAAGTCAGCACTTCCCAGAAGTTGAGAGGCCTGAAGGGGGAGTAAAAACCGATTTCAAATCCTGCCTGGAGGGAACCTGCTCAGGAGGCCCTGGAAGGTGGAGGCAGGCTCTCATCGCCTGTCTTTATTAAATAAAGCCCTAAAGCCCTAGACTGTGGTGCTCGAACCTTTTTAAGGGATGCCTGACTCCTCAAGAAATCTGTACCATTTGAATGAGCTCTAGTTGAAAGAAAGGTTTTATAATATATTCGAAGTGGAAATCTTTCTTACTTTGTTTTTTGGTTTGTTTTTTGAGACGAGGTCTTGCTCTGTCACCCGGATGAAGTGCAGTGGCACAGTCTTGGCTCACTGCAGCCTTGAACTCCCAGGCTCAAGTGATTCCCCTGCCTCAGCCTCCTAAATAGCTGAGACTATAGGTGTGCACCACTGTGTTGCCCAGGCTGCTCTTGAACTCCTGGATTCAAGCACCCACCTGCCTTGTCCTCCCAAAGTGCTGAGACTACAGACGTGAACCACCACGCCCAGCCTCTTTCTTTCCCATTTATGAGAAGAGCGGAGCTAATGCCTCTTTCCTGCGACAGATTTCTAAAGGCCGCTGCCATGTCTCCCCTTCCCAAGCCAAAGGCATTTTTATCTTCTTCCCCCAGCCTCTGTTCATGCATTTTATGACCCTTGTTGCTGCTGCTTTTAAAGTATCCTAAAACCAAAAATGAAACTTGCTGTGTGACCTGATCAGCAAGAAGGAGGGTGAGGCTGTGACCCCTCTCTTAGTGTGAGGATGACATTTCTCCTAATGCCCTAGGCTTTTTGTTCCTTTTCATTCTTTTGTTCTCCAGGCCATTCTGCTGGCTTATCTTGGGCTTACAGTCAATTACAATCCTTAAATCTTTTTCACATGAACTTTTGGCAAGCTGGGTCTAACTCCGTGGGTGATTAGAGCTGAGGGCTTCTTTTTTGTTTTTTTGCAACTTACATACTTAACCTGTATCACCATGTTCTTGATGTTGGCATTTTTTTGGTTTTGTTTTGTGGGTATTTTTTTATTTTTGTATTTTCATCCTATTAGCCAATTTATTTTTGTAGAATAGTAGAATTTGGAACTAGAAGTGATTTTAAGAGTACTGCAGTTTGTTTCCTTCAATACTGACACAACAGCCCTCGGGAAACTGACCTGGAGCGATGGGTGCTAAAAGGAGATGAGATTTTCTTCCTCATATGCTGGGAGCCTGGACAGATAAAGGTGTAAACAAAAATGTTAGCAGAGGGTTAGGCACTGGCTACGAATTCAGACTTGGAAACTTCGTTGTCTGTGCAACTTCATACTGTTTCATTCTTGTCCTGTACAGTATTTCTTTGATTTCCTTCATCTATAAAAGCAGGAAGAAAATATTTGCCACTCAGTTCTGCTTTTTAGGTATCAAATGCTAGGATACAACCTGAGGTTTCTTTCCCCGCCCCCTCACAAAGTATAGATCATTTGTTTTCCTTCCAGCCCTGGGCTCAGTACACAAATGGTTTCTCTTCACCTTTTGGGTTGCGGTTTTCTCCAGGTTGGTGCTGATGATATGATAAAGCTCAGCACAGAAGGCCTTCAGGTCCAGTTCCCTGGCCTTGACCTCCCCATAGGCTGTCTTATCTCACTTTTGCACCAACGCCTGGTAATCCATTACATGGGTCTCCTTGGAGGCCTTGGCCACAGCATCCCCATGTTCTGAGAAGTATTTGGAAATGGTTGTCTGGACGGCTTGCACTTTGGTCTTAACTGCATTCACCCTCTCCAGCACCTTCTCCTGGATTGCTACTCCAAATCATTTGGATCCTCAGTCTTGGGGATCAGGTGCTGGATCCATGTGATCACCAGAATGCATTTCTCTTTGAGAATCCAGACTTCTGGCTTAACCATGGCAAGCAGCGACAGGACCTTCTCATTCCCAGGGAGAAATCCACACTCAAGGACTTCTTTCTTCTCTTGCCTCTCTGTTTCTACCTCATCCTTGGGTGGGGGTTCTGGGATGGGGATGTCCAGTGGGGCCCGGAGGGAGGTCAGGAAGCTACAATGAGGGAATCTTTTTGCAAGGCCTATGCAGGTATATGATTTTCTGTGGCAAGAATCTGTAGAGGAATTCCTTGGCTTCTTGGGAAAGCTCTTGCCTGAAGACATGTACCTGGGTGTGGGCCTCCCTGCTCAGGCACCCACCACAAGGCTTGGCCGTGCAGCTTCAGTTGCTGGATCTCTGGTCTTCTGGCCAGTCACCCGGGCTTTCACATTCACAGCCTGAGTGTTATAAGTATATATTGAAGTTATCTAACATTTATAACTCCGAGAATGCCAAGGAGCAATGAATAGTATTGTTATTGTTACCCTTGGTATTGTTTGCAGTCTAAAATATATAAAGTGGAAAATGGATTAGACTGCTTTTAACTAACATCCTTTATTGGCAAAAGTTCTGATTTGCCTGTTGATCAAAGTTAAAGAAAGGGAATGGTTGCTTGGTGAGTGTAGTTGATTTCAAGAACTGAAATGGTGTGAGAGGAAAACCTGTTTCTACTGCTGATCAGAATGAAGATCTGGGTTCTTGAACACATGTGATAAGTTTTACTCAAGAATGCAGTTAGTGCTGTAAAGCTTGTCTGGCATATTTTAAAATTGTAAATAATTGATAGTTATAACACATGCTCAGAGCCCTTTCCTGTGATTGAGCCTGGCACTCATGAATTAGTGTAATTTTTCTGTTCATTTGGAAATGTGTAAATTTCTATTCATTTGGAAATGACCATGGACCTCAAAGATGGTGACAGGGCTGTGGCTGGGCTACACTGTACATTTGTGCAAGTTGCGGGCACCCAGGCAGTGGCACAAGCAAGGACTGAGATCCAACCCACACTTGGCTTACCAAAGTCTGCCACCCATGGGTTTTTGTCTGTGAGGGGGAGAACAGGGGTTTGGCTTTTTAAGATTTGGACAAAGGCACTGTATATTTGAGGCATAGCCTATATTATGAAATATTTTGTTTTTAAAAAATTAATTTTGGTGCTGTCAATGTGATCCCATACTGTGTCCACATATGTAATAATTTGAATCACATTTATTTTACTGCAATTCCTGAGAAGGAACAAGAGTATTTATCTGGTTAACACGCTAATGGTTTATCTAAACTCAAGCTTGAACCATTAGCTTCACGTGACAGACCAGTGCTTAGTATTATCACAATTTTAATTTAAGCTACAAATCTTCATCTTAGATAATTATCTGTGCAAATGCAGGGGCAGTCTTTTGAATATTGCTTTTAGACTGCCATCTAAAGTTTTTGGTTTCTGGGGTTTATTTGGAAGTTTGTTTTTGTACTGTATTGTGCTTCCTGACTTAAAGGCTTCTGTGTGTTATGTCGTGAAGCATTTGGGGGCACTTAGAACTGTATGCCGTTTCACTTGTACATTAAAAGAGTTTATTCTAAGATGAAGATTTTTTTCTTCTTTCCAAATAATTTTGCCCCTAGAAGTTTTTACCTAGTAGCAGTAGATGGTAACCTTGAAAAGACTAAAGTTTAAGAAAAATGTACTTTTAAAAAAATTAAAAATAACCTTTTTTATGATTACAAAAATACATATATATGAAAAATAACATACTGATAAGCCCAAATACATATTCCTACCACCCGCAGACCACCACACGTAGTCCCTTCCAGATCTGTTTTATTAATAAGCACTATTTAAAATTCTGTCTCTTGCTGGAAATAAGTAGAAGAAATAACAGCTGTTCATATACATTTACTTTTTTTTTTTTTAAAGAGAACTTTTTGCCAGAATGCCAGAGTAGACTGAGGGTGGGTGGGCGAGGGGATTATTCTCTGAGCTGCAGCACACCCTGGTTTCACTGTCTGCACAGTTTCCACTTTTTGTTCAGGGATAAGATGTCTTTGAGAAGAGAAAACCCATGTGAATAAATATTGAGTTGCAATCTGTATTCAGATTTCTGGATTTTTTTTGGTCACAGTGGTTCTGCCATCTAGCCACTGAACCCTCCCAACTTTTCCCCGTCCTCAGCCCTCATCTGTCACGTTCAGTTACCACTTCTTGCCAGCTTTACCTTCTAGATAGTTCTTGACTTCATCCTCTCCTCTCCGTTTGTATTGCCACTGCCCTAGGTGAGATCGTCACTTCTCTCTCCTCAGTTGCTTGTCTCTTCCTTCATCAGTGATGTATTCACTCTGGGTGTGAGGGACAGTGCCAGGCACTGGGTTACAAGACCCCTGTCTCCAGCGACTGTCTTCTTGAGGACGAAGGCAGGTGAATGAGCCATTGCCACTTCATCCTCCTGCCTGTCATCCTTCCTCTGCTGTTATGTCCATCAAGCCCATTCTTTCCCCAGCAGCCCTGGCGATCTGTTGGAAATGCAAACCTGGCCAAGTCCCCACCTCGCAGGCCTCAGCTGTCTCAGTCTCAGCTGTTTGCTGGCAGCTGGGTCGGGCTGTCCTGGGCCTCCTCCACACCTCCCTCCTCGTCTGCCTCCCCTGACCAACCGGGCCTCCTTGCTCTTAGGCGGTTTTCTCTGTCCCTCCCCTCCTGACCTCCCCTCTGTGCACGTGGTCAGTCTCCTTGCCTCTGTTGCCTTGTTTTCTAAATCATGTTACCTGTCTGTCCCCACTCTTCAGCCCAGCGCACAGCACAGTTTCTGACCTGATAGTCTGCCTTCTGTAAAATGGGAATGAGGGTGTCTTCCTCAGAGTGTTGGTGTGAGGATTAAATGAGATATAATCCACCGAAAGCATGGCCTCTGGCACACAGTGGGCCTGATAAGTGGTATTGATGCCTGAGATATTGTATTAACTTAAATGACCAGGTTGAAGAGAAGGTGTCAGAAATTTACGTTCCTCCATGTGTATTTGATTATATAAAATACTGTTGGTCACACTTTCCCTACATCATATTAGGTAAAGTTAGAAAGTGAAGGCTTTTCCACCAGGCACGGTGGCTCTCGCCTGTAATCCCAGCACTTTGGGAAGCCAAAGTAGGTGGATCACTTGGGAAGTCAGGAGTTCAAGACCAGCCTGGCCAACATGGTGAACCCCTGTTTCCACTAAAAATACAAAAATTAGTCGGGTGTGGTGGTGGGCGCCTGTAATCCCAGCTACTCTGGAGGCTGAAGCAGGAGAATCACTTGAACCCGGAGGCAGAGGTTAGTTACAGTGAGCTGAGATCAAGCCACTGCACTCCAGCCTGGGTGAGTGAGACTCCGTCTCAAAACAAACAAAAACAGAAGAAAAAAAGAAAGTGGAAGGGTTTTATGTTTCTTTCATGTTTAACCTACATGTTGTAGGTAAAGTTTACCTACAACACTTTGGTGTATTTTCAAGTAAATATATTTAATCGAAGTGAATTACTGTTACATTATGAATTTTACACTTTTAGAGAAACAGAAACTGCCTCACACATTAAAGTGTGTGTGTTAAGCAAATACTCTGATGTAGGCCTGTAAAGTACACAGAAACGAATCAAACAGCATCCTGCCCCCGCGCGTGGTGTAGGGGAAGGGCTCAGGGCTGTGACAGGTGTTACAGCGGAAGAGCAGGTGCCCTCAGGACCTGGGAGAGCAGGCCTGTAGGGGGAGGGAGGGGAGGAGACATTTGGGTTGGATCTGGAAGAACCTGCAGACACTAGTGGAGGAGAGTCAGTGGAAGAACATTCTAGAGGAAAGGCTTGCCCACTTGCCTGCAGTGGTTGTCAGATGTGAGCTACAACCTAATTAACAGTTTATTGAAATGAGATATCAAAGGTATTTATTGGGTATGCTTTTCTTGTTTTTCCATTGGCAGTGATAATATCAAGTTGACAGTTGAAAATGCTTTTCCATCTGTTTCTGTATTGGACAGAGTTGTCGTATTCCAAGGACTAGCTAGGCAATAAATCACATCAGACTAAAATTGAGTACTTGTAACATTTGAAAATATTATAATGTGCTGGTATTGATGAAGAATTTATACTGTGTAGAAATTAATTCCGTTATTCTAACTAATGGACGCTTGAGTTTTGCCCCATTAGAGTTTGCTCTTCATGTTGATTTTAATTTCTTTGATGACTATAGCGTCTGGCGAGGTTTTCTCATTTTCAAGTGGATTTGTTTGCATTGGATGGTGGGGCTGGCTTTATTGCATTATTCATATATGGAATACATATGCACCATGGTCCCAAGACATGACTCATGGTGGTGGTGATTGTATTTTTGAGATGTAGCTGATACCTCCCATCCCCTGGACTTCCTTTGGTTCACATCTTTATTTTCACTAACCAGTAACTGAAAATCTAATATTTTCTTCGATTTTGAATGTAGTCAGCAAACCCAGTAGCATTACAGATGGAGTATCCCTTATCCGAAATACTTAGGAGCAGCAAGTGTTGTAGATTTAGGGCTTTGGAATATTTGCATTGTACTCACCAGTTGAGCATCCCAAATCTGAAAATCCAAAATGCTCCGATGAGCATTTCCTTTGAGTGTCATGTCGGTGCTCAAAAGTTTCCAATTTTGGAGCATTTAGATTTTGGATTTTTGGACTAGGGATCCTCAGCCTGTAGCAGTTCCTGTGACTGTAACATCAATAAAATCACAGTACCATGATCTGTTTCTACACTGAACACTTCTGACATCAGATGTGTCAGAGTTTTCCCCACACCAGCAACCAGTTCTCTGATTCTCTGGTCACCAACTGGGTCTCCAGTGATCAGTTAAATTCTGACACTAACAACCTGAAGTTAGCACAGACCCCACAAGTTAAGGGCTCAGTCTCACAAGACTGCCCCAAGACACCCACTGACCTGCTATAAATTAAGTTCCCATCACCTCCTCAGGGTCAGTCATTTGCTAGAATGGCCCACAGAACTTGGAACACTCTTTACTTACATTTACTGGTTTATTATAAAGAATACCACTCAAGGCCGGGTGCGGTGGCTCATGCCTGTAATCCCAGCACTTTGGGAGGCTGAGGCGAGCGGATCACCAGGTCAGGAGATCGAGACCATCCTGGGTAACACGGTGAAACCCTGTCTCTACTAAAAATGCAAAAAGTTAGCTGGGCATGGTGGCGGGCGCCTGTAGTCCCAGCTACTCGGGAGGCTGAGGCAGGAGAATGGCGTGAACCCGGGAGGCGGAGCTTGCAGTGAGCCAAGATCGCGCCGCTGCACTCCAGCCTGAGCAACAGAGCAAGACTCCGTCTCAAAGAAAGAAAGAAAGAAAGAATACCACTCAAGAACAGCCAAATGGAAGAGATACATAAGGCAAGGTATGGAAGGGGTTTTGGGGTGTTTAGAGCTTCCATGCCTCTTTGGGCCTGCCACCTAGCAACACCTCGATAAGTTCATCAACCCAGGAGCTCCCTGAATCCCACCATTTAGGGGTTTTTATGAAGGTTCCAATAGGTGAGCATAATGGATTAAATAATTGGCCATTGGTAACTAATTCACCTTTCTCCCCTCCCAGGAGATATAGGTTGGGGAGTAGGGTGTAAATCCCAACCCTCGAATCACAAAGTTGGTCCCTCTGGCAACCAGTGCCAATCCTAAAGCTATCTAGGACCCAAAAAGAGTCACCTCATTAGCATAAACTCAGGTACAGTTGATAGGGGCTTATTATGAGGCATTCCTAATTCCTTATTATAAGGCATTCCTAATATTACCCAGTTCCCTCAGGAAATGCCAAGGGTTTTAGATGCTCTTGTGTCAAGACCAAATAGTTCTTATTATATCACGATATCATGTCAGTTATTTCCATATGCCTTACAGTTTTATACATCTCTCAAATACTGTATGTGCTCATCATTACTTTGAGTTACAGTAGGTTATTGACTTGCTGCTTGATCTTGTTAAATATGGCAGTAAGCACTTAGTACTATATCATAATTATTTGGATAATTCCCTTTCAGCATAATTGAATCTTTTGCCATCCCTTGTGTTCTAATTTATGCATTTGAGAACTTTATTCTTCAGGGTTCATAGGCTTCACCAGGCTGTGAGAGGGGTCTGTGGCACGAAAAGTTTAAGAATCTCTCTGCTTCAGTCCCTGGGATGTGCTTGAGAGAGAGCATTCCTGCATTCGTTCAGGATTGGTAGGAATGTGGGGTGTGTGATTGAGATGCTGTCTCTCACCTAAGACTAATCCCATATAGTCAGCAGCACACACAATTTAACAAAACCTCAGTCGCTCTTGTGGGCATTGTGATATATACCCACCATAAAAAAGAAAGGGTTAAACTACATTCTCTGTAGGCTTTGAAAAAATATACTAAGCAGTTCCCATCCAAAAATATTTAAAATAAAAATAGCCAGACACAAAGTCTTCAGCTGTCTAGAAAAATCTTATTATACAAAAGGAATTGCTCCCTGTATTTCTGGTTTATTATTTTTACAGCATCTGTTTCTTCTGCAAATATTTGTTGTATGCCCACTGTGCTCAGGCATTGTGTTGGAGATTTACAGATTTATGGTGGTTTTCTCTTCTAAGACCTATTTGAAATATGTCTTTCTCATTGCTTAAAAACTTTGAAGTCATTAGATCGTTTTGCATTGCAATCATTTATACATTGAGCAGACTTATTGAATACTTGGCAGTATGCCAGACAGTGTACTAGGCACTTACTTTGTCCTACATAAGTAGCACAATAGACAGTAATCCTACTCTCTGGGAGCTGACCTTTATTTAGGTGTTTTGTGCTCTGAGGCTTAGAGGGCTGCCTTGACGTGCCATAAAAACTGCTTGACGCTCTTAAAAATTATGGGTGGCCATTATTTTAGATTGAACTTCTCTACTGGGCTCCAGCTGAACATACCAAACCGAAATGGAGTCACTTGTGCTAAAGGTGATGTAATCAAACTGAAATATTAAGAAAGCAGATGGATCCCAGAACAGACCTGAAAACAGGAGATTCCAGTCTACCTGAGTCAGCATAGCAAGGAAATCCCTTCTGCTTTATTTAGCCCTTACAGAAAAGTAGCCTGAAGTAACCTGATGTTAACCAGTCAGGTTTTTCTATTCTGTTTCTTTGTTTCCATCTTACAATACCTACTGTTCTGCCATTGCCTGGTGGGAGCTTTCATTTGATTTGGTAGAATGGAGTCTGCCCTGATGTATGAATTGTGAATAAAATACAATTAGATCTATAACTAAATTTGTTGTAATTGTGTCTTTTGATACCACTCACAGACCTCGTGTATTTTGTAAGGTAGTGGTTTTCACACTCTGTTCCTGTGGGTGTTTATGATGTCTAGGGCTGGCAGAAGGAAGGAGGGGGACATGTTCTGTTTCCTCAGCCCCATTTTAATCAGAACATTCATACTCATATTTGAGATTGCTGGAAAGTTGAGGATGGGGTGAGATGGAGAGTTTTGTTGCCTACAGGGTGTTTGGAAATTTGGTCAAAGGTTTGAATATGACTGGCATTATCTATTGCCTGCTGATGTTATAGAAATTATTTTTGTCATTTATTATTCGTTCTGTACTGAAAGGTAGATGGAAGCCTGTTGCCTCTAGGTACTGATATTTTAATAAAGTTGGCAGTCAGATGTGGTGGCTCATACCTATAATCTCAGCACTTTGGGAGGCTGAGGTGGGAAGATCCCTTGAGCCCAGGTGTTTAAGACCAGCTTGGGCAATATGGTGAAAACCCATCTCTACAAAAAACAAAAAAGCTAGCCAGGCATGGTGGCATGCACCTGCAGTTCCAGCTACTTGGGAGGCTGAAATGGGATAATCGCTCAAGCCTGAGAGGTTGAGGCTGTGGTGAGCTGTGATTGTGCCCATTATACTCCAGCCTGGGCAACAGAGCAAGACCCTGTCTCAAAAAAAAAAAAAAAAAAAAAGAGTTGGCCTTTTCTTACCTTACAAACATCAAGGTAACAGCTAGCATTTATTGGGAGCTATTATGGGCTAGGCTCTATGCTAAACTTTCACATTTAATTTTGTCCTCAAAATGACCCTCCAAGGTAGCTGGTAATGTCTCATTTTAATAGAAGAGGAGTCGAGGTTCCTAGAGCTCAGGTGGTTTGCCCAAAGCAGTGCTTGCAGCTTATTTCAGCATTCCAAGCTACAGAGTTCCCCATAGGTTCTGTCAGCATCACATATTCATAGCTTCAGCTGCCTAGCAGTTAGGGCTGACTTTCTCTTGATAGTTGTGACCAGCAACGAGAGTTCATCTCTACTCTTTTAAAGGTTATTCTGTTTTAGTTACTGCTCCAGATCCCTGGCTCCCTCCGGATGGAATGTTTGTGGTCTAGTAAGCAGTACTGGGCTCACTCTCATATCTTTGTACTTCCCTCCCTCACTCAACCTGCACACACTAAACAATTTTCTTACACTGAAATGCAATTAGCAGTCCTGGCAGTTTATGCAAAGGTTGGGATACTCGTCACACATTTACCAAAATGCTTTATTATTGAGCAGAGTGCCTGATGGATCCTGAATATGCCTTTTTTTAAAACAAAAAAGAAATCTTGTACTTTCTTTTTGTACAGTGTTTGCAGTTAATGAAATCTATGCCTTAATTACCTATCAGAAAGGAATGAGATGGTTCTAATATGGGTTCTAGTGAAATATGCCCTCGATGATAAAAGTTAGTTGCAGAACACTATGATCCCACTTAAAAAAATTGGTAAAAGAAATTACCATTAAGTGTACACAAAGAACTACACAACAGAAAAGCCAGATTGTTAACTGTAGATGTTTCCAGGGATTATGGGCAACTTTATGTTTTCCTGTTTTTCTTTTATGTGGATGTGTATTGAACTAATTTTTAGAAACCGAAGATAATTAAACAGTACATTTTGTAGCTGTGTTCAAAAAGGATAGATTATTGAAAAACAGTAAAACATGAATATTGGTTTTCCTTGGTTCTTGAGGTTAGCCCTTTTATGCCAAGGCAGGATGCCTCAGCGGCAACTTAACGAGCCCAGAAGAAGGGTCTGACCTGGCTCCCTGGCAGGGAGGGGGAGGGAGAGAGCAAAGGGAAGTGTTCTTCTCTTTCCATCTCCCCCGCCTTTCTGTTCAGCAGTAACCGTCTTGCATCTTCTTGGTTATGAAATGATTGACCTTTCTGTCGAGCCTAACAACACCTCTGCTGGTGCTGGTTTGGATTGGAGGCCCCAGGATGCGGAAAAAGGGTGTGTAAGAGGAGGGCGCTCCGGAGATATAAATGTGTGCTTTATTTTCCTCCTAAAGCAAGAGGATAGGGAAGGGAAGAATGCAAGAGCAAAGCTTACATTTTTCAGTAGTTGTTGCAATTCTGATACATTGATCTCATTTGTTGTGGTTTAAATACACAGAGTGAGATCGTAAGGTGCTGGCTGTCTGGGGCTAGTTCTACCTGAATCTTGGGTATTGTACATTATGTGAGAATTAAGGTTATGATTTGATTTGAAAGACTAGGCTGTTTGCAGCTTCAGTAGGGAGTGTTCAGAGATGTTTTCCTTCCCTGGCGTTTATGTCTGGGTGTGCTTGTGATCCCCTAGCCTGGCTTCTGAGACAGCAGTGCAGCCTCCTGGGGGATATCTCTGTTTCTTGTGGCTTCTGGCCTGAGCCCTGTACAGGGAACTTTTCTTTTCTCCTTAGTTCCTCTGAGGGAGAAGCTTTATCTTTTACCTTAGAAATAAAGTCCTGCCCTCAGAGATCTGGCTAAAACCCAAAAAATTCCTTTGCTGTGTTTTTCATTGAGGCAGATTCTGTTTATAGGTAAGCAAAGCTGGATGTGAACCCCAGAAAGCCGCAAGGCCATGTGACTTCTCAGCTGCCCCAGTCACTGGGGAGCAACTCCAGTCCCACTGCTGCCATGCCAGGGGACTGACATGGAGAAGACATGATGCCATGGTAGAAAACTGCATTTCCAGAGAAGCACAGTCACCTCTGAGTGACACATTAGACCCGTGTGTGAGGCGTTGTGTAGATACTTTGCAAATTACCCGTGTTTTTTGGTCCTATTTCTTTGTCCACTTGTATTGTATGTGATCACAGCCGTTTCTCATTTTACGTAGCAGGGAGCAGAGAGGGCATGGGAATAAGGTGCAAGCATTCAAACATGAATTGCAGTTTGGCTGTGGTTGTTAAAAATTTTTGATAATGAGCTAAAATTTTATTAAATCTCCTTTTTTATGGAGAAAAAAATAGAATCAGTTTGGAATCCCAGGAGGCTTTGGTGACTTTTTTTTTTATGTATTCATTTCATTAGAGAATTAGGTAAACCTTACATTACACAGCCAAGGCCAAAATAATTTTGCACAGTTAAAGTGTGTTCAAGAAACCAGTCACCATTTAACTGGATTAGACTTCAACAAGGAGATGATAACCTCCAAATAACCTTCCTTTAGGAAGATGACATTCCTCCAATATGTGGAAAGACAGTAGATGCATTTTCTTCTCTCTGCCACAGAGGAAGAAATTTTCCCTCTTGAGGGACCAACACTATTTTTTTTTTTTTTTTTAGATGGAGTCTTGCTTTGTCACCCAGGCTGGAGTGCAGTGGCACTATCTCGTCTCACTGCAACCTCTGCCTTCCGGGTTCAAGCGATGCTCCTGCCTCAGCCTCCCGAGTAGCTGGGACTACAGGCATGTGCCACCATGCCCGGCTAATTTTTTTGTATTTTTAGTAGAGATGGGGTTTCACCATGTTAGCCAGGATGGGCTCAACCTCCTGACCTTGGGATCCGCCCACCTTGGCCTCCCAAAGTGCTGGGATTACAGGCGTGAGCCACTGCGCCTGGCCCAACACTATTTCTTTTATGCTGCTCTTTTCCCCTCTACTTTCTTTGGTTTCCCCTTTCCACGAAGCTTCTTTTGTCATCTTTGCTCATCCTTAAAATCCTGATGCTCATCTCTGCAGAATCCAAGAAACCAGAGTGTTCCCATGAGTGTGGAGTAAGTGTTGTCATCTGGATACCCAGTCATAAGTCTCCTTCTTCTTGGCCAAGGGTGGTTCACCAAACAGTGTCACCACTTTCACAGACTTGGAATCAGTCGGCCTGGCGACTTCACCAAATAGCTGAGCACTGAGACGAGACATGCGCAGGGCATATTCTGAAAGAGAAGACATTTCTTGAGTGGCAAGGAACTGGAGTCCCTGGACTTGACTTTCCTCACCCACACCTGGTGACTGGTTTTATTTTAAGAAGGGCGGGGTTTGGTAAATGTTTGGCATCCTATCTGCTTTTACTTTTTATTTTTTTATTTTATTTATTAATTTATTATTATTATTTTTTGAGACGGAGTCTTGCTCTGTCGCCCAGGCTGGAGTGCAGTGGTGAGATCTCAGCTCACTGCAACCTTTGCCTCCTGGGTTCAAGCAGTTCTCCTGTCTCAGCCTCCCAAGTAGCTGGGACTACAGGCGCCTGCCACCACACCTGGTTAATTTTTGTATCTTTAGTAGAGACAGGGTTTCACCTTGTTGGTCAGGCTGGTCTAGGATTACAGGTGTGAACCACTACTCCCTGTCCCTATCTGCTTTTAATAACTTATTTGAAATGTACCCTGTACTGAGATTTTGCATTTCTCTATCCTCTTAACCTCCTTAGTACTTCTGTAGCACTTGCTTTCCACCCTGTTTAGTCATTTATGTGCTGCTTTATTCCCTCTGTCTAGACAGATTCAGTCTTTTTTGTCTTCGCCAGTTTGTTCATCTCTGCGGTAAGCATGGTAGGGATCTGTGCAGTTTGGCTGCCCTTCTTGCTGTTCACAGTTTGCCAAGGGCCTCCATAATGAAATGGATTTGGGTAGGATGGTGCTGTGGGTGGCATACGGAGGAGGCCTTCCTATGAAGCACTGCCTTCCCTGGGATATGACAAAGGACAGCTGATGAAGCCAGGCTTCTGGACTCTGGCTGCCCATTAGAACAGCCAGGGTAGGGCACTTTGAAAACTGCGGGAGTGAGGGCCCCACCTCCAAACAAGCTGCTTCATTTAGGTGGGTGGACCTGGACATCAGGGCTTGAAAATACTGGCCATTCCCATGTGCAGGCACATTTGAGTTGAGAATCAGTGCTTTCAGTGAAGGGGCTGGACTTTGAGGACTTATATTCTCATCCAGATTGAATATTCAGTGATTCCATGAAGTCTATCTATATTTATGCTGGCCACCCAACATTTTAAGTTTTAAAAACTATTTTAGAAAACCTACGAAATAATTTCGTATCCTTACAGTGCAATCTTCCTTTTTCTTTCTCACCTCCTCCCACCCTCTTTTAGCTCCTACAGCCATTCGATTACTTCTTTTGTGGTTTCATAGTTTTAAATGTTTGTAGAAAGGTGTTGGTCAGTCAGAAGGTTGTAGTGAATCTTTTAAACAATTATTTTGGAGTACAAACTGTGTTTTGTGTTTGCATAGACCATCTCTGTGGGGTTTAAAAGCTGCTAACATCTTATCCAATTTGCCATTTCAGAACCAGGGAAGCTGAATAATGCTACTTCTGTTTTACATGGGATGAAAGATCAAGACCCAAAGGACAGAAAGATAAGGCAGAGGGGATGAAAAAGGGGCCCCTGTGTCAAGGGCTAACAGTCATTAGCACTTCACCTATGCCCAGATGCCTCCTCAGCCAGCTAACAGGGACACCTGATCTCTCCTTGGGAAGATGTAACACATTAATCTGACCTGTTGTCTAATTGTAAGCATGAAGCAGGCATTGAGGCATTAGGTCACCACAGCGTGAAGCAAAAGAGCCAAGACAGACCACTGCACAGGAGCGGCCTTCTGTGCCTTCGCCCATGTTTGTGTTCTGGCACCTGTCACCTTATATTGGAAATCACATATGCGTGAGCCTCCTAAAGTCAGAGGGAACCATGTCTTACTCATTGTAGGAGGCATATTCAAATCTTCATGATTGAATCTAGTCCTGTCAGGCTGAGCTGCTGCATAATATGAATGTTTACCTGTGTCCTATCTAGATAGCAACTGATGGTATTTTCTGTTTAAATGACTTAAGTAATAGGCACTCATATTTTCTCAAGTGTTTTGCATGAAATTTAAGGCACGTAAGATAGAGTGAGGAAATACTTCGTTTAATTTAGTTTTTACCCCCTTCCTTTATACCTTACGACCAACAAATACAAATAACTGCTTGTCAATAAAAACAAGCCACAAATCTGTTCCTTCTGGACAATGATTATGTAGCATTTTTTTGTGTGTGAAGTGCTCATTTGAACTCCTTACAATGAGAAAGCATTTCATCTAAGGGAAAAAACACAATGTGTCCGGCCATATTTTTGAAGTCTTAGAATGTGTTACCATCATATAACGGGAAAAATGCTAGAATTTTAAATACACAGTGCTTCAGACTTATTTAATATTTGTTTCTTACTCATTGACAGAAAAACAAAGCAGCAAATGTAAAGTAAAATGACTTTTTATTCTAAATATTGTTTCAGCAGCTCTTTCCTAAATCCTTGTGAATAAAATTACACTTGCAGTGTATTTATAATCCTTTATAATCCCTAAATCCTTAAAAAGCAAGTTGACCCAAATGTTTAAATAAGGACTTTATTTACAGAACTGAATATTTCTAATTCTCTTGGGATGTCATTATCTGGCTACATATGAAACAGTATTCACTTATGCATGCTTCAGAAACTTCATACATTACTGTGCATTTGTTAGTATGTGAATAAAGAAACTTGTTTTGGTTGTGAGCAAAATGCAGACTTACTTTCAAAATTGAGTTTTAGTATAAACTCAAATAGGTTGGCAGAAGAGGAGTTTAATTTTTATGTATCTAAATAAGGCCTGTTTCTTCATTAAAAGAAAATTAAAACCAAGCCCCACACCCTTATTGAATCTGTCCCAGTAAGATGCTTTTTGGGTTCTTGTTTGTGCTATAGTTGGTTTTGATTTACTTCGTCTGCAAACAGAAATGACGTAGATACTATTGCTCCAACAAAACTAAAAAAAGATTTTCACTAAAAGTACCCAGATCATATCAGTGGGAATAAATCCACTGGCCTCAGTGTATTTGCCCTAAAAGGATCTGTGTTTTGCAGTAAATATTGTAATTGGAAGTATATGTTCTTTTAGACTAAATAAAGTTTTACTTGAGGACATTTTTCAGTTAGGCATGTTTATTTTGGGGGTTTAGTATTGTCTTCCGCCTTATTTATTTTTACTTATCTGTATGAGCCAAAGCTCCAGCCAGCTCTCTCAGCCCTTAGCCTGTTGTAAGTTGCTGACTCCTTTTCTTGAAGATGGAGTGTCCCCTTTCTGGGCGTCTCTAACCTCATCCTTGCCTCCCCCCAGGTCCCCATCTTCTCTGCCTGCGATTCCTTAGTTTCTCTACACCTGAAATGTTGGGGTATCCCAGGGGCCTGTCTTGGCACTCCCTTCCTTTACTTTCCCTCCCGGATGTGAGCTGCTCATGTCCAGCTTAGACTCCCTGTCTTGGACTCTAGGCCCGTTTACCCAGCTAGATGCCTTTACTTTCAAGTCCTCCTGGTCTTAACATAGACAAAAGCAGAACTCATTGCACTGTCTCCCCAAACCTTCTCCACTCTGCACTCCCTCTGTGAACTAATGGCACAGTCATCCACACAGAAGCCTAAGCCAGAGCCCTGGGTACCACGCCCCATCTTCAATATCCTCAGCCCCCTATCCAGGTCACCACCAAATCCTGTTAGTCCTGTCTTCCAGAATCTTTCAGCCTTTCTCTTAGCCTTCCTCTCAGCCTTCAGTGCTTAGTTCTCAGTTCAGGCTCTCAACATGCCCCATCTCAATTACCGTAAAGGATCCTAATTAAACCTCCTCCTCTGGGCAGGGACTCATTTACATTCATCTCATATTTCTGAATCCCTGGCTCTGGCATCTAGAGATGCCTAGAAAAATGTATACAAATAAAATGAAGTAAATGACTCAAGTCCTCCATGCAAATAGGTGAGTCCAGGACAGAGTTAGAAGGATAAAGAATTCAGGATTTTATCACGAGTGGACATTATGCCTTCATTTTTTAGAAAATAGTGCCTCAGAGTCTGGGCACAGTGGCTCACGCCTGTAATCCCACCACTTTGGGAGGCCGAGGCGGGTGGATCACCTGAGGTCAGGAGTTCAAGACCAGCCTGACCGACATGGAGAAACCCCATCTCTACCGAAAAAATACAAAATTAGCCGGGTGTGGTGGTGCATGCCTGTAATCCTAGCTACTCGGGAGGCTGAGGCAGGAGAATTGCTTGAACCTTGGGGGCAGAGGTTGCAGTGAGCTGAGATCGCCCCATTGCACTCCAGCCTGGGCAACAAGAGCGAAACTCCATCTCAAAAAAAAAAAAGAAAAAACAGTGCCCCAGGTCCGTTCTGGTAGAGGGTTTTATAAGCTTACACACGGATAGAACCCATTTTTTATTTAGTCTCTTAGTATACTTGACTAACTTAAAGTAATGTTTAAATGGAATTAGGGTTTTTAACTATTTGCAATTTGTTGTTGAAACTATATTTGGCAATATGCCCTTTGCCTTCAAATGTTCTGAAATTGTTAGACCTCAATTATCTCCTTTATGTCTGTATTACACATAACTTCTTGGTGCTTCTGAATGACGGGGCACACCTTACCCTGAGCATGAGAACCTTGAGCTCAATTATGCCTGAATACTAAAACTTACCAGAGCAAGGAGAGAGAGACTTTGGTCTTTGACTAAAGTGTGTCTTTTTAAGATTCTGAGTAAAGGATAGGAGAGATTGGTCCTTGGAAAAAAAACTACCACAACCTCGATCGTGACCAAGTTATGAGGTATTCTTCAATTTCTTCTGACCCTGCGAATCCAGGGGACAGTAAGTGATCTACTTTGTGTCATCTTTTTGTTTGTACCATTTACTACTGAGTCACCAATAAATTCGTGCGACTTCACACATTTTCTCTCTCCTTTGATACATAGTGAAAGACATCACTGCTCACTTCAGATGCAGCAGAAGACACAGCATGTAGAAACGTCAGGTATTTTCATAAGCCTCAGAGGACTGAATAAGCTTTGAATTTTCTGTTCAGAGTGGGGTTAGTAATTGGGAAGACTCACATGACTTGATAAAATAATCTTACACACTTGCTTAGAAGAGTGGCAAGGTTCTTGTATAAATTGATTATTTTTGTTTGACAAGTGTTCTTTACAGAAATCACTTTTACCAGGAAAATCTTATAAACTCGTTTTTGGAGAGTAACTGGCTTTTTGTTGTTGTTGTTGTTGTTTTTTGTTTTGAGACAGGGTCTCAGTCACCCAGGCTGGAGTGCAGTGGTACTGTCTTGGCTTACTGCAGCCTCCATCTCCTGGGCTCCAGCAATACTCCTGCCTCAGGAGTAGCGGGGACTGCAGGCGCACACCACCTTGGCTGGCTCATTTTTGTATTTTGTATAGAGACGAGGTCTCGCCATTTTGCCCAGGATGGTCTTGAGCTCCTGAGCTCAAGCGATCCGCCTGCCTCGGCCTCCCAAAGTGCTGGGATTACAGGTGTGCACTAACATGCCCAGTCTAACTGTGGCTAAGTTTTTACCAGGCCTCTGTTATGAACCATTGGCAAAGATGTGAATGAAACCTAGACTTCATACTCTCTTCTCTCTGTCCTGTCTTCTTTTTATAATTGACCAACAGTTTTTAGGCCTCTGTATGATGTATGATTATTTGGCAGTATAAAAGTGGGCTATAACCAAGCAAGTGCTCAGTGCAGACAGATGCTTGACCTGTTGAAATTTTGGTTATTTTATTTTTTTTGAGACAGAGTCTTGTGCTGTCACCCAGGCTGGAGTGCAGTGGCACAATCTCGGCTCACTGCAACCTCCGCCTCCCAGGTTCAAGCAATTCTCCTGCCTCGGCCTCCCAAGTAGCTGGGATTACAGGCACCTGCCACCACGCCCAGCTAATTTTTTGTATTTTTAGTAGAGACGGGGTTTCACTATGTTGGCTAGGCTGGTCTCAAATTCCTGACCTCGTGATCTGCCCTCCTTGGCCTCCCAAAGTGCTGGGATTACAGGCATGAGCCACTGCGCCTGGCTGAAATTTTGGCTTTTAAAATCATTTAGGTCTCATCAGGAATCAATTATTTAAAATATAAAACTTTCCTAAAGATCTTTTGACTCTTTGTATGATAAAATACCTTGAAAGAATAGATCATAATCTTTATGACAGAGAGATCTTTAAGGTGTATTTGATACGAAGTCACAAAGAGAAAAATCTTTCGAGTCATTGGTTTTGGGAATTATGTCACGAACACTGAATATAAGGATACTTTTAAAATTTAAAACCACCTCCTTTACTGTATGTGTTGATCTTTGACCTGAATTGGAAGGGGGATTTTTAAAATTTCTCTATAATGTTGTTAAAAAGACATTGGGCCTGTGGGTATTGGGCCTTAAATTGAATTTTCCTTATATAGAAAAATGGAAAAAATTGGTTTAGGTGTTAGGTCATAACAAAAAGTAGGCCCTTTTGAAGATTAAATTTATGCCTGCCTTGGCCTTGTTTAAATCCATGCCTGGCCACAAATATTAGTGTTGTGGCTGTCCATCATCTGAGCAATTGCACAGCTGTTTCATTCACTGCCGTGCGGATTCATCTTTATGTCTATGCTGCTTTGAAGAACCTTCTCAGAGGTTAATGATGAGAGGATATAGCAGTAGGGACAACACCGTGGCAGATGAGATCTTTTATTACATTCTTTTAATCATGATTTTCAGCATTAGAAACCAAAAGCTTTATAGTCTCCATGTGAAGAATCCCTGGTGAGCCTGTTTGCTGTGATAATATTAGTCATGGGTTACTCAGTCCTTGATTAAAACCTCCTAGCTTTGTTGACATGCTAGTCACTATTCACCTGCTAGGAAATATAGGACTGAGTTGTCATGGAAGGAAATAATGGTGCTGGGATTTGAATAAATAATTTATGAGATAATTTCAGAGCCTTTGTCTTCTTCATCCCACCATTTATTAAAGAAGACTTTCCAAAGTATACTGCCATGAGATCTAGAATAATTGAGTCATGTTTTGTGAACCACGTTGGAGACAGACTTCTCTGGGAGGCGAGAGCTTCTCCAGAGGAGGCCTTTAGCTTTGGAGTGGGACCAGCCTGGGCTTGAATCCAAGGCCTGCTGGGTTGGGCTGTGTGTGTTCCCGGGCTGGTGGTTTAACCTTGCAGGGTGCTGTGGGCATGTAAATCCTCCAGCGCAGCCCTTGGCAGGTAAGAGGTGCTTCATGTGTCGTCCCCCTTCTCTTTTCTGTGGAAGCTGTGTGTTCACCTCCCATGGGAAGACATTCCTAGTCCCCTCCCGTGGGCTCCTCCTCCAGTGGGCTCCTCCTCCAGTGCTCCGCAGTGGAGTAGCCAGCGGGGCGTCCCGAAAGAGCATGGTGCATTCATTCCGTGAGTGCCAGCCACACTGCATGTTCCAAATAACACTCCTCCCTCTCTCCTCAGGTGCCTGAGATCATCAGCTCCATCCGTCAGGCGGGGAAGATCGCCCGGCAGGAGGAGCTGCACTGCCCGTCCGAGTTCGACGACACGTTTTCCAAGAAGTTCGAGGTGCTCTTCTGCGGCCGCGTGACGGTGGCGCACAAGAAGGCTCCGCCGGCCCTGATCGACGAGTGCATCGAGAAGTTCAATCACGTCAGCGGCAGCCGGGGTTCCGAGAGCCCCCGCCCCAACCCGCCCCATGCCGCGCCCACAGGGAGCCAGGAGCCTGGGCGCAGGCCCATGCGCAAGTCCTTCTCCCAGCCCGGCCTGCGCTCGCTGGCCTTTAGGAAGGAGCTGCAGGATGGGGGCCTCCGAAGCAGCGGCTTCTTCAGCTCCTTCGAGGAGAGCGACATTGAGAACCACCTCATTAGCGGACACAATATTGTGCAGCCCACAGATATCGAGGAAAATCGAACTATGCTCTTCACGGTAAAATATCACCCAGCTCGTGCACAGCCCCAGTCTGCCATACGCTTTCAAGAGAAAATCTGCTTTATGGAGCGAAGATTCTTAGTCAATTGCTTTTGATTTATGTGTGAATCCATATATTTTCATGCTGAACAATTCTATTCTTAGGATAAGCTCCTTCCTTTAGCCATAAGCCTTTACAGTCGTCAGGGAGAAACATGCCCATGTGTAATTTTTATCTCACCCCGTAATTATAAAGACACCTTTTCAGTGTGGAAAGAACAGTGAAAACATGTAAATGAGACCAGCAGAGAGATGTAAAAAAAATATGAATTTCAGATGATATATTTCAACAGAATCTTTTAGTTGGAAAACACCCTCTCTACTATTAATATTTTTATTTATGAAACATTTACCCTTTGCTAATCAGGAAGAGTGGCTTTGTGAGTGACATTATATTTGAAATTTATACCCAAACTGAAATATTAATTTAGCCAATTGCTTGCTTGCTTTTTTTTAGAAAAAAGTGTTAAATTGACAGCCAAATGCTAGAAAAGGACTGGACATGGGGGGCTGTCCCAGGTGGGTGGGGTTCCTGGTTCCATGCTGATCTGGGCTCTTCTGAATGGCTGTGCCCTCCCTGGGAGTCCCCTGGGTCTGAACGGATGAGATGTGGAGCTGTCCCGGCAGCGAGCCGGTCTCTGACAATGGAAGAGCTAGTTTTTTCCTTGGCCTTCTCTTTGGCTTAATGCTGACTGACTTTCTGTAGAGAACAAAATTATCTTAAATGTAAAGTCTCCTTCTTGTGTCTAATTCAGGGCACAGGTGAGATGGCCAGGGGGTGAAAAACCAGCTACCTAGGTTAGTGCAGTGTGGATGTGTGCAGGTTTAAAACCAAGGGGGTGCACCCAAGGGTAAATAGGGCTGATGTTTTCATCTTTTGACCATTGATCTAGTGTACCGAAAAGAGTAGTCAGATTTGTGCTTTAATTTGTGATCTGCATCTTTTAAAAAAACTTCCTTGGTGACATTGAGAAAGCTGCTCCCTGCATTTATTTATAAGTACTGACTGTTTGACTGCTGTGCTAACGTCCCTTGCCACATGCTGGAAATGCAGCCGTGAACAAGACAAGTATGTTCTCTGCCCACATGGAATTTAGATTCCAGTAAGGGAGACAGGCAACTGAGTGCACAAATAATTATCTAATTATAATTGTGGTAAATGCCGTGGAGGAGAAGTACAACATGCCTGAGAGCATTTCTCAGGGTAATCAGGAAAGGCTTCTTTGAGAAAGTGATTTTCACCTAACGCAAGGTTTCATTGTGGCCACCTGGGAAGGTCTTCTGGGCTCACAGAGCAGCAGATGAGAAGGCCCTAAAGGCAGGGATGGTGCCTGGAGAATCCCGGAGGCCTGACTGCCTCCTTTGCTCAGCATTCTTCCCTCGAGTTGTCACAGTCTTACCTCCTCTTGCTTCCTTTAGGTCTCTGCTGAAATGTTGACACGGAGGAATAATCGTATCAGTAAGACCAATAGCAGCCTCACTTCCTGCTTTTTTGCTTTATTTTTCTCCATGGTACTTTTACCATTTGATACAATTACAAATAAACAAGTAAAAGATTTTATGTCCCACATGCCCCCAAGAAGATAGGCTTCAAGAGGGCATGGATTTTCATTTCTCTGTTCACTGCTGTCGTTGGTAGTGCCTAGAGCACAGCTGTTGGGTGAGAAATAATTCCAGATGGCCACACTGAAAACAAGGAAGGATGGTGTGTAGAGATGGGGCTGGGACTGGAGGCAGCCCCATGAAAGTTGTTTTCATTAGGCACAACTTTATGGGTCTTGGTCAGGGTTTTGTTTTTTATCCTGAAAGGAGTGGGCAGTCACTGCATGCTATAAAACACAGTGTGAAATATCTTTGGCTACAGAGCCAGGATACTTGGGGGAGGGCAAGAGTAGGATGGGGAGGGGAGTGAAGCTGTTGTAGTAGTCCAGGTGAGAGATAGTGGGGTTGTGGTAAGTACAGGGGAGTGGAAGGGACAGACATGCAGAAAGTCAAATGAATGGGATGTACAATCCTTTGGATGCCATGGGGAAGGAGAGGGATCTCAGGAGCCCCACCCAACTTTGGATTCTGACTTACTCTTTACAACCCAGCCACAGCCAAGTAATAATGCCTTGGAGCCTCTCACCTTATGAGATTTTCAAAGGTTATTTTTAAAAGTAAGTAAGGACTATCTTCATTATGTAGGTAAAGACAGTGACTTCTAAAGAGACTAAACATACTCCAAATAGATACTTATTCGTTGTTTACAAATAAGGAGGATATTGTGTTGGCTCCTACTCTAGAGAGAGACACAGTCTAATTTAGAAAGATGTTGCATGTTAAAAACGAATTAGTTTTTCATCATCCTTGGTCTCCACGGAAGGACAAGAGTAAAAGGCTACCTGCCACTCTCTGCTGGCTGAAATACAGTTCAGAAACAGTAAGTGTGCAAAAACGATTCAGAGTGCAAAGTCCTTGCCCCAAACAGAATGCACATTTCTTGGGCCCCCTCATTGAGAGTATAATTCCCCTTGACCTACACCCCAGTTTCCAACAAGCTTGTGTATCTGATTTGTATTTTACATCAAAGCGTAAAGAGTTTAGAGGAGGAGATGGGTCTGGGAGTTAAGAGTGGCAGCGTCAGGATGTGACCACTGACTTCTTGGTCCTGAGGAGAAACTAAAGCTGTAGAAACCAACACACACTGAAACCCAAGAAGCTTAGCGCTCCAGAGACGAGGAGTCTAAAAGGCAGCCTTTCACAGCCTGCAGGGGCATGTGTACACAGAGTAGGATGGGTATTGCAACACAGCGGTCTCCTATAATGCATGTCTATTAGCATGTCCCAAGGCAGTAAGAGGATTGTAATTGATGCTCATACTCTAACTTGAAAAGGTCCAGTCACTAGTGTATGTGAACGCCTCACATGTAATATGTACTAAACAAATGGTAGATTATTTTAACAATAATTTAAAAAGACTTGTCAGTAAAAATCATTCAAAAGTATCTTGGAAGCTTTGAAAGAGTAGATTCTGTTTTCTGGAAGGTTCACTTATGCGGAGACCTCAGTTTTTAGGGGGTGTGTGGATCTTGAGGCCTATTGCTAACTTTTGGATATCTGGTTCTTTCATCTCAAGGAAAATGGCTGTCTTATCTAGGTGAAGGCACTAATAGATGTCTCTTATGACCTGAAATCCAGAGGATAAGAGGGAACCTTTGGAATGATTTCTGCGATGATAGAGTCAGAATTTTATAGGAGCTTGTCCCTTTTATTCTTTATTTTCATAGGTCATGAAATGAGAAAGTTTGAAAAGCTAGATTTTTTTGTTTGTCTTTTAAGATTGGCCAGTCTGAAGTTTACCTCATCAGTCCTGACACCAAAAAAATAGCACTGGAGAAAAATTTTAAGGAGATATCCTTTTGCTCTCAGGTAAATGGAGATGGGTTTTTTAATTCAATTGCAATGGAATTTTTAAATGAATTTCTATAATATCTATCATGTAACAAATGCTAAAGGTTACAAGGTGTATGTTTTCTAAGTACTGTACTTGATTTGTGTTTCGCTTTTCTTTCTCCTTTGCTTTGGTATGTTAAGGTAAATTATGAATATAATTTTGAAATTAAGAAATTTGCTCTTAGCAACAGTAATGGACAAAATAGATCTACTTTTAATTTTCTCAGTTACTGGTAGTAATAGTCCACAGTCATGACTTCCAGATGCACATATGTGGGTCTTTGTGCATATTACACATATATATTTACACATTTCACACAAATATATCTTTTTATTAGATATATTTCTACTTTACAAAAATTTATAACTTTTTTGGGTGCCAATTGTCAGTATTCTCCCTTCAAATATAGATAGTGCTTATCTTTGAGAATGTACAGTGTACAGAGTACAGTGTCTACTTGAAAACTTTTTTCTTGATAATCTTCCAGGTGTTCCATAGAGAGATTTTGGAAGAATCTATCAATTAAGATTAGCTGTGCCAGTTTTACTCAGGATCTTCCTAACAAATATGAGATCACTTAAGGTTATATTTGCTTTTTTTTTAAAACTCTGGATTTTTCATTTTCATAATTGATAAAATATGAAAATGTCAGTGTTGATTTAAAATGTGATCTATTTAAATATTCAAAAGGGACTTTTCTGCAAAATGTGAAAATAAAGAATGTTCTTTATAGATTGAATAGGGAACCATTTACAAAGAAAAAGCTTTGCTAAATCATATTTCCTTAAGTGGTAGCCTTATGCTTAACTTGCTACTGGAGAAGATTAATTGAGATGGCAAAGCATGTTAATGATTGCTCATTTATTGGAAAATATTTGGCCTGAAAGTGAGATTACCCATAGAGTTTTTAATCCTGATTTGCTGCTATTTCTGTTGAAATATTAATGTTAAATGTTTACATTTTTGTGTGATAGCTTTATAATTTCCTAAGGAGTGTAGTTTACAAGTTTATATGATTACCTGAACATTAAGCTATCAGCACTCACATCTCTGCATGATGATGCTTTCAGAATACATTGATGTATTAATATTTATGGCAGACGTTTTATCTGTATTAAGGTGCCTCTGATAGCTGGTGATTTTAAAACACATTTACATATTAATATTTATTAAAAATAGCTCTTATGATACCATGGTAGAGCCTTGGCCTAATATGTTTAAAAGCTCCTCTACTCTGTGTGCATGTAATTTTTGACTCTTTCTTTATTCCAGTTCCCTTCAGTATTTACCTACTTATTTTAGCAATACAAATATATTTTAAATATTTTTTTAACCTTTGGGTGTGTATGTGCTTAGTTGTGTTTCTTCATGAATCTCTGGTCTGCCTTTGATTTTTTGAGTGGTTTTTATTCTTTAATACCTATGTCTCAAACAAAACAACAAACAAATACTAAAATGAGCACTAAAACTTGAATTTTCAGATCTTATTTTTTGTATTGTTGTGGGAGTAATCAAAGGAACATTCTAGTAAACCAACTTTATTTGAGATGTTTTTAGACTTTTTGAAATTTTAAAATATCAGAGAAAATAGTAATTTCCTAGTGTTTTTTAAAATTGTGCTGTGTAGGCCAGGCGCAGTGGTTCACGCCTGTAATCCCAGCACTTTGGGAGGCTGAGGTGGGTGGATTACCTGAGGTCAGGAGTTCGAGACCAACATGGTGAAACACCATATCTACTAAAAATACAAAAATTAGCTGGGTGTGGTGGTGCACGCCTGTAATCCCAGCTACTCAAGAGGCTGAGGCACGAGAATCACTTGAACCCTGGAGGCAGAGGTTGCAGTGTGCTGAGATTGTGCCATTGTACTCCAGCCTGGGCAACAAGAGTGAAACTCTATCTCAAAAAGATAATAAAAAGTAAAATAAATCGTGCTGTATAAATCTTGAGGTGCATTTCTGAGGATGGTGCGTCTTCTGGATACAACTGAACATCTCGTTCTCTCCCTTCGGCAGGGCATCAGACACGTGGACCACTTTGGGTTTATCTGTCGGGAGTCTTCCGGAGGTGGCGGCTTTCATTTTGTCTGTTACGTGTTTCAGTGCACAAATGAGGCTCTGGTGAGAGAGGACAAGCAATTCTTACCTTGGAACCTTCTTTACAAGGAATTTTAGCTCCACTGATTTTTCTGTCCTTAAGGAAAACCAGATAGTCATTGACATATCATTATTTGTCTTTAGTTATTTACTTATGACTATTTAGTAAGCAGCTAATACACATCTGAAGCTTAATTGGGTGTGCATTTTATATTTTGTATTTCTGAAGAACTTGTTCAGTGTCACCTTCTGGTCTAGCATTTTACAATGTCATTTTAGACATCTGATCAAAGGAGTTTGCTTTTTTTCTCAGTAGTTTGTATTTTTAGTTTTTACTGTATCAGTCTGTTCTCACACTACTAATAAAGACATACCTGACACTGGGTAATTTATAAAAGAAAGAGGTTTAATGGACTCATAGTTCCACATGGCCAGTGAGGCCTCACAATCATGGCGGAAGGTGAAGGAGGAGCAAAGGCACATCTTACATGGCAGCAGGCAGGGCAGCGTGTGCAGGGGAACTGCCCTTTATAAAACCATCAGATCTCGTGAGATTTATTCACTATCATAGAACAGCACAGGAAAGACCCACTCCCATGATTCAATTACCTCCCACTGGGTCCCTCCCATGACATATGGGAATTATGGGAGCTACAATTCAAGGTGAGATTTGGGTGGGGACACAGCCAAACCATATCATTTACCTTACCTGCTTTAAGAGCTTTGAGCATACTTGTAGTATTTTCAGACTGTAATCCTAGCTGTTATTCCAATTATTATCTGTCAACCTGTGAAGAGTAGTACAGAAAACTCTTAAAGCTTAAAAAGTCTTTTCCAAAGATTTTCTGACATCTCAGCCCAGCTAATTTCAAATTGACTTTTTGGTGACTACAACTTCTCTTCTCTTTGATTAGGTTGACGAAATTATGATGACCCTGAAACAGGCCTTCACGGTGGCCGCAGTGCAGCAGACGGCTAAGGCGCCAGCCCAGCTGTGCGAGGGCTGCCCCCTGCAAGGCCTGCACAAGCTCTGTGAGAGGATAGAGGGTGAGTAGGGGACCCTTTCCAGCGTGAACACAGTGGGAGTTAAAGGTCCCAGGAGAACTTTAGATGATACTCATCTGTTGGAAGATTCTACCTAACAGAGGCTTGTATTAGTCACAGGGATTGTAGGTGGACTCTCAGTGTGCAGTGGGTGTCTTCTGTATGTCAGGAATTGTGCCGGATACTGGTGATACAAAGATAAGAACCCAGAACCCCCTTCTGCCACCTCCCTCCAAGGTATTCTGAGGATGGAGGAGGAGTTAGGGAAACAGGTTACCAAACCGGTTGCCTAGTGTTTATCAAGGTTGTGTGAGTGGTCAGTCATACTGGCCACTGCAGAGATATCTAGAAAGATAAGAACTAAGGAACTTGTACCAGTTTCTTCATTACAAGGTCATTAGTAACGTCTGCTAGTACAGTTTGGATGGAGAGGAGGTAGCAGAAAACAGGTTGCAGTTGAGGAGCAAATGGGAAGAAATAAAAGAAACGGTGACTATTAGTATTGACCAGTATTTCTAGAAACCTGGCTTAGGGAGAGACTGTAGTAAATGTTATGATTTGTAGCTAACGTGTATTGAATAAGATCTGCCAGGAAGTGTATTAGGTGCTTTCTGTTATCTATTTAATCCTCATCACATTTGTGGGAGGAAAAGGGACTATTTATTTTGCACATATTGCAGATAAGTAAATTGAGGATTAGAGATGTCTAGGAATAAACTAGTGTATCGTGAGCCCATGATTCACCCCAAGCGGTAAAGCCCTGTTACCTGCCACCAACCATTTCCAGGAGAAGGCCATACTGGGGAAAGACCTGGGGATTGCAGCTAACTTTGTCTTTTTCAGAATTGGAGGGTTTGAGTGAATTCAGAGCCCAAGGGGCCAGAGGGGCCAAATGAATCCGAATGGAATGGTGGGGGTTCCTCTTGAACAAGAGTGGGGAGTCCACCTGAGGCAGGAAGTGAGAGTTTCTGTCTCTGCGACTGCAGAGAGGGGCCAGGGGAGAGGACAGAACCAGGTGACAGTGAAAGGGAGTGGTGATATGTTTATCTGAAGGCATCTGGAAGGTGAAGGAGTTTTCACCACTCTGTTCTTGATTTTGTGTTTTCTGTTTATGGGAGGATTTCTAAAAAATTTTTTGTGACTTGTGGAGGTCACATGATTTAAACAACCCATGCTATTGTGAAAACAAAACAAAAATTTGATCATTTCTCATGTTTGTAGAATGTTTATTATACACCTGTAATCCCAGCACTTGGGGAGGCTGAGGCGGGCAGATCACTTCAGGCCAAGAGTTGGAGACCAGCCTGGGCAACATGGTGAAACCCTGTCTCTACTAAATACAAATACATCTCTACTAAATACAAAAATTAGCTGGGTGTGGTGGTGTGTGCCTGTAATTCCAGCTACTTGGGAGGCTGAGGCAGGAGAATCATTTGAGCCCGGGAGATGGAGGTTGCAGTGAGCCGAGATTGTGCCGCTGTACTCCAGCCTGGGCAACAGAGCGAGATGTCTCAAAAAAAAAAAAAAAAAAAGGAATATTTATTATAAGCTATAAGTTTGTAAAGAAAGCATTGCTATTTAGATCCAATTTTCCTTTTTTAAAAAATTATAGTAAAAACATATGTAACACAAAATTTACCATCATAACCTTTTTGTAAGCATGCCCTTCATTGGCATTAAGTCCATTCACATTGTTGTACAGTCCTCACCACCAGCATCTCCAGAACTTTTTCATCTTCCAAAACTGAAACTCATTAAATGCCAACTCCACTCCTTCTCAGCCTCTGGCAACATCTGTTCTGTTTCTAGGTAACTTCATATAAGCAAAGTCATAAAATATTTATCTTCTTGTTTCTGGTTTATTTCACTTAGCATAATGTTTTCCAGATTCACGTGTATTGTAGCGTTGTTGTCTGAATTTCATTCCTTTTTAAGGCTGAATGGTATTCCATTCCAAAAGTGTGTCCACATTTTGTTGATCCATTTACTTGTCCATGGACATTTGGGTTCCTTCCCCCTTTTGACTGTTGTACGAATAATGCTGCTATGAATGCTGACGTGCAAATATCTGTTGAAGTTCCTGCTTTCAATTCTTTCTGTTATATATCCAGAAATGAAATTGCTAGGGTATGTGGTAATTTTATGTTTAATTTTTTTGAGGAACTGCAGTATTGTACCATTGTACAATGGTTACCATTGTAAAATGGCCACACCATTTTACAATCCCACTGGTAGTGGGTAAGGACCCCAGTTCGTTTACGTCCTCGCAAGATTTGCTACTTTCTGTTTTTGTTTTGTTTTGTTTTTGATGAAAGCCATCCAGATAGATGTGAAGTGGTATCTGGTTTCCCTTTTTAAATGAGATAAATTAACAATTGACATCTTAAGGTCTGGGAAGGGTCATTTGTAGCATTACAGTGCTCTTTAAAATGAAGAAACATGATTAATATATTCAACTGTGTTTTCCACATTGTTACTATTTGCTGACATTATACAAAATATATCTGGGAACAAGAAAATGTTTGCTTTAACTAGAGTTCCCAACTGAGAGGATCACTAACCCTTTCCTTAGTGGTTGTCAAGATAAGGTAAATGATGATAGAAATGCCCCTTAAGAGCTTATTAAAAAGCCAGCAATGACTTTGGCCTTGAAGATAAAGCAGATCACGATCTGCAGGAACTGGAATGCTTCCAGAGCTCCCCTTGATAAATCTTTCTTTGGTCTGGCTTAGTTTTGAGAAAGTTACAGCTGAAAAGTTTGATCAGGGTAGGGATTTTGCTGCCGTCGTTTTGGAATTAATCATTTGATCCATCTTTCACCTGATAAAATCCCACCAAGGCACAAAACTCTACGAACATGAGAACATTCTTAAATAGTGCAATTAGAAGTCTGGTGGGGGTATGTTTTACCTACATGATGGAACTCATTTCTAAAAGTGTAGAAGAAGTGCATTGTTAGTAGAAGTGCTAGTTATTACATAAACAGTTTTAGGGTTCCTTGCTTTTTGTTATTGTATTCCTAATAAGTAGAATGAAGTGGCTTGTTAAAACTCATTGTGTGTTGGTGTAAAAGTAGTTCTAGCAGGAAGTTATATGGTCTGATCAAGAACTCTGTAAAACTGGAGAGGATTAGTAATGTGGCCACACAAAGAAAGACTTAAAAGACTATGTTTTCTTAATCAGTAAGTGTAGTTAAGTCATCCCCCAGAATCTATAAGATAGACTCAATAACGCTGTTGATGTTGATTAGCTGCACTCTGCTCTAATTGCAACATATCAGAAGTGCAGCTCTACCCAGTTCTGTATTTGAACCATATACAACTCAGTGGTATTTATATAGTATTTTGCTTATTTTAAAAGAGGAGCATTCATTAAAAAAAATAGTTGAACTGAGATTTTCTTTTGCTCTCAGAGCAAATTTTCCTTCAGTAAAACACAGTCATTCATCACCGCTCCCTCTAACAAGGGCCGTTTCTGCACCGCCAGGGAGGCGGCCTCACTGACCAGAGGAGCCGGGAGGGGTTGTAGTTTGGAAACTCCCTTGATGCTGGTTACCTTTTCTGCTTCGGTCCTTGCTTCCCATTCCCCTCCAGAAGCCATTTTGGCATCATCTGGGCCTCTCTGAGGAGATGCGTTCAGTGGGGAACTGAAGGGTGCTTTCAGTGGGTGTACAGAAACCACCCAGGAGGGGCTAGCTGTGTGAGAATCCCTGGGGGAGGAGCTCGGACCTAGGCGGGCTGGCTATTTAGAGATGGGGCCAGAAGGACCTCATGAGTTAGGCATCCTGCAGACAGGGTGAAATTGCCCAGAGGATTGCTTCACAGCTGCCGAAGCGAAGAATAAGCTGCATTTCGTGATTTCACCTGAGATTGGCAGAGTGTCGAGTTAGTCTAACTCTTCTTAAGCCTTGGGGTTTATTCTCCACATCTGAATGTTTCATGAAACAATATCGTTTTTCCAAAATATGATACTTTGGCTGTCAGAGATGTCCTTCATATGTGGGGGGGATTTTTAGTGCATGATGACTTAGTGCTTATTTGATTCATAAATCTTAACTCTGTTTCGCTTCAGCATTTAAGTAGTTGATACAGTAAAGCCTTGTCTGTTTCCCTGGCTTCGTGTGACCTGACAGCTTGCTGAAAGAGTGACTGCATTGCACTTTGACAAAGGCGCCATCCTTCCTGCACTTTAACCCACCTCTAAGCTTGCTCTTGTATTGCAGCCACCTGAGTGTCAGGCGACTTGGCTCTGCTAGTCAGGGAGGGCAGTGGAGCAGTTAAGGGTTTGGTTGCTGGAGGCAACTTACTTAGCTGATGACCTTGGACAAAATACTTCGAGGTGCCTCAGTTTCTTCAGGTGGGCATTGAGATTACTTAAAAAAAAAGGCCCATTTCTAATATTCATTTTAGGGTGAAATGAATAATGCACATAAAGTCTTAAGTGAAGTGGCATAGTAGCAGTCACTTAAATATTATTTCTGTGGTGGCTTCAGGGTTTTCCTGGGTTAAAAAAAAAGGGAAAAAGAATGTCTTTCTGGAAGCAGAGATGGCTGCAACAGTGTGATAGGAGCAGCCACCTCTGCCACAGTCCCAGCCTACTTAGAGGTTGTGGGCTGTGCCTCAGCTGCTGTGGGAGGGGAGGAGCCGTGGCTTTGGGCAGGCTTGGCTGCCGATGGGCCTCCTGGCCTTTCACAAGTCACCTGGCTTCTCTGGGCATCAGCAAATCCATCTGTAAAATGAAGGCATGGTTTCCAAGTCCCTGGCTCAGCAGATTTCCCTCCCAGCCATCCGTAGTGATGTAGGTGCCTCGCACACTGTTCTCCAGCCCAGAGCCTTGGCCAAGCCTCTGCCTCAGGGCCACCCTGGTAGGATGAGAAGAGAGTGCCAGGTGGGTGAGGCGAGACCTGCCCTCGGAAGAAAAATAACCCATGCTTTTTTTTTCTTTTCATGGCAGTTGGGTCAGCATATCCTTTCATTATCAACCTTCTCATCATGTGTGACATTTATCTCTGGATACCAAGAAAAGGCAGTGCAGGCTCTAAGCCGTATTTGTGTGGGGAAGGAACTTCTTGAAATATCGGGTTCTAATGGGTACTAAAATTATGTAATGACTTTATTTTTATAACTTTTCCTCAAAACTCTTTGTAACATTAATTAAATGTAATGTTAATGAAGTTATTAATAAGCATGTGGTGGCATAAGAAAAATTGTTAGCCACATGCATCAGTTTTCCGTGATGGGAACCTGGTATGCAAGAGAAATGTGGGTCAGTTTTCCCACAGAATAGGAGTTGTTTTTTCCTAAGAAAAAGTTGTCAGGTTTACATATCAACACAATAATTTATCATTTTCTGAGGAGAAGGTTCTGGTTATGTGAGGTGTTTTAACATGGAGAAAGTAATTTGGAGCCACACACACCTGAGATAGAGTCCAAATTATTGGTCTGTGGAATGACGTAAGCTCTCTGGGTCTTAGTTTTCTTAGCTGTAAACTGGGGATAATAGCATCCTCTTCATCAGATTGTTTTGAGAATTAAATGGTGCAAGCTTAATGCCTATTATACAGTGTCTAGCACATCAGAGCTCAGAAGATGATGACAGATAACAGTGACACTATTATCGATGAAAATTTCCACGCCAAGCACAGTGGCTCACGCCTGTAATCCCAGCACTTTAGGAGGCTGAGGTGGGCGTGTTGCTTGAGCTCAAGAGTTCGAGACCAGCCTGGGCAACATGGCGAAACCTTGTCTCTACTAAAAATACAAAAATTAGCTGGGCATGGTGGCATGCACCTGTAGTCCCAGCTACTGGGGAGGCTGAAGTAGGAGGATTGCTTGACCCTGGGAGGTTGAGGCTCACATAATCAGTGAGCCGTGATTGCACCACTGCAATCCAGCCTGGGTGACAGAGTGGGATTCCATGTGAAAAAAAAAATAATTTTTTTTTTTTTTTTTCATAAAACCTTGGAAGTCTGAAGTGGAAGAGAATGTGAAGGGGATGTGTGTGGAAGAGGTTAACTCCCTATCTCACAACTTTTATATAGAGTTTTTTCATGCCTCTCTTTTTTCTTTTAATAGGAATGAATTCTTCCAAAACAAAACTAGAACTGCAAAAGCACCTGACGACATTAACCAATCAGGAGCAGGCGACTATTTTTGAAGAGGTTCAGGTACAGTACAGTTGCTAATTTCTAGAAGGAAAGAAAAGGCAGGCAGCTTACCTGGGAAATGCTATGTGTACAAAATAGCAAACCAGTGTTGTCCCAGCCAGGGGGAAGGTGCCTTGAGTTCGTCTTGGTTTCAGGGGTGACCAATCTTTTGGCTTCCCTGGGCCACACTGGAAGAAGAAGGATTGTCCTGGACCACACATAAAAGACACGATAGCTGATGAGCTAAAAAAAAAAAAAAAAAAAAAAAAAAACAGCAAAAAAAAATATCTCATAATGGTTTTTGTTTGTTTGTTTTTTTGACGGAGTCTTGCTCTGTTTCCCAGGCTGGAGTGCAGTGGCGTGATCTGGGCTCACTGCAGTCTCCGCCTCCCAGGTTCAAGTGATTCTTCTGCCTCAGCTTCCTGAGTAGCTGGGATTACAGGAGCACGCCACCACGCCTGGCTAATTTTTGTATTTTTAGTAGAGACAGGCTTTCACCATGTTGGTCAGGCTGTTCTCAAACTCCTGACCTCGTGATCTGCCCGCCTTGGCCTCCCAAAGTGCTGGGACTACAGGTGTGAGCCACCACGCCCAGCCCAAAATCTCATAATGCTTTAAGAAAGTTTATGAATTTGTGTTGGGCTACATTCAGAGCCGCCCTGGGCCACATGTTGGACATGCTTGGCTTAAGCTTTCACAGTCTCATAGAGTGTCCAGGTCAGAATTGCAGATTCCCATCAGGCCTTAGCTTAGATAGTAAAACTAAATGAAACAGGCAAGCCTCTTCCTTAAACAAATGTTAGAATAAGAGAGAGGAAATTATAAAATGGAAAGCGCCTCAGGCTGGGAGACAGAAGGTCCGGCCTCTGGTCCGCATGCACTCATCTGTTCCCTGGGAAACCTCTGCCTGCCCCTTCCCGCTTAGGATTTCAGACCTAAGTGTGGGAGTCGAATGAGACAACGTTTGGTACATGAACTTGAACAGAATTCCTTCTTTCCCCCCACACCTTTTTTTTTCATTTTTGAAAATAAATTTAGGTCATGCTGTCTACTTGGAACCTGATAATATATCAAACCTACAAAAACAAAACAAAATTCAAGCTCATCAGCTTTCTGCAATAAACTTGGAAGCTAGCTCTTGCCCTTGCATTTAGATGCAATGTATCTCGGGGAGACCATGCTGTGTGTGCTGGCATGCCTGTAGCCTGTTCATTATGAATCTTTAATGAGGTCATCCAAAATTTCATGTCTGCTTTAGCTGAGGGGCATTTTCGATGATTCCCTGGCACTTTTTTAGGGAGGGAAGCATATCAAAGAATAAATATCTCCTTTTGAGGGGCGGGCAGCAGGATCTACAAATAGAGGAGCCATTAAACAAAACAAGACAGCTAGCAACTGGGTGGGTTTAAGTGCCTTTCTTTCCTCACTGGGAAAAGACTATACTAGGATCCACGATCTGCTTTCTGTTAGTGTAAAAAAATAAAAGGATTGTCTCTCTCTCTTTGTTGTTTTTTTGAGACAGAGTCTCGCTCTTGTTTCCCAGAGCCGAAGTGCAATGGTGCGATCTTGGCTCACTGCAGCCTCTGCTTCCTGGGTTCAAGCAATTCTCCTGCTTCAGCCTCCCAAGTAGCTGAGATTTCAGCCGCCTGCCACCACCACACTCTGCTAAGTTTTGTATTTTCAGTAGAGATGGGGTTTCACCATATTGGCCAGGCTGGTCTCTAACTCTTGACCTTGTGATCCGCCTGCTTCAGCCTCCCAAAGTGCTGGGATTACAGCCGTGAGCCACCACGCCTGGCCGTCTTTCTCATTTTAATCATGTTAGAGGTCTTGTCTTATTCCCTTGTTCTCCTTCTACAGTAGAATTGGCATATGCTTTAGGAAGAGAGCATAGAAAGATGTTTTTTCATGTCTCAAATAGCCTAGAGGGTAATTTTCACAATTTTCATTTGTCTTTGCATTTTCTTGTTCTGAATCAACTTGAGACATGCTACTTTGTTTTTTCTTAAAAGATCTTTAGAGTTCTAAGTACACAATACTCTTAGAAAATATACTGTGATTTGCATTTGGAATTCAAAAATGGACAATATGCTTCTGATTGTTAATGCATTTACAATTCAAGTTGGGGCCTTTTTCATCTAATGCTGGCCCACTTACTGTTCTAGAGCTGTCCAGTCACTTTAAGAAACCCTCTTTCTATCAAGAATAGAAGAGGAACTTCCCTTTCATAATGTGGGCTTTCTTTTTTGTCTAGACAGCACCACGTAGCTCTCTCTAAAACAGTGTGATGAATCAGTATAGGTAATACACAAAATATTCTTCCGCAGCAATGAGATGTTCCTAATGGATATGATTCCAAGATTCTCTTTGACTCATGCAGGCTTTTAGACACTGAGCACATCATGGTAAAGACACTTTAGAACAGAGTAGATAATGACTAAAGTTTGCTTTAGAAAAAGAGCTTTCAGTTAATATCCTGAGGCCCCTGTGTGTTGTTCTAGAGTCTCTGTAATTGTTGAGCTGCTCCAAACACCAAAGGGAGGTTGTATTGTTCACCAGCTTTGAAAAGCCGGCTCTCGCCTTGTCTTCCATCACTGTGAGTGTGGCTGTTCCTTGAGTGATACAGATTTGTGCATGGATCTTTTATTCTAGAGGCTTGTTAGATGGTCTTGTTGAATTATGTCCTCAATGACCATTCTTGGTTTTATAAAACATTTTATAAACCAAGTCATTGGTTTCGTTTTAGACAGCAGTGCCAGCTAATGTGCTTGAAAATCATACATTTCAAAAAGGTTGTAAGGAAAAAGGTGGCTTTACAGTTTCCTGAGTCTCCTTATAAATAGAATGGTAAATATTTTCCTTTGTTCAGTCTTTCCTGGAGGGGAATTTGTTTCTGAAAAAGTCCTCCACGTGCAAATTTTCATAAGGGAAATGTAATTACCGTTGAAATTAATGGTACATGATTACTTAGTTATTAAAACATACCTTATTTAAGGATCATGTAAATGAATATTAAATCAAAAAATGGAACTCCAACAGCTATAAAGAAATCACTAATAACTGTGTAAATGATGCTGGAGGTTATCTCTACTGTAAACAAGCTAATTTTGAGCACTCTGAGAACTTGGTGCCAGATGGGCATGTGGGCATACCACACTGCAAAGCCATCTTTTTATTTATGAGCTTTTTGAAGTGTTTCGTTTTCAAACATATCTAGCTGGGCATATGTTAGGATGACCCCATGATGCTCTGTTACTGGGTGAATATACTAAATCCAAATTGATCATCTCAGGATAAGAATTGCTGTGAAGCCAACGTGGAGCTAGTAAATAAAATATCTCCAAGTCTAATTCTCCTAATCTATATGAGTGTGTTTCAGGGAATGACTTAATTAAATACTGACTAGATAAATCAAGTAGATTTATACTCAGTAGACATTGATAATTCATTAAGTAACATGACTTCACAAGTTAAAGGTTAATGGTCAGAAGAGACTCTTTTTACTTTCTGAAGAATATATATCAGCTTAGTTGGATTTTCCATGGTTTTAAAATGATGTTAGACTGTAGTTTTAAGATGTTAGACTGATAAGTTTTAAGATGTTAGACTGTAGTGTCCAAGTGAGTTTTAAGATGTCAGCCTGTAGTGTCCAAGTGAGTGTTGTCTTTTTAAGTAGTTCCCTTAGGAGACCATGGGCTTTCTCAACATTCTGGGATGCATTAATCAGTGTTGGAAATTGATTGATTTATTTATTAATTTTTTTTAAGAGAAAGGGGCTCACTCTGTTACCCAGGCTGGAGCACAGTGGTTATTCTAGGGTGTGATCAGAGCACATTTCAGTTGTGAACTCATGGGCTCAAGCAATCGTCCTACCTCAGCTTCCCAAGTAGCTGGGACTGCAGGTACATGCCACCTTGCCCAGCTGGCAGTTTATATCTGAATTGCCTTTATGGCAATTTATAAGCCTCTTATAGGTTAAGAAACATGTAACTAATTTAGTTTTGTTCCTTTTAACAGGCAATTAATTATTTTGTAATATTCTTTTATAAATTGAAGTATGACATGCATATAGAAAAGCAAACAAATCAATGATGTATAATTCAGTGAATTTTTATAAGGTATATACAACTGTGCAGCCAGTGCCAAGATTAAGAAATGGAGCATTTCTGGCCAGGCGCGGTGGCTCACGCCTGTAATTCCAGCACTTTGGGAGGCCAAGGCGGGCGGATCACCCGAGGTCAGGAGTTCAAGACTAGCCTGGCCAACATGGCGAAACCCTGTCTCTATGGCAAATACAAAAATTAGCCAAGCATGGTGGTGCGCACCTGTAGTCTCAGCTACTCGGGAGGCTAAGGCATGAGAATTGCTTGAACTTGGGAAGCAGAGGTTGCAGTGAGCCAGGATTGTGCCACTGCACTCCAGCCTGGGGGATAGAGCGAGACGCTGTCTCCCCCAAGAAAAGAAAGAAATGGGGCATTTCCATTGCCTCATAGTCCTGTTTTGTGTCTGCCTCCAGGTAACCATCATCCTGACTTCTGACATCATAGTTTAATTTTGAACAAGCAAGTAATTTTTGATGGCACAGTGATGTTACCCAATTTGATTCCCCATTATTCTCCTAAGACTTATCTCTCTGACTAATGAATGTTCATAAAGTTAAATCACCTTTAAGAAATAATGATTTTGCCCAGAGCGGTGGCTCACACCTGTAATCCCAGCACTTTGGGAGGCAGAGGTAGGTGGATCACGAGGTCAGGAGATTGAGACCATCCTGGCTAACACGGTGAAACCCTGTCTCTACTAAAAGTACAAAAAATTAGCTGGGTGTGGTGGCGGGTGCCTGTAGTCCCAGCTATTTGGGAGGCTGAGGCAGGAGAATGGCGTGAACCTGGGAGGTGGAGCTTGCAGTGAGCCCAGATTGTGCCACTGCACTCCAGCTCCAGCCTGGGTGAAAGAGCAAGACTCCATCTCAAAAAAAAAAAAAAAAAGAAAGAAAGAATTAATGATTTGCTACTACCGAGGATGGTGAAGTTGCATGGGAGATTTTAGGGAGGTGTCACCTCACTAATTGTATTTCAGAATTACATTAAGGAAAGATTTGTTTCTTGATTGTGTATAACACCATCAACGTTTATTTCTCTGCTTTAGTGACTTCTGTATGATGTTTAACAAGCTCCATGACGCAGTCTCTGATTCTTAATCAGTTTTTAATGAAAAACAACTGTGGCAGTATACTGTTCCCAGTTGGTCTAATTTCCTTCCTATTTGAATAACTTTTAAAAATGTATTTTGAGGGGAAAAGTATATTAATACTCCTCCTCTTACTATATGATTAGCCCTTTAAAATATTTTGAAATAGATGATGATGAAGAATTTCTCCAAGCACAATATACATTTTCTTGTGGAGATAGCCGGAAGGTTTAATTAAAGACACAGGAGAAGAAAGAGTGGGCCAACCATCAGGCGCCTGTACCTGCTCAGAGGCCTCATAATTCCTGTCTGTTTCCCTGGATCATTTTTTTTTTTTAATAGACTTAATTTTTTTTAGAGCAGTTTTAGGTTTACAGGAAAATTGGGTGAAAAGTACAGAGTTCCCGTATTAGCTTTCACTGTCCCCTACCCCACAGTTTCTCCGATTTTTAACATATCTTGCATTACTGAGGGTTTCTTCATTATAATTGATGAGTCAATATTTGTACATTGATATTAACTAAAGTTCATGGTTTACATTTGGGTTCACTGTTGGTGTTCTGTATTCTGTGGGTTGTGACAGATGCTTAATGTCATGTGCCCATCATTACGGTATCATACAGAATAGTTTCACTGCCCTAAAAATCCCCGTGTTCTGCCTGTTCTCCCGTCTCCTCCCTAATCCTTGATCGTTTTGCTCTCTCCATAGTTTTGCCTTTTCCAGCATGTCATGTAGTTGGAATCACACAGTAGCCTTTTCAGACTGGCTTCTTTTGCTTAGCAATATGCACTTAAGGTTCTTCCATGTCTCTTTATGGCTTGATAGCTTATTTCTCCTTGCTGAATAATACTCAGTTTTATAGATGCACTACAGTTTCTTTACCCATTCGCCGATCGATGCACATCTTAGTTGCTTCCAAGTTTTGATAATTGTGAATAAAGATGCTGTTTTCAGCTCATTTGGGTAAACACCAAGGAGTGCAATTGCTGGGTTATGTGGTAAGAATGTGTTTAGTTTTACAAGAAACTGCTGGCCTGTTTTCCAAAGTGGCTGTACTGTTTTGCATCCCCGCCAACCATAAATGGGAGTTCTTGTTGTTTTGTGGACATTTGGGCTCAGTGTACCCATAACCCTTTGATCTAGCAGTGTTAAGTTGGGATTGTGGCATTACTGCCACTTTCCTTTTTGAGAATCTAATGCCCACTTTCTCCAGAGAAATCCACTTTTTGCATATAACTTGTAAAATTTTGTAATATTGGTGTTCACAGCCTGGAGTCCAGGTTGAGAGTGTCTGCTGTAGCCTCTAAAATATTTAATATTTCAGTCCAAAATTTGAAAGAACAGGAAGGCCTCAATGAAAACAAACCCTTCTAATCATTAACTATCTTTTCCTTAAGTAACAAGAACAACTTACCTTTAATCTTTTTCGTTAAGAAAGGACTGGGTTTCTTTAAGAAAGGACTGTCAGAAAGTCTGGGTTAGTGTTACCTTTGCTTTGAATGCTTATTATGTGCAGGGTAAAGTTGCTTCCTTAGTTAGCTGGGGAAGAAGTGACCAAGAGTGGTGTTGACCCAGATTCAGATCCTTGTGTAGTCAATCCATTTATGTCACTGAATTTGTTTTAAAGAACAGTCTGGAAATTTGGAGTAGGGAGAGGGGAGGAACAGGCAATGGATACTTGTCAATATAAAAAAAGATGTATTTTCAAAATTTATAGACTAAAAACTTTGTGTATCCCAAAGCAATTCATTTTACTTTCTTCATATATGATAAAATCATACATTAAATTAGGTGGACTTTAAAAAAATTCACTCTGGCATTTCAAATCCAAAGCATTTGGGAGCAGGAGGAGACCATAGAGTTTCCTCTGTGCACCATCCTCACTTCAGCAGACAGGGAAGCTAGGATTAAGGGGCTTGGCTTCACACTTCTAGGCAGCAGCCGGAACCTACATGTCCTGACTTCTGGTCCAGTGTGCTGTGCCACGACCCTGTCTAAAAGTTAAAAGGCATAGAGAGAATTTTTTTTTTAAAGAAAGAAGAAAGAAATGTACATGCCATGAAGTTTTGTATGGAAGGGCGTGCCCCATGGGGATTCCACAGAGTGCTTCACGGTGAACACATTCGACATGGGAAATTATGACACTGAATCCCGTTGCTGTTTTCCTTGCCCGTTCCCTAAGAGTTTGTCAATGTTTGGTCATCATGGCCCCTGACCTTTGGGTATTTATATGGATTTTGTGTTTTTCCTCTTGTTTTAAAAACTGTTTATTTGTTAAACATTTTGACTGTGTCTCTATCTGATATTAAAGATTCATTTTTAGATAGGAGGACATCAGAGATGAAAAGCTAAATCTGGCCCACTGGCTCCACTGTTCCTTTTTAAAAATTCTCTCTACTTTTAGGATCATTGGTGCCCCCTAGTGAGATGATTGAGTAAAAGCATTAGTTTAGTGGATGGAAGCTGTTAGCATTTAAAAAGACAGCTTAGCAATATTGTTGACGATTAAAAATAAATCCTGTTTCTGATTTTTGTTTTAAAGAAATTGAGACCAAGAAATGAGCAGCGAGAGAATGAATTGATTATTTCTTTTCTGAGATGTTTATATGAAGAGAAACAGAAAGAACACATCCATATTGGGGAGATGAAGCAGGTATGGCATTTTTGTCTCTTGTAATTGTTGCCAAGTCTCTGCCAAGTCTCTGTATAAACAACGTTTTGAGGATTTTCTGAAACTCTGATACCTTTTTTTCTCCCTATGTTTTATTTTCCTTTGTTGCACACAGAGGGGAAATTTGGGAGTGTTAGACTATGTATGCTTGAGAAGATGAGAAAAGTTTCTGCCTGCACCATAGTGGAGGCAGAACAGTTGCTCTAATAAGAGGACTGGCTTAGAGCAGCAAGAATTGAGTGTAAGAGTGGATGCCACCAAGATGAGCTACTTGGCTTGCAGGGAGCTGGTTTGTCACCTCGCCTTTCTTCTTTGTAAACCTGGAAGGACATTGCATGGCTGCCTTTGGAATTACGAAAAGTACCTGAACGTCCTTTGTGATATAAACGCTAGGTCACAAATCAGATACAATGTTGGCAAGCCTGACTTATGTGCTATTCAGGTTAAAACTTGGATTAATTCCGTTTTGCATGATGGAAATACAGAGTCTCCCTCCCCTCCTCCACTGTCTACAGCCTTATTTAGCTTTTCTCTTTGTGGGGTCTCAAGGCAGAAGCTGGGGCTCTCTGCAGATCTCTCCCTTGGAAGATCTTCAGGTTTGGGAGTCCCTATGTTACATGGTACCACAGACCATTTCCTTTGTCTTTTGGACTCCATGTGAGTCCATTCATAATGAACCATTAATAGCTTCAAAACATACACATTTTATATTTGCTAAAGTTACCTGTTGGCCAAAAATCTAGAGAAAAATCAGTGAAGGATGTACAAGTTTCTCAGTTTCCCAAAAGTATGTTCCCTTTTTCTTTTTGAACACTCCCCACGTACGTGTTCCAAAGACACTTGTGTGCTCAGTGGTGTGCCCTGTCCTACGGCAGCCTTTACGTCTGGACCCTAAACCAAGTGTGCAGTTTTCATGGGGTGTACACTTAGCAAATCTCCACATAAGGTTTCTACCTTCTAGGTGGCTTTGGCAGTCACGTGCCTTCCCTGAACACTTGGGCTGGTGTACAGTGTCAGCCACGGTTTCTAATCTCATTGGCCAGCCATGAGGTCCTTTAGCAGTGACTCTAACATGAGTATATGACCTGTGTTTTTTGGGGTTTTGACTTGTGGTCTTGGTTTGTAGCCATTCCTGCCTTCCCAACCTGTACCCTTAAGATAGCATTCAAGTTCTGTGTCTCTCCTGTTCACTTTTGGATGGACCACTTGGTCTAAGTTTTCAGTTAATTCTGGAGTTCATTTTTCAGCCTATTTCTTTTCTCTTTTCCACTCCCTTTTTCCCCTCTTGTGCCACTGATAGCTTTTCCCCTGTTCTGATTTTCTTTTATCTGAGTCAGTCTGACTTGTTCCAACAGGAAATTGATAATTTTGAAGTAATTTATAACTGCTAGAAAGGGGAATGAAGCATTTACGGTGGATGGAAAGTCTTCTTTCACTAAACATTTTGAGCATTTATGGTGAATGGAAAGTTTTGACCTAATTGCAGACTCATTTTTATGGACCAGGATAATATTTTTATGATTTGGGCATAGATCATCCAATAGAGAAATGTGTTTAATGTTTTTTTTTACCCAAAAAAACATAAGAGTTCAATGTAGAAGGGACTGAGCCTTACAAGCAGAACTGGCATCTGTGCAACACTTTTACTGGGGTTTCTAAACATCATGACCCAGACGGCTCATGTCTTCGTCTGTAAAGAAGCTGCCCTAATCCCCTGATGAGGTTAGTGTACTCCAGGCTGGACACTCTCATGGGCTCTGAGGAGTGGGTTTTTCAGAGCAGCAGCTGCTTTATAGACCCATTAGGCACAGCCTTGAGATTCACTGACAGATCCTTTTCATGTTTTCTGCTATCAGTTTAGCCACATGGATTTCATTACCTTCTTGTTGCACCTAAAAATTTCTAAAGCTTTTGAAAATGTGGGAAGATGCGATATAGACCGTGGTAGGATCATGGCTTTGACAAAGAACTTCTCTGGCCACAGGACTTCAGAAGCGGACAGAGGACAGTGAGCGCTTCTCTCAGTGCTGTGCGTGTCAGGGTCGGCAGGGAGGCCATAGGCGCTTTTCAAAGACCGAAAGAATAGTGCTGGAGAACTGTCAGAGGAGTTGTGAAATAGAAAAAAACCCTGAATGAGTCTTTTGATCTTATAGAACAGGGTTCAGTTTGGGCAAGACTTATACATTAAGTTAGAGGCTGTCACGTTTTAGTCAATGGACTTGTCGTTTCCACCTGTATTCACAGAGGTGGTACAAAAATTTGTATGAAATCAGCTGCCACTTACTGAATGTTTGCCAAGTGCCAGATAAGAGTTCTCATTCCTTACATAAATGACTCCATTCGTTCTACAAGTTTTTTGAGGTAGGTGGTAAAATACCCATTTTATAGATGAGGAAATGGGGAAGAGCAGTCAAGCAGTTAGCTAGTGAGTAGTGGAGCCACTTTGTCTGATGTCTAAGTACTTTATCTTAATTATTGTGTTTTTTTTTAAAGGAGCTTAACAAAATTTAATGCTATATAACTACTTACTGATTTTCTTGGGTCTGTTTTTTTTTTTTTAATTTTTTTTTTTTTAATTGATCATTCTTGGGTGTTTCTCACAGAGGGGGATTTGGCAGGGTCATAGGACAATAGTGGAGGGAAGGTCAGCAGATAAACAAGTGAACAAAGGTCTCTGGTTTTCCTAGGCAGAGGACCCTGCGGCCTTCCGCAGTGTTTGTGTCCCTGGGTACTTGAGATTAGGGAGTGGTGATGACTCTTAACGAGCATGCTGCCTTCAAGCATCTGTTTAACAAAGCACATCTTGCACCGCCCTTAATCCATTTAACCCTGAGTGGACACAGCACATGTTTCAGAGAGCACAGGGTTGGGGGTAAGGTCATAGATCAACAGGATCCCAAGGTAGAAGAATTTTTCTTAGTACAGAACAAAATGAAAAGTCTCCCATGTCTACTTCTTTCTACACAGACATAGCAACCATCCGATTTCTCAATCTTTTCCCCACCTTTCCCCCTTTTCTATTCCACAAAACCACCATTGTCATTATGGCCCGTTCTCAATGAGCTGTTGGGTACACCTCTCAGACGGGGTGGTGGCCGGGCAGAGGGGCTCCTCACTTCCCAGTAGGGGCGGCCGGGCAGAGGCGCCCCTCACCTCCCGGACGGGGCGGCTGGCCGGGCGGGGGGCTGACCCCCCCCCACCTCCCTCCCGGACGGGGCGGCTGGCCGGGCGGGGGGCTGACCCCCCCACCTCCCTCCCGGACGGGGCGGCTGGCTGGGCGGGGGGCTGACCCCCACCTCCCTCCCGGACGGGGTGGCTGCCGGGCGGAGATGCTCCTCACTTCCCAGACGGGGTGGCTGCCGGGCAGAGGGGCTCCTCACTTCTCAGACAGGGCGGCTGCCGGGCAGAGGGGCTCCTCACTTCTCAGACGGGGCGGCCGGGCAGAGACGCTCCTCACCTCCCAGAAGGGGCAGCGGGGCAGAGGCGCTCCCCACATCTCAGACGATGGGCGGCCGGGCAGAGATGCTCCTCTCTTCCTAGATGGGATGGCGGCCAGGCAGAGACTCTCCTCACTTTCCAGACTGGGCAGCCAGGCAGAGGGGCTCCTCACATCCCAGACGATGGGCGGCCAGGCAGAGACACTCCTCACTTCCCAGACGGGGTGGCGGCCAGGCAGAGGCTGCAATCTCGGCACTTTGGGAGGCCAAGGCAGGCGGCTGGGAGGTGGAGGTTGTAGCGAGCCGAGATCACGCCACTGCACTCCAGCCTGGGCACCATTGAGCACTGAGTGAACGAGACTCTGTCTGCAATCCTGGCACCTCGGGAGGCCAAGGCTGGTGGATCACTTGCGGTTAGGAGCTGGAGACCAGCCCGGCCAACACAGTGAAACCCCGTCTCCACCAAAAAAATACGAAAACCAGTCAGGCATGGCGGCGTGCGCCTGCAATCGCAGGCACTCAGCAGGCTGAGGCAGGAGAATCAGGCAGGGAGGTTGCAGTGAGCCGAGATGGCAGCAGTACAGTCCAGCTTTGGCTCGGCATCAGAGGGAGACCGTGGAAAGAGAGGGAGAGGGAGACCGTGGGGAGAGGGGGAGAGGGAGGGAGAGGGGAGGCTGTCTTCTAATAGATGAGATTTTCTTTCTTTTTTTGTGACATTTTATTATGAAAAATTTCAAACATATAGAAAAGTTGAAAGAATTATACCGTGAGCACTCGTATACCCACCATCCAGATTTTACAGTTTTAAAGATTTTGTTAATTTGCTTTATCATATATTTATCTATTAGTCCACCTTATTTTTGCATGCCTTTCAAATTAAGTGATATCAGTACCCTTCATCCCTAAACACTTTAGCATGTATATCATTAACTAGAATTTAGTGTTTGCTTCCAATTTTGGGGAGATTAAATTTACATATGGTAGGTTATGCAACTCTTAAGTGTACCATTTGTTGAGTTTTGACGACTGCTGCTACATTCAGGTAGCTCAAACCCCTATCAAGATATAGAATATTTTCATCCTGCCGGGCGCAGTGGCTCACGCCTGTAATCTCAGCACTTTGGGAGGCTGAGGCGGGCGGATCATGAGGTCAGGAGATTGAGACCATCCTGGCTAACACGGTGAAAGCTCGTCTCCACTAAAAATACAAAAATTAGTCAGGTGTGGTGGCGGGTGCCTGTAGTCCCAGCTACTAGGGAGGCTGAGGCAGGAGAATGGCACGAACCCGGGAAGCGGAGGTTGCAGTGAGCCGAGGTCGCACCACTGCACTCCAGCCTGGGCGACAGAGAGAGACTCCCTCTCGGAAAAAAAAAAAAAAAAAATTTCATCCTACCAGAAAGTAGCCCTATATTCCTCTTCTAGTCAGTCCTCACTACCCCTTCCCCCAGGTAACCACTGTTTTGATTTTTTTCACCTTAGATTAGTTTTGCCTGTTCTAGAATTTCTTATAAATGGCATCATACTCTTTTTTTTTTTTTTTTTGAGACAGAGCCTCACTCTGTCGCCCAGGCTGGAGTGCGGTGGCGCGATCTCGGCTCACTGCAAGCTCCGCCTCCCAAGTTCACGCCATTCTCCTGCCTCAGCCTCCCGAGTAGCTGGGACTACAGGCGCCTGCCACCGCTCCCCGCTAATTGTTTATATTTTTAGTAGAGACGGGGTTTCACCGTGTTAGCCGTGATGGTCTCGATCTCCTGACCTTGTGATCTGCCCGCCTCGGCCTTCCAAAGTGCTGGGATTACAGGCGTGAGCCACCGCACCTGGCCGGCATCATACTCTTTGAGTTCTGGCTCCTTCCACTTAGCATAACGTTTCTGAGACTCATCAGAAACGTTATGCTACATTGTTGCATGTATTAGTAGTTTGTTGTTGCATGTATCAGTTGCTTGTATCAGTAGTTTGTTCCTTTTTGTTCTGTGGTATTAATGTCAAGAGTTTCTTTCTCCATTCTCCTTCTGAGCTGCTTGATTATGAATAAGGCTGCTGGTAGATACATTGTGCCAGCCTGGGATGGTGAGTTCTGAAATGAGAATTTCAGTATGGCATCAGGATTTAAAGCTTGAATACTTGAATCCAAACTTTCATGCTTAGAGTTTACCCCATCTGTTGAAGGATGTGCAATATGATGACTGCAATAGAATTCACTGTGGAGCCTCCAAATTAGAAATTATTGTCTATGAGGGCCAGGCACGGTGGCTCATGCCTGTAATCCTAGCACTTTGGGAGGCTGAGATGGGAGGATTGTTTGAGGCCAGGAGTTTGAGACCAGCCTGGTCAATATAGCGAGACCCCCATCTCTGTTTTTTTTTTTTTTAAAAGAAAGTATTGTCTAAGAACCAGCATCATCTTCCAAGGAGAAACTTCTAGATACTTGTTTTAAGATAAATAAGGAACAAGTTATTTCTAAATGTGAATTATTTTTTAAATGCAATTTTTAAAAACATTTTATTTTAATTATGGCAATAGACGTGGAAAAGACTTTTTTGATAGTAGAGGAGAGCAGAAGAAACATTGAATTAAGTACACAGAGATTCTTCAGACCTGCTTTAAAAACACATGCATGCAAATGCACTTCTGTGTCTTAGGATCTACTTTAGCTGATGCTGCTTGCTTTAGTCTTTTAGCTAATATTTTCTTTCTTTCTTTCCTTCTTTCTTTCCTTCCTTCCTTCCTTCCTTCTTTCTTTCTTTTTTCTTTTTCTTTCCTTCCTTCCTTCCTTCCTTCCTTCCTTCCTTCCTTCCTTCCTTCCTTCCTTCCTTCCTTCCTTCCTTCCTTCTTGTTTTTTTTGTTGGAGACAGAGTCTCGCTCTGTCACCAGGCTAGAGTGCAGTGGCACAGTCTTGGCTCGCTGCAACCTCCGCCTTCCGGGTTCAAGCGATTCTCCTGCCTCAGCCTCCTGAGTAGCTGGGACTACAGGCGTGCGCCACCACGCCCAGCTAATTTTTGTCTATTTAGTAGAGACGGGGTTTCACTGTGTTGGATGGGATGTTCTCCATCTCTTGACCTCGTGATCTGCCTGCCTTGGCCTCCTAAAGTGCTGGGATTACAGGCGTGAGCCACTGCGCCTGGCTCATATTTTCTTTATATATCAAAACAATTCAGCTTGCTTCACTTTTATGAAAGCTTTATTATGAGTTTGAAAGCAATTCTGCATTTTCTTAACATTGTAACTGGTGTTGAGTTGAAGGCAGGCCCCTGGGGGCCCTTTGTGGGCAATTCCCTTTACTCTGGAGGCTGCCTCGAGCCTGGACGGGCACTTACACTTGGTCAGTGATTGCACAGAACCGGTTGCAACAGATTCTGTGCACCTCCCTGTGGCGCGTAGCATTTAGCAGGCACTTGGTCACTATTTGCTGAGTGAGTCTGTTACCTTAGGCGTGTATTTCCCGTGGACCTGCCTGGGGATCATTGCTCATTCACTCATTTTGAACAAGCCAATATTACATGTCCAGGGTATGCTCTATAGTGTGAAACACAAAGGTAAATGATAGTTCCCCTTCTCAAAGGAATTTCTAAGGTAGTAGCCATTCTTTTGATGCATATTCTCATTCTCATAGAGAGTCCAATTATGCATAATTGGACAAAGCTGAATGTCGCTCTTATGAGAATCCATTCTTTCTCTTTTATGCCTTGAAAAATGTGTAGCATTCATTAGTGAATTAGGATTTCATTATTCAAAGAAGTCATAAGGTCTTCGAACAGCAGATGACTGAATAAAATAATACCTAACAGCAGTAGAATGAGGGGAGGACATATTCAAGGAACATTTTATGCCCATTAGATTGGCAGAAATTTTAAAAAAGTGACAATACCTTATAAAGGTGAACTTTCCTATACTGATACTGGGAACATGAATTTGTACCATTTAGGGAAGAGAAACTTGATAATATCTGGTGTAGTCTGAAGAGGCACAGTCCCTGTGACCCAGTGAGGACATTCCTCATTATTTCGCTTGCCAAACATTTCACATGAGTCTATAAGGAGCTCTATATAAGAGAGGTCACTGCAGCCTCCTTTGTAAGAGCAAGAAAAAAAAGCAAATAAGTGTTTAACAATAGGAAAATAGATAAATTAGGTTATACAGTGAATATTTGCACTCTGACTAAAGTGAGTGAATCAAAAAAAATTTGTCAACAGGAATAAATCTCAAAAATAATATTGAAAGAAGAAAGCTAATTTACAGAAGGATGTGTACAGTATGACACCATTCATTTAGTTTCAACTACATATCTTTTATGGACACGTACGTATAAAAGTAGAAAACATGAATTGATAGGATAAACACCAAATATTTCTGCATATGGCCAGGTGTGGGGAAGTAGTGGTGATTAAGCTTCAAAGATGTCTGCAGTGGTTCCCATTAAAAGTAGAAAGTAGGCTGGGCACAGTGGCTCACACCTGTAATCCCAGCACTTTGGGAGGCCAAGGCAGGTGGATCATTTAAGGCCAGGAGTTTGAGAACAGCCTGGTCAACATGGCGAAACCCCATCTCTACAAAAAAATACAAAAATTAGCCAGATGTGGTGGCACACACCTGTAGTCCCAGCTACTCAGGAGGCTGAGGCATGAGAATCACTTGAGCCCAGGAGGCAGAGGTTGCAGTGAGCCAAGATCGTACCACTGCACTCCAGCCTGGGTGACAGAGTGAGACTCCATCCCCAAAAACAAGCAAACAAAAAAAGCTCATAGAGTAGGTAATAGTCATGATATCTGACATTTTGAGTGTCTGGTTTACATTTTTTATTTTTATTTTTTGAGACAAGTCTCACTCTGTCACCCAAGCTGGAGTGCAGTGGTGCAATGTCAGCTCACTGCAATCTCTGCCTCCTGGGTTCGAGCGATTCTCCTGCCTCAGCCTCCCAAGTAGCTGGGATTACAGGCGTGCACCACCACACCTGGCTAATTTTTATATTTTTAATAGAGACAGGGTTTCACCATGTTGGCCAGGCTGGTCTCGAACTCCTGACCTCAAGTGATTCATCTGCCTCAGCCTCCCAAAGTTCTGGGATTACAGGCATCAGCCACTGCACCTGGCCTTGGTATATGTGTTTTAATTTGTATTCATTCATTTAAGCCTCATGACAGCTCTGCGAGGAAAGTTCACTATACATCTTCAGGCTGCAGGTAGAGGACCTGAAAGGGACAGGAGGTAACAGTCTGGCCAAGACCACAGAGCCAGGGAATAGCAGAGGAACATTTCACCTGGGCATTGCACTCCAGAGCTGGGCTTCTCACTGTTCTCAACCCCTGGCAAACGCTCACTTGAACAAAGCCAGGTGGTGATACAAAGGTATTTGTTATATTAGTCTCTACACTTTTCTGTGTGCTTGAAATAACTGCAACAAAGAATATATCAGTATTTAGAGTAATGGGGGATTTGCTTGTGTGTGTTTGTGTTTTTGAGATGGAGTCTCGCTCTGTCGCCCAGGCTGGTGTGCAGTAGCATGATCTTGGCTCACTGCAACCTCCGGCTTCTGAGTTCAAACGATTCTCCTGCCTCAGCCTCCTGAGTAACTGGGATTACAGGTGTGCGCCACTACACCCGACTATTTTTTGTATTTTTAGTAGAGACTGGGTTTCCCCGTGTTGGCCAGGCTGATCTCAAACTCCTGACCTCAGGTGGTCCACCCACCTTGGCCTCCCAAAGTGCTGAGATTACAGGCATGAGCCACTGTGCCTGGCCGTTTTTTTTTCTAACAAAATTATTTTCTAACAGAAAGCAATCAGGTGAGAATCCACATAAGAAACAATTTAATTCAGAGATTTTTGCTGCATATTAAAAAAAAATGTACCTTCGGCTGGGTGTGGTAGCTCACTCCTGTAATCCTAGCACTTTGGGAGGCCGAGGCAGGTAGATCACTTGAGCTCAGGAGTTTGAGATCAGCCTGGCCAACATGGTGAAACCCCGTCTCTACAAAAACTACAAAAAATTAGCTGCGTGTAGTCCCAGCTACTCTAGGGGCTGAGGGAGAAGGTTTGCTTGAACCTGGGAGGTCAAGACTGCAGTGAGCCACGATCGTGGCCCTGTACTCCAGCCTGGGCAACAAAGTGAGACCCTGGCACCCTGTCTCAAAAAAAAAAAAAAAGTACCTCCTTGTAAGTAAGTAACACTAAGACTTCATTTAGTGGTTGTCAAGCAAACTGCATTGTATTTTTATTTTCAGTTTTTATGGCTAGTAGTTAAGGGAGAGAAGCTTGGTTGCAGAGAAGAATGAAAGGATGATGGGAAAATAAAAGTAGGAGAGAGGAAAACGCAAGAAAGCCAAGAGATCTGTAGAAAGGGATGAAGGAATTGTATAGGCAGAGAGAATAGGTTCTTTAATTGAGAAATTTATGTTGTCTCACCTTCTGAAATGCCCCCAAAGGTAAGTTATTGTTTTATTTTGAAAAGCTAATGATAGCTACCTTTGTACCACGCTGTGTTCAATGTTTTACACACTTTACCTGTTTGAGTCTCACAACACAGTGTTATGATTCGATCTTGGCCATTGGTCTCACTTTACTGAAGAGGAAGTTTGAGGCTCAGAAAAGTAAGAAACTGGCCGAAGACCACGGTTAGTGAAGACAGATCTCTGATCCAGTTGCAGAGTCTGAGCAATAAACTACTTCAACTGAGTGGTTTCAAAGCACATTTCCTCATTTTACTTGGGGTAATCAAAGCAACTCTCTGAGGCAAAATTATTTCCTGGACTTGCAGCCATGTCACTAAGGAGCAGATGAGGTGAGATCACAGACAGGATCAGAATGATGGCCTGGTGCCAAAAAGATGTGTCCTAGAGATTTTTCATTCCTTTAAGAAGCAGAGAAGGGAGCGATAAATGACTTTTCGTTTTTCACTTTTTTAGACATCGCAGATGGCAGCAGAGAATATTGGAAGTGAATTACCACCCAGTGCCACTCGATTTAGGCTAGATATGCTGAAAAACAAAGCAAAGAGATCTTTAACAGAGTCTTTAGAAAGTATTTTGTCCCGGGTAAGTAGCATAATTTCTCCTGATTTAAGTTAAATCACTTTTTAGGAGAGTGTAAGATTGAGTTCTATGCTTTTATTCCATCAATGTTCATCATAAAGGTAAAAGTATAAAACCTTTTTTTATGTTTTCTCAGGCTTAGAACAGTATTATCTACATTTTAAATTGTTTTTAATTTGGCCTAGGTTTAAAAAAAATATTCCTTACTCTTTTGTATTATATCCAATGGGATTTTTTTGCCTCTCCAAAGAATATTTGTTAGCCAGTCCCTATAAAGAGCATGCATTAGATACACTGAAGTGTGGCTTCTGTTCTCCCTACTATCACTATGTATAACTTAAAAAACAGTTACTGTCAGCTGCTGGTGTTAGCTATCTAAAAGGCTATATAGTAGGGGTCAGCAAACTATGCCCACGGGCCAAATTCCACCCACCTCCTATTTTTGTAAATAAAGTTTTGTCGAAACACTGCCACATCCATTCGTTTTCCAGTTATCTAAGGCTTCTTTTTTGCAGACTTCAGCAGTTGCCACAAACACTATATGCCTCACAAAGCATAAGACACTTACTATCTGGCCCTTTACAGAAAAAGTTTGCCAAATATAGCTCTATAGAAAGAACAAAGTACACATGTACATCAATCTGGGAGTTCTTTAAGAAATTACCCCTCCCTCCCATGAGTGTAAATAGCCTGATGGCACGTCTGAGAAATCAAATCTGATTTTCCCTCAGAGTTTCACACCTTTCTGGAGTGTGCAGTATCTTATTATAGTTCTTTTTGATTTTATGGCACACTTCTTTTGAAACATCTGATTTTATTTTTTTTTTAATTAAGGAAAGTTAAATTTTATTTTCTTCGAAGATGTTTCTGAGAATTTTGCAGTATCTTCTGAGATCATGAAAAACAGTTGATTTACAAAACCAGAGTTGGGAGGGGCTGCATTTGAGAGCTCCCAAAGGGATAGAGTGCTGTCCGAGTGACATGCGGCTGGCCGTTATGATGACTTGTGACCCGGGGAGGGAGTTGCTGAGTGGGCTTGAGCACTTAATTTTCCTTGTAGACGAATTGTCTTGTCTTCCTGCCTATCACTCATGCTAAATTACTTAGCCACCAGGTGTTTTGGAACGTTTAGGTTAGTGTCTTATTTATTTTTTTAAAAAATGACGGAAATGTTGATTATTTTAATGTACAAATATCCTTAGTAGCATTTCTCAGTAGATAACATTTTTTTCCTGAGCTTATTTAAATGGACCAGTCTGCTTCTAGCTGATGCCTTTGCAAAAGCCTCCAGGGTCATAACTCGACTGCCTTTTCTTTATGTAGGGTAATAAAGCCAGAGGCCTGCAGGAACACTCCACCAGTGTGGATCTGGATAGCTCCCTGTCTAGTACATTAAGTAACACCAGCAAAGTAAGCACATTTCTCTTTATACGACACCCTGAAGAAACCAACAAATAGGTCTTGCTCATCTCCTGTCTACATACCTCCAATCATAAAACGTTTGCTGCTTGCAAATTTCTTGGCACAGGTGGAGGACTGGTCATGCAGTTCTATCATAACATAAAAGTTTTACATTAAAGAGCAGATGGGGCCGGGTGCAGTGGCTCAATGCCTGTAATCTCAGCACTTTGAGAGGCCGAGGCGGGCGGATCATGAGGTCAGGAGATCGAGACCCTCCTGGCTAACACAGTGAAACCCCGTCTCTACTAAAAATACAAAAAATTAAAAATTAGCCGGGCGTGGTGGCAGGCACCTGTAGTCCCAGCTACTCGGGAGGCTGAGGCAGGAGAATGGCTTGAACCTGGGAGGCGGAGCTTGCAGTGAGCCAAGATCACGCCACTGTACTCCAGCCTGGGTGACAGAGAGAGACTCCGTGTAAAAAAAAAAAAAAAAAAAAAAAAAAGCAGTAGATTTTCCTATTAAAAAAATAATTAAGATTGGGAAAACATCAGAAAGTGGATTTGTGAATTTAGAGAAGTATACAGCTTAAATTTTTCTTTTTTTAAGAAAATTTTATTTTGGATTTGGGGGTACATGTGCATGTTTATTACATGGGTATATTGCATACTGGTGGGGATTGGGCTTCTAGTGTACCCATCACCCAAATAGTGAACATTGTACCCAGTAGGTAATTTTTCAACCTTCACAGCCCCTTTCATTCTCCCCCACTTTTGGGGAAATTAAATTTCTGAAACTTTATCCTGTAGCTGGCTCTATGATTATAATGAAACATTACTGTTTTATTTAAATAAGCAAGTATCTATGTCCTTCTTTTAATAGCTTGCTTTCCAGACATTTAATCATATTTAAGCCTGGTCAGTTCAACTTTATAACTCCTGAAAAGAGGTTTTGGGTTTTGTGCTAGGGAGGCCAGCTTTCCCTTCTGCTACCAGAGGACTCTCTTTGGCAGTAGTGAGGGAGGGAGTGTTTGTGGAGGCCAGCTCCTTACCACAGGCAGGGTTTACAGTCCTCTGCCATCCCTCCTAGACATATGGCTTTCAGAATTTTTCTAACCTACAGTAAGAAGCACATTTAACATTGTGGCATAGTTCACAAACACACATACCTACACATTCACACACAAAATTAAAAGTTCACAAAACAATATTTACTGTGAACAACATACAATACATACTGATATTTTGTTCTATTTTATTTTTAAAATGCTCATGGCAAACTACTCAGTTGTACCACCTACTAACATGATAGAGGGACCAGTTTGAGAAACACTTCCTTAGATGGATGAGTGCTTCTCAAATTTCAGGTGCTCCGCCTCCCGGGTTCAGGCCGTTCTCTTGCCTCAGCCTCCTGAGTAGCTGAGACTGGTTAAAGTGCAGATTCTGGTTCAGTAGGCGGGGCGGGGGGAGCCCTGAAATGCTGCATTTCTGACAAACTCCAAGGCAGTGCTGCTGCTCCTGGTCTGCAGACCGCCTCTGGGGAGTGAGGTCCTAGACAGCAGTCTTGTAAATGTGAGTTTCTAAGTTAAAATCCAGGGGAACATAGCGTCGTCCAGCCTCCATCTAATACACACTGATCCCACCCTGCAATTCGTTGCAAGTGTGGAAAGGCTATTTGCTTATTTGTTGTGTACAGATGAACCACACACCGCCCCTTTCATGTAGGAAGTTACCTAGGAGGAGAGAGATGACAGATACAGAAACAGCCCCAGCATCAAGCAGCGTGTGGTAGGAGCCCAGAAGTTACAAATAAGAGACATTGGTAACTTCAGTGTCAGAAGAGCAAGGGGAGGGGAAGTTAGGTTTGGTCAGTGGAACCAGAGAAAAGGTGAGGGGTGAGGGGGCAGTGATGCTTTTGGACTAAATCTTGGTGTAGGAATTGTGCCTATGGAAGTGAACAGAGAAGAAGGCATTCTAGACAGACCAGTGTCAATAGACATACCATGAAGACATTCATGTCACTCAGTGGGCTTTCCAGTAAGCCTTATTGCTTGCTTTTTATTTTTGTCCAAAAGGCAGATCTAGGAATATATACATATTCATTCTTCAGGACTCGATAGTTGTGAAGATTCTTTTAAAAGGATTTAAAAGTCTGTCTAAGATTTCAATTTCTAGAGTCATTCTAAGAGAGATGCAACTTTTCAGAAGCTGCTTGTATGTATTGTATATGTTTATGTGTACTTTACATCTTTCTTTTATTCATCTTGAATTGAGAAACTACTATATTCTATTTTATGTAATCGGATCCCTTCTAATAAATTGATCACCTAGGAGTTGCAAAGAAACCAAATAGCCCTGAAACTTGACAAATGAAAATGGCCCTTTCAGTTGTCCAATTAAGCTAAGGGTTAGCTCTTTGATATGATTTGGAGGGATATTAGTAAGAATTTAGATCAACAGGGTTGCATGATGGAGATTGTGTTCTGTGATGTATTGTCTTAGACAGACTTTTAAATCCTTAAAAGAATCTTCACAATTGTTGAGTCCTGAAGAATGAAAAACTTCAGTTATGAAAGTAATCAATATTTCATAGTATGTTGGGAATTTTTTCCTAATTCTTATACAATTAAATGTATGTAACTTCTCCCTTTGGTAAACACATTTCTTTTTTTTTTTTTTTTTCTCAAATTAAAACCCTCAATACTTGTTACCTAAAAGGCACTCAACTGTGTAAATGAACAGATAGAATTCAGAGTCTCCAGTCCACTGTTAGATGCATTCATTCTTGTTTACTCTATTCATGTTGTTTTATTTTTTCTCTTCCAACAATTTCAATAGGGGCAAGCTGCTACAATTCCTCTTTTTAAATATTTTGAATATATTAAAAATATATTGGCCACTAGCCACGTCCTGGGTGCAGTGCTAAACATCAGTCTGCTTGAGTGGTAGTAGTTCATTCCTTTGAAAAAGCGTGCATCGTGAAGGCATACAGCTTTAAAATATTGTCATGATTCTCAACAAATGTTTGAGCACTCACTCCATAGATTTATTGCATACCTAATAAAACAATAACTTATGTTTGTGTAACATTTTACAACATAAAAAGTACTTTTGGTTGTATTATCTTGCTTTGTTCTTGAAACTCAGATACAGTTTTACTTTACCCTCTTACAGAAGAAATTGAGGTGCAGAAAGAAATTATTTGCCCTGAATTGCAGCAGTAAGGGCCTACAGAGTGATTTTCCATATTCTAAGAATATTGATACAGTTCTTAATCTCAAATTATGAAGTCGAATCTCAACAGTAGATCAGATTCGGAGAGAGCCTTAAAATGTGGGTTTAACATGAGTGAGCACATGTGGCAAAGATAAAGAACTTGATTAAGCAGTGGAGACAAGTTTTCCAGCACTCACACCCCTTAGAAGCTGCAGTAAACAGTCCTGTTTTCTAGAGAGAGGGCACTGTTCATGGCGTTGCCCAGAACGTTACAGATTGTGGCTTATGTCCTTCACTCCTGCACTTGGCCAGTCTCCCCATTTCTTCAGCAAGCCAGCAGTGTGTCCTTGAGGAGCAGGCATTTATTTAATGGACCTTCATTTTCTTCTGCTTTTGGTGGTGGCTTCTAGATGGCATTATAATCAGAACACATACTTAGATACTGCAATGTTTGCCCGCGCTGGAACTAGAGATTTATAAATCCCACAGATTCCCCATGGTGTGTCTGATCTGCTATGTGTTTGCTGCCAGGAGCCATCTGTGTGTGAAAAGGAGGCCTTGCCCATCTCTGAGAGCTCCTTTAAGCTCCTCGGCTCCTCGGAGGACCTGTCCAGTGACTCGGAGAGTCATCTCCCAGAAGAGCCAGCTCCGCTGTCGCCCCAGCAGGCCTTCAGGAGGCGAGCAAACACCCTGAGTCACTTCCCCATGGAATGCCAGGAACTTCCACAACCTGCCCGGGGGTCACCGGGGGTTTCGCAAAGGAAACTTATGAGGTATCACTCAGTGAGCACAGAGACGCCTCATGAACGAAAGTAAGATTTGTTTAAATTTGTTGCATAAATAGCTGGGGCATATCTGTGACTAGCCAGGTATGTGCATCCCAGGTATGTTTATTGAGTGAGAGAAATGAGTCAGGCTTTACTCTTGGTTTGGAGATGAAACTGGAAGCAGTGACATGTTCGTTCGAGCTGCTTGTGAGTATACAAGCAATGGGTACATGTATTGTCAGGAAGCAAGTGAAAGTGAGCAAAAATGGTACCTAACATGCATAGTCATTACTCCTCAAACAAAGTAAGAGACGTTGTTGACTGTGGAACTTTGCTGCTGTGAGGAAGAGGGCAAGTGGATGAGTCTCCCCATCTGAAGCCCTGGAGCAGGGTTATAATGGGAGGGAGAGGCGGTGATCCCTACAGGCAGAGCAAGAGAGGTATGCTGGCCTCATGGGGTGACAGGGGTGCCTCGGCTTCTGGTCCTAGCTCTGCCGTGAACTAATTGTGACCTGGACAAATTTGCTAAATTCTCTGAGTAACAAATTGGAGTAGACGTTTTCTAAAATCTGTCGCTGTAAGAATTCTAGATTCTTCTAACAAGATTTATTCATTGTAATAGTTGGGTTCCTCTGACCAGTTAGAATTGTCTGGTTATGGAGAAGAGTAATCAGAAGTTCCCCCCATTCCTTCCAAGTGTCCCTTAGTGATTCATTTAACTCTGTGTGCCAGAGACTATAAATGGACACAGAGTTATCTTTAAAAACAACTTTAAACAATTTTAAAAATCTCTCACCTAATATGAATCAGGGTCACACCTGTGTACAGTCGCTGCCTTCTTCTGACCAGCAGCCGCAGAAGTCCCAGGACCTATGTGTTCGTGTAGTTCATACACGGATCATTGAGAGTGTGAGTTAGTACAGAAGTGTTTGGAATGTTCTGAGTAAAGAAGTGTGAGCATTAACAGTCCTGGATGATGGAGCAGAGCCTCCCAGCTTTGTTTTCTATCAGCCATTGGAAAGAGTTCTTGGTTCTTTGGAATTCAGCGGGGTAGTGGTGATCCCAAAAGCAGGGGACATGTCAGAAGGTACTGCTTAATAAATACACGCTTTTAGAGACACGCATCGTTGGGTTGTAGCTGTGTAAGTTTCTTGTGTTTAACACCCTGTCTGCACATTACTTCTGTTCTGCCTCACCACTGCCTGCCCACTCCTCTGTTGTTGGCGTTTTCAGTGATCATTGAAACATTCCTGTCTGGAGAGTCCTAGTTCTCTTGTGAAGTCTGCTGTTTCTCAAAAGCCAGAGTTGATAGGACTTAGTATCAGTACTTTTCCTTTCTCCATGAAGAATGTAGCTTTATAATAGATGATGTCACACATCCGTAATGGGAGGGATGAGGAGATGCCTGTCTGTCTGCCTCTTTAGCATGGCCCATTCTGCTTTCTTTCCCCCTTGTGAACTCTTTTCCAATTTATCTACAGGAAATAAGACATTGAAATTCAGGGCAGGATATTGTTCATTTTAAAGGGAAATGTATTTTTTAAAGTTCAGATTTTTTTTCTTTTGTTTATACTTTAATTAAAAAATTTTTTTCCTGCCAGTTCCTGAAAAAGAAAATAGAGAAAGAAATATTATTGTTCCTGGGCAAAGTGGCTCACTCCTGTAATCCCAGAGCTTTGGGAGACTGAGGTGGGAGGTTGCTTGAGGCCAAGAGTTCAAGGTTACAGTCAGCTGTGATCGTGCTACTGCACTCCAGTCTGGGTGATAGAGTGAGACCTATTTAAAAAAAAAGTATTGTTGGGAGCATAAACACGTGGGAAATGGTCAAGAACGGCCGTCAATATACTCTGTTTTTCACTGAAAACTACCTTTGCCAGAGAGCGAGCAGAGATGAGGAAGAGGAGTGGAAGAAGTCCTCCACTCTGATAGTGTTACTGGAACAATGAGACAAAAGCAGTTGTACTCCTTCCACCTGTTTGCTCCGTGTCCCTGTCGGCGCCCCCTCTCCTGCTAACCCCCCCGTGCTTTCTCTGGTTGCTGTTTAGTGTGGATCCTTCACCTGTGGGTGAGTCTAAGCACCGCCCAGGTCAGTCTTCAGCTCCTGCTCCTCCACCTCGTCTTAACCCCTCCGCCTCCTCGCCAAACTTTTTTAAGTACCTAAAACATAATTCCAGTGGAGAACAAAGTGGGAATGCTGTGCCAAAGAGGTGAGCACACTCACGTGGCAAGTTTGGTGTTGTCTGTTTTCCTGGGGAGTTCACACTGATGAGGATGTGCTGAATGGGGGGAATGTCAATGCAGGAAGCAGAGCCACTGTGTGTGTGTGTGTGTGTGTGTGTGTGTGTGTGTGTGTGTGTGTGTGTGTGTGTGTGTGTGTGTGTGTGTCTTTGTTTATATTTTGTCTTATTCTCAGCTGTCATTTGAACCAAATTAATTTTACTATTGATTACTTTTCTTAAGATTATTATGAAAACAGATCTTAATGGCAGATTGGTTTGTGTTTGTGTCTGTTTTTTTTTTTTTTTGAGACAGGGTCTCACTCTGTTCCCCAGGCTGGAGTGCAGTGGCGTGATCTCGGCTCACTGCGGCTTCTGCCTTGTGGGTTCAAGCAGTTCTCCTGCCTCAGCCTCCCGAGTAGCTGGGACTACAGGCACACACCACCATGCCCGGCTAATATTTTTATTTTTTTTTGTAGAGATGGGGTTTCACCATGTTGACCAGGTTGTTCTTGAACTCCTAACCTCAAGTGATCCGCCTGCCTCAGTCTCCCAAAGTGCTGGGATTACAGGTGTGAGCCACTGCACCCTGCTGCAAATTGTTTTTTTATACTTATTTTCACATTTCCTTGCCCTAGTGGACACTTGCATGCATGCGTATACACACACACGCGTGCACACACACACACAGGATAACATTTGTGTTTGATCATGTACACTGCAATTTGTGCCATATCAGAAACTTCCTGATTGATTTAGGGGAATTATTTTTCCCAGTTTGAAAGGAAGAGTCATTTGGAAAATGGATGGATTTTCTTTTTTAAAAAATTATTGATCCCATTCATTTAAAATCAAATTTTATTGGTGAAAATGAAAATTAAATCTCGTTCGTGAACTACTTTTAATTTCTTACCTAGTTTTCTTTTCTTAGCATTAGAACAAAAATGTTTCTTTTATTTTGAAGCTTATATTTTATACTTTGTGTTTTTATGTTTCTTTATCCTAAACTCTTTTTTCAACCAAACTCTTAGCATCTCCTACCGTAATGCCCTGCGGAAAAAACTTCATTCTTCTTCCTCTGTGCCAAATTTTCTAAAATTTCTGGCTCCTGTAGATGAAAATAACACCTCTGACTTTATGAACACAAAAAGGTAGGGCTTAATTTAGATATATCAAGCCTGGGTGTTACTAAGTGTTGAATATCATTAGATATACAAGGGTGTTTTAATTACTGTTTTGCCATTTAAAAAATCATTTCAGCTAAATCTGTTGTATCTTCTTTCTTATACTTTTTTCTTACTGAATGCCATTTTTAAAAATGTGCAACCAACCTGTTCTCTAGTTTTGACGAGGATTAGTTTAAGTGTTATCTTAAGAAAAGTCTTTGCCAAGTCTCTGAGACCAGTGTTTCTGGGTAGTGAGCATATGTCTGTTTCAAATCAGGATGTCTGATCTGTTCAGGACGTCTAATCTGTAAGTTGAGGGGATTGCTTACTTACAGGTACATAACTTGGGTATAAATTGGAAGGGCCTTCTCAGGTTGGCCTGTGAATAGGAGAAAACATTTATGATTGTGTTTATATATTGATAACTATATTTTGTAGTTTAAAAAATACACACGTTAAAACAGTCATCATCATCAAGTGACTGCATAGTTGTTGCCTTGCTGGTTCTGTGTAATTAAATTGCAAGTTTTTTCATTTTTTGTGGGAATCCTTGGAGACATGGGCCTGTGCTGAGCAGATATTCCCATGCACAGAAGAGGGCAGAATGGGGCCCCTTGGCATCACCCCCTTTCCCCCTTTAGGCAGTTTCTCTTTATCAAAGTGGCACCAAGAGAGGCCCAATTGGAAGCTATGATATGTGGAACATGTTTCTTAATCTCTGTTACAATCGAAATCACTTAAGGGCATGTAATCTTTCTCTTTTCATGAAAAGAATCCTGTAAGAAAGCAGTTCTTTAGGAATGATGACCCACTGTGAGCTTGATATAACTTCTGTGATTAATTATTTGTTTATACAAAGATAGTTGATAATTTAGTGATTTGTTTAAAAAAATGTTAAGCTAACAAAATCCCGTGAATTCCTCCCCACTAGTCATAAATCAATCATCTTATAATTTTAGGGACTTTGAATCCAAAGCAAACCATCTTGGTGATTCTGGTGGGACTCCTGTGAAGACCCGGAGGCATTCCTGGAGGCAGCAGATATTCCTCCGAGTAGCCACCCCGCAGAAGGCGTGCGATTCTTCCAGCAGATATGAAGGTAAGGCCCGTACCTGAAATGAAACCTCAAAGAGAGCACGTTGACAGAGGACCCTGGGAGCCCCATCATATTGGTAAGAAAGCAGAGCGCTGTCCTCTTCAGTATTGGCAGGTCTGAGGCAGTCACAAAGGTAACTAGGGAGGGAATTTAGAGGTTACCCTACATTTCTTAGGGAAGGAATTTAAAGCTAATTTAGGGTAACCTCTCCATAAACAGGAGCACAGCTCTGATGTTTAGAGTGGTCACAGTGTTAACCAGCGGTGAATCCAGACAGGTCTGCAGCAACCTCACTTCTTGCCTCCTAGGACATAAGGCAAAAGGAGAGACTGAGGCAAGTTTTAGAGCAGCAGTGAAAGTTTATTAAAAACTTCGGAGCAGGAATGAAAGGACGTCAAGTACACTTTGAAGATGGTTAGGCGGGCAACTTGAGAGATGAAGTGTGAGATTTGGCCTTTTGACCTGGGGTTTTATATGCTGGCATACTTCCGGGGTCTTGCGTTCCTTCTTCTCTGATTCTTCCCTTGGGGTGGGCTGTCCGCATGTGCATTGGCGTGCTAGCACTCGGGGGTTGTGGGGGAGCATGCGCAGGGTGTTTACTGGAGTTGTAGGCGTGCTCACTTGAGGCGTTCTTCCCTGTCCAGTCTAGCATTCCTAGAGGAACGTCATGGACCAGTTAAATTCCGCCATGTTGCCTCTTAATGCGCATGCTTGAGCCCACTCGCCCAGCTCCCGAGATCTTATTGGGAAGCTGCTGCTCACCAGTTTTAGGTGTTTTCTGTCTACTGGGAGCCCGCCCTTCCTTGGTGCCCGCTGTGACCAATGATCACTTTAGAGAAACCGTTGACAACTGCCTGACCAACACCTGATGGTCGCCTGACATTGCTGGTGCATATCTGGAAGGGGCCCTCTCCTGCCGTCCTCATGTCTGACGAGCTACCCGCTGTAACCAAAGCGTGGGCTTCGGAGTCTGCTTTCAAATCCCAGCTTTTCCCCTTAGGAGCTGTGAACTAGAATAAACTGTCTAAAGTTACCACCTATAACCTGGGATTAATTATGCCTGTTGCCACACTGATAGAGACAAGGCAGCATGATATCATTACTGATAACATTTTTTTTTAAAGCATTCAAAATTCATAGTACTGGAAAGAAAATCAGTGATGCGAATGTTTCCAGGGTAATGTCACCTCCTATGCTGTGGAAGTCCCTCTGGTGAGCCTGGCCCCTTGCTTCTTTTGCCCCAGCCCTTCCTTGTGGGGGCACCATGGAGCTGCCACTCACCTGCACCTTTTTTCCCTCAAGTAGTTTGTACCTATAAAGTATTCCTGCCGTGGGTGGCCCCTCGGTGGAGCTGCTGAGCCTAGCCAGGGTTTGATTTCTCTTCCTGCCAGTGTGAGCCAGATGGCCACATCTCTCTTCCCCTGCCCCGTGGAGAGGTCTGCTTACCGCAAAGAAGGGCTCTTCCTCCCAGGTCCTGTAGCACCCTGTTAGAGGGTGTGGAGTGGAGCAGTGGGAACCAGAGCCACCAGAGGGAGGCCCTGGAGGAGGAACGAAGCTGATTCATGTCTGAAAGGGGTGCCAGAACCCAAGTTTCGGTGTTTAATAAAGAGTGCCTCGGTGTTGCGGTGGCCATACCTCACAGGGCATGGTCGCTTGGAAATTTCTGCTCGGAAATGCTTTGTGCAGTGGCCACGATGCGTTAGGGGCCACACGTGACTGCTTGCTCCATCATAGAACAGTTCCAAGTTTTCAAACGAGCATTCACAGACTGAGCCGCATCCTGCCTCCCTGTTCTCTCATTCCTGGCTTCTTCTCTGGTCTCTGAAGCCACACGGAAGTGTGTTTGCATCTGTTTCCTGCCCTTCAGATGACAGAGGACCGTGGAAGCTGCTGCCTCCTTTAGCTCTCTTCTCCAGGGGAATTGCCCTCGTCACTGTTTGGGAACCCCTGGTCCGAGTCCTGTCCTCTGAAGAGCCTCTGCCCCTCGTGGAGTCCTGAGTTGAACTTGGTGTTCACTTGGCCTCTGGCTCTGGCAGTGTGTTGTTCCTTCCGTTGACCTGCCACTGCTCTGTTAATGCAGATTGATCTTCATAATCTGTTTCTGCTTTAAGTGATTAACTCAACATTCTTGGCTCTTATTCTATCTTGTCCTTTGGGATATGAACCCTTATTTAAATTTGGACTGGTTTCCTGACTTGGCACAGTTGACCATGCCTGTAAGCTCAGTGCTTTGGGAGGCCAAGGCAGGAGGATCCCTGGAGGCCAGGAGTTCGAGGCCACCCTTGGCAACATAGTGAGACCCTGTCTCTACAAAAAATAAAAATTAGCTGAGCGTGGTGTTGTGAAGCTGTAGTCCTAGCTACTTGGGAGACTGAGGCAGGAGGATTACTTGAGCCCAGGAGTTTGAGTTTACAGTGAGTTGTGATCACACCCCTGCACTCCAGCCTGGGCAATAGAGTGAGACCTTGTCTCTGGGGCGGGGGTGGGGGGAGTCATGTCTATACTTGAGAAGTTTTTTTCCCTCACCTAGTTTGTACCTATAAAGTATTCATCAGTTTTGAGCAGTCCTTTTGCGATTGTTTTGAGTCTTGATTCTGGTGACCAGTAAGTTGTATATATTTGCCTGTCAAGTGGACAAACATGGCCTTTGTGCCTTTAAGTAATGGCTAAAAGTACCAAACAGAACAGGGCCTGGCATAGTTGCTGCTCCTCCTGTTCCTAGGCCGTAATCACCCCTGATTCATCAGACCCCAAACAATTCAGCTCCTCTCCCTCCTGTGCCCCGCCACCCAATCTCCTGCAGGAAGATGTCTAGAGACCCCTGTCAGCACTAGGCAGAAATCACCATCCATGTCCACCTTTCCTCTGATGCAGGCTCCCACTAGCCCCTCTGGCTTGTGCCATGCCAGCCGTGAACTCACCCTCATGCCCCACCCGAGCCCTTGCACAGGCTATTCCCTCTGCCTGGAATGCTCTTCGTCAGTATCCCCATGGCTCCCTCCCTCCCCTTCCCTTGTATCCTGACTCTCCCATAGCAGCTCTCTTCCTGTAACACATGTTCACAGGTTCATCTTCGTCACCCATCTCCAGCAGCTCCTGCAGGCTTGATGGCTGCTTTTAAAGGCAGGCAAGTCAGTGGCTCAGATTCTTGCAAACTTAGTGATTAGTGATTTCTCAACTCCCTCCTCATGCCTCCTCTGTCTCTATAGGCACATATTATTTCTTATCTCTTCTCGGAACCAAGCTGCCTGAATTTCTGAATAACATTGTTTAAGTGCTCTGTGTATGCAAAAGAAAAACAAGAGAATAAAAGGATTATTAAGGAAGAATTAATAATAGCCACATATTATGCTCTTTTTATACTCTGCCAAGTGCTTTACATGAATTATTTCCTTTAATTAGACAACCTTAAGAACATCGACATTTTTATGAAGCCCATTTTACAGGTGGGTGAGTGGAGGCTGGGAGTGGCTTAAATCACTTTCCCCAAACCAGGGAGTTAGTGGGAGCCAGAGGCAGGACCTGAGCTCGCGGGTCTGAGCTCCAAAGCTCATTCTCTGAACTGTGCACAGCCCTAGGCTGCAGCCAGAGATGCAGGACGCTGCGGGACCCTCTGGAGGTGGTCCTGCCTGTGCTTCCCTCTTCCCACAGGAAGCTCCCTATAGGCATCTGTGTTGGGCGTGGACTCTCAGTGTATCTGCATGTCTTCCTGTTGGCCAGAAACCAACACTGAATGGAAAACATGTTTCTGGGCATTTTAATGTACGTACTTGCCTTCAGTCAATCTCCTCCGCCCCCTTCCGCCCTGACCGCCTCCCTAATAGCCGTGGGACTGGAGCTTGAATGGCAACTGATTTCTGTCTGAGAGGACAAATCAGGCATCTTTGTCCTCTGCCACTGTCTGTTCCCCATCCTTAGGATGCACGATGCCAGAGCCCTCCACTGTGGTCTGTGACCACTTTGACCCACACCAGCAGGTCTCCATATGTTCCTTCCAGCTGAGAGACATCACATCCAAAGACAGTTTAGAGCTCTGAGGTTTCTTTCCCCAGAGGTCCGTGCTTTGTGCAAACTGTCTCCAGCCAAGCGTGCACAAGACTCTGTTCCTGATTTGCCTGGGCGGCTGAGCCATGGGCAGCTGAGCCTGCAGCTGCTGGACTCACTGCATTCCCACTCTGACTTTGGCATGAAAGACACACAAGTGTGCTTGTGAGAAATAGATCTTAACAGTGCCTTTTAACACCTATTTCAGGTGCTCAAAATGACTGCCTGTTTTACATTTATATTCTGGCAGTGCAAACTTCAATTGGACAGGAAATCTTACAACCTTTCTTCCAGGTGAAAAAGCGAGGCAGGGATGTTTATACAGTTCCATCCGTGTCATCCCACTTGGAAGATACTAGTAAAACACACGAACAGTAATACAAAAACCATGGTGTTTGCAATAGTGATAATGTTACTAGTGAAGGAAAAATAGAAACTTTCTGTAATTTGGAGATTCTAATTTTTATACGTGGGCTAAAAAAAAACCTGGAGAGAAGGGTGTTAAATGAGTAAGGAGTGTGTCTCTAACTAAATATAGTGTAAAAAGAAGAAAATACAAAGTCAGGCACAGCGGATAGAGGTGGATAGTCTAATCTCTAATAGTATAATGGGCAAAATTGTCTCAAACAAAATTAGTCTGCCTCTTGTTTACTCAGGGATGTGTAACTGTTTTCTGTGCACAAAATCCCCATGAAATAATTAAGTTGCAAGAATCTGAATTTTATATTTTGGAAACCTATCTGAGGTAGGTAGGAAGTTAATTTATATTTAGAAATTTGCTTGCATATGCCTAGTAGCTCCAGGGCAAATATTCCCAAATCCCAGACTATTTTTTTTTCTTTTTAAATTCAACAGTGACCAGTTGGTCTCTTGTAAGAATTACAGCTTTAAGTTAGCAAAGTCTAAGAGGGCTGGTTTTAATCCTGAACCTCAGAGGGTCCCTGCTTCTCAGATACTAAGTAGGTCACGTGCACAGCAGGTACTACATTGAAGGGAAATTGTATGATAAATAGGAAATCAGCGATTTTTACTTGGAGACTTGGCAAGGCAAATGTTTTTGTAATAAAAATAGATCGTGAAATAGAATCCTGAAAGCTGCCTGTTTAAATGTAAAACAAATGGCTTTAGTGATGCTTTAAGTGTGGCGGTCACTTCTGGCTGCCGCAGAAACTATAGAAAGTGCATTCTCTCTTCTTGGTGCTGTGGGTTCTTAGGGTGAATGCCTTGTGTGACGCTGAGTATGTGGAAGGACCATTCATTCTTGGTAACTATACACTAGGCAGAGGGTGGCATTAGCGAAGCTGCTGCGGGTTGGGTGTGTTTAAGATTTGGATTTATTTTTCTTTTAAGTTTTATTTTTAGTTCCAGGGTACATGTGCAGGATGTGCAGGTTTGTTACATAGTTAAACATGTGCCATGGTGGTTTGCTGTACCTATCAACCCATCACCTAGGTATTAAGTCCAGCATGTAGTTATTTTTCCTAATGCTCTCCCTGCTCCCTGCCGCCCCCCAACAGGCTCCAGTGTTTGTTGTTCCCTTTCCTATGTCCATGTGTTCTCATGATTCAGCTCCCACCTATGAGCAAAAACATGTGGTGTTTGGTTTTCTGTTCCTGCGTTAGTTTGCTGAGGATAATGGCTTTCAGCTTCATCCATGTCCCTGCAAAGGACATGGTCTCATTCATTTTTATGGCTACATAGTAGTCCATGGTGTATATGTACCACATTTTCTTTATCTAGTCTATCATTGATGGGCATTTGGGTTGATTCCATGTCTTTGCTATTGTGAATAGTGCTGCAGTGAACATATGCATGCATGTATCTTTGTAACAGAGTGGTTTATATTCCTTTGGTTGTATACCCAGGAATGGGATTGCTGGGTCAAATGGTATTTCTAGTTCTAGATCTTTGAGGAATTGCCACACCATCTTCCACAATGTTTGAACTAATTTATATTCTCACCAACAGTGTAAAAGCATTCTTACTTCTCCACAACCTCACCAGCATCTATTGTTTCTTGACTTTTTAATAATCACCGTTCTGACTGGTGTGAGACAGTATCTCATTGTGGTTTTGATTTGCATTTCTCTAATGATCAGTGATGTTGAGCTTTTTTTCATGTTTGTTGGCTGTATGAATGTCTTCTTTTGAGAAGTGTTTGTTCATGAGAGAGACATATTTGCTCCTCTGAGTAAAGGGTAAGGATGCTTACATCTGTGTGACAGCCTTCTCTCATTTTCAGAACCTCACTGTGGATCGCCATCGTTGGCCTGTAAACGATAGGTAAAGCAGATAGAGGCAGTCTCATCTGTCAGATGAAGACCTGATACACCTGTTGATTAAGAGGCTTTCTTCAGATCATGGTTTAGAGCAGTGTTTTACAAACTTGATGTGTTTGGAGTCTTCTGGAAATCTTGTTAAAAAGCAGACTCTGTTGCAATAGGTCCGGGTGGGTTCTGAAGTTCTAACAAGCTCCCCAGTGAGGCTGATGTTTCGGGTCCACTGTGAGGAGGCAGGGCTTAGAATAAACAACCGTGGGAAATCCAGTCCAGATCTTTGATGCGTCCTAGGTTAGGCCTGTCTGTTAGGCTGCCCTGGGTCTCTAGTGATGGACTCCAGGAGTCTCTCAAGTCTCAAATAAGTCTGAGTCATCAGGGATATTTTTTGAGAAGAGTTGTGCTGTCTGAAGAAGCAAAGAGTGAGTGTGATGGGGAAAATGCAGTGATTAAAAACATGGTAAGGTTTAAAGAAAGATTTGACCATATGCCAGGTGAACCCAAATGTATGGTGCTTTGCGTCTTTCCTGCCCTTTGGTTTTCCAGGGAGGCAAGGCCTTATCTCTTATGGAGCACAGGAGACACAGTGTGGGCGTTTGTTTTCTCAGCCATGGGCTCTAACCTAATTGTCAAGCCTACAAAAAAAAAAAAAAAATGCTGAAAATCAGCTTCTGACTAGATATCTGGTAGTACATAATCTCCATAATTTTCTCTCTGGGTGTATTATGCAAAAGATAATCCTTTGTTATTAAGAAACAATTTTTAAGGCAACTCCCAACTTTGAAACGGGGAAAAATCATTTTATTTACCTCTATGTGCTAGGGAACAATATTAAAGTTAGTTTTATACTTTTCCTTTAAGCATTTCAGATTATATTGCGCATTTCACCAACAATAGAAGCTTTCAGACTTTATATGTCTTGTAAAAAAAAAAAAGCCTAATATAGATAAGAATAATTTATTGATTTGAAACCCATTGTATAAGAAAATAGTCCAGTGAAACTTAAGTTCAAAGTTTTTTTTGTCTTGTGGGTGTAGCTATGTCAATATGCCTAGTTTATAGTAACATTAAGTCTAGCAGATTAGATATTAGGTATCAATTGAGATGTAAGCAGTAATAAACAGTAATGCCTAAACTGAAGTATATAATCTGAATCTTTATGATGACCAATTTATATTATTGTGAAAAACTTAGGAACTGATTTGAAACATGATTTACATGTTTTACATGAAACATAATTTACATGTGTCATATATAGTTTTCAATAATTTACATACCAGCAGGAAATTTTAGTGGATGATATAAGTGGAATAACTGCAGGTGAAACTTTGCTGGAAAATACAAGCATAGTGACATCTGTGCACCAAAAGCACCTGGGGAGATTTTTTAAAACATGGGCCAGACATGCCTTCCTGGCTGTCTCCCTCACTGTCAGTGAGTGTGGGGATGGGGTCTGGGCCTGAATTCTTTCTTTCTTTTTAGACTCCTCAGGATTCTGATTGCTGCCACGTTGAGAGGGTTGACCTCAATTCAGACCTCAGAGGGTGACTTGAGAAACTGTCACCACTTGGTGGCAGTGTTGCTCCCCGCATCTTGATTGCCCTTGTTTCTTTCCAATCCCGGAAAAGTGTGCTTGTTTTTTTTTTTTTCCCTGCGTGTTTTTGTTTTTGATCTTGCTACAATATTTATATTCCTTGCTCATTTGCAACTTATTTGAATGGAGAGCTACTTTCTGAAATCTAGATGTTTTTCTTTTTCTACAGGGTTTTAGGGCATGGACAAAACAAGGAAGAAAAAACTTGTCTTCAGTTGGCAGAGACATGGATTTTTAAGATTGTTCTTGATTTACTTTCTGTATAACTTTGCTTTTCTGTGGTGAACAAAGACCAGGTTCAAGATAAAATATTGCAAGCCAAGAATCTGATTGTTCATGGATTTCTATGGTTAAAGATACTTGATCACCTCCCCATCCGCCCCCCGCCCCACCCACCCTGCGCCGCCCCCACACCCCATTGTGCTTCTTGGCTTGTCATTTCAAAAGTCAAGGAAGTCACAGTGAATGGCAAGATTTTACCTCGACTTGCTATTTTTGTGCCTGTTAACAATTGTGAGTTAACACTGACTGAGCTTTTCCTAGTGAACCTCTGGCGTTTAAACAGCCAGTCCATAACACTGTGTGAGGGCTGGAGCTAAGGTTATTGGTGACACAAGATAGCACCTGAGCCAGTGCTGCTTGGTAGGAGGACTGAGGGGAAGAGGGCTGAGGGCTTGGATGCTGAAATGCTAGAGTCACATGGCCTGGATTTGAATCCCTGCCCTCCTGTTCTGATACCAGCTGACCCATGACGATGCTATAGCACCTGACAGCAAATTCCTCCTTAGGGCTGGTCTAACTCTAGAGTGTGTGCCTGTGTCCTGCAGGAGAATGTCCAAAGTGGGTGATCTTGATCTGTTAACCTTTGAACTTTAACCTATACCAGGGAACCATTGAAGAGTTTAAAGCACGTGAATGACAAGTAGTTTGAAAATATTTCCAGGGGGATAGAATTTGTGGACATATCTGAACATGAGCAGCATCAAAATCAGGGCTGGGACTAGAGTGAGGCCAGCACGTGTCCAGGGTGCAAAATGTAAGGGGGCATTCACTTTCAGGGCCTGGCAGGTGTGGACCCTGAACTTCCAGGACCTTGAGAGTGAGTGTCTCCTAAGGATTACACCCTGGGGGCCTGTTTGCCTCATCCTGGTCCCTGGTCCTCTGTATACCCTATTGCCTGCTTCAGTAAACAGGCAGCCCTGCAAGGGAAGGAAGGGTTGGATCAGCTCTGAGGAGGGAGTTTTTTAGAAGGATAGGTTTGTTTTGTTTAAAAAACAGCTTTATTGAGATATAATTCACATCCTATACAGTTCGTTCATTTAAAATGTACAGTTCAATGTTGTGAGGTTATTTTTTGGTATATCCACAGAGTTGTGCGACCATCTCCACAATCTAATTTTTTTTTTTTTTTTTTTTTTTTTTTGAGACGGAGTATTGCTCTGTCGCCCAGGCTGGAGTGCAGTGGTGCGATCTCAGCTCATTGCAACCTCCGCCTCCTGGGTTCAAGTGATTCTCATGCCTCAGCGACCTGAGTAGCTGGGATTACAGGCGTGCCCTACCAAGCCTGGCTAATTTTTATATGTTTACTAGAGACGGGGTTTCACCATGTTGGCCAGACTGGTCTCCAACTCCTGGCCTCAAGTGATCCTTCTGCCTCAGCCTCCCAAAGTGTTGGGATTACAGGCGTGAGCCCGACCCACCGCAGTCTAATTTGGAAACATTTTTTGTCCCCCTAGAAAAAAACCTGTAGCTGTCACTTGCCAATCTACTGCCGTCCACCTCTAACCATAGACAGCCCCTAATCTGCTTTCTGTCTCTATAGATTTGCCTATTCTGAACACTTCATCTAAGTGCAATCATATAATATGTGGTCTTTTGTGTCTGGCTTCTTTGATTTAACATGTTTTCAAAATTCATTATGTCATAATACATACCAGTAATCCATTCTTTTTTAATGACTTATTAATATTCCGTTGTATAGAGACATCACATGGTTTATCCTTTACCAGTCGAGAGGCATTTGGATTGTTTGCAGTTTTGGCTGTTATGGATAATACCGCTGTGAACATTGATGTATGTGTTTTTGTGTGTTGAATGTGAGCTGGTGTGGAACCTCCTCCTCCAGGGGGGCCTTACCTGTGATTGTACCCACTGGGATGGTTAAGCCAGCAGGGATGGGAAGGGTCTGGTCCTGCTGGCCCCAGGCTTTCCTGCAGGCTGCCACGTGCGTTTCTTCTGCCTAGGCTGAAACGGAGGCTGCCCTGGTTTCTGGCACTGCCCTCATGAGTGTGTAGGAAGGCTGGGGGAAGCCAAGTCTCCAGGGTGCCTCCATCAGGGACCCTGCAGCTGGGAGGCAGCCAGAGGGCGACAGGTTGGTAGCATTCACACAGAGCTACATTTCTTTTTTTTTTTGAGACAGAATCTTGCTCTGTCGCCCAGGCTGGAGTGCAGTGGTGCGATATCCGCTCACTGCCGCCCCCACCTCCCAGGTTCAAGCAATTCTCCTGCCTCAGCCTCCCGAGTAGCTGGGACTACAGGCGTGCGCTGCCATGCCCGGCTAATTTTTTGTGTTTTTAGTAGAGATGGGGTTTCACCATGTTGACCAGGATGGTCTTGATCTCCCGACCTCGCAATTCACCTGCCTTGGCCTCCCAAAAAGTGCTGGGATTACAGGCGTGAGCCACCATGCCCAGCCTACATTTCTTTTTTTTTTTTTCTTTGAGATGGAGTCTTGCTCTGTCACCCAGGCTGGAGTGCAGGGGCACCATCTCTGATCACCGCAACCTCCGCCTCCTGAGTTCAAGTGATTCTCCTGCCTCAGCCTCCTGAGTAGCTGGGATTACAGGCAACTGCCACCACACCTGGCTAATTTTTTTATTTTTATTTTTTAACAGAGATGGAGTTTTTCCATGTTGACCAGGCTGGTCTCGAACTCCTGACCTCAAGTGGCCTCAAGAGGCCAATCCGCCTTGGCCTCCCCAAGTGCTGGGATTGTAGGTGTGAGCCACTGCACCCACCCAGCCCGTAGCTACATTTCTGCCAGCTATTTGCAAACTGTGCCCCAAAATCCCCTGGAGGACTTGTAGAACCACCAGTTACTGGGTTGCATCCCCAAATGTCTGATGCTGGAGATGAATTATCTTGGGTGGAGCCCTCAAGCCGCAGCAGCTGATAAGCATGGGGACCTCCTATTCTGATAAAAATTCCAAAAAAGTCCTGAGTGATTAATAAACAGCACATTGAAAATTAGAAATGAGTTCTATGGCAGGGGATGAAACAGCCAACAAAGCCTATTTTCTTTGCAATGAAGCGCATCAGATATTAATAATAGCCATTGTAATTATCTTTATCATGTATTAGGCATTTTGTGTTTTCACTTTTACACAATTAGATGATCCCCATAGGTATTACTGCCCTTTTTTTTTTTTTTTTTTTTGAGACAGAGTCTCGCTCTATCCCCCAGGCTGGAGTGCAGTGGCACAATCTTGGCTCACTGCAACCTCTACCTCCCAGGTTCAAGCTATTCTCGTGCTTCACCCTCCTTAGTAGCTGGGATTACAGGCGCCTGCCACCAGACCCAGCTAATTTTTTGTATCTTTTTTAGTAGAGACAGGGTTTCGCCATGTTGGGCAGGCTGGTCTCGAACTCCTGACCTCAGGTGATCCGCCCGCCTCGGCCTCCCAAAGTGCTGGGATTATAGGCGTGAGTCACCACACCTGGACTTACTGCCCATCTTTTAAGAGATGAGGACAGAAAGATTGAGTGACACAGTTATGTCTCCCGCAGCTCTTGGTTCACATAGCCAGGATTCGTATCAATCTATTAAGCTCTAAATCTAGTCTCTTAATCACAGTAATGAACCGTTGACAGTTTTACGAGTAAATTATCAAGAGTTTTGATAGGTTTGCTCACTTAAATTAGTGCTTGTACAGTGATGGGCTGTGTTAGTGTGAAGGAATGTATCTTATGTTGGAAGTACTCTAGAATTAAATGTTAACTCTTGCTAATAAAGCATACATTTGGGGCATTATTAGCAACTTTTTTTTTTTTTTAGCAAAATTAGAGGCTTGCTAGTTGAGTGGTTTCTGTTATTTATATTTATTTATTTGTTTGTTTGTGACAGGGTCTTGCTCTGTCACCCAGGCTGGAGTACAGTAAGTAGCACAATCATAGCTCACTGCAGCCTCGACCTCTTGGGCTCAAGCAGTCCCCTGCCTCAGCCTCCTAAGTGCCTGGGACCACAGGTGCGCATCACCACGCCCTGCTAAATGTTTACAGTTTTTGTAGAGACAGGGTCTCACCATGTTGCCCAGGCTGGTCTTGAACTCTTGAATTAAAGCAATCCTCTTGCTTCAGACTCCCAACATGCTGGGATTACAGGTTGTGCCACTGCGCCAGGCCTCCATGTATTTGAATGAAAGAGCGGACAGCTCCTGGAGGTGGCAAAGCTATGCATGCCCCCCCTGGAGGGGAGCTGGGGGCTCTGGGGTTACAGTGATGGCACATTCAGGGAGCTCTCCACTTTGCAAGATCCTGAGATAAAGCCAAAGGATGCATTAAACTGCTTCTAAATGAACTTTTTCCAAGTGAATTTGTTATATCACTTCTATATAAATGAAAATATTTGCAGCATGAGTACTAACAAGATTTTTTTTTTCTTTTACCCTGATGGAGTCTCGCTCTGTCACCAGGCTGGAGTGCAGTGGTGCAATCTTGGCTCACTGCAACCTCCGCGTCCTGGGTTCAAGCGATTCTCCTGCCTCAGCCTCCCGAGTAGCTGGGATTACAGGTATGCACCACCACGCCCAGCTAATTTTTGTATTTTTAGTAAAGATGGGGTTTCACCATGTTAACCAGGATGGTCTCTATCTCTTGACTTTGTGATCTGCCCGCCTCGGCCTCCCAAAGTGCTGGGATTACAGGTGTGAGCCACCGCTCCCGGCCAAGATTTTAAACATTATTTACCAAAGTAGGAGCGTGGTAATTCTGGTCTTATATAATTCTGAAAATGATTTCTAGTACCAAACTATGAATTTTATACTTGAAAGAATGATGGGTTTTTCACAGAAAGTTGAAGTTATTATGGTTTGTTTCCTGTTCAGGTGTTTTTGCTGGAGAATGTTTGATGAACAGCAGTTCTGGTGATGAGAAGTTATGGATGTACACAGCTGGTGTGGTTTTTAGGATTTTATTTTGCAGCAGCATCTTCCTGAAACAGTTGCCAGGGGAAGGCTTTCCTTCTTCTTACTGGTACCAGCCTTTTCTCTTGCAGACAAGGCAGTAAGGGAGGGGTGGGAGACAAAACAGAAGCTGTTGGTTTCTTCAGCCTGGCAAGGATTCAGATTGCAGGTTGTAGATTGGAGGCCATCAGTGGGGATACCTTTCCTGACAAAGTGGTGTTTCTTCCTGGCACTGCTTGCCAGAGAAGTTTCAGTTCTTCATTCTCCCTCAGAGAAACCCATATGGACCACATTCTGATAGTTTTCTTCTGTTTCCCCTAACACCGAAGGCTCAGCCCCTGGTGCATGTCCCAGTGTATAGCAGGCTGCATACAGTGAGACCAGATGTTCTGGTAGTACGAAAAGTCACCGAGTTTCCATTCACTTGTGGGTGGCAGGTATGGCCCTCCTCACCTCCCATGGCCCAGGTTTCTCTGTCCTGCCGTTTTTACATTTTCCAGGCTTTCACCTCCAGGTACCAAAATTCACGTCATTTAGAGATTGTGTCTGCCTGCCAATACGCTGATGTACCTGTGAGGGATTGTTCTCGCCTGACGAGAGGTCTGGATGATGAGAGAGCAGAGCTGGCCCTGGGGCTCAGTGGTGACACCCTCGAGCTTGGCTGCTTCTGTTCTTCTGCTTCCTCTGCTTGGATTCCTTCGCCTTTGGCTTCCCCTCCAGTTCCAAGCAGAACAAAACAGGAGATATCAAGGAGGAAAGGGGGGGACCCCTCTATATCCGGAGAGCAAAACTGTTGCGGAAATCCCTAGTGTACTTCCATTTGTGTCTCATTATCTGAAACCGAGTTACCTGGCTGGTCACGTGCAGCCACCAGAGGCAGGAAGATAGTGATTCTGCCTGTGTGGAATGTTCTAGCATTCCCTGGTAGCTTTTGTTTTTTCAGGCAGCCATGACTTTGCATAGATCATTTCCTTTTGCCCAGGACACTCCTGCTCGTTTTCTCCCCTCCTCACCAAACCCACAGTGCATTAACAGCGACAGACTTCTCCTCATCCTCTCAGGCCACTTGGATGTCACCATTTCTTCTCTTTACCCCTCAGGTGTAGTCAGCCTCTCTGTGCCTGATGTTTTATGGCTTTGTGTATGCCCCGATGGAGAGCGTCTTACTGTGTCTTCGGGTTATTTATCGCAACCTCGCATCTGCGCTATCCTGTACAGTAACCAACAGCCACATATCACTATTTAAAATTAAATATAAACTAATTATATTTAAATGTAATAAAAATGTAGCCCTTCACATTAGCCTCATTTCAAGAGCCACATGTGGCTACCGTATTGTAAGCGGAGCTCAAGAACATTCAGCAATATTGTGAGAGTGGCTACCATATTGAGAGCAGAGCTCTAGAACATTCCCTTATCCCAGAAAGTTCTCTTGGACATGCTGCTCAAGGTGGTGAACTCTGAGATCTCCAGTCCCCCCAGCTCCGTCACTCAGAACCACAAATGTGGCACCATCAGCCTTCAGGGTGGTGCTTGTGTTGTACTGTCTCCTGACTAAAGAAGTAAACTTCAGGCAGTCAGGATTTTCTACAACCCACACTGCTCCTAAAACTAGTGTTACTGGATATGTAAAAGCTATTGAGCCCAGTGCTTTCAAGGAATCCTAAAAGCAAGTGGGGACTGTCATGTATCCAGGTTCCTTGTTTTGCAGAAGAAGAAATAGAGGCTTTAGGGGAAAGGGGTCCACTCAAGGTCATACAGACAAGGTCATACAGTCAGTGGTAGAATGGACTGGAATCTTGATTGTTCATCTCACTCCCCTTTCCATTGAGCCATAACTGATTGAGTGTCACCAACCTGTTTGTTTTCCCTGATTATGTTCCCTTCTTGCCTGTTTAATCAGGTTTCAGCTCCTTGCGAGAGGAAGTTGTTTTCAGCTTATTAGCCCCCTACCTGTAGGCGGTGCTCTGGGAACGCTCAGGAAGCAGATGCATGTGAGCCTGTCTCAGCCAATGATTGCTTAGTTGCAAGAAACAAAAAAATGACTCAAACTAGCTTAATCAAAAGGAGGCTTTTAAACAGCAAGGTAAGGGTAAAGGCTGGGAACTAGGAAGTTGTCAGGAACCAAGGCTGTCTCTCTGGATCTCTCTTTGAGGCCATGTAATTTTTTTTCCCTCTCGGTCTCTTTATTCTGCACACCAGCTCACCCAGCTTGCTTGTTACTACATGCAGTCATGCCAACCCCCAGATCTGTATGACCTGTTAGCCTCAGGGGCACCCACGTAGCTGGCTGCCAATCTGTGTTACCCACGTAGCTGGCTGCCAATCTGTGTTTTCTTCCAGATTTCGAGAGGGAGAAGTGATTGGCCCAGCTCAGGGTCACTTACCCAGGGAGAGGTGGGAGAAGTATGGAAGCACCATGGTATCAGGGAACCCCTGGGCCAAGCTTGTCCAACCCGCGGCCTGCTTTCTTTCATTTTTTCTGTTTTTTGTTTTGTTTTGTTTTGTTTTTTTTACAGATCATCAGCTATTGTTAGTGTATTTTATGTGTGGCCCAAGACAGTTCTTCTTCTGCTGTGGCTCAGGGAAGCCAAAAGATTGGCCACCCCTGTCCTAGGCCATTATCTGGGCTGTGGGAGGTGTGGAGCAGGGTCAGGGCTGGAGGGGGAGGGCATAGCCTCCAGCCACCATAAGTTGGTGTGTTCTTGGTAATTATATTGCTTGTCAACCGAAGGCAGAACCAGGACAATGAAAGTAATGAGAATCCCTAGCTTTGTAACAGTTAGTGGTTATCTAAAAGTAGGTGAAATTGTACATGAGTGAGTGGCATGAATTTCTTATTACTAAAGTGCTCAGATAGCTGGCTAACTTTCTGTCAAAGATCCCTCTGCTAGGATCAACATTTGATTAATATATTTATTCTGTAATAAGAATTTGGGATTCTTAAAGCAAAATAGTTGTCATGTGGCTGACTACACAACCAAAGATGGTCCAGGTGTCGCTGGAAGAGGAGAGACTGAAGAGCTGTTGCCAGGTTCCCACGTGGACCTTCAGCATGACCCGGCCATGGGGAGGCATCACACGCTCCTGCATCGCCCACATCTTGCCAAGCCATGGAAAACACTTGGGATTCATATCTAAATCCTAGTTTAAGCTTGGTGAGGACAGTGGCCTGGTGCAGAGTTTGGGTCATAGATGGTGCTTGGTTTCTTTTGTATAAAGGGGTATATGATTTTGGAATATTTACCAAATGTGGGCATTTTTTCTATAAAAATTATTGTATCTACTGAGATTATAGTATGTAAAAAAAACATACACATGGAGAAAAAATACAAAGAGAGCATTGATATTCTACAGAAGTGGCAAGAAGATGTGGTGATAGGTGATATTTTTGCCTTTTGTTTCAATTTTGTATTGTAGTGACTTTTTTGGTAGAAAAAACTAATTTCTAATTAAGGGAGAAACATTTGAAGTACATTTAGTCTTTCTAGAAAACCTCATCTTCTCATAGAAGTTCAAGATGGAGACATACTTCCATTGTGAATCATGATGCTAGCCATTATTCAGATTTGTTGCAAATGGACTCAGTTTTAAAATTGCTTCTCTCTTGTGGGCTAGAACTACAAATGATTGTTTGGGGATTTTTCGCCTTTTCTTCTATGGAGTTATTCAACTTGGCATGACCAGTGATTTGAGCTGAGAACATGGAACCCTTGATTTGCAGAAATCAAGCCCCCAAAGGTACAGATACAGTGGTCATTCTCTGAAGGGTTTCTTTTGTTCTTGGCCCTGCTGTCCCTGCTCTTACTGTGGCAGCTGAAGCTGCAGGTGCCTCTGAAGCCTTGCCATCCATGGTCACTTCCTGCCTGCTCCCCACCCACCCCTGGGAAAGAGCCCCCAAGTGTCCCAAAGCACTGTGTTGCCTAATGCTTGTTGAGAGTCTACATTTCTCTAGATCTAGCAGAAGTAAAATTTCAGTTTGTTATATTTATAGTTTCAGGAATAGTTTGGGAATGGATTTAATAAAAAATTTAAAAGCCCATCATTTTTATATCTCTTTTTCGATATTTGATGGTTTAAAAGACATCAAAGTTATCTTCTCCCATTACTCATCCTATACAATTAAAACCTGTTTTTTGAAGTTGTAATAGGTAAGTTAGCCTTAGGTCACCCCATATTTATGTAAACTCCAGCCCACTGCTACAGCTACTTTGGTTGTGATCTGTCATTGTGTTACCCACTGTAGGGCAGAAATGGTTTCTGCCTCATGCCGTTGCTGCTTTACTCTTCCTGAAGTGGTGTGGTTCTGTCTGTGTAGTCCTTGGCACACTATAGGTTCTCAGATGGCAGGGTAAAAAGTTCTTCTGTTTGCTTAAATCTCTCATAATACCCTGAGTCTGTGGAGCTCAATAAATTCTACTTGATATTATTGATAGATTATTTGGAGCCTTTTATGTTAGAAAAGGGATTCTTAATCCAATGCTCCATTTTACAGATGAGAAGACCGAGGCTCAAAGACCATACCCCCAGGAGCCATGATTTGCACTGTATTTAGGAATAGTATCTAGGGTCAGCACCTGGTGTTGGCCCACTGCAGAGCAGCCTGGTTAGGAGCCCTGGGGTTGGGCGGGTCTGGGCTGCTGGTGCCACAGCAGTCTCCCTCCCCTGGGACTTTGGGCCTGCTACCCACCCCTGTTCCTTCCTTTGTACTGTCTTGTTTCATCAGAGGCAGTATTGCATAATGAATGAGAGCTGGGGCCTAAATTAGGCACAGGTGCAAGCCCTCAGAAAACTATGTACACCTAGAGAGAGAGAGAGACACACGTCTGTATGGCAGAGAGGCAGGGTTTGGGAATGTTCTGATTTCATGTTTTGAATTGGTATGACCTTTGGGAGGATATCCTTGGAATCGCAGAGCTTCGTTTAACATCATGACTTTCCTGCCCACCCACATTTTCTGAGAGGCCAGAGTTTTAAATGTGGACCCCGTGAGCTTTTTTCTGTTGCCTCATTTTGGCCTGTGGCCTTTTGTTTTCTTGGTATGTCATGAGGCAAAATAAAATGAAACTCAGTGCTGGTTAATAACTCCCATCATAATGTATATTTCTGTGAATGGCTTTTTAGCCATTTGAGAGGAAAAAGGGTCATGTAAATTTCAGAAAGGCCTGATTGGCTGGAGAGTCAGTGTAGTGTCACAGTTAAGAGTATAGATTTAAAAAAATTTTTTATTGTGGTAAAAAAAGATGTAAACATAATACTACCATCTAAACCATATTTAAGTATAAAGTTCAGTAGTGTTAAGTATATTCACATTGTTGTGCAATGGATCTGCAGAATTTTTCGTCTTGTTAAACTGAAACTCTGTGCCCAATAAACAACTCCTATTTCCCCCTCTCCCAGCCCCTGGCAACCACCATTCTACTTTCTGTTTCTCTGAGTTTGACTGCTGTAGATAACTCATTTAAGTAGAGTCATACGGTATTTGTCTTCTTATTTCTGGTTTATTTCGCTTAGCATAATGTCCTCAAGGTTCATTCACGTTGTAGCATGTGACAGGATTTCTCTCTTTTTTTTCCCCCTTTTTTTTGAGTTATATTCTGTTGTATGTATATTTAACATTTTCTTCATTCATCTGTTGACATTCATCTGCTTCCACCTTTTGGCTATTGTGAATACTGCAGCTATGAACATGGGTGTGCAAATGTCTCTTCAAGATCCTGCTTTCAGTTCTTTCGGATATGTACCCAGAAGTGGGTTTGCTGGATCGATCATAGTGTAGTTCTGTGAGTAACCCTCATACTGTTTTCTGCAGCTGCCGTACCATTTTACATTCCCACCAGCAGTGCCCAAGGGCTCCAGTTCCTCTACACCCTCACCTATACTTGTCATCTTCTGGATTGCAGATTTTCTGGATCAATCTTCTGGATTACATTTGATTTTCTGTGTTGGGCCTGGATGTTTAGAACAGTATCCCTCCTTTGGAGTGGTAAATATGTAAGTTTTTATTATAAAATAATGGCCATCCTAGTGAGCATGAGGTAATATCTCATTGTGGTTTTGATTTCCTTCATAGTTAATGTGGTTGGGCATCATTTCATGTCCTGGTTGGTCATTTATGTTTCATATTTGGGGAAATGTCTTTTCAAGCCTCAAGTCCTTTGCCCATTTTTTAATTGAGTTATTTGATTTTCTACTGTTGAGTATGGATTATTAAATCAGACTGGCCTGAACTTAAATCGTGGCCCTTCCATTTTTGACCAAAAGCAGCTGTGCGTCCCATTTGTGCCTTGGTTTCTTTGGTGTAATGCCGGCAAATGATAGCCCCACCTTGTAGTTAAGAGTGTTGGGGCAGTCATTGAGGAAGCACTCACTCCACTGGAGCTTGTTACGTAAGGAGAAGGCAGCCGGTCCATTCCTAATAGGGGTCTGAAGGAAGGAAGAAGGGCTGAAGGAAGTAAAAAGAACCTCCTCTATGAATGGCAGCCATTCTTGAAATCCACCCTGGCTGCCTTCATTTTTAATGTCAGTGGACTTTTAAGACAACCAAAAGGATGTTCTTGGATGACCAGAGACTGTGGCAGGGGAAGGATGGTCATGTTGCCAAGGATCTCTCTCAACCTCCTGGATAGTGTGCTGCTGGTAGTTTGCACAATTGCTTCAGTTTTTTGGCGAAGTGCATGTAAAATCCTGAAGTCACTGCCAGAGGAAACCTGGTTCCTGAGACAGCAGCTTGATGCTCCTGCCCCATCCCAGGTGCACACCTCACTGGGCAGCTCTGGCTCTGAATTGAGGGACAGCAAAAACCTCTATCCAACCATACTGAAAAGCAGGCATTGGGGGCTTTGGGGGAAGGTTCTTTTCAAAACTCATGATGGGGAGAGACCAAAGGCTGGGAATCATTGTAAAGAGGTTAGTCATAGATGCTTCACTCTTTAAAATCATCCCAACACAAGGTTAAACAACATGCAGTTTTCACGATGTCCCAGAAAGTGACGAGTGCAGTGAGGTGAAACGTGGCCATCTGAGCACACAATGACCAGGCTTGGAAGGATCGATTTCCTCTGTGCTGGCCCTCGGAATTTAAGGCACAACTTTTAAGCTGAGTGTGCAGCACTCGATTTTCTGTGTTGGGCCTGGATGTTTAGAAAAGTATCTCTCCTTCAGAGTGGTAAATATGCAAATTTTTTACTGAATTACTTCATTTAACCAAAGCAGCCAACTTCTCCTGCCTCCCCTGTTTCTGTTTTGGGGTTGAATATTTGGTCCCATGTAACAACTCTTGATTCTTAATGATGCCAAATGGAAGCTGTGTGTGCTGGGATTTGCCATATTCAGTTATGGTCAGTAGAGACTTTCTTAGTCTCTTTTTTTTTTTTGAGACAAATTCTTGCTCTGTCACCCAGGCTGGAATGCAGTGGCCCAATCTTGGCTCGCTGCAACCTCTGCCTCTTTGGTTCAAATTATTCTCCTGCCTCAGCCTCCCGAGTAGCTGGGATTGCAGGCGCGCACCACCATACTTGGCTAATTTTTGTATTTTTGGTAGAGACAGGGTTTAGCCATGTTGTCCAGACTAGTCTTGAACTCCTGACCTCGTCATCCGCCTGCCTTGGTCTCCCAAAGTGCTGGGATTACAGGCGTGAGCCACCGCGCCTGGCCACAGTCAGTAGAGACTTTTGAAAGGAAATATTACCTCTTTAATGATGTTTTTAGTCCAAGTAAATTGTGGTAATGTTTAAGAAATTTGCTTACCACAAAAACAGTTTTCAAGGAGCATTTGAACTTGTCCACTTTAAGTCATAAAATGGATTAAAGTGTTTGAAATCTATTGGGATTGTAAATTTATGTCAGTGTACTGACTTTCAAGAGATCTTGATGATCATGTCGTCTGTTTTCATTTTCTACTACATGAGAACATTGAAGCCTGAAACTTAACACAACTAAAACCCGAGTTCCCCACTTGCCTAAGAGTCATGGATACCTAAAAAGTACGCTACTTCCCAAGTTGATTTCTTTCAGGATATGGGCCCTTCAAAGGAAAGCAGTGAGGCTGGGGTTTTCCAGGTGGAAAGGTCACATTTCCACATATAACTCAGCGAACATTGTGTTGGGTTGGGAGAAGAATTGGTTCACTATTTTAAACTTTTTGTTTCATCTTGAGGACTTCCCCATCCCCTCTCCTCCGCAAAGCACAAAAGTATTTCCTAATTTTTAAGTCATGGGCTTCCTTTAATGGATTCTGACCTCAGATCACTTCCAGATAAGCATTGTGTAATGGGATGGGTGGGGTTAGATATTTTAGTCACAGATGCATGAGAGGAGGGAGGGTGGAGGACAGCAAAGTTTATAACTGGAGCCTATAGCAGTTTATCTCTTGTCATCGGCAGGTCACAGAGTCTCACTTCAGGACAGCTGTGCAAGCAGAACCCCCATCAGGGTTTTCTTGATGCCGTTGACAATCACCTGTACATGCCTCTGGGACCTTTCCTCCTCCTTTCTCTTTTTATTTTTTTTCCCTTGGTCACATGTTTCATTCTACTAAATGTCTAACCAGCTCTTCTCTGCAAATTACAGAGCTGTGATGGCACCTTGCTTGTTGATTATTTCTGGTTGAATAGTTTCCAATGGGACTTCCCTGGAGATGAGTCCTGTATTAGTCCGTTCTCACACTGCTGATAAAAACATACCTGAGACTGGGTAATTTATAAAGGAAAGAGGTTGACTCACAGTTCAGCATGGCTGGGGAGGCCTCAGGAAACTTACAATCGTGGTGGAAGGGGAAACAAACATGTCCTTCACATGGAAGCAGGAGAGAGAAGTGCCGAGCAAAAGGGGGAAAAGCCCCTTATAAAACCATCAGATCTCATGAACTAACTCACTATCATGAGAACAGGATGGGGGAAACTGCCCCCATGATTAAATTATCTCTACCTGGTCCCTCCCATGACATGGGGATTATGAGAACTACAATTCAAGATGAGAATTGGGTGGTGACATAGCCAAACCACATTAAATCCCAAGTGCGCATGTCTGGCCCTGATCCCTTTATGTGAGACTGGGGTCATGATCCTCCTGCACCCATCTTCTGAGCCCTATTCCTACTTGGGCATGCTTAGGCACTTCAGCATCTGCATCCCATTGATGTCTTAAGGGTGGTTCCACACCTTGGAGGTGCACACGACACACTGCTGATGAAAACCTAGACTATAGAATGGAAGTTACATTTATTCATAGAGTGAAAATCCAAAAATAGATCAGAGAGAAGATATATGAAAATATCAAGAATGCTTATCTTAGGGAGGTAGGATTATAGGTAACTTTTTTTTTCCTTAGATAAATATATAGATAGATATATTAGTGTTTACAGTTTCTCTGCCACCAACCAAAATATTTTTTTCAGGAGGAAAAAAAACCCCAGCCAGCCAACATACCTAAAAACCATCTCCTGGGCCCGAGAGGGAAAAATTGGGCTCCTTTTCTTGAAATTGCCATTTGTGCCACTGTTGTATTATTTTACCAGTCACTCCAGATTCCAGGCTCCTCTACCTGAGTTCTCTCTCCTTCCACAGTGGAGCTCATACCTTCCTGTTTCCTGGCTGCCACTCAGATTTAGGCTCCATTTTTCAGACCTCAGTGGCTGTAATAGCTGTTCTTTCTACCTCTTAGGATGGTTCTTTCTGTAATAGCCTTTATCATCACATCATCAGAGGATGATAGCTCTTAATGAGGATCTAAAATTTGCAGGTAAGATATCCCTGCCTCTGACATGAGATAGATGTATTGCATGCTATTTAACATACAACTATACTGAGTGCGCAGTTGTATGTAAAAGCATTGTTCTAGGTATTGGGTTGAAAGTGGATCAAATGCTAGACAAAGGAGCGTACAAGTCTTGTAAGGAAGACAGCTGCCAAGAGAGAAGAAAGGATGGGGAAATGCTGCGTCTACTAAGTTCAAGGTTCTGAATTGGAAAGCTGCAGCTATTGAGTAGAAGAGTCTTTTAAAATTCCTAAAGGGTTTTTGTTATCTTTTATTGATGCAAATGCTATTTTGTGGCATAAACCTTAATAATTTTGGAGTTGAAACTCTTATCAGGATAAAATGATCCTTTTCTATCCCAAGCTTAATAAATATTGTTTAAGTACAAATTAAATAAATACATGAAATCTGCCCATCTATATTATAAATGTCATATGGCAGAAATTATACCTTGACTTTTGGTTCTTTCACAAAACCTTAATTTTTTTTTTTTTTTTTTGCCTTCAATGCATTTTGTCTGATTTTACATTAAAAGCCTGTAATTTCTCAAGTCTTGAGTCTGGGGAGCCGTCGTCATCCTTTTTTCCCCGCTCCCTTGTCTTCTGGATGTTCAAGCGATTTTAATTAGATGTTGGGCTTTTATGTCAAGTGCTGGCATTGCACTCCATGATAATCCAGGGACTTGGAAGCACATGTTATGTGTCGCCCTGGGTTGGTGCAGTGGAACTGGGGTGGGTTGGAAGTACTATTCTAAATCTGCTTCCTGCGATGGGGTAGGTCAGGTTGTCCTGTGTTGACAAGGAAGAAGTCTGGGTGAGGAAGCGGGATGAAAGCGGACCAGATGCTAGAGTCCACTTTCAAGTCCGATCCCAGGACCTGGCTTAAAGTTAAAGAACAGCAGAGATGAAAGGTGCCGCACAGCAGCACAGGTCGGTGGCCACGTTAATGACATAGAAAGCAAGTGCTGTGAATTCAAAAGAAAGGACAGCTCTGAGCCAGAGTACTTGGTGACTTTGCTCAAACAAATCCCTTTCTGGCACCCCCAGGCCTTCCCTCCCGCTTCAAAAAAATTCTGAATTGTGCCAATCCATTGAGGCTCAGCTCAAGGCCATCCCATGCCTTTCCATCGTAATAAAGCCTTGTTTCCTGGGCTTTAAACATATTCCTTTTTTCTTAGGTACAGATTGAACTTTTTTAAAAGGGAAGTTGTCAGAGGCTCTGTAAAACGTTAAATCAAACCTGCTTTGTTTTAGGGATGGGGTAGCTTGGAATCAGATTTGCTCCTGCTATGGACTGAACATTTGTGTCCCCCCCAAAATTCCTATGTTGAAGCCCTAATGCACAGTGTTACGGTGTTTGAAGGGAGGCCCTTGGGAGGTGATTAAGTTTAGATGAGATTGTGTGAATGAAGCCCTCATGAATGGGATTACTGTCATCCCAAAAAGAGGTAGAGACCCCAGAGCTTCCTCTCTCTTCACCCTGTGAGGATACAGCAAGAAGGAAGCTCTCCGCAAGTCAGGAAGAGAGAGGGCTCTCAGTAGAATACACTTGTACTGCCACCGTGATCTTGGACTTCCCCTCCAGAACTGTGAGAAACAAATGTGTGTTGTTTAAGCCACCCAGTCCCTATGATTTTATTAGAGCAGCCCGAGCTCCATTCTCCACTCCCTGGCTTCCTGCATGGACTTTGCAACCAGAGCTTCACGGGGTATAGTTTAATAGCTGTTTCTCTGTAACGCAGCCACTTTTCTCTTTCCAGGTCTAGTTTTGACCCTTATAACACTTTGTTAGGGGAGATTTGAGGGTGAGGAAGTTGGCTGGCTTTTCTTTTCACCATGTCTCAGTAGAAACAGAAGCAGAAAGGCCCTGAGATACTGAGCCCACCTTTCTCAGCAGGGTGTGACAGCCTGGAGTACCCTGGGCTGAGGAGGCCAGGGCTGGAGGGGAGGCTCCCACGGTGGAGGGGTTGAAAGCTGGGTTGTAATGAGCTGCTTTTCTGCAGATGCCTAAATGATGTGGGTTGAGAAATCGTGATCTTAGCTTTTAGTAGTATATTTTTCTGTTTATGTTAGGTGAGTCATCAGTCTGTCTCTGACTATGTTCAGATCTGGAAGTTTTCTGGAAGGAAATTTGTTATTGCTGTAATAGTGTAGGTTGTTGATCTGGATTAGCAGGGAGCGGCCCCTTAATACATTCTTAAGAAAATGGTATTTAGTTCAGTCTTTGGCTTTGAACTTTGCCTTTGACAAAGATAAAAGTGCGACTTGACTGGTGTTTGAAAAGCATGGTGATATGGCCAGGTGCGGTGGCTCACGCCTGTATCCCAGCACGTTGGGAGGCCGAGGCGGACAGATCACCTGAGATCAGGAGTTTGACACCTGACTTGGTCAACGTGGTGAAACCTCATCTCTACTTAAAATACAAAAAAATTAGCCAGGCGTGGTGGTGCGCACCCGTAATTCCAGCTACTTGGGAGGCTGAGGCAAGGGAATCACTTGAACCCTGGGAGGCGGAGGTTTCAATGAGCCGAGATTGCGCCATTGCAGTCCAGCCTGGGCAACAAGAGCGAGACTCCATCTCAAAAAAAAAAAGCAAGTTATATTACATTTTAAAACTCTATTTAATGGTCAGGTCCTCCATCCATAATGGGTAGAGTCATTGCTTAATTAATTTAAAACAATGTATTTAAAAGGTACCTTTGTTCCCTAGTGTCACATAAGTGAAACATCCAATTAAGGTAACTGTAATGTAAAGTAAGTGGCTAAAAAAGTGCTGAACGCCAGAGGCCAGAGATTCAACCTTTTGTGTGCGTTAGAATTTCCCAATTGTTCAAATCCGGGTTGCTGGATCTACCCCAGAGTTTTTGATCCAGTAGGTTTGGGGTGGGACCAAGAATTTGCATTTCTAACAAGCTCCCAGGTGGTGTTGAGGCTGAAGCTCGTGTGGGGACCACATTTTGAGAACTTCTCCTGTAGACTGAACTCATGGTCTAGGTTCTGTCAGCTGTGACCCCTGTGCTGCTGGAGGGAGTGGTCAGATGTCCTGACCTCTGTGCCCACAGTGAGGTCCAAGCTGAGTAGGTTTGACCAGCAGCTGTAATCACAGAGTGAACAATGTAAACGACCAATGTTGGGTGGTCTGACATCTTTTAAAAAAATCCACGTGGATGAGATCACAGGGTTAAGTGTGGACAGCAGTCAGGGTAACTCCACGTGGTTACTGCCCACGCACTCTCTGCTGTTTTTCACCTCTTCTTCAGAGTGTGGTCAGGATGGTGGCCTTGCCCAGCACAGGAGGCCCTTTTCCTTCTGACCACCTGACCTGACCCACCTCTTAGCATCTGCAGGCACTCCCTGTCCCTTCGCTGGGCCCCGTGGGGAACTACTTGCAGTCATCAAATTCATCATGCTGCTTTCTTTTAATTCCCACACTTGCCAAGGTGGGACTGCCCCGCATCTCCTTCCCAGTCGTGTGTCAGAACTCAGCACTGGACCTTTCCCCTTTCCCTACTCCCACCCCTCCCCACCCCCACGAACGTCTCACTTGGGATCATCTCTTCTGAGGTTGGGCCTGCACAGCCGCCCTCTGCACTCTCGCCACCTTATGGGCTGCCCTTGACCCCTTGGCACACAGACCTGGAAGCTGGCCTGCTCAGCTGTCTCCTTAGGGGTGGAGCTTGGTTTTCTTTCATCACTGTTCTGCGATGAATTGAATGCATGATTGGTCACAGGAAGGTAGGGGAGGGATAAACACCTTATGATATGTTTCTTATAAGGTTTTATATGTAGAAAGTTATATGAAAGTGTCAGATATCTATATATGAAGTATATGTGAAGTTTTATGATAGTTTTGCATAATTTAAGAATAAACTCTTTAAAGGAGCTGAGTCCCAATCCCTTGGGTCGAGAGTTGCGTGGCACCCGGGGCCTGCTTGTTTCCCTCCACTCTGCGTGTTCGTTGCTGGCCCCTCACAGGCTGTCCCAGACCTCTTTGACCTCTCTCCTTTCTGCCCAGTCTTCCCTGAGACGCTCCAGGCTCCCTGGCCTCCTGCTTCTCGGAGCTTCTCTTGTGTTTGTTTTCTGTGCTCAGGGCGCCATGGTGCTATAGGCCACAGAGGAGGCGTCTGGGGTCCCTCGGGGCAGGTGCAGCAGGAGGAAGCCGTCTCCGAGGGCATGACCTTGGAACTGAGCATTGACAGAGGAGAGTCAGCCAGACAAAGAAAGGCCAAAACCCCACCCCTCTCCCACCCTATTTCTACGTGACCATGGGCCCTGGACACAGCAAGACGGTGACCCCGGGCCTCCTATTGTTGCGAGGAGCCCCTGGGAAAATGTTGGCATTTTCTTCATAGAACAGGTTTCTCTTCTCCAGTATTCTTCAGTAAATCAACTTTCTTTTTTATCCCCAACCCCAGTCTGATTGCAAAGAAGTCTAAGCAACAGAAAGATTTTGCCAAATAGATTATCTTTTTTAGAACAAAATAGATAATGATATTAATAGGAATTCAGCACTTACTCTTGTCTAAGTACTGTTTTTAAGTGCTCTCAAGGATTTTTCATTTAATCCCCACAACAAAGCTGTCGGGGGTGGATGCTGTTATTATCGGTGATTTATGAATGAGGAAACTGACACAGAGGGGTGGTCGAGGAGCTTGCCCATTTCCTGGTAGTTAGTACCAGGGCTGGCATCATCAGTTGCCTGCTCCTTTTCCTCTTTGCTTTTGTGTCCATTACCCCAAGCCATTAGGATGAGCCAGCCAAGTTCTAGTCCTGGCTTCACCACGTAATTAGCTCTGTGTCCCATGCCTTGCCGTGGAGGGATAAAACCGATTCCTAGCTTATCCGTTGGTGGTGAAGATGAAATCAGTGGGGTACTTGTAAAGCATACTGCCCAGCACATAGTAAGTGCCCAGAAAATGTGACGTCGGACCTCTTTAAGCTTCAGTTTCCACATCTGGGAAGAGAGGGGGAGTTGAGCTAAGTCATTTTCCAGTGTCCTTTTCAGCTCCATGTTTCTGTGAGCACTGACAGTTTCCCCACAATCCTGAAGAAAGAAGGAAAATAAGGGCGGGGTGGCGAAGGTCGCCACTGTGACGTGGCTGCTGGTGGGAAGTCCCTGGGGAGGCAAGGCCCAGCTTCCCAGACACAGCCCTCAGGTGCTCATCCTGGTGGCACTGACCAGGGGCCATGGTGGGCTTTTCCACCCCACCATGTCTCATAAAATTACAAGAACCACAGTTGAAAATCAGTGTTACAGAAATGGTAATAGGATAGGGCAAACTGTTACAAAGATCAGCACTTAAGATTCTGGCTGAGGCTGAATATTTGTTTCTCTTTAGTTTTGTTGTCTTTAATCAAGAACTGAGAGCCCTGACTTTCAGCTCCTCAAAAAATACAGCTTCCTTCCCCTTGCAGATGCAAAAACAAACGCCACTTCTTTCCAAGCATAATTTTCTCCCATGCATTATCTCCTGTCTACAGCTTTTTCTTGATCCTTCTCCAGCTCCTATAGACCTCCCATTTAGAGCCACCAGCCGCCCATCACTGGGGCCGCGCAGAGCTCTTGGTGCTCTGTGCCCTGGGCTCGCCCACCCAGGCCTGTTCTCTGTGCCTCTTCCTGGTTCTCTTCCCTGGACTTCCCACCGCCGTGCGGTCTTCAGTGCTCCTCTGAGCTGTTGTCATGACCTCTAACCAGACTGAGTCAGGACTTTTGACTTCCTCATCTCTAAGTCATCCTTACACAGCCTTGGAAGTTTACCCTAAATGGCTATTTTGGGAGAGAGTGGGGATAAAGATCTGCAGGCCTCTTGCTCCTGGTCCTTGTTTCTGCTTATCTTGGCTTCTGTTTTTAAGTGTGTGTGCACCTCTTTCCTCATTACACCCTTCCCCTCCGCATGGCTCCCATCTCAGGCAGAGTTAGGTGCTCTGTTTTGTGTCCATAGCTCTTTTTCGAGCCCTTCTTCTCACTGTTTGGTAGTGGCCTTTCATGTGTGTCTGATCCACTACGCTGTGCACTCCCTGCCTGCCAGGATATGGTTAAAGTGCTAAAGAATGTATATATGAGATCACTTTTGCTTAAAAAACCCCCAATCTTCTGGAATTCCCAATTTCTAACCAATTAATATGTGGATTGACTAGACCTTAAGCAACCAAGAGTCAGCCAGCCTTGTCTTCTGTATTCAGGCGCATACTATCTGGTCGTTAGACAAAATGGGTCATTATCAGTGATGAGTTAATAATTACCTGCATATCTTGTTTATGCTGGTTCTTTACCTAAAGTGGCTCCCATCAATTAAACCTGTATAGATTTTACCTGTTCTTCCAGAACCACCCCCCTTTCCACAAAAACTGACAACAATGATGGTAAGAAGAATGGTAGTTGACATTTTATTAAATGTTTACTGTGTGCAGGCTTGTTTTTTCCCACACATTTACCTACTTAATGCTCACAATAATCCTATGAACTAGTCAGTTTTATGCAGATTTCGCAGATTAGGAAACTAAGGTGGCAAGTGATCAGATAACCTGTTTGAGGTTGAGTAGCTAGATCATGGTAGAGCCAGGTTCGATCCCAGATACCTGGCTCCAGGGCCCATGCTCTTGACCTTATAAACAGCTGAAATTCATCTTTTTTTGCTGAACTTCCAGAACACTTTCTTTGTATTTCCCTTATTTTAGTAGTCATGTACTTCTCTGCTACCCTGATTCATACTTGGATTTCTAGCAGCATGCCTGGCATGAGGCAAGAACTTAACACTATTTCTTTATACCAAATGAATGTTGTCTTTTTTTTTTTTTTTCTTGAGACAGAGTCTCGCTCTGTCGCCCAGGCTGGAGTGCAGTGGCACTATCTTGGCTCACTGCAAGCTCCACCTCCCGGGTTCATGCCATTCTCCTGCCTCAGCCTCCCAAGTAGCTGGGACTATAGGCGCCTGCCATGGTGCCTGGCTAATTTTTTGTATTTTTAGTAGAGACGGGGTTTCACCGTGTTAGCCAGGATGGTCTCGATCTCCTGACCTTGTGATCCGCCCGCCTCGGCCTCCCAAAGTGCTGGGATTACAGGTGTGAGCCACCACGCCCGGCCATGAATGTTGTCTTTAAAAAATTCTGTTTTCCTCTAGCTAGACTGTCATATAATGCAACTGTAGGAAATAATCAGGTTCTCTTTGGAGTGTTTTCCATAAAAGATCCACAGAAGTCATGGCAGGGTTGAGAGTGGACTTGGGCAAATGAATCCGTTCATTCATTGAATATTCCATGCATATCTGCTGTTTCCCAGGCATGGAATATGGCAGGGAACACAGAAATCTCTGCCTCCTGGGCTCTGCTTTCTGTTGTAGTAGAGGTAAAGCTGCTTATACTTTGTAAACAATTTGACAACATTAAGTCTACATGGTCATTTTACTTTGTTTTTTCTAAGAAATTTTGAGCTGTTCGTAACAACAGACGCTGCAGATGTTAATCCCGTTGTTGTTAACTTTTCTCCAGAGATTTAATGTTCAGTTTTCTCCTTTCCAGAATCGATTTATGTTGTTCAAACAGAGGTTTGAGAATAACTGGAATTTTTTTAACTTCTTTTTTTTTTTTCGCATGGAGTTCAGAATTTTCAAGAGGGATGAAGAGAGTTATAAAATGCTCTATGGTGGGTAACACACAGAAAAAGCCAGAAAATTGGAGAATAAGGATCTGTCTACTCGTTTCCTTCTAGAGCTCCTCTTTCTTACAGGGCATTTAACATGTGATTTAATGTCATGTCTTTAAAAGGAGGAGAACTGCAGTTCAGAACTTAATGTCAGTGCTTTGTGAAAGTGCAAGAAAGAAGCCCTGTATTCTGCACTTGAGAGAGCCAGATACTGGGCAGATAGGAGGTGGTGTGCACGTTGCTTTTTCTCTTTCTCGATGATGGCATTGATTCTGTTCATAACAATGATGCAATGTCATCCTCTTCCCCACACATTTGTGTGCAGATAGAAAGAATGCAACAGCACAGGAGAAAGAATGCAACAGCACAGAGTTGTTGGGGAATAATTTGGCATCTAAAATATCGACTTACCAGCATAGATCATATTTATGACTCTGTTGGGAGTGTCACAGCAATGATTTAATAGGAGGCAGTTGTCTCCAAGGCCTCCTGAATTATGACTGGTTTTAAAATTCTTAGAACCCATTGGAGGCTATTGTTTCTGAAAGGCTACATAATTTAAGTGCTCCACATCCTGTCATTAGAGGAGATGTCAGAATAGTAAAATCTAATCCTGGACTAAGTTGTTATCGCAGCCCTTTGGTTTGGTGGCTTTGCCGACTTTATAAATATGCCTGTCAGTGCCTGTGGTCTCCACAGTTGGGCAGTCGGCGGCGAATATCATTTCTCACATTTTACACTGGGGGACTGGAATCCAGAAGGCATATGTTTTCCCAAGAGGCACCAACACAGTTGGCCCACGAGGTAGAGCAGCCCCTCCTTCGGCTCAGCCTGCACTGCACTGAGCCAAGCCAAGCTTCCTACACTGGCCTCTGTGCAGCTGTCTCAGCAAGAATGCAAGTCAGGGAGAGAAGCCGGATCCCTGGGATTGTTCTAGAGAATAGAAACCTCAGAGTAGCCCTCCTTAGACCACCTAACGCATTGCATCGCTGCATACATGTAAGGGACTCAGTGCTGGTAGGATTGGCTTAGGAATGATGCAAGTGAAGACAGTGCCCCGGTTTATCATTAGAACAAGGTTCTCAGCTGACAGTTGCCTCAGACTTTGATTTTGTTCTCCTCGACCTGCCACTCCACTCGAGTCCACATCTCTCAGGACTGCACACGCGTGAAGGAGGACTGATTACAAACCAAAGCCTTGTCCCCAGTCTGGATCTTTTTGCATTGTTGAGAAAGCAGCTTACTTTCTTTGGACTGATTCAGCAGGCCAAATTTAGAACAAAGATTTTTAACTATCTCCCTTTATAAATTACTGAGCTGTTTGGTAGCCAGGCTACTCTTAATATGAACAAAAAATATTATACAAATTTGTTGTTAATTGTAAACTATAAAAATCAGTAATTGTTACCATGTGAAATGAATTTGGATAAAGGAGATACATTTTTGCCCCTTCCCAGGGTTTAGGAGAGACAAAATGGTGAGATTTTAGCTCTGAATCAGAGGTTCTTATTAGGGGTGGTTTTGTTCCTCCTGACCCCTAGGGGATATTTAGCAATGCCTAGAGGCATTGATGGTGGGCAGATGCTACTATGCCCTCTGCTAAACATTCTACAGTGTATAAAACTGTTCCTCCTGACAAAGAATTATCCAGCCCCAAAATGTCAGTAGTGCTGAGGTTGAGAAACCCTCCTTTAAACTCTTGGGTTTATTTGCTGACCTTTACAGTGGATCAGCTTTTATTTAGTTCATGTAGAGGTGAAATTAATACTAGTGCTCAAATATGTCTTTGTATTCTGGACTTGGCCTGGATCCCCTGATCAAATTTGGGACAAGCTCCTGCCATGTGTTGAGGACCTGAATTCAGGCAGCTAACAACAGTATTTGAACTGTGTTTTCAGTGGTGGGAGTGAAGGAGATGAGCCGACGTGCTAGGAAGTACATAGGGTTGCATGAGGAAATAGAGAGTAAAGCTGCAGCGTGGAGCCCTGCTATTCAGAGTGTGCTTGGAGAAACAGCAGTGGAGGCATTATTGGGGAGCTTGATGGAAATGCTCCCCTCAGACTTGCTGAATCAAAATCTTTAATTTAGCAAGATCCCCAGTGAGGCTTGTGCATGTAGAAGTTAGAGAAGCACGGGGTAAACTCTTCTTTTTTTTACTTTGGAGGAAAATACACCTTTTTTCTTATCATGGCTCTGACCCTTACTAGCTGTGTGACCTTGGCCAAGTTATAAAACCTCACTGCACCTTATTTGTTTTAGCTGGAAAATGGAGATCATAATATCACCTGTCCTATGAGATTGTTGTAAGAATCAAACAAGCTTATTTATGCCAAGAACCCATATGGTAAAAGCTCAACAAACTGTCACTAGTGATAATAAGAAAAAGATCACAAAAGTAGAAAACATTAGGGAGACAGCTTAGGTCTTAAATCTCACAGTTGTCATCACCAAACAATACTTGTATTTTTGCAGATCCAGTTTCTCTGAATACTAAAATAAAACCGGAGTTTCATAAACTTCTATAGACAGTGGTCCTTGTCAGTAGCCCAAGTGGCGGAGAGTACATGGATCTGGGGACAAGCAGCCTCTACTGTTAGGAATGTTCCATCCTCCTGGCCTGAGTTACACCTGCTCATTGTGATTCCGAATTTGAAAGGAACACAGTAGGAATTTTCAAGACCCTGGGAAGAGGAAGGCTGTGGTAAACAGGAAGGATGAGATTAGAAGAAGGAGTTTAGGTGAGGTGAGCCCTTGTTTTACTAGTAGGGTTTAAGAATATCCAAGTCAGCTGGACATGGTGGCTCACACCTGTAATTCTAGCACTTTGGGAGGCCGAGGTGGGCAGATCACCTGAGGTCAGGAGTTCGAGACCAGTCTGGCCAACATGGTGAAACCCCGTCCCAACTGAAAATACAGAAATTAGCAGGGCATGGTGGCGCATGCCTGTAATTCCAACTACTCACTCGGGAGTCTGAGGCAGGAGAATCGCTTGAACTTGGGAGGTAGAGGTTGCAGTGAGCCAAGATTGCGCCACCACACTCCCGCCTGGGCAACAGAGCGAGATTCCGTCTCAAAAAAAAAAAAAAAAGAATATCCAGGTCAACCCCACCTAACCCTCAGCGGGGCTCCCTTCTGTTGCCTGGCTGGGTCCTGGGTTCTCTTGACGCACACGAGATTGTGAGAGTGCATGGAAACACTGCCCTCGCTATCAGGACAGCGCCTGCCATGCCAGCCAGAACACATCATGGGAATTGCAAAACTCTTTTGCAAACCAGTGAGAGATATGCTTCCAATGTGAGGTGAAGCAGAACTTTAATCACAGCTGCAGTGTTCCACAGAATTCCAAGAGCCAAGATGGTAAAAGAATAAAAAAAAGAAAGGAAAGGGCTCAAATTAAAGACTTCAAGCTGCAGAATAAGATTAAATAAAAGGATTCAATTGAACTGCATCATATTCAGTAATGACTAATCCTAAGTATACAGGGTTTGGGGGTGAAAGGATTTGTAAGTGTTTTGCAGGAAAATATTTTTTCCATCTTTCATTTTAATTAGAATAGATTTGCATTATTTTTTCTTAGTTTTTATTTTTAAAATATTTATTGCCACAAATTTAGAAAATACAGGGAAAACATAAATAACAGTACATGTAAACCAGTATTTTGTCCCTTTTTTTGTTCAACAGTTATTTCTCAGGCACCTGCTGGGTGTCAGCAACTGTGCTCAGTGTGGTGACCAAAACCCTTGTCAACAAGGCAGCAAGGTTCTAACCTGGTTAGGGCTTACAGTTGAGTAGCTGAAATTTTGATTTCTTTTCTGTGCCCCTAGTAAAGATATGATAGCAAACAATAAGAGCTATTTTTTTTAATTGTGTTCTTACTCTGTGTTGGGCCCTGTTCTCAGTGGTTTATAGCCTATTAACTCAGTCTCTTTACCACCACTCTGAGGGGAGGCTCTGTCATACCCACTTGACAGATCGGGAAGTGGAAGCATCAGGAGGTTAAGCAACTCGTTAAAGATCACAAAATCAATAATGACAGAGTTTTGATTAGAATCCCAGCAGCCTGTCTCCAGAACCTGCCCTATTAAGTGCAGTGGAACTGTACTGCCTCTCATAATATGTATCAAATTGAGATGATACTTTATAATTTCAATTCTTGCTTTTCTATTGAACAGTACACAGTAACATCCTCCTATAATGCATATAAACCCCCAAAAGACGTAGAATTTTAATTTATTCATTTGTCTGATAGGCTCATAATGAAATAAGACTATAAAGCTGTGTAATTTAGATATAGGAAACATTTGGATTATAGTGGTATGTAGTGGGAACAAATGGTCTTCTGAATCAGGAAGACATGAGTTAGAGTATGCCGGTGTACCTCCTTACTCACTGTATGACCTTGGGCAAGTTTCTGAACTTTAGTTTCCTTTCCAGGCTAATATCTGCCTTCTGGACTTGTCATCAGGATTAAATGAGTCTACCTATATAAAATGCCCAGCGCAGTGCCCAGCACGTGGTAGAAGGTCTGCTAATGGTTACTGTTACTACTGGCTATTAAATACATTTTAATCTTCCTTCAGAATACCTGGCCAGATAGCACAGTGGTTAAGAATGCACATGAAAGCCAGACTGTTGGGTTCCAGTCCTGGCTCGACTCCTTCCTAGCTATGTGACATTAGGCAACTTACATAAACTCCTTGTTCCTCAGTTTGCATTTCTTTAAAACTGCATAGTTATCATACCCATGTCTTAGAGTTTTGTGAGTGTAAATTATTGTACATAAAGCTCTGAGAACAGTTTGGTACACGGTAGGCACTGTATGAACGTTTTCTGTAATTATAATATAATTATTATAAATAACATTTTCAGAAGGAGATAAAAATATTACACCTTAAAGAGCGGGTATCTTTAAATTCTTACTCAGCTACTGAAGTTTTGCTTACTATTAGATATATCATTTGTTTCACGTTTGTGGCTCAGACGTGGCTTATGCCAATGCATATTAACACAGGAATTTTAAATTTGGTGATATTATTATATTTTATCTGAATGAACAGAATTTGCTGATTTGACACTGTGTTTGAATGTGCATTTTTTGTTGAAAAATGACAGTTCTGGAATGCCGTCTCCCTTTCCAGATTATTCAGAGCTGGGAGAGCTTCCCCCACGATCTCCTTTAGAACCAGTTTGTGAAGATGGGCCCTTTGGCCCCCCACCAGAGGAAAAGAAAAGGACATCTCGTGAGCTCCGAGAGCTGTGGCAAAAGGCTATTCTTCAACAGATACTGCTGCTTAGAATGGAGAAGGAAAATCAGAAGCTCCAAGGTTGGTTTGCCATCTTGATATTGAACAGGCCTGGTCTTATCTTGGCTCTGAAGTTAATCACATCAGACATAAGCATGCTGTCTTAAAAATACAGCAGCACGATAGTCTAATGTATACATCTATCTATATCTGTTTACTTTTTCAGAGTAATATTAACACTGTTTACTTTCTGGTGATCTAATGGTAGTTTCACCAACAATATTCATTATTCCTCTATGGTCACTGTTAGTACAGTGTTTAGAACTTCTGAGATCCAAGCTTTAAATCTAAGCTCTAACACGCTGAAAGGTGCTTTTTGTTTTGTTTTGTTTTCCCCTCTGTCTCTCTCTCTCTCTCTACTTTATCAGCCATAGTCTGTGCCTGTGTGTTAGGTATGAACTTTTCTTGTGTAAGTCATTAACATGCGTAACTTCACTCTGTGTGCTTTTTCAGTGATTTGCAAGTAATCTGAAAAAAAAGAATTAGCTGAGTTCTACCTGTACTGATATCAATAGTGTCAAAATATGACATGAACTTTGAAAGTTTAGATTTTGTTCATTTCCTGTTTCCATACTGACACTGGAACCAATTAATATTATCTTCAAAGTAGCTTAAGATGCAAAGTTTACATACTCTTTGGAAAGAGCATGAGTCTTAGGGTATCTAGAGAACTGCCCGGTGATAAAGTAGTGAAGATTTTGAGCAGGAAGTCTGCATAATCTCTTTCAAAGGGAAGATGTAGCAGATGGTTCAGTCACCCTGCCATTGCCCCAGAACAATTTTGGAATTACAGTACATTTCATTCAGCATCATTCTTGATTGCAAATTTTGATCTTTTAAAATGACCTTGATGCTTGTATAGAGCTAAAAAGTCATTAAGACACCAACTCTGAGGAATAAGCTCCCGAGAATGTGTTGCATCTGTGAGTTTCAGTTGCATAGCTAGTGTCATAGCGAGTGGATAGACGTTCTCTGTGCATGTCCCTTCGATGCTTGTGAGTTATGACAACACTGTGTACAAGCAACATAGTTTCTGCAGTTGAAAAGTACGAATTCATAGAATGTAAAGAGATAGTGTCTATATCTTTTGACTGAAAACAGAAAATGAGATATAAAGGAATAAGACCTTTCGATATGAAAGTAGCCCCACAGTTGGAATAGGCTAGTAAGCTTTCCAATATGCAGTTTTGAAGCTGGGAAAGATGGCTCCTCTCATCAGGGTGGTGTGGAAGATGATAGCACACTGGGGGGCGTTTAGAGCAGGTGAGTGCTGTTTTCTTCCAACCCAGTTTTTCTGCCACTTTCTTGTGTTTTTGTGAAGGTAATTTTAAAAGCAGATGTCTAAAAGATGTTTGGTAGTGATGGCATTACTACATGTGTCATCAGTTAAATGACAGCTCGGGAGCACAGGAGTTATATTCGTGTGTATCTTGGGATTTTTGTTGAAGAGGAAAAAGGCAGTTATGTTCATCATGTAGGTCAAACTTTAATGCCAATACTGGCCAATATTCTTGCAAATTACAGCCATGTAAAATCAGGGCATAGCTATAAAATGGGAACGGTGCTCACAGCTGGCTTCTTTGTGGTGAGGACAGCTGTAATTGGTGAGGCAAAACCAGTGTGCCACAAAAGCAGAATACATTCTGCTGTGCAAGCAATGACCAGACAGACTAGAATGAAAAGGCAAGAGTTTCCTAAGGTTACCTGGAACTCCTTGCCAGGTGTTGCATTAAGTTTACTGGCCCTTGCCAACATTCTTCTAATGCTTCCTCATTTCATCTGGCTTCTTGGCAGTGTTCAGTTTTTGTGGTCTTTTATTTTTACTGTTTGACTTCATTTCTCTTCTTAGCTCTGTAAAGTTCAACATGTGTTTATCTTTGTGGTGAAAACACAATAAACTTGCTTAATATAATGTTGGAAGTATTAATCCATTGTATTAGTGTGTACAGGACCTGGATTGCTGATAAAAAAAATAACTAGCAATAAGAGCCTGATTGCTTAAAAATATTTAGTAAGTTTTGTCGGGGTGGATTAGGGGCAGGGCAGAACTTTTACATTAAATATAGATGCAAGATTTGATAAGAATCAGCCAGAGTGTACAGTAAGTATTCACTTAATGTTGCCAATAGGTTCATGGAAACTGCGAATTTAAGCAAAATGATGTATAATGAAACAAATTTTACTAAGGGTTTATTGATAAAAACAAGAGTTAAGTTCTTATGGCATATTTCTGGGCACAAAAACATCACCAAACTTCTAAATAAAGACCCAAGACACTTCTAATATTAAATATTGATGTAAACATGAGATATGCAAACATTTAAGCAAGATTAATACAAACATGATAATTATTGGCTTGGCACAGTGGCTCACTCCTGTAATCCCAGCACTTTGGGAGGCTGAGACAGGGAGATCACCTGAGGTCAGGGGTTCGAGACCAGCCTGGCCAATGTGGTGAAACCCCATCTCTACTATAATTACAAAAAAAAATTAGCCAGGCGTGGTGGTGCACACCTGTAATCCCAGCTACTTGGAAGAGTGAGGCAGGGAGAATCGCTTGAACCCAGGAGACGAAGGTTGCAGTGAGCCGAGATGGTGCCACTGCACTCCAGCCTGGGCAACACAGTGAGACTCCATCTTAAAAAAAAAGAAAGAGGTAATTATTTTTCCACTTATTCCACTTCAGGGTCTCAGGGGGCCAGAACCTATCCCTACAGCTTGGGGTGCAAGGCAGGAACCAGCCCTGGACTGAATGCCATTCCATCTTGGGGTGACTCACACACACACACACATACACACACACACACTCTCAGACTGGGACCATGTAGACATACTGATTAACCTAATGTGCACATCTTTGAGATGTGGGAGGAAACTGGAGCACTGGAGAAAACCCACACAGACATGAAGAGAACACAAACTCCACACAGATAATGGCCCCGGGCTAAGAATCCATTTTTTTCTTGTCAACATTATAACAAAGCGACATTGAGCATAAAGACATTATTTGAGGACCTGCTGTACCATGTACTTAGAGAGACAGGCATTCTATCATGAGTTTCTTTTTTTCTCTCTTCTTGAAGGAAGGTTAAATTGCATCTGAGATGGCTCTTGAAATTGATCAGGGGTTCAAGCTGACTTGCATACTCTTTGGGAAAGAATTTAGAAGAATGTGTAGGAGGAAGTTCTTATGGTTAAGCCTGTTTCCTGACTTGAATAGATGAATCAGATATTTTTTACTATGGAAGCATCGCATTCTGGAAAGAACGATACTATGTCATCTCAGTCTACCTCACTCCATTGTAGACGCTTGGAAGCTGAAGTTGTGATTTCTCCAAAATTAGATAGCTAATTTTCATTGGTGTTAGAACAAAAAGCGTTGCCTCTCTGTGAAGCTACCAGTCCTCCGCCGTCCTCCTCTGCAAGGCCATTTCCCACCCCCCCCCCTTTTTTTTTTTTTTTTTGAGACAGAGTTTCGCTCTTGTGCTTAGGCTGGAGTGCAGTGGCACAGTCTTGGCTCACGGCAACCTCCGCCTCCTGGGTTCAAGCGATTCTCCTGCCTTAGCCTCCAGAGTAGCTGGGATTACAGGCGCCCACCACCACACCCGGCTAATTTTTATTATTATTAGTAGTAGTAGAGATGGGGTTTCACTGTGTTGGCCAGGCTTGTCTCCAACTCCTGACCTCAGGTAATCCTCCCACCTTGGCCTCCCAAAGTTCTGGGATTACAGGCATGAGCCACTGTGTCCAGCCCATTTTTCTGTATTTTTAAATGAAGATGTGAGCAGCCTAATGCAAGATCACAACATGTGGTTCAATACAGCCATGGCTTGGTGTTGACATGTTATTGCCAGTTGAGCTAATCCATGTAACTCAGCATTTTATGCTTTACTAAGATTAAAATGATGTGATAACATTAAATTTTGAATTACAGTTGATGTTTTTTATTTAAAAAACATTTTTCTTAGTTAAATAATACATGATGGTTTAAAAATCAAATATTCAGTGCAGTTCTTCTAAAATCTCTGCAAGTGTGGGGGTCATATAATTGCTGAGCCTCCCAGCCTATTAGCTTTCCATTCTGAGCTTTCAGGAGATGGTGGCAGCTGGCAAGACAGTTTTGTCTGGGAAAGCCGTTGTTAACAGAGCAGAATTGGGGATGGAGCAGCCATAGCCCACCCACCAGAGTAGGCACAAATCAGACCTGAACGTTATCACAAAGTCCAAGTTGGCTCAGACATTTGTGTTAAATCATAATAAATATTTTAGAGAGCTTGGTTGCAAATTTACATTTGATCTCAGTCAGTCCTCTTCCTCTATCTCTACAAGCTTACAAACTGCATGGGTGTGTGGGGGTCTTATTTAATATTGCGAACAGCTGGTTCCTGTATCTGAAGTTCTTGCCCTGGAGCCTGGGTGTTTGTTGTAGTTCTGCACCATCTGCCTTGGTTGATAAGGCATTTTGGAGGCCACTGATTTTAGGCAGCAGTGTTGTTAGGATACTGAAACAGCAGGATGTTTGTGGATTGAGCTTTTTCAGCTGAATCTTCTGGCCAGTTCTTTCTGGCTGTGTGAAGTTGTGTCGACTACAGAGCAGGATGCTCATGTTGCCTGCTGGGCTCTGTTAGGGTGGCCAGATGTGCTTGTAGCAGCCTTACTGCCAGAGGAACGTACGTTGGCATCCAGAGTCCAGCGCTGCCGCCAGTTGCAGTGCAGCAAGGCTAGCCCCAAACCTGATTTGCTGCAAGGATTAGCTCAACTCTAGTGTCATTTATTGTGTTTTCTCATAGCCCAAATCACAGCCAAAAAAAAAAAATCTAGGGTTGACATTTAAAAAAATTTTTTTAAAAAACATTTTTCTTAGTTAAATAATACATGATGGTTTAAAAATCAAATATTCATTGCAGTTCTAAAAGCTCTGCAAGTGTGGGGGTCATTTAATTGCTGAGCCTCCCAGCCTCTTAGCTAAAAAATCCAGGGTTGACATTTTTAAAAATGTATTCATCAGAGTACGAGGGAAAAGATTAAAGATGGTAGATGGAAAACCATAAAAGCTGAGAGGAAGGCAGCACTGGGCTTAGAGTCACTTGGCTTCCCTCTAGCTAGTAAATAACCAGCACCAAATCAGCTGATCCTCCTGAACTTCAGTTTCTGTGGCCATGAAATAAGAGGTTGGGTCCAGGAATCAATGTAAATTGTCAATTTAACATTTCCCTTTATTGATATTACTCCCCCCTGGGCTTGATAATTTAGTTATAATTCTTCATGCAGCTTTAGGTTGAGTAAGTTTGGTGGGAAACAGTAGCTCTCTTCATATATTTGAGAGATGTCATTTGAAAGGGGTAGATTTATTCAGTTTAACTCCAAGAAGCAGAAATGGGACCCATGGTAGAAGCTACCAAATGGAGGTTTGGCTCTAAAAAAGAAAACGATCTTTGGAGTGCCTCTCCTAGTTTAGATGAAAAAAATTGCATCAAGTTGTAACCATGCTAGTCATTGGAATTTTATTAACAACACATAGCTCCTGTCCTGGGGAGGCTCATAGTTTGATAGGGGTAAGATGGAAAGAATTGGGCAGATGTGGATTATGTCTTAGCAGTAGAGCCAACAGAGTATGTTGGGGGTGAATGGGTAAGAGAAATCACATACCTCCTAGGTTTTTAGCATTTTCCAAAACGAGGAAAATGGGTAGAGGCATGGACAGTGACTTATATTTAGACGCGTTAAGCCAGTTGTAACTGCTCGACGTCTCAGCGGGATAACAAGTAGGCAGCCATGTTGTGTAATGGAAATTCCATAGCTGTAGCCTTTACTAATGCGCTGTGGAATGGTCTCTTCCAGCCTCTGAAAATGATTTGCTGAACAAGCGCCTGAAGCTCGATTATGAAGAAATTACTCCCTGTCTTAAAGAAGTAACTACAGTGTGGGAAAAGATGCTTAGCACTCCAGGAAGATCAAAAATTAAGTTTGACATGGAAAAAATGCACTTGGCTGTTGGGCAAGGTAAGCTTCATTGGGAAGCATCTAGTCAACCTCACCCCTCATTGGTGATTGGGGAGAAGTGTGGAATTAAAAAAAAGTCAAGTCTAATTTTAGTGGCCATCTCCCTTCTTTTCATCACATCTTAATCTATTTCCATATACCTTACTTAATAGACATGAGTTTCACCACCTTTCGTGATTCCTCTTAATTAAAATTCCCAGAAGGCCGGGAAATAGGAAGAAGACAGAAAAACCCAAGGGTTTCGTTGCCTATAAACTAGATAATGATTTGATGATATACTTTGAATTAAATTATAAACTAGAAACTAATTGTATGGCTTGTCTCTGGGTACTCTAGGGAGACAACATAGTGTGGGGAGCACAGACTTCAGACAGGTGGTCTTGGGCTTAAATCTCAGCCCTGCCACTTACTTTGCAGTGTGATCTTAGACAAATGCCTCACCCTCTCTGAGCTCCAGTTTCTACAAGTGTAAGATGTGGGTGTTGACAGTGGATGTTGTGAGGAGCACACAGCATGTGTCTGCTATACTGTAAGGCCTTAGAGAGCGGGCAGGATTCACTGTTTTTTCACTGAGATCTGCCAGCCCAAACTGTTACTGGTCCAAGAAGAGACAAGTACAGAACTCGAAACTAAGCTTTTGGAAATGTTTCCAGCAATGTGACACAGTGATCCTAATTAAAAATGTGGACTTATATTTTGTCCATCTGTTTTTTTTTTTAATTTTGTTTTTCTACTAATTTATTTTTACTGTATCGTATAAAAATATCAGCCTGTAGTAGATTGGAAAATTTTAAAAAAGAAAAAAAATTGATGCTTCACAGATAGTTTGAGAACCGCTATTTTGAAGCTTACCTTCAGTCATTATTAGTGTTCTAGTCAAACAATGATTTCTTTAAAAATATATGTTAATGTCTTCTGGCAAGAGTAAAAGCCTGAGTCTAATCTGATTCTATGCTACTGAGTTCTGCTTGAGCTCATCATGAATAACCAGGTGTTCTGAATAAGGGTTTCAAGTATGTATAGAATGGGTTTTTCCTGAGTTTATCAGTTGTACAGTGGGAAAACGTTGTATATGCACTTTTTCTTTTTTGTTTTTTGAGATGTAGTTTCACTGTTGTTGCCCAGGCTGGAGTGCAATGGCGCGATCTCAGCTCACTGCAACCCCTGCCTCCCAGGTTTAAGCTATTCTCCTGCCTCAGCCTCCTGACTAGCTGGGATTACAGGCGCCCGGCACCATGCCTGGCTAATTTTTTGTGGGTTTTTTTTTTTTTTCTTAAGACAGAGTCTTGCTCTGTCGCTCAGGCTGGAATGCAGTGGCGTGATCTCAGCTCACTGCAAGCTCTGCCTCCCGGGTTCACGCCATTCTCCTGCCTCAGCCTCCTGAGTAGCTGGGACTACAGGTGCCCGCCACCATGCCCGGGTAATTTTTTTTTGTATTTTTAGTAGAGATGGGGTTTCACTATGTTAGCCAGGATGGTCTCAATCTCCTGACCTCGTGATCCACCCACCTTGGCCTCCCAAAGTGCTGGGATTACAGGCGTGAGCCACCATGCCCGGCCAATTTTTTATGTTTTTACTAGAGACGGGTTTTCACCATGTTGGCAAGGCTGGTCTCGAACTCTGGACCTCACGTGATCTGCCTGCCTCAGCCTCCCAAAGTGCTGGGATTACAGGTGTGAGCCACTGCACCTGGCCTGCATATGCATTTTTCATCTCTAGGAGCATAAATGGAACAAAGCAGTGTTTTTTACTATAGTTTTTTAGGCATTTTTAACCTTTTCTGAATTTTGACATCAATTTTAGTAATCATGGGAAGTTATTTTCATTACGCATTTTCCCTTTCTATGGATAAGGAAACTTGGGCTTAAAGTAGTTGAGTAGTGGCTCAGGGCCACAGAGCTGGGTTCACACCACCGTACTGCACTGCCTCCTGTTGAACAGGATCTCCAGGTGCTTATCTCAGAACATGTATGCAGTGGTGAAGACCGAAGTTCTGGATCGACACCAGCTTTCAGTGTGACTTTGGCAGGTACCCACTTTCTGGGCTCTTGCCCCCTTACTGATAGAAGGAGAGACTTGCACCAAGCAGAGGATCTGAGCTGTCTTCCAGTTCTAATATTCCTTGCACCTGTACTTTTTGCTTGAGGTTTACCTTTACACCAAATGACCCCAAATTGCTGTTTTGAAAAGGGAGAAAGCAGAGAAAAGAATGAGTCTGTTCTTCCCCCATTCACAGTTGCCTAGATGATCACCTTCAGGTGTCTTTGCTTCTGCGAAAGGCAAATTGCATGGGTCTGTGACAGCTATTCCAAATATTTGAGCTTCTTAGAAGCCTGGCACCTGGATATTTGTTTTTCGCTGGGCATATTTTGTGGGGGCTAATAGAAATACTCTAGGAATCTGGACCCCGGGTAGTGAAAGTTGGGCACAGATGATTGAGCATTCTGTATACTGGAGTGAGCTAAGGCTGACCTGGAATTTCCTTATGTATTGCCTGACTTTGCCACATCACTTTTTACTGCAGAAGCTCTAACCATAAAGGGGGCTTTGTCAGTCAGGTGGTTTTAACACATTAAGATTTAACAACTCCAAACAAATGACGGCGGTCTATTTTGTGGTTCAGAATAAAAATATGAATCTAAAAATTTGAGCCTAAATTTGAATCGTATCTTTGACATTTGAAGTAGAGGCCAACTCACCTCAGAGACCTTGTAAGAGAGGAAAGTTGTGTGGATTAAGAGGCCCTTCCTCATAGTGACATAAAAGACCCTGAAGTGATGGAAATAAAGGAATTTATAAAATTTTCCCGGTTAAAATTAGATGAGTGGCGGCCAGAATTAGGGTATCAATTTAGGAGAAGATAACATAATCCTATGACATTATAGATAATTCAGTTTAGTACTATAGATAATTCAGTTTAGTACACATCAAAATGATTTCTCTAAAGATATCTAGATAGAACCTTATAAGCTGGAATGTCTTTTTTAGGAATGGGATTGCAGAGTGGCTGCCTGGGCTGCTGACAGTAAGGGCCAGATGCAAACTCTGCTTGCCTTTGACCCGGCAATGCCATTTATAAAAACTTACTCTAGAAACTAATCAGCCAAAAATGTACTGCAGTAAGAAGAATGCTTATTGTGACATTGTTTAATAGTCAAAACAAAGCAAAAAACCCAACATGTGACTATCCCATGTCATATTCCTTGAAAACGACACCATAAGTAGATCTGTATTTACTGATGTAAAAGATGTCTAAGTTGTTAAATGAAAAGAGTACAGCATGGTCTCCTGTACTGTTGATATTTCCATGTGCGTATACATGGAAAAACACCCACGATGCAGATGTCCAGGTTATAGACAGGATGACCATAGGGCCCAACCTGGCATAGCCCTGGTTTATGACTCCTGTCCTGGCAAAATAATTAATAGCCTTCCTCCTCTTCACTGTCAAAAGCTTCCTGCTTTGGATGGTAAATATATGCTCATTCTAGTTATGGGTGGTTTTTCACTTTCTTCTTTCTACCTCTTGCATTTCAGAGGTTTTTTTGCCCCACTTTTAAACAGTGAGTGTATATTATTTTTTAAGTGAGTAAGAAGCTATTTACATGGGGGATGGAGGAATGGCCTCCTGCCCTCCCAGACCCTGCCTGCAAGCCGTAGGTGGGCTCCACTGCCAGGTTTCTCTTGGGTTAGGAGTGAAGGCAGCACCATGGTGGGGAAGGGCATTCCAGGCCATTCTTAGCAAAAACATTGGGTCCAACCTGCATGATCCTGTGCTTTAAATCACAGAATCTAAGCTTACTCCTGAATACCACAATATCTGGTACTGTCCAGTGACACAGCCAATATTCTTTTCTTTCAAAAAATAAAGGTCTGATAAGACAATGGGAATGATTTAGTAATAGGAAATTGGACATTTCATAACTTGGGAAAATTTCCCAGTTTGAGAAAAAGTATTTTGTGAAAAAAAGCCCCACTATAAATCACTTATCATGCTGACTGTTTTCTAGCCCACATTTACTTTGCATCAGCGTTTGAAGTATTTGTGGGGAGGGTGTGCGTGTGTGTGTATGTACCCAGGATATATCTATGAGCTGGAATAGCAGAGGGAGACAAGAAATAGAATAATAGTAGAAAGCAGAGATCAGGATATATTTGCTTCCTGTTGCTACCATAACAAGTTACTACAAAAATAGTGACTAAAACAACAGAAATTCTTCTCTCAGTGTTCTGGAGGCCATAGCTCCAAAAGCATGCCGTCAGCTTGTCTGTACTTGGCCTCTTCCAGCTACTGGTGTCTGTCAGCTTCCTAAACTTGTGGTCACGGCACTCCAGCCTCTGCCTCCTTGGTCACATTGATTCCCCTTCTCATCTCCTCCTCTGTATGTCTATTATAAGAATGCTTGTCACTGGATATAGGGCCCATCTGGATAATCCAGGATGCTCTCCTCCTCCCAAAGTCCTTACTTAATTGTGTCTGCAAAGAAGGTAACATTCACAAGCTCCAGGGATTAGGAAGTGAACACATCTTTTTTGAGGGGACACCATTCAACTCACTCTACAGGGTCATTATATTAATGCTGAGATAAAATTACAGAAGGTATAGGATGTGGTCATGGTTTACAGGGGCCCTGTATTTCTTCTACAGGCCAACTTAAAAAAAATGATACGTGAAAGGGAAAGAAGAAAGTACTTACTACACAGTAAGTATTTCCAAGAGGTGGCCCAGTGAGACTTTTGAATCTGTTAATAAAATGATTACTATTTGGTTCAAATCCACAGATGGTTATTTTATCATTAATTGCAAGATAGGAACACAAAATATTTTTTCTCTAGTCCCCATTTGAGTAGCAGCCTTGTTTGACATTTCTGACATGGAGGACACCAAGAGAAAATGGCAGTCAGCATCCCTGGGCTGTCACTCACCGGCCTAATGACCTAGGGCAAGGGACCTGTTCTCACTGCCTCTCTTTTCTTTACCATGAGGATAATCATGTTTCCCTTAGAGGGTTATGAGTATGATATGGGCCAATACACGTAATGCGCATGGAATGGCGATGGTGCATAGTGGCCTCGCAATCAGTGCTATCTGCTGCTGCTACCTTGCCAGAGCAGAAACTTTTCCCAAAGGTGGCCAGAGACGGAAACCAGAGAAACCATCCTCCTGGGCAGGCTGTCTGAGTGGCAGGGCAGGGTACAAAGCGGCCACTTTTTTTCCCGGATGGAAAGAAAGATCAATGCCTAACTTGGAGGCTTCCTTTCTCCCAAAAGACAAGAAAGACTTGGCATCTTATTCTTCAGTCTTCTTGCTCTCCCCCTTTCCACCTTTTTGGCCTTGTAATAGCTGAGTAATGAGCTAAAGAATTTTGTTTCAAAACTGTCACCTTTTAAAATTAGGTTTGCCCTAAATAACATCCTTGACTTTAAGAGAATTTTCTTAAGTTTTAGACATTTTTAATCACTGTGAGTATTCAAATTAATCACATGCAAAGCATTAGGTAGAGGCTCTTGGACATTTTCTGTCTTTAGAGCTTTGTTGGATGCTCACATGGCAGTGTCTGTGCAGTCAGTTCCTACCCAGCCTCTGGGCTCTTCTTGCAGCTTATCTTGCAGAAAGAAGCCTCATCAGAATTCCAGAATCTCAGCTATGATTAGCTTACTCCACCTCAGCTCAGAAACATGCATGGTTCCCTGGAGCTACCAAACATGGGGCAGGTTTCTTGCCGTCAATTTTGCCTCTCACAATAACCCTTCCAGCCTTCTTGCCAGCTGCTCTCTTCCACATGCAACCTTGTGCCTGAGGCAAACTGAATCACTCTCGGTTCCCTCTCTCTTGTACTTTTCTCTTCCTTTTCCCTCATCCTTAAGGCTTGGCTCAAATGAAGGATTCTGTGGAACCTTGATTGCTCAGTTAGAAATGAGCAAACTGTCGCAAGGACAGAAAACCAAACACCGCATGTTCTCACTCATAGGTGGGAATTGGACAATGAGATCACTTGGACACAGGAAGGGGAACATCACACACCGGGGCCTATCGTGGGGGGGAGGGGGGAGGGATAGCATTAGAAGATATACCTAATGTTAAATGACGAGTTAATGGATGCAGCACACCAACACGGCACATGTATACGTATGTAACAAACCTGCACATTGTGCACATGTACCCCGAAATTTAAAGTATAATAATAATAATAATAATAATAATAAAAAGAAATGAGCCAGCTTCTGTTTCATCTGAGCTCTACTTCCTTTTGATTCTCTCTGCTTTCTGAGATCACATCTTACATGACAATTTTCCATACTTGGCTTTATTTCCCTAGAATGTCGTTAATTGGCACCAGGTTGGAGCTCAGGTCATATTCTTTATTCCTTGCAGAGTCTGACAGGGTCAGAACATGATAACACATTTGAGAAGTGAGAAGAAAGGAGGAAGGGGCCAGGGAAGTGAGGGGAGAATAGGGGGTGGAAGTAGGGGAAGAAGCAAATAGGGCAAGGTTTTAGTTGCCTCCCTTCTGTTCTTATGCTGTTAATTAATAATGGAACCAGTGGCCAGGCACGATGGCTCATCCCTGTAATCCCAGGACTTTGGAGGCTGAGGCAGGAGTATCGCTTGAGCCCAGGAGTTTTAGACAAGCCTGGACAGCATAGTGAGACCCTGTCTCTACAAAAATAAAAAAAAAATTAGCCAGGCATGGTGGTGGGCACCTATAATTTCAGCTACTTGGGAGGCCGAGGTGGGAGGATCATTGGAGCCCACAAGGTTGAGGCTGCAGTGAGATGTGATTGTGCCTCTGCACTGCAGCTCGGGTGACAAAGCCAGACTCTGTCTCAAAAAAAAAAAAAAAAGGAACAAGAATTTGGATAAATGGAACATGAAACACAATTCATTTTTATTATTAAGTTGCATTCTGTGCATAAATTATTTCCATGTCTTCTCCCCCTTTTAAAGGTGTGCCACGTCATCACCGAGGTGAAATCTGGAAATTTCTAGCTGAGCAATTCCACCTTAAACACCAGTTTCCCAGCAAACAGCAGCCAAAGGATGTGCCATACAAAGAACTCTTAAAGCAGCTGACTTCCCAGCAGCATGCGATTCTTATTGACCTTGGTAAGTCTGTGCCATCGACTGGAGATGACAATGGAAGTTTCACTCATATGAAAAATCTGAAGAGACTGTCCAAGTTATTTATTGACCTGCCTTTAGGTTTAGCAATCAAAATTTACTACTGAGACTTTTAATTTAAAAAGCCCTAGGGTAATCACAAATGTCATCTTCAAGCATATAAAAATCTCTGTATTTTCACTGGGGAGCTTGTTAACTTTGCTTGGCATGGAGGGAGGGTGTTCATTAAGGCTGCAGTCATAATTGTGGTTCAGTCCAGTAACTCAAATATTGATAGGAGGTTTTTATAGTCAACCGAAGGAACATCCTGGAAAACGTATAGATGTTCAGAACCGAGGCTTGGTTTAATTACAGGAGCCACTCCCTCGTTTTTACTGCTCACAAACAGAATTCATCAGAAAAATTGTAGAAGGCAGTTTGTGTGTGTGCCTTGAATGATTTTATTTTGGAAACTGGGTGGCACCTTGTCTCTTGAATAGTTTTTAAAATAAGAAGATGGGAACAATATACAGTCAGCCCTCCATATCTATGGGTTCTGAATTTGGGGACTCAACCAACCTCAGATGGAAAGTATTTGGGAAGAAAAATCAATGAAAACTAAACAATAATATAGATTTTAAAATATAGTAACTATCTATGTAGAATTTACATTGTATTAGGGGTTATAGGTAATCTAGAGATGATTTAAGGTGTGTGGGAGGATGTGGCCGGGCGCAGTGGCTCACGCCTGTAATCTCAGCACTTTGGGAAGCCAAGGCTGGTGGATCATGAAGTCAGGAGATCGAGACCATCCTGGCTGACACGGTGAAACCCTGTCTCTACTAAAAATACAAAACAATTAGCCAGGCGTGGTGGCGGGCGCCTATAGTCCCAGCTACTCAGGAGGCCCAGGCAGGAGAATGGCGTGAACCCAGGAGGCGGAGCTTGCAGTGAGCCAAGATCATGCCACTACACTCCAGCCTGGGTGACAGAATGAGACTCTGTCTCAAAAAAAAAAAAAAAAAAAAAAAAAGTGTATGGGAGGATGTGTGTAGGTTATATGCAAACATAGCACCATCTTATAGAAGGGCCTTGAGCACCGTGGATTTTGGTGTCTGTGGGGACTCCTGCAGCCTATCCCCCGAGGGTGCCAAGGGATGACTGTATTGGATAGATTTGCAGTTGCCACTGTGAAGAACTTGTTGAACTGGGGTGTGATTATGATGCACAGAGGGCCCTCCTGACTGGTCAGTGGCCATGCACAGGGCCAGGTGGCAGTGCACTCCCGTTTGCCTGCCGCCTGTCACCCAAGCTGCTGTCTCTACTGGTGGTGAGCTGGCTCGATGTGGTAGGAGATGGGCCCTGCTGCTTTTAGAGCATGTGGCCCTGCTTCCAGAATACCTGTTCTGGTTGCAGCTGCTGCTGCTGAAGGCTCTACAGAACACGCAGTGCTTTGGGGCCCTGCGGTGGCCCAGTTCTCTGAGTGTTCCTGCAGCCACGACAGAGGGTGCAGTGTGAGCCACATCAGGCAGTATGAAGTCCTTTCCTCTCAAGCCACGTAGCTAGCCTTAAAGGTTAATTTCATAACCCTTAAGGTTATTTTTTTTTTTTCTAATTTTTTTTTTTGAGACGGAGTCTCACTCTGTCGCCCAGGCTAGAGTGCAGGGGTGTGATCTCAGCTCACTGCAAGCTCCGCCTCCTGGGTTCACAGCATTCTCCTGCCTCAGTCTCCCAAGTAGCTGGGACTACAGGCACCCGCCACCATGCCTGGCTAATTTTTTGTATTTTTAGTAGAGACGGGGTTTCACCATGTTAGCCAGGATGGTCTCAATCGCCTGACCTCGTGATCCGCCCACCTCGGCCTCCCAAAGTGCTGGGATTACAGGCGTGAGCCACCACGCCCGGCCCCATTTAAGGTTATTCTTTCGCTTGAACATCATCTCTGAGAAACTTTCCCTGACTGTGGTCTCCTCTCCCACCTCAAGACTGGATGAGGTGTCTTGCTAAGCCCCCTGTAGCACCCCACACTCTCCCCATGGTGCGTATCACATTTCTCATCATCACCGTTATCTGCTTATTATCATCACTGCTGCTGCCTAACTTCACCTTGGGCCAAATGTTGTGCAAAAGGACTTAAACTCCTTTCTTTAATCCTTACAACATGATCAGGTAGATGTTGTTCTGTTTCTCTTTAGAATTGAGAAAATAGAAACAGACAGGTTACGTAACTTGCTGAAAGTGACACAGCCCATTTGCCGCTAATCAGTGTGACTTCGGAAGCTGCACTTTTTTTTCAACTTTTATTTTAGATTCCAGGATTGTGTGTGTAGGTTTCTTACAAAGGTGTATTGTGTGATGCTGAGGATTGGAGTATGATTGAACTTGTCACCCAGGAACCAAGCATGGTACCCAATAGGTAGTTTTTCAACCCTTGCCCTCCTCCCTCCCTCTCCACCCCCCAGGAGTCCCTGGTGTCTGTTCTCATCTTTATGTCCATGTGTACCCAGTGTTCAGCTCTCATTTCTAAGTGAGAACATGTGATGCTTGGTTTCTGTTTCTGAATTAGTTTGCTTAGGGTAATGACCTGCAGCTGCATCCATGTTGCTGCAAAGGACATGATTTTGTCCCTTTCTATGGCTGCAGAGTATTGCATGGTGTCTGTATATCACATTTTCTTTATCCGGTTCACTGTTAATGGGCACCTGGGTTGGTTCCATGTCTTTGCAATTGTGAATAGTGCTGTGATGAACGTGTGAGTACATGTGTCTTTTTGGTAGGATGATTTATTTTGCTTTGAGTATATACTCAGTAATGGGATTGCAGGGTCGAATGGTAATTCAGCTCTTAGCAGAACCTGTATTTCTTACTCCTCCTCCCCCGCCTGTCCTTAGTATACAGCAGTGGCTTTTTATTGCCTTTTTCCCTTATAGGATACAGCCCTCTGCGGACTGGGCTGGGGCTGTTTGGCCATTATACCCTCGGCTCCTAGGACAGTGGCTGTGACACAGCAGATGCTCAAAGAATATCTTTAAGATTCAGAGTATGAGACACTGCACTAGCACCGCCATCTCATGGGCCCTCACAACAGCCCTGGGAAGGTGGCCTGCACCCTCTCTAAGAAATGAAGAAACTGAGGGCACATGTTGACCATGGTCACAAAGTCAACTGAGGGGAGGTGACAGGAACTGAACCCACTGTCACTCTGTGTTTCCCTGGGACCCTCTGAGCCCAGGAGCCCCGTGTTGCTGTGCAGTGGCAGGCCAAGGCAATGCCTTGGTGGAGCTGGGGCCCATTTGGTCCACTGACCTGAGGAAAGCAGTTTTGTGAATTGGCAGTAGCTGCATTTGCTGACATGGTGAGTTACAGGAAATGCCATCATGTTCCTATCATGTGAAACAAAGTGAGAAATAGGTTCAGGGTGGGAGGCTGAAAGGGAGGAATGCAGACAGCCCCGCTCCCCACACTTGCTCCAAGGCTGGGAGGAGGAACGGGAAGGTGTCTCCCCTCCTGGATTCAGTCACCTTCTTCTCTTCATTCCCCTGCAGTATCCCCTCATTCTTCCACGGGCACGATCAGCCCCTGCTTCTTGTTGCTCAGATGTCATCACTTTTCTGCAGAGGGAAAAGAAGAGACCAGATCAGCACAAGGGCCTCGGCGTGGCTGCACACTCCGAAGGCACTGTGTGTGCCTGAGCCCCACCACGGCCTCCCCTGCAGGGCTCAGGCAGCCTTCCTTGAGCTGGCATGAGTTCTGTGGGAGCCTGGTCACTGGCAGGGCTGGCTGCATTCAAGTCCTCTCCATCCCTGCCTCTCCCCACCCTCTCCCTCTGCTGCCCGCTTCTCTGACAGTGCTGACCCCCTCTCTCTTCCCCACTCTTTCCCATCCTCGCCTGGCTTCCAGTTTGGTTGCTGTCCACATACTTCCCGAGGGCCTGAGAGGACCTCCATGTGCGGCAATACATTTCCCAGGTCACCTCTGTGTCTCTCTCCAGGCTTTTTCCAGGGACTCCCCGGGGTCAGTCTCCTCTCCCCACTGGAACGGGGAAACTGGGATTGGCCTAGACCCGGCAGTGGAGTCCCAGGTGCCCTGCATGCCCGGCTGACTCCGCCCAGGGAGGCCTCCCTCAGAAGCTCCTCCAGACTCCACCTGTTACCTCCCCCACTCCTCTCACCCAAGGCTGCGCTGTGGCCAAGTCAGTCGTTTAGTCTATACTTTCTGTTTAGTCTACACCATGGCTACCTCAAGGCCCAGTGAAGGTGTGTAGTATAAAGCAAAATCAAATCCGTATTTCAGTTTTCCTTAAAAAGTGACCTTCATATTCTGGCCAGAAGAACAGAATGGTTGGTTGGATATATTTTGAGTTTTCATAGGTTTTTGTTTTCCTGCCTCTTGCTATACTTTTCTGAAATTGGCTTTTAGTCTAAACAGGTTTTTTTTTTTTTTTGGCAATGTGTTTTCCTCCAAAGAGTAAGAATAATAGGCCTCATGGCTGGGTCGTGTTCTACAGTTTGTGAATATTTTCTCAACCTTTGTCAAATTTCATCTTTACACATCCTGTGTGAAATTGGTCACGTGCCGTTATTTCCAACTTAGAGGGGATGAATGAGCCCTCAAGAGCTTGAGTTCTCTGCCCACATTGCGAGTTACTCAGTGCCAGAAGGAGTTCTGGAACCCAGGTCTCCTCAGTCTCCATACCACATCCCTTCTAGGGCACCATGTTGCTTCTGTGTTTCTTGGCTCTGCCCACTCCATGCCAGCACAACTGTCCCCACCCCTGCTTTGGTGGAATCATGTTCCTTTGGGGTAGATCACACCAGCCAGAGGCAACTGCTCTCAGCTTAGCAGATGGTACTCATCACATTATTCTTGAAGCCTTGGGTCAGGAGCCTGCCCCACCCATCTGCATCCATTTGTCCAGCCCTCAGACAGTTGCCAGTGTTTTCATGTCTATTCTTTGACTCTCTATCCTGGGTAGACAACATGGACTGCCCAGCATCCTGTCTTCTGTCTGGGGCTCCCACTGTCGTCCTGACCACACTGGGGGCTGCCAGTGACACTGGGAAACTCCCGAGGGACCCCCTTCAGGCTTCACATCATCTGCTCCCTCCCTAGCATCCCAGCCTAGAACACTTTCCAGCCATCAGTTGCATTCCCCAGTGAGGCATGCAGCCTCTCCCATGATAGGAGGGCTTCAGCCGAAAGAACACTTCAACAGGCCCAGAAACCCAGGAGCACCATTAGATCAGAAAGCAGAGGCAAGAATGCATCTAATCTCCCCCACATCAATTGCTATAGTTTTATTAATCTGCATATTATAGGTCAGTAAGGGGATGGCACAGTTTATAATCCCTGCAAGAGTCTGATGATCTTTTGGTGACCAGAAGTGCCATTTTTTGATGGGCTTCTAGAGATCCTCCATCAGGGATACCAGACATGTTTGGCATGTCTGTGCTGTCGCGAGACGTTAAGCGTGTGTCCAGACTACATGTGTGGGTCACGGGTCCAGCAGCAGAGCTGTCATATTGATTGTTTGCTTCTACTAAATATATAAAGCCTGCCTGGTGTCCAGAAGAAAAGAAACTATAATCCAATTTTTTAGAATCCATAAAAGGTGAGAAGTAGGAGAACATTTAGAATCCACAAAAGATGAGAAGTAGGAGAACAGTTGGATTTTTTAGAATCTATAAAAGATGAGAAGTAGGAGAACCTCCAAAAGGAAGGAATCAGCTGAGAGTACTGAAGATGACCAAGTACAAACGGGCAGAGGGGAGCGCTTCCCCTTCTCCTCTCCCAGGCGGTGGGCTGCCTCGCTCGGCCAGGACACACAGAGCAGCATCGTGCACTTTGAGGGGCAGGTGGAGCTGCTCATTACTAGCAGGGGTGCTGGCGGGGACCACAGTGTTCTCTTCCATCTTTGAGTTGAAGTCCTGTGTGAGAAATGAAAAACCTTCATGGCAAAAGACAGAAACGGACCTAGAATGTAACATTCAGCAGTCTTGTTATCTCACGCACCTGTCTGTCCAGTTGGGGACATTGCCGTATGGAGGTCAGTTGAACAATCACAGTTGAGGAGCCTAATGAATTCTTGCACCACCAGCCACACACATTATTCTGAAGAGTGAGCTGTTGTCTCTGATCTTATCAGGATCACATCGTGGGATCATATTTATTTGGTCATTCTGAATATACCCTTTAAGTCCAAAGTGAAATAACTAAATGTCATTGATAAAAGGAAAGAATAAAGTGGGGTATGATTTCCTTTCACAGAGGTCTGGAATCTTCCTGCCTTTTTCAAGTCAGTCGGTGGCGCTGGCAAATGTTTAATAACCAGCTCCTCTCACCCCTCAGAGGAAGCCCTTGGTGTTCAGTGTTTGCAGATTTCTACTGTGCAACTAGTCCTCCCACACCCCATTTTAAACTACCCACTTGATGTCACTGGTCATGGAGTTGGGCTCACAGAGCCAGTGGGAGTCAACTGGAGCAGCCACTGGACTCATTCAAGTGTTTCCCAAAAACAATCTGCTGCTAGAAGGACTCTCCCTTAATCTCCTAACCCTGCCATTCAGGGTGATTCCCTGCACTCTGGGAAGCACACGTTCTAGTGGAAAGACTGATACTGGGCAACTGATAACCAAGTGACTTAAACTTCTGAGGGTTACAAAGGGTGTTTGTATCCTCAGTGTCTCATTTCAGATTCTGCTCAGAGCTAAATGCAACAATGTGAGAAGATGTTAGTATCCCAGATCTTCATCCAGGAAGGAATCTTAGAGATCATTAGGTTGTAGGGTTTCTCTTCTGCAGAGGAGATAGAGGGTCGGTGTCAGATTGCTGGTTTGCCAGTACCACTCCCTGGAGAAAAAAGCAAAAGAAAGAAACTTGTTAGTCAACTGTGCAGAGCCACCGTGAGACTGAATAGCTTTGTGGGTGGCCCCGTGTTTGCTGCAAGAGACCTCTGGCCTCTTGTAGCAGCTGCCACATGGTAAACAGAGCCGAGATATCAGGGGTCTCGCCGAAAATGCAGTCAGATGGGCTCTGAATAGAGGAAGGCAGGACACTCTTGAGATGGGATGGGGTTTCTCACAGCACCGTACAGGGACCACCTGCAAGATCTCTTGAGGGGCTTGTGAAAAACACATCCCTGAGGTCACCATTCTTGACCTGCTGCTTATTGAGTTTCTGATGCCTGGGATGTGCAGGTTTAACAAGCCCCCAGATGATCCTAATAGGATTCCTGCCTGAAAATTGCTGGGTGAAGGCTCTTCCCCCTCTAAGTGATAAAGAAGGAAAAGATTGATCCTGGAAGAATATCCGTTAGATGAGCAAAATTTTGTGGAGCGCTTCATGAAAAGGAATTACTAGGTCATTTAGAAATATGTTTGAATTGTGGATTATCTTGTAGGCCTTTCTGGCATATTTCTCCACTTAGATCCAGAAGACACATCAAATGTCTTTTTATAAAGGGGTTTTTTAATGCCCATGTTTGACCTTCTCCACTTAACAGTCCCATTCTCATTTTATATATGAAGGTAATCTGCTTTACAGAAAAATGTAAAGGACCTGCACTTCTCTGCTTTGTGGTAAGTTGTAAAATGCAGTTTAAAGAGGCAGGCCTCATATCCTGATAGATTTGTAGGAAGGATTGCACAGTTTTACCCAGCTTCCCTCGAGTTTGGCAGAAATTAGCTTTCCCTGAGCTGGTGTCTTCCCGAGCTAGCATGCTTCTCCTATGGGGTGTGTGGCCTTCTGTCCTGTCTTCTTGAGGCAGAGCTTCAATCTAGAATCTGTTCACAAACTGAACAAATGCAACAAACAGTAAACAGTCTTTTGCTCATAGTTAAGGTGCCTTGAGTTGGGTGCGAGGGGCTGAGTGTGTTCTCAGGGGTGCTCTGCCCACGGCTCCGGCCAACTGCTGCAGGTGCACATCATATGGGTGGTCTTTGTGGAATGCCATCAGCACTAGCTTACTACCTCCTAAATGGGAGCTGGAGGGCTACAGTGCTCAACACTGGATTATACGAATGTGGATTGTCCAGGAAATGCTTTTAATCCCCCTCATCCACTCTCTACCCACGTGACTCGCCTCTCCCTCTTTACTTGGTGTTTACTCAGGAATGTGGGTGAGTTGTCGTGTTAGCCTAGAACAGCCATTCCCAAACTTTGATGGAAGGATGCCATTCACTTTGAAAATTATCGAGTAGCCCAAAGAGCTTCTGTTTCCATGGATAATTCCTATCAATATTTACTATATTAGCAATTAATTAAAACTGAGATTAGTATTTACTTGATTCGTATTTTTTACATAGCTATAATAAACTCATACATATAAAAAATTGTTTAAAAATGACTGTTTTCCAAAATAAAATTAGTTAGAAGTGTGACATTGTTTCTACATTTAAAAAATCTCTTTAATGTCTGATTTAATAGAATCCGCTGAATTTTATTTGCTTCATTCATTCTGTTTTGCTTGTTATTTGAAGCATATAAAGAAAAAGCTGACCTTGCACAGATCTATAGTAGGAAAAGCGGGGGGAGGGCCTCATGGACCCCTAAAAGGATCTCAGCGACCTCCAGGGGTCCTCAGGCTGACCAAACATTGAGAACTATTGACCTGGAAGAATGTAAAATAGGAAAACAGTGTCTCCCCCAATAGAATTTCGTGTAAAACATGGACTGTGTTACAAAGTCAGATGGGTGCAGTTGTCCTGCTTAAGCGCTAATCAGGAGCTGAAGGCCAGAGACTCACAGCTGTTCCCCAGCCTGGTAGTGAACCCAGAGGCCTGTCTTGCTGTGCAGTGGGACAGGAAGTTGCATTTGGGAGTCTCATAGAACACACTGGAAGATGTGTTTTAGTTTGGCCAGGTTCATGCAGGACAGATTTTCTGCATAAAGAAAATCAATGACAGTTTCTGAAACTACATCCTGGAAGCCTTGACCAGTTTGGGTAATAACAAGAGATTTGAAAGTGTGGGGTGTACAGGTGTTTTGCTGAATCTAGGTGGTGGTGGTGATTATTATTATTTGGAATTCAGCTTTCAGTTCTACCTGCTTGTGAGTTCCAAACTTTGTGAAAATTAGTTGCTTGGACGAAACTTTTCTTTGCTTCTGGAAGGCTGTCAGAAAGCGAGATTTCCCAGCTTATGTGCAATGTTATAGTTAATAGAGTAATGGCTCTGCAAAGTTGTTCCTTTACTTTAAATGTAATTTATTTTGCATTTGTGCTACAGAACGGTCATAAGTGTGCCCTTTTGTCCTCTTGTTTGGAAACTGGGTTTTTATAATGTGTGTGGTCTGTCCGAAGATTATTGCCCATTATTGAACACCATTCATAGCAACCATTTGCATTAGGCATTGTACATGTACTCTCCACTCTGCAAACTATGTGTTCTGTCCCTTTTTAAAAAGAGGAAGCTAAGGTTCAGAGAAGCTAGGTAGTCCATTCTGAGCTTCACGTGCCAGAGGCCATTTTGTACTTACTTCAAATGCCATTGAAATAAATGCACATCAGAGAATTGTTCTTAGCATAAGGGGCGCTGCATGTAACTTTTTATTAGTGAAATGGATGATGTTCAAGGGCTGTGGTTGATTAGAAAGGCGTCCAGACCCTGGCTCCAGGGACTCTGGAGCAGAACTCGAGGCCAGTGCCTGTCGAGCTTGGGTCCCCACACTCCATCTGTGTGACCTGACTGTGGGTGGCCTGGCTCTGCCGTTAGATTGCCACGGTGCCCTCCTCTGGTTGAACCTTTCTCGAGAAGTGCTTGTTGGAGGCTTGAGTGCAGAGCCTGTGAGAAGCTCTATGTGGTTCCTATTGCCTGTCAGCTTGCTGATAAAGGTCATTGGTTTGGCAAAATTTGGCCCAAGGTTTGCTTTCTCGTAACGTACCACTTGGTAGCAAGGCTGGCAGGAAGGTGGCTATAGCTATTTCTGGAAGCTGCTTAGGGGGCTGCCTCCCCCTAAATTGGTACATAATTTGCAGGGCCTATTGCAAGATGAAAATGCAGAACCCCTTCTTGAAAGATTATTAGGAATTTCAAGATAGAGACAACAGAGCATGAAGCCTTATGCAAGGTCCTTCTTAGCACAGAGCTAGTGTGACTGCACAGAACACACACCCGTGAAGCCAGCTCTGCCCCCACCATCTGACCACTCTTGAGTGGCCAATTAGCATAGGTCACTTCCCACCCTGCTAGGCCCACCCTCTTAGGAATGTTGTGAGGCTTAAATAAGAAATAGCCACTCTACAAGCGGTGTCAATTAGCATGGGCTCTGGGTTCTGTGTAAGGTAGTTTGCTAACATGAGAGGGTATCTGATTAGCTAAAACGATAACACTGACAGATTAAATTCAGAATAACTAAACCTTCCCTGTGTTCCTTTATGCCACGTGACTCCTGCATATTCTGCTACCAGCACCTGTTTGATACCAGATGGAGGGGGTCCATTCGGGATGGGACAGGAGCATCAGCAGAAATGCAGAGGTGGGGAAGTGCTCCATCTTCTTGGAAGCTGAGCTGGCAAGGGTAATGGAATGAAAGAGATTGTGAATATTTTTGAGACTATGAGGAAACCAGTACACTGGTGTTGCCCAGTACAGAAGCCACATGTGGCTGTTAAGCACTTGAGATGTGGCTACTCCAAATTGAGATGTGCTGTCAGTATAAAGAACACACTGGATTTCAAAGACTTGGCATGAAAAAAGAATGCCTAATGTCTCAGTATTTTTATATTGATTATGTTGAAGTGATAGTATTTTGTGTATGTTGGGTGTAACAAAATATCTAATTAAAATTAACTTCACCTGTTATTTTCTAATGTGGGTGCTAGAAACTGTTACATCCTGCATGGAGGTCACATTCCAGTTCAGTTGCATGTGCTGCTACCCATTGTTCTACTTACACACACACACACACACACACACACACACACACACACACACACACACACACACACACACGCACTCCTGCACACAACCTAGAGGGGTCAGAGACCCCAGGAGCCCCTGCTTCTGGTGCCCAGGCTAAGCGCTGGAGTAGAAGATAAAGCTGGGAGGGTGGGTAAGGAGGTGAGTGCACGGAGCTCCAGGCTAACAGAGTGGAGAATTTGTTCTTTGAGCACTGGGGAGCTATGGATTGCTTACTAGCAGCAAGGTGACTTGTGCAGGGTATATCTGGGGGGGATTTATTGGGGGAAGAGGTAGAGGAGGCAAGAAGTGAATACAGAACGAGAAATCAGGACGGTGGTTAGGAGACTGTAGCTTTCCTCTTGAGTCAAGTTCAGATAACACATCTGGACTGATGAAATTCTTTCTTAGGAAGCTGAGGAAGAGCCCATGAAAATATGTTCCTCCCTGTGCTGAGACCGAATAATTGCAGTGAACAATTAACGTGTGGCCTAGATGCACCTTTTGCCTTCGCTGATCCAAGCAGGTTCATAATTCTTGCCTGGGCCCGCCCTGGCTGCCAGCTGCCTGGCTCCAGATGTTTCTTCTCTTAATCGTTTCAAGTACTTCTCTGCTCCCTGGAAACAGGCATTCCCATCAGTCACATTCCGGAGGAGGAGGAAGAGGAACTTGACAAGTATCAGCTACAAAAGCCTCCTGAACAAAAGAAGTCCTTTAAGCCTATTTGAATAACAGTTTTTTGTGAAAATAATCAGGATGTTGAGAGCTTTTTTTTTTTTTTTTTAACTCTTTTTGGAAGGTAACTTTTGTGAAAAGAAAACACCTGCTGCTCCTCAGGCTGTTTCAAAACACTGCCTATAGTTTGAAAGTACAGAGATATGCATGTGGTATGAAGCATTTGCAGGCATAATATGTGTAGTCTGGGAAAAGCAGATCCAGAGAGTGTTTGTAGTAAGGCGAGGCCTTTTAGCTGCATTTAGATGATGCTGGGATTGGGGTGGGCGTGGGGTGCAGCAGTGGGGAGGAAGAACTGTGTGTGTTCCTCTTGAGAATAGGGGTTATGTCTAGAGGATTAACAGTTTTCTTTTTTCTTTTTTTTTTTTGGAGATGGAGTTTTTCTCTTGTCTCCCAGGCTGGAGTGCAGTGGCATGATCTCATCTCACTGCCATCTCTGCCTCCCAGGTTCAAGCAATTCTCCTGCCTCAGCCTCCCAAGTAGCTGGGATTACAGGCACCCGCCACCATGCCTGACTAATTTTTTCTATTTTTAGTAGCGATGGGGTTTCGCCATGTTGGGCAGGCTGGTCTCGAACTCCTGACCTCAGGCGATCCTCCCGCCTAGGCCTCTGAAAGTGCTGGGATTACAGGCATGAGCCACCAAACCTGGCCAACAGTTTTCTTTTTTCGATTGAAGTTCAGCTATTTGCAGGACCGAAGGTAATTCTAATTACTTTCACCTGTACTTCCACCAAAAAATAAATAAAACAACCATGAGTAATTGCTGATTTTTAATTGAAAGGATTATTCCAGGAATAACTGGTGGACCTTGTTTGCAGAGGAAGTGGCAAAGACTGATTGATATTATGATCCAGCTTCTAAAGATTTTGCTGCTTAATCTGAAGCACATTGGATTTCTGGTTCAATAGGCTTTCTTTTTTTGTTTTTATTATTACAACTAATATGTATTCTTTTCACAGGGCGAACCTTTCCTACACACCCATACTTCTCTGCCCAGCTTGGAGCAGGACAGCTATCGCTTTACAACATTTTGAAGGCCTACTCACTTCTAGACCAGGAAGTGGGATATTGCCAAGGTCTCAGCTTTGTAGCAGGCATTTTGCTTCTTCATATGAGTGAGGAAGAGGCGTTTAAAATGCTCAAGTTTCTGATGTTTGACATGGGGCTGCGGAAACAGTATCGGCCAGACATGATTATTTTACAGGTATAGAGTGTTCCTTATGTCTTTAATACAACAAAATACTAAGAATGTTTCTTATCCCTCTCCAGATGTGCCTCAGGAGCTTTTTCACCGTCAGGTAACATTGTAATAGCTGTCACTGCTGATAAAGGACTCTGTGCTAGGCATTATTCCAAGCGCTTCATCTGTACTTCCCTCTAATAACAGGAAGACACTGTTCATCGTCTCAGTTTGTAGATTGGAAAACTGAGTCTCCAAGAGATTATAAATTGGGCCCAGTCACACGGCTAGCAAGTGTCAAAGCTGGGCTGGAAACCCAGGCCTCTCTGACTCTAGGGCCTTCCCTCTTGCCCCCATCAGCCATCAGATGATCTCAGACCCACCTCCCAGGCTCTGCATCTGCTCTTCCTCTGCCTCACCCCCACCCTTGTCATCTCAGGTTCAGCTCAAATATCACATCCTGGGAGAAGCTCATTCTGACTACCCTGATGTTGTGTTCCCCACTTCCACCTTGGGCACACTGCGTCACGTTATCCTGGCTGATTTCTTTTGCACAACACAGCCACTGCCAGAAATGATCTTGTTTCCATAATCATCTCCCTGTCTATTTTCTGATTTTTCATAGCCTGTGAACTTTAGGAGAGGGAAGGGATCTTACGGGTCTTGGAGCCGAGTTCCTAGTTTCTGAAACAGTGCCTGGGTTGAAGTAGGCACCCCATAAGTATTTGTTGAATGAACAATTCTGTCAGAGAAAACCAAACACAGTAGCGTATTGCAAATACCACGTGCTGCTCTTGCTACCTGTCAGAGGGAAAACTCTGGATCCTGCTTCAGGAATATTCCTAAATGTTGCTTCAAATGTTGCAGCACATGTTGATATGTTCATTTACTACCAGTAAGATACTATGCCTTCAGAGCTCTAGATAGTATCCTGGGAGGGAATACATTAGAGCCAAGGACTTGCTTTGAGAGCACCAAATTATGTGATTCAAAATCTTTTCACCTTGACCTGTGAACATGGACCACGTGAATGCAAATATCATAGAAGGAACTCATTCACTGAAAGATTTTGACCACATAACACTTTCCACATGTACTGTGAGGTTCTTCCTACATTCCCTTTATTAACTTTAAAGACAGTGGTCACCAGGCAGTGGAATTTTTGAGTTTTCTATAATTTATGTAACACAACAACTCTTTTGGGATGATGCCTTTGGTTGATTAGACAGTCTTCGATATGGGAGAGCCACAGCTGGTGCTTATGGGATTATATTATCTGAGCCTCTGAAAACGGTTTTGTTTTCTTTCTCTCAGTTTAGATAGGACATATCCAACTTGGTGGATCTTAGCGGATTCTGACCCTCTGTAGGTTGTTGTTTCTTTAGGCTCAGGCCATGGCACTGCTCAGATCTGGGCTGGCTCTCGGGCCTCTGTGAGCCTGTAACTCTTGGTGGCACTACTAGGAACTGGCATGAGATTTCTGCCAGAATCATGTCATTCTGTGAAGTTGGAGTTCCACTTTACTTGGAAAAAGTTTTTATTTCATCTTAAGATGCACACTTGTCTTCTTGTTTTAACTTGCCAGGGATCTGGATATTCCATATGTTATACACCAAAAGAAATTATGCTTCTCCTGCCTATTGAGTAATTTCAGGGATCCAGAGGGAACTTGCTGAGTGAACATGTACAATGGATTCCTATGGAATCATAAGATGCCCCTAATTCAGTCTTAGTAAAGAGACTGGCTTCTTATTTCTAATTCCTCCAGGCTTGAGTTGTGCAAAGAGTGTGTATTTGTAAGAGAATTTATGAAATGTTTGCACAAGACAGATGTTTAGATCTTCTTAGTGGAGGAATACAAGGGAACAATAAAAAGGAAGTGGCAGTAGAAGACCCAGCGTTAGCGTCCTGGGCCTACAACTAGCCAGTGCCTGGCATCAGCAGGCACTGGGGAAGCACTTGTTGGATGAATTAGTAGCTGAGCTCAGTGGATCGCAAGCCAAATAGAATGTTTAAAGTTCTAGTAAGTCTTCTCTTACACCCACCCTGTGAGCAGTAGGCATAACTTTATTGCTGTGGCAGATCCCTAATTCTCAGCCCTTGTGGCCGTCTTCCTGCAGATCCAGATGTACCAGCTCTCGAGGTTGCTTCATGATTACCACAGAGACCTCTACAATCATCTGGAGGAGCACGAGATCGGCCCCAGCCTCTACGCTGCCCCCTGGTTCCTCACCATGTTTGCCTCACAGTTCCCGCTGGGATTCGTAGCCAGAGTCTTTGGTGAGCATTAGTAAATCTGTTTGCCAGAACCAGCCTTCTCTTATTAGAGGGGGAACATTTCCTGTCTCTCCATGGTGATTCTTATTTTTATACCTGTAGCTCTTCCCAGAACAGGGTATTGTTTGATAGTCTAAGATTAGTCAGGGGTGGGTTTTGTGACTTTGGAGTCCTCCTTCACTTCTGATAATCACGGGGCTTCCCTAGATGCCTTCATCTTGTGGGATGTGGATCCGATCCGTGTGGATCCGATCGCTCACCATGAGGGTCTCCCTAGAGCAGACATTTGGAGGACTTGGCTGAGGAGCCACAGGTGTATGTTTCTCATGAATTGCCTTCCTCAGCCACTCTGGGTTGTGAGTGTTGACTGATGCTGACCGTGGGCCTCTGGGCCCTTTCTAGATTCCCTTGACATCTCTTCCTCCCCTTTCTCTTCTTGCCCTGCCCCTGGCTCTACACTTTCTCCCAAGTCACTGTCTTGGAGACCAGTGTCAGGACCTTGAGTAACACCTCCGTGTGTATGGCTCGCTCTCCCCGCTCAGCCTTGACACTTCATGAAGGCCTCTTGCCCCTGAGCCCACATGTCACAGCCACTGCCACTCCCGTGCCCCCGCTGTTAACCTTGGGTGGTTCACATATAAAACCTGCCTTTATATTCTTGATTTACTTTTTCAGAACATTGTCAAAGTTAGGTGAGTGTTCATACACAAAGCCTTCAACCTGCCTTCATATGCAGGGATAGGGCTGTCCACGTGCGCATCAGGAGCCGAGTGGAATGTTGTGAGCACGGTCAGTTCGGGCACAGTTTGTTTTCCCTACTTCAGAATAAAAGTGATATTCTTGACAATTCAGGTTCTTTTTTTAATTGTAAAGGAGGAGGTTACTAAAAAAAAGATAGTTATTATATATCAAATGTTTTTAAGCATCACTTGACAGCTTAAATGTTTTTAAGCATCACTTGACAGCTTAAAAACATGTGATCTTTAAAAAATTTGTTTTTACGATTAGAGAGCATCTTAAGGGAAATGTTCAAAGACATTGATACTACTTCAGGTATGCTTTGGGTAAACATCTTAAATATCCAAATTCTAGAAATCCTATAATTTGCTTTTTAATATAAGTGAGCATTTACCCTTCTTCTCTCTTTTCCTTTCCCCCAAAATACTAGATTTTTATTATTCACTTTTATCTACAAGAACCTTTAAAGAGTTTCCCATTTTGCTTTACTATAAGAATTCATGTTCCTTCTTTTCTGTCCCTGAAAAAATAAAATCACTAAATTAAAATAGATACAAAAAGCTATCTCCTGGTTAAGCATATCTTTAGTGAGAGTTCATGAAGGTTTATACCATAGTTGAAAAAGAAAAAGATTAACTAAAAGCCTCAAAATTGTGTGCTTAGTTTACTAACAAAAGAGTTACAGAAACTAAAATCTCAAGCTCTAGGCTTTAAGCTTTCTTGCCAATAACTTCTATGTTTTTGACTTCTCTAACACTGGAAATTAAAAGAAAATTATTAATCTACCTTCCTTACATTTTCTCCACATTTTAGCTATGATTTTCGTACAGGGTCATGAAGAGCAGTGAGGATGGAAATGGGGAGGAGGGAGCGCTGTTCGTTAATGGTTTGTAAACAGCTCAGGCATTAAATTACTTGGTCAGTGAAGAAAATTCTACCAAGGCAACCAGGCTGACCACAGACTGGAGGGCTGAGGGGTCATCACTGAGGCATCCCTGCCCTGGGGCCCCAGGCACTGGAGCTGCTGCTTGCAGAAAGTTCTGGGGCTCTGGAAGAGAAATTTTTCCTTCGGCTCATAAATGGGTAAAAAGACATTAACAAACAAGCAGACTCCACTTTGGAAATGATAGCCCTTCTATTGCAGAGTAATTTGAAGCTCTCTGAAGCTCACTCTAATGACTTCATAAATCAAAGCTGCAGTCTGTAAAGGTAAGATATTTTTCGGTAGACTTTGTAGGCAGTGGTGAGACTCGGAGTTTCATAAACATTATGCATAGAGATGCCAGTGTCTACATCATTCCTGGATCCCACAGACTCCTGCTGTGCTAAGTGGGTCGTTGTCCAGCTGGCCAAGGGCTCCCGGGATTAGAGGCAGGAAGTGGGATCTCAAGGCTGCACTGGCTTGTGATGTCACTTTGCAAGAACTGCTTTTTTTTTCCACAGTCCATCCCATCTTTCAGTACTTAAAAACAGAAAAGATAGGTTTTTACAAACCATTTCTGTTTTTAGCACTGATGACTTAGAGAATGGTGATGGACATAGCTTAGTTTTATATTTCAAAGCCTGCCATTCAGGCACTATAGTCTTTTTTGGCCTCGGGCCCATTTCATTATAAGCCTTTAAGTCTGGATAAACTCTAAAAACATGTAGAACTTTGTTGACTGTTCGCTAATATATATATAAGTAAAATATTTCAGTTTGGACCACCTTAGCTCATATATTAGTAAATAGGTTACCTGGCATTAAGTATGTATCTGCTCCTTGGAGGGGCAGCTGCCAGTGATGTGTGCGCCTTAACCTTCACATGGTACTCACACCTTGCTAAATGGCAGCTCTTCTACCTGGTGTCACATAATGTCAATAGCCCCTTCCTGTATTTTTCTAGCTTGAGTACAGCAGGGCCCTGGGAGAGACACTTGCTCTGTTCACTTTCTCATCACATCTACCTTTGGGGGAAAAAAATCTAAAAAACAGGACCTGGCTTGCTCCTGATGGAGGAGGAGGCTGCAGTGTTCAGCCCCTGATGTTTTTCTATAGGACGTGCTGCCAAATAGATGAGGGAGGAGGTGGAGTATAAAAACAAAGGGTTTGGCAAAAAACACCAGAAGCCACCTGCAATATAGTGAAGGCTTCAGAGAGACTTTAGGATGAAAATAGACTGAAAACAAGATTGTTTCTGTGGCCAGGAGAATCTCCAGCTATTCAGGTGACATGATGCCGCGTGATGATGGGTGGGTCCAGTCTGTCTGTGCTGTTGTTCTGCACAGCATCATCATCAGCCTTCAGCGTCCCCTTTACCCGTTACTCATAGAATGTAGCGGAGCCACAACTGGAGGACCGCAGGCTTCCAGAAGAAAGTTGAGAAGGCTCAGCCTTGACAAAGACAAAGGTGGCTGGAAAAAGAGATGCAGTGCAAGCTCACATAGGAAGATTGCACTTTGAGATCATGAAGTTTAGTTTCAAATAGAGTTCCAATACACAGTAACGCAATAAGAGGGTTGCTGAAATGTCCTCAAAGAAAAGCAGTTCCTTTGTGTTGTTCCCAGCGAATACAGTGCAAAGTAATAGAGTCAGCTGAATTTAAGATTTCTATTTCCTGCCGGATAAAACGTCTTGCCTGTTCCTAGGTGGCTTGAAAAAGGAGAGGAGAGAAGGAAGAGGCAGGAGAAAAGTCCCACTGGAAGGACGTGGGCTACAGTGTAGTGAGCTAGGCTACTGCCGCACTGCGTTGGGCGGCTCCAACAGTTCACTTTCTCCTAGAGAGGTTTTCAAATGCAGGACATTTGCTCACTTTTCCAAGGAGAGTTATTGTTTTTTTGTTGTTTTGTTTTGTTTTTTTAAAAAAATTCCAGAACGTAAATGTATAAGGATACCGGAAGACAGGCAAAATAAAAATAATTGGTTTGGGGCAGTGGGTTTATAGGTAACATTTTTCTTTACTATTATTTTAAAATTAGATGTAATTTAAAAAATTTCCAAAGCCAAAAAACGGTACAAATGCTTTAAAGGATGAAGATGTTGTCCCCAAGTGTCATCAGACAAATTTAGGAGGCCCTTCCTCCCAAGCAAAGCTTTCTGTGGTCCTTCCTTCAACTCTGAATTCAAGCACATTCCTGCATCGTGCACCCAAATGATCTCCCGATTTAAGACCCCCTGTGTCTCACAGAAGCTTCTGGGGCTGAACTTTCTCGGGCCTTGGAGGGTTGGACGCTTTGAATGGGAGGAGTGGTGGTGAGTGGAGCATCTCTGGCAGCAGGCATTTGGGAGTCTCTGGCAGGAATCAATCAGCGTAGTCTCCAAAGGTGGCCTTTCTCTGACACTAACTAGCCCTTGCAGGGGTCATACCCATAACCTGCATCTCATTAACATCATCTCTTTACCAGTGCACTGACCTAGTGAGAAAAGGAACAATAAGCATTCAGCAACTCCTGCGGTGCTCCAGGGGAAGTTAGAATTGCTTGGCTGGAGCAGAGGCCCCTGGTGGTCTGGACCTGCGTGCCCCCATTTGCCCACCTTCTGTGCTGCACAACCAGTGCCCCTGCCTTGCCAGCCAGACTGTTTTTCAGGCTCCTGCACACCTCCCTGTATTGACACCCTATTTTCCTTTTATTCAGAGTATTAATCCTGAGGTCTGACCTAGGAAATTTTCATTGGTTCTTCAAGCAGTCACCTTTCCGTGGGCCTTTTCTTTCCTCTTTGTTCTCGTAACACCCTGGGCATAACTCTACCGAACCAGAACTCCTTGGTGTCTCTGCAGCGTGTTCTTTGTGTTTTGCTCATGGCTTAATCTCCAGAGCCTAATACAGTGCCTGATGTGTATTAGATGCTCAATAGATGTTCATTAAGTTAAAGTAGAAGACACCTCTCAGCAGAGTTCTCTTAAGATGTTGTGAATAGCATTGGGAAAGAACATTTATTTTTTAATTACATTAAATACAAACAAATATAATAAAATAAATCATATGCCCAGTGCTATGTCTTAATTTTTTAACATATCAATAAAGAGACTTTAAAACACATAACACCACCCTCTCCCCTCCAAATTTCCTTTCCGGGAAAGTCTCCTTTTGGAGTCATAGGAAGCACTTACTAAGTTGATTTATTGTAAAAAAAAAAACCAAGATCCTAATAAATCTCAGAAGATCTCCTGTTAACCTAAAGAGACCACTGATGTGGATTCTGTATTTGGTTGTGCTGACAAAAGTTTCTCAGTAATTGTTTATTAAATTGGCGTAGATGTGGTACTGTACCTAATTTAAGGCACTTGTCCCTCCAAGAGTAGAGACGAAGCTATAGAAAATCACTGGTGTTGTAGGGAAAGCCTTTCCCCAGGATCCCTGCAAAAAAGGTCTTGATTTTTATTCTGAAAGATGCCCTCATTTTTTGTTCAGCTATAAAAGTTCATATATTGAAAGGAGGTCTAGGAAGTCTTACTGTCTAAACCACTGAAACTTCAAATTTACTTTAGAGTTTTGTTTCTGGAAATGTCATTTCTGTTTAAAAATACATCTTTGTTATAGTATTATTTTAGATCTTTTTATTTTCTGTAGTGGGGAATTATACAGGTAGACTACATTTTATAAACCAGATATTTCAGAGGAATATTCTTCAATTGGCCTGCCTTGGTGTATGTAACACTTACCCTGAAAAGCTCAGATTTCAAAGACACAGTTAGTTCTCTAGTATATCTTCCCAGCCTCAACAACCAGACTTAAGAAGGAAGTGAAGGATTCATCTTTCCCACTTTCCTGCGGCCACCCTGAGCCATCAGTAGTTGTGATGTTTGTGGAAAGAGTGTGGACCCTGAGCTGGGTGGGAGAAGCAGGCTGATCTCAGCGCTGGCATGGCTTAGGGCTGCACCCATCTCAGCTCACATGGTTAATTAAGGGTTTTATGGTGGTTACAGAGGATCTTGAGGGCTATCCCAGCCAGCGGGCTCCTAGGTCTGTCATCTCTCCCTGTGCTTTGTTCAGAAACTACAGGGATTCAGTTTCCCATTTGCACAGCAGCACCCAGTCTTTGCTTTTCTGTTTCTTCGTGGCTTTTAAATGTTATCATATTAACCATCTAGAGAGGCACCCTGCAAGGTTATTCCTCTCACCTGCTTTTGCTTTCCTTGATTTGATGAAATTTACAACTTCTTTCTCTCTTCCATTATCTTTCAGCCAAAAGAAACAGAGAAAAGAAATACTGACACTTGCCTCTAATTATATTTCTACTCTGATTTTTAAAATTGTTTTTTCTTATATTATTATTCTAGTTATTAGGTAACCTGCCTCAGTTTAGTCAACCAATAATTAGTTATCGTGGCTCTGCTTTAACCCCAGGACATTAGACTCTTTTTTTCCCCAGCGGCTTCAACTCTATGAGGAAGGTGAGACAGGGCTGGGGTTGCTGCTCAGCCGGTTGCCTTGGCCAGTGCCCTCCCTCTTATTCTGCAGTCTGTATAGAAGTTGCATCCATTTGCCAGCCACTCTAAGAACAAAATATGGCCAGAACTAGAAAGTAACCTTGACAGAGTTCTTGAACTCCTCAGAGGGAAAAATGTTCTTTATTCCATTATCATGTTAAAAATCAGTAAACTTCTATTTAACAATGTACTTCTGCAGTTGTACAGCTGTTTTACAGTTTTTAAAGATCTTTGAATTCTATTCCTTGTTTCAAAACAGAGGAAACAGAGACACTTTTTCACTTACTCTATCTTAATTTCTGATGCTTTATCTATAAAAATCTTTTAGCTTCACCCATAAAAACATGTTTTAGTATCTCCTTTAAAACCCAGGAGCATTCCTGGAAAAATAGACGAATAAAACCTTTTTCCCTTTCCCAGTTTAACTTTTGAAGCATGTTTGAATTTTATTTTCAGAGTAAAACATAATTTTTAATGTTTATGTACTTTTATTTGCAATACTGTCTTGACAACACTGTCTGAGATATCAGGCTCTTAAAAATGAAATAAAGTTTGCAATGTGGGGCTATGTCTCCCACACTCCTGCTCTGTGATGTGTGGAAAAGGCAGTGGAATGGTACTGCGTGAGAAACTGGTCTGGTTTAACTTTCTGCATTTCTGTGTTTTTTCAGATATGATTTTTCTTCAGGGAACAGAGGTCATATTTAAAGTGGCTTTAAGTCTGTTGGGAAGCCATAAGCCCTTGATTCTGCAGCATGAAAACCTAGAAACCATAGTTGACTTTATAAAAAGCACGCTACCCAACCTTGGCTTGGTACAGATGGAAAAGACCATCAATCAGGTATGAGTCAGTCCAAACCTTGCAAATGCTTAAGCCATCCTAGATATGTAGAAACTTAAATCTCTGTTGAGCAGGAACTGTTTCCTACCACTTTGTGTTCTGAACAGCATTCTGCATGATGCCTGGCATGGAGGAGGCATATCACAAACGTGTGGAATGATCGTGAGTGTGTGTGTTGTGAGTGTCATGGTGAAATGCCACATGGAAACATGGTGGCAATGTTTAGCTGTAGAAACCAGCACAGGTTATTAGTAGTTTCTTACATTTAAGAGACTTCAGCTCTAGTAGCTTGTTCTTCTGAAATATATATATTTATGCAATAATGCAATGTAGGGTTTTATACATTGAGTGCTTTGATTTGTGTGTGTGTGTGTGTTGAATGGTTTTAATTGGAATTTTCTCCAAATCTTTGATAACAAAGTTATGATAGGGAACATATATTCTATGAATTTGTTTCATGATGTGTGTGTGTGTGTTTTTTTTAACTGAATTCAGTTCAATATCTGTGGCTTCAGTACCTCTGGTTTCAGTATACAATAGAACCATTATCCTCTGAAATGTTAGAGGCTGAGAGGTGAGTTTTACTGGGAATTACAACTAAACTAGATGGTGAATGCCCTGGGTTGGGCATGGGAGCAGATTTTGATCCTGTACAATCTAAGGAAGAACCTTCCAGTAATGGCTGCTGATGATGGAGGACTATGCTGCTTAGTAGAGAAAGGGGCATCATTGGAAGTGTCTAGAGGCTGGGTAGCTACGAAAGCACTGGAAGGGATTTCATCATTGAGTCACTGCAGAGTCAGCAGTCAAGCCTCTCATAAGCCTAGAATCCGCTCCAGATAGTCATGTGTCACTTAATAATAGCAATACGTTTTGAGAACTGCATCATTAGGTGATTTCATCATTGTGCAAACTTCATAAAGTGTACTTAAACCCAAGTGGTATAGCCTACTACACACCTACGCATGTTGTTCCTAGGCCCTACAAATCTGTATGACATGTGACTATACTGAATACTGTTGGTAGTTGTAACACAAGGCGGAGTATTTGTGTATCTAAACATAACTAAACATAGAAAAGGTACAATAAAAATATGGTATTCTAATCTTATGGGACCACCATCATATATGCAGTTCGCCATTGACCAAAATGTTGTAATGCAACACACAACTGTGTAACGAAAGCATAGAGCAATCAGGCAAAAACAAATGGTGAAATAAAGCTATTTTTGAAAAATCCTTACTCTGGAGATTTCTGTAGTCCAGAAGGAATCCATGATTCCAGTGGATTGCATCCACATGCAGTGTTTGTGATTTTCATTTGCAGCCACACCTTAGGTGTTAAGCACAGAAAAAGATGCAAGTTTGGCCTGCAAAAAAAAGAGGTTTCATACCAATTGTTAACTTTAGATTTCTGTTTGCACATTGCATATGCCCTTATGAAAGAACAGTTCTTGTCTGTTCTGCGCTCATCTTTAATTGAGAGCCTCTCCATCTCTTTTCCTTCCCTGGCACATTCTTCTTGATGTGGATAGCTTTGGCTTGTTGGGGCCTTGCTTTTTGCCAGGTTGGGTGGGCATCTAAATATACGCATGATCCCATTCAGTCCAGGCCGCACTCCTGAGAGGATATAAAGTGGTTCACTGACTGACCCACACTCACTCTGCTGCAAAGTGGAAAGGTAGGGGTTCAAACTCAAGTCCCTCCCACCTCAAAGTGCTTTAGCAGCTCTCCTACACTGCCAAGAGCCTCTGGAGGTCATTTAATTTAGAGTTTTTCCCTATTTTACCAGGATTCTAATACTGACTTCTCCACCCTTTTGATTCTTTGATTTCTGGCATTTTCATTCATTCTTTCTTTCATTCATTCCCTTCTTACAGCTTTTGTTACATGTACTTACTTACATTTACAGCTTCTAGGGCAGACCCCCGAGAGCCTTGTTACCTAGACTGAGGGCTATATCCAGTACCTGACATGTCACCTTGCTCCTGTCCCTCAGGCCATCCCAGCTGACATTGTTTACCTCCTGAGTATTGAGCCTCAGAAAAAAATCCCATTGTCTCCTATTTTCTGTAAAAAACAAAAAATAAAACGTATTGAGAATACTTAGGATACATCAGGTGCTCTTTCAGTGCTGGAAGAGTGGAAATGGACACAGCATGGGAAGAAAACAGCTGTGCATGTACCTGGTTTGTTTCAGGCTGCTATCTGGCTATTTGGAAGTTGCCATTCATTTTTCCACTGACTTTTTTTTTTTTTTGAGACAGAGTCTTGCTCTGCTGCCCAGGCTGGAATGCCGTGGTGTGATCTTGGCTCACTGCAACCTCCACCTTCTGGGCTCAAGCATTCTCGTGCCTCAGCTTCCTGAGTACCTGGGACTATAGGCATGTGCCACCACGCTCAGCTAATTTTTGTATTTTTAGTAGAGGTGGGGTTTCGCCATGTTGGCCAGGCTGGTCTTGAACTCCTGGCCTCAAGTGATCCACCTGCCTCATCCTCCCAAAGTGCTGGGATTACATGCATGAGCCACTGTGCCCGGCCTCCACTGACTTAATAACTCCAGGACATAGGTATTATAATTACTATTTTTATAGATGAAGCTGAGCAGAGAGTAACATGCCCGGCCACTTGTAGAAAGGCAGGGTCTGTGGGAGCCAGGGCTGTGAGGTTGGAGCTGAGGTGTTTGAGTCCAGCTGGACTTAAAAGATGACCTAAGATCGGCTGGCAGACATTTTCCAAAGAAGGCCAGGCAGTATATATTTTAGGCTTCACAGGTCATAACGTCACAACTACTCACCTCTGCGACAGCTACTCACCTCGGCTTTTGCAGCACAAAAAATCCATGACAGCATGTAAGGGGATGATGGGTCATGTTGCAAAAAACTTTATTTTAAAAACTGTGCAGCGTGATGGGCTTGGTCCACAGGTGGTGGTTTGCTGATCCCTGAACTAAAGGATCACAGCATGTGAGAAGGTACAGGAATGAGAGCAGAGAGCAATTCTCAGAACCTGAGGTGTTCAACATTTTGGGGGTATTGGGAGCACAAAAATTTGCGTTTGGGGCCCGGGTTTTTATCAGTGGTCCTTATAGAAAGTAGATCTATCCACATCTCTCCCCTCTTTCCCTCTGGTGTTTCTATCTGAACTTGACATCTGAGTGTTCTCTGTCAGGCTTTCTGCTTTCCCACTGCCCCCTCCCATCCAGAGGGTGCTGTAGTCTTAAGTTCTACACAGAAAGCAGACATGGGGTCCAGCATGATTCCTCTGCAGCCTTGGAGATCCCCCAGGCCCGAATCTTGGGGGTCTTCAGAGTAGATGTAATGGATGCTTCCATTGCAGATGGTGGAGCATACTGCCCTGTGTACAGATGGGGTGGGGCAGGAAGTGAGGGCATCTGGGTGGTGCTCTGTGATAGCTGTGGTTCCATTTCATTAAATGCCCTCCCTGTATAGATAGTCTCAGCCTGAGCAACTGGGACACAGCTGGATCCTGGGTGGAAGAGGTGGCCAAGGACAGGGCTCTGGAGCTCTGGCTCAATGTGGACAGGCTGAAAGCAGCCAGAGAGGGCAATTCCAAAGGTGACAGAGCCCAGGACAGAAGACCAAGGGTGTCTGAAGCCTTTGTGGCAGTGTACTTACCAAAGGACCTATCCATTGAATAAACCATCTACATCTTCTGACCCAAGAAGAATGGAAACTTTGGGAATAATTAGTAACAAAGGAAAGGAGGTCAGTGTTGTATTCTTGTCACAGTGGGTGCTCTGTGGCTGTGAAGTCTCAGCTCAGTTTAAGGAAGAAAAAGAGGAAGGGTGGCTTTGGGAGGCAGGGCAAATAGCCTATTTTCAGCATCCTTTAGGCTCCACTCAGAGCATGGCCTCAGCCCAGCATTGTCATCGTATCATGTCAGAGCTTGTTAGAAACTCAGCATCTGGGGCCACACCCCAGACCTGCTGAATCAGAATCTGCATTTCAGCGAGATCACCAGGGGATTCACATACACACAGACAGCTGAGAAACCCTGCTGTGGGCAACTCTGTTAGAAACACAATGAACAAAGCAGCCCCTGTTCCAGTTGAGCTTGTAGGTTAGAAACCAGGGTTCTTGTATTCAGAAGACACACCTCAAATCAGGGGCAAAGGTGCCTCTTCTGCCTGTGGGGGAGCCGTCACTTCGTGGGCAGTTTGCACCGTGGAAAAGGAGTAGTTTTGTACGAGGACAACTGGTGCCATACCAGGAGGGTGGGGCGTGGTGGGGAGAAGTGGTTTACCACTGGCGTTGTTGAAAATTGCTCACATGCAGTGGTAATAACAAGCAGAGGGACTTTTAGTGGGTTTGATTTTTTTTTGTAATTCACTACAGATAGTGTGTGCCCCCTTGTTGCTGATACCAGGCCGACTGTTCCCACTCTCCAGCCCTTGGTATGACAATGGGACCAGCAGATTGGAGGGCAGGGGGTTAGGAAGGCGGAAGCTCTGTGGCGAGTTCTGCAAACCATCAGGGTTCATGACTTTATTAATCAGTGTCCATGGACTGTGAAGAGAAATGCTGAGTCTACAATAGCAAATGAGCCAAGAACATAAACAGACAATTCACCGAAGAGGAGATATCTAGTAAACAAATATCTGGGAAAATATTTGGCTTCATGTGTAATTTAAACTTATGTAACATATAATGCTTTACTCTGCTAGATAATAGAAAGACATTTCTTGATGCCAGTACCCAGCACCAAGGGTATACTGTATGCAGAACATTAGCATGTTGCTGATGGCAGTGCACATTGATCAGTGGCTGTTGGGAGGCAATTTGGCGAAACATATCCCAAGCTAGTAAAATATTCATACCCTTTGACTCAGTCATCCCGTTTCTTGGAATGTATCCTCAGGAAATAATCCAAAATATGAGGGAAGCCATATGTATAAGGATATTCTCCTAGACTTGTCATTTATAATAACAGAAACTTGGAACTAGATGTCTGACACTCGATGACTGGATTAATATGATGATGGTAGGTTGAGCTGGTAGAATATCATGAAGCCAGTTACATATAGCGACATGAAAAAGCTCTTATTTGATACAATGTTAAGTAAAGGAAAAGTGGGATAGGAAATTTTATGTTGGTTATGTTTAGAACTAGAAAAACATGCTTTTAGGAAATAGGAAATATAGCTAGATATAAAAGTTGTATTTGGTGATTTTTCTTTTATTTTTCAAGCTTCCAATAATGTAGCTCTATTGCTTCAGTAACTTAAAATAGTTTTATGTTTTCGGCAAAACATCGAAAGTATGGAAATAGTCATTCCTACTTTGGCAAGCAGAAGAGAAATTTTCTTCAGTACCAAAATTCTGGAACTTGACTGAAAACTATGAAGAACCTAAGAGCCAGGATGACAGGAAGGCTCTAGATCCCCAGTAATTACAACTCTAGTGGAATTGCTCTGAGATGGGCCAGCAAGAAAGAAGATGAGAGCCAGTCCCCCTTGCAGAGGGGCCAGGTACCTTGCAGCTTTGTGTAGTGACCAGTGCTCAGGGAATGGCTTAGGCAAGACCCCGGGGGAGGTGGGCACTGCACTTGTCCAGCCTCAGGAGTGACTCAGACCAGAAATGAAAACACCTTAAAGTGTATGTATCTTGTTTTCCTATCAACACCTAGTTTTTAATATTAGTCTGTTTTATTCATCTGAGACAACATACCAAAGGATCGGGTTTTTAATGTTAGGCCTTCCTGCTCTTTCTCTGGCTGAGAACTGTTCCTGGCACTGGATCACTTGTGCTGGTGTGCAAGGACAGGCGCCCCTCCCAATTCTTTTCTTTCCCCCAGTAATTAGCCCAAGGGCTGAAGCCCTCGTTCAGTGACCAGGGTTCTCCTTTGACCACCAGCCTCATATTGCCATGGTTTGGGGTAAATTCAGGGGCATAACTGCAGAATGAAGGGCCTAGGAGTCTTGGCAGTCAGGAGATCATCAGGCAATTAAGCAGAGATGATTGTGACCCAGGGTGATTCCTAGGCATTAATGGAGGCCTGGAAGAGTTTATGGCTTTGGGCACTGCTGAGAGCCATTAACTTAACACAGAACATCAATCTGTAGGAAAAGCCAGAGGTTTTGTTCCCAGGCTTTCTAGGTTAGGAGATCACTTAAATCTTTGTGAAAGAAAAAAAGTAATAGTGTACATGACATTTATTCAGCACCATATTTATAATTATACACGAGTGCCAAACAATCTCAGTTTTAACGTTTGTGGTTTTTACTGTTCAGACTATTCAGAAGTTCCATGACGTGGCATCCATTGATGATGGTTTTGCTGAGGTTGAAATGTGAGGGTTTTGTGGCAGGTGTGTGGAAGCAGATCCCTTAGCTAAGAGAGCGCCTGCTCAACCTGCCAGGCGTGTGCTGGGAACTTCCATGAGTTGCCTCGTTTAATTCTCACAGCCATCCTGGGAGGTAGGCGCTGTCTGCCCCAGGTGGGAGGCCAGGAACTGTGGCTGAGAGAGGTTAAGTCCAGGCTCAAGTCATTCATAGAATCGCCAGTGGAGCCGCAATTTTAAGGTTGACTCAAAGCCTCTGAGCCAGTTACCTCGGCTGTCAAATGGAGATAATAATCCCTGCTGACCTCACAGTCGCTCTGAAGGACAAAAGAGAATCAGTTCAATCCAGTAAACAATTCTCTCTCTCCCTCTTACTCCCCTCGCACACATGCACACACACCCCACAGATATAATGGATTTTAGTTTTTAGGCATCAAATGACTTTTGTGCCTTATCCACTGAATCAAAAACAGCAAGCTGAAAAATTCATCTCAAGGAAGAGAAAATAAGATTGTTGGGAATGGTGAGAAAGGAAACATGGTTTTTGAAAATTGATTCCAGGGAAGATAGGCTAATTTGAATGCCAATAGGGAGCCATCAGAAGAAGTAGTTTTACACTGATTTTTAACAATATTGGAATTGCTTAAGGAAATGCAATAGAGAGGCAGTTTCTGCCCTTTTAAAGCCTGACTTCACTTTCTGAATGTGTGTTCTGATCTAGCAGGGTTTTTTTTCTTTTAAGATGGTCCCAGCTTGACTGCATTCTCAGATCCATCAGATAAACGTTAGGGCTTCACTGCTGTGCTGAGAGGCCCCAGCCCCTGGGGTTCTCTCATAGAAACAACTGGAAAGAAAGGAAATGCCTTGGGCAGCAGCAGCAGCAGCTGTCTTCTGATTCCGCTTTCCGCCCTGCCTTCCTTACCAAGAGAAAGTACAGACACGGACGGCTTGAGTCACTTAGGCACTTAGGAGTTGTTTTTCACACGTGTGGTGTTTTCGTCACCATTACTATTGTGGGAAAGAAGACAACTCAGGCATCGTTTCGTATTCACTCATCTGTGTGGGTGACATGTGGGTTTTGGCTCATTTCTGCATATTTGTGTGCAAAGGAGAGTTTTTTAGTAAACAGTCCCATTACTTAGCTGTTCTTGTAACTCTGAAAACCCAACTGAACTATAATTAAACTTTGACTTGGTGACTGTGCAAACAGGGCTATGATTCTTTTGTTTCTTTTCTCCTTTTAACCCATAGTTGATGTATCTAACCTAACAGAATTTTCAGAGAAAAGAAGTGAAATAAGAACTAAAAATAAATTTTTATAAGTCTTTAAAAATGAGAGGGTTTTTTTTTTTTTTGGTTTTTGGAAGATGTGTATCAAAAACCTGTACTTAATGTTACCTTGGAATTATTTCTAGATGTTTCTTATATCCTTTTGTCCCAAGTAAAATTATTACCTTCTCAGTGCATAGTTTTTCTTATTTATTACTTCTAGTACCAAGTGTAGAGCTAAGCATAGAGGAGACGCTTCACAGGTGAGCATTGTCGTGATTGCAGACACCTGCCTGTACTTGTGGGGTTTTTCTCAGTTTTAGTACGTGATGACTTTTCTTTCTATAACAGGTATTTGAAATGGACATCGCTAAACAGTTACAAGCTTATGAAGTTGAGTACCACGTCCTTCAAGAAGAACTTATCGATTCCTCTCCTCTCAGTGACAACCAAAGAATGGATAAATTAGAGAAAACCAACAGCAGCTTACGCAAACAGAACCTTGACCTCCTTGAACAGTTGCAGGTAGAGCATATTTATAAAGCAGCTTCCTGAATCACAAATATATGGTAGTTCATTAACTCACCAAAGGCAACAGCAGGCTGGGCTTTCCCATGACCAGAGGACCTTTCCCACCCTGATCTGTTTATAGTTGGGATCAAAGGTATCCCGGGAGAATGGGTCCTTTTTATTATGGAGCAGACAGATTGTCCTTTGCTAAGGTCAGGCAGTCCCAGAGCTTTCTGAGAGGCTGTTTCTGCACTTAACTCTTTTAGGAGATAGGCCCAGAGATGAACTTGGATTCAGGATGCTGTGGCCTGTTAGCTGAATGCCAGCCGTTGTCATTACTCAAAGAGAATCTAAGAGCTTTAACTTCTATGAGCAAAACCAGCTAGGTCCACAGAGGGATGGTAAAGGAGGAAAGTAACACGGAAATAAATATAACAAACCAGAAGAGATGATAATTCTTTGTGAGTCCTTGGTGCATATACAAAGATTTGATTAATGAAGGTCTCAGTTCTCCCCTCTAGAAACTTCCATTTCAACACGGATATACTCAGGTGAGGACATACAGAAGAAAGACCAGTTGAGACTGTGCACACAGGAGGGTGTGCAGAGCAAGCACTGAGGTGCAGCACGGAGACCAGAGCTGGCCGGGTCCAGCATCGCCCCCACCCCCACATCACCCAGGCACACTGCCCAAAAGAACACCTAACTGCGGAGTGCAGCTCTTTTGTCAATCTGATGGCATGAAGCAACCATATGTTCTACTTTTTTCTACTTTTTTTAATATCACAAGTGTGTAGCAGTGCTGTCCCTGTTAAGGAATTGTTTTGAGGGTGTTTTTAAAAGTTGTTTTTGCGTGGCTGTGGATAAAAATACATATTTTTGCCGAATTTTTTATGGTGTTCCTGGGCTGTCCTGAGAATAAGTTCCATTCTGATCTAAGCCTCTGATTTTTCTTCATAGAAAGATGAGCTTTGCAGACACAAGCTTGGCAGCACGGTGAGAAAGTCCAGCCTAGTGAGTCAAGCTATCTGAAATGCATTCCTCCCAGCGGGCATTCCATCCCAGCATACCCTATCAGATATGTGAAAGAGAGGAACCAAGACCGAATGCTATTCCAGCCCAGCCCTAATAACCACTCACATTCTGAAATTTAACTTCTTTTTTTCCCCTAAGACAGAGATGTCCTAACTGAAAATATGCCTATATACAATTTACCCTGGAAGTCTCAGCCATCACTCAAGGGAAGTCTCCAGAGGGTGAAGAGCCTCTCTGGCCTGTAGGGGTACACAGTGTAGATGGTCATTTTAAATGGCTTCCAAGCCAATGATAGGTCCCTGAAATATAACATGGTGGAAACTTCTAATAAAGCTCACATTTGCATTGAAGTGTTTAGCTTGTTAAGATAGGCAGTTCTCAAATAAAAGGTTTGTTTTATTGGGTAAATGACCTTGTAGTTTTTTGGTGACAGAGCATAGAAAGTAATTTCATGCTGCTCCTGTGCTATTATTTTTGTGAAGACAGGGAGTTGTGAAAAACTGCTTAGCTACCTACATTCCTCAATAAAGGCATCAGACAGTAATTGGTGATTACAGATGTTCTTCCTGGAATGGTCGTTCTCTTGACCAAGTAGTCCTACACTTCTGGAAGGATCATTCAGAACTGTGGTCTATGCCAACCCACCAGTAGTTGCTGAGTCCCTGCAGTGCTGAGTGCTGGGGGCCACCAAGTTGAGTAAGACACTGCAGCTCTCAAAGAGTTGGATCTAGGATTGTATTGTATCGATTTGTGGTGTTTGGATATAGTTTTTCCATGATCCTCTACGAAAATATGCCTCTCATATGTAAGAATTATGCCTCCTCCGTGTACACTTTTCAGACACTGACAAGGAAGGGTGTTCAATACAGTACTGAATTTTCATATAGCTTTTCTGGGGGGCCAAAATACCAAAATCAACCCATTTCCTACCTTTATTCTGTTCATAAAATTGTTAGAAATATCAAAATCCCATTTCATTCCCTGTTAAATACATGTGAACGTTGTCTAGACGCTGGAGAGCAAATTCTACCACCTGTTTTGTTCAGCAGTACATCAGACGATTGCATAGACGTGCCAGATGGAACCAAATAATAATGCACATGGATTTGTCATAATCCATACAAGTCATTGACGCCCACACTGAGCCAGGTGCTGTGGAAGACAGGACCATGTGTGAAAGAGAAGACATGCTTGCTTCTATAAAAGCATCGGTGTTATTGAGGAGACCTGACATTAATGCAGAATAGCAAATGACCATGCAAATTAATTCACTACTAACTAAGCTGCAGGTTGCACCTCGGAATGCAGAGGGGCTTCAAAGTGATGAGGGTAGGCCCTGAGCCAGGCCCTGACGATGGGTGGATTTTGAGGATCAGAGAGTACAGCTTAGAGAGATATCCCAAGCGGGACCACCCCTTGCCCAGTAGGCTGACAAACTAAGGCTCTTGGTCCCTTTTTCATATTTTGGGTGTTCTAGTGGCCCAGCCAGAGCTAGACTTCGAGTCATGAATTTTCTGGCACAAGTGTTGTCACATTCAAAAAAGTATTTTCTTTGTTTGAAAAATGAAAAAAATATATGTATGTGTGTGTGTGTATATATATATGTGTGTGTGTGTATATATGTGTGTGTGTGTGTGTATATATATATATATACCATTTTTCCCACCTAAAATGGAGCATGGCAAATCTGGACTGGATTAGTGAGATAGACCAAGTCACAGAGCACTCCAGGATGCAGCTGTGAGCTGGGGAACGGGTCAGAAAGACCTCAGGGACATCAGCATACATATTGGAGTTTCTGCAGTTTTCTTAGGGAACCCTTTAATGTCACTAGAGCTAACACACTTGTCACCTGGGAAGCAAGCCTGCCAGAGCAAATTAGAGAGACGAGGGACAGTTGCTAGCACCTGGAAGTTCTATTTAACTAGCATTAATTATGTGCTAGATGCTGAGGATATAAACTGAGTGAGATCCTCATTCATCCTCTGTAGGGTGGAAGAGAGGATATTGCTTGTCTCCGTGGCTCGTAGTGAACAGTCAGTGAGACCAGGCACGTAAATCTCTTAGCAGAACACTTGGCCTTTCTAAGGACTCCATATGTGTTCCGGGGTAAATGCCTGTGTTTCTTGACATAGTGATGTCTTGTTCCTCTAGACATCAGTAACTTTACACAGTAGCTTTAGATGGCGTGGACGTGAATAAATGCAACTTAGGTTTTCTTGTTGGTTTCTTTTTGAGTATCACTGTGTTTGTAAAGAATTTCAGATTAGAGGATTGTTACCACATGGGCCTTCAGGAGGAAACTGTTTTGAGTTTTTGTCAGCCTGAAATTGATTTGTGCGTTTAAATATATGTGCTCATCAAAACAGGCCAGGCTCTGCTGCAGTAACAAACTTACAAGTCTCCAGAGGCTTGGCACAATGGAAGTCTTTGTGTCGCTGATGCCCACTTCAGCTTTGTGTCGCTGAAGCATTCTTTGGCCCTATCCGAGCTGTCCCTCTGGTGGTGGTGCCTGGGGGTTTGGGTTCCCTCTGTGTTGTGATCCACCATCTCAGCATCGGCTTCCACAGCAGCCATAGCAGGAGAAGAAAATGCTGGGGGCTCTCAGGGTGCTTTTAAGGGCCTGGCCACCGACCTGCAAGGGGTGCGAGTTGCCTTCCTGTGTGGCCAGAACTGATGATAAACTGTAGACTCATCCGTGCTGAAACACGGCTCCAGAGTGCTCCCAAGGCTGGACAGCGAGTGGGCACTGGATCCCACCTGTGTTAGCACTGGCAATTGTATTCTCATTTCTTGTTTTATTCTCCAGGTGGCAAATGGTAGGATCCAAAGCCTTGAGGCCACCATTGAGAAGCTCCTGAGCAGTGAGAGCAAGCTGAAGCAGGCCATGCTTACCTTAGAACTGGAGCGGTCGGCCCTGCTGCAGACGGTGGAGGAGCTGCGGTGGCGGAGCACAGAGCCCAGCGACCAGGAGCCTGAGTGCATGCAGCCCGAGCCCACAGGCGACTGACAGCTCTGCAGGAGAGATTGCAACACCATCCCACACTGTCCAGGCCTTAACTGAGAGGGACAGAAGACTCTGGAAGGAGAGAAGGAAGCGGGAAGTGTGCTTCTCAGGGAGGAAACTGGCTTGCCAGCAAGTATATTCTTACGAACTCCAACTTGCAATTCAGGGGGCATGTCCCAGTGTTTTTTGTTGTTGTTTTTAGATACTAAATCGTCCCTTCTCCAGTCCTGATTACTGTACACAGTAGCTTTAGATGGCGTGGACGTGAATAAATGCAACTTATGTTTTCTTGTTGGTTCCTTTTTGAGTATCACTGTGTTTGTAAAGAGCATTCACAATACTGTGGAATTTCAAAAGCTAGAAGAGCTCGAGATCATTCCTCAGGCAAAGGCGTGGGTCCATCATTCTTCCAAGAGGGTTTGTGTGACGACTACACCCTCAGTGTCACTGGCAAGGTGCGGTTGGCTCTCGTCCATTCTTGTTATGGAAACCTAAGATGATCATTGGGAAGATCAGTGATCTTGGGTCATTGATCCCTGGGTCAGAGGATAGCAGTTTCCATCATAAACCAAGATGATGAGTTCAGCCTTTATCCCTAGTGGTTCCACTAGATGTAACTTAAAGGAGTTAACATTTGAGGACTTTGTTCTACATCAGATTTTACTATTTGAATGTTTAAGATCACTTTATTGAATTTGAAGATCATCAAATTAAATAAAGTGGTTTATTTAATTTGGATATCCTGATCACTGTCAAGTGAAATTGATCTCTCTCTTTGGTATTTAAGGAAGTTTGTCTTTAAAAAAAAATAGAGTGTTTTCATACATTTTTGCTTATCCCATAAGTACAGTTGATCAAAGTCATAGTAGGTAAATGCTTTATGGGACAGTTGACACCTTTTAGACCCTACCAGGTATTGCTAGCATGTGAGCTGCAGTTGTGGGGTCTGAGATATTTCTTTGTGGTAGTTTCATGCCCATACTATAGAGTCGTGTATTTATTTTTGCCTGTTGTGTGATGTAATGCAATCATGTTCCTTTGAGTCTCCATCCCTTGGAAATCTGACTTCTTGCAGAAGGAGTAGGCACATCAGGATATTCAGGGGTGCCCCAAGAGTCTGGGACTTTCAAAAAAAAGATCAGGCTGAAACTGCAGTCAGATTTATGATAGCTGACAGTTTTTCAGAGGTCGCACACAGTGACTGTCCTCTCTCAGGATGACGAGGACCTGTGCCTTCAACAAGCAAAATGCTGCTCACGGTTGTCCTGCTTGCAGCCAGTCACTGTGTAAAGCCTCTCTGATGTGCACTTAAGAGTGGGTTGCTTTCTCACAAAGATGGGGTTCTGTGCAGTCACAGGTCACTTCCTTGACAACACAATCATTTCTGATCTTTATCACTGTAACCACTTCTTCTATTCCATAGGAGTTTCTTTTGATTCTTTCAGTTGTGGGGGCATCTCTTAATCCTGGGGTAAAAGGAGAGATTGCCATACTTAGACTCATTGTGAGTCTCCCTGGCCATTTCACGAGGAGACCACAGTGCTGCCACCAGTGCCTAAACAGGTGGCTGGCATTCGAGACTTCCTCCTGTTCCCTGGGTCAGAGGATAGCGTCATAAACCAAGATGATGAGTTCAGCCTTTATCCCTAGTGGTTCCACTAGATGTAACTTATAGGAGTTAACATTTAAGGACTTTGTTCTACATCAGATTTTACTATTTGAATGTTTACTGTTGGATTTTGGGCATCTTATTACTGTTATCAAAAACATTGACTCTGCATCAAGAAAGAAACAAGAAAGCAATAAAACAAGAAATAATTCATGCTCACATTTTTATGGTGGTTTTTTTTTTTTTTTTTTAACTTTGGATTTTTGCTTTTCAGCCCAGGAGTAAAGGAATGCCTTACGAACACCTGTGGCCTACGTGTGGTCATTACCCAACCATCAGTGAGATTATTTGAGATATTGGTGTCTGCATCCAGTATTGTTATCTGAGTGTTTATTATGTAAGTTGTAACACCTCTACACAGGGTGTGAGTTTAGCACTGATGAGACCAGCTCCATCGTTGTATGTGGCAGTGAGTGCTCTTACGAGATTGGGTTGGGCAGAAAGGACTGTTGACATGAGCCTGTGGATGTAGGTTGGACAGTCTCAGCCTGTGACTGACTAGGCAAGGAGCAGAGAGGCAACTGTGTGAGGATTCTCAGAGCCAAATTTTTAAACCATGTTTTGGGTTATATTTCCCCCAACACTCATTTGTGCACTTGGTGGTGTCAATCTTTTGATGCCATTTATGTCTCTTAAGACATTATGAGGCCTCAAGAAGTGTACTACTACCTGGAACAGGATGGGACTCTCTTCAGCTTGCACACTCGGTTCGGCTCCCTCTCAGGGGTGGCCTGTAGATAGAACAGCAATGTCCATTTGGAGGTTTGTGTGTCTGGTTTGGTAAACGGGAGAAGAGTTGCTCCAAGTGCCATGGGATCCTGGATTTTGTTACAGAATTAGACCAAACTCAACTGTGTGAAGCGCTGGAGAAGTGAAGATTCAGAAGGTGTTTGAATCAGGCTAAGTCACCAGGTCATCTTTCAGAAGCAAAGCACAAGGCCACTGCAGAAGTGGGCCTGGGCAGGTGACGTGGCGGGGGCTCTGTGACCACCTCTGTGGGTCTGCAGCCAGGTGTTTAGTGGTGTGCCTGGGGCCACCCTAGTCAGCACTCAGGAAGAAGAGCTGGAGGTGAAGCAGAAGGGAATGAGGACAAGCTGGAACTGGCCAGGCACCTTTGTGTCTGTCACGTTGCTACACCACATTGAACAATGGTGATCTCAGATAAAAATGGCACTTGTTTCACTTTGGCCCTCCAGATCTCATGCCAGCATGTCTTAGAGCCAATTCTGAATTAGACCACCAGGGAAGGGGACTCTGGGAAACACAGTTCTGGGTTAACCACGTTAACATAGTATAAGCCGCCCTGTTTAGTTTTGGAACTTGCCTACTTTGAATGACAGCATGCATGTATGAGTCCTTTTATAGAGGCCCTTCGTCTAAGTGTACAATTAGTGATCCATAGAGTTCGGACTCAGATTGACATTGGCATTGAGAGTCACTGATGGTGCACCACTGGAGATGACAAACTTCAGAGACCACTTCTGGCTTCTGGGACTGCCTCCCAGCTTTCATCTGCCCTGCTCTGCCAGCTGTAGGAAGAGCTGACTCTGATTACTATTTAATTCTGCTAATTAAAATCCAGCAACTGTGGGAAAATAATTTACAAGCCACATTGTCTTAAATCTAAACTCTGCTTTAAGGGTTTGGCATGGCTCAAAATAATTCTAGACTGGGAAGGCTGGAGGGAACTTACTTCTCTTCATACTAGAAAGTCACTTCCCACCTCATTTTGTACAGGAAAATGCTTAGTGAGGTGTAGAGAATTTTAGAATCACCTGATGGTTGGCTACAGGATCAGAGTAGATCCCTGGCCTTCTGGCTGCCTAATAGTGGGCACCACCCAGCTTTACTTCAGTGAGTTTTGGGAACCATTTCTGATGACATCAATTTACAAAGCAAAGAGATGTTTGCTTCATTTTCACAAAGCTAACCTGTATTCTTAAGAGCCCAAATCGGTTTCTCTCCTGAAATGCCTCTAGCAGCTTTAATTGATAGGGAGTTAAAACTGGGAGGCTCTCCAGTGAGTGACCCCTGTGTATGGACCCAGAGGCAGAGAAATTCTATTGCAACAGGATTTGACATGATTAGATATAATGTTTGTTCTTGACAACTATTTCTTTTTTACCTTTGGACTTTTGAAAACCTTTGCATTGTAATGTTTTTAGAAGAAACAAATCAACACAGAATTCCCTTTGGTTTTATAAAAGAGAAATTCCATCATGTAAACTATTTTGCTGCCATCTCTAGAAATGATTAGAATGATTAGAGAAATTCAAGAGTTATATGGTATGGAGCAGCCACAACGGTTATTTGGACAATTTGAAATTGATAACAAAATATTTTAAAAGAATGTTCTTAGTATTTAGGCTTCATAGATATCTCTCTTAATATCTGTAAAAATAACCATACAACTGCCTTGGTTGTAAACCTTAGTAGTAAAGTGTTTAGATTTCTACCATGAGATGTATGTTTATTAATCAATTTTGTGCATGACTAAATTGTATTATAGAAGTTTTGAATGAGGTTAAAATACAATGTTTAAAAATATTAATGATAAAATTCCTATTCAGTATTTTTAAGAATAATGAGCACTTCATTACTGTAAATGCTTTAAAACTGTGATTAGTAATTCACATGTCGGTTACAAGTTCAGCTTAGTTTTATGGTTGCTTTTAATGCACTGACTTCCAAAATTTAGTAACTCTAAATGGAAGAAGAACACAACTAGTCACATTAAGTCATAATTGCTCATTCTTCATTTTTCTTCATCAGTTATGCAAAGGTTTTTGTGGAAATCTGAGTAATGAATTTCCATCTTCTCTCATGGCAGATGACACAAATGTATTAAGGTTTTTATACTTTTTAACCAAAGACTTTAAAACACCAAAACTCTTCATTTGGAAAGTTTTGAACAATTTATAAAAGCAGTTTCCAGGTTTGTTTGAGTAACACCCTCACATGATTTTTGGCCAAAACATGACCTAACCCATAGAAACACTTCCAAACCCTTTTCTGAAAAGCACTCTCTCTAGCACTTTCTCATGATCTTTTCCTGGGCCCACCCCATTTGGAGCCTTTGCTCTGAATAATCGTGGTACGGACAGAGGTAGCAAGTTCTAGTCTGAGGCCTTTGGCCACACGGCTACCTGTTCACCTGCATGGTCCTGCTGTGTAGACAACCATCTCGCCCCCAGCCCTTCCCTGCAGTGCCACCGAAGACTTGTGGTTCTGAGCCTTCAAAGTGCTTGGCTGAGCAGAGCAGAGAGGAACTGAACAGTGTGTGTTAAGAATGGAGCCTGTGAATCACTCCTTGTGAATCACGGCACTTTATTACTGTCCTTTCCTTAGACCTACTGAAGACAGCCTGGACAACCTGGCATGGCCAAGGGGTGGGGGGACAGCTTTGTACATCCTTTTTCCCAGTCGTTTGCTTACTTTCCTCACTCTTCTGACTACATCTTCCTGCCCTTGTTTTTCTCTTATTCCATATTTGGATGGATGTTGACCAATTGGGGTGTCTCCTTTCTGATCTTCCAGAAATCTTTCTAAACCCTGTAACTATGTTTCTAATCTCTTCCAACTGTTGGAAGGAAGAGGTGACTCTGATTACTGTTAAACTCGGGCTTTGGCTCTCAGCACCCTGCAGGGTGACCTCCTGAGGTGCCATCGTGTGGAAACTGTGCAGATGGTGAAGTACCATGTTAGGGAGATAGAGGCAAGTTTGCATGCGGGTCTGTTTAATGATACCGAATGCCTATCTCTGCTTGGTACTCTTTACCAAGGAGGGCATGATCTATTTATTTCCTTTCTTTGAAATAAGTGACTATCAAATTTACTCCTAAATTTCATATGTTCAAATCATCTAAATGGGTTGGTTATTAGAAAGGATATTAGCTTTTTCACTCTGGATCTGTCTCTCTTCACTATAGCCCCACTGTCTTTGCACAGTGTGGTTTCACCTGCCTGCCTCTCCATATCCAGCTTGGCGAGCATGACGTCTCCCCTGCTTTCACTCTCCAGCCCTCAACTATGTACCAAGCCTTGTTCTAGGTCCTGAGATGACAAAGTAAGTATTTGCCATCGTTGCGCTTTTATTCTAGTGAGGGAGATAGGTAATTGGAATAAGTAAACGAAAAATCAATCATGACGTGGGGGCTGCCTACCTAGAATATTCAGAGAAGACTCAGCTGAGGAGCTGGTATTCAAGTGAGACTGGGAAGGAACAGCTAACAGAGGAGTTGGGTGAGAGTGTTCTGGGTGACTTATTAGAAAGTGGAAGAGCCTCTTCCAAATGACAAATGATTCTATCCTAGCTTTGAGTCTTGTGCCAAGACCTTAAAAAAAACACACACCCACTGCTGTGGTCTGAATGTTGATGTTGCCCCATCCCCCCTCCATTCGTGTGTTCAAATATAATATCCAATGTGATAGAATTAAGAGGCAAAGCATCTGGGAAATGATTAAGTCATGAGGGCTCTACGCTCATGAATGGGATCAGTGCACTTAGAAGCTGGAGATGTGAAGACACAGCAAGAAGGTGCCATCCGTCTATGAGGAACAACAGTCCCTCACCAGACGCCACATCTGCTGGTGCCTCGATTTTGGACTTCCCAGCTTCTAGAACTGTTGTTTATAAATTATCCAGTCTGAGTAGCCCAAACAAACTAACCCACTTAGCACCCACTTAACACCATGTCTCTTTCAGATGGCAAGAAAACACCAATATTTTTAGAGATAAATGTTCCATTACTGTATAGTCCAATAAGTATAAATGATAAGTTCTTGGCTTGATCCACTTACAGTTTTAATGGACACAAGGGAATCTGCTATTCTTAACTTAGCATTAAACTGCAAGGAGGAATGAGTTGGTGAAATGGACATTGTAGTGGGCACCTGGCAGGGGGTGACCTTGTTATCTCAGTTTATGATGATGTCCCCTACAGATCTGACAGCCAGTGGACACAGCCCTATCAACTTCCTGCTGTGATCATCTGCAAAGGGAACCTAGGCATTGGGAAGACATTCCTTAAAGTTCAGGAAAAAATTAGGTGTGATTTCATGGCATGACAGCCTAAAAGAGACTTTTGTGAAATTCTACAAAAGTAAATCCTGACTGTTCAAATTGCATTCCAGGGTACTGAGAAAATTTGAGCAAAAAAAAATTGCTCAACTGCTATTAGTATTTTTTTGGAATGAGTTGACAATGGTGGAAAGAGGCACTGGAAATGGGAAGACAGAGATCTTTGAAGAAATATAGAGCTAGCCAAACTTCCCACTTTATTTAATGAGGTAGGAAGTGGATGATGTAAGTTATGGTTCGTTGAGCCCAGTGAAAAGCCTGTCTGCATGGATCATGAGGATATTCTTGCAGTCCTCACTTTAATTCTCAGTGCCTTCTTTAAGAAAGCCCCAGAACTGTTCAGGTATTTCTCCCATATAATGTTTGTTTTTAATCCGATGTCAACTGTGTAATTGAACATGTGACCCTATTTTAATTTGACATTTCCAGAACACTCAAAACCAAATTGGTGGCCCTCCCATTAGCAAATGTGCAGGCATTTGGTTCTGACTCATTTTGACCCTCTCCGATTCTACTTTATTCCAGTTATTTCATGCTTTCTTAAATCTTTAATGTCCTTGTAAATCACTGTAAAACATTTGAGGAACAAGATGGAGCCAGGTAAATATAAATAGAAGCGACATCTCATGGCTAAAAGCGCAGGCCCTGGAGTCAGCTGGAATCCGACCCTGATTTCTTGTCTGTATAATGGAAATAACAGCTATTTCATAGGATTATTGTGCAAATATTTATGACAAGCGCTGAGTACTGCGGTGGACACCAAATTAACAAGCAATAAATGTTATCATTACTTATGATGACTTGAACTAAATCAGTTATGTGAGCTTGAGATTGGACCCAGGCAAAATTCCTCAACAGTGCAAACATTTAAGGTAGGTGATTCCTTAAGATCATGTCATGCTAGCCCAATGTAATTTTATGTTTCTGAAAGCACAGTGACCAAATGGAAGATGGGAAGCTGTAGGAAAATATGCCTTGATGTCAGCAAAGCTTTTGACATCTCTCACAATACCTTAAATAAAGTCTTGTTAAAACTTAAATGAGTTAAAGTGACATGAGCAGTAGGAGAGTTCGATTGTGTTGATTTAATAAAACCAGAAAGATTTCTAGGTGGTGGTTCTCAGCCCTGGTTGCACAATAGAATCATCCAGAGAGATTTTTTCAAAGTACCAGGGCCCAAGGGTGCTACAGGCTAACACACTCACGCACTCTGGGGTAGGGCCTGGGCGGTTTTTAGTTTTTAAGCTCCCCAGTGAATTTAAAGTTTAGCTAGGATTGAAAAATGCTGTGATGGATAATGGATTGTGGTGAGCCTAAAAAAGAGGAGTCTCATTGACTGAGGGTTTTTCCTTAGCCAGCCGGTGCACATGTGTATCATGTGATCTGTATGAGGCCCTAGGGACCATGCTCTTGGATGCATGGATGCCACTGACTAAATGCAATGAATGACAGACAGGACCTTGACTGATGTTGACAAGCTGGCCAGATGACCTGATTCAAGCAAGATGCACTTTTGAATGTCAGGTTCTAAATGTGTGTATAGGGCAGTGGGTCTCAGGGTATAGGCCCTAGACCAATAGCCTCAGCATCTTCTGAAACTTGTTAGAATTGTATTAATGGGATCTACCAACCTACTAATTCAAAAACTCTGGAGGGTGGGGTCAGCAATCTTTTTTCACAAGCCTTCCATGGGATTCTGATGTGTGCTAAAGTTTAAGAACCACTCACATAGAAGGGGGAATCCCACTGGACAAGTACAGAATCAGAGACATCTCATTAGCAACAGCAGTGACTGAAGACAGAGTGTTTATTCTTGATCTATAGTTCTGTTTTATTCTCGCTTTCCCATTGCGATGAAGACCTCATACTTGGCAGATCACGTCACTTGCTTATCTCTGTGTTCTACAGTCATCGTATGAAACTGTTTACTGAAAATCTGAGTAATTCCAGAGACTGTTAAATAGTGAGAAATGTTGAGTTTAGAGCATAATGACACAGAAATAGCTGAGAAGAACAGCAGTTGCCATATGCCAGGCACCGTTATGAGCCCCTTAGACGAATATTAACTCATTGAATGAGGAAAGACATGGTCATGGTTATTGGTTGGGTAGCAAGTGTTGACAAGTGGGCTCATTTAACTTCCAGTGCTTTTGATAGGTCACTAGGAGTTCTGTGTGTCTGAGAATCTTTTTGATAAGTAGTAAAATATTAACTAGTAAATACTAAAAATGAACGATCCCTTGCTTGCTCTGCCCTCTCAGTATCCTCCCACCCCCAAAAAGGCAGTTGAGAGGAGGAAGAAAAATCTGCCTCCACACATTGAGGGAACAAGAGAAGGTAAAGAAGTTGGGAGAGACTATGCCAGGAGAGCTCACCCAGGTCCAGGGCATGGGACAGGTACGCAACCATCTAAGGACACACGTGGGAAACAAGGTGCCCAGCGTGGTAGAGCACAGATACTTCCCCCTCCTCCAGCTCCTGGGGAACTTGCAGATCATTCATTTACAAAGGGAGGCATAAACCAGAGAGATGAAGACAACTTGTGGGGCTTAAGAATGAGTTGCTTGGGGACCAGTCAAAAGTTGTCTGAAAGAGCTGTCATGACGTAAGGCACCTTGGGAGGAGCAGTCTGACTACCTCAAAATGCCTAGCCTAGATTTTTCTGTGGCCGTGGCCGGCCTTAGCCCTCCCTGTTTCCTAGACTGGGGAGGTTCTGAGGCACACCATTTCAAGGATTCTGCTCCTCTGAGAGATTAAAAATATGTTAGCATGTGTTAAGGATGCCAGAAAATCCTACAGTAAAAAAAAAACAAAACAAAAAAAACCAACAACCTAGTTTCCACCTTTTCAGTATGTGGTCTTTCTAAAAGATATCTTTCCTTGATATGTTGCATGTGCTAAAGACTTGCACACACAACAGAAACATACAAAACAAAGTTTTCCAAAGTCCCCTCAACCTATATCCTACTTCCCAAAAGTAATCACTTAGCAGTTTCTTATCTCTTCCTCCAAAAATTGATATGCATACTACAGGATGAATTGATATGCATAGTACAGCATGTATGTATGTGTGTGTGTTTATACAGATATTCTTTTTTTTCACATAAATGATAACACTATACACACTAACCAGTTACCTTGCTCTTTAAAAATATCTTGGGAATATTTTCATATCAGTACATGTAGATAATGATAGAAATAATGGTTCACACTCATAAAGAGATAACTAATGAATGAGCCAAGTACTGATGAGTACTGTGTAAGTTTGTTTCATTTAATCTCAAAACTATAGGAGAGGTACCATTATTATCCTAATTTGTAGTTGAGGAAGCTATCTAAAGAGGTCATGCCTACTGCCCAAGGCCACCAAGCCCAGCAGTTCAGACTCAAGAGCCCATGCTCTTGACCACTGCAGTATACAAATCCACTCCAGTCTTTTTTTTTCTTTTATCTTTTTTTTTTTTTTTTTGAGATGGAGTCTCACTCTGTCACCAGGCTGGAGTGCAGTGCCATGATCTTGGCTCACTGCAACCTCCACCTTCCCAGGTTCAAGCAATTCTCCTGCCTCAGCCTCCAGAGTAGCAGGGACTACACGCCCAGCTAATTTTTGTATTTTTAGTAGAGACAGGGTCTCACCACATTGGCCAAGATGGTCTCGATCTCTTGACCTCATGATCTGCTTGCCTTGACCTCCCAAAGTGCTGGGATTACAGACATGAGCCACTGCGCCCAGCCCACTTCACTCTTCAGCACCTGAACATAATATTTCTGTGCTTGGATGCACCACAACGTATTGAACCAGGTTCACACTGACGGACATTTGAGTTTATCTGCCTTGAGCATATCTGCACATAATACCTTTGTGAATCTGTAAATGTATCTGAAAGATAAATTCAGTGAATCACAGCAGCAAAGAGCACAAACTGAAGTCCTGATCCCCATCCCCTCAGATCAACCCTGTCCCCCACAGATCTCCGTGTTGGTCAATGGCACTGTCATTCACTCAGTTGCTTAGTTGACCCCTTTCTTTTTCTCATATCCTACATCCAGTCCATCAAGCACATCCTTTCTACATCCCCTCAGTCTTCTTCACACAGCATCCAAAGTGGACCTTTCAAAACAAATCATGTCACTACCCTGCTTTAACCAAACTCTAGTGGTTTCCCATCACATTAAAACAAAGTCCTAAGTACTTATGAGGCCCTGAAAGGCTGGCAGTTGTTGGGATGCAATTTAAGCTTCTGCACAGCCACTCAAAATAGAGTTGCTCAAACAAAATAGCAACTTCTCAAACCTTTATAGCAGTCCAGAGGGCAGGTGGGCCATTTGGGATGGAGAGTGGTTCTGTTCTACAAGGCCAACTGAAGACCCAGTTTCCTTCTGTCTTCTTACTCCTCCAACATCCAGGGCAGTAGTTCTCAACTAGGGGTAATTTTGTTCCCTGGGGTACATTTGACAATGTCTGGAGACATTTTTGGTTTTAACAACTGGGGAATGAAGAAGGGTGTGTGTTAGTGTCATCTAGTGGGTAGAGGCCAGAGATGGCTGCTAAACATCCTACAATACTTTGAACAGCCTCTGCAACAAGTTATCATGGGTCCAAAATGTCAGTATTGCTGATGTTGAGCAACCCTGTTCTTGGGCAGTGGTTTTGAAGCTTGAGTCCCCTGGAGGGTTTCTTAAAATACAGATGGCTGGGCCCCACCCCCAAGGTTTCTGATTCAGTAGTTCTGGAGGGGGGGCCTGAAAATTTGCATTTTGGTAAGTTTCCCGATGATGCTGAGGATGCAGGTCCAAGGACCACACTTTCTTTAAGAAACTCTGCCCTGGAGACTTTGCCTTGTCCACAGGGAAGAAATAGGCTTACCAGCACCAGGTCTTTGCTCTGCCTGTGAGAAAGGATAAAAGAGAAGGGAACATTGCCCATTTATTGCCCGTTGCCCATTTTATAAATACAGAACCAAGAAGTAGCAGAAACCATTTCCATCCATGGTCCATTAGCATGAACTCACTGATGTAGCCACACCAAGTGGCACAAGAGCCTGGGAGATAGGGTCTCAATGTGAGCACCACAAAGATGGGGGATTTTGGCTGGGCATGGTTGCTCATGCCTGTAATCCCAGCACTTTGGGAGGGTGAGGCGGGTGGATCACCTGAGGTCAGGAGTTCGAGACCAGCCTGGCTAACATGGTGAAACCCTGTCTCTACTAAAAATACAAAAATTAGCTGGGCATGGTGGTGGGCGCCTGTGGTCCTAGCTACTCGGGAGGGTGAGGCAGGAAAATCACTTGAATCTGGGAGGCGGAGGTTGCAGTGAGCCGAGATCGCGCCACTGCACTCGATTGCCAGCCTGGGCAACAGAGCGAGACTCCGTCTCAGGAAAAAAAAAAAAGATGGGGGGATTTTATTACAAAGGGAAGAAGGGAATGTGGATATTAGAGACAGTTCACAGTCTCTGCTGAAAGGCTCTGCAAGATCTGCCCCCACCCCTCCTTGCTCTCAGACCTTGCTTCCTACCTCTCCTCCTCACTTACTGCAACTCTCTGGCCTCTGCTCTGCTGACAACCCCCATGCTCCCTCTCAGGGCATCTGCATTCATTGCTCCATCTGCTTTGGAAGCTCCTGTCCTGGTCAGACATTTGGTTTGTTTCCTCACTTCACTGTGGTCTCACCTTGTCTAATAGGCAGCCCCTGCCCCCTCTGCCCTGTACTCTCTATCCAGCCCTGTCCATGCTAATTACTGCTCTCTGACAGTATAGTCCATGTTTGGTTGCTTATCTGTCTGTCCCTGCCACAGGAAAGTAAGATTTGTGAGGAAAGGGTCTTACTTCCTCACTGTTGTTATATCTTGGGCAGCACTTGGACATAAGAGGCAATCAGATATTCACTAAACAAATGAAAGTGCATCTTTCATTTTTGACAGACGCTGCCAGATTGCCCTTCCAATAGATTGGTGTTTAGAATGTAAATCCATGAGCCTGCTCAACCCTCATTAATATGGAATATTTTCTTTGAGCTTCTTGTGCCCAGTGTGGTTGCAAATAGGCCTTGTGGGCCTGGAACATTCATCACTCGCCTCTGCCTCGCTGGGGTGGCCTCATCTCTCCAGGTTCCTTGAAGCTGCACTTCCCAGCTGGGATGTGAGCCAGAGGAAACAAGGGGGTCTGGCTGCAAATCCTCCTAAGGAGGGGACCCCACCTCTCAGAGGAGTGTGTGATGGTCACACCCATTTAAAGTGATAGCCCAATCAAGGGAGAGGCCATAGATTCATCTGATTTAGCCCCCACCAGAAAAAAAATCATATCCTTATCTAAACTATCTTGACTTACAAGATTCTTAATGGCTCAAAAGTGCTTTATCAGCTCAAGCTGATCTAAGAAAATAAACATTTCATAATTGTGATAATACAAGTGGCTCCAGACGAAAGAACAGCTCAATCCTGATGGATCGTTGTTATAAATAAACCAGGCAATCACACACTGCAGAAATAACTAGAATTTCTATGACTTCACGGGGAGCCAAATGGAAATGCCCTTGCCAAGTGAATGCTAAAGTCATCCCATAGTCAAAATGTGGTCAGGCGCTAAGTGTGAGCCAAAACATTTTGCTCCAGCTACAGCCATTCCTCAAGTGGAACCCGGTTAACTTGGGTCCTCAAATTGAATTTTTATGCTTTGATTTTTAGGGAAAGGGAATACACTATAACAAAATATTGCACATAGAAAGGGTCTGATTAAAACCAAAGAGAAACAAGATACCAGCGACCAGCAGCAGGCTGGAAATCGGGTTTGACTCAGTGGCTTACGTGTTGCATGTCTACAGACTACATCATCTGGACTCATAGCACCCTGCAGCCCAGCAGGGTCCTGGATGATTAAAAGCAGGCCCAGGCATTGATTCATGAGACAGAGATTTTCAGCATCACTGGTGAAAATAAAAATAGTTTCCTTTTAGCCAGAAAAGGTCAGCTTTCAGAAGAACCTCATTTCCTTAGCATTTTAATTTTTGAGATTTTATGTTGATAAGAACAAACAAATTATTTTTCAACGCAGTGCATTCTAACAATTTCTCTGGAAAATTGTATCTTCTGAGGCCAGGTATCCATGTGGTCTTTTTTTGGTGGGCATAATAGTAGCCAAGACAAAACCAGGGAGGCCCAGCTTTGCCTGCTGGCTCAATTCTGAGACAACTGGTACCTCCCTGAGAACAGGGCTTCACTCAAGACAGGTTGGCCAGAAGATGTTATTTGGTTCAGCCTATCTCCATACCTTCCCCTGGAGCAAATGTCATGATTTCTCATATTGCCCAGTCTCTAAATCCTCTTGGTAACTAGCTTGGTGGTTGTATTATTCCTTTTTCACACTGCTATAAAGATACTACCTGAAACTGGGTAATTTATAAAGGAAAGAGGTTTTATTGACTCACAGTTCGGCATGACTGGGGATGCCTCAGGAAACTTACAATCATGGCAGAAGGTGAAGGAGAAGCAAAGGCACGTCTTACATGGTGGCAGGTGAGAGAGAAAGTATGAGCAAGAGCAGGGAAAACTGCCTTATAAAACAATCAGGTCTCCAGAGAACTCACTCACTACCACAAGAACAGCATCGGGGGAAAAGCCCCCATGATTCAATCACTTCCCCTCAGGTCTCTCCCTAGACATGGGGATTATGGGGATTACAGTTCAAGATGAGATTTGGGTGGGGACACAGCCAGATCGTATCAGTGGTCTGTGCATTATGGGCAGTCAACATGGAGGAGTGAACACCTGGGAAAGGTAGCCAATTCCAGGCTTGGGAAGGCTCCAAAGCTGTTCCAGAAATGGAACCAGCCACCCCGGCAGGGTGGGGACATGCAAGAAACCATAGGACACCTCCTTGGCTTCAGGACTGGTAGGCACCAGCCACAAAGTCACATCTTGGCCCTTTCCAAGGTTTTCCAGAAAGTTCTAGAATTCTATGCACAAGGCAGGAATCATAATCCTGTGGTTTAGTGGGGCTGAGTGCGGCTGCTACCACAAACACCTCATTAGTCAGAAAGTGCCTCCGTAGGATCACCAGTAGGATCAGAAATGAACTCAAAGCACCAAAAGAAAATATTTTTCGTGTAATATATTTGGAAACTATTTCTCATATGCAGAGGTCCACAAAGCATTCAAAGGCCACAAACCCGAAAATACTACAGACACTTTGGAAGCCTAGGAAGCTTTCCCAGTTCCTGAGGCTGCATGACAAGGCTGCCAGTGTTCCTACAGCTGGTGGCCCCAAGAGTCTCCCCTTTTATTATTATTTTTTTCTGTTTCTTACCCCATCAGACCCCTTTCCCTGGGAGGCTCCTTTCAAAAGCTTCACTGCATCTGTGAGAGCTTGGAGGGAAGCGAAGAAATCAACCTCCTCTGACAGAGAGGTTTGAAAGCAGAGCTGTTCAGTGTTCCAGTGTCCTGCTGTTCTTTGCAGGCAAATGCTTCTTGTGTTTTATTCACAGTAGCCATAATACATCCCACCCCAAGACTAACATGCAAATATGACGGGACTGCCTAGAAGATCAGAGAGAAGTGCCGTGGTTTGAGCCTAGATCCCACTTGTGTTAGTCTGTTCTTGCATTGCTATAACAAAATACCTGAAACTAGATAACTTATCAACTAAAGAGGTTTAATTGGCTCACAGTTCTGCAGGCTGTACAAACATGGAGCTGACATCAGCACAGCTTCTGGTAAGGCTTCAGAGAGCTTTTACTTGTGGAGGAAAGCAAAGCAGGAGCAGGCACATCACAAGGCAAGAGAGAGAAGAGGGAGGTCACGGGTTCTTTTAAACAACCAGATCTAGTGTGAACTAACTGAGCAAGAACTCTCATCACCAACGGGATGACACTAAGCCATTCACGAGGGATCTGCTCCCGTGATCCAATACCTCCCATGAGACCCCCCCATCAACATTGGAGGTCACATTTCAGTGAAAGATTTAGAGAGGACAAACATCTAAACCACAGCACCACTTTTCCTAGCTTCAACCTCAGATTGCAGTTTCTCCTCGCAGGCTTCTCAGACTGGCCTGCATATGGAATACTCTTCCCACTACCTCCTTAACGACTACCCATGTCTGAACCACAGAGCAGCAAGTGTTAAAAGACACAAGCTCAAGTAAATGCTCTAGGATTGTGCCGTCTAATGTGGTAGCCACCGACCACGGGAGTGACTGAGCTCTGGCAGTGTAGCTAATCCAAACTGAGATGCTCTGTAAGTATAAAATACACACCAGATTTTGAAAACTTTGTATAAAAAAGAATGTAAAATATGTTATTAATGCTTATATTGCTTGCACTTATTTTTGATAATTGTGTTGAACAGAATATAGCATGTCTTAGTCCACTTTCTGTTGCTGTAACAGAATACCACAGACTGGGTCATTTATAAAGAAAATAAATGTATTTGGCTCATGGCCTGGAGGCTGGGAAGTCCAATGGCACGGTGACACCTTCTAGTGAGGGCTTTTGTACTGTGTCATGGTAGAGGGTGTCACATAGCAAGACTGCAAGAGCATGCCTGTCAGCTTCCTCTTCCTATAAAGCTGCTACTGTCATCAGTGGGGGTCCCCACCCTCATGACCTTATCCAATCCTAATTACCTCCCAAAAGACCCACCTTGAAATAACATACGAATTTGGCACTTAGTTTCTCACACATAAAGTTTGGGGGACACATTTAAACCATAGCATAGTATTAAACTTAATTTCACCTTCTTTGTTTTTACTTTTTTTTTGAGACGGAGTCTCACTCCGTTGCCAGGCTGGAGTGCGGTGGCGCCATCTTGGTTCACTGCAACCTCCGCCTCCCAGGTTCAAGCGATTCTCCTGCCTCAGCCTTCTGAGTAGCTGGGATTACAGGCATGCGCCACTGCACCCAGCTAATTTCTGTATTTTTAGTAGAGACAGAGTTTCACTATGATGGCCAGTATTCTCTCCATCTCCTGACCTTGTGATCTGCACACCTCAGCTTCCCAAAGTGCTGCGATTACAGGCGTGAGCCATTGCACCCAGCCTGTTTTTACTTTTATTCCTGTGGCTACCACAAAACTTAAAATGATATGTGTGCTTCACACTTTATTTCTATTGGATGGCATTGCTTTAGAAGTGCTGGAAGAAACACCCATGTAGTCTAAGGGTCAGGAGAATTCCTGGAGAGGGGACATTGGGGCTGTGCTGAGACAGGAGGGGGCATTTCATCAGGGGATGAGAGGAGGGCTTTAGGGCTTTTGTTTGGGGAGAAACTACCTCAACTTGCTAGCAGACCAGCTCAGCTGGGGCGGGGCAGGAGGTGAGTTGGGTTTTATCAGGTTCATATTTCAAATGACTTGCTAGCTCAAGCCAGCTTTTCATTCTGCCATAGCACATCAGGGGCAGGAAATGGAAAGTCGAGATGCAATGTGTCTCCAAGCCCCTTCGGCCCTTCAGGAGGAAGGGAACTGTTTGTCCTGCAAGTCATTGGTACAGACAGTAGCCTACATAGAGACAGGTTTGCATTTCAGCACAAGGTCCTATAGTAACAGCTGCCATTTCAATGCTGCAGAAATATCTTAAGCACTCACTGTCTCTTCAATGTTCTCAAAAATTCCATCCGGCTACTTTGATTACAGCCTGCATCTCACAAATAAGGAAATAAAGTCTCTGAGGGGTTACTGACGGCCATAAAGCCACATCAGATAAAAGAGGAAGTCAGGATTTGCCCTCCACACCCCTGCTTCTGCACTCAAGACCACCATGGGCCACCTTGTGCCAACTTCTACTTGGCCCCAGGGCCCCACCCCAGCTGCCTGCCCCAGACAACCCCACATCTGGCTGCTGGTCGTTCTGCTCTGACTTGCACTGCCCGGTGAGTGCTCCTGGACTCTGCTGGCTGCTCCTAAGCCAATAGGTACAGCCTGAGTCCAGGCCCAGCACCCAGCCCTGTGCCATGGTCCGTGGAATAGAAGGGAAGCATTCAGAAGCTGCTCCCAGAGCTCTCTGCTGGCTGGGGAAGCTGACCTGGGTGAAAGGGCCAGCTGCCCCATTTCCCCGTGGCTCTGCATCCTCCCTCCCCGCTGCAGTGCCCCCGGGTCCCCTAGGGGTCTGTATCTGCTCCAGGGAGATCTGGGCTTGTTGGGCTTTGCCTTTTGTCCAGTCCTCCGTTTCACCCGGCAGGTTCCATCTGGCATTTAGATATTAGAAATAGCTGCAAGTGAGGGTGTGACTTGGGTGGAGACCTGGAGCCTGTACTCCACCCTGAAAAGGAAAAAAAAAAAGCTTATTTAATTCATTTCTGTACTTGGAAGCCTCTAGCTATTTAGAATGCCAATTAGGCAGCAGCTGTTGGATTTGTTTTTTTTTCTTTCCCTATCCCAAGACGGCCTGTCTGATTTTCTGTGCCTGTTGACTTAAGCTCTTACAGGAGGTTGGGTGGGGCGGGCGTGGCGCGCCCACAGCTGCTTTGAACGTGGCCTGGCTGAGCTTTGCTGACTTTCGGTAAGAGCCGTGGGGGTGGGGGTGGGGGTGGGTGAGGGGCCACAGAAGGGCCCAGCTCTTCCCTGTTACTTCCAAGATGCAGGAGTTTGGGATAAGAGGAAAGATGTGTCCCTGAGAGAGGGGAGCCCAGCTGACTGGTGACTGAGGAAGCCCTTAACAGATATCCCCACCGGAAGGGTGCTAGGGCTCTTGGCTCCTGCAGAACTTGGGCCTCTCCAGGACTCATCTGGCATCAATTGTAGTTTCTATGTGCTCTAAGTCACTATTTCCTCGTCAGTGTGGTGATTCCAGTCCCTGCCCAGAGCTCAGGGTGGGTTTTGTGGTACCTGAGCGTGGCATACCGTAAGACTTACAGACATTAGCTCTCATCGGCTTCTGTATTCTCTTGACATACACAGCCAGATGACGCTCAAAGAACAATTCCTGAATGGTTGAATGCAATTTATAGGAAGACCAACATAAATTGAAGGGCCTCTAGTTATTAGCCAAATATTAATATGTAAGATGATATTTTTTTAAAGTGAAAGCATTGCATCATACAATGTAAAATGTATGTTATTGCATAATTATTAAAGCATCACAAAGTAAATGACTGCAACAGTTTAAAAAGCCATGCAAGTAGATATTTCAGCAAGCAAAAATAAGAAACATCCATATACTCAGCCTCCAGGGGTCATGGCCATTATTAAAACACTATGATGTGTGATCTTTGGGCTCTTTTTCTATGGATATATTAATTTGTACTTGCATATACATGGGGTGGAGGCTCTGATGCTGTTAGTGAGGGTTGTAAAGGAGTGATGACGCTTTTGCCCTTATGGTTCTTTGGGTATCATTGATGTGGCCTGGAGCTTGTGTGACGGGGGGAGAGATGGAACTGGGGGTGCACTGGTCCTATTGAGAAACAGGGATGACAAGGAAAGTAAAGCAATGTCACGGCCTTTGTCCTTAACCTGCCTGGGAACCCAGTTGGAGTTTTCACGGGGGAGAGAGGTAAGGGCCACAGGCTAAAGAAACTGGTTTTATGAAAGACTTTGTGAGCGTCTGGGCACAGATGATCCTGCTTCAGGACCAAATGACAAGATGAATCAGGGAGGGGGTTGATGTTGGCACCATCACCTACAGTGACAATGGGTTTCTTTGAAAGTTTGTTTAATGGGCTACCTACTGCAAATGAACAAAATGGAGAACAGTCGCGGGTTCTAGTGGTTTAGACACTAACCTCCCTTTGAGACTGCTGGGAAAAACAGGAAGATTTTAAAAGGAGACTCAGGTTCTGCTGTTTGGGGAGCTCAGAGTCATTGGAATTTGAGTATAAATATAAATATGATGCTCTTATTAAACAAATATTGACTCATTTATTTTATAATAACTTATTGTTTGGTTATGAAGATGAAAACATTAAATTATGTTCATAGAGTCCATTCCATCATTTATTGAACAACAATAAGAAGATGAGATTCAAAGGAATTCAACAGTGTTCTTCAGATTCTATCAGTTGTAGGACACTTCAGGTATACAAAGACGGCTGACTACCCTTTATTTCTCCAAAGTCCATCCTTGCTTGGCATGATGGCAAAGGAAAATGAACATGAGGCCCACCTAATGCAGCATTTTAGATCTAACTTGGTACCCAATTGAGGAAACAATCTGAACTTCACAAATCCCAAGTCGGCAACCACGTGCCAAGCCTGCCAGCACCCATGATGAACTATGGCTTTGTCATCTGTCTTGGGCCATTCGGTGTTGCTACAAAGGAACACCTGAGGCTGTGTAATTTCTAAAGAAAAGAAGTTATGTGGTGCATGGCTTAGCAAGCTCTATAAGAAACATGGCGCCAACTCCTGCCTCTGATGAGGTCCTTAGGTTGCCTCCCTTCATGGCAGAAGGCAGAGCAGAGCCAGTGTGTGCAAAGGCCACATAGCAAGAGAGGAAGCAAGGCGAGGGAGGTGCAGGCTCTTTTTAACAATCAGCCCTCAAGGAAACTAAAAGAATGAGAATTCACTCACCACCCTCCCCCAGGGAGAGCATCAACCTATCCACAAGAGACCCATCCCCATGACCCAAACACCTCCCATTTGGCCCATCTCCAACATTGGGGATCAAGTTTCAACATGAGATTTGGAGGAGACAAGCATCCAAACTATAGCACCCACCTTCAGGAGCTGGGCATGTAATACTCAGGAGAAGGTCAACTGCAAGCCACACCCCTGGGAAGAGGCACACCCTCTTATGTAATGCAACAGCCACAGCCTCCGGACTTCATTCCTATCTTATATCCAGAGTTTAAGTGCAGCAGAGGAGTAAAACCTGACTCTAGAAGCTTAAGTGCTTTCCAGGTGTTAATACTGCCTTGCAGAATGCCTTGGGAGAGCTCAATTGTACATTACATTCCTTCCGAACACAGTTCCTGTGTGTCATGCTCCTTAGAGAGTATCTGATGAGAGAAGCTTACTGCTGGCAGGTGCTGTAGGAATCCCTTTCTTCAGACAGGACCTTGCCTTGGGTCCTCCATGGCCTGTGAAAGTCTTCAAGGGTCTAACCTCTTGTTCTCTCCTTTATGTGCCTCCCTCTCCCCAACTTGAGAGAGTCTCACTATAATCCCAGAACACCATTCAATTTCCACTTCATTGTAGACTGAGTCTTTATTACCAGATGTCAAGGTGTTTTTTACTGAAGCATCAACGTCACTTTTTCAGACAGATGGTCTTTTAAAACCCCAAGGCAGGGAGAAGTATGGAAAAGCTGTATCTACAGAGAGGTGATTTCATTCTTAACTTATGTTTTTCTTCATTAGATGCCAAAGAAATACTTCTTGAACTCATGATCTCCACTGCTACCATATTGGTTCAGGCCACCGTTCTCTTTGGGCTGGACCAGTGCAATCTTTTTCAGTGGTTTTATTTGCTTCCAGCCCTTCTCCAACCATACTCATCCAGGTGATCGAAACACACACACACACACACACCTGACCTTGTCCCTCCCCACCACTGCTGAACTCCACCTACTTTCAGTCCTGCAATGACACTGGCTGTCTTTCAGATTCCCAAATCTGCACAAACCCATTCCTTCCTCTGTCAGAGCCTTTGTCTGGACTGCTTCTCCTGCCTTTCCTTCTTTGAAATTGACTCCTTTAACTTCAGATCTCAGCTCAAGCATCGCTTCCTGTAAAAGCCTTTCACAAACTCCAGGCTAGAACAATTTCCTTGCAATATGTTCTTTTAACACTTGGTAGTTTCTTTCCATATCATTGATCAGAATGACTGCTTATATATTTTTCTGGGTGACTACTTGATTAATGTCTGTCTTTTGACTAGATTATAAGTGACATGAGAATAAGGACCGTGCCCATTTTGGTCACCATTATATCCTTAATACCTAGCACAGAGCCCAACACAAAAATGTGTTATTAATAAATATTTGTCAAATACTTGTACTTGAATAGATATGTGAACGTGGCTCCCAGGAGTTTATCATCAGCTAGGAGAGAAAAAGATTGCTCTTTATTCCCCAAAGCCCTTTTCAAATGTCATCCTTATCGTGAGGTTTCCCTGTGCAATCCCCTTTCCTCCTCTCCACCCCTGGACAGAATAACCTTCTTCCAGCGCAGGCCCCAGCATGCTCTGTTGTTCCTTAGTATTCCCTTCTTGGGCTTTTGGAAGAAGACTGGTCTGCCTTCATCCAAATCTTTCAACTGGACAGATCCACCTGGATACCTGCATCAGTTTCTTAGGGCTGCCATTATAAAGTACCAGAAACTGGGTGGCTTTAAACAACAATTCACCATCTCACAGTTCAGGAGGTTAGAAGTCTGAAATTGGAAAGTCCGCAGGGCCATGCCCCCTCTGAAGCCTGTTGGGGAGAATCCTTCCGACATCTTCTAGCTTCTGGAGTTTGCTGCCAATCTTTGATATTTCTTGGCCTGTAGGTGCATCACTACCAATCTCTGCCTCCATGATCACATGACTATCTTCTTATAAGGACACCAGTCATATTAAGGCCCACACTACTCCAAGAGGACCTCCTTTTAACAAACTATATCTGCAACCCCCCTACTTCCAAATAAGGTCACATCTTGAGACATTGAGGGTTGTGACTTGAATACATCTTTTGGGAGGACACAGTTCAACCCATAGCAATAGGCAGTGGGTAACTCAAACTCACCAGATCTCAAATTGGCCTCCGTGTCTTTTCCCCGGACTCACTCATTTTCATGTACTCCTTATCCTGATTGGGGGCACTAGGCCCTAAAGCAGAAACCTGGAAGTCATTCTATTCTTCTCCTTCTTTTATATCTACATAGTCATGACATTCTAACAAGTATCTCTTTAAGAGTTCTCATATTCATCCCCCAAATCCCTGTTTTAGTTTCTTCATCATTTTTAACCTATGCAACTGTAAGAATCAAACTAGTTTTTCTATCTCTTGTTTCAACCCCCTCTGACTCATTCTCTGCATTGCTGCATCAGACTTTTTTTTTTTTTTTTTTTTTGAGATGGAGTCTCACTCTGTCACCCAGGCTGGAGTGCAATGACGCGATCTCGGCTCACTGCAACCTCCACCTCCCAGGTTCAAGTGACTCTCTCGTCTCAGCCTCCCAAGTAGCTGGGACTATAGGTGCCCGCCACCATGCCTAGCTAATTTTTGTGTTTTTAGTAGAGACAGGGTTTCACCATGTTAGCCAGGCTGGTCTCCAACTCCTGACCTCAGGTGATCCGCCCACCCCGGCCTCCCAAAGTGCTGGGATTACAGGTGTGAGCCACTGTGCCTGGCTGAGACATTTTTAAAACACAAGTATTACCATGATACCATGTTTAGAACTCTTCTCAAGCTCTGCTCTGCACATAAGGTGGTCCAAATTCCTATGCAGAGCACATGAGATTTCATCATCTCATCCCTACTTTTCCGAGCTCCTCTTTAGACACTTCCTCTTGCAATCTCTTCTCCAGTCATTATGAACCATTCACAGTTCCCTAAACCCAGGAAACAGTTTCATGCCTTGTGCTTGTAGCAGAGACATTTATTACTCATGGAATAGCCATGTGTTCCTGTACGTTTTGCAACTCCGGGAGGCATGTGATTAGTTCTGGCCAATGGGCTGTGGATGAAAATTTTATGTGTCACCTCTGAGCTGAAGCGTTGAAGAGCCAGTGTGCTAAATTCCAGCTTTTTTTGTTTTCCTGCAATGCCAGCTTACAAACCACATGTTCCAGGTGGTACAGCTGGACCCACTAGCTTGGGTCCCCAAGTGACTGTGTGGAGCAGGGCCCTCCCTGCTCCTTACTCCTCCTGTCCAGCTGACCTGATTAGGCAGGTGACCTGAGTGAGAAATAAACTTCAGCTATCTTCAGCTACGAAGGCTTCAGGGTCATATTATTACCAAAGCATAACCTAGGCTTTCCTGACTCATGCTTTTGTACAAGCTGTTCCCTCTGCCTAACATGACCCCCTTCAGCTGCCTGGGAAAGTCTTACTGATCATTCCAGCCCCATTGATCTTCTCTTCTGTGAAACCTGATCTGAGTCATTACAAAAGAAAGCTAACTACTTCCTCCTGTGCTCCCATGGCACCTTGTATACAATGCTGACATCATCCTCATCGCTGGTTATCATAACAATTTAATATCCATCAATTCATATGGTACTAGATCATGGGTGCATTGAGGGCAGGGACTGTGTGTCCATCCAGCTATCAAATTTGTATCTCCAGCACCCCACAGAAGGATTTGCATACAGACAATACCCAATCCAATGAATGATGAATGAATAAAAAACTGACTAAATGTAATCTGTACAGAATAGGCTTTTGGCTGAGCATGATGGGGGAGGTCTGGGTCATACAGTGAAAACACTGTATGGGACTCTATAGTTTGCAGACATTAGAAGACAATAATTGCCATTTTGAGCTTATGTTGAATTCAGAGTCATATTGGCCTGTTTAATGTGTATTACTATAGAAAATAAAACTTTCATACATACAATCAGGAAGGTGATTCTTCAAAGAGTGTCTAAAAATTAATTATGACTCATGAGTGAATGCACGAGAGTGGAATCAATGTGGGTCCTGTTAGTGGAGAGTGTTTATTTAGGAAACAACACTGCACATGCGTAACAGCCAGAATGATGATTAAGATCACGTGTAACTGGCACATTACAAAAAGGTGGAAAGGACACTGTGAACAAAATGCAACTCTATCTATCATCTGTCTACCTATCATCTCTCGATTTATCTACCTACCTATCATCTATCAATCTATTATCTATCATCTATTATCTATCTATCATCTGTCTATCATCTATCTATCATCTACCTATTATCTATCATCTATCTACTATCTTTCATCTACCTATCATCTGTCTATTATCTATCTATCTATCATCTATCTATTATCTATCTATCTATCATCTATCTATCTATCTATCTATCTATCTATCTATCTATCATCTATCTATCTTCTATCATCACCTATAAATCCCATGACAGCAGTAGGGGCAGATCTAAGTTTTGTGGGGCCTCTCATTGCCTCTTTAAATTAATTCTATTGAGTAGGGGCAGCATTCCTCTACCCCTGCTGATGACTTGGGTAGACCAGAGATCTCAAGGTCACATTCAGACAATAAAATATCCTTTGAATTGCACAAAATGGCCTCCATTCAGATTTTAGCATTCCAAGTCGCAGATAATAGTTAAAACTTCAGAAACAATTTAGCTTTAAATCTTCTTTCCTTCCCTGGCTGGGACCTGTCTCACCCAGGAAGTCTGCCCTGGGAAGGGGTCATGGCCCTCTTCCTTTCCCCTCCCTCTGCTCACCTCCTTCCCTTTGTTTGCTGCTATTTCCCTCCATTCCTGGAATGAAGCCCAGAAAGGGGAGAGGTATGAGGATGAAACAGCTCTCATGTGGCTGGGCAGCCTAAGGCCTTTGGGCCGGACAGCTGGCCTCCCTGGAGCAGCCTGGCTGATGATTAAAGCTGACCCTGCCATGAGCTCCACAAAGGTCTCCAGCTGGGCTGCTCTCTCCTGTGGTTCCCTTGACCCAGGCTGAAGCATCTCTGTCCCTTCAGGTGGTCTCATGTGATTCTTTCCCCAGCTCCTGGGATTCTGGAGGTGCCACGTCCAGACCCTCTGCTGAGGTCTTCAGTCCATGCCTTTAAGCCCCAAGACCACCCCACACTACCTCACACCTGCTTCTTTTCCCACGGGGCCCTCATCTGGTCTTGGGACATGCCGCCTGCTCTGCCACAATAGTATCCATCGGTTAAAATATTCTGGCACTGTCCTATGTCCTTTGCATTTATTACCTAATTAATAATGCTCACAACCAAGTAGGTACATTTGGCAGGCCGTATCCATGGGTATTTCCTGTAAAATTTCTGTCCCTGGTTTTGCCATCACGAAACACTGTGTGCACATTTCATGTCATTGATTTTGGCTGCAGAAATAGGAATCAGGAGATTGAGGCTTTATCTTGGCTTGACCATGAACTCACTGTAAAGCTTACGGCAAGTCAGCCATATCTCTGGGCCTCAGTTTCCACAGCAATAAAATAGGGAAGTGGAATGGACTCATCCTTACAAGGTTCCTTTTCTTTTCTTTTTTTTTTTGAGACAGAGTCTCGCACTATCGCCTGAGCTGGAGTGCAGTGGCGCAATCTTGGCTCACTGCAACCTGTGCCTCTCAGGTTCAAGCGAGTCTCCTGCCTCAGCCTTCCAAGTAGTTGGACTACAGGTGCACCACCACAGCCAGCGAATATTTGTATTTTTAGTAGAGATAGGATTTCAGCATGTTGGCCAGGCTGGTCTCGAACTCCTGACCTTGTGATTCACCTGTCTCGGCCTCCCAAGGTGCTGTGATTACAGGTGTGAGCCATGGTGCCCAGCCCCAAAGTTCCTTTTCACAGTAAAAGTCCATGATTTAAGAAATAATTCTAGGATAAAGAAATGCATGTAGGCTTGGGGATAGGAGGGGAAAGGCTAGTTAGGATGTGGGGTTCAAGGATTTAAGTAATCCTTAAAGGTCCTAAGCATCCTTCAATATTGAACAACCTTAAATATGGATCTAAAATGCCTTGGAATCTAGGGCTTTGTCAATTGCTTCTTTCACAACTCTAATGAGAAATCTCATTAAAAAGAGAGGTTTCAGTCCATGGTTTTGAGAAACTTAAAAACATTTGTCTGCCTGACTCATTAACTCCACTACCAGAAATAGATTCTAAGAAATAATCAGAAGCTTACACAAAGGTTTGTGTATAAGACAGTGAGTCACCACAATCTTTAGAGTAGTAAAAGGTAGAAACAACTCCCTTTGTTCCATCTCTGCTCACACGACACCTCCTTAGAGAGGGTCTTGACCTGGGCAAATAAAGTGGCCCCTGTCTTCTTACCATGCCTTTATTTGTTATGTCATAAGACGATCACCATGTGATGAAGTATATATTTATTTGTTAATGTGTTTGCTTTCTTTCTCAAAACTAGGATGTCAGCCCCATGAGAGCAGTAGGGGAAGATCCAAGTTTTGTGTGACCCGAAGCACATATAAATCTGAGGCCTGTTTTAAGAAAAACAATTTTTAAAAAGAATATAAAATTAGACATGAGAATGAACACTGATTTAGAATGGGAAGAAAAGGTCTGTCATTCATTAGCCTTGTGGTGATTCTGCCATAGAGGGGCAAAAGCTTGGTCTGTCTTTTTCACAGCTACATCCTGATGACCTGAAACAGTACCTGGCACATAGTACCAGTACCTGAGCATATTTCTGGTGCTCAAGAAATACTTGTGGAATGAAAGTGCCCAAAAAGAGAGAACTGGTTAAATAAACGAGCAAAAGAGGAGGAGAGAGCCTATATAATTTGACCTCAAACACAATAAGCAACTGAAAGAACTGGATTTGAACACAGATCTGTTCTCTCCTTCTTTCTGAGTTTGTGGCTACCCAGCCAAACTCCATTCCCAGCCTCCCTTGCAGCTAGGTGTGCCCATGTGATGAAATTCTTGCAAGTTAAATGTGACCAGAAATGATGATGCCACTTCTTGGCCTCAGTCTTAAGACCATGGGTATGCTTCATCTCCATGCTGGATACAATTTGGATGTGGTGATGACTTAGTTGGACAAGATTCTGAGGGGGATGGTAAAGCAATACATTGGAAAGAACCAGTCTTCCTGAAGGTAAAGGACAGAGTTTCCTCCCTGACCTGCATAGTTCACATCAGGATTGTGATGTGACAGAGAAATAATCTTTATTGTTCTCTAAGTCATGGTATTTTGGGCTCTTTGTTACAGCAGCTTAGCCTTGTGCCAATAGCTTTTGTTTGTTTGTTTGTTTTTTGAGACAAGGTCTCACTCTGTCACCCAGGCTGGAGTGCAGTGGTGTGATCTTGGCTCACTGCAACCTCCGCCTTATGGGTTCAAGCAATTCTCCTGCCTCAGCCTCCAGAGTAGCTGGGATGATAGGGATATGCCACCATGCCCTGGGTAATTTTTCTATTTTTGGTACAGACAAGGTTTTGCTGTGTTGGCCAGGCTGGTCTCAAACTCCTGGCCTCAAGTGATCGGCCCTCCTTGGCCTCCCAAAGTGCTGGGATTACAGGTGTGAGCCACCGCCCCCAGTCTACAGTTTCTTTTTCCCAAATTAAAAGTTGTATTTATTTCATATTAGTCTACTTATTTTTATTTATCTATTTTTATAAATTGACAAATGATAATGAATAAAGTTTTTCTACTCAGACCTTTTGCAGTGAATTCTACTGCCTTCTAGCAACACTGCTAGAAATAGGGCGGGTGAGTTATTTACCGTCAGGCCTGAGAGATGCTGTGTGGTTTTCTCCTGGCTGTTCCCAATGCTTCTCTTCCCTGGTAATATGGACAATGGCTGTGAGTCTGGTGCTGTGCTGAATGCTTTCCATGAAATAATTTACTCAATCCTTACCTTTTGAGTAGATAGTTGTATTATCTCCACATTACGATGAGCAAACCGAGGCACAGAAAGTGTAAGCAACCCACCTAAGTAAGTGTGAGGGCTGGGATGTGGACACGGGAAGGCTGGTCCCGTAACTGACTTTCCCGGCCACCATGCTCTGTTCTTCTTGTCTTGCTTCTTCTGCTCCCTTCCTCTCTTGCAGATCCCTTCAACTCCCCTCCATCATGAATAGGCCAATAGGAGCACCCAATGGCTATAAATAAAAAGAGGTTCCTGCCTCTCTCTGTCAATTGTTCCACATTTATGTCTATTTGGTGTCTTCATGGGATAAGGACTCTGGCATTTGATGAATGTCCTTTGGTACCAATCAGTCCAGCATCTCTTTGGGCACACTGGGCACACTGGAGAGAGCCCTGGACTGGGAGCCAGTAGTCTAGTTTCCAGATCTGGCTCTGCCACAGGTGTGCATGTGTCCTTGACCGTGGTACTCCCATCTGTCAGTGCAGGGATGGATGACCTCTAGGATTCCTCATAGCCCTGAAGTCTGTGATATAATTCTTTCCTTCCTCAGCCTGGTATCTGTCCTTTGGCGCTGCTGGCCTGCCTTTCCCCAGGAAGCCCAGGGGCAGGAATCAGCTCCCTCTTTAGAGTCTGAGAGGAGCATTATGTGGTCTTGCCGATTTTGACAGGCAAAAGGAGAAGGTGAGGAAAGTCAGGCTCTCTGGTCTCCTAGTTGGTGCTGCCATCCGCAGGCTTAAATGTCTCCCTGAAATGCAGATGGAAATGAAGCAAGGTGAAAGGGTAAGCATAGGAGCAGAGCAACTTCTAGGCTTAAAGAGGAACTTGAACCCAACTGACTCACCAGGGAAGTGGTTGTTGACCTCGAATCCTAGTTGACTTGCAAGTTGGTAGCTTGTCTTTTGAGAGACTTAGATGAATTTAGTTCCCGTGCCCATGAACTTCTGTCATTCATGGCAAAAAGAGGTAGCCTCCAAAAGACCGATCGAAGAAGAAGAAGAATTTGGGGATGCATGAATGAATAAATGAAGGATATGGCAATTCTTTTTCAGTGAATGCCTTGGGCAATCAGACAGAAAAGATACTTAGCTCTCCAGGATGGATTAGATGGATCTCCCTGTTGAACTGATTGCGCCTGAAACACGCCAGGGTACAGGGGTCTTTGGGAAGCCTTTAATCCTGGCTGTCTGCTAAACTCAAACTTTCCCTCCTTCCTGATTTTACCATAGTCTTCCTTCTATAAATTACTTGCACATGGTTGATACAGTTTCAGTTCTGGGCTAACAAAATGGCAGCCAGAAACCATTCGGTCATAAGACGAGCAGTGACAGAAAAAAACAGGGAAGAGATAAAACCTTAAGCTGTAAGCAGGGTGGGCCTCTGCCAAATAAAGATGTTTATTGCTCTTCTGCTTTCTCAACAAAATTATAAGATTGAATGCCTTGATTTATGTGGCTCAGCAGATGTTCTCACTGCCACAAATCTATTAGCTCCTTGCCTCCTCCGTTGAGTGGGTGGTGCAAAAATAAAATCTGCAAGGAAGAAGCTGGCAGTGACAGGAAAGGAAGTGAGGGGCCTCTGAGAGATTAGGAGCTGAGACATGACCCAGAAATAAAAGAAAAGGAGAATCTGAGGGAACAAGTCTTCATGGTTCCTGTTCAATGAACTTTTCTCTAACAAGAGAGAAAATTTGCACAGCCACAAATTATTGCAATTCAGAGAGCCAAGTGTATTGAGTTGAAAACATATTTTATGTAGGGAGGTGTCTTACATTGAGGTTGTCATAACAAAATCTCATAGACTGGGTGGCTCACGAACAACAGAAATTTATTTCTTACACTTCTGGAGGCTGGGGAGTCCAAGATCAAGGCTGGCAGATTTGAGGTCTGGCTTCTTGGTTCATAGATGGCCTCTTCTTTCTGTGTCCTCACGTGGTAGAAAGGGTGAGGACCTCTCTGGGATCTCTTTCATAAGAACACTAACCCCATTCATGAGGACTCTACTGTCATGATCTAATCACCTCCCAAAGGCCCCACCTCCTAAGACCATCACCTTGGGGGTAAGGATTCCAACACACGAATCTGGGGGGAACACAGGCACTTAAACCATACCAAGAGGCATTAACAGTATTGATGGCCCAAATCTCTCACCCAAAGAAAGTTGTCCAATACATTTGAGAAAATTGTAATGACATGGGTCCCTCGATGCCACCACCTTCTCTCATTTTTCTCTTTCCCCTTCCATATTGGCCACATGTCTATCACCCCTTCAATTCAGTCTGGCCATCCAGAACCTTCCCCACTAGATAATATCTCTACCTCAAATTAAAAACAGTCTCCTTCCTACTTGTTCAGAGCCCTGATGTCAGGATGGTTGCGGAAGATTGTTAAAATGGCAGCATGACGTGGAGATTTCCTGGGGATTTCAATCACCCAGTTCCCCCTACCCTTCCTGACAAAGGTTAATCATGAGGGGAATGAAAACAACACACAATCTTATGAGCAACGAAGGATGGAATCTTATGAGCCTCTGTGGATGGAACCCACAGAGGCCGGCTGAGATTTCAATTTCCTTACTGTAATGAAAACTGCATTTCCATTAACTGCTGCAGTAGAAATTATTTACCAATGGCCACCTGTGATATCATTGTCCCGTAGGTTATGTGGCATGGACTGACTCTGCAAGGGGTGGCTACTGAAGCCTCTATTCATTATCCCCCTCCTTGTAGCCCGGGGGATGCTGCATGTGAGCAAACGCAGTGCTTTTGTGTGCATGAAAAAGGAGGAGCCAATTCATAATATCATGGTGATTTAAAAAATGATTCTTCTCCCGTTTTTCTATGACCTTTCCTTGCTTGATTTGAATTTATGATTTTCTGCATGTGTTTCAGATGCCAGATATCACCAGTAAGAATAAATAACAAACTTATTTTCCAACGAGCTATATGCCCCGCCGTGAGTTAAGTGCTTTGTATACATTATTCCACACAGTTAGAATAGCCTGGTGTGCCAGAGCTTGTCCTCCAGTATCCATCCTTTCCTTCTTCCTTTGATAATATAATCCCACGTTTTTCAGCTCAGCACATGATTTCCTGCAATCGAACCATGTATCACACCAGCCGCCCTTGCAGCTATGTGTGACCATGTGGTCACTGGGATGTAAGAGTTTCGTGTGCAATTTTCGGGACATATCCTCAGCAGGAGGGAACATGCTGCCCTCCCTCTGCCTTTTAAACGCACACATCCTTTATTTTATTATAAAAATTAAGATTCGATATGGAGATTTTCTATATGATAATGGTCACCTAATGCATAGATAAAGGAACCATCTATTCTGATGCAACAATGCTAGAAATAGAGGGGACTAAGCCACATATCTTTAGAAATGTGCAAGTACAGTTGTCCCTCAGTATACACAGCAGATTGGGTCAAGGACCCTTGCATATACCCAAATCCACAAAACATGCCCTTTTGTTCACCGGCTGGAACGTGGACATAATAGTTGGACATGAGTAGCCATCTCAGACCATGAGATGGAAGCCACTTGTTGAAGATGGTAAAGCAACAAGAAGGAGCTTCAGGCCCTGATGACTGTGAGGGAGAATTTTGAGTTTTTTGCAGCTGCAGCTGAACCTATCTTACTAGAAACACTCTGCAAGAAGGTAATAGACTGAGGTATTGGAGAGCATGGGCTTTGGGGTCGGATGCACCAGGGTTAAAATTCTTCTTCTGCACTTATCAGCTTTGTGACCTTAGGCAAGTAACTTAACCATCCTGTATCGGATTCTTTATTTGTATAATTAGTGGAAGTAAAACCTCATTGAATTTTGTGACAAGTTTAGGTATATATGATATATCTAAAATTTTCAGCATAGAACTTGGCACATGGTAAATGCATGAGACAAGGTAGATGTTGTCTTGTATGAGGAAACAAGCCTCAGATAAGTTAAAAAATTTCTTCCAAGGCCACACAGATAAATGATTGAGAGTCAGACCTGGAAGTCCCCAAAGCTTGTGATTTTCTGGGACATTGACCACCATGGATGCCCAGATGTCATCATGAAAAACAAGAACATAAAAGTTAGCTGTTTTGTAAGCTTGCTAGTTAACACACCCAGACACACACACACACACACACACACACACCCAGACACATACGCACATGCACTTTGTATGTGACTCATTCTTTGACTGTAAAATTATTATCTCTTACAAACGAATCTGCTGAAATAGAAATGTTTATTTATTTGAACTAATATGCACCGACGTTACCTGGTACAAAGTTTCCAATAGGTGTTGCTGTTGTTCCCTTACCCCTCAGGATCTCTGGCTTATGACGCAATCTGCAGTCACACAATCACATTCTCCATTTCCTTCATTTCTATTGAGTTCACTTTTAAATTTTCAGATGAGTTGAGCTCAGAGATAGTCTCTAATCTTCCAAATCTGTGCCAATGGTGTCCTTCCCATCCAGGCTTTCTACAGATCAGGGCTGAGGTGAATTGTTTTACATCAACTATGGGCTTATAACAAAGAGGGTGATATCAGTGGCCCTTAAGTCAAAGAAGATTATTGAACAAGGCTGTGAGCTCCATGAAGGCAGGGACTGTGTCTGTTTTATTCATTGATATATCCCTACCATTTACCCCAGAAGGGCTCCATCAATATGTGTTGAATGAACTTTGAATGAACGGGCGCTTTCAGGATCACCATGCAATAAACAGTCATGGATGACATAAGCCATCAAATTGATGCTAATCACTTCCCCACCGAGCCCAGCTATAGTGGGCATTTGCCCAGCTTTGCCCCTCAGCATGCAATCCACTATGCTAAAGCCCCTCATCTTCCCTTTAGGGAGTTTTACGCTGTGGGTTGTTTTCTAGGGGTGGGAGAGGAGAGCACTTGCCTCTTAGAAACCAAAGGGGCCAGATGCTCTTTCTGGGAACTTTGAACAACTGCTGCAAGAATGCGGATTGGTTGGAGGCCATTCACTGCAGGGCTGGTGTAGCATGTGGATCATATGCATCTGCTCTGAGTTTGGCAATGCTAACTTCAGCCTCTTCTTCACCAGCACTCTCAGGCCCTGCCCACTTTCCAACCCTGGACTTCTAACCCTCCAGAGATTCTGATGTCCTACAAATACTTGGAATAGTCCTATCCCTTAGTTTCATAAGAAAGCATGTAAGCTAAATTGTTAGAGAGATTTCACAGATAGTCTTTGTCTTCACCAACAGGCTTAAAGATTATTTGGTAAATTTCCAAATAGTAACTTAGGAGCAGGAGAGAGAAGTTGCACTGTCAAGGCCAATATGATTCAATTTGAAATATGGAGACTGAAGTAATTGGAGAAGGTGATAGTCACTGGTTCTGATCCTAAAATGATTATTAGGATAAAAAATCTGACACTGAAAAAGTTGGAGGGAAGCGAGTTGAAGGCTGGATCCATGGCTAAATATGGTGCCAACACCTGCTTTTACAATTGCTGATGCATTTTTCTCATCAACAAAGAATGTACACTGGCAGGTTTCTCACTCCCTTTGCAGAGTGGTTGTTGCTGTGCTGTCTCTTCACATATTGTGAGGATTCTGGGTCATTTTCTCGAGTTTGAAACTGTGGATGTGGCAATGGCTATTTCCAGATAGAAAACAGTGGAATCCTGGAAAGAGCTGAAGAAACTATCAACTCGAATTTTGCACTTTGGTTCAAGTGAATTTTGAAAGCAGATCCTTTGCGTTTTACACATCTATAAAGGGAACCAGGGGCTCATTCTACACTAGATTGTTCTCTAGGAAGAATGTACTTTCATTACAAATTACATCTGAAATATTCATATTGTGCTTTATGTTTTTTTTTTGTCTTTGTACTTCAAAAAGAACAATTTGAGAATCAAGTTTCATATGGCACCTTTGATAGTATAATTCCCATTGGAGCAATTGTCTCCCTTCTTCCTCATCTCTTTCTGAACCTACTTAAAAAAAAAAAAGGCCAGTCTCGGTGGCTCATGCCTATAATCCCAGCAGTTTGGGAGGCTGAGGTGGGTGGATCACAAGGTCAGGAGTTCGAGACCAGCCTGACCAACATGGTGAAACCCATCTCTACTAAAATACAAAAATTAGCCGGGTGTGGTGGTGGGCCCCTGTAATCCCAGCTACTCAGGAGGCTGAGGCAGGAGAATCACTTGAACCCGGGAGGCGGAGGTTGCAGTGAGCCAAGACTGCACCACTGCACTCCAGCCTCCTCAAAAAAAAAAAAAAAAAAAGAAAGAAAAGGCAAAGGAGAAAGGCAGATGGAGACCAAAATATCACCTTTTCTACTGATAAAGCTGACACTAGAGAAAGTGAAAGATATCTGCAGACAAAGAGATGGCAAGGGGCTAGGCTATGCATGCCCATCAGCAATCATCTAAGTCTGTCCCCTCTCCTGGGTGGGGGGAGTGAGGACTGCAGGGAGCTTATTATGCCAATGGGCTCTCACACCACAGAGAAGGGAACACCTGGAGTGGTGAGTGGTTGTGAAGTACCTTTGGCTTAAATGGCAAAGTCTGTTGTGGGTATTTTCCACTCATGTTCTCTGGTTTCTATCCCTCGTGCCTCCTCACTGTCCCTTGACATTCTCAGCTGAACCAGAGAAAAGACTGCATAGTGAAAAAGAGCGCCTGACTGGGTTTTGGGAGACTGGGACCCAGTTGAGGCTGGTGGGCAAGTCAGATCAGCGTCATAAGTCTTGTGTTCCTCGTATGTCCTCTGACGGTGTAGGAGAGGTTGCTCCCCCTTGCTGAAGCCAGTCTTGTGGTTTGGGTACCCTCCACCCACTCTGGGAACCTTGCCTTCTCTTGCATATTCAACGTCTTTTCTTCTCAGCTGCATTTTTTTCCATAGGCTTTTAGGCTTACACAAGTTGTTCCCACTTAAAAGCAATATCCTCACTTGTCTCTCATCCTTGCCAGCAATTTCCCTATCTGTTGCCCAGGCTGGAGTGCAGTGGCATGATCTCAGCTCACTGCAAGCTCTGCCTCCCGGGTTCATGCCATTCTCCTGCCTCAGCCTCCCAACTTGCTGGGACTACAGGTGCACGCCACCATGCCCGGCTAATTTTTTTTTTTTTTTTTTGTATTTTTAGTAGAGATGGGATTTCACCATGTTAGTCAGGATGGTCTCGAACTCCTGACCTTGTGATCCACCAGCTTTGGCTCCCAAAGTGCTGGGATTACAGGCGTGAGCCACCGTGCCCGGCCTCTGTACCTTCTTTTTTATAGAGAGACTCCTTTAAAATGTTGTCTGAATGTATTGCCTGTGCTCATTCAGCCCATTAGCAGCACAACCTGGCTTCTTCCCAGATAACTCCCACTGAGGTGGCCAATGATCTTCATGTAGCTCAATCCAGTGGACACTTCCATTCTTGCTGTACTTCATTTCTCAGCACTAATTGGCACTGTTGACCATTCCCTGCTTTTCATTTGTTTTCCAATACAACACTTTCTTGGTTATCTGCCTTTGAAGTTGCATTGGTCTTCTAGCCAGCTATTTCTTGGAGCTCTTCAATACCTAGGTCCTCTTCTGTTTTCACTCTACCTCCTCTTAGTGAAAGAATGATTAGACTATTTGTTCATTCATTCGATAAATTTTTATTGAGCACCTATTATGTGATAGGCACTTTCCTAGGCACTGATAATTTAACAGTGCAAAAAAAAAACCCCAACAAATTCCCTGCTCTGATGATGCTTTTATTCTAGTGGGAGAAGACAGGGAATACATAAATAAGCAAATAAGTATATAATATATCAGGTGGTGCTAAGCGCTGGGAGGCAAAATAAATCAGGGTGAGAGAATAAAAGGAAAGGTGATGTTATATTTAATGGTCAGAGTCCTAAAAGAAGTGACTGATTTTGTTAACAAGGTAATGGCCTCATAGAGTGATTTAGGAAGCGTTTTCACCTCTGCTATTTTTTGGAAGAGTTTGACAAGGATTCTTTAAATGTTTAGTAGATTTCACCAGTAAAGCCATCTGGTCCTGGACTTTTCTTCATTGGGAGGCTTTTGATTACTTTTTCAATATTTATATTTGTTATAGGTCTATTGTGATTTTTGATTCCTTCTTGAGTTAATTGAGGTACTTTGTGTGGTTCTAGAAACTGCTATTGCATCTAGGCTATCTAATATGTTGGTGTACAATTGTTTTTAATAACAGTCTTTTGTAATTCTTTTTCTTTCTGTAAGGTCAGTAGTAATGTCCTCACTTTCATTTTCCAAGTTTGGTTATTTGTGTCTTCTCTTTTTTTGGTCAGTGTAGCTAAATGTTGGTCCGTTTTTGAAGACAGTGGCTGAGCATGGAGATACCAAGTGGCAGGGCATTCCTGGCAGGACGACAGATCATCCCAGCGAACATTTACGGAGAACTTCCTGTGTGCCAGGCATTTATTACAGGGGCTTCACCTGGATGTTTCCATAGAGCAGCTACGATGATGATGATTATTCTTACTTTCCAGATGAGGAAACTACGGTACGGAGAGGTGAATGAGCTTGCCCAAGATCCCATCACTATTAGAGGCAAAACCAGTAAGAGCCTGGCTCCGGGACCTGGTCTCATCTGTACACTTTGACCTTGCCCAGGTGTGAGTTCAGTGAAAGGAATTATTATGACTAATGTCAAAACAGACAATGAAACAAAACCTCATCTCATGTACCTCAATATGGAATTTTTTCTCCTTTAGAAATACATGAGAAATGTGTCATTTCCAGCTTGGAGTAACAAATGGTACAACCATTTTACAACCTAATTTTACTCTCCAGCTGGTTCCAAGATATTAATAACTAGGGCTAGGCCATCCTTGTCACATTTTGGATTTTTAAAAAAATCTCCAGCTATCTTCCAATGTATGCCATTTTATAAAATATATTTTTCCCTAGTATTTTTTTCCATTTGGAGGAAACAAAAGTATGTTTTAACAGCATACAATCCATATGCTTTTGATTTCCTCGTACTCAAGTCACCAAAATGTCGCTTCATAAGAGCTATTTTATTCCTCTTTAAACTCTCCTGAATATAAATTTTTAACATTTCCTTCCTCTCAAACACTGAGCAGTGTTTTGCTGAGGGAAAGAATATCCAGATAGCATCAAAACTAGATAGTTTTTCAACTGACGTTGGGACTTAAGGGGGCTTGGAAAACATGCTTTCCTGACCAAAGCTAAATTACAGGCTGATTCAGAAGCTCTAAGAACCTAATGGCTCAGGTTAAGGGACTTATGGCCCCAAAGACACCAAAGAGTTTTTAATCACTCTTCCTCCCTGCGTACCCCACAGCAGAGCTGTAAATCTTTTACCCTTTATAGGAAAAAAAAAAAAAATGAGTGGGAGAAAGAAACTTCTCTTGTCAGCTTGAGCTTTAAAAAGAAGAAGGAAGTACGGGGTGAATGGATGTTTTTAAGCTCAGGCATATGTTGGATGGGAGGAAATGAGACTGAGGGAGAAGCAAAGTGCTGATGTAGAGGGTCCTTATGGCCTCAGAATGACCCGTGAGTCTCACCAGTTCCTATAACAAACGCCACAGATGCCTCATGTGAAGAGCAAGTTTTGTAAGGAAGCTCTGGCATTGAGTGAAGTCAGCAAAATTAGGAGTGGTGCCAAGCAGGATTCTCCTGTATGAGGAGCACTCCTTTTCCTTTCCATCCATCCATCCATCCATCCATCCATCCATCCATCCATCCATCCACCCCAGAAACACTGGGGAAATCAGGCAGGAAGGATGGGAAAGAAATGGAAATTAAATTCTATCAGTCACTGGCTATGTCATCGAAGGCAATGCTGATTGATTGCTAGTGGCTGCCTGGAGTGCTGTGTTGAGAAGGATTCTGAGGTCTGGTCTGTTTTTTACAGCGAGAAGTAGAGTTGATCAGGGATTCAGCTACAGACAAGATGGTAGGGAGTGCCAGCCGTCACTCTCATGTTGAGAAATATCTCACTGTGCCATGTTCCCAGTCCAGAGCTGGTTAAATGGAGGAGATGAAGGAAGGATTAGCCTGATGCCCATCCAAGGTAGATAAGAGTGAGAAGAGCTGGGCTGGTTTAGGAGGCAATGGTAGGATTTTAGGAATGAGACTTTGGCCTGGTTAGTATCTGTAGCTCTACCAGAAAAAACACTAACCCCTCCAAGCCTCAGGTTTTTTCATGTGTAAAACAGAATAAAAACACTTTCCTTATAGGATTGGGGTGAGGATTAAATGTAAAATAAAGGGCCTGGCTTGTAGTAATGTTTTATAATTTTTTTATTTTTTTGAGATAGGGTCTTATCCTGTTGCCCAGGCTAGAGTGCAGTGGCATAACCATGGCTCACTGCTGCCTCGACCTCCTGGGCTCAGCTGATCCTCCCACCTCAGCCTCCTGAGTAGCTGGAACTACAAGTGTGCACTATCATGCCTGGATAATTTTTTGTATTTTTTTGTAGACATAGGATTTCACCTTGTTGCCAAGGCTGGGCTCAAATGATCCGCCTCGGCCTCCTGAAGTGCTGGGATTATAGGCATGAGCCACCACACTCGGCCTATAAATGCTTTATATTTTTATATAATAAAAATGGCTTTAATTTGGCTTTAGACTTCGGTGGCTATTATCAATTAATCAGTATCTATTTTGTACTTAATAGGTACAAAAGGAAACAGAAATATCTAAAATCTGGGGTGACAGAAAAGAGATACATAGAACAGAAAACCACGTGATCAGGGCCAAGTGGCCCATTTCTACTAGATATCTGGAAGAGGGGAGACACATGAACTGGGTGACCATTTGAGGATGAAGAGTAAAGGGACTTCCCTTTTCTCAGCTCTAAATTTGAAATATTCCTCTCTCTTCCCATGTGGGTTTTTGTGGTCCTCAGAGGAGAGACCTAAATTCTGAGGCGTGGACAAGAGAAGGTCAAGTTGCTGCTCACAAACCACGAATCAGGCCGGGTGCCGTGGCTCGCTCCTGTAATCTCAGCTCTTTGGAAAGCCAAGGCGGGAGGATCCCTTGAGGTCAGGAGTTGGAGGCTACAGTGAGCTACAACGGTGTTCCTGCACCCTAGCCTGGATGACAGAGTAAGACCCTGCCTCTAAAATAAATAAAAATAGGCCGGGCGCGGTGGCTCACGCCTGTAATCCCAGCACTTTGGGAGGCCGAGGCGGGCAGATCACGAGGTCAGGAGATCGAGACCATCCTGGCTAACACGATGAAACCCCGTCTCTACTAAAATAAGTACAAAAAATTAGCCGGGCATGGTGGCCGGTGCCTGCAGTCCCAGCTACTCGGGAGGCTGAGGCAGGAGAATGGTGTGAACCCGGGAGGCGGAGCTCACAGTGAGCCGAGATCGCGCCACTGCACTCCAGCCTGGGCGACAGAGTGAGACTCTGTCTCAAAATAAAATAAAATAAAATAAAATAAATAAAAATAAAAACAAAACAAAACCCCAATGAATCAAAGCCTTAGGTCCTTTCTGGATTTACCTGTATTAAAAAAATTGTTTCCTTTGCCTGTTAAGGAGAGCTACTGAGAAGCAGTGTGAGGGGTTCCGTTGCTTCTGCACCTTCCTGACTGCGGTGGGCAGAGTGTCAGGAAACCCTGCAGGCCATGCCACACCACCAGGAGAAACCAAAACAGAACAAGAAACCGCGTGCAGCAGAACACGGAAAAGTCCTTTGTTGTTTAAAGTTTTTATCTTGCTTGTGGCAAGTCTGACGATTCAGCAACCACCACAGCTGCATTGGGCCGAGAGTTTCCTTGTAGGTCTTTTCTCCAAAGCCGGAACAAGAGCAGGGGGTTAGTCCTTCCCTCTGCCTAGCTCACCTTCCAGTTTCTGAAATACGTTTGGGACAAGCAGAGCTTGGAGCAGCCGCCCTGAGATTTTTATCAGACTAATTCAAGTGAGAGGAGGCAGAGTAAAACTAGCTGTTTAGGTTCATGGGTGATGCATTTCTGGGCATGAACTTCAGCTCTCTGTATCCTGATGTTGAAATAAGTTGAAAGAGTCAACAGTCAACAATGGGGACCCTTAGTATGGTTAATGACAAAGGATCATGAAGATTGAGGTTTCCAGACCCTGCTAGGGATACAGTGAGGATCTCCCAGGCACCATACTTTCTCTCCTGTGAATCCCCCCGATCACTTGTCTCCCTACTGTGTGCTCTGAGCACAGGTGACGGGGACCCTAAACCAGGGAGCAGCAAAAGGAGGGAAAAGAGGGAAAAGCAAGGCGACGTGGCACGCTTGCGGCAATACCTGCCAAGTGACGTGGGGGTGCTACATGTTCTCAGAACACAGCTGCGGCATGGCTGGCAGCTGGCCTGGGTGTGGCTCTTGAGGGGAGCTGCTGGGCTCGGTGCCGCTGGTGTCTGTTGCAACCTCACTTTCCTTATCTGGGAAATGAAGGCATTGGGGGCGGTGGGGGAGTCTGTCTGCTCTGTCCGTCAATCGTTATTACTGAGGCTCACACATTGTTGAAAAAGTCAAAGAATGTTTTAGGAAAACACATATTGTAGGTATTTGTTCATTCATTCATGGATTGATTTATCCTCTCACTGAAACTTTGTTTTTACACACCGACTCTGTGCTAGGTACTGAGGGTACCAAAACCAATAAGACTGGATTTCCTGTGCTCCTGGGCTCACAGTCTTGTGAGGAAGATAGATACATATGCAGATCATTCCAGAAAAACAATCTGCTTAATAACAGAAGTGTGTGTACTGTGTTCAGCCCTGCCTGGAAGTGTTGAGAAGGCTGACACGAGGGCCAGGTCTTGCAGGAAGAGTAAGGATGACCAGATGGTGAAAGCGTATTTCAGAGGAAAGTCTAGAGCTTGCAGAAAAGAACTTTACCTGAGAGCCATGGTGAGGTTGAAAAAGAGTTTAAGGAGGCAGCAAAAGGCAGAGAAGGAAACATGGATTATCCTGTTCTATATCCAGGTGAGATTCCAGTTCATCAAGAGAGAAAAAGTCTCCTTTTTTCTTTACACTAAGAAACGCTTGGGTCTTTGCATTGGGATGGCCCAACACTGTTTATATACCACAGAGCAGGCCACTAATGCTTGTTTTTACCAGGCTACGCAGAGGAAGGTATTTCTTATTGCTATTTCTCGCATAGACCTTTGATAAAGGCTGAAGACTTTATTAAGACTGTTGTGATTCTTACCCTTTATAGAGTCAAAGCCTCCTTCGAAAATGGGAGGAAAATAATAAGCACATAATTTGCATAAAATTTCAGAGGTTTCCAGAACCATGTTCGCAACCCCCAATGCCCACTCATGCGTTACAGGTAAAGACCTTCCACCAGGCTTAGGCTGTGAACCAGGGGACTGGAATAACCCAGCCCAGCTTTATGGTGACCTGGCCTGATGTTGGCATTAAGTTTGGACACTGTTGAGGAAGAAATGTTACTAGGCTGAGCTTTCATGGGCTATGGCCAAGTTTGGGTGAGGGCAGAGTGTTGATAAGTGCCCTTTGCCCTGATTTCTTGTGGCTTGGTGGTCCTGGATCTGGGAAAAGCAGAAGCAGCTTTATAGCTTGGTTTGTTAGTTGCCTGCCAAAGGAGCAGTAACCTGCGATGAGGTTTGTTTGGCACACTTTTTTTTTTTTTTTTTTTTTTTGCCATTTATTCACTTGTTAGACTCGAGTGTATATGCCGGTTTGTGTACTTTCTTTCAACTGGGGTTGGTGTATCAAGTAGAGCAGGAGGGGGTGTGGTGATGACAGAAGTGGACCAAGACCATTCTCAGATGGGGAAGAGTGGAGACAGATGTGTGGGAAATTGACAGGAGCCAGGGGTCACTTCCTTATTGCCAGAGCTTTGAAAGGAAGTGAAATCCTTTTTCAGAGGGCTTTGGCAGGGCTAGTACTAGGGGGAGGCAAGTGAGACCTTTGCTGTGGGTACGAAATGCAAGCGGGTACCCAAAACTCAGTAATCAAGAAAAATAATATTTTAATGCAGTTAAAAAAAATCAAAATGCAAAAAAAAATCATAATAAATAAAGCATTGAAATTTTAAGTAAAGACAGGATGCACTCCTGTACTTGCGAGACTGCCTCACTTAATCCTAATCCCCATCCTGGGCTTTCTTTGGAGCCAAGAAATGCATCCCCTCAAAGTCCCAAACTTGTATTTGAACAACACTTGTGAATTGCAGTAAAACTGGTACCTGGACATTGCTGAGTTAGTTCTTGTAGCTCTCCAGGAAATTTTCCAGGCAGTGGGAGCCCTGCTCAGGTCCAGCCTAACCACCTTTGCCCAAGAAATGTGTGTTGGCAGTGACCCAAATTTTCCACCAGGTGGCACTCTTGCTCCAACCAGGTGCCCCTGAAAAGAGGATTCTTAGCTAAGAGTGATTTAAACTAATTGTTAAATTGTGCTTCTTTTTGGAAAGGCCGAAAAAAATCCTGAGCAGGAATTGGGGTAAACAATGATGGGATATAAAGAGTATTTGAGGAGTGTTCTGGAAAACTTGGAGCAAGGTAGGGCCTGATTAGTGGCCGGCCACAGGCTGTGCTGCTCTTCGGCAGGTGAGAAAAGGGAGAATTTTAAACCGCCTTTTGTTCTCAGATGCAATATAAACACATGTGACATGGGAGAGAAATGTGGGATTAATGATTTTCTGTGAAGTATATCCTGGTAACAGCTCAGGCACTTGAGTCAGAAAGACCTGGAATGTTGGCTCCACCACTTCCTAGCTGTGATCTTGGATGAATGACTGGGCTTTGACAAGCCTGAGATTCTGCATCTTTAAATGGGAATGATTGTAGCTGCTCCTCCAGACGGCCATTAGAGGATTAAATAAATGAATGCACATAAGGCTGTTTGCACGGTGCCTGGCACATAGTAAGTGTTCAACAAAGATGAGGTGTTATTATGGACTTTCAGGCAAAGGCTGTGCAGCTAAATTCCTGGGCCTGGCCTCCCTTGGCTGTTGCATTAATTAAGGAGATGACCTCAGGGTGACCCAGAGAAATAACTTGATAATGAACCATGGCTCGAGGAGACTGGACCAGAAGAGTTTCCCACCTGGATAGAGTTTCACAGGTGTGATTTTTGAAACAGGAAATCAGGCTGGGTTCCCGGGCTCCTGAGCAGAACTGTCTCACCCTCTGTGACTTGTACACATCTGACCACCAGGTGACTGATCCCACTTAAACTATGCATTGTTGTGGAAAGTATCAATTTACAAGGATGTGTATTGGAACCTTTCCATGAGTGCAATCTGTCTCCTTACTGTTCTGAACTCCTGAACTCACAAAGATGCCCCGAATTAACTATCCTTCAATAACAATGAGTTGATAATAGTTCCTGCTTGTTGAGGCTTACTTTATGTCGGTCACTTTAATAAGCACTTTACAGACACAGGTTCCTTCATGTCTCAAAACCACCTGGAGAAGTAAGCAAACCCATTTTACAGACAAACTAAGATTTAAGGAAACTTACTACCTTAGCAGCTCTCCTTCAGCCAGGAATTGGTATAAACTTAGATCTGTCTGACTTCTAAATCAATCAATCAATCATCATTGGCCTATCATCTATCCATTTGACAGCTTAAGTACAAACCATTCCAATCTAATTAATGCAATGTTCCATAGAGACCTCTAGGGTCTAAGAAAATCTTTTTTGGCCTCAATTGAGGCTTCTTTCTTGAAAATATAGGGAGATATTCATGGCTGCACCTTTGCAGATCCATACACACATAGCTCATATATGTGACTCTCTAAGTAGCATGTTCTTACTTGTGGGCACCAGGACCAAGATTATGGTCCATTCTTGGGTCCACTGCACTTCCAGGATTCCCCAGGGAGAGCTCATCTGGGAGGATGGTCTGACAGTGTCATTCTCTGTTCTGCACTGAGCTCCCTTTGCTGGCCTAGGAAAAGCTAGCTGGCCAAAATGGTCTCAGTTTTCAATGGGATGCAGTTGGACAAGAGAGGATGCATCAGACAAGATCAGTTTGACCTTGGCTGCAAGAAGGAGCAGAAGGCAAATGCTATCTTCCCCAGTGAAAAACATCACTAGCCATCCAGGGAGGAAATCTGGTTTTCTCAACTGGAGAAGATAGCTACAGTTCAAAAGTTTGGAGTCTTCTTCGTGAATACAGTTCCTGGCATCAGTTGAGGGATCAGCGTAGATAAGTGGACGTTCCCACTTATAGCATGTTTGATTTCTTTCCCCCAATGCAGTTTATTACCTCTAAGTTTATCCTGTAGCTCAACTCGGACTAATAAAGTTTTCTCTAGTACAGAAGGTCCATAGAGGATCTACTTTATTAGTTTAAGTGGGTTTTAATTAGTCAATTAGAGAACAGTTTCTTCTCCAGGACTTAAAAACGATTTTGTCAAATTATTTCAATGAAAATATAGTTGGCTTTATTTAGTAACTAAAAAAAGTCACTTCTAGTTTATATTGTTACAAATTAAGGTCAATGAGGTTTATGGATTAAGAGGCAAGAAACAGGCCGGGTGCAGTGGCTCACGCCTGTAATCCCCGCACTTTGGGAGGCCGAGGTGGGCGGATCTTCAAGTCAGGAATTCAAAACCAGCCTGACCAACATGGTGAAACTCCGTCTCTACTAAAATGCAAAAAAATTAGCCAGGCATGGTGGCACACGCTTGTAATCCCAGCTACTCAGGAGGCTGAGGCAGGAGAATGGCTTGAACCCGGGAGACGGAGCTTACAGTGAGCTGAGATTGCGCCACTGTATTCCAGCCTGGATGACAGAGCAAGACTCTGTCTCAAAAAAAAAAAAAAAAAGAAAAGAAAAGAAAAAAGAAAAGTCAAGAAACAATAATGTGTTTTTCCTTCATACGTAAATATTTTTATTAAAATTAAAATGACCCAAAATAATATAATAACATGTAGAATTGAGAGGTGACAACATGCTGGCAGCCCTTGCTCACTCTAAGCACCTCCTCGGCCTTGGCGCCCACTCTGGCCGCTGATGAGCCCTTCAGCCCGCCGCTACACTGTGGGAGCCCCTCTCTGGGCCGGCACAGGCCAGAGCCGGCTCCCTCTGCTTGTGGGGAGGTGTGGAGGGAGAGGCGCGGACGGGAACCAGGGCTGCACGCCGTGTTCACGGGCCAGCACGAGTTCCCGGTGGGCATGGGCTCGGAGGGCCCCGCACTCAGCAGCCTGTCCTGGGCAGTGAGGGGCTTAGCACCAGGGCCAGCAGCTGTGGAGGGTGCGCCCGGTCCCCCAGCAGTGCAGACCAGCCCGTGCTGGTGCTCGAATTCTCGCTGGGCCTCAGCTGCCTTTCCGTGGGGCAGGGCTTGGGGACCTGCAGCCCGCCATGCCTGAGCCTCCCCCATCCCCCGCCGTGGGGTCCTGCGCGGCCTGAGCCTCCCCAATGAGCTCCGCCCCCTGCTCTGCGGCGCTCGATCCCATCGACCTCCCAACGGCTGAGGAGTGCAGGCTGGTGCTGCGGGACTGGCGGGCAGCTCCACCTGCCCCCTGGTTCGGGATGCACTAGGTGAAGCCAGCTGGGCTCCTGAGTATAGTGGGGACTTGGAGGACCTTTATGTCTAGCTAAAGGATTGTAAATACACCAGTCAGCACTCTGTGTCTAGCTCAAGGTTTGTAAATGCACCAGTCAGTGCTCTGTGTCTAGCTAATCTAGTGGGGACTTGGAGAACTTTTGTGTCTAGCGCAGGGCTTGTAAACGCACGCAGCAGCACCCTGTCAAAACGGACCAGTCAGCTCTCTGTAAAACAGACCAATCGGCTCTCTGTAAAATGGACCAATCAGCAGGATGTGGGTGGGGCCAGATAAGGGAATAAAAGCAGGCGCCCTGTGCGCAGCAGCAACGCGTTGGGGTCCACTTCAACAGTGTGGGAGGTTTGTTTTTTCAGTCTTTTCATAAATATTGCTGCTGCTCACTCTTGGGTCTCCACTGCTTTTATGAGATGTAGCACTCACTGCAAAAGTTGGCAGCTTCACTCCTGAGGCCTGTGAAACCACGAACCCACCAGGAGGAATGAACAACTCCAGGCCGCCTTAAGAGCTGTAACACTCACCGGGAAGGTCTGCAGCTTCACTCCTGAAGCCAGCGAGACCATGGATCCACCAGAAGGAAGAAACTCTGAACACGTTCGAACATCAGAAGGAACAAACTCCGGACGCACCACCTTTAAGAACTGTTAACACTCACCGCGAGGGTCCACGGCTTCATTCTTGAAGTTAGTGAGACCAAGAACCCACCAATTCCGGACACAGAATCATTATGATTTCCTTGGAAAATGGATGTGTGGAAAGATATTTACCATGGGCTTTCTTTGGAGCCAATAAATACATCCCCTCAAAGTCCCAAACTTGTATTTGAACAACACTTGTGAATTTCAGTTAAATTAGTACCGGGAAATTGCTGAGTTAGTTCTTGTATCTAGAACTATCTTCAGTAGAATGACTGCACATCCAGATGTAGACAGGCTGGGAGGAAGGGGCCAAATCTTACTCATTTCATTATTCTCAGTCTCCAGCATAGGACTGACATGGGTCTTTGATCAACAGATGTTTACTGGTTAGAATTAAAATCCAGCATGCGGATTCTCCTTTATTTGACTCCTTGAGATGAAAAGGGCCAGTCTTCTGACCTTTTAATCCACTGTCAGCACTGGCGCCCCGATCAGAAATTATAGCACAGGAGCCTAAGCTCAGAGCGACTACAAAGGGGTCAGGGCAGAGGGAATTGAAGACACAGATTCTATCCCCGTCTGGACTTTTCATACGGACGAGGGAGGAGGTTCATAGCCTCAGCTGAGCTGCAGGTCAGACAATTGGGGTGGATGCTCTTTTATTGAGCACCTGCTATATAGATCAGGATATTTGCATTCACTCTCCCATTTAATCCTCGCAAGAGGTTGTGAAAACACCGACATCACTTCTATCATCCCCATTTAGAGATGAGGAAACCAAGTCTTAGCCAAATAACCTGCATAACGGAAGAAGCTGGGATTCAAATCCGGGACTTCAGAATGGAAGAATGATGTCAAATTTCCTCTCAACAGCAGAGATTCATGCAGCCAGTAGGGGAGCTAGGGCTCACCTTAAAATGGCACTAGGTGTTTGCAACTTTTTGAACAAAGGCATTTTTAGGGAACTAGTGGACAAGCGGTTGATTTGGCAGGAAGCCCGCCAGACAGCTAGAAAATGCAACTGGCCTGGGACCGATCAATCAATTTCAGGTTGCAGTATGTTTTTTCCCCTCCAAATCCATCCACTGAAAAGTCCTTGGAGTAGGAGCAGACTTGAAAAGAACTGTCAGGATGGAAAATACTATTTTTTTTTTTTGCATTTATTTTAAAAGGGACTTATCTAAAGCTCTCTAGATCCATTAAAGTATTACGTAAGAAGATGGGTGAGTCTCAGGCTCTTCAATCAGAAAATTATTTCCATAGGTCAAAAGAGCCAAAGAATTTCTCAGCTCTATTTACATTCTCAAAAAGAAAAATTTAGGCTGAGCATGGTGGCTCATGTTTGTAATCTCAGCAGTTTGGGAGGCCAAGGTGGGAGTGTCACTTGAGGCCAGGAATTCAAGACCTGCCTAGGCAACATAGTGAGACCTTGTCTCTACAAAAAATAAAAATAAAAAAATTAGGCAGTTGTGGTGGTGAGTCCTGTGATCCCAGCTATTTGGGAGGCTGAGGCAGGAGGAACACTTGAGCCTGAGCGGTCAAAGTTACAGTGAGCTATGATCACACCACTGCACTCCAGCTTGGGCGACAGCAGTACCCCATCTCAAAAATATAAAAATGAAAATAAAAGAGAAAGAAAGAAAAAAGAAAAATTTATTTCTAGGTTCAAACCCCATTTCCTTTTACTGACCTTAACTAAATTTCTATTTGTCATCTTTTTAACTGGTTTGTGTGACCCTTTTTAACTGGCTTGTGTGCCATGAATGTCTGATTAAGATGCTTGTTTCCGCCTCTTATACAGTAATCAGGCAAGGAAGCACAATCTCTGGGTCCAAGAGGGAGTTAGGGAGGAGGATTCAGTTAAACAATCATGAAAACAGGGCCCTGTGGTAAGATGGGAGGGGCAGAGTCCTCCCCCTCAAGGGACTTAGTGTCCAGTGGGAGACACACAGGCCACTGTTGTCCGGTACCCATGGGGCATCCCCGGGTTCCTCCAGCAGGGAGCCTGATTAGGATCCATGAGAAGCTTCTCTTTGCACCCAGAATCTCTCCTGTTCAATCCAGCTCCCTGTGGGCTCTTAATTGTAAGGCTTTACTATTTGCCAGGGAGACCTCAGGTTTTTCACTGATTAAAGAGAAAGACTCCTTTGACACTACAAAGAGGAACATTTAAATTGCCAGGTGATTTAATGCAATTATCTCTCCTTGACCTGACAGGTTGAAATGAGCAAAGGAGTGAAAGGATTCAAGGAACTTAACATAAATCGAACCAGTTATTTTCTCACTAGCAATCAGCAGATTGAGGATGTTCACTGGGGAGACGGATGATGCTTCCTGCAGCAGTGTTAAGTGCATTAAAAAAGAGCAACTCAGGGAAATAATTTCCAATGCTTTCCAATTCTTTTGCCACCTGGAAACTTTCTGTTCATTTATTTTTAAAACTCATTTTTAATCTTTGTGTATTGAACTTCCATTGGGCGCCTTTGAGGGGCCTCACTGCATTAGTTTGCTAGGGCTGATGAAACGAAATACAGCAAACTGGGTGACTTAACAACAGAAATGTACTGTCTCAATTCTGGAGGCCAGGAGGTCAGAGACCAAGGTAGCAGAGGGGTTGGTTCCTTCTGAGAGTGGTGAAGGAAGGACCTGTTCGGGGCCTCTTTCCTAGCTTCTGATGATTTGCCGCCATCTTTGGCAGTCCTTGGTTTGTAGACACATCACCCTGATCTCTGCCTTCATGTTCACCTGGCATTCTCCCTGTGTGCATGTCTGCATGTGCATATTTCTTCCTTTTTATAAGAACACCACCATTCGTATTGGATTAGAAGCCACCCTACTCCAGTATGATCCCATCTTGAAACGAATTACAGACAGTCCCCCACCTAATAATGATGGTTCCACTTACAATATTTCTGCTTTATGATTGTATGGAAGTGACATGCATTCGGTTCAGTATTCAATAAATCACGTGAGATATTCAACACATTATTATAAAATAGATTTTGTGTTAGGTGATTTTGCTCCAGTGTAGACTAATGTAAGTGTTCTGAGAATGTTTAAGGTAGACTAAACTATGGCATCCAGTAGATTAGGTATATTAAATGCATTTTTGACTTAACAGCATTTTCAACCTATGATGGGATTATCAGGCCATAACCTCATTGTAAGTTGAGGAGCATCTGTACATCTGCAATGACCCTATTTCCAAATAAGGTCACCGTCTGAGCTACTGGGGGTTAGGACTTCAACATATGAATGTTAGGGGGATACAGTCCCACCTGTAACACTCCCTGTAGCCCTTCTCTGTCGCTGGCTGAAACCAGCCGGTTGATATGTGGACATCCACCTTCTCGCTTCTGGCATAGGGACTCACAACCCTGGGTACAAAATGGAAATCACCTGGAAGATTTTGAAAGAAATACCCAAGATGCCCAGTGGGATTTTCCCTAGCATATGCAGGGCCCTCGGTACACATTGTTTGCTGGGGCACTTATCTATAAAAATAAGTTGACTAGAAAATGCATGACAAAATTTATGGGCCCATATGAGGTACAGTGATGCATTGAAGAAAAATTAGAATGGGTAGAAGAGAGTTACTTATGATTTATGTATTGTCCAGTTAGTGCACATAGAGATTCTTCGCGGGGTTTAGACAGAATCTCTTCCTGTTCTTTATCATCAAATGTACCATTCCTGATTAATTTCATATCTCCTACTGTAAGAGAAAGATAGCAACACTGTTATTACAATGCCAGGGCTCTTCAGAACAGTTTGTATTGAAAGAATAGATTTTGTTTCTGCTTTGCCTCAATACTGTTAATTTGAGGATTGTTTCATTGTTAAGGGTCAACTGTCTTATCTGGTGTGTTTGATGTGATTATCAGCTCTCAATGGTCTGTTAAAGGTGCTTTCCCCTTGGTGAACAGAAAATGCAAGTCTTTCCCAGTATGCAAGAAAGTGTGAAGGATAATTCTTTTTTGGTGATGTGAAACTTACTCTTTAAAGTTTTCTAGCACAAACGTAGGATACTGTTATTGTTTGGCTGTGTCCCCACCCAAATCTCATCTTGAATTTTAGCTCCGGTAATTCCCATGTGTTGTGGGAGGGACCCTGTGGGAGATAATTGAATCATGGGGGCGGGTCTTTCCCATGCTATTCTCATGATAGTGAATAAGTTTCATGAGATCTGGCGGTTTTATAAAGGGGAGTTTTCCTGCACAAGCTCTCTTTGCCTGCCGCCATCCATATAAGACTTGACTTGCTCCTCCTTGCCTTCCACCATGATTGTGAGGCCTCTCCAGCCACGTGGAACGGTGAGTCCATTAAATCTCTTTCCTTTATAAACTACCCAGTCTCGGGTATGTCTTTATTAGCAGCATGAGAACAGACTAATACAGATACCTTCCAACCATGTTCCAAATCCACCAGGCAGTAATTACTACCTTCCTGAAATGTGATATCTTTCCATAGGGACTGCATTCCTGCCTGCCAGGCAGTGCCACCAGCCTGCAGGGTAGTAGCTTGTGGAAAGAGTGAGAAGAGCAGGCCTCTTCCTGCAACTGTCTACCCTCATCAGGCATGGCCTGAGACCGACAGCGACTGCGGGACATCACCGCATCTGTGGGAGATGAGAGGACAATGACCCGCAGGGTCTGTTTGCCTTTAGGAGCAATGGACTGGACAGCCACCCTGGGAAGACTGTGGAGCCTGCAGCAGGCGTGGGTGGCTGGCCTGGGTGGCCGCAATCAGGCGTGCACAGCTAATGTCGCAGCCCCTACTGCTCAGCGTGGAGGACCTTAGGAGGATCCCAGCGTGGAGGGCGAGAGCCATGCACAACCCACGCATGTGACTCAAGTGGGGTCTGCGGTGGATGGTCTGTAGCCAGGGACCTGAACATGCCCTATATGCGATGTGAGTGAATTGCCCCAAATCAGCACCACTGGTGGCCTCACCTCTCATGCAAGAAACATTGCTCTGGGCAGTGGGAGTGGCCCAGGCCACCCTCCTAGTCGTGATGATTGCAAAGGCACGAGTCACCAAGCTCTGTGGGTACCTGCATCCTGATCCTTGCTCAGGGTGCCCCCGGGGACGATTCTGACAGTTCCTGCAGGTGTAGGCACGGATGTGCAACCTGGAAAATTTCAAGGAAGGTGCCCCAGGGCACAGGCCAGGATAGGCTGGCTCCCTTCCCGGGTCTAAGGGCCATTCTGATGCCCAGCCGCAAACCCGGAAGATTCTGATCTATGGGGCTGGGGCGTGGCTCCCCCACCATAGGTATAAAAACCTCCTCAGGTGACTCTCCCGTGCAGCCAGGTTGAGAACCACAGTGACCTCGCTCACTGACTCACAAATTTGTTGGCACATTGGAATCACCAGGGAGGTTTAATACATTCTAAGCCTGGATGCCACTCCCTGAGTTTTGACTTAGTTGGTCTGCGGTGTAACCTACCATTGGGATTGGGGAATCAATGACCTCTCATTTGAGGTGGTTTTTTAAAACCTCCAGTGGTGCCCTACATCTGATTGGCTATCAGTTGCACACTTAGCTTGGAAGGCCCCTGGATGCTGGTTTTGTGGGAGAGATTCCCCTTGCTCACTCTTTCATTGCCTGATTGGCTTCCCTGACCCCACAGGTGGCATCTTCCTCAAGTCAACCAGCGTGGTAGTCAGAGAGGGCTAACAGGAATGGGGAAAAACTTTCAACTTCCAGAGGAGTGGAAATACTGGGACTGTGGTCACACCTGGTCAACGGTCCTAAATATGAGTGTGAAAAGTCACTTGAACATTCAGAGACAAAGCTCTGGTCTCTGGTCACCACCCCTCTTTTTTTTTTGAGCCAGAGTCTTGCTCTGACACCCAGGCTGGAGGGCAGTGGCAAGATACTGCTCACTGCAGCCTCAACCTCCTGGGCTCAAGCAATCCTCCTACCTCAGCCTCCTGAGTCACTGGAACTACAGGCGTGAGTCACTGACCCTGGCTCTCCAACCCCTTTTAGAGGCTTTTTAGTTCTCAGGCTGCAGTGTAAACTGACTTTCTCTGACCCCAGGGATGAGTCAGGCAAATGTGAAGCCAAGGGGTCAACATGGAGCTGCTTCTTCCGTGGAGTATCAATTTTATTTGACAATGTACATTTGGAAAGTCAAGTAAACTTACTGACTAGAAATGCACAACCTTATTTTAATATCATAATATGTGAGAATATTGTAAACCATGATGCATAATTTGCATAATTAAAAATGAAAATCAATTATTTTTATTTTTAGTTTTAGATACAGGTTCTTGTTCCATCACCCAGGCTGAAGTGCAGTGGTGGAATCCATAGCTCACTGCAGCTGCAAACTCCTGGCCTCAAGCAGTCCTCTTGCCTTGGGCTCCCAGAGTGCTGGGATTATAATCATGAGCCAACACACCTGGCCAGTCTAAGACATTTTATGCTTGCACTGGATGTTTCAGAACAGGCATCCCCATTCCCCATTTATCTTGTATTAAGAGTTGTTTGTTAAAAAAGCTTGAGACCCACTGGAACTAGTAGGTTCAACCTATTTCTCTGTGATCTAAATGAATTCACATAGGTTTTTTCTCTGCTGGGGATGTTCTTCCCTCACTTGGTTACCTGATGAACTCCCATTTGCCCCTCAAAGCCCACCTTAGATTTCTAGCATACCTTTCTTCTCCTGTCAGTGAGAGGTTATCACCACCTACTCTGTACTGTGCTTAGTACATATCTGCGTTTATGCTTATTCCGCATTGGTGTAATTTATTTGCTTATGTGTCTATTTCATTTATAAGACTAGATACTCTTTGAGGGCAGGAATTATATTTCATACATTGTTCTTCCTCATCTTAGCACCAGGCCTGGCATAGAGCAGATCTCAACAAGAGTTTGTTGATTAAAAGCCATGTTTTTCTTTACTTCTTAAAGAATAACTGAAAAATCCCAAATGCTCCAAATTGCTGCTAGTTGAAATTCAAAAGGAGATCGTTTTGGTGCTTTTTTCTGAGTCAGCTGTGTGACTCTGAGTATGCCCAGAAAACACAGGAGTTGCCCTGGCAGGGGGGTTGGTTATAGATGGGTTGTCACTAGATCCTGGCCCCTTGGGGAAAGGGAGAGAGGAGGACATTGAAGAAGGGACAGTCCAGCAGCTGGCCCCGCTGTGGGGCCTGTGGTCTCCCCTCCTCTGCCCCCTCCCGTGCTCTTTGGATAGCCCTGTACTTACAGCCACTTGGACAAGCCTTAGCATTGTTTGCCTCTAGTGTAGGGTCAGAGGCCTTGTAGGAATGGCATGATTCTGCTTCCTTAAATAGTGACTTGGGAATGAAATGAGTAACCATGTCTTTAATTAGCCATACCCCAGAGGCCCGTAGGGGGTTGGTAAATGGTGGGCTTCCAGCCAAGATCAGCACTATGTGGCTGGTATTCGGTCCAGGGAGGCTTAGGGGGATGTTTTATTGGCCTCTCTCCCTCCAGTTGTCCTGTCAGCCCCTGATCCATGCTGTCGCCCTTTCAGCACGATGGGCTTCTCGAGACTGACAGAGGAAAGAAGGGAGGAGAGAGGCTAACCCAGTCTGCACATCTGTTAGGTTGATGCAAACGTTAATTGTGGTTTTTGCCATTACTCGATTTTGCATTTACTTTTGCATCAACCTTATATAATATCACGGGCCAGCCTCTGTGCCCAACACTGAGAAGGGCAAAGTCAAAGGACTTTAGAGAAGGACTAAAATGTAACCCAACAAAAACATACAGTCCCAGAGCAGTCAAAGAAAGAGGGAGTGAAAGATATTTCAGAAAAACTTAAGTCCTTTGCTCCTTCTCCTTCTCCTTCTTCTTCTTCTTTTTTTGACAGTCTTGCTCTGTCACCAGGCTGCTGGAGTGCAGTGGCGCAATCTCGGCTCACTGCAACCTCCGCCTCCTGGGTTCACGCCATTCTCCTGCCTCAGCCTCCCGAGCAGCTGGGACTACAGGTGCACACCACTATGCCCGGCTTATTTTTTTGTGTATTTTAGTAGAGACAGGGTTTCACCATGTTGGCCAGAATGGTCTCGATCTCCTGACCTCATGATCCGCCCGCCTTGGGCTCCTGAAGTGCTGGGATTACAGGCGTGAGCCACTGTGCCCAACCTTCTTGTATTTTCAAACTCTGTAAATAGAATCTACACAGGCTACCCTTAATTCAGCCTCCTTCCCTTTTCTATCCACTTCCTCACACCCTGAGTCTGCCCTGGCACTCTTTCCTCAAAACGCTGCAGAAAACTGCCCTGGCCTGTGCACTTTTCCCTTTACCCTTGTAGAGAGAAAATAAATCTTTCTAGCCCGAGTCCACATGCCTTTCATCTCTACTAAATATCCTCCTTTCCTTCTGCCTCTTCATTTTTCTCTCCCTAACTTTTGATGCTATATTACAGAAAAGAATAATTCTGCAAGGGAAATCTTTATCCCCAGGGAGAGTGGCAAAGACCAACGGGAAAAGGCCTCTTTCGATGGTGAGGAGAGAGGAGACAGGCTAGGGATACTCACAAGTTAAGAACGTTGGTCCTGTCTCTTAGACTCACACAGTACTGAAGTGTGGATGTCCTCGAGCAAAAGCACAGAGATCTGCGGAGTCTACCCAAGATGCTGAGGATCGCTTCCCAGAGACGAAATGCCTGAGTGGAGATTTGAAAGAAGGCTAGGAGTTCACCAAGAGACCCAGGAGAAAGGGATTTCCATTTAGAGGGAATGACATGGGTAAAGTCATTTGGATAAGACAAGAGTCAGGTCCCTCATCCACTTTGTAGCTCCTGACCTCCAGGCTTTCCAGAACTGTGACTGCATATGAGATTCAGGATACCTTCCTTTCAGCTGTTGATATTGAACTCCTAGGGTCCAAACAGGAACTTGATGGAGGAGATGCTAACGGGTCCATAGGGCAGGCAGGAGAGATGCTCCTGTCTTTTCCTGGGAAGGGAATGCAAATACAGCCACTATCCTGGGCCTGGGATATAACTCTATTCCCTCCTGAGGAAGGAGAAAACACTTTGGGCAGGTCTGGGCAGGGCAGGGCAGGGCAGGGTAGGACTGGCTTTGCCCAGACCAACTTTGGTGCTCTCAGAAAGGAGGTAGAAAGCCTGACTATAAACAAGCTCTCTCAGCTTCCTCTTTATTGGATCCACCAGTCCTCAAGAAGTTTATTCTTAAGTTACTGTTCAGTCTGGGCTCAACCTGTCCTTATTTCTTCACTCCCACTACCTCTTACTTTGAACACTTACTTGTGCATCTGAGATTTTAAATAATATGGTATCCTGGAATGTTTGAAGCTCCGGTGTATAGGAATGGTGTTGCATGTGTTAATAGAGCGGCAAGAATTCTACAAAGCTCTCTCTAGAGCTTTGTGTGTGTTTCCCGTACCAGCAGCATCGGAATTACCTGGGAGCTTGTTAGAAATGCATGTTTTGGGGGCCCTATCTCAGACCTATGGAACCCGTGGGGTGGGACCCAGCAATCTGTGTTTTAACAAGCCTCTAACATGCTCGCATTTTGGACATACTCAATTGAGCTAGAAGGCTATGTAATGCCGGGGAATTAGCCTGTGATGAGTAGGACTGAGTCCCCGGGTTTGCAGGTTCCAAGGCACAGAAAACACTGTTTATTTAAGGGACTTCTTCTCTGAATGGGCATAAAAGCATTCTTTGCCCTTTTCCATGAACACTGTCAGCTTCAGAAAATGCCACATGTGTTGCATCGGAGGGAGACTTCTGACTTCTCAGCAGGTAAATGTACCTTGACTCCAAGGATGGGGAAAAGAGGGGGCTTCAGAAAATGCAAATAAGGCTGCCAGTGGCTGCAGGTGACCTCCACTGGAAGTGTTTCAGCTCTGAGTATGCCAAGTGCATTGCTCCCCTCAGTGCTTACTCTAGGACAGTTTCTGCCTGGCCCCTCCTTCAACTTCTCAGAAGCTGCTACACCGAATTCTTCTCCAGCCTGGAGCCGTGCAAGAGGAAATGGACTGTAACAGAAGTAGGAGAAATTCAAATTTACTATAAGGGACTTTCTGAGGGCAAAGCCTGGAACAGAGCAGGTTGCACAATCTTTTCTGTACATCTCTCTCAGGAGCTACAGGGCTTAGTGGTTAAGGCTAGTGCCTGAATTGAGTTCAGTCCTGGCCTTTCCATGATTTAGCTCTGTGATCTTGAGAAAATTGCTTAACCTCTCAGTGCCTTCATGGTCTTTAATTTTTAATTTTTTTAGAGATAGGAGTCTGGCCATGTGGCTCAGCCTGGTCTCGAACTCCTGGTCTCAAGCAATTCTCCCACCTCAGCATCCTGCCTCAGCCTCCCAAGTGGCTGGGATTATAGACACAAGCCATGGCGCCCTGCAGCAGTGCCTCCATGTTCTTGATCATAAATTGGGAATTATAATAGCAAGACACTCACAGGCATTTGTGAGGATTACATTAGATAATGCATCCCAAGTAAGCACTAACCCAGCGCCTGGCCTGTAAGTGTTCACTAAATATCAGCTATTAAACATCATCTGTGCCTAACTTAGTACAGGCATTCAATTTAATACATGCTTGCTGAGTAAATGATGGATTCACAGTCCCTGTCTGAAGCTGCTAGAAGACCATCAAAAATATACTCCCCTTCCATTCTGAACAATTAAATTACCAGGGAGTGGTCCTGATTCCCAAGGCTTAATGGAACTCTAGCAGGTATTTTTCACAGTGGTTTCCTATTTCTGGAATGTCTTCTCCGTTCTGGTCTGTTGTCATCCAGTAGGCTGTTAGTGGGGAATCAGAGTGACTTAAATTGCTCTCATGGACAGAGGGAGGAAACAATTAAAAAGAAATGGGAAGTGAAGTTTCTTGGGTAGAAGGACAAGGGTTGCCACCAGGTAGCATTTCCTGACATGACTCGGCTTGGAACAGTCTCTTAGCAAATTGGAAAAGTGGTCTCTGAGAGAAATCCATCTGCCCCTCCCTCCATGCATTGCTGGCAGTGAGCTCCTGAGAGAGAATGTCAAAGGTCATTGTTGGGGTCTAACTTCATCAGAGCTGATATCTGGTAGGGGCTTATTTCTTTGGTTGAGCTGTTTAGAGGAAGAGAGATTGGCTTTTTTTTCGCTTATACCTGTACTCATAGAAAGCACCCTTGACATCAACACATCAGACCTGGGACCATCTAATTATCTGGAGATCTCTGTTTTTCATTTACCGTTATACCCATATAATCTAGGTGGTTTCTGCCCCACTGTTGATCCCAGACATTTTGCAGTGAGACTGTTAAAGAATTCCAAAGCAGGTGTGAAAGTGCAGAGCAGGAAGATTTGGAGAGAGCTTTGAGATTTACTCTCCTGCAAAATCCTCCAGCCATGCAAGGCACAGGACTGGAAGAGCAGCAGCAGCAGAAATCCGGAATCTGTGCTTCTGATTTTGCCCAAGTGGCCAGATTTCCCCTGTGGAGGAATCACCCAGTTCCTGCAATAGCCCTTCCCCCACCTCACCTCTCTCTGCAGGGACCTCCAGGTCACCCCTATGCCTGGATAAAACTTAATGGCTGCCATTAGAACTTCTGCTAATGAACCTTTCAGAAAACTCAATATTTAAAAACAGGGACTCACAAAACAGATCAACTGGGGAAGTGGGTGATTATTTGTCTTTGCTATATATAGGAAAGAGTCAGTTTATAACATAATTATTTTTATGTGCTATTTTTTCCGCAGAGCTCAGAGAACCATCCAATATAATTATGCCTATATGCATTGATTTTTATAGCATCTCCTCTCTCCTTCCTGGGGTCAGACATGAGCTCTTCAGACTCTACTTCTTTTGTGACTTTCTCCAATGCCTGGCACTGAGCTTGGTACTCAGCAAGGCCCAACAAGTGTACAATTGACTGCTAGTTGTACTCCCTAGGGGGAGGTGTGTGGGTGTCTTGGAGCTGCAGCCTATACCAGGTCTTCCCAGGAATATGCTGCTTAAACAAACGATTCTTCTTCCTCTCAAGGTGGCAGGGAATCAAAGAGCAAGGCAGGTGTGTCCACCCCACCTGGCCTTCTTATCTTTGGACTGAAATAATCTGTGCAAAATTGGAAACAGCCTGCGTGTGTTCGGTGTATGTCTGCACGTGTGAGCCTGTTCCTCTGTGACTTGAAAACAGGCAACGTATGAAGCATGAAGAAGAATATCTGGGTCATAAGGAGGAGAGAGCTCTGAGCATTCCTCCTGTCTGGATTTCCACCTCTTAGGTTAAGTCTGATTTATTTGGCTTTAATGGAGTCTTAACCTCTGTATCTAACGAGAGTTATTTACAAATGAAGCTTGTGTCTTGGTATTGTAAGGGTTCAGCTGTAAGCCATGATCTGCTCAGCCAGGGTCTGGGCTCTCTAGACTTGGTGCCCACAGTGTCTCTCCAGCCTCATTCCCGGGGCAGTGGGGGTCACACCCAGCTCTGTGCCTGCTCTAGAGCGTGGACCCTGCTCCTGGTTCTGCTCACACTGTTACTGTAAGCAGGAAGTTCTTGCCCTCTGCCCAGGTTGCCAGACCCTGGAGGAGACGGGAAGTTTATGATCTTTACATCTTTAGGATAATGCTTGACATAGAGAAGATGCCTGATAAAGGTATATTAAGCGAATGGAGAGAGGGATGAATGTGCCTCTTGCCACACGTGTCCTGCCTACATTTAGGGAAATTTACTGATGCCTACTACAGGCAGGCTCCATTCTAGGGGCTTGAGATACATCAAAGTTGGAAAAATCTCTTTCTTTATGGACAGAGATTACATTCTAGCAGGGGTGACAGACTAACAATAAGTAAATAAATTATATAGTATACTACATATAAGTGCCATAGGAAAAAATCAAGCAGGAGAAGGGGGAGTTGGAGGGCTGGGGCTGGGGCAGGTTGTGGTATTAAGTAGGTGGTCAGGGCCCAGTGTGGTGGCTCACACCTGCAATTCCAGCACTTTGGGAGGCCAAGACAGGTGGATCACAAGGTCAGGAGATTGAGACCATCCTGGCCAACATGGTGAAACCCCGTCTCTACTAAAATACAAAAAATTAGCTGGGCGTGGTGGTGCATGCCTGTAGTCCCAGTTACTCTGGAGGCTGAGGCAGGAGAATTACTTGAACCCGGGAGGCGGAGGTTGCAGTGAGCCAAGATTGTACCACTGCACTCCAGTCTGGGCAACAGAGCAGGACTCTGTCTCAAAAAAAAAAAAAAAAAAAAAATTGGTCATCAGGGCATGACTCTGCTGGAGTAAATGGATCCCTTCTCTGATCACCTCAAATAGTTTGTCTGAACCTTTCCTCTGGCAATATTGTTTTATTCTTTAAAAATACATTTTTTTTTAGATAGGGTCTTGCTCTGTTGCCCTGGCTGGAGTGCAGTGGTACAATCATAGCTCACTGCAGCCTTGATCTCCTGTGCTTAAGTGATCCTCCCACCTCATCTTCCTAAGTGGCAGGGACTACAGGCACGTACCACCATGCCTAGCTAATTTAAAACATTTTTTTTTTGGTAGAGACAGAGTCCTACTATGTTGCCCAGGCTGATCTTGAACTCCTGGGCTGAAGCGATCCTCTCACTTTGGCCTCCCAAAGTGTTGGGATTACAGGTGTGAGCCACCATATTGAACCTGTCTTATTCATTGTACTTACAACACACACATACACACACACACATAAATCACATTTATCTGTTTCACTGTTGGCTCTCCTACTAGGCTGTCAGCATGCAGAAGCACTTCTATGCATGATCAGTATTTATATCCTCTCAGCATCTAACACATGATAGACGTTCAATAAAAGGGGTCAAATAATAATTATTAATAATTGATTTGCTGGGGGGAATAAATGGGTCAGAAATAGTAACTGCCATATTGGCCTTTTTTTCTTTTTAACATATACAACTTGCTCTCTTTAGGTAGCAAATACCTTTGAGTACATTAAGAAGAACATTTACCCTTAAATTAGGCTTAAGGGTTCACGTGCATCAGGGTCTTTAGGAACGCAGTATCCTTAAACACGAAACACACCTACCAGGGGAGTGCCTCCTGTCTGTAAAAAAGCTGCTCTTTGTTTTTCTTTTTTTTTGAGATGGAATCTTGCTCTGTCACCCAGGCTGGAGGGCAGTGGTGCGATCTCAGCTCACTGCAACCTCCACCTCCCAGGTTCAAGCGATTCTCCTGCCTCAGCCTCTGGAGTAGCTGGGACTACAGGTGTGTCCCACCACACCCAGCTAATTTTCCTGTATTTTTAGTAGGGACAGGGTTTTGCCATGTTGGCCAGGCTGGTCTCAAACTCCTCACCTCAAGTGATCTGCCTGTCTTGGCCTCCCAAAGTGCTGGGATTACAGGCGTGAGCCACCGTGCTTGGCCTAAAAAGCTGCTTTTTCTAAGCTGCATTAATTCTTTTAGCCTGGCCAGAGATGCTTTGGTAAATGTTTCTGCTTCAGGGGACTGATTAGTGCTTTGATGTCCCTAAAATGTTTTAACTTAGTTTTACAAAAGAGAGTGATGTATCAACCCAAGGGAAAAGTGATGGGCTTTGGGCAGGTCATTCCCTGTTTGGAAGATAGGATGGGGAGCAGAAGAGTGTGGTTTGAGTGCCTGGACACTGTCCGGGCCTGACTGGAAGAGGACACCTTCCCTACAACCTTCTGGCCCTTCTTCCCAGTGAGGGGGACGATTGGCCTTATCTGTTGCTGAGAAACTTACAAGAAACTTACGCTGCCGGATTACCTTGTGCTACGCCATATCCTGTTTTGAATTTCCAAAGGAGAATAAATAAGAAGAAATGATGCTATTAACAAAATAGCTTCCATTTGTTAAATCCTTCCTATGTGCCAATCTCCATGCTTGGTTTATATTTAGTATCTCAGTGTAGACCTCACAGCCATTCTAGGAGGCAGTGGTCACTGTTCCCTTTTCACTGACGAGAAAACTGACAATGAGAAGCCAGTTCTCCCAAAGTTGCCCAGATGGTAAACGGCAAAGTGAGGGTTTGACTCCAGGCCTGCCTGTCTGACTGTAAAACTTGGCCTCATAACCACTAAAGGAGCAGATAATTATTTAGAGGAAAAAAAAAACAAATGTGGGGTCTTCTTCAAGATCGTGACAATGGAGATTATAAAGCACAGGAGTGTAGGAGGAGTTGCACGGTGTAGCAATGTGTGCTACGATGACAAGGAAGAGGGAGTTGAACACTACCCAGAGATGGCTGCAGCAGGGGAAGCCACTTACCCATGCGAACAGGTTCTAGAAAGATGTGGGAAAATGAAAAAGGTTGGTGGGGGGGAGGTGGCGTGAGGTTGGTAAGATTATGGAGGAGGGACTTTTCTTCCGAAATTTTCATTAATATTGTTGATACATATTTCTAATTAGAACTTGTCAGAGACACTGGAACTGCTTCCTAAAGGGCATAGAAAATGTCTTATTTCAGCTTAAGGTTTATCCAAATTGAGTCAGTAAATGGTTTGTCAACTCACTGTGCTCCGTGTGGAGGCAGGGAGCTTGTGTGCATGAGTTACGGCCACATTCACCAAATCTCTCACTTTCTTTGGTTTCGCAAAGAGTGTCTAAAAAGCCCTGCAATGGGAGGATTCAGTGTATTTTCTCTCTGCTCTCTTGGGGAGGCTCCCAAGAGAAAGGAAATGATGCCAGGGTGGGCAGCTCCAGGAGCTGGGATGCTTGGGGGCTCCTTTGTGGAACTGTCTGAACTTGGGGAGTTCAGAGAGCTTTGTGCCATGACTTTAGGCTTTAAGAGACTTTTAAAACATGGAGTCTTGTCCAGGCCACAGTGGACTTGATTCCCTTAAATCTAATGGGTGACTTAGCAGCTCTTGTATTTGTTGTGTGAGGTTGTAGGGACGTCTTCTGCCCAGTGAGCTACACAGATTGAGCCCCATACAATACATTTTGCTCCCTTCCTGTGACAGCCATCCTTGCACCTGCACCCTCATCTACCTGTACTGCCAAGAGTCATAGGATTGCTTGTGGTGTGGGTGTGAGCGTGTCTTTATTTTCCTTTCTCCAGTCTGCCTGCTTTCTTGGGGGCTTGTGTTTGATTTTGCACTGCTCTTGCTCTCTCTCCCATCCCTGGCCACCCCTGTTCCCACCACACGCAGAGACATACATGTGTGCAGTAAGTTTCTCCCCTTCCTACTTCCAAGATCCAAAACCAGCCCATTGCAGGACTACACTGATGCCTGAACTTCTCCACCAGACACTCTCCACCATATTCCTTCCTTGGGTTCATAGCTACCCAAGCAAACAAACAGCTTTCTGGACAGTGACTGACGGGCCTTCCCATCAGTCAGATCCTTTTCCTCTGTTTACTATCCCTTCTTTCCATATACCAATCCTGGAACAAGTAGGCACTTTGGGAATATCTGTTGAAAGAACAAATCCCATTCCACCAAATTGTGGATTTGGCTCTTCCTTGAAGATTTCAAGTTCATTTTGTTTACTTGCCACAGTTCACCCATGGGTGTAGGAATATCCAAGACTCTAAGCCTAACCTTCCAAGTCCCTCTCATGCCGTTCTCCCCACTTATCACACTCTGCTGCCATTAAGCACGTGCATTTCAGTTCCTCAAACCCTCTAGATTCTTTCCCAGCTCAGGGCCCTTGCAGATAAACTAATTCCTTCTCCTTGAAGTGACCTTTCCTCCCTCCATCTCCAGCCTGACTCTTAGCAGGTCTAGTTCCTTCTCGTCTTTCAACTCTCAGCTTGAACATCAACTCTTGAGGGAGCCGTTTCTCACCATGTTGTCTCCACAGTGTCCTTTGCCCCCTTCATTCTTTGTAACTACAACTTGTATCCTTCATAGCCAATCACTGTTTGCCATTATGTATCCATTTGTCTGTTGTCTTGTTCGGTGTCTGTCTTTCTCCGCAGGCTGTCAGCTCCGCAAGGATACAGATGATTCTATTGTTTTCACCCCATATACCCAGCACCTGGCACAGAGTAGATTCTCAAAAATTCTTAGTTGAATTGAGTGGATGACTGACTGAATGAACAATTGAATGAGTACTTTTCTTTTCTCCCCCCCACCCTTTTTTTTTTTTTTAGACCGAGTCTCACTCTGTTGCCTAGGCTGGAGTGCAGTGGCATGATCTCTGCTCACTGAAACCTTTGCCTCCCGGGTTCAAGCAATTCTCCTGCCTCAGCCTCCTGAGTAGCTGGAATTACAGGTGTGCACCACCAAGCCCGGCTATTTTTTGTATTTTTAGTAGAGATGGGCTTTCACCATGTCGGGCAGGCTGGTCTCGACTTCCTGACCTCAGGTGATCTGCCTGCCTCGGCCTCCCAAAGTGTTGTGATTACAGGTGTGAGCCACTTTTCCCCTCCTTTTTCTATTCTTGAAAATTACTTGTCACTGTCTCACTGCTATTCTTCTGTAACTGTTGTTTACATCATTTCCTTTTGAATGTAGTTTTGGGGTTTATTTGTGCATTTTTCTTCGTTAAGAGTCAGGAGTCATTCTATGCTCTCTGAACCACAAATGAGATCTTCTGTTTTATTCTTGCCTGCCCTAGAAAGACATATCCTACCCCTTGTCAGCCATCATCTTGGAGCTCAAAAATAAGATTTGGTGTTCTGTGTCCTGGATTACCATACTGGAATAAAATGTTCAGATGAAACTGGGAAAATTGACATTACAGAGAGAAACATGTAGAAGGGAAGAAACTGGGGGCTGGGGGGCCTGAAACTGAGGCTGAATATAAAAGAGAAGAAATAGTGCCATGGGCATGTGCTGCAGACTACCTTCAAGATAGAGGTACCTAAAGGCAAAAAGATGATGTTATCTTCACACCAATTACAAATCTAGCCACAAGGTACGTCATAGTTATGATGGATGGTTGAAGCTACCTATGCAAAATGTGCTCTGCAGATCAGCAGCACCTGCTGCACCTGGTGCGTGTTTGAAATGCAGAATTTTGGGCCTGGCCCTGGGCCTAATGCAGTCAGAATCAGTATTTTTGACAGGCCATTCAGGTCATTTATGTAGAATTTGAGAATCACTAGTGTATTCCAGAAACTGCCTGACAATTCACGTTGCTAACAGCAGAGGAATCCTTTGATAACTTATGAGCATGTGTTCCCTACGACTTCATCAATTGTCACTCTGTCACCCAGGCTGGGGTGCAGTGGCGTGATCCCAGCTCACTGCAACCTCTGCTTCGCGGGTTCAAGAGATTTTCCTGCCTCAGCCTCCCCAGTAGCTGGGATTACAGGTGTGCGCCACCATGCCTGGCTAATTTTTGTGTTTTTAGTAGAGATGGGGTTTCACCATGTTGGTCAGGCTGATCTCGAACTCCTGATCTTGTGATCCACCCGCCTTGGCCTCCCAAAGTGCTGGGATTACAGGCGTGAGCCACCACGCCTGGCCCGGGAATGAAGGAAACTTCTTGTGTGAGCTCTACTCTGGCCCACAAAGAAGGCTGACATTGACATGTGCTGGGACAAATAAGATAATCTTCCCATTTAACTTTAAGTTCTTAAGAGCTGAGATGGAAAGTTAAGGCACAGTCAAATATTGTAGGCTTCAGAGAAGCAGATTTCAAAATGTGTAGGGATGGAAAGATGCAAGAGTTTTATCAGAAGATGGCGTTGACAAACTGGGAGCCCTTAAAAATGCAACTGCTACCATGTATGACACTAAAAATGGTTCCTGAGAGGAAGAAGAGGAGGTGTCTGAAAAGTTAGGTGTGGCTGCCCAGGGTAACTTACAGAGTCCAGTGTACAGAAGGAGGAAGGAGGAACACAAGATCAAAAGACTTGCTTGGATCTCTACCAAGAGTGGCAGGTGGTTACATGCTGCAAAGAAATCCTAACTTGTTACAGTGTTAAAAACAAGAAGAGCTACTCTGGGTAAGTGTGGAGCAAGGAGGATTAGAGAGGAACATTTCTCTCATTTGGAAAATGGGAGGTGTCATTGCTTCCATGAGACCTTCCCTGATCATCAGCCTGTCCTGCACTCTATACTCTGTCATTCTCTAGCCATATCACCCTTTTGAATGTATTTCACAATGTTCATTGCTATGTGGAATTATCTAGTTTACTATTGTCTTATTCATTACCTACTTTGAACTCTTCTAGAATGTAAGCTCCATGAGAGGGGTGACTTCACTTGCCTTATTAACCACCAGATTCTTGGGACCTAGAACAGTGCCTGGTGTGTGCCAGGTGCCACATAAATGTGAATGAATGAACAGAAAAGTCTGAGACAAAGCCAAATGCCTCAACCCCTATGAACTCTATTCACTCTGTCTGTTCTGTAAAGATCTGGAGATGAGGCTCTCCAAATTGCACAAAGGATAATAAGCTTATCAAGAAAAGGAAAGAGCAGCTCATTTTTCTTGGGAGCCCTTGCTCCCAAGCCCATGGGTTCCAAAACCCATGCTCTTACCCTTAAATTGAAGCTTGGTGGAAACTGGAGTAAAAGGGAAATGAGCCCATTAACTGCTTTAAATAAACTTAAATCTCCAAGCAGTGGACAAGGTAAGTATAAATTCTTATCACAAGGATGCCACTTAAAACCCTTCCAAAAATCTGTGGTGTGCAGCAATAAACACTTATTTCTTGTTCATATGTTTGTGGGCTGACTGGGGTTTGGCTGATCTTGGCTGAGCTCTGCCGGGCATGGCTCTAGGCTGTGGATTGGGTCCAGGTCTGCTCTAGGAGTCTTTTATTATTCTGGTACCAGTGGGCGTTCCGGGGCATGTTCTTCTCTTGGCAATGCCAGAAGCACATATGAGATGAATGGAAATACACAATACATAAGGCCTGTGTGTATTATGGGCACATTGTTTCTTCTGCTCACATTTCATTGCCTGAATCAAGTCACAAGCCACTCAAGCCCAAAACCAGTGGGGTGGGCTGTACACTCCATCTCTAGCAAGGTCCCATGAGAACTGCAAAGTCCCATGGCAAAGGGTGTTGATCCTGGCAGGAGTGAACAATTGGGACTAATGATGCACTTGACCATAGGAATATATCTGGAGCATGCATGGTATGCAGGGACTAGGCCTTATGCTGTACATGCACCATCTCATTGAAGCCTCACAGCAATCCTATGAAGTAGATTATTATTATTCCTATTATTCAATGAGAGAATTTAGGCTCAAAGCAGTTCATGACTCAAGGTCCCACTGAAATAAATGGACTATCAGGGGCATGTGCCCAGGTCTGCCTGGCAGGAATGCTCACGGTCTTAACCCTGACTCAACTCTGCTGAAAGAACTGGCTGTGACGAAAGAAAAGCTGCCAGTAATTTTTCAAAAGCTGTAGGTGATAGGGAAGGCATCGGAAGACCAGATACACACAAATGGATGCATTTTTCAAGGGGTGGGAGAAAGTGAACTTCTGAAATGAGATAAGCTTGAGTTTTGTGTGTCAAGGATGGTTGCTTTATCAAGAAAAACAAAAAAACAAAAAACAAAACAAAACAAAAACCAAACTCTAGAGAAAAAGCCACCATCTCTGTGGCTGGGCTAATGAATCAGGCTGGACACTAGTACTGTAGTAGACTAGTAGAATTCATCTGAACTTCATGTTAATCCCTCAGCTTGGATGGATATATTCAGCTACCCCATCTACTCCCAGTCTTGGTTCCATATCCTTGTGGTGGTGCTATTCTTTAACGCCTTAATTCTCAACTTGCCTATAGCTTAATCCTACTGCCTTAATTCTCAACTTGCCTATACCCTGGGCCTTTGATTTGAGTCCCCTCACTGATAGCTTGGGGTCTCCCTAAATGAATGTCTGTAGATTTCTGCTGCTCACCCATACTGTCCTGTATATGATTCTCAGACAAAGCCTGGCACCTGACTCCCTGCTCTCCTCACCAAGGTGGCACGCCATCAGGACTCCTGAGTCCTCTCACCCTGAGGAGGGATACTCCCCCAGGAACATTCTAGAAAACATTTAGAACAAGTGACTCATGGGCAGTGCTAACGGTGATCTGGAGGGCACCATGAGCTCAGTGAGGGTGAGCATGGCTCCGCAAAGCTGATTTCCGTTGTTAGAAAATTGGACTGCCAGATCAAGGGGCGGTCATGAGGTTAGAATTTCAGATTTCATCAAGGGATTTGACAGACCCTTTCATGATCTCTTTTTGAAGAAGACTGAGAAACATTGGCTGATTTAGGACAAATAGATTAGTGCTGGCTGGTTAAAAAATTATGCTGTCATTAATCAGATGTGCTGATTAATGACAGCCAGAGGGAGGCAGCTGGTGTTGAACAATAGAACTCTGTCCTCAGCCAGGTCCTGTCCGGGGTTCTCACTCTCGCTCTCTCTATAGCCACCCCATCTCTCTTTGAACAACTTGGATGAAGACACAAGAGGCTGCTTTATAAAACTGATGGCAGGCATAAACAAAGGAGGAGTAGCTAGTATAAAAATGAGAAGGTCAAGATTAAAATAATAATAATATCTATAACACCTTACAAAGCCTTTCTCTAGAGAATGATGTTATCTAAGTCTCGAAACAACTCTGTGTAGTAAGGGTGACCAATGAGCCTCATTTCAGATTGGATTCAGGGCTTAAGTAAATTCCCAGAATCACGCAACGTTGTACTGCAGAACCCAGGTTTAAACACTTATTTTTCTGATTCCAAATTTTATACCCTTTAAAATTGGCCAAAATAAACAAGAGGAAATTAATGGAAACATTTTTTAAAATATACAAGCACAGGTTGGGAGAACCTAACGTACCAACTGCCATGGGAATGACTCTCAGCATCTCTCCCTCGTTCCCTAGCTCTGAGACAGCTGCCCACTGCTTCACTGTGACAGAGCTGGCATTCTCCTCCCCAACCTGGCCTCTTCCAGGCAATTGGTAAGCCCATCCAGCTGGAGCAGAAGAACAGAAATGTGGACTTGGCCCCCTAGTCTCATAAAGCTACAACTGCTGGTCTGATTCAGGGGCCCCTGTGGCATGGTGGAAAAGACATGAGCTTACAAGTCCTGTGAATTAATTTACTTTTAAAAGTAAATTGAATTTACTTGCCTTGGGCAAGTAAACTAAACCTGGCCAAGCCTCAGTTTCTTTTTTGTAAAAGGGGAGACTAATGATACAAATCTTAGTGGACAGTGGTGAGGACTGCAAGAGATGATGCATGTAAAAATCTCGGCACAGGGCCTGGCAGATAGAAAATCTCAATAACTTGCAGTTCACCTTCAGAGTTGGGAATTCATAAGTCACAGCATGGATTGAACCAGGATTGTTGTACCCTCTGCACCATCATGGTACTCTTGCCCTTTCTGGATCTAAGTCCTGGCTTCAGTGATCCAAACGTGGGTAGATTTTAATTCTTCTGATAGGAGGCCCTCCCTATTCAAGAGGTAAGAGAATGCCCAACACATGGCCAGCCATGCTTGTTCTGCTGTGCCTTTTAATTGTGCAGAAAATAATAATGATAATAGAACCTTCTAGTATTTCAGAAGGTTGGAACATCATGAGAACTTACCATTTAGATTCCCCAGTCAGGTAGACGAATGGATTGAGCAACTCATCTCTTTTCCTTCACTTCTTGGGAGGTTTGGTAGAGGGAACAGGAAGCATGGAGGAAGGTGCAGAATTTGTGGGGAGCAAGTACCTTTGTGAATCTCTTTCTCACTGTTGCATTTTGTTTTCTTTCTGAGTTTCTCTATCTTCTGGGTGATACAAGGAAGGTACTGTTTGCCTAGAATTTAATACTGTTTTCTGTTTGTTTTAATCCCTACCAGGACCAGGTGTTCTTTTGGTTTTTGAAGTTCTCATCAATAGGAGTTTACTTATTTGGCACCATAAAACCCTACTTTAAACAAGATACACAATTTTATGCATCATAAAAATAAAAACAAATTAAGTATTTTTGAAAGCAGTGTGCTTTAAATTATATCCAAATAACAAACACTCACCTAGGGCAAAAGATGAACTCTTCTGGAGCAATAGATTGTAGAGCTGATTGATTTATTTTGTGCAAGAGTAGATAATAATTTACCCAATGCTTGCTATGGTAGGGATTTTCCCCACAATAGTGTGGTGAGGTCAGCAAAGCATGATGGTCAGAACCAATGCATCTTCATCCTATCTGCAGGTCAGGTCCTGACAGTGGATTCTGTAAACTCCCACCCTCTTAAATTCACATTAATGGGCATTAAAACTTGATGTTGGTCGCCAGGCACAGTGGCTCACACCTGTAATCCCAGCCCTTTGGGAGGCTGAGGCGGGCGGATCACGAGGTCAGGAGATCGTGACCATCCTGGCTAACGCGGTGAAACCCCGTCTCTACTAAAAATACAAAAAAGTAGCCGGGCGTGGTGGCGGGCACGGTGGCGGGTGCCTGTAGTCCCAGCTACCCGGGAGGCTGAGGCAGGAGAATGGCGTGAACCCGGGAGGCGGAGCTTGCAGTGAGCCGAGACTGCACCACTGCACTCCAGCCTGGGCGACAGAGCGAGACTGTGTCTCAAGAAAAAAACAAACAAACAAACAAAACAAAACAAAACAAAAAAAAACCTTGATGTTGGTCATGTGGCCTAGCACAGAAAACAACTTTCTGTCAGTCACTTCTCCTCCTCTTTTACTGATTATCGTCAATTGCATAACGGTAGCACTCCTCACATATTTCAGCATTCACTGTTTGTTTTTCAAAACTGTTCCTACAGTCAACAAACCCTTTCATACATGCAAGCCAGTTTCATCCATTCCTTACATCTAATTAATCTCTTTGGGCTTCACCATAATGGCACATTTCTTCTTCTTCTTTTTCTTTTTTCTTCTTTTAACAGCTTTATTGAGGTGTAATTTACATGACATAAAATTCACCCATTTTAAGTCTGTAATTCAATTATTTTTAGCCAGTGAGTGGAGTTGAGCAGCCACCACTATAATCCAGTTTAAGAACACTTCTATCACCCCATCCCCTTTTGCAACAACCTCTTTTCTCAACCCCAATCCCAGGCAGCTACTAAGCTACTTTCTGTTTGTATAGATGCACCTCTTCTGGATATTTCACATAACTGGAATTACAGAACATGTATCTTTTGTATCTATCTGGCTTCTTTCACTTAGCTCGATGTGTCTGTTTCATCTGGTGTAGAACATATCTGTACTTTGTCCCTTCTTACTGCTGTATAGTATCCCCCTGTTTGGATATATACCACCTTTTGCTTATTTACCACCAGTTAATGGACATTTGGATTATTTTCCCTTTTGACTACGGTAAACACTGGCCTACATGTCTTTGTGTGGGTATGTTTTCATTTTTCTTGGGTAAATCCTTAGGGGAGTTGATGGGCACAACTTTTTAAAATTGCACTTTTAATAGTTTCACGATTGACGATATGCAGACATACGAAGGTTTCTGAACAATTTATAGTCAGTTGGCCATTTGGTACAAATGTATGAACACTTGTCCAATTTAGTTGTAAGATCTTCATTGTAGTAAGATGTTTAATTACATCTCTGAACTGACACTATTCCTTCTTCCATTTTGAACATATCAAGAATTATGTATTTACTCAGTAAAATTTAATTAATATAAACATTTAAAAAGTTGAAATACTTTATTTCAGGAGCACAGGGAAAGACCACTGAATTTGGAGTAAAAAAAAGTGGCTTTGATTCGCATCTCTGTTGGTTACTATCCATGTAAGCCTTTGAACAAAATCATTTAATGTTTCTGAGATTTTTCTCCTTAGTACTGAGGGGTTGACCAGGTGCGTTGGGTCACGCCTATAATCCCAGAACTTTGGGAGGCCGAGGCAGGTAGGTTGCTTGAGCCCAGGAGTTCAAGACCAGCCTGGGCAACATGGCAAAAACCCATCTCTACAAAAAATACAAAAAAATGAGCCAGGCCTGGTGGCATGTGCCTATAAGTCCCAGCTACTTGGGAGGCTGAGGTAAGAGGATCACTTAAGCCTGGGAGGTGGAGGCTGCAGTGAGCTGTGATCATGCCACAGCTCTCCAGTCTAGGCAACAGAGCAAGACGCTGTCTTTAGAATATAATGAATGATAATGGTGTTTATCCTGCTACATTACAACATCAAGCTTCTTGTAACCTTTGAAAACCTGGAACCAAGAGTTCAGTCTCAAAATGGTATCAGACTTAAGAAGTACACTTCAATAGGCAAAAGTAATGAGAAAGTAATTCAATTTTTTTCTTATGTCTCCTGAAGGATAGTGAAGAGGAGCTGAGCACGTGGTCCACACTAATAGAAAGTCCCCTTTCCTCACATGTGTGCATCACAACCTCACCTCCTCAATTCACACCACCCCCCAAATCCTTCTCATCTCTCTGCCTGTGCTGCTGATTTTTCTCCTCCTCTTCACACTCTCCTTTCTTTCCCAGTCATTCTTTATGTGAATTAACCTAGCTCCCTGCCCAGGAAGAAAGAATTTTTCCCTGACAGAGGAGAGAAACCAGGTTGGTAGCTTCAGGGTATCTCTTGGATGGATGAAGGATGAAATCTGAATATTAAAACTTTTCACATACATTATAAAGTATAAGACACAATGGAAATAAAAGTTATTAGTGTTATTATCATAGTTATCAACATTATTAATAATATAAGGTGAAAGAATAGGTATGCCTTGTGCCCCAGGCAAATAATTTAGCTACCAAAGTACTAACAAGTCCGTAATACTGCATTTTATCCATTTAGACACATTCCCCTCCATATTTTAACATTTCTCTTTTTCCTTTTTTTGAAGACAGAGTCTCACTCTGTTGCCCAGGCTAGAGTGCAATGGCACAATCTCAGGTCACTGTAACCTCCACCTCCCTGGGTCTAGCGACTCTCCTGCCTCAGCCTCCCACATAGCTGGGATTATAGGCGCCTGCTACCATGCCCAGCTAATTTTTGTATTTTCAGTAGAGACGGGGTTTCACCATGCTGGCCAGGCTGGTCTTAAACTCCTGACCTCCAGTGATTTGCCCGCCTCGGCCTCCCAAAGTGCTGGGATTACAGGCGTGAGCCACTGCGCCCAGCCATATATTTTAACATTTCTAATATAAGAATGTATCTTTCATTCTTATATTATATTTCATTCTTATATAGTGACATTGTAAAATCACTATTAGCTATTTTCCCCCATTTTCACAGCTCTGAAATCTTATAATCAGGGAAGTCTTAGATAAAATATGAACTGTGGACTATGGATTTCACCTCTGCTAGAATCTGTGTATTGAGCGCCACAGGGAGGCTGTGAGTCTGTTGCAACAATTGGGATTAGGGTTTCCTGGTCACTGAGTGGAAGCAGCTGAGTGGGCAGTGTATCTGTGCGGGGTAGGAGGAGTCTCGGGTGGGCTCAGCCCTGTGGCAATGCACTCTTGGGGTTTTGATAGCTTACCTGACTTTTTTTTTTTTTTTTTTTTTTTTTTTTAAATAGACAGGGTCTCACTCTGTTGCTCAGGCTGGAGTGCAGTGGCACGATCATAGCACACTGCAGCCTCGAACTCCTGGGCTCAAGTGATCCTCCCACCTCAGCCTCCTGAGTAGCTGGGACTACAGACGCACACCACTTTGCATGGCTAACTTTTAAATTTTTTGTAGAGACGAAGTCTCCCCATGTTGCCCAGGGGTGGTCCAGAACACCTGGCCCCAAGCCGTCCTCCCACTCCAGCCTCCCAAAGCATTGGAATTATAGATGTGAGCCACTGCGTCCGGCCAGCCTTACCTGACTTTTGAAAGCCAGGTGAAAGAGAGGTTCAGGACTCCATACACACTGTCTACACTACAGCGTGGTATACATCTCTCTTTCTAAATCCTTGCTGGGCACACAGGATTCTTCATAAACCAATTTCAATAGGGAACAGCCCATCTGAAAAATATGCACCATTCCTAAAGTCATGCCTTGCATTCCTGTGAAAGTCACTCCTGACTTGCTAAATAGCCACTGCAGGGCGCCTCAGAGTGACCACGATTGAAGTTGGATGAAACAACTTCTACTGATGCCAAATGATGGTATATCACCCTGCCTGCGGACTAGTGGCGCCATGAATGTAAGATAATATTATGACAAGGAAGTTAAGAAGCACAGGAAATGAAAACAATACAGTGGCTTGGGATAGAGATCCAGGACAGAAACGACTTCAGAGCGGTCAGGGTGTGTTTGTAAAAGCATAGGTTGTTTAAGCAAAAAACAATTGGGCAGAAACCCATAGCAGTCACTCTCAGTCCGCAGCTCACCAGGAGAAGTGCAGAACGTTTTGAAAAACTGTTCTACTCAAGCAAGGACTATGCTAGACAGAGGAGAGCTGTTGAGAAGGCAGAGGCTGTGTTTGGCCAGCCAAATCCCTCACGGGGCCACATTTGCTGACTAAGTAAATAAGAGTGGATGCTGAGAGGGGCCGTTAGAATGTGCAAGGGCTCACCTTAAAAATATGTTCCTAGGCTGGGTGCAGTGGCTCATGCCTATAATCCCAGCATTTTGGGAGGCCTAGGTGGGACGATCACGAGGTCAGGATTTGAGACCAGCCTGGCTAACATGGTGAAACCCCTGTCTCTACTAAAAATACAAAAATTAGCTGGGCGTGGTGGCACGTGCCTGAAATCCCAGCTATGTGGGAGGCTGAGGCAGGAGAATAGCTTGAACCTGGGTGGCAGAGGTTGCAGTGAGCCGAGATTGCGCCACTGCACTCCAGCTGGGTGACAGAGTGAAACTTTGTCTCAGAAAAAAAAAAAAAAAAGAAAATATGTTTCTATTTCCTTTGCTTCCTCTTATGTTCTGTTGATTTAGCACATACTGTGACAGCTTTTACTTTTGGCCTGATGGTAGCTTGGTCAGGGAGTCTGAATATGTGGACAGGGTACAGGATTTGGTCCTCTTGTTTAGTGTTCATTTCTGCAGTGGATCTAACTCCTGGCGGTCCTTGATAGGCTGATCTGGGGCTTTCCTAGGTCCCCTAAGCCTAATGAGACTGCACGAGTGGGCAGGGGAGGGACTTAAGATTCTTGCCAGTCTGACCGTAAGATAAACAGGGGTAAATGGCCAAGAGATGTTGGCCAGAGGAGGGCCTTTGAGTGCCTCAGGAACCAAGTAGGAGAGGGATCTGAGGAATTGAGGCTGCTCAGACGTGCCAGACGTTGGCTGGCTGGTTTCCAGTGGTGAGCCAGATGGTTTTGAGAACCAGAGGCCAGTATTTTGGGCAGGAGTAGTGACTTGTGAGAAATGAAGTAGAAAAAGGCCAGGAACCCCGACATCTAAGAAGGTGGATGGATGGGATGGCAAAGAGTCTTACACCCCAGAAATCCTCCCATTTCAGATAAGGAATAAGAGGTACACTCTAGACCCAAAAACTGTGTTTTGGGTGGGAGGAGACTTGCCTAGAGACCCGGCCAATAGGACATTCCAAGAGGTGAGACTGATCTGCCAGCCGGACTTTCAATATCCAGTTCACCCTTTTACTTACTCTAAGCCCAAGAAATCAGAATTAGGGGAACCCTATCTCTGTGAGGGAAATCCCAGCTCCAAAAAGTTTATCCCCTCAAGATGAGGTGATCACTTCCCAGAACTGCAGCAAAGCCTGAGGCTAAGGCACCCAAAAACAAAGCTCCAAGAGCATTCAGGAGAACTGAAGGGAGGATTGTGGAAGCGTCTCAGAATGTTCCAGGGCAGCAGAACAACAAGGCATGCTCTTAGGGTCATGTAACATTAGATGCTAAAGAGGCCCTAGGAATCTACACAAAAAAGACCTGGCTGGGCGCGTTGGCTCATGCTTGTAATCCAGCACTTTGGGAGGCCGAGGGGGGCGAATCACTTGAGGTCAGGAGTTCGAGACCAGCCTAGCCAACATGGTGAAACCCTGTGTCTACTAAAAATACAAAAATTAGCCACCCATGGTGGCACACAGCTGTAATCTCAGCTACTCGGGAGGTCGAGGCACGAGAATCACTTGAACCCGGGAGGTGGAGGTTGTAGTGAGCTGTGATCACATCACTGCACTCCAGCTTGGGTGAAAGGGAGAGACTCCACCTCAAGAAAAACAAAACGAAACAAAAAGACCCACACTGCTTTATAAAACTTTGAGGTAACAATAAAAAATCAAGAGAGTTCAAATGAAAATCCATATTTGAGGGCGTTCTTGAAAATTCAGAAGACCTGGCAATACAGAGCTCACATTCCCATGGTATATGAGTTGACTTGGGTGGCTGCAGTTAAATAGAAGCTACTCAGCTGGGTGCAGTGGCTCACGCCAGTAATTCCAGCACTTTGGGAGGCTGAGGCGGGTGGATCCCAAGGTCAGGAGTTCAAGACCAGCCTGGTCACGATGGTGAAACCCTGTCTCTACTGAAAATACAGGAAAATTAGCTGGGTGTGGTGGGTGCCTGTAATCCCAGCTACTCAGGAGGCTGAGGCAGAGAATTGCTTGAACCCGGGAGGCGGAGGTTGCAGTGAGCCGAGATCACACCACTGCACTCCAGCCTGGGTGACAGAGCGAAGACTCCATCTCAAAAAAAAAAAAAAAAAAAAAAAAGAAGCTACTCACTTCCAGAGGCGCTTCTATCTGTCCTGTCTCCACAGTCCCCACTGCCTGCTATTGCCTCCTGGTAAGAAGATTTAACTTGCCCAAGATGAAATACATTGGGAATTATCAGAGCTGAGACTTTATCCCAGTTTCTCTCATACCCAACCCAACCCAACCTCTTCACTCCACACCTAGAAGAGAGACTGTTGTGAAACCATTATTTCCTGCCTCTAGTCGAGTGTGTTCATTATTATCCCTGGAATGCTAGGATGCAGCAAGGATGGCGGGAAATACAAATTGGAAAGGGAAAATAAAGGTGATGGTAGAGGTAGGAAGGGTAAGATTTTTTTTTTGTTTTTAACAGTGAGAGACGGTGACTTAGGACTGAGAGAGAGGAAAAAAAATCCCCCAAAACAAAGATCAAGGAAGCAAAATGTGGAAGGGAAAGGGGAAGGAAAATCAAGCTGCCCCAGTATTTCAGCAGTCAGAAGTGCCAAAATTCCCCTGAACTGGGAACCCAATTATTACAGAAAACCTTGCTTATTCTAGAGCCTGGGGACTGTCAAAATTGAGAAACTGTGGACTCACATTTAAATGTTAGAAATCACAATTTTTTTTTTTTTTAGTTGGAGGATAAAAACTGTAACTTGGTAGGGGAAAGGGGAAGTTCCATTTTTGAAGTAGATACCAAGATGGAACAAATACAGTTATAGAAATAAGATAGCATACTGCTTTGAAGCTTAAAAACAATTCTATTTGCATTATCTCATATATCACCTAACACGCATAATTGTTTTATGGCCAAAGGAGTCTATCCTCCTCCAAACTTTTGCTCCCCTGCTGGAATCCTGTCATCTTAGACAGAGAAACTTAAACTCCACTGGGATATTGGAAATATCTCAGGCCCATGAGACAAGATCTGTTGTTTGAAAAAGGGTTGTATTTTGCATAGCGTGTTTCTTTTGTTTCTAGCAAGTGTTTGCAGAAATTAGAGCAGAGGTCATGTGTGCGTGGTAAGGAGAAGAGTCTTCCACCTTGACTAGTAAGTTAAACAGGTCTTTTTGTTTTGTTTTGTTTTTTTGGAGACAGAGTCTCGCTCTCTTACCTAGCCTGGAGTGCAATGGCGTAATCTTGGCTGACTGCAAACTTCACCTCTCAGGTTCAAACGATTCTCCTGCCTCAGCCTCCCAAGTAGCTGGGATTACAGGCATCTGCCATCTCACCCCGCTAGTTTTTGTATTTTTAGTAGACACGGGTTTCACCATGTTGGCCAAGATGGTCTCGAACTCCTGACCTCAGGTGATCTGCCTTCCTTGGCCTCCCAAAGTGCTGGGATTATAGGCATGAGCCACTGTACCTGGCCAGTTAAACAGGTCTTTACTGAGCTCTAACCTACATGCAAGGCAGTCTGCTGGACGCTGAGAGTATAGTGAGAATAAGCCATGTGATTCCTTACTTGGCCCCATATAGGTTGTGATTCACTATGGCTGGGTAATGCATGAAATTTCAAGTTTCTGGGAGACTTTTGTCTTCTTCCATTGTTACTCTTTAGTGCAGGACATGTGGGCCTTAGATATACGTCTCTCTAAAAATGTTATGCTATGTGCAAATGTCTTACAATCAGCAGGACTTGAATTTACATAGCACACAGGTGAAGTTTTAAAAGCATTTTCCCTCCAGTCACCTGTTTTTACACAAAGTCAGCCTTGGATGGGTCCTCAGGAGCCTTGGCTGGGTCCTTCTCTTTTGTGCCTCCTTCCTCATCTTATTGTGCTGGCCTGGATCTCCAGGGTGACCCTGAAGAGAAATGGTGATAGTGAAGATTGTTGTTATGTTCCAAGTTTTGAAGGAAATGCTCTTGACCAACAAGTTTTGTGCATTAGCCATTTACTATTATGTTTGTGGTAGGTTTTAAAAATAGCACTTTAAAATTTTCCTAGACTATGAAAAATTTTTAAAATCATGAATATGTTACCCAAACACTAGGGATTTGGACTAGGTCCTGCTGCTCAATGCAGAGAGGGCCAATCACTGAGACAACAAGTATTGCAAGGAAGAAGGGTTTTTTTGTTTGTTTGTTTGTTTGTTTTGAGATGGAGTCTCGCTCTGTCACCCAGGTTGGAGTGCAGTGGCATGATCTTGGCTCACTGCAAGCTCCACCTCCTGGATTCATGCCATTCTCCTGCTTCAGCCTCCTGAGTAGCTGGGACTACAGGCAACTGCCACCCCGCCTGGCTAATTTTTGTATTTTTAGTAGAGATGGGGTTTCACCGTGTTCTTGATCTCCTGACCTGGTGATCCACCCGCCTTGGCCTCCCAAAGTGCTGGGATTACAGGCATGAGCCACTGCACCCAGCTGGAAGAAGGCTTTAATCCAGTGCTGCAGTCACAGAGAAGGGAGCTCAGTGAATCCATCTGCCTGACTGACTAAAACTAGGGGTTTATATAGCAGGGAAAAAATGTAACAATGTATAAGAAAACAGAAACTAAGGAGGGGCAAGGAGGCATTCAGAACGATTTGGTGAGTTCCAGTTCTTTGATACTTTTTTTTGAGAGGCCTGAAGGTCCTTTCCTGAGGAAGGAACTTGGATAAAACAAATACCTGTTTCAAGCTTTAACAGCAGAAGCATCAATTTCTATGTTTGTCTAAAAACAATTGTCTATGGGACTATTTCAAATAGATGTCAATTTTTATTGACTGCTTTTCTGCATCTCTTACAATAATCATGTGATTTTTTTTGATCTGTTAATGCAGTCAATTCATTATGTTTTATTATCTTCTTTTTTTTTTTTTTTTGAGATGGAGTCTTATTCTGTTGGCCAAGCTGGAGTGCAGAGGTATGATCTCGGCTCACTGCAACCTCTGTGTCCTGGGTTCAAGTGATTCTCCTGCCTCAGCCTCCCAAGTAGCTGGGATTACAGGCTCCCACCACTATGCCCAGCTAATTTTTGTATTTTCGGTAGAGATGGGCTTTCGCCATGTTGGCCAGGCTGGTTTCGAACTCCTGACTTCAGGTGATCCACCTGCCTCAGCCTCCCAAAGTGCTGGGATTACAGGCATGAGTCACTGTGCCCAGCCTATCTTCTTTTCTTATTTATTGATAGATTTAGTTTGCCAATGTTTTGTTTAGCATTTTGTATCAATGTTCATGAGCGAAATCACTTTGTAATTTTCCTTTTTCAAACTGTCCTTGGTTTTTGGTATTAGTTGTTTATTCTAGCCTTATAAAACGGAAAGAGTTATCTATTTTTCTATTTCATGGAATAATTTATCTAAGACTGCAATGATATGTTTACTTTGAGGGAAGATTTTAAACTATGGGTTCAATTTTTAAAATTTTCCTAAAACAATTATTTTTTCTCCTACATTTTAGCATTTTATACATGAAAAATTTTAATATTTCATATTTTCTAAGAATTTTCCCTTCTCGCCCGTTTTCACTTGGGGGTGCATAAATATTTATAACAGTTTATCTTTGTAATATCTGCAGCAACTACAATTATGTTTACTTTTTTTATTCACGATATAGTTTTAAAAAATGATTGCTCTTTTCCTTTTTTGATCAGTATTGCCAGAATTTGGTTAACTTTATGAGGTTTTCCATTTTTTTTTAATGTGTTTATTTTTTAAATTTTAGAGTCAGGTTTTTACGATGCATGTTGCCCAGGCTGGAGTGCAGTAACATGATCATGGCTCAATACAGCCTTGAACTCCTGGGTTCAACTGATCCTCCTGACGCTGCCTGCCAAGTAGCTGAGACTAACAGGCACATACTACCATGCCCAGCTTTTTATAAGACTTTTTCAAAGAACCAACTTTGGATTTATTGATCCTCTCTATTGTATGTTTATATTTAAAACTATTCATCATTTCTACTCATTTTTTTTTTTGAGATAGTCTCACTCTGTCGCCCGGGCTGGAGTGCAGCGGCGCAATCTCGGCTCACTGCAAGCTCCGCCTCCCAGGTTCACGCCATTCTCCTGCTTCAACCTCCCGAGTAGCTGGGACTACGGGCACCTGCCACCACGCCCGGCTAATTTTTTTGTATTTTTAATAGAGATGGGGTTTTAACCTATTAGCCAGGATGGTCTCGATCTCCTGACCTCGTGATCCGCCCGCCTCGGCTTCCCAAAGTGCTAGGGTTACAGGCATGAGCCACTGTGCCCGGCTTCATTTCTGCTCTTAACATTATTTCTTCTTTGGTGGGGTGGATTTATTTCTAGTTAACCCTAACACTCACAGTTTTGATCTTGGAGGACCCAGATCTTCAGAGGACCAAATCTCCTTATATTTCTTATCTTAGATGAGATGCGGCTTATAAATTCTCCTTGTCAAAAGTTCAATGATGTCAGTTTGGCTCAAGCACCCAAGAGCAAAGTGGATTACTTAAATTCTTACTTTTATTTTATTTCTGTTCTCTGAGGAGTCTTTCCTTTATTAGCAGCTCAGTGATACATTTAGAAAGGTGAGTTTTTAAACGTTTTATTAACCATATTAGCTGTTTTCAGTAGGAGGGTTGCTCTGGGTATCTGATTAGCTATACTGCAGGAAATAGAGGTTGTTCCAGTTTTCTCTTTCTCTCTTTTCCTCCCTGCGTCGCAAATGTGTTTTGTTCCCAGTTTTCTGGCTTCAAATTCCAGAGTCTGCATGTGATCCCTGGGTCCTGTGTATCTTCTAAGGTGGCTTCATATACTTCAGAATGTATCTCTACACAATGAACTATCCTTTTCTTGCTAAGATTGATGATGGTCCCTCATTGTCTGACTTAGAGATATTATTATGCTCACATTGTCCCTGTTCTTTTACTCTGGAAAGGCAGGTGGAGTGGATTTTCAGGATAGAAAAGGAATAAGAAAGGTGGGTGTAAAACAAAACCTTGCCTCACCACAAGTGCCCAGAGCTGAGAAGTCCTAGGGCTACTCCACACACACAGGAAGGACCTATCAAATTTGCTTTACAGGGAAAACTTCTCCCTGATGATGAGACTAAAATGATCAAAGATCCTCTCTTTTTTTTCTGATTAGATTGTAAATAATAAAAAATTAGTTTCTTTATATACACACACACATATAATATTTCAAAAATGTGAGCGTATATCCTCCAGTCTTTTATCTTCCCTGTCATTTTGTGCTTGATTCTCCTGAGTTCCTCGTCCTCTCTCCTCCTTCACTGTTCGTAGGTCTCAGCCTTCACCAAGTAACCATGTTGCAGCCCAGGATGTTTTCTTCCCAATTTTCCTGCATTCACCTGCAATCATACAAATGCAGACTTGCCATTATTCTACAAGAGTTGGTTCATGTTATACATATTTGTGATTTATTTATTTATTTATTTGTTTGTTTTGAGATGCCATCTTGCTCTGTTGCCCAGGCTGGAGTGCGGTGGTGTGATCTCTGCTCAGTGCAACCTCTGCCTCCTGGTTTCAAGTGGTTCTCCTGTGTCAGCCTCCTGAGTAGCTGGGATCACAGGTGCACACCACCAGGCCCGGCTAATTTTTTAAGTATTTTTAGTAGAGACAGGGTTTCACCATGTTGGTCAGGCTGGTCTCGAACTCCTGACCTCGTGATCCACCTGCCTTGGCCTCCCAAAGTGCTGGGATTACAGGCGTGAGCCACCACGCCTGGCCCTGTTTTACATTCAATTATGCCTCATGGAACTCCCTCTAAGCCAACTGATATAGCTTTAATTCATTCTTTTAAGGGTTATAAAAGTCTCCATTTGTGTGACTATACATAATTTATTGGACCATTCTCCTACTGGATGAATATTGTTTCAAGCTTGCCACTACAAACAAGGCTACAATAAATATCCTTGTAAACATGTTCTTCCTACTGGTGGTTTTATGTTTATGGGATAGATTCCCAGGAGTGGAACTGAAGGGTAGTAGGATATATGATATTTATTAAATTGTAATACACATTGTTAGATTGCTTTCCAAAAAGACCATGACAATTTACATTTCTATCAGCAGTATATGAAAGTACCCTCTTCACTGAATCCAGTAGTCACTTGATATTTTCAATATAAAAACCTTTTGGCATATAATGAGAGTAAAGTGATACCTCATTGTTGCATAAATTTGCATTTCCCTGATCATAATTAATTTAGATAATTTTGCTATTAATCTTTTGCATACTTTTCTGAGCTTTTTCTTCCCAATTAGTAAATGCTCTTTTTATATTATAGGTGTTGTAAATTCATTTCAAATCTGATATTTTTCGCTTTTTTTACTAATCTACAATTCTTTACTATTTTTTAACTAAATAATAATTTTTTTTACTAATTTTATGACAATTTTTTTTCCCACAAAGGTCTAAAAATTTTTACATGGTTAAATATGTTTATCTTTTATTTTCAAGCTTCTGGCTCTTGATCTCAGTTTTGAAAGTATTTGTCAATTTTAGGATTATGTGTAGTATCCTAAACTATCTTGTAATATTTCTATTATTTTGTTTTTTATATTTAAGTCTAGTCAAATTGGAATTTAGTTATGCATTTTGTTTAAGATGGAGGTATAATAGTATTTTAATATAATCTATAATAAAATCTATAGTATGTGCTGTTATCTGATGGGAATAATAGTATGGATATCCTGATAAGGATAACAGTCGATCTATAGTATGTGCTATTATCTGATAAGGCAAGTTCCCTTTATTATTCCTTTTTTTCATTTTTCTTGTTTTTTCTGCCATATCTCTTCTTCCATATGTATGTTAAGATTGTCATATACAATTTCAAGAAAAGTTATTTTGAAATTTGATTCAAAACTGCATTACATTTAAAGGTATACTAATTATTAAAGAATTAATAACTTTGTGATATAAAATTTTCACTCCAAAATGTAGAACATGAATAAGACCATGGGCACTGGAGCTTAGCCCCCAGGGTTGAATCCTGGCTATGCCATCAGTAGTGGTATGACCTTTCTTTTTAAGCACTGACATGCCTAAACTCCAATTGTATGCTATAAAGATGCTGTCTGAGCCTGGGTAATCTATAAAGGAAAGAGGTTTAATCTACTCACAGTTCTGCATGGCTGGGGAGGCCTCGAGAAACTTACAATCATGGTGGAAGGTGAAAGGGAAGCAGGAGCTTTCCTCACAAGGCGTCAGGAGGGAGAGAAGTGGGAGCGCCGGAAAAACTGCCACTTTTAAAACCATCAGATCTCGTGAGAACTCCCTCAATATCACCAGAACAGCATGGGGGAAATCGACCCCGTGATCCAATCATCGCTGACCAGGTCCCTCCCTCGACACGTGGGGATTACAATTCGAGATGACATTTGGTGGGGACACAGAGCCAAACCATATCAAAGGGCCTTTCCCATCTCCAGAAACAGGGAAGGACTTGAGAGATTGATGACAGTCTAAGTCCAAGTGCAGATGAGGAAACTAAAGCTCAGAGAGACGTAGAACTGGCTCAATATCACACAGCTTATTTAATGGCAGAGCTGGAATTTATATTAGGTCTTCTAACTCAAAGATCTGTGCTTTTCCCAGGATTCCATAAACATGACTCTTGTAGAATTTTGGTCATAACCGTAATAGTGTCTTTGAAAGCATGCTTCTAAACACTTAGCACGTAACAGCATATCTCACCTCACAAAAAGTCTGTTAGAGTAAGCTATTATTTTTTCTATTTTTTCCAGGAGGGAACTGAGGCATAGATAAATTTAACACCTCATCCAAGGTGACATGTTAAAAGTGGTACAGCTTGGATTGAAACTTAGTCTAGGTCCAAAAATCTATACTACTTACCTTATACTACACAGACTTTTGACATAGGATCTCTGCCGGTCTTCCTCTATTTTGCTTTCTGCCCTTTGCAAGACACATTTTATTTGTGTGTATATTTATTATGTTTGCTGTTTTTTCTCCAATGTGCCGTTTTTAGGGTTGTTTTTCTGTCACTACAGTGAGCTTGGTTGAATAAAATTAGTTGGGTGGGGAATTGTCCCTAGGCCAGGCCTTAGTTATTGAAGGAAAAATTGACCTCATGAAATGTATTTGTGGATATTCTGGGTCACAAAAACCAACCAAATACAAAGGAAGAGTTGGACAGGAGGGACCAGCTGTAGAAACTGAGACTTCATGGAATCGGCCCTCAATCTTCACGTAGAAATGCAGGGCTCCCGGAATTTCTCCCAGACCCTTCTGGTTTATCCCAGATTAAACAGCATTGGTCAGGGTACTGGGCATTCATCGTGCTGGCTTTCACTCAAGATTAAGGAGAAAGATCTAAAACAAAACACAGTGTGATTCTGTATGATACCATAATGGTGGATACATGTCATTATCATTCACCCAAACTCATAGAGTGCACAACACCGAGAGTGAACCCTCATGTAAACTATGGACTTTGGGTGATTATGATGTGTGAGTATATCTGTCAGTTGTAACAAATGTACCTCTCTGGTAGGGTATGTTCATATGGGGGAGACTTACCTGCATGTGTGGGAACTGGGGCTATTTGGGAAATCTCTGTACCTTCCGCTCAATTTTGCTGTGAACCTAAAACTGCTCTAAAAAATAAAGTCTTAAACCCAACAACAACAAAAACCAATGCAAAGTAAGGTTTTCCCATTCTCTGTTGGCATGCTCACATTATTGAAAATTTTTCAATATTTCAAAATTTTTCAATAAGAAAAATTTTCAGGAATATTTTTCTGAGTCAACAAATATTTTAAAGCATTTATTATGTGCAACGCATGATGCTAGGTATTGTTGGGGACTCATAACTGCATTAGCCACAGCCTCTACTCAATATCCTTAGGGAGACAGACACATATTAACTTTGACACAGACTCGATTTTGTTAAGAGGTTAAATCAGAATACAAAGGGAATGTAGGAGACAGAAAAGTGAATTTCAATGGCAGGCACCCGGAAAGCCATCTTAGTGTGATGCGTTAATAAAAAATATGAAACATCATGTTTGAACAGGCAGGTTTGAAGGAGTTGGTGGGGGAGGGTATAGAGGATAGTATTAGGTTGGTGTAAAAGTAATTGTGGTTTTTGTCATTAAAATAACAGTTCTATTCAGGAGTCATGAAAGTCTAGCCTCTCTAGTCAGAAGGCTAGAAAGACTTCTAGCCTTGTCTCTATAATCCTTACCAGCTGTGTGACTTTAGGCAAGTGACTGAATCTCTCTGAGACTCTTTCTTTACAGATTGTAAAATGTGGGGCGATTAAGAAGTTAATCTCGGCCGGGCGCAGTGGCTCACGCCTGTAATCCCAGCACTTTGGGAAGCCGAGGTGGGTGGATCACGAGGTCAGGAGATCGAGACCATCCTGGCTAACACGGTGAAACCCCGTCTCTACTAAAAATACAAAAATTAGCCGGGCATGGTGGTGGGCGCCTGTAGTCCCAGCTACTCCGGAGGCTGAGGCAGGAGAATGGCGTGAATCTGGGAGGCTGAGCTTATAGTGAGCCGAGATTGCACCACTGCACTCCAGCCTGGGCGACAGAGCGAGACTCCGTCCCAAAAAAAAAAAAAAAAAGAAAATCTCATCTGATAGGTTTGTTGGGAAGATTTTAGGTCAGTGTCTGGCACATTGAAGGGTCTCAGTAAATGCTCCAAATACAGTGTGTGTGCATGTGTATATGTGCGTGTGTGCATGCGTGTGTGTGCATGCATGTGTGTATGCTTGCATATGTGAATGTGCGCATGTGTGTGCATGTGTGTGAGTGCTCGTGTGTGTGAGGAGAGTATCCGTTGGTGGGCAGGAATTCAGGGAGCAGAGGTGGGGAGGGCTGTGGCTGACTGTGTGTATGGGTGGGTGGTGTTGACACAATGGGGGAAAAAGATGTATTGGGACATACGACTGGAAAGCTACATAAGAATCCAATATTGAAAACTCTTAGATTTTACTTTGTTGGTAACAGGAGCCAATAATGTTTGTGGATCTGATGATTAGAAAGTCCTCTCAGGTCTTGGAAAACATGACCAGATCCTGTGCTTGTAGACTCATGTGTTTATGATACCTCTATTCTGTGCCACTCCCTGAAGTTGTCCCCCAATCCCACCCGCACCTCCCTTTCTTAAAGGCAGTCTTTTCCACATGTTTTGAGGCCTGGAGAACAAAGGTGATGTGAGCTTAAAAAAAAATTAAACAAAAATTACTTCTCACCCAGTTACATGCTACAAACCAGCTTTCCTAGGTTTGCTCACACAAACTCCAAAAAAGTAATGGGGTAAGGGGAAGAGGTTTACAAGGTCAGAAGAAAACATCAAACCACATGAGACTTGATTCACTTCCATGGAACTGGTTTTGCTCCCCTGCTACAATATCCTGTAAAATTGTAAATAAAGCATTGGAACTAATAAATCAATCACAGAGGGACCTTCCTGCTGCCAGCCCATCCTCTGGAGAACGAAATCCTGAGGGCAGATTTAGGGAATTGAAATCAGAATCTGTGCAGTTGCCAAAGTGCCCTGCCTTGGCCTGCCAAGTTAAATGTGAACTTTTGTGAACTTTCTTTGCAGCAGTTAGAATCAGCTTCTTTTGTGCAATGCAATTCCAATTTATGGCATTATTGAAGATAGGGTTTCAGGGAAATACACCAGGCCAGTGCATTTGTTTGGCCCATGAAGCTTAATTGCCAATGTTAAATCTATGGCCCTGGCAATCTTCTCTGATTAAAAAGCCGCTGGGAGCCCAGTTTGGGGCCACTCTTCTTTATTACTGTTCTTCTGTAGAAAGTCGAAGTATTCATCCCATCGTGGGAGTTAAAAGCCCAAGTCAATTATTAATGGCACGATTGCATTTGTTTTCTTTCTGAATTAACCCATGTGACCCGTGGCATTTGCACCTTGTGTTAACCATTAGACACACAAATGAGCCCTGTATTTATTTGGGTGGCAGAGTTCTAATGCCTGTTGTTTACTTTATAGTGAGGGAACTGTGCAATCAGTAGGACTTTTCCAGGAAGAGAAACAGGGGTCCTGCCTTCCGTCCTCTGGTTTGAGGAAGCAGCTCTGTTTGCCTCTCTTTGCTCCCTTACTCAGGCTGCTCACAGCGAAGCCTTTCAGTGTCTGATATAAAAGTCCCTTTGATTGTGCGGTGGCCACAGGGTCTGGCTGTGGGTCTGGGTGGCTTGCAGGCGCATCACTAACCAAAACTAGATCCAGCAGAGGCGGCTTCACACTTCTCATGAATTCAGGCATCTTTTTTGTGTTAAAGATCTGCTTTTCTTACAGCAAATATTATGTATGTTTTTACTCTTTGAACTCTTTCCATACTTAATGGAGGTGGAGGCGGGGCAGTTTGTAGATGTACTCTTGCCAAGTTATTAGTTTTAGATAAAGTCTTCTCAGGTTTGAGCAAGAAAATGAAAGCCTCTGATTATCAGATTCTCTGGAACTTCTCTTCCTGCCAGAAACAATGTTGAGTCTGGCCCCCTCTCTCCCAGCTGCTTTCATTGTATTGCCTGAAACGGTATTTTTTTAACTGTTTCTAATGCCAGTGAAACGAGGCATTAGAGGAGGAGAAGGGGAGTGGTTGGGTGGCACGCTTAGTTCATAATTGTCTGGGTTGGGAAAGAATCTCTTAATGAGAATTGGGTGAGGAATTAGGATCCTGTGGTGGGGGGGCAGGGGTTTGTATTTGTGTGGGAAAGGAGTTAAAGACTTTGTTTTATTTCATTGCTTCAATTTGCTTTGGGTTGTTATTTAGTTTCTTTTGAGATTTACATAACATTAAATGAGGATGTGGCTTTTTAAAATGTTTTTTGAAAATGAGCCTGTCTTCATCCATTCAGGCTACTAGCATAGAATGCTATAAACTAGGTAGCTTATGAACAATAGAAACTTATTTCTGACAGCTCTTGAGGCTGAGAAGTCAAAGATCATGTTTCCAGCAGGGTCCCCGTCTGGTGAGGTTCTCCTTCCTGGTTCACAGATGGTTGTCCTTACGTGAGGGAAGGGTAATGGAGCTCTCTGGGGTCTACCTTTTATATGGGCACTAATCTCATTCATGAAGGCCCCATCCTCATGATCTCATCACCTTTCAAAGGACCCACCTTCAGATACAATCATGAAAGGAACAGGTTTCAACGTATGACTTTTGGGGGAACACAAATATTCCGTCTATAGCATTCTGCCTCTAACCCCTCAAAATTCATGTTCTTCTCTCATGCAAAACACATTCATCTCATCCCAACAGCCCCCAAAGTCTTAATTTGTTCCAGTATTACCTAAAAAATCTAAAGTCCAAAGTCTCGTCTAAATATCACTTAAATCAGATATGGGTAAGACTCATCCTGAGGTGAATTCCTCTCCAGCTGTGACCTGTGAACCCAAACAAGTCATGTGCTTTCAAAATACAATGGTGGGACAGGCACGGGATAGACATTCACACTGCAAAAGGGAGAAACAGGAAAGAAGAAGGGAGTGAAAGATCCCAGACAAGTCGAAAGCCCAATGGAATAAATGACATTAAACTCTAAGGCTTGAGAACAACCTTCTGCCTTCTGGGTCCCCTGGGGCTAGGGTCCTGCCTCTGCACTTCTCACAGGTTGGAGTCCCATGTCGGTGGCTCTCCCAAAGAGGGAGGCTTTTATATATCCATCTTGTATGTATTCCTGGAATGCCAGATTCTTTTCTTTCTTTTTTTTCTTTTTTGAGACAGAGTCTTGCTCTGTCCCCCAGGCTAGAAGGCTGGAGTGCAGTGTGCAATCTTGGCTCACCGCAACCTCTGCCTCCCGGGTTCAGGCAATTCTCATGCCTCAGCCTCCCGAGTAGCTGGAATTACAGACGTGCACCACTAGTCCTGGCTAAGTTTCATATTTTTAGTAGAGATGGGGCTTCACCAAGTTAGCCAGGCTGGTCTCAAGCTCCTGACTTCAAGTAATCTTCCTTGAATCACCTTGGCCTCCCAAACTGGGGTTACAGGTGTGATCCACCATGCCCAGCCTTGGAATGCCAGATTCTTATATCCAATTGCCTATTTGCCATCTTTCCCTGGATGTCTGGTAGGCATCTTAAACTTAATATATCCAAACCAAACTCATGACCTTGCCCAGGGCAAACTGGATTCTCTCCTATTTGTCCTATTTCAATAAATGGCAGATCCAGCTTCCAGTTGTTCAGGCCAATTACTTTAGCATCATCTTGATGCCTCTTTTTCTTTCAAACCCCACATACAATCCATCAGCTCTACCTTTATAATACATTCTGAATCCGACTCCTCATCTCTTCCCATCTCTGCCACTACTCTCCCACCTCCAGCCCCTGCCATCTTTGCCTGGACTATTGCAATAGTACCTGCCGGCTGTCCCTGCTGTGTTCTTGGCCTGCTCCCCATGTTCTCTTCTAAATAGCCAGAGGTTTTAAAAGGTCAGCCAAATCATGCCATCCCCTGCTCAAAACCTTCCAGTGGCTTCCAAAATCTCTCCGAATACAACCAGAAGCTCTTTCTATTGCCTTGCAAACTGTACCTGATTTACCCACTTGCCTTCTTGATCTCATCTCCTATTCTCCCCTCCACTCTGACCTTTTTGCTGCTTTTTGTTTGTTTGTTTGTTTTGTTTTGTTTTGTTTTGAGACGGAGTCCCGCTCTGTCGCCCAGGCTGGAGTGCAGTGGAGCGATCTCAGCTCACTGCAACCTGTGCCTCCCGGGTTCAAGTGATTCTCATTCCTCAGCCTCCCAAGTAGCTCGGATTACAGGCGTGCACCATCACTCCTGGCTAATTTTTGTATTTTTAGTAGAGACGAGGGTTTCACCATGTTGGCCAGGCTGGTCTCGAGCTTCTGACCTCAAGTGATCCACCCGCCTGGACCTCCCAAGGTGCTGCGATTACAGGCATGAGCCACTGCACCCGCCCTCTTTTCTGTTTCTTAAATATGTTGGCTGTGCGTCTGCCTCAAGTCTCACGTTATACTTTGTGTTCATCTTCCTGGAATATGCTTTCTCCAGTGATTCAAAGTCACCTTAATAAGAGAGGATTTCCCTGAACACCCTATCCGAAACAGTGGCTCTCTGCCGCTCTCTGTCCCCTAATCTTCTTAAATTCCTTCTTGGTCCTTCACATTTACTACATCTATGTTGGCCTGCTATATTATTTCACCTCCTATTTGAATAAAAGCTCTATGAAAGCGGGCACTTTTTAAAAATTTGCTTTACCTAGAACTATGCCTAGCACATAGTAGGTACTCATCAAATACTAGTTGAATGAACTCCATAAGGTCCACAGAGAAACACCTGGAATGGCATTACAGGCTGATGACTCCCGAGGCAGCTGTCAGAGTCTAAGAAATGACTGAGAAGATCAAGGAACACATGCGTAGTGTGAACCCAGATGGAAATTAAGTACTTCTCTATTTCCTTCAGTGAATAGTTCAGCAGTTTTGTTTTATTTTCCCAAGAGAATGAGTTGGTCAGGCACGGTGGCTCACGCTTGTAATCCCAGCAGTTTAGGAGGCTGAGGCGAATGGATCACGCGAGATCAGGAGTTCGAGACCAGCCTGGCCAACATGGTGAAACCCCATCTCTACTAAAAATACAAAAATTAGCTGGGCATGGTGGCAGGCACCTGTAATCCCAGCTACTGAGGAGACTGAGGCAGGAGAACCACTCGAACCTGGGAGGCGAGGTTGCAGTGAGCCAAGACGGTGTCACTGTACTCCATCCTAGACGACAGAGCAAGACTCCATCTCAAAAAAAAAGAGAGAGAGAATGAGTTAACTTCAGTGGCTCATCAAGTTAGTGTTTTCTTATAGTAGCTCAATAACTCATGCCACTTACATATTTCTGTGTGTGTAAAATCCTAACAAGCTTTCCCAGTTCCCTACTGTGTCCCAGTCAACAACCATTTCATATTTTAGCTTGGTTAGACATACAATCAATCTTACTGTTGGCTACAATCCTGATATGACCTACGCTCTCTAATCAAGAGGCTGACAATCTGTTCTGGACACCACAAAGAAGAGCCAATATTCTCATTATCATGAGGTTCCAAACACCGTTTTGGAGCTTTGGCTCAGGATCTCTAATTTGCATTTCACGTTTGTTGGGGATTCTCATGTTCTTTACAACAATCAGAGCAATAACAATTTTTAAAACCCTTGAAGATTATTTCAGAAAACCAATTATTAAATATCTTATTAGGGATCTTGGATGTATGGAAATCTTATATGTATTTACACCTAAAAACTAAAGATGATTAATTTAATATACTTATCTAAGTTAGCTTATATATATACTTATCTAAGTTAGCTTATATATATACTTATCTAAGTTAGCTTATATATATATACTTATCTAAGTTAGCTTAGATAAGTATATTATCTCAACTCAAACTCAACTAAAATTATAGCAAAAAGTTTTTTATTTTTATTTTTAATTTTTTTTGGCTGGAGTGCAGTGGCACAATCCTAGCTCACTGCAACCTCCGCCTCCTGCGTTCAAGCGATTCTCCTGCCTCAGCCTCTTGAGTAGCTGGGATTACAGGCACGCACTACCACGCCCAGCTAACTTCGTATATTTGGTAGAGATGGGATTTCACCATGTTAGCCAGGCTGATCTTGAACTCCCAACCTCTGGTGATCTGCCCACCTCGGCCTCCCAAAGTGCTGGGATTATAGGCTTGAGCCACCATGCCTGGCTGCAAAAAACGTTTTTTTTAAAGCATAAACTCATAAGGACAGGGAAAACAGGAGAGGAGATAGCAGCAACATAATTTTGAAAGCTGGACGAGAAATGGACACATAGTAACTGCCTCAGTGGATCGGAAGAAGCCATAGCTTATGGTGCCAGTGAGGACAGAGGCTAACTTGCCTGCCCAGAAGGCATGAGTACTTCTGGAACTGTGGGTGGAGGGGGAGCTAATATAAGAAGCAACTGAAACGAACGTTGCTTGAGAAATCATTAGATCTCTAGATCACCTTCCCCCAGTCCACGCCACTGAGGGTTTATTTCTCATATGGCTGAAAGACATTGTGAGGTTTATTATTGTTATTATTTTAAGAGAAAAGGCATACAAACTTATCAACATGTACTTGGGGAGAAACACAGAGTGATTACTCCTGGAGGGTTTTTCTCTGGAAAAACAGGGGATCTCTGTTTGGGAGACACCAGGTAGATGGGTGCCCTGTCCAACATAGGGCAATTGACTGCATGCAAATTGAACACTGATGGTACAGATTCCCCCTCAAATTGGCAGGAGATGCTTTAAGCAAGGCCCAAATGGTAAAAGAAAAATAAGCAAAATTAGACTCCAGTGAATGAGCCTCTGTAACCAGCAGGGACTTGGGTCTTGACAAGGTGATATTCACAATGTCTTCAATCAGCAAGGGCATTAACAAATCAGAAAGATGCCAGATATAGACAATTGACAAGGCCATACCCAGACCTACATTGTATGGTTGTGCAGGCTGTGCACTGCACAATTGGAGGCAGCAGTCCTGGCCAAATCAGAGCATATAAGCTGAATATTAGTTTTAGGTTTAGGTGATCTGTCCTTACTTCTAATTTGACTTGAATTTCTTACAGGTAGGGCCTAGGATATTGTCAGGATTATGTCTTTTGTGATTGGTTATTCCAAGATTGGGAACACAGGCCCCAGAGCATGGTCACCCTGCTAGTCTATTTTTTCCCTGTGGCATTTCATATTAGTCAATTGATTTTGGACTCATAACTGTTAATGAAATAAGCACAAGAAGCAGTTCCTGGTGAGGAAAGAAAAATAAATATTCCAAGCCCGTCTCCAAATCAGTGTAGTAGAAAATTGATGTTAATTGAAAACACTTTAACTCAGCAAAACTCACAAACACGATTTTTTTTTCCAAAGTGTTTGCTAAATTAATTATTCTAACATCTATCCTAGGTTCTTAAAAGCAAGATTGTTTGCACATGAGTGATCTAATGTGCAACTTTCCTTTGCTTGACAGGATCGGGGGAGGAAGAAGAGAGACGGATGGACCTAGAATTCTCATATAAAAAGGCATCTAGCTCTTCCCTTCCTAATTACCTGAGTGCTCACTCTGAACTGCTCACCTGATGTTAATGAACATCAGGCTTGTCTGAGAAAATGCCAGCCTTTAATTAACGGGGCTGATTTATTTAGCTGAAGTCTGAATTTAGGCAAAGGTTAAAAGAAGTCACAGTTAGAACCTACTGCCTGATAGAACTTTCAAGCCTCCTGGAATCTTGCATTGCAATTGTGTCTTCTTAATTTATTGCCACTGAGCGATCCAGAAAGTTAATGTGCTCATTTGTATAAACAGCGTAGCTGTAAATCATTCACTAGTTCCCTAACTGGTCTTCATGGAGGTACAAAAGGAAATGCTTTTACGTTGGTGGCCTCTCATTTCTGTCCTTTGCGGCCACCTGGATTTCCACAGTTCTGCTCTCTTGGGTCCCTCTTGGGTCTCCTGTGCTCTGAGTGCATGCTTTTGGGCCGGGTTCAAACCAGGTTTGATGCTGCTACCTGCTGTTTCTTTAGGTGCAGCAGTGGGTGCGACCACAAACAAAAACAATTTCATCCTGATGAACCAGATGGTTGGGACTGGTGTCAGCAGGGCGGGTCCCTGCTTGCTCTTACTCAAGCCCAAGGTAAGAGCCTGGAGTCACACTTTTTATCTCTGGCTCCTGACCTGGGGTCAGAGCGCCAATAAACCAGGCCGTTTCAGACATGCCTCGTGATATGTCTGGGCGCTGGCTGTAGGATGTGGTCCTGGAAAAAGCAGATGTTGGTCATCATCCGGCAGTGACTGAGGCTCAATTTTCTTTCTTGGAAAAATCTGAAGGGGTTCTGGGATTCAATCCCTGGTGAGTTAGAAAAGACTTCCCTGTGACAGATGACCCCATACTCATGTGAATTTTCCTAGGCCGATATTCTTACTCTCAAACTCTCATTAACCTCCAAGCTAGCTCTATCCTTCTTCCAATGCTGCTGTGCTCTGCAATCATGCTTTTGGCTGAGGGCACTCCTGGGGGCCAACAGGTATCGGAGGCCCATCTGCTAGTCTGCAAGTCCCTCCCACTTGTCCAGGCCCCTGGTCCTGGCTTTTGGAGAAGCTCTCACCTGGCCGGGCATGTGTGACCCCGACGAAACAATTACAGAGCAGCTTCCACAAATTCCCAGTAACCCAGGCCTAGATATTAAAATTCAGTTTCAAACAGAGTTCTAAGACAATAAACAAAGGTCCGGTATGTCTCTGCCACACACCAGCCCGGGGTGGATTTCCCAAGCATTTACCCCAGAAGGAACCTTTCTCAAGGCAGAAGCCTTATCTATTCTGGAAACCTGGCTGTCAGTTCCATGCAATGCATACAAACCTGCTCCTACAAGAAGGGGCTGCATCAGACAGATACTAGTTTCTCTCTTCTACTTCCTAGCTGTGTGACCTTGGAGGAATTACTTAAACTTTCTGAGTTCCAATTTCCTTACTTATTAAGTGGGTTAATAGCACCTATCCTGTAGGGTTGGGTTGTTGGAAGAATTAAATGAGACAGTATGTCAAGTGTGGGTGAAGAGAAGCATTTCAATACTTGGAAAAGCTGTAGCTTCTACTTAATGTGTGCTATCAGTGGACTAACTAGGCACTGGAGTACACCCAGGAAAAGGCACAACACAGCTTATGGCCCCGTGGTGAAGTCGGACCCGTGAACAGATCATTTCACATGTCATGAGGGTTTGGGGAGCAGAAACCCAGAGGCACGCAGATGGTGCTAGAGGAGCTCATGTGAGTCCAGCTGAAATCTGGTACGACTTGAATTTCTTTGTTTCTTTTGTTTGTAATTGCCTGATAGTAACGTGTTTTCTGGCCACAGTTGGAGTCATGGGTGTAACTAGGTGGGGCAGATGAGGCCAAAGGCCAGGTGCAGCCTGGGGAAGAGGTGTGGGGGTGAGGTAGGGTGTGGTGTACAGGGCCTTGCCCTACCATAAGCAGCCTACAGGGATGCTACTTCCTGGAGAGGCAAAACCTCATCATCAACATCGGCCAAGACGGGCCATGACACTACTTAATCTCTCTTTATCTAGCCAGGGCTGACAAGGTAGTCTGCAATGTGAGATGCCTGCAATTGCACCAGTTGCTGAACAGCTCTTCCTCCTCTTCCCCACGCACTCAGGCTCCTTGTAGTACCTCTTCTTGGTGATAGTCATAGAAACCATCTTGCAGTCATAGCCACTTTTCATGGGCATCTTTTACCTCTAGTTGTTTTTGAGGATGTTCAAGCTGTTAGTGACTTTAACCTCTCAGCAAACCTCAAACTCCAGGCCCAGTGAAATGGGTGGCCAACATGGATGTGATGCATTTCACCAAGTCTTCAGCCATTCTTGGGTTCAACAATAAACTCACCAGCCTGGCCCTGGAAGCTGCCCACAACGTATCCCCTACCAAGCTTCCCATTATATCTCTCCAGGTTTCACATCCTATTCTTTTCAGCCACGGTGACTTTGTTCTTTCTGTCTGAAATGTTCTCTATCCCCTTGGATTGGATGCAGTCTTTTGGCAAATTTTGGGCACCTCTCTCAAAATATATATGTTGTCTTTGCTTATAGTTATGCGAGCACTGATCTCCTCTCTTCTGCAAGATGGCCAGCTAATGAGGTGACGGTGAGGACCATACCTTACTCCCAGTTGTATTCCCTGTGCCTTACACATCGAGTGTGCTCAATAAATACTTATTGAACTGAGGATGTTAACAGAACGTGCACAGTGCACCAGATGGTGACTGGAAGGGAAGGGAATCTAAAGCCCCAGTCCTAGGTTTCATAAGTCTTCCACACTTGCCTTGGTCTTAGGTTGCAAACATTAAACTCATTTTGAGCCTTCATAGTGTTTAAACAAGAACTTGCCCTCGATGTGGCTAAATTAACATTAGAAATGGATAATGAGCAATAGAAAATAAGGTGTCTGTGGGTAGCCATGATTAGTAATTTTCTCTGTTGAAGGACAGGTGCTGGGTATCTGAGGTTTTTGCAGGCACTTTATATGACACATAGATGTAAGTTTTGTTCAGACAGCTCCCCCCACTCAACTGGTGGCCCTACAGATATCTTGGATGAATTAGTGAAACTCATCACCTAGTAGAACAATAATTCAGTTCAAAGTCCATGAAAAACATCACAGGGTTGGTTTGAAATCTAACTCTGTATGAGACTAGACTAGTCAGTTATTATCGTGATGCTGCTGTGTAACAAACAATCTCAAAGTCCCAGTAGCCTTCAATAACAAATGTGCATTGTTTGTTCATGTGTTCATCAGTGGCTATGGGTTAGGTGCAGTGGCTCGGGTCTGCCTCCGTCTGTCTTCTTATTTTGGGATCCAGCCTACAGGGACACCCCCATCAGCAAACAATGTTCTCATGTTAAAAAGAAGGAGTTCAAGAGAGCTGGCAGGTACTCGCAACACCTCTTCAAGGCTTCACTTGAAACTGGCATGTTATCATTTCTGCCCACATTTTATGGGCCAAAGTATTTTACATAGTCAGGTCCTAAATCGATGGGGCAGGGAAGAGGAGAGTGAGATGGGAGAGGGAATATTTGTGAAATGATAATTCAATCTACTACAAAGACACTTAGAATATTTTATTCCTTCTACTGATAGAACTGTGGAGTCCTTGAAGAAAGAGCACAGCTCCTTATTTCTTGCCTGGTACATTATTGACACTCTGTACATATCTGTTGAATGAATGATTGGCCTCCCATGGCTCAGTTTAACTAAGTGCATAATATTCATGGAGAAGGCGCTTCCCTGTAGAAACAGAGACCATATGGAGATTGTGGATCACTGGAAGTTCCAATCCTAGTCAAGTCAAATAAATGCTGCTGTCCCCTGTGGTGGGGCTGTCAGGGCAGCCAGAGTCATCCTCGGGAAAACCTGTGGGTGAACAAATGTAAAGAGGCCATTTGGGTGGCTCCCCACCCACTGCCACACCCAGCACAGGCCAGGCAGTGGATGGAGAGTAAATAGGAGGTTTCATCTGGCGAGACTTCCACCACCTGGTAAAGTAGGATGGATGTGCCCTTCAGAGGGAAGTTTGTTATATAAGTTTAACCTTAACAAAGTGGGTAGCTGAAGAGGGGATACTTCTATGCTAGAAACAAGCTCCTTTTAAGAGGAATTAAAACAGGATTCCTCCAACTAGTGTAGTGGTGAAGTCAAGAAAGTTGGACTGGGAGGCTGAGGCAGGAGAATCGCTTGAACCCAGGAAGCAGAAGTTGCAATGAGCCGAGATTGTGCCACTGAACTCCAGCCTGGGCAACAAGAGCGAAACTCCATCTCAAAAAAAAAAAAAAAAAAAGGAAGTTGCACTTTGGAATTGAGCAGGCCTGCCTTGGAGTCCCAGCTGTACCACTTGCTGTGCGACCTTGGGCAGGCCACTGCACCTGCACCTCTCTCAGATTCAGTTTCCTTGACTGTAAACTGGGAAGAATGAGAGTATTTACTTCAAGGTCTCCTATAGGAATTCAGTGAGCTGATGCATACAAAATTCTCAATACACTGCCCAGTATGTGGAGAACATAGTAATCGGAAGCTATTATTACTATTTTCAACATCATTATCTTAAACATATTGACTGAATTTCAAATGTTATTAAAACTTCATGACACAATTCCCCAGGAAAACATCTGTTTTTCAAGGCAAGGAACTCCTTTAGCTCTTCTTAGAAGAGTGAGAAGCAAAAATGTTACAAAGGGAAGCACAAAGGGAGAGTACAGAAGAAAGAAAAGGAAGGGGACTGATCTTGAGGCATCTGAAGAAAAATTAATAAGAATTGACTGGAAAAGAACTCTTGAGTTTTGAGAGTTGGTGGAGGAGACAGAGAAAGTCCAGAGCTTATGTTAGGAATTGGGATTTAAGGGACCAGAACCAAGAGAGGGGCTCCTTTGTGGGATACAGAAAACCAGAGGATAAGCTCAAACATACTCACTGGGAATAAACAAGAGTTGAAAGCCTGGAAAGTTTAGAAGAAGCACCAATTTCATGGGTCCAGAGGTGGTGGTGGTAAAGGTAGCCATGTCCAAGGTGTAAACTCTAGAAGAAATTGGCTAGGAGTGAGACCATGTCAGGGAGGAAAAGGGGTCCTGGGTGGTACATGTGAGCATCTTGGGACATGCACAGCTTGCCTAACAGGCTGGGGTGGGTCAGGTGTGTGAAGACAACAGCCTTGGGAAGAGCAGAGGCAGGGCAGATGGCACGAAGGTGACAACACTGCTTCAGCCATGCCAAGATTGAAGGGACTGTTGGGTGCTGGGGGCAAGCCTTTGATTACAAGGACATGAAGGTTCCCCTCCCTTTCAAAATGTTCTTTTTCTTAGGAACAACTGCCTTCCTATTTTCTTGTATTTCCACAAAAATAGGATATCATGGAATATTACTATAAGCCCCCAGAAAAAAATAGACACTTTCACCCATTTGAAATGCATATAATAAAAGGCACTCTTTTTGCAAAAAGCTGTGCCTCTTCAGAACATTCTGGGTCACTAGTTTCACAGCTTCTGCACATTCTCACAGCACAGAGCATGTCTGCTTTGCTCATAGATGTGTGCTCCGTGTCTAGCTCAGTGTCTGGCGCATAGGAGGCGCTTGATAAATATTTGTTAAATGAATAAATGGAAAATTCTGAAACATCTGAAATAACTCTTGTTAAAAGAGTTTCTAAGTTCTTTTATATTAACAAATGTGAGAGCTCCAAAAGAACTAAACATTTGTGGATCTGAGAGAAGGATGGGAGGCAGATTAGGGGTAACTGCAGTTTGTCTGGAGGCAGAGGTGATGGGCTTGGACTGTGCAGCCCAGCCCTGTGGTGGCATTATCCTAGAGCTGGTCATATTATATGGTGTATCAGGATCCCAGTAAAGAACAGATGCCACTCTCATACTGAGTAGACGGAGGAGGGTTTAATAGACTATTCACATGAGATGGGCGAGTTGTAGGGGAGCCACTGGAGACTGTTCCCACCCTGTATTAGTCAGGTTCTCCAGACGGACAGAACCAATGGGATATATGAATATACAAAAGGGAGTTTATTAGGGAGCATTGGCTCACACGATTACAAGGTCAAGTCCCACGAAAGGCCGCCTGAAACAGAAGCCGGTAGTGGCACAGTCCAAGTCCAAAAGCCTCAATACCAGGGAAGCCAACAGTGCAGCCTTCAGTCTGCAGCTGAAGGCCCGAGAGCCCCCACCATGAAGCAGCTGCTGCAACTCCCAGATTCCAAAGGCCAGAGAACCTGGAGCCTGATGTCCAAGAGCAGGAGGAGCAGAAGCAAGCTTTTATGTGGGAAGGAGAAAGAGAGCCAGAGGCCTCAGCAAGCGAAGCTCCTCCAGCTTTTTCTGCATGCTTTGTTCCAGCCATGCTGGCTGCCAATTGGATGGTGCCCACCCACATCGATTGTGGGTCTTCCTCTCCCAGTCCACCGACTCATGTGTCAATCTCTTCTGGCAACACCCTCAGAGGCACACCCAGAAACAAGACTTTACCAGCTATCTAGACATCCCTCAGTACAGCCCAGTTGACACCTAATATTAACCATCACACACCCCTAGGGCTGAAAGGGCAAGGAGAGTGTGTGGGTGGGAGACTTTGGAGGGATAGCTGTGTAAAGAGGTTGGGCTTTCAGTAGAAAGACTCAGCCATCCGGCAGCGACCCTGGGGAGGAAGCTGAGTGAGGGACCCTGACCTCACACCACCATCCCTCCCACTTCCTGCAGTGCTCCCTATGGGCTGAACCTAACTGGAAGGCAGGGGCTGTGGAGTCCATTGAGGCACCCTTCCTAGCCAGCCTCCTGGGGTACAGAGCAAGCTAGGGAAGGTGGAGAATGGATATGAAAAGGTACGTGGCGGGGGGCTCTTAAATGAGCCTGAGGAAAATCAAATGGGAGGTGGAGTCTTCAAGTTCCACAGTGTGCTCACTGCTTAAGGCACTGCAGGGGGTTCTGATGGTGGAGTCCAAATGTGTGGTCATGTGGGCTGAAATGAGAAAGCATGGAAGTGTCGTGAAACGCAGGGATGAAACTGACAAGGTGCGGCATGGGTGGGGCCAGGGAGGTCAGCTTGGGCGTTGCCCCTTTAATCTTTATTAATGACCTATAAGATACAAACACCTTGTTGAAATTGACCAAGGTCACCTAATGACAAGGTGTTACAAACTGGCAAAGAAGAATGAATGAAAGACTTACTAGTGACAAATGCTCCTGGATTTAAAGGCAGGATCTGGCCAAAGGAGAGTTAGCAATCGAGGGCAGCGTGATTCAAAGCACACACATCCACTAGGAGGTAGAAAACAGGAAGGGCCAGATGTGAGCAACCTTGGCTAAGTTAGAGTGAAACAGTTCACAGGAAATGCCAACTTGCTGGGGACTTTTGGTGGAAGGAAAAATCCATGCTGGATGATTCATTTACAGCATATACATATTTGGCAACCATGAGTTCAACAACCAAAATTATTTAATTAACCAGAAACTTGCACAGTGCTAAATCCAAGAAGAGTTGTGTGTGCTAGTGGAAGCCTCTTGCAAAACCTACATTAAAATATTATATGTTGACTGGGGGCAGTGGCTCACACCTGAAATCCCAGCACTTTGGGAGGCTGAGGCGGGTGGATCACCTGAAGTCAGGAATTCGAGACCAGCCTTGCCAACATGGCAAAACCCCGTCTCTACTAAAAATACAAAAATTAGCTGGACGTGGTGGTGGGCGCCTGTAATCCCAGCTACTCGGGACGCTGAGGTAGGAGAATCACTTGAACCAGGGAGGTGGAGATTGCAGTGAGCAGAGATCATGCCACTGCACTCCAGCCTGGGTGAAAGAGCGAGACTGTCTCAATAATAATAATAATAATAAAATAATAAAAAATATTAAATGTTGCAGAATAAAAATAAAAGTTGTTTCAAATTTTTAACATACCCTTTGATGCAGAATTCTACTTCAAGGAATTTATGCTAAAGAAATAATGAGGACAATTCTTAGAGCTGTAGGAAATAGGATTTTCATTGTAGAGTTTGTTATAATGGCTTCAAATTAGAAATAACCTCTCTGCTCAATGGTAGGGGATTGTTAGAGATATTTTGCTAAATATAAAAATAAATGTTAGAGATGAATTTTAACATCATTGGAATATGTCCAATATGTGGTTTAAGGCAGAAGAAAGAGACTCTACAACACTATGATCCCATTTTGGTTACACACACACTTACATACAGAAAGACTGGCAAGATTGCTGTGAAATGATTAAAAGTGATCCACTGTGTAATGTAGCACTAAAAGTAATTTCAATTTTTTTCTCGTCCAAATTCCCTACATTTCTACAGTGGAGGTGTATTACTTTATGGTATGAAAACCATTTTTTTTTTAACCCACAGAGAGTACTTTCTTGTCTCTCCTGCAGAATGTTAGCTCTCTAGTGTTTATCTCTGAATCAGTGAGGTGAGATAGAGACAGATGTGAAGAGGTGCTTAGCGGGGGTTGGACTGAAGGAGCACAACAGAGGTCATGGTGCATTCTGTGGCAACATAGAAGAGTGTGTCTGAAGACCAATGGAAGGTAGTGAATTTCTGAACCTCAAGGAGAAAGGTCATCTGCTTTATACACTATTTATTATTAGGTTGGTGCAAAAGTAATCACGGTTTTTGCCATTACTTTTAATGGAAAAAACCACGATTACTTTTGCACCAACATAATACTTTAGCTTTGAATAGAAATGAAACAGGCCGGGCGCAGTGGCTCATGCCTGTAATCCCAGCACTTTGGGAGGCCAAGGTGGGCGGATCACCTGAGGTCAGGAGTTTGAGACCAGCCTGGCCAACATGGTGAAACCCCATCTCTAGTAAAAATACAAAAATTAGCCAGGCATGGTGGTGCATGCCTGTAGTCCCACCTACTCGGGAGGCTGAGGCAGGAGAATCGCTTGAACCCGGGAGGAGGAGGTTGCAGTGAGCTGAGATCGTGCCGCTGCACTTCAGCCTGGGCAACAAGAGCGAAACTCCATCTCAAAAAAAAAAACAAAAAATGATACCACAGTCGATGTGGGGGGAATGGGGTTGGGGTGTACCTAATAGTAGATGGTTAGGACTGAAAAGGATCATCAAAATCATTAGTCCAACATGCCAGAGGGCCCTCTAATAACAGGTATGAAGCAATCACTTGGTAAACATCTAAATTTCTAATAAAAGAGGATTTTTAAAAAGTAACTTTTAGAAGACTCAACAGAGGAAATCCTGGACATTGTTACTGCATTACCTCCAAAATGAGGTTATAGAGGAACAACCCTCAGCCTTTGCAGGAGGCTCTTTTGCAGGTGGCTTCTCAGGTTTGCAGAACACAATTTGTAAACAACTGAGATCTTCTGAGTTCTAAAATGGTTTGATTTCATGGACCTAGGATTCCTTATTCCCCTAGGAATCCTAATTTAACAAAAATTATAGGAATGGGATATAATTTGCATTCCAAGATTTCAGGAAGAAATGTTTTGTTCCCTCTATTTATAGACATTTATTTAGCATCTATTCTATGCCAGGCATTGTGCTTGGTGGTGAAGAGAACAAGATGAAGAAGACAGTCTTCACATTCAAGTGGAGGAAACAGACTCGAAACAGATCATCATAATAGAATGAGACAAGTTTCATAATAAAGGCTCATACAAAGTAATAAGTAACACAAAGGAACAGAAGAACCTTGAGGGTAAAGTATGACTTAAGAAGAAGGATATTTAAACAGAGCCTTGAAGGACAGGAGAACTTTTAGTGGTCAAGGAAAAGAATACGTGTGTGTGAGTGAGTGTGTGTGCACACATGTGTGAAGGACAATGAACTTCTTGCTAGGACTGAGCAAGGCATGACAATTTTTTGCGTATCTTCTTTGGTAAAGTGTCAAGTCTTTTGCTTACTTTTTATTGGCTTGTTTACTTTATTATAATTTAGAATTTTTTTGATATTCAAAGGATTAAAAGGATATACAAAGGATTCAAGTCCTTTGTCAGACACATGTATTACAAAAATTTTCTTCCCAACTCTGGTCTGCCTTTTCATTAATGATGAAAGGAGCAAAGTTTTTAATTTTGATAAAGTCCAATTTATAAACGTCTTTCCCCATGGTTCATAGTTTTTGTGTCTTGCCTAATAAATGTTTGTCTACATCAGGATTGCAGATTTTGTCCTACTTTTTCTAGAAGTTTTATATTTCTAGCATCTATTAGCATCTCTAGTTAATTTTGGTGTATAGTATGGGGTACAGGTTCATTTTTTTCCCATATGGCTGTCCAGCTGTTCTGACACTATGTGTTTAAAATACCATCCTTTCCACCATAGAAAATCAAATGTTTAGGCCAGGCATGGTGGCTCATGCCATAGTCCCAGCACTTTGGGAGGCTGAGGTGGGTGGATCACCTGAGGTCAGGAGTTTGAGACCAGCCTGACCAATATGGTGAAACCCCGTCTCTACTAAAAATACAAATTAGACAGGCGTGGTGGCGCACGCCTGTAATCCCAGCTACTCTGGAGGCTGAGACAGGAGAATTGCTTGAACCCAGAAGGCAGAGGTTGCAGTGAGCTGAGATCGCGCCACTGCACTCCAGCCTAGGTGACAGAGCGAGACTCCATCTCAAAAAAAAAAAAAAAAAGAAAATCAATGTTTCAAATCAATCAACCATATCTGTGTGGGTCTATTTATGGAAGCCCTATCCTGCTGCATTGATCCACATGCCTATTCTTATGCCAGTACCAGGTTCTCTTGATTACTGATTTTAAGTCTTGAAATCTTGTACTGTAAGTCTCTGATGTTGCTCTTCTTTTAAAAAATTGTCTTGGCCATCTTAGATCTCTTGTATTTTATTTCCATATAAGTGTCATAATTGGCTTGTTAATTCCTAAAAAATGGCTACCTGGACATTGATATTTTGTTGAATTTGTAGATCAGTTTGGGTAACTGACAACACTATTGAGTCTTCCAGTTCATGAGCATGCTATGTTTTACATTTGTCCAGTTTCTCCTTGACTTTTTTCAGTAAACATTTGTAGTTCTCATTGTACCAGTCTTGCACATATTTTGTTAAAATTATTTCAAAATATATCATGTTTTTGGTGATATTGTAAGTTGACTGCTTTCCTTCCATTGCCAGTTTTTTGGGTTTTTTTCTTTTTTTTTTTTTTTTTTGAGACAGAGTTTCACTCTTGTCACCCAGGCTGGAGGGCAGTGGCACGATCTCAGCTCACTGTAACCTCCGCCTCCCGGGATTCAAGTGACTCTCCTGTCTCAGCCTTCAGAGTAGCTGGGATTACAGGTGCCTGCCACCACACCCAGCTAATTTTTGTATTTTTTAGTAGAGATGGAGTTTCACCACGTCGGGCAGGCTGGTCTCGAACTCCTGACCTCAGGCGATCTGCCTGCCTCAGCCTCCCAAAGTGCTGGGATTACAGGCATGAGTTACCACGCCCGGCTTGCCAGTTGTTTTTTGATAGTATATAGAAACACCATTTTTATGTCGACCTCACACCCTGGGGCTTTGCTAAACTCACGTATTAGTTCTGGGAACTTTTAAACAATAGACTCCTTAGGAGTTTTTAGAAACATGGTCATATTATCTGCAAATAAAGAAAATTTTACTTTCTTCCTTTCCATTCTTGATGTATTTTATTTTATTTTGGCCTTATTAAACTGGTTAGTGTAATTCCTGATCTTAAAAGGAAAGCATTTAAACTTAAAGAGTGTCTAACATGCCAGGCAAGGTGACTCATGTCTGTAATCCCAGCACTTTGGGAGGCTGAGGCGGGTGGATCACCTGGAGTTTGAGACCAGCCTGACCCTGATCAACATGGTGAAACCCTGTCTCTACTAAAATACAAAATTTAGCCAGGCATAGTGGCAGGGGCCTGTAATCTCAGCTTCTTGGGAGGGTGAGGCAGGAGAATCGTTTGAACCCAGGAGGCAGAGGTGGCAGTGAGCCGAGATCGCGCCATTGCACTCCAGCCTGGGCAACAGAAGTGAAACTCCATCTCAAAAAAAACAAACAAAAAAAGTGCCTAACACACTGATGCTTCCAGGGAGTTGTTACATGGGGCTCCAAGAATGTCAACCATGTCTCCCTTCTTCATGGCTGACTTTGAACCAGGCCATTGTCATTTCTCCACTAAACCTTCCCTATAGCTTCCTACCTCTTCTCCCTACTTCACTCCACCCCCAGCCCTAGCTCCACTCCCAAGTCTATTCTCCATTCAGCAGACACATTATCCTTTTAAGACACAAGTCAAACATCACCATAAGGACTCCTCCTCTTTTTCCCCCGTCAGCCTCACTTTGTCTCCTTGGCTGAATCCCTCCACACCCCTATTTTAATGCTGTGTCTTGACTCACCTTCCCAGGGCGTGACATGCCTGCTCACGAATACTAGATTGATGGATCTTGATCTTCCTCTCTTAGCTCCTTCTGAGCTAAACTCAATGAATTAAACTCAATGTGCACAGTAAAGTTGCTGAAAGGAGCTCTTAGAACCTCAGAATGTCTGGATCTTGGTGACCATGTGTAGAGAAGTCTAGGAAGGCTGGTAGGTTTGCCAAGTCTAGGAAGACAGACATTCCCTAGGGCTTTGCTCTGAAAACCCTGAGTAACATGAGTGTCTCCTAAGGTGAGCGATAATGACTTTTTACCTTTCTTGCAGGTCCTTAATTAGGGACTCCATAACAGACGCATCGTGTTAAATGGGACAGGAATTCCATTAGAGGAGAGAATGAGTAGGAAACTCCTTGGCCAGGACACAATGTTCAACCAGTTTTATGTTTGCAATAATGTCTTTGCCCCTGAAGACTGTATCCATCATCCAGTAGCTTTTGGTGAAAAACATCTTAAATAAACAGGAAGGCCTTGTCCTCCCCAGGCATCATCAATCACTCTGGCAGTCAATCAATCAGCAAAAGCTTCCTGGGGTACCTATCATTCCCTGGCATTGTGGAAAGTGCTTTCCCATGCCTTATCTTTTTTATTATCCTCAGGCGGGTAGGACAGATGTCACTCTCTTTCAGGCAGGAATCTGAGAGGCTGAGTGGCATGAGATCACATGGCTTGCCAAGGACAGACCTGGGGCTGGAACCCAGTTTCCTGATCATCTCTGCACCCAGGTGGAGTCCCAGTGCACCATGCTCTCCGCCATCAGAAGCTCTTTTTTTTTTTAAAACAATGACTTGTGCTTTGAGGTCGCTGTAGATACCATCTTAAAGAGACTCTCTCACTCAACACATAATCAACTACAGCAGGAAAAGCCTGGGGCGGCCACCACCTACTGCAGAGAGAGACACACACACACACAGAGAGAGAGAGAGAGAGAGAGAGAGAGAGAGAGAGAGAGAGGATGGGAAGGAGGGAGGGGGGAGCTCACCAGCAGCTATGGAAGAGAAATAAAGGGAGACCATCTCTAGGGCTTGTCAGCTTTCAGGCAGCTGTATTCTTCCCAGCTCCTTTCTAATCAGTACATCTTCTTCTAAAGGGTGGTTCCCACCACTCCTCCCGCTCTGCCTCTCTTAGGCAACCCTTTAAAGCAGACCCTTAAGCTAAATAAACACACAAGTGAAACAAGCCAGGGCTGTGGCTGTGAAGGATGTAGCCAGTGAGCTCAGTGGACTTGGGGAAGTGTGTCTGTGTGTGTGTGTGTGTGCTGTGTGTGTGTGGGGTATGTGTGTTTGTGTGTGTATGGTGTGTGTGTGGTGTGTGTTTGTGGTGCGTGTGTGGTGTGTGTGCATGTGTTTGTGTGTGTGGTGTGTGTTTGTGTGTATGGTGTGTGTTTATGTGTGTGGTGTGTGTTTGTGTGGTGTGTGTGAGTGGAGTGTGTGTGGTGTGTTTGTGTCTGTGTGTTTGTGGTGTGTGTGTGGTGTGTGTTTGTGTGGTGTATGTTTATGTGTGTGGTGTGTGTGGTGTGTGTTTGTGTGGTGTGTGTTTGTGTGGTGTGTGTGTGTGGTGTGTTTGTGTGTGTGGTGTGTGTGTGTTTGTGTGGTGTGTGTTTATGTGTGGTGTGTGTGTGGGGGGGGTGTGTTTGTGGTGTGTTTGTGTGTGTGTGCGCCAATATGAGGGGAAGGGTAGTGGGGACTCCTGGGCCCCCAGCCCTTTGCCCGTCTCTCCTGTGTTCTATTCCCTGGGCCTCTTTGTTTCTTGTGTCTTTCAAGCACCCATCACACGTCTTGATAGGTCACTGCTGCTCCCCTTCATCCTGCTGTGTTTCCATTTGTGTCTGCCTTCCAGCCCTCCTGCCCTCCTGCCCTCCCTTCCTCCACTTCCCTTTTTTTTTTTTTTTTTTTTAATTTTGAGATAGAGTGTCGATCTGTCGCCCAGGCTGGAGTGCAGTGGTGCGATCTCAGCTCACTGCAACCTCCGACTCCCTGGTTCAAACGATTCTCCTGCCTCAGCCTCCCGAGTAGCTGGGATTACAGGCTCCTGCCACTATGCCCGGCAAATTTTTGTATTTATAGTAGAGACGGGGTTTCACCGTGTTGGTTAGGCTGGTCTGGAATTCAACTCCTGACCTCGTGATCCACCCACCTCGGCCCCTCAGAGTGCTGGGATTATAGGCGTGAGCCACCGCGCCCGGCCCCCTCCTCCTTCCCTTCCCTTGCTTCCACTTTCAGTTGGGTAGATCTTTCTGTGATCTTAGAAAACACGTGTTTAGTTGATGGATAGTAGGATGAGTGTGGGCCACGGAGCCTGAATTTGAGCCTCTCAGAGCTCAGTTCCTCATGTATAAAATGGGGTTGACTATCGTACTACGTTAAAAGCTGTTGGGAAGATTAAATAAATAGCACGCGTTGGATGCATGGAACAGTGTCTGACTCCCTCAGGACTCCGTATGGTTGAACATTCGCACAATTGCAGGATTCCCCATTAGCAAGGCACCAGAGGCAAGCAGGTGTGGGTCCTGCTTTGATCCCTGGATCCCTAGACCCCTAAAGCTCAGGCTTTATCACAGTATACAAATGCCATTTTCTGTTTGGTCCTTTTTTTTGCTTATCTTACTCAAGAACTGTTGGACCGCATAAATAATTTACCGAATAGGGGACAGAGGAGACACCTGGAAAGATTTGGGACCCACACTTGGGACGAGGAAACTCAAAAGGAGATGAGAGTACTGTATCTGGCTTCTGTGAAAACTTTGTGATGGGCAAATTAATTTTTCTTGGTCTCAGTTTCTTAAACAATAACATAGGGATCACTAAATGCTTCACGGGGTTTTGTAAGGGTCAATGAGCTGATGCCTGTAAAAGAGCTTTAAAACTCTAAAGCTGGACAGGTTGGGATTGAGTGGCTAAGGCTACCCTCTCTAACCCAAGGAAAGAGCCTTGGGGAAAATCATAGACATTTAGAGCTGGACTAATCTTGAGGTTATGATCCGAGTGAGGTACTGCCACGGTCTGAATGTATTCCCCCAAAATTCATGTGTTCAAATCCTAACCCCCAAGGTGATAGTATTGAGGTCATAAGGGCAGAGCCTTCATGAATGGGGTTAGTGTCCTTATAAAAGGGGCCTCAGAGAGCAACCTCACCCCTCCTACCAGGTACAGAAAGCACCATCTATGAACCAGAAATTTCTCTCCCACCAGACACCAAATCTTCCAGCACCTCGATCTTGCACTTCCCAGTCCCCAGAACTGTAAGGAATAAATTTCTGTGATTTATAAGCTACCCAGTCTATGGTATTTTTGCTACAGCAGCCTGAATGGACTAAGACCGGCACTTTACAGATGAGAAAACATGATGGAAAGAGGAGGTGACCTGCCTGCAGCCACACAGCTGTTCAGTGAGAATCAGGACCCAGGTTCCAGTGTGTGCTTCTTTACCTATGACACAGAGAAGGGCACAAAGGGAGAAGAGATCCCAGTACAGGAAGCCCCCGACTTAAAATGCTTCCACTCACAATTTTTCTACTTTACAATGGTGTGAAAATGACCTGCATTCAGTAGAAACTCTGAGTACCCACACAACCATTCTGTTTTTCACTTTCAGTACAGTATTAAAATGAATTCCATGGGATATTTAATACTTTATTATAAAATAGGCTTTGTGTTAGATGATTTTGCCCAACTGTAGGCTAATGTAAGGGTTCTGAGCACCTTTAAGGTAGGGTAGGCTATTCAGTAGGTTAGGTGTGCTAAATGCATTTTCGCCTTATGATATTTTTAACTTCTGATAGGTTTACTGGGATGTAACCTCTTTGGAAGTTTAGGAGTATCTGTACAATCCCACTGATAGATTTCCTGTGGACAGCTCTCAAGGAACCCATTTAGATATTTCAAAAGTGGAAAGCAGGGTTTGAATTCTAGCCCTGCCTACATGCTTTAAAAATAAACAAACAGGGCCAGGCTCATACCTGTAATCCCAGCACTTTGGGAGGCCAAGGCGGACAGATGGCCAGAGCCCAGGAGTTCGAGACCAGCCTGGCCAAGGTGGTGAAACCCCATCTCTACCAAAAATACAAAAATTAGGTGGGCACGGTGGTGCATGCCTGTAATCCCAGCTACTCAGGAGGCTGAGGCAGGAGGATCACTTAAGTCCAGAAGGCTGAGGCTGCAGTGAGCCAATCTGTGCCACTGTACTCCAGCCTGGACGACAGAGTGAGACCCTGTCTCAAACAAGACAAACGAACAAACAGTTCTGTTAGTTTTGACAAGTGCATACAAGTCAGGGTAACCACCACAACTGATATAAAAGACATTTCCATTACTCCAAATTCTCTCATGTTCCATTTGCCATCAACTCTTCTTCCAAACCCCCGGTAACTGCTGATCTGTTTTTATCCCTATATCATTTGCCTTTTCAGATGGACATATAAATGGAGAATATAAGTGGTACACATAGACATATAAATGGACATATAAATGGTACATAGTCTGTACCTTTTGAGTCTGGGGTTAGTCACTTATCATAATGTATTAGAAATGCATTTAACCATCTTGTTGAATGTCCCAGTAGTTGGTTTCTTTTCATTGGTGTATACTTTTCCATTGCATGAATGTATCACAATTTGTTTAACCATACACCAGTTAATGAACCTTTGGGCTCTTTCAAGTTTTTGACGATTAAAAATAAAGCTGCTGGGCTGGTCATGGTGGCTTACGTCTGTAATCCTAGCACTTTGGGAGGCCAAGGTGGGCAGATCACGAGGTCAGGAGATCGAGACCATCTTGCCTAACACGGTGAAACCCCGTCTCTACTAAAAATACAAAAAAGTAGCTGGGTGTGGCGGTGGGCGCCTGTAGTCCCAGCTACTCGGGAGGCTGAGGCAGGAGAATGGCATGAATCCAGGAGGCGGAGCTTGCAGTCAGCCAAGATCACACCACTGGACTCCAGCCTGGGCGACAGAGCGAGACTCTGTCTCAAATAAATAAATAAATAAATAAATACATAAATAAAGCTGCTATGAATATTCACATACATACATGTACTTTGTTTTCTCTGGGATGAATACCTAGGAGTAAAATTCCTGGATCATATGCCAAGTATATAGAAAATAACTTTATAAGGAACTGCCAAGCTGTTTTCCTAAACACTGTCCCGTTTTGCATTTCTGACAGTAATGTTTCAAAGTTGCACTTGCTCAGCATCCTCACCAGCACTTGGTATTGCCAGTTATTTTATTTTTCCATTTTATTGGATATGAAGTAGTATCTCATCGTGGTTTTATTTTGCGTGTCCTCATCACTGATGACATGAAACATGTTTTCATGTGCTTATTTGCCATTTGTATGTCTTTCTTGGTAAAGTGACATACATTCAGTTCAAAGCATCTGTTCACTTATTAAAATTGGGTTTTGTTTTCTTATTACTGAGTTTTGAAAATTATTTAGATATTATGGATATAAATCCTTAATTACATTACACTTTGCAAATATTTTTGTCCTAATCTGTAATGTGTCTTTTCATTCTCTTAGCAATGTCCTGGGAAGAGCTGAAGTTTTTCAAATTAGATAAAGCCCAATTTATCAATTTTTTTCATTTATGGATTATGCTTTTGTGTTTTATTTAAGAAATCTTTGCCTTAGCTAAAGTCACAAAGATTTTTCTTTTATAATTTCATAGTTAGAGGTTTTATATTTGGGTTTCTGATCAATTTTGAGTTCCTTTTTTTATATCATGCAAGATATGAATTGAACTTTTTTTCCTAAATAAAATTTGCATTTGATAAAGACCCCATCCTTCCACAACTGAATTACTTTTGCATATCTGTCAAGATCAGTCATTCTATAGATTCGCCTACTTCTGGATTGTCTATTGCTGTTATAATGATCTATTTATCTACTTTGATGCCAATACCACACTGCCTTGAATACTGTAGTTTTATAATAAACCATGAAATCAAGTGATGTTAGCCCTACAGTTTTGTCTTTTTAAAAGTTGTCTTGGGCCGGGCACAGTGGCTCATGCTTGTAATCCCAACATTTTAAGAGGCTGAGACGGGTGGATCTCTTGAGCCCAGAAGTTCATGACCAGCCTGGGCAACATGACGAAACCTCATCTCTACAAAAAGTTAGCTGGGCGTGGTGGTATGCTCCTGTAGTCCCATCTACTTGGGAGGCTGTGGTGGGAGGATCACCTGGGCCCAGGAGGTCAAGGCTGCAGTGAGCCCTGATTGCACCACTGTACTCCAGCCTGGGCGACAGAGTGAGACCCTATTTTAAAAAAATAAAAATAGGCTGGGCGCAGTGGCTCACACCTGTACTCCCAGCACTTTGGGAAGCCAAGGCGCGCTGATCATGAGGTCAGGAGATCGAGACCATCCTGGCTAATATGGTGAAACCCTGTCTCTACAAAAACAAAATTAGCTGGGCGTGGTGGCAGGCGCCTGTAGTCCCAGCTACTCAGGAGGCTGAGGCAGGAGAATGGTGTGAACCTGGGAGGTGGAGCTTGCAGTGAGCCGAGATGGCGCCACTGCACTCCAGCCTGGGCAACAAAGCCAGACTCCATCTCAAAAAAAAAAAAAAATAATAATAATAAAAAAAATAAAATAAAATAAAATAAAATAAAAATAAAAGTTGTTTTGGTTATTCCGGGTTCTTTGCAATTCAACATGAACTTTAGGATCAGCTTATCAATTTCTACAAAAACCCTGCTGGCATTTTGATTGGGATTATGGTGAATTTAAAGATCAATTTGGGCAGAACTGGCATTTTAACAATATTGAGTCTTTTGACCCATGAACACAGCGTTGGTTTCTACTTATTTATGCCTTCTTTAATTTATTTCAACAATATTTTGTAATTTTCAGCATTTGTCTTGCACAGCTTTTGTCAGGGTCATTTCTAAGTATTTCATATATTTGATACTATTGTAAATGATAATTTAAAAAAATTTCAATCTTGTATTGTTTATTGCTAATATATAAAAATGTAATTTCTGGATATTGGGTCTTGTATCCTGAAACCTTGCTAAACTCACTTATTAATTTTAATAGTTATTAGGGTTCCCTCAGATTTTCTACGTAGATGATCATGTTGTTCATGAATAAAGACAGTTACACTCTTCCTTTCTAATTTGGATGCTTTTTATTTTCCTTGCCCTACTTCACTGGCTTGAACCTCAGTAGAATGCTGAAGAGAAGTGCGAGTGGACATCTTCGTTTTGTTCATAATTTAAGGAGAAAACATTCTATCTTTCACCATTACATATGATGTTAGCTGCAGGATTTTTGTGGTTGCTTTTTGTCAAATCAAGTTTTCTTGTTTCTGAGGGTTTTTGTCAGGAGTGGGTGTTGGAGACAATCAAATACTTTTTCTTCATCTATTGAAATGCTCACATAGTTTTTCTTTTTTCTTTTATTCTAATGTTAAACCAACCTTGCCTTCCCAAGATAAACTCCACAAGATTATGACGTTCTTATGTTGTTGATCTTGATTTGCTAAAAGTTTTTGTAAAATTTCTGTATCCATCTTCATGAGGAATTTGGTCTATAATTTTCTTTTCTTAAAATATATTTTTCTGGTTTTGGTATCAGAGTAATGCTGATCTCATAGAATGAGCCTGGAAGTATTTCTCCACTTCAGTGTCAGTGTTCTGGAGGAGATTGTCTAGAATTAGCATTATTTATTCCTTAAATCTTTTGTAGAACTCCAGTGAAGCCATATGAACTGGGGTTTTCTTTGTGGGAAGGTTTTTAACCATGAATTCAGTTTCATAAATAGATATAGGACCATTGAGGTTACCTATGTTTCATTTGGTGAATTTTGTGTCCTTTAAGGGATTGGTCCATTTTATCTAAGTTATCAGATTCACTAGTATAAAGTTGTTCATAACATTCTCTTACTTTTCTTATAATGTCTGTAGGACCTGTAGTGATATCTCCTCTCTTATGCCTGGTATTGCTAATTTGTGTGTTTTCTATTTTTCTTGATTGGTCTGACTAGACGTTTATTAATTTCATTGATTTTTACAAAGAAACAGCTTTTGTTTTATTAATTTTTCTGTTGTTCCTGTTTTCAATTTTATTTCTGATATTTATTGTTTCCTTGTTTCTGCTTGCTTTGGGTTTAATTTGCTCTTCTTTTTCTAGCTTCTTAAGGTGAAAGCTCAGATGACTTATTTGAAGACTTTATTTATAATACAAATATTTAATCCTATAATTTTCCCTCTGATTTCTGCTTTGGCTGCATCCTACAATTTTTTTATGTTTTGTTTTTTATTTTTATTCAATTTTAAATATTTCCTAATTCCCCTTGTGAAATCCTCCCTGACCCATGAGTTATTTATAAGTGTGTTGTTTAATTTCTAAGTATTTGGGGATTTTCCTGGTTTATTTTTTGATATTGATTTCTAATTTAATTCCATTGTGTTTTGAAAATGTTCTTTGCATGATTTTGATTTTTAAATATTTGTGGAAATGTGTTTTATGCCAGAACATTGTTTACCTTGGTGAATGTTTCACGTATACTTAAAAGGAAAGTGTAGGCCAGGTGTAGTGGCTCATTCCTGTAATCCCAGCATTTTGGGAGGCCGAGGCAGGTGGATTGCCTGAGGTCAGGAGTTTGAGACCAGCCCAGCCAATGTGGTGAAACCCTGTCTCTACTAAAAACACAAAAATTAGCTGGGTATGGTAGAATGTGCCCTGTAATCCCAGCTACTTGGGAGGCTGAGGCAGGAGAATCGCTTGAGAGGTTGGCAGAGGTTGCAGTGAGCTGAGATCGCACCATTGCACTCTAGCCTGGATGACAAGAGCGAAACCCTTCTCAAAAAAAAAAAAGGAAAGAAAAGAAAAAAAAAGAATGTGTATTCTGCCATTTTGAAGTCATCTATAAATGTCAGTAGGTTCAGTTGGTTGACAGTGTTCATCTGATCTATAGCTTTACTGATGATCTGTCTGCTTGTTCTATTGATTATTGAGTGAAGAGTGTTGAAATTTGTTTCCCTTCTCTGTTTTATTAATTTCTGCTTTATGTATTTTGAAGCTCTGTTTTTAGATGCATGCACACTTGGGATTTTTGTGTCTCGCTGGTAAATTCATCCTCTTTATGATTCTGTGAATGTCCTGTTTTTCCCTGCTCATAATCCTTCCTCTGAAGTCTGTGCTTCATAGAGTTTTGGCAACCCCAAGGCACTAAGATCCAAGTGTGAAGGGAACTAACAGCAACCTTCCAAAATCTTTCTCTCTGTCTCCATTTTTATGATGTGGCCTCTTCAAGCATTTCCCGGCACCCTAAGTCCTCTGAGGGAGATGAGCTAAATAAAGCAGGCTTAATGTTGAGAGATGCCCTTTGGTTCTTAGAGCTAAACTGGTGAGATATTTCAGTAACAGTGGGGCTACAGCCCTGGCTACCTGGAGTAAGAGCTGGTGACAGGGATGCTGAGATCTATGGCAGGCAGGGCAGTAAGTTGTACTTGGGCATATAGTGCCCAAGTGTCCTGCAGTTCCCCAAAGTAGGCTTATATCACAGTCAGCTGCAGACACTCAGGAAGATGAAGGAGTCTGTGCAGTTTACACCCTCAGGTGGAAATCTTCCAGCCTGTAACAAGTGACAGGTAGCCCTTAGGGATTTTGGAGGGCTGTGTATAGGGATTTAGGTGTTTGGTGAGTGAGATGGGAGAGAAGGATTTGGACACCCAGTCACTATGGGAGGAACATCAAGCCAAAGCCATCTATTGCTCTCAATTAGTCCTTTTCTCTCAATATTATTAACTTTGAATTTCTATTATCATATGTGAAACATAATAAGTGTTCATGAAGGATTTGCTGAATAAATAAATGCCTAACCTTGAGAAGTAACGGTCACAGACCAAAAGGATTCTCCCCACCCCACCCTGCCCCCGCTTTTTTTTTGAGATGGGGTCTTGCTCTGTCACCCAGGCTGGAATGCAGTGATGCGATCTTGGCTCATTGCAACCTCCACCTCCTTGGTCCAAGCGATTCTCCTGCCTCAACCTCCTGTGTAGCTGGGATTACAGGCACGTGCCACCACGCCCATCTAATTTTTTTGTATTTTTAGTAGAGATGGGGTTTCACCATATTGGCCAGGCTGGTCTTGAACTCCTGACCTCAAGTGATCCACCTGCCTTGGCCTCCAAAAGTGTTGGGATTACAGGCGTGAGCCACTGTGTCCAGCCTAGGACTCTCACTTCATGGCTTATATAGATCAGTTACTATGGCCATATCCTTTTCTTTGAAGGATGTGTGTTAGTCAGCTATTGCTATGATGATAGTGTATAACAAACAACTCTAAAAATCTTACTGGCTTATATCAAGCATTTATTTTTTCTCAAGAGTCAGTGGGTCATGGACCTGCAGATTGTATTCATAGCTCTATTTCAATTACAGAGTTGGGGTTAAGGTCTGCTGTCTGAGCCTCTCATTGTGGAATCAGCAGAGGCATATACTTCTCATGGTGGACTTAGAAACTTAAGAGGCCAAACCAAGCCATAAAGGTATAGGAAAAGCCTCTGCTTGCATCATATTTACTAACATTCCACTGGCCAAAGCAAGTAAAAACCTAAATGTAAAACCTAAAGCTATAAACTCTGAAGAAAATAGCCCCAAATTAGGCTGTGTACCCAGTCTGCTCTACTAGGAGTCATAGCAAAGCCACATGGCAAAGAGTGTGGCTATATAATTCCCATTATATTCCCATCACAAGGGGATAGTAAATAGCTGTGAACAATAATTCAATGTATTACAGATGCCTTCAATAATAATTGTGAAAATACGTACAAATCTGTGTGCCAGGCACTGTTCTAATCACTTTATATGTGCAAATAGCTCAGGGTTAATAATGCCTTCTTTGATGGCTTCAAGGATGGATGAAAACATAAAATCTCAGATTGATTTTTGCTTAGATTTCTAGGGTTACAAAGGAAACTGAAAGTTACATATGCAATAATATGCAAAATGCACTGAAATTTTAAAACTCTATGTTACAGAACCCCTCATTTCAGAGAGAGTACAAATATTTTGTATTGTTATTTCAGGAATTGTCTGAGAATATTTCAATCACGTTTTTTATCTTCTAAAAGTTATATATGCCTTTGGTATTGATATCAAAGAATATCAATCAGTAAATATGTATTGCATTTCTGTGCTCTACTGTGGGGCTTTCTGCTGTCGGGAAACTTAAGAATTAGCCAGGAGGAAAAGGCATTTCCATGAGCATGACTTATAATAATTTAAGGCAGTAAATAAATGCAAGTGCCAAATGTCAGTGGTAAGAACCATGGGCATTCAGGGGAAGAAGGCCTAGCCCATGCCTTCGCCCTGCGAAAATATTTAAAGTCCTGTGATCAAAGGGTCCACTAACCCCTGGGCTTCGCCCTGTACCTAATCATGTGGCTTATTTCCTTTCTGAAGGTTTCTTTGTTCTGGACATTCACAAGAAATGTGAATCGTCATACATTGCATCACTTCCAAAAGGCTCCAAAAGTTTTCTAGAGAAACAGGGTACAAACCGTCTTACATGTTATTGATTTGGTGAACTTATTTGATGTAACTGATCTTTCTCTTTCTCTATCTTCCATTCTCTATTTTGAGGTACCAAAAAAGAGTGCAGCCCAGTAAAAGTAGAAGATGCTTGGTCAAAGCTGTGAAACCTATGTCTGCAATACCATCTGCCCCCTTTGAGTTTGGTGTCTTGATATCTTTGTTTCCCAAGGGTCCCAAGGTGGTTTCTGTTCACACGTGGGGAATGGCAAGAGAATCTGGAAGTTAATTTATTTTCAAAGCCCTGGCGTTTTTGCCAATTCCATGTCTAAATCAAGGCTGGGTAGAGAGAGGGATATTATGATTCCTGAAACATGAGCACTATGAAAAATTATGTTTGGCCTCAGGTATTTCTCCTTGAATAACATCAGAAGGATAAATGCTTTTGTTTTTCATTTTGAATTTTCTCTCATCCAGTTCATTATTGATTTCAAGGTTTTTGTTCAAACACATTATACTTTTCTTGCTTTTTTTTATTGGTCCTTAACCCATATGGAACACTATGTAATATGGAGGTTAGCCTAAGACCTTAGGATACTTGCAAGTCATAAAACACTTCTGAAGTGGCTCTGGCTTTATTTGATCCATAAAATAAGATACCTGTCCAAATATTCCCTTACCTTGGAAAATGGGCTACACTGACTGATATTTCAACTAATTTCTATAGGCAAATTTTTGGATTGGAGGTAGTGAAATATGCCCTTAGAAACAAAGTAATTATGAGTTTATTTATATTCACTTATGTCTACAGAGCAATCCTCATTTTATTTAAATTTTGAGACTTGAGAAGAAACACATATGCTCATCTCACTTTGAAAGAGTGGATATGAAGTGTGTGGGTTTAATAATCCCTGTATCCACAATCCTGGCGTTTGCATATTTTTGTGATTTTTATTTACCAGATTTGCTCATGTACCTCTCTTATGCCTCTGATTCACATCCTGAAAACCACCGAGAACAGAAACTCCCAAGAGGAGTTGGGCCTTCACTGACTTTATCTTATACTGCCCTCTGCATACTCTCAGGTTTTTCTTTGCTAAAGAAGGGAGGAGGCAGGGAAGGAAGGAGGCAGGAAGAAAGGAAAGAGGAAAGAAGGAGGGAGAGAGGGAAGACAGAAAGAAGAAATGGAGGAAGGGAGAGAGGGAAGAAGAAAGGAAGAAAGGAGGGAAGAAGGGAAACAGAGAGAAAGGAAAGAGGGAAGGAGAGAAAGAATAAAGGAAGGGATGGAGGAAAGGAAGGAAAGAGGGAAAAAGAAAAATGTTTTTTATCTAGTAAAAGAAAATTCACACAAACCATAAAAATTGATTAATTTGACTTCATCAAAATTAAAACTTCAAGACATAATAAATATGGAAAAACAGAGTGTAGGCTAGAAGGAAATATTTGCAAACACATATCTGATTAAAAACCTAAAGCTATAAACTCTAGAAGAAAACATAAAAAGAAATCTTTGTGACCTTGGGAAAGGAAAGATTTCTTAGATACTTAATTACAAAAGCACAACTCATAAGACACTAACAAGTTCGGTTTCTGCAAAATCAAGAACTTTTGCTCTTGGAAAAACACTGTTAAGAAATGAGCCACAGATTGGGAGAAAATATTTACAAAATACATATTGATAAGAGATTTTTATCTAGAACAAATAAAGAACTCTTTTGTAACTCACTAATAAGAAAACAAACAATCCCTTTAAAAATGGGTGAAAGATTTGAACAGACTTTTCACCAAAGAACAGATGTCGATACAAATAACCACATGAAAAGATGCAAATGAAATGCATCTTTAAAGAAAATGCAAACGCTTGCTGTACAGAAAGCCAATCACTGAGACAATGAGTATTGTCAGGGAAGAAGGCTTTAATCGGGTGCGACAGCCAAGGAGAATGGGAGATCAGTTTCAAATCTGTCTCCCCAACTGACTAAAATTGGGGTGTTTAAATAGTTTAATAGTTCAAATTAGCTATGTATGGGAAGGAATTAGGGAGGGGTAGGGAAGCCATCTCAATGAATGGGGGTATGGCCTCTAATTGTCTGGATATGGCAATCTGGTGAGTTTCAGTCCCTTGTTTGAGGGTCAGTTTCCTGAGAAAGAGACTCAGATGAGACAAATGTAAGTTTTAAGATTTGGAGGGTCAACTTCTATGTTTATTCAAAAAACCTAGGCCAGGTACAATGGCTCATGCCTGTAATCCTAGCACTTTGGGAGGCCAGGGTAGGAGGATCGCTTGAGACCAGGAGTTCAAGACTAATCTGGCCAACATAGCAAGACCCTGTCTCTATAAAAAACAAAACAAAAACAAAAAAACTCATAAATATCAGTTATATGAGACAATTGGGCCAGTTTCATTAAAATCACAAGATACCACTATGTTCCTATCATAATGGCTTTAAAAAATTTTTTAAAAACAGCAAATAAGTGAAAAATCTGGCAACAGCAACTGCTGATGAGTCTTCAGAGCAACATCTGTAAAATGGTACAGCCACTTTGGAAAACAGTTTGGCTATTTCTTACAGTCAGACATGCACTTAGAATATGACCCAGCACTCTCACTTCTAAGTATTTATGAAACATATATGAAATGAAAACATATGTCTACAAAAAATTCTGAGAATATTTATAGCAGCTTTATTTGTAATTATAATTTAAAAAAACTGAAAACAACCCAAATGTCCATCAGCTCTTAAATGGATATATAAACTGTAGTCTATCCATACCATGAACTACTGATTCCTACAAAAGTATGAGTTACTTTTAAAATATTTATAAGTTTAAGAAACCAGATTCAAAAGTTTGCACCCTATATGATGTAATTTATATGACATTCTGGAAAAGACAAAATTAGAGGGAAAGAAAAGAGATCAGTGATTGCCAGGCGTTTGATTGACAGCGGAGAGGATGTTGATTACAGAGGGGTTCAAGGGGACTTTTTGGGGTGATGGGATATCTATACATTAATTGTGTTTCACATGTTTGTCAAATGTGTAGGGTTATATACTAAAAAGTGTATTTTTCTGTATATTCAGAATATACCTTAATAAACCTGATTTTAAAATAATCATTTAACATTACCAGAACATTACTAGATGCATTTACAATTTGAAACAGCAAGATAACGAAATTATGTTCAGTTTAGAGAGTTTAGAAAACATATCACAGAGCCAGCTGTGGTGACCTATTATCCCAGCTACTTGGGAGGCTGAGACGGATGGATTGCTTGAGCCCAGGAGTTTGAGGACAGCCTGAGCAACATAGTGAGACCCTCATCTCTAAAAATAAAAAAGAAATAAATAAAAAGAGAAAACCTTAATCATCCCATAATTACAGTACTCACAGATGGCCAATGTTAACAACTTGATGTAATATATATACATATTTGAAACAGCATCTTGTTATGTTGCCCAGGTTGGATTGCAGTGGCTATTCACAGGTGCAATCCCATTACTAATCAGCACAGCAGTTTTGACCTACTCTGTTTCTGACGTGGGACAGTTCACCTTTCTTGTTTCGTTTTTTTGTTTTTTTGTTTTTTGAGACAGAGCCTTGCACTGTTGCCCAGGCTGGAATGCAGTGGTGCAATCTCGGCTCACTGCAACCTCCACCTCCCAGGTTCAAGAGATTCTCCTGCCTCAGCCCCCCGAGTACCTGGGACTACAGGCACCTGCCACCATGCCTGGCTAATTTTTGTATTTTTAGTAGAGACGGGGGTTTCACCATATTGGCCAGGCTGGTCTCGAACTCCTGACCTTGTGATCCACCTGCCTCAGCCTCCCAAAGTGTCGGGGTTACAGGCATGAGCCACTGCAGCTGGCCACAGTTCGCCTTTCTTAGGCAACCTGGTGGTCCCTGGCTCCCAGGAGGTCACAATACTGATGTCGAACTTAATGCAGACACCGACTGGTATAGCGTGCTACAGCCCAGAATTAGCTGGGACTATAGGCGTGCATCATCACACCCAGCTTGATGCAATACATTTTTTAAATATAAAGCTTGCTTTGACTTCCTAACATCTTATATAAATGTTCTCCTACACCAATATTTTCCATGGTCTCGTGGAATTCTGTCGTGCAAATGTACCATAGATTATTTAAATAATTCTCTATTGTTGGACATTTAGTTTATATATAATTTGTCACTTTCAAATTAATGTTTCAATAAGCATTATTATATACATATCCATGAATAACCATGATTTTTTTCTTTAGGATAAATTGCTAAGAATGACATTGCTGACTCAAAGGAAAGGTACATTTTTAGGGATATTTACATAGATATTGTCAAATTGCCCTACTGAGAGTTTGCACCAATTTATCTAAGTTCATTTTTAAGCTCTCTTTATTTTATCCATAATTTACAACCTTCCTTCTAAATTCATCTGGACCCTTCTTAATAGAAAAATTCTAGCCAAGAAACAAAGCATAGAGGACTTTATGAAGGGCTACATGTAGCGGCAGGGATCAAGAATTATATAATAATAGATCCCAGCCTTCTCCTTCTGCCCCTCTGCCTTCTTCATTTCCTGTGTGTTGGAGCTTATTTTTTTCCCCATGAAATAGACTTAATTAATTAATTAATTATTTTCACAAATAATTTCAGTTCAGTTACCAAGCTAAGAGGACTGAAATTCAATGAAAAAAAAATCAACCTCACATTTAATTTAGCGTACCAACTTAATGTGCAATTTCTGATCAACATTTTGTGCATCAAAAATGCTTTGTCAAGACCCATTCCTCATTTCTAGGACTTTTTAGAGATTTAGGACCCGAGGTTTGGGCTTGAGGATCTAATGAAAATTGCCTTTGACCAGGAGGAAAGGCCCCAGGTTCTAGAGATGACTTCCTCACTGGCTGGTTCTGAGCCCTCGATCATATCATTTCTCCTTTCTGCGGCCTCATGTGCGCACTAATTACAACTAGTGAAGTACAGAGTTGTCTCTCCTTCCTGTTGTTATGAGGATAAAATTAGACGATGCTTCCAATCGCATTTCAAGAGCATCAGTGGTGATCTGAACATGCACATGTATCTTTACTATGTTTTATTCTTGTTGCGATGACCCTGGGGCCCATTCCTGACAGGACTAGCTTCAGGTGCTCGAGCATCCTCAATTCCACCCCCACGTAGAGGTGAGCGAGGTCATTCCTTCCCTCGCTGGGCATCAGGTTGTACCTGGGTGCTGTGGGGTGGTGTTCTCAGGGAGGTCCTTTCTGACCAGCCTCTGAGATACGGTACTTTGATTGCCATTTTTAAAATTTCTGCAGAGTTTGGTCTTTATCCTTGAGTTAACAAAAAGCTGTTCTGATCACATTTAGGGAAATTGGGGGAGCAACAAGGTCAGATCCATATTTTAGAAAGAACGCTGGTGACAGTATGGGGAAGAATCAGAGGGCTGCCCATGTTACCAGAAAGGGGTCCCGATTCAGACCCCAAGAGGGGCCTCTTGGATCTTGTGCAAGAAAGAATTCAGGGTGAGCCCATAGAGTAAAGTGAAAGCAAATTTATTAAGAAAGTGAAAGAATAAAAGAATGGCTACTCTATAGACAGAGCAGCCCCAAGGGCTACTGGTTGCCCATTTTTATGGTTATTTCTTGATGATATGCTAAACAAGGGGTGGGTTATTCATGCCTCCCCTTTTTAGACCATATAGAGTAACTTCCTGACGTTGCCATGGCGTTTGTAAACTGTCATGGCGCTGATGGGAGTGTAGCAGTGAGGACCACCAGAGGTCACTCTCATGGCCTTCTTGGTTTTGGTGGGCTTTGGCTGGCTTCTGTACTGTAAACTGTTTCATCAGCAAGGTCATTATGACCTGTATCTTGTGCCGACCTCCCATCTCATTCTGTGACTTAGAATGCGGAGCTGTCTGGGAATGCAGCCCAGTAGGTCTCGGCCTCATTTTACCTAGACCCTATTCAAGGTGGAGTTGCCCTGGTTCACATGCCTCTGACACCCATAGTTTACCAGTTTGCTTCCGGCCATGTCCCCCACCTCTCCTGGCTCTGTCCTGTGTCACAGGAACCACGTTTCCCAGGCTCCCTTACCAACTGGCTTCCAGATGGATGGGCCATTGTAATGCACTGGCAGAAGCCTAGAGAGGAGGGAGCTGGGGAGAAGCCAGGGTATTCTCATCCCCTCTGCCCTTGGCAGCATCTCCTGCTGCATTTCTTCATTTCCTCTGCCCAAGAGCCTCTCCCTCCACCATCCCATTTCCTGCCAGGCGGCTCTGGCTGTGTTTCTAGTCCCGGTCAGACAGCCCCAGCCTCTGGGCTCCACTCCTCCCAGCCCTGGGGGTGGCAGTACTTCCTGCAGATGCTAATCTTTGGATTGCCTAAGGCCCCCTGTTGGCCTCTTAGCTCTTCCATCCCCTGCAAAGCATTTCCCTGTGTTAAATTCCCTTTCTGGAAACAACTAGAGTGGCTTCTGTTTTCCTAATTGGACTCAAATGGATGCAGAGGGAAACCATAGCAGATAGCAGTTGGGTTTGAAAGAATTTATTAAAAGCTAGGGGACAGGCACAGCCTCCTGAGGGAAACAAGCACATAAGTAGACCACGTCCATGTGCACCACATGGACCACAGAAGTGTATGAAAGGAGACCAGTGACTGGGACATTGTGATTGCAAGGGTCTAGACAAACCATATTAACAGCTTGAGCAAAGGCAGGGGTGGAGCTGGGAGCAGTGGCTCACACCTGTAATCCCAGCACTTTGGGAGGCAGAGGTAGGCAGATCACCTGAGGTCAAGAGTTCGAGACCAGCCTGGCCAACATGGTGAAACCCTGTTTCTACGAAAAATATGAAAAATTAGCTGGGCATGGTGGCACACACCTGTAATCCCAGCTACTCAGGAGGCTGAGGCAGGAGAATCACTTGAACCTAGGAGGTGGAGGTTGCAGCTAGCTGAGATTGTGCCACTGCACTCCAGCCTGGGTGACAGAGTGAGAGTCTGTCTCAATAAATAAATAAATAAATAAAATAGAAAGGCAGAGGCGGGTGATTAGAGAAAGGACTTGATCATCAATTGGATGTGGAACATGAGGGAAAAGACGAGTGAAAAAAAGACCCTGAGATAGTTGGTTTTGCTTTCACCACATTTAGACACTGAAATTCTCTCCATCCTTCAAAATCCAGTTCAAAAACTACCTCAACCATGTCTTTTAAAACCCATATCCCCCAATGGAAATTCTATTTTTCCTGTCTCTGTGCTTTTGTAGCACTTTTTCTCACCACCGTTGTAGTAGCACTTGTCACATTTCTCTTGGATCCTGATAACTCATCCATAATAAGAGCTAACACTTACAAAGTGCTTATTATGTGCCAAACAAGTATTAACTTGTTCATCACTTTATTTTCACAACAGCCCTATGAGGTAGAGATGGTTATTATTCTCTGTTTTACAGATGAGGAAACTGAGGCAAGGAGAGGCTTAAGGATTTGCACAAGGGCACACAGGTAGTGCATGGCAGAGCCAAGAATAAGTGGATCTTCAGAGTCTATGCTCTTAACCTCTATACCACAGAACATTCTATAGTTTTACTGTTTTCCTGCAGAGGGAACATTAAGCCCTCCAGGGTCTAGTTTTGGACATTAAGGAGCAGATATTAACTCATTTCAGTTTCTTTAACACTCCAGGCCTTTGCACATGCTGTTCCCTTAGCTGAAAACACTGTTCTCTGCCATTGCACAGTTGCTTTCTTTCATTCTTCAGTTTGGGTTTAAGTGCTACCTCCTGAGCCAGATCCATCCTGCCCATCCTAATGAATCCAACCCCTCTCCCCCATCGTGTTGTTCTCGAGCACTGAACCCTGTTGATGTATGTATTTGTTTGTTTGCTTACATAGTTTCTGCTTCCCCAGCTAGACCAAAAAGTCCAAGAAGGCAGAGCACACATCTGTTTTACTCATCACTGTTTGCTTAGGGCGTTCAGGGCTCCTAGCACATAGTAGAAGCTCGGTAAATAAGGAGGGATGGTATCTTCTCACTGTAGAGCATAAACATGTCCTTACTCTCATACCACTAATTTCTTAAGAAATTATTCTGAGTGTGAATTAGACAAAGAAGCAATCAGCGGAAGTTAGGAACAGGGAGTTTTCAAAAAGATCCCAAATGTCCTAAAGGTAAGAAAAGAATGATATTAACAAGGTCTTCTCAAAGAGAATAGTTCTGATGAGCCAATCAACAGAATATATAATTTCCTTTTAAAAATAACTAAGTCTACTTGGCCTGAATTTAGCTTATGTTTTGTTAACATATGTGAGATGAGCCCAGCTCGTATTTTTGTTTCCCTGAATCGTGGGTGCTTTCTCAAAAACTCCCCCATACCCTCGCTCTTAGTCTCTTGATGAGGTGCTGTGGAAAACCAAGATGTCAAGGTATGGTACAATCGGTGAATTTAATGGTTATTCACGAAGCCTCTGGTTTTAACATTTGTTTGATTGCAAATATAAATATTGCAATTTTGAGATTAATGTTATGCTGTTTAACCAGAAAGGTACTCATCCCAATAAAATCCAGTAATTAGGGCAGTATGTTTTCTTAGTTATAAAATCAGTATACACAGGCCCTGACTTTGTTCATAGATTATTGCATGTATTAGGGAATCAGTTAAATACCAAAACTACAAGATACTTACAGCTTTTGAATTTTAGCTGAAGAACTTTATTATTTTATTTTATCTTATTTTTGTTTTGAGATGGAGTCTCGCTCAGTCGCCCAGGCTGTAGTGCTGTGGCACGATCTGAGCTCACTGCAAGCTCCGCCTCCCGGGTTCACGCCATTCTCCTGCCTCAGCCTCCCGAGTAGCTGGGACTACAGGCACCTGCCACTACGCCCGACTAATTTTTTTGTATTTTTAGTAGAGACGGGGTTTCACTGTGTTAGCCAGGATGGTCTCGATCTCCTGACCTCACGATCTGCCCGTCTCAGCCTCCCAAAGTGCTGGGATTACAGGCATGAGCCACGGTGCCTGGCCTATTATTTTAAATAATGCAGTTCTTTTGTATAATATACTCAGCTTTAGGAGCTGTTATCTGACTAATAATAGTACAAAAACTAAAGTAGGAAAAGGAGTTTTAAAAAAATCTTTAATTGGTAAAGAAAAACCTAAGATTTAGGGAAAAGCAGTTTGGTAAGTCTTCCAGGGATCCTCCCTCCTCCCCACGCTCCTCACAAAATATATTAATTAATCAGCAATTATTTGGTCAGTAGTGTGATTAGGTCAAAAGATGCTACAGGTGAATTCATATTCATGTTTCTCCAATCCTTGGGAGCCAATTTTATACACTGGCAAACTGTGGCATAGAAGCAGCTGAGTACTTCAGAATGTCATCATCTTGCTACTCAAAGAGTAATCCTTAGACCAGAAGCTTTTTAGAAATGTAGAATCATCAGGACCCCAAGACCTGCTGAATCACAATCTACATTTAAACAGGATCCCCAGGTGATTTGGATACTCATGAAAGTTTGAGAAGTGCTAATGCGGTGAACCATGCTGGAGGTGGGATTTTGATCTTTATCTTTCGGTGCAGAGAGATTGCCACCACCTTGGCTCTTGGCTGAGACGTCACCTTCTCAGGGAAGCTTCCCATGACTTTATAATTCCTGCAGTTGTTCTTGTCCTGTGATTTCAGAGCACCCCACACTTCCCAGTTATACCAAGTGTCACATTTTACAGCCACGCAGAGAAGACCATTCAACTGGCAATTAATTAATTACTCAGGATCACACATTTGTACCCTGGTGCTCAGTGCTCATTGGACAGACCAAAAAGGACCATGCATTCAACGGTGTCATCTTTCCAAACACAGTTTCATTGAAAAAAACACCAAGCACATTTCTGTCCTGAAGATTACTACTTTGTAACTGTTTTTTGTTTTTGTTTTTGTTTTAGATGGAGTCTCACTGTGTCACCCAGGCTGGAGCACAGTGGCGCAATCTTGGCTTACTGCAACCTCTGCCTCCCAGGTTCAAGCAATTCTCCTGCCTCAGCCTCCCAAGTAGCTAGGACTATAGGTGTGTGCCACCACGCCTGGGTAATTTTTGTATTTTTAGTAGAGACGGGGTTTCATCGTATTGGCCAGGCTGGTCTCAAACTCCTGACCTCATGATCCACCTGCCTCAGCCTCCCAAAGTGCTGGGATTATAGGCGTGAGCCACGGTGCCCAGCCTGTACCTGGTTTTTGAGTGGCATCCACTAAAAGGCTTCTGACAATTTGCTAAATACCCATTTCCCTTTAGAGCCCTAGCCTGCCCTTTATGAGGTCTAGTTGATGAACTTCAAAAGACAGTAATAACCACACCTCTAGTATCATCCCAATAAAATCCACTAATTAGGGCACTACCTTTCCTATCATTTTCAGCCCATAGGGCCCCACCCGGTCCCCTAATTACCACAGTCCACAGGGCACAACCCCAGAAACAAACAAGGAAGTCCTTCTCCACCAGCTCTTCCTTAGTTTTCTGCCAGTTTACGGAGTGGCACTGTCTTTTATTCCAAAATAAACTGTGTTTGCGTTTGGAAATTAATTGTCACCTCTTTTTAAATGATATTTTGAGGCTCTGCATTTAACAGCATTTGCAATTATCAGAGGCTACCTAGGTGAGATTCATGGGCTGTTATAGAGCTAGAAGGTTACAGTCCTTGAGGAAGCAAGGAGTTTGCAAAGAAACTATACTCACACATGCACACACATAAATGTTCACAGATGTGTGAATTGGGCAGGGCACAATGTCTCACGCCTGTAATCCCAGCACTTTGGGAGGCTGAGGTGGGTGGATCATGAGGTCAGGAGTTTGAGACCAGCCTGGCCAATATGGTGAAACCCCATCTCTACTAAAAATACAAAAAAATTACCTGGGTGTGGTGGCACTCGCCTGTAGTCCCAGCTGCTCGGGAGGCTGAGGCAGGAGAATTGCTTGAACCTGGGAGATGGAGGTTGCAGTGAGCTGAGATCGTACCACTGCACTCCAGCCTGGGTGACAGAGCAAGACTCTGTCAAGAAAAGAAGAAGAAGGAGAAGGAGAAGGAGAAGGAGGAGAAGAAGAAGAAGAAGAAGAAGAAGAAGAAGAAGAAGAAGAAGAAGAAGAAGAAGAAGAGGAAGAAGAAGGTGGTGGTGGTGTGTGAATTGGCTTCAGAAGCTTTCCAACTCTTCAAAACTAAGTGTCAGTTCTTCTCCAGGTGATTTTTAAAGTTTACCTGGGATTAAGGCACCTCAGGACCTAAGTTAAATTTATTTCCAGTCTCCTTCCCATGTCAGGCTGGTACCTACATAACACTTTCCTGAAGACTGGAAAAAGGGAGTACAAATGATAGCCTAAAAAAAATAGGGAGTGCCAGGAGATGAATTTTGGGTAAATTTATGCTATCTCAGGGAGCATAGGATCGGGGTCAGGCAATGGAGATGAAATTGCGAATGAGAGGCTATTAAAAAGTAGAGAGAAGTTCTTGAATGTAAAAGTTTGGATACAAAATTGGAGTGGCCCTGGGAGACATTATCTACGCAAGTTGTTGAACTATTTTTCTAGAAATTCTGTTAGAAAAGAAAGTATTTTCTAGACTGGCTTAAGTTGAATTCTCTCTAGAGGCAACAGAATGAATTGCATGACCTTTATATGGACACTGATTTTTCTTTTTTTCCAATTCTCTGATCCCTACTCCCTGGCACAGGACCTGAAAGGGCCATGATTTCTGTTGGCCTTTCCCTTTTATTCATCATATCCTTTAAAAGTCACCTTCTCTACAAAGCCTTTACAAACAAACTAGAAATAGATTTCAGAACCCCTTTTTGTCTGAAGGAAGGGAGGAGAATTGACATTTATGAGTTCTTCCTAAGTGCCAGCTTGGTCTAGTTTCCTTTGTTTATCTTATTTTATGAATTTTCATGAGAATGGTGCTTGTTTTCTACTTACTTGGTATCTTTCATTTATGCCTATCTTTTCAGGTGAGGAAATTTTAGAAAGATTAAGTAATTTACCCTCTGCTCATGTAGCTGTTAATTAACTGCAAAAATAGACAATAATCTTTTCCTTTTACCATGCTGTTTCTAAACTCCATTTCTTTGAGGCTGGGCACAGTGGCTTACACCTGTAATCCCAGCACTTTGGGAGGCGGAGGCGGGTGGATCACTTGAGGTCAGGGGTTTGAGACCAGCCTGGGCAACATGGTAAAACTCCATCTCTACTAAAAATACAAAAATTAGCCATGCGTGGTGGCAGGTGCCTGTAATCCCAGATACTCAGGAGGATGAGGCAGAAAAATTGCTTGAACCTGGGAGGCGGAAGTTGCAGTAGGCTGAGATTGCGCCACTGCACTGCAGCCTGGGTGACAGAGTGAGTGAGACTATATCTCAAAACAAAACAAAAAAAAAATGGAGATTTTTTTGGCATGCACATAGATAGACACACAGACACAAGCACAAGCGGACAGACATACAAAAGCTGTTCTCAACACTGAACTACATATAAAGACTTTTACCTTTTAAATTTGTATTAGATATCCAAACTATTTATAATGACTATTTTGTGCTGTATATGGTTGGGGTCAAATATTGAGATTATATATTTTCTTTTAATGATATTGTCAATTCCTCAAGGGAAGGGACCACATTTTCATTCATTTCCATTCCTCCTCTCACCAGTCCCCAGGCCCTAGCACTTGCATCAGTAGCCATTCAGTACATGTTTCAAAACTGACCAAGGACATGGGACCTGTCTATTGAAATTGCTTTTTCACAGTCTTCAAAAATCCTGGCAAGAAAGCCCATGAGAGTGTTTCCCATTTGTAAAGGAGAACCCACTGCAGATGCCTTTCATTAGACTGGCATTTGGCATCAAAACTGCTTTTTCAAAAACGAAGTTTTTCCCGACCAGTGTTCCAGCTTAGAATTCTGAATATCCTAAAAGGAACTGGAAGTCTTTGTCAACAGCTGAGGATATGGCTGGGCTCTTGTGACTCTGGCCTTGTCAAAGCCCTTTTCAAGGCTGTGAGATCATAATGCATGATGAGTCAGGACGGGGACTAATGACCCAATGACATCAGGCTGAGCCATTGCAGGGATCTAAATATGACACAGACAGTCTATGCTCTGTTTTGCATACCTTACAGGATTCGAACTGCAAGTGGTAATAAACTAGATTTTAAAACTATTTCCCTTATGTTACCATGTTAGACTTTTTTGCTATCCCCTCATGGACACTGACTAAAGCAGTGTGTTAGGATCCTGGTGGGAAAATGGGAATGTATGCTAACGGAGTAATTAAGAAGAGTATTTTAAAAAATATATATATTTTTTCTTTTTAGAGACTGGGATGCTGCTGAGGAGTATAGTAGCTCTCCACAGGGACAGTCCCACCATTGATCAGCACTGGAGTTTTGACTTGCTCCATTTCCAATCTGGGCTGGTTCATCCATCTTTAGGCAGTGTGGTTGGTGGTCACCTGTTCCCAGGAGGTTGTTATATTGATGCTGACCATTGGAACATTAGTGTGGACACCTGATCAGCATAGCACACTACAGCCCAGATTTCTTGGGTTTAAGCAGTCCTTTTGCCTTGACCTCCCATGTAGTTGGGACTAAAGGTGCGTGCATTAAAAAAAAAGTGATTAAAAAAGGTATGTAAATTATACTTTTATGGGAATGGGCAGAGTTAAGGGAAACCAACCATGGACAGAGCAGGAACCTGGGGTTAGCAGCACCAGGGCGCAGGTACCACCCTGGCCTGAAGGGGCAAAAAGAAGGATTGGTTACTGGATCCTAGAGAAAGTAACTGCACACAGAGGGCACTGTGGTCTTGGGGTAGAAACAGAAATTCACCTTGAAAGGAAGGAGCTAGGGAAATCAATTCCTTGACCCCACTCTCTATTGGCTGGACACAGAAGCCAGAGGGCAAGTAACTCATGATGCAGTCCATAGCAGTCAGCCTTTCTGGGCACAGAGGAGTGTGAATTAAGGTGAAGATGAACCTGCTGGTAGATAGAAATGTCGAGCAAAGCGACTTTCCTCAAATATTCTTGTTTGGAAACTATTTCTACTGGTTGTTAACAAATGTTCTTTAAGAAAAATAGAGTTGTAGGAGTGGATTCAGCTTGGAAAATCATAGTTAAATAAAGTTAAACAGGTCTCTTCAGTATTTCTTGGGAGCTCTAAAATGCAAATGTGTGTTGTGGTTCTTTAATGAAAATGGTCTATTTCCTAAACGTAGTGGGTCTTGCAGTCCTTTATTCAGAGACGTATCTTAGGGACTTGCATCACTAAGGACTTGCTTTAGTTTAAAACTCACTGATTACAGCAAAGATATCCAAAGAAACAGACTGAAATAATAATGATAAAGAAATCAGGAGATCTTGGAAATGGGTGCTGCTAAGTTATAGACAATAACATAACTTTTAGCAGTTATTGGAAAGTCACCCCAAACCAAAAGGGAAAGTCACCGTGTATTTCACTTCTCTGTGTTTGGCTTTAACACGAAGTAGTGAGGGGCCTCACATACAGAAGGCCTTGCCAGTTCCCCCATGATGTCAGCCCCCACATGGATCCACTGGTGACATTGTCCCTCTCTTCTTTTTTCCTAAGACTGTGAAAAATGCCAGTTTCCTCTCAGCATCACCCCTAGTTGCCCCATTATCCTCTGCATTTAGGTGTGCGGCCTGTCTGCCCCTGGCAGCAGGACAGCCTGACTCTCAGGCCAGTGGAACTGGCCATTGAGTCAACCTATTTGGGTTTTCCTTGTCACTCAGCTCTCTGAGGCACAGTGTGGGAAAACCCATTAACCAACCAACAGCTTACCCCATTGATTGATCATCGATTGCATAAATAGTAGTTTTCTAGCTAATGATGACTAACAATCACCTATTTATATAGTCTTTTACCATTCTGAAAGATTTCTGTGTGTTTTCTCACGCCTCACAACAGCTCTGTGAGACATAACTGTGGCCCTTTACCAACAGGGAAACCGAGTCTCAAAGAAGTAAAGTGACTTATACAAGGTCATTTGGCAACACTGGGAATGGAAACTGAGTATTTAGGTCCATAAATTGATGCTTTCTCTACCTTGTTGGCTATGTAATATGAGGAGGAGAACTGTTATCTGAAACCCAAACTGCTTTAAGGGATGTGGCATAAACTCAAACAAAGAATCTACCTTTCAAATGCTTCCTTTCTCTTGCAGTACTAGAGGGAGAGAGAAAAGAGAGGTTACATTTTCAAGCCTATTTCTGGTTCTCTGTTGCCACTAAAAGGATAGCACCTGGCCTGGCCTGGCCTGTCCAGGGCTTGGCAGGGCACAGTAATGAATCTTCAGTTGTGCAGTGGTGTGTCAAGAACCATCTAGGGGAGATGGAGATGAATTCATCTGCATTAAAAACTGAACTGAATTTGGGATGAAAAGAAACCAAGGATAAGCAGGCAGAAAACAAAGAATAAGAAAGTCTCAGTCAAGATGGAGGTGTCAAAGGCGTGGCAGGGGGGTCACTGGGAATGTGACAAAAGGAAAGTCCACCGTCTGATCGGAAATGTTTAGAGTTTGGGCCTCTGTAATTCTTTTCAGAACCTCACTTGAGCCTGTGTAGGGGGTGTTTTGAAGGAAATCAATGGAAAGCAGCTGCGTGCTGCTGGTGGGTGCAGTCCAAGTGGAATAGTAAGGCGACCCATTCACCGCACTAATCTAGGGAGCGTGTGCTTCAAGATGGAAGTGATGGGGAAGAAGAGAAGATCCAGAGGGCCCCCTCCTGACCCAAGAACCCCCAGAAGATGTAGAGGCACAAGTGCTACCACTCACGTGGGATAGAGCCAAACAACTGCTTGGGCTCCCCAAACAGCCAAATACTTTAACATTTGGGTAATTGCTACATGTCTTTCAGTTGGGCCATCAGAGTGGTATGATTATTTCAGAGGAATTCCTAACTCCCAGACACCCACTTTCCAAGCCTCAAGCACTAAGAGTCTCCCGTCATGTTCCCATCAGTGAGAAGACTCTTGCTTCTGCTTTACGCTCCTCACTCCAAAAGCGCTTTATGTTGTGATACTTGCAGTTACAGAAGGACTGCTTTTATTTGTTTGACAAAGTGCTCAGCCTCAGTTGACCTGGGCAGGGCTACCGAGCGCCTGACAGAAGTTGGCCTTCTCTTGTGAATTCTGTGCCTATCCACGGCCTTGTTCTCACTGCTTCCCAGGAAGCACCGACTCTGTACACTGGATGGGACCTCCCAGGACTCCACACTTCTCTGGGATGCTTGCTGGCTAATCTTCTGTCTTCTGCCCTTCTACAAAGTGTACTTTTCCCACTATTCACTTTTCCCATTTGGTTAAGACCTTGTTTCAGAGGTTTTAGCCACTGTATCTAGAAAATATCACCCAGGAACACACAGTGCCCTGCGACACATGAGCACAGAGTAGATTATGGAATGATCTACCTGCAGAAGCTGAAAAATGCCCTCCTCCGAGATGTCCATGCCCTCATCCTCAGAACCTGTGACTATGTTATCTTACATGGTAAAATGGTAAAATGAAGAAAAGGAAAATGCAAGATAAATGCTTGATTCTGTATCTTTATTTACCAATTATTTTTAAATGAGCTGGTTTCCTAGTATTTGTCAACAGGAATAATAAATTTTCAAAAATCATTATTTTTATGAACTCATGAATCTAGTTCATTGCAGTAAAATTAATGCTTATTAATGCAGTAAAAAATGCTTATTAATGCTCAGATTTTCCCATCTTTTAAAAAAGATGGGAAAACAAGTAGGATCCCGTTCAGATTGGCTTCTGGGTCCATTGACATGACTCTTGGAATCTGGTAGCTTCCTTGTTTTTCTAATAAGATATTCAGACTTATTTGACATTTCTTGCCTTAGACCTAGAGTCAGCCATTTCTTCAAGGAGTCCTTTTAGTACAAAACAGTATTTAGAGGCAACAATATGGGCACTAAGGGTGTTCAATGCTGTTGGATTAGTCACTAATTTTTAGGTCTTTTCAATAGCACTAAGAAAAACTTTTTAAAAATTAAAGATAAAAATACATCAGAAGTTCATACTGATACTTGCAATTCAATCCAAGACTACAGTGTTTAACCTAACCTCATTGATTTTACATCTGTATCTCATTCTTTCTAGGCCAAAAGTCCTAAATCTTAACAATACCAAGAAACTTATTCTGAGGCTGTATTCCATAACACACACACACACACACACACACCCCCACCCACACACCCAGTCTCAAAATACCTACACCAGCATTACCATCAACAATATGATGTCTAATAAACAATTTGAGATGTTTTGCAGCTCTCTCTCTCTTTTTTTTTTCTGGTCATAGTTTATACCTTGCTTGGGTGTCTAGTAACCTGCTGATAAAGTTTGTATATTTCTCCCTGCCCAAATATCATACTGAATTGCAATCCCCATTATTGGAGGTGGGGTCTGGTGGGAGGTGACTGGATCGTGGGGGTGGGTTTCTTATGAATGGTGTAGCACCTTCTTCTTGGTGCTGTCCTCACAATAGTGAGTGAGCTCTTGTGAGATCTGTTGTTGAAAAGTGTGTGGCGCCTCCCACTCTCTCTCTTGCTTCTGCTTTCCCACGTGATGTGCCTGCCCCTGCTTTGCCTTCTGCCATGAGTAAAAGTTCCCTGATGCTGCCGGGCGCGGTGGCTTACGCCTGTAATCCCAGCACTTTGGGAGGCCGAGGCGGGTGGATCACGAGGCCAGGAGATCGAGACCATCCTGGCTAACACGGTGAAACCCCGTCTCTACTACAAAATACAAAAAAAATTAGCCGGGCGCGGTGGTGGGCTCCTGTAGTCCCAGCTACTTGGGAGGCTGAGGCAGGAAAATGGCGGGAACCTGGGAGGCGGAGCTTGCGGTGAGCCGAGATGGCGCCACTGCACTCCAGCCTGGGCTACAGAGCGAGACTCAGTCTCAAAAAAAAAAAAAAAAAAAGTTCCCTGATGCCTCCCCAGAAGCTGAGCAGATGCCAGTGCCATGACTGTACAGTTTGCAGAATCATGAGCCGATTAAACCTCTTTTTTTTTAAAATAAATTATCCAGTCTCAGGTATTTCTTTATAGTAATGCAAGAACAGCCTAGCACATGTACTGTATTTTAAAGTCATTTGAAATAGCTCTTGGCCAGGCTCAGTGGCTCATACGTGCAATCCCAGCACTTTGGGAGGCTGAGGCGGGTGCATCACTTGAGGTCAGGAGTTCTAGACTAGCCTGGCCAACACGGTGAAACCCCGTTTCTACAAAAAATAAAAAAATTAGCCAGGGGTGGTGGCACATGCCTGTGGTTCTAGCTACTCTGGAGGCTGAGGCAGGAGAATCGCTGGAACACAGGAGGCAGAGCTTGCAGTGAGTCGAGATCGCACCACTGCACTTCAGCCTGGGCAGCAGAGTGAGATTCATCTCAAAAAAAAAAAAAAAAAAAAAGGAAATAGCTCCTATGTGGTTATGCCACCAATTCCATACAGTGTCAAATTCTTCTATTTCATTTTGGTTTTTATCTTTAGGAATTTAAAACATTTTAATTTCAAAATTGCATAAAATATTTACATAGTCCCTAACTCAAATCTATAAACCACGGTGCATTTAGAAAAGTCTAGCTTCTATTTCTGCATTTTTTTTTACCCTATTATTTCCCCTTCCATTTAAAAATAGTTTTGTTCTTCCCTTCCATTTTAAAACATAAGCAAATATATGTTTGCTATATTCCCCTTTTCCAGATAAGTTATGCGAACTTTTTTTAAAAATAGACTTTATTTTTTAGAGCAGTTTTAGGTTTACGAGAGAGTTCCCATATGCCCTCTACCCCCACACATGCATATCTCTTAGGATGAACATCCCCTACCAGAGTGGACCATTTGCTACAATGGATGAACCAACATTGACACATCATTATCATCCAAAATCTATAGTTTACGTTAGGGTTCACTCTTGGTGGTGTACATTCTATGGGTCTGGACAAAGGTAAAATTACATGTATCTACCACTATAGTATCGTACAGAATAGTTTTACTGCCCGAAAAATCCTCTGTGTTCCAACTATTCATTCTTCTCTCTCTCTAACTCAACTATGCAAACTTTATAAACCTTTTTTTTAAAACCCAGCAACCTGGAGATCACTGCAGGCTATTGAGACCTCCCCCATTTCTTTTTATACTTAGAGTCCTCTGCAGTGTATGCAATGTGTGGCAGTATAGGTTACTCCATCTCTGTGCATTTAACTGGCTACACTACACAATTGCGTTATACGGATACAAGATTTATTTTGCCAATCCCTTATTGTAAGTTATTTAGGTTTTTACAGAAATTGTTTTTGCTCTTATAATCAACACTGAGATGAGTTTTAAATATACACACATTCTGCTTGAACTTCTGACTATATCACTAGAATGGGTTTCTATCTAAAAAGTTACTGAGTACATCACACAGCTTTTGCACAAACTAGGCCAAAACTTACTGACTACCACATTGTTTACCTCACAGTTCTGGGGTCAGTAATTTAGGTTGGCTTCATCTGGATGGTTCTTACAATCTAGACAGGGCCGAACCATGCATTTGTAGTTAGGGGCTAGATGGGGCAGGGGCTAGCTTGTTTAAGCTGGAGGCAGCTAGGACAGCTTGTCTCTGCTTCATGTGGTCTCATCTTTCAGCAGGCTGTCACTGGCTTGTCACATTAGAGTTGGACAGGGTTCCAAGAGAGCAAGCAGAAGTGTGCAAGGCTTAAAATTGGCACATCCTCATTTCTGGTGCATTCTATTGTCTAAGTCAGTCACAAGGCCAGCCCAGATTCAAGGAGTGGGGAAATAGACTCCATCCTTTGATAAGAGGAGCTATATAAATGACATCCTAACACAGGGAGGGGCAGAGATGCAGGGCCAGTTTGAAAGCAATCTACAACTTCAAGTCAAAGAATATGAACTTTTATAAGCTCCTAGTATGTACTGGAATGTTTCCACTCTTTTATTTTTTATTTATTTATTTATTTATTTTTGAGATAGGGCCTCAGTCTGTCACCCAGGCTGGAGTGCAGTTGTGCTATCTTGGCTTACCACAGCCTTGACCTCCTGTGCTCAGGTTATCCTCCTACCTCTGCTTCCTGAGTAGCTGGGACTACAGGTGCACATGCCATCATGCCTGGCTAATTTTTTTATTTTTCAAGAAGACAAGGACTCACTACATTGCCCAGGTTGATCTTGAACTCCTTAGGCCCAAGCAATTCTCCCGTCTCGGGCTTCCAAAGTGTTGGGATTACAGGCGTGAGCCACTGCACCAGGCCTTCATTCTTTTATCCTCTTTTTTCCCATATGACAGAATTTCATTCAGTGTAAATAGGCTGCCCTCCATTTCCATCTGGGCATAAATCCCTAGGGGCAATCATGAGTATTAATAAAATTATAGGAAGTATGCACTTGGAGCCTCACTTGCCTGCAGTGCCTATGAGGTGAATCCATGCAATGCACAGCTCAACAAATTCAACCTCAACAAATTCAACCTGGTTGCCTAACGTGGGTATAAGGATTCCATTTTGCTCGTGGCCCAGTCTGGTAGACCATATTTCTGGGAAGGTAGTATCAGTATTTGGATTTGATTTGAATCAAATTACAATTACTCTGGAGCTACTCCAGGTTATACCCCAATATTCATACCGTCTCCACCTTCTCTTCTAGCTCCTCATGGAGTGATCTGGATCAGAGTAGAGGGACTCTCCAGCTGGCAGAGCAGAGGCAGCAGTGCCCTGGGAGACAGGGGAGTGGATTCTACCCCGTCTCTGCTACTTTCTAGCTGATATGGTTTGGCTCTGTATCCCCACCTAAATCTCATGTTGAATTGTAATCCCCAATGTTGAGAGAAGGACCTGGTGGAAGGTGATTGAATCATGGGGGTGAACATCCCCCTTGCTGTTCTTGTGACAGAGTTCTCATGAGATCTGGTTGTTTGAAAGTGTGTAGCACTTCCCTGCTTTGCTGTCTCTCTCTCTCTCTCTCCTTCCTCACTATGTGAAGATTGTGCCTACTTCCCCTTTGCCTTCCATCATGATTGTAAGTTTCCTGAGGTCTCCCCAGCCATGCCTCCTGTATAGCCCGCAGAACTGTGAGTCAACTAAATCTCTTTTCTCCATAAATTACTCAGTCTCAGGTATGTCTTTATAACAGTGTGCGAACAGATTGATAGACTAGCTTTGTGTCATTAGAGAATCGTAATCTTTCTGAGCCTCAGTTTCCTCATCATCTGTAAAATTGAAAGAATAATCCCTACCTCATGGAGTCGAGGTGAGGATTTGATGTAATATGGTGTAATATAATACAGTAAAAGAACCCCTTCCCTTTACTCCCACCTTTAATATTTGAGGACAACTCCTAGCTGGCAAGAGGAGTGGGAGAAGTAGAGTAAATCTTCCGTTAGGCCTCAAGTGTCTCAGACCTCTCAAGACACAAGGACCAGGGCTTCCCTTTGTCTAAGCATCTGGCTGGTGGCAATGAACATTTTATAGATGTAAGTAGTTGCTTTAAGGAATTTCAGCAATGACATAGCTCAGGTCAAAGATCTAAAGAACACGGTGCGCAGACCTGTGCTGAAGCTGTGGCTGGCCACGCTACTTCCTTAATGTAGATGAGCGTTTGTGCAAGACCTCATCCATGGAGGCTGCTGCCTCTTCACAAACCCCACCTTCACCACTGCAGGCTCATGCAGGTGTCAAGTGGCACCAGGAGAGCAAATTTGTTTGGTTAAATGTCTGACCTGACTCATCATTCATAGCTTGACAGGTTTCTGAGCTTGCTTCAGACTTGACTTGAAAGAAAAAGGTGGGAGCTGGCAGAGAGGAAATAGGATCCTTTTATTACAGAACACTTTCCTGAGGGGTTGTTTTCTTGAATGTTAATCCAGACCCAGGTTGTTATTCTAAAGGTGCACTGGAGCCAAACTTCAGGATGGAGCTCAGCTGTTAACCCATTAGTGACTCACCCAATCATGGAGACCCAGGGATTTGTGTGAGGGCTGAGATGCTGCAAGACCTGCTGATTGGGAGCCAAGGATTCTGACTTTTCTCTGCAGACTGAAGGTTCCCTTTCGTCATTTGCCCTTCAGACCTGGAATCCTTGCTTATCAGTGGGAAGTGGCTGTCTGCTGGATCCCATTTGATATCCCTGAGCCTGGGAACTATCTGGTAATGAGTTTCATCTGGAACTAAGTCTGGACCAATATGGATTGTCATTTGCATGGGGTGTATGGTGGCTACACTGAATGCCAAGTGAAATAAATGTGAAAGCAAAAACACAGGCCCCACCAGTGAGGGTCAAGGGATGTTACTCAGCAAGGTTAGCAAACTACAACACACAGGTCAAATCCAGCCTGCTGTCTGTTTTTTATAAATAAAATTTTATTGGAACACAGTCACGCTCATCTTTTTAAATGTATTGCCTATGGCTGCTTTTGTGCTAAAGTAGTAGAGTGCAGTGGCTGTGACAGAGACTGCATGACTGACAAAGCCAAAAATGTTTACTACCTGGCCCTGGGTTAGGAAAATGCTCACCAACCCCTGGGTTAGATGCACCCTTCCAGAAACACAACCCCTTTCCTACTGACCAGCCCTGTGAACATGCTTTCTCTAGCCAGTATCTAACCTGAATGCAGGTAACGGCTTGGCCTCACCTGGTGCTGGGCCCACGGCCCTTCAGAGGCTAGCAAACCAGTGCTTCCACAGAAGGCTCAGGAAGATGGGGTGGAGGGTGTGGTGGTTTTGCTGGGCAGCTCCTCTCTGCTGTTGACCCTCACTGGATTCATCATCTAGGGTATTCTAGTAAGTAATGAAGAAACAAAGAAATTCCTTCGATCAGGGCTATATAAATTTCCTAGGGCTGCTGTAACAAAGTACCACAAACAGACTGACCTAAACAAAAGGAACTTATCATCTCAGCCGGGCGCTGTGGCTCACACCTGTAATCCCAGCACTTTGGGAGGCCGAGGCAGGCAGATCACCTGAGGTCAGGAATTTGAGACCAGCCTGGCCAACATGGTGAAACCCCGTCTCTACTAAAAATACAAAAATTAGCCGGGCATGGTGGTGCATGCCTGTAATTCCCAGCTACTCAGGAGGCTGAGGCCGGAGAATCGCTTGAACCTGGGAGGTGGAGGTTGCAGTGAGCCAAGATTGTGCCATTGCACTCCAGCCCGGGTGACAGAGCGAGACTCCGTCTCAAAAAAGAAAAAAAAAAAAAAAAGAAAGAAATTTATTATCTCACAGTTCTGGAGGCCAAAAGTCCAAAAATCAAGATGTGGGCCGGCCATATTCCCTCTGATAGTGCTAGGGAAGGATCTGCTCCAGGCCCTTCTCCTGGCTCTGGTAGTTCCTTCGTTTACAGATGATGTTGTCTTTGTTTCCATTGTCTTCCCTCTGTCTCTGCATCCAAATTTTCCCCTTTTTTAAGGACTCAGTCACGTTGGATTAGAGCCTACCCCAAACACTTTATCTTAACTAATTACACTTGCAACGATCCTGTTTCCAAATAAGCTCACATTCTGAGGTACTAGGGTTTAGAAGTTCAACATACGAATTTTAGAGGTGGTGGGGGGGCGGCACAATTTAACCTAGAGCAGGAGCTCTGTGTCACTGCAAGGCCTATGTCATACAATAACACGAAAATCTTATGACTGCGATAAAGAGAAAAAAAATCTGTAACATATGGCTCAATAGGTGATTAAACTTCTATTCTGTACAAGCTACCATGCTCCATTCTGACTCATTTAAACTTTATGAGAATGCTTTGCAAATGAGAAAATGAGTCCCAGGGTGTTTAATTTCTCAAACAGTAGAGCAGATTTCAAACCCTGGTCTGCCTGGTTTTGAAACCCTCTCCCTGTTCACTAGGCCAGTAGTTCTCAAACTATTATCCTGGAACCAGTGATATCAGGATCACCTGGCAACTTGTTAGTAATGCAAAGCTTCAGGCCCCACCTCACACATACTGAACCAAAAACTCTGCTACAGTAGCAGAAGGGGACTGTGGCCAAAGTTCTGGAATCCATGAATTGGGCCAGGCCTGAGAGCAGGCAGGTTGATATTTATTAGCTACGTAAGTGCCAGGCACATGGCTGATTGGCTTCATTTAGGCTGTTTTATATGATTGTGGTAGGCAGAAAATGGCATCCCCAAAAGGTCCAAAACCTAATCCCCAGAACCATGAAGTTGTTCGCTTACATGGTAAAAGCGTCTTTGCAGATGTGATGAAATTAAAGATCTTGACATGGGCAGATTATCTTCTGTTCTCTAAGGGGCCAACAAAATCTCAAGGTCTTTATCAAGGAAAGAGGTAGGGAGGAAAGTCAGTTAGAGAATGTGTGAGGATGCTTACACTGGTGGCCTTGAAGATGGAAGTAGGGGCCACAAGCCCAGGAATGGAGACAGCCTCTAGAAGTTGGGAAAGGCAAGGAAATGAATTCTCCCCTAGAGCCTACAGAGAGGGAGAGCTGCCAACACCTTGATTTTATCCCAGTGAAATCCATTTTGGACTTCTGACCTCTGAAACTGTAAGATAATAAATGTGTCATTTTAATCTACTATGTGTGGTAATGTATTCATTTGTTACAGCAGCAACAGGAAACAGATACACTGTATCTGATTGGTTAATGTGTTTCGATCCAGGCAAATATCCAACTTCAAGCTACAAAAGCCAATGCCCGCAGCAGCCTTGTTCCTGGCAACCAGACCTCTCCACTGCTGAATCAGAAAGCTATTAATAGTCCAAAGACCCACCATCCACGGAGGCCAACTTGGCCTTCTCCAACAAGGAAGCTAACAGGTAATAGCGGTTTCAATGACATGGAGTCTAAACCAGTGGGTCTCGGGCTGTGATGTGCATACAAATCACCTGCAAAGCTGATTAGAATGTAGGTTCCGAGGCTGGGCACAGTGGCTCACACCTGTAATCCCAGCACTTTGGGAGGCCGAGGCGGGCAGATCACGAGGTCAGGAGATCGAGACCATCCTGGCTAACACGGTGAAACCCCATCTCTACTAAAAATACAAAAAAATTAGCCGGGTGTGGTGGCAGGTGCCTGTAGTCCCAGCTACTTGGGAGGCTGAGGCAGGAGAATGGCGTGAACCCGGGAGGCAGAGCTTGCAGTGAGCAGAGATCGCGTCACTGCACTCCAGCCTGGGCGACAGAGCGAGACTCTGTCTCCAAAAAAAAAAAAAAAAAAAAAGAATGTAGGTTCCGCTTCAGAAGGCCTGGCATTCTTCATTTCTAACAAGCTCCCACCGGGTGATGTTATTGGCTGTCAGGGGCACGTGCATAGCAATCCATGGATGCCTACTCATCAGAGACCACCACCTCCTCAGAGTCCCTCTGCATTTACGGTGAGGGCTTTCAAAATCGGATGGGTCGTCAGCCTCATCTGGGCGCCTGTCAACAAAGGGTGGACTCCATCCCGGGCCTGCAGAACCAGGAATCTACAAGTCTATTGGGCGCCTCCATTCTGAGGCCAATGGTTTATGCACAGGTGTTTGAACACAACTGCTTGAAATCACAAAAGCAAACAACTCCTCAACAGATCACCTGCACCTCCATTCTGAGTTTGTGCAGAATCAGTGCCATTATCTGAAATATGAAATACTTATCCCCTGATCACTCCTCTTTCCTTCTCATCTTAGGACCTCAAGCACTTCAAAGCCTGAGCGAACCCCCCAGAGAAGGTGACTTGGCCACAGAGGGAGCCCCACAGAGACCCCTGCGAGGCTGAGCAGGGGGACACTGAGCTCCCACTGCAGGGTCAGGGCCAGCTAAACTCTATGGCTTCCTTGCTTTCTGGATCCCAAGCTCTCACCTCCAGCCAGACATTATTAGTGTGAATTCCACCTCCTTTTGCTGGGGAGGGCAAAGTGCAGCAGCCTGCAGGTACAATTTACTCCAGCATGGGCTCATAAAACACTGCAAATGAAACTTCAAAGGCCGTGGGCAGCCACTGCCCATGGGTCCACCTTTCTCCAAACCCTCGTTAGCCGCCCACCCTTGGAGTTCTCCTCCAGGGTGATCTCAGCTCCCTTCCCTACCCCACCCTCCATTAAGGCTTCCATTAAGTAAGCTGGTTTTATGACATCAGCGGTGATTAAACTGACCTGATTTCTCCCAGGCTGGCAGAGTCAAGAGCCCGAGTCAATAGGAAACCAGTTCCAAGGGCCTCAGCTAAGCCACTCAGAGAAAAAAAGACCTGAGCTTTATTCGGAGAGGAAAAAAAAAAAAATGGTTTGCAGCTGCAGCTTACCCCGCATGACACTGCACAGAATCCCAAAGAAATAGAGCGGGAGAGACCCAGCCGTGCCTGTAGCCTGCCCCTCTCTCGGCTTGTGGCTAGGATTAGGGAAATGCTCTGACCTATACACATGGACGGACATTTGCTCAAAAGAGTTGGTATGACTAGCGCTATTTCCCTTGGGGACAGTGGCAGCCTCCTGCCAGGTCATCTTGTTTGCTGGGCTTACTCTGGGATTTGCCAGCCCCATCCTTCCACCTAGGTCTCCTCGGACCCACCACACTGCCTCTGGCTTCTTTTTTCATGCTTTGTCCCACACCTGGAGTAGCTTTTTTTTTTTTTTTTTTGCCTTATCTAGTAAACTCCTACTCATCCCTCAAAACCCTGCTCAGGCTTTGATTCGTCCAAAAATCCTTCCTCCCCTCACCCTCAGCCAGAATTACTTTCATGCATATAATTCCGTTTGTTCTGGCCTCAAAGTGTGGTCCCTGGACTGGAAGCTTCAGAATCATCTGGAAATGTGCTAGAAATGCAGGCTTCCAGGCCTCCCCTACCACTCCTTTACAAGTACACAAGGTTAGTGCTTCCGTGGAACACCCATCTCTATAGCATCCTGTGCTTTTCCCCTTTGGCACTGCTCATAACTGTCATTCTTGGATTCTTTGTTTAATATCTTCCCCCCCACCCCCTCCGCCATAGATGAAGTTCCCCAAGACCCAGATTGTGTTTCTGCTCCTGCATCCTTGGTGCAAGCCAGTGTCTGCAACGTTGTAGGGGCACTTCCCCTCTGGGCTCATCATCCTCAGCTCACGTGCTACTTCATCCTTGCCTGCAAACCTCCAGGTCCTACCCATGGTTTCCTTCCATAAGCATGGGAAGTTGCAGGCAGCAGGGCTCTGGCAGCCTGACCTGACTTGCCAGAGCTTAAGACCTGGCCTGTGTGGGTTAATGATGAAAGCGCTGCCGGGGAGTTTCCACGTGGCTATTTTATACATCCATCTCCAATGCCCAAGTCCCATTGGATGCCCCCTGCTTTCTTTTGGTTCCTGGGCACATAGTGAGTGCTTTCATTCCTGACTGTAGGTTTCCTGACATGATCTGGTCAGAATAGGGGAATTCTTCATGATAGGTGATTCGCTGTACAAAGTAGTGCTTTAGCAGCTACTGTGTGCCAGGCAGATTCCAGGTGCTAAGGACAGAACTTCGAACAAACAGTAAAAACTCCAGCCTCCTGGGGCTTACATTCCACCATATGTCCCTGTATTTGTGTTCAAAGAACAGAGTAATGTGTTGCCAGTAAGTAACATTTTCCTGGACTTTAGAAACTGCATTCCCTGTGAAAGTGAGCGGTGGGTTGCTCTGGAGATGTAGCCTGTGTCTCTGAAAAGTTGTCAAAGTTTTCCCTAAGGATTCTAGGAGTCTATCCTTGAGGTAATACCTCAAGGATTCAGTAAGTCTCTGGTTTCTAGGGTGTGGTATTCACAGTGGTGACAAACATTATTGTAAGAGAATGTTCTACCCTTGAGAATTCATCTGGGGATGGGAAGAAAGCCAAAAAGCAAACTGCTTTGTTCTCTAGTTTAATCTGCCTGTTACATGGTCTCCTAGAAGCCTGTATCCTCCTCAAAGCACTTCATTGTTTATATGACTATTAGTTTTATCTCTTCCCTCCTCTTTCCTCTCTCTCCTCTCCTGGTTGCCTTCTCTCCTCTCCTCCTCCTCCTCCTTCTCCTTCTTCTTCTCCTCTTCTTCATTCTCCTCCTTCTCCTTCTTCTCTTCCTCCTCCTTCTCTTTCTTTCTCCTTCTACTTCCTTTCTCCTTCTCTCCTCCTGTCTCTCTTGTTCACTGATTATTTCTGTCATGCAGCATGTGCCTACACATGCTGGTTTTCTGTAAAATTGGGGGATAAAGGTAGGGAGTGAATCTTGAGATTATCTTTAGACCTGCAATGCTTGTGCATTTGATATTTTTATTTTGGGGCAGAGGAATTTTTTTTTTGGAGATGAAGTCTCGCTTTGTCACCCAGGCTGGGGTACAGTGGTGTGATCTTGGCTCACTGCAACTTCCGCCTTTCAGGCTCAAGCGATTCTTCTGCCTCAGCCTCCCGAGTAGCTGGGATTACAGGCATGTGCTACCATGCCTGGCTAATTTTTGTATTTTTAGTAAAGATGGGGTTTCACCAGTTTGGCCAGGCTAGTCTTGAACTACTGACCTCAAGTGATCCACCTGCCTCAGCCTCCCAAAATGCCAAAATGCTGGGATTACAAGCTTGAGCCACCATGCCTGGCCAGGCAGAAGAATTTTATTTTTGAGATTTATGACCTAATGCAGCCCTTACCAATATTCTTAACACTCTCCTTTTAAGTTTTTGAGTAAGCCTGTTTCATTGCAAGTCATCATTGCCAGCTTCAGGTGTTTGACCCAAAGAAGGACATTTGTATTCCGCTTTGAGCTACGGCTCTACTTAATTAAGTAATCTTAAGTAGATGCTCCTGCCTCACAACGCCTCCAAGCATCTTCCTTGTAAAAGGAGTTGATTGGTCTGTGTGATTCCTTAGGCCTCTCCAGCTCTACAGCCCATCCCCATTCAGCCAGAGGACATGGCGCTTCTTCGAGGTCTCTGCCAGGACATTAGTAGGCAGTGGAAATCTTCCACCAAAATTCAAGGGGGATTTTGAATATCAGAAGATGGAAAATGAGAATCAATCCATCAAATTTATTATTTGTTATTAATTAAGGGTGAAAGAAAAGAGTGAAAGTACTGACCAATATGCATCTGTGATTTCAATCGGCCATGTTGTCACAGTCTTCTGTTTCTGTGGAAAATTAAGATTTGCCTTTATGTCAGCTGCTGGGTACTTGGGCAGACAATGTTGTAGAAGGAGAAAAGTACAGCTGTTTTGGTCAGTGCAGGTTTGAATAATGACACCTCTGTTCACTACCTAGTGATCTTGACCCGGCTTCTCTAAGCCTCAGTCTCCTCATCTGTAAAATAGAAAGAATACCTATCTTATTGTGACTATTATTAAAGAAATGAAATTGTGTATGTAAAATGCTTGGCACACAGAAAGCACTCAAGAAAAGCTAACTTATGGCTGGGTGTGGTGGCTCATGCCTATAATCCCAGCACTTTGGGAGGCCAAGGCGGGTGATCATCTGAGGTCATGAGTTTGAGACCAGCCTGGCCAACATGGTGAAACCCTGTCTCTACTAAAAACACACAAAAAAATTAGCCAGGCATGGTGGTGTGTGTCTGTAATCCCAGGTACTCGGGAGGCTGAGATAGGAGAATCACTTGAACCCAGGAAGGGGAGGCTGCAGTGAGCTGAGATCATGCCACTGCACTACAGCCTGGGCAATAGAGCAAGACTGTGTCACAAACAAACAAACAAACAAACAAACAAACAAACAAAGAAAAAACAAAAAAAAAAAAAAGAAAAGCTAACATTTCTACTGACTCTTCCTAGCTGATTTGTGAAAACAAGGTGATGGGCCAATTTGGAGAAAAATATGGCTAGACGCTGGTGACCTGACTTCACTTAGCCAAGTCTTTTATTCACTGGCCATATTGTCATCATCTTACTTGTGTTCCAGAACTGGTTAATTGTTACAGTATAGTCCCAGAGTTTTGAAGGAAAAAAGTGGGAAACTTGCTGCAAAGGCAGCCAGATCTGGCCCCACTCTCCAGCTCCCTGCGGTATTTTAAGTCAGCATCTCAGATGAGGATGATGGTCACCATCCTATCACCATTTACCATGTTCCTACATAGGCACTGTCTCATTTCATTCTCAGCCATAGCAACTCTGTGGGATGGTGGATTACATGTTGTCATCTGGTGAGGAAATTGAAACTCAAGGAAGTCAGATGACTAGCCCCCATTCACACTGCTAATCTGTGGATGGAGAAAGAGTTGAACACAGCTCATGACTCTAGATCCAAAGAGTCTTTTTGCCACTTCATGTTGTCAGGCATAAAATAATGATTCTGTCTTATTTCTGAATATTTAACTTATACGTAATTTCACTCTCACGTTTTCACTTCCTTACAGAATATCTGCTTCTTTCAAGAAGTATTTTAAAGATCAATGCTGTCATATTCATTTATTTTACTGTAGATCAAATTCTATGGTAACAAATAAGATTACCAGAAATCCCCAGGTATGTCTACATACGTATATATGTATGTGCGTATGCACATGCATATACATCTTTTTCTTTCGAAATGCTCTATCCAATAGCCCAGAAATACATCCAATTTAAAAGAAAAATAAATGCATTCAATTTAAAATCCCAAATGAACTTGCTCAATTTTGGGGGGAGCGGGGTTGTGTTGAAATTTAATTTCTGTGCTATTTGGGATTCATGCTACTTCTCAGAAGAGACACAGTTTTCCAGTAGAGATAAACGACCTCTTCCAAGAACAATGGAAATGAAAAAGGGGTGGGGGTGGGGTGGGGAGTGCTGTGGGGAGAGGGGCAGGAACCACAGATGAATTGAAAAGAGAAGAGTTATAAGCAGGTTGGCTTCCTTTAAAAAGATGGGATAGGGTCTCCAAAAAATAGATAAAATAAAAAGTTAGGCTATCTATTGGACTATCCTTCAAAGAGCGGCTGTGACTTAGTGTAAAAGCAGATTTTTAAAAAATATAAATACAGTGAGTCACAAAATTCTCTCACCAAAACCAAGATATGAAAAAAAAAAAAAAAAAAAGAGTAGCTTCTATTTTCTTCAAAACTGCTCTGAGCTTTGTGTAAGCCTCACTCCCTGGGGAATCCAGGAAAACTTAGAATTGCCAAGAAGCAATATTCTGATCTCTTCTGATTTAAAGTCTCCTTTCCATTTAACCATTCAGTCTATTCTACTGGGTATCATCTGGTGGGGTATAAGAAGTCTCTTTAGATAAATAATGTTTTCAGAGCATGCCTTTTTCTTTCCTTTCCCAGGATGGTGCATACCATGGGGGATGAGGGGGTCTCTTCCCTCATACTGTGTCTGGACAGACCAGCTCCTTGGACTAGTGACTGCTGAGTGAGCCTGGTTCTGTCTGGCTTCTTGAGAAGCCACATGTGCTGACCCTACTGCTGGAGCCCATAGTCCTGATCATTTCTCCTGGCTCACTGTGGCCTCTCTTGCCACTCCCAAGTTTTTGCTGGTCCACTTGTTTCCTCAGAAGCTCTGGGTCCTCTCTCAGGGACATGAGGGCTCCTTCGGTTGTGAGTAACAGGAAATATGGCCTTGGACTCATCCATTCATTGCCTTCCATCACCTCCACATCATTACTCTTCAATGGTGTTAAACATGTCCTCAAACTAAAGCCTACAACCTCCTTGCATGAGTCCTGGAGAAATTCTCATCCATTGTCTCATCCCAGTATCTTTTATCTCCCCCAGAGAGTGGATGTTTCAGAAGCATCCCACCCTCGTCTTGAGTTTTCTTCCCTGAGCTGCTGTCTCTGACCTACTTTCTTTACCACCATCTCCCCTTTTCTCCCCGTCTTGGCTCATAAGTGAATGGGGTATTTTCTCTGCACTGGGAAAGAAACTAGATCAGAGTCTTCTAAGCTTGAATCTGATATGTATTGGGAGTTAAGGAAATTCAGACTGGTCTTCAAGATTACTGTCTTGATCACTAAATGTCTTTTGAATCTCAAAAACTGCATGTTCTTTTCTTTGAATTCATGCTGATAATCTTAAACCTGAGACAAATAGATGTCTATGGCAGAAATTTGAGGAAAAGCAGTATATTAATGAATTTTTTTAAATTACAAAAAATTAAATTAAAAATAGAAGAATATGTTCTTATTACAAATATTCAACAACACAAACATATATAGTAAAAAGAAAAATTCTGTCTTGCCTTACACCCCATCCTACCATCATAACACCCCATCCTACCATCATACTTTCCCCTCCAGATATAACCACTATTAACAGTTTAGGGTATACCCTTCCAGATTATTTTCTATATGTTTATATACATATGTATGTGAAAACTAAACAAAGGTGTAGTTTTGCTTCTATTTTTAGTGAAGTGACAATGACACATAGTCTTCTTTTACTTAACAATATGCTTTGTAACTCATTCCCTATCAGTAGGTATCAGTCAACTTCACTTTTAAAAACTGATGCGCGGTAATCCATAGCATGGATGGACCATTATTTAGTCAACCATTTTCATGATGTTACATTTACATTATCTTACAAATTTTGGCTTTTATAAACGGTGACACCCTTGTTTACATCTCCTTGTACAGTAGTTCAAGCATTGCAGACATGTTTGCTTCATAAGAACCTAATGTGGAAAGTGATGGCATTCCATATCTGTCCTTTGACCGCCTGTAAACATGAAAAACAATGCTGTCAGGAGCGCCATTGCCAGAAGCTGAGCTTCTGCTTTAATTTTGGTCATTATTCTTCATTTTTATCACTTAATCAGCTCCCCTGAAATGGCAGAGTTTTCAACTTAAATTTTTCTTCTTTAAAAACTTCCTTTTCTTTTTTTTTAGAGATGGCATCTTGCTATGTTGCCCAGGATGGTCTTGAACTCCTGAGCTCAAGTGATCCTCCTGCCTTGGCCTCCCAGAGTGCTAGGATTACAGGATGAGCCACCGCACCCAGCCATCAACTTATATTTTTCTCAATCAAAAAGTACCACAGTATAGATAGAATAAGGCAAATTCCATGTGTTAATCAATATTTATCGGTATGGACCTGTTTTTAGTATCATTATTGCAGAGAATAAAGTTGAAACTTCCAGTGCATCATCCTCAAAACTGCAGAGTGGTCTTTTAGTGGGTCGCAGAGTCATGGCAGTGGGTTCTCTCAGTGGTGGTCATGCAGGACAGCAGCATGCCCAAGTTACTGCCATTGTGATGAAGACATGAAATGCTTGCTTCCCTGCACTGTACAGGGCCTCAGTGGAGAACAAGCTTGTGGCTGCAGGCACAGCACAGCTCAGGTGCCAGTTGTCTTGACACGGGTTTGTCGCTACCCAGTTTAGTGATTTGCTACTGGGGAGACTTCATGCCCTCCTTTCTGCTTCCATTGCCTTTACCACCTCCAGCTAAACTATATTCTTTCTCTCCTAGGTCACTGGATAGATGGTCCCTTTGGATCATGTGCTCATCACTGGTCCAGTCAGCTGTGATCAGAGGAGCAAGACTGTGAGATAAGGCTTGAAACCTAAGGAATTTCAAAGAGGGGGCCATGATGGGCATTCAGCGGCGTCTCAGGAGGGGGCAGAGTAACTAGCAGGTGCTTTGCATGCTGGTCTGGTGTGTCTGGAAAAGGCATCCCGCTAAAACATTTGTCAGGAAACTTCTCATCAGCATTTCCAGCATGCAGGAGCAACCGAGAGAGCCACTTAGATACCATCTGATTATAATGTGTTTCTCAGAGAAATAAATAGCCCAAATGGAAGCACACTTCTGGTTGTCAATTTTTTACAAACACCCTGGAACTCAATGACAGTTCTCGAGGATCGATATGGTCTGGTGACAGTGAATTGATTGTTCCAGCAGAGATCTTTAATGAGATTGTTCACACTATTCAGGCACCACCATCTCCAGCAGATTACAATGACAATGGCGGGGCCTTGTGAATATAGAAAGCAAAGCAGCCTTCCTGCTCATTTCTTTTTGAAAGCACTAACCCCTAGCAGCAAGGCCTTCTTGTTAATTAGTTGTTAATTATTGGGACAACTCGTGAAATGTTTATTAAAGAGCTGGTCCAGTGGCAAAGAAAAGAACCCAGGGCAAGAGACTGAATTGAAGGGTAATAAAAGGAACGAATACGCTTTTACACAGTTCACTGGCACCAAGGAAATTCTAGCAACTCACTCTTCTGGTGCAAGAGGAGAGGTACTGTAGAAATGCATAGCAAACAAACTAGAATGGATGAAAATGTAACAGACACATAGAGCTAGAAGGAACCTCTATAATCATCTTCCCTTATTTTACAGATTGGGAAACCCAGGTAACAGTGCATAGATGAATTGCCTAAGGTTCTGCTTCTAGTTGGTGTCCTGTGAATCAGTTCAGCCTAGAGAACTCATCACTACCAGGCCCAGTTGAAGGTGAGTGGTGGGGCATTTGGCTTAGACCTCCCATTAAAAAGAGGCTCTATTCTGGTGTTTTTTCTTTATCCTCAAATGACATGTATGGTCTATGATGTATATGGTCAAAGCAACACACTTACAGGCTATGACATACATGATCAAAGCAATAAACCCACAGATTTAGATTGTCTTTCATGTAACTTTTAACCTATATCCCATGACTGTATAACCAGACTACACCACCTTTGAAACATTATAAATGAATACTTCAAAAACAAATTCCATTATTGTGTGAACAATTATATTGTGTTGTCTACTTATTCTTTTTTTTTTTTGCTATGAAAAGTTAATTTGTTATGTGTATATTTACAATATACCATAGTTTCTGTTATCTTGTTTTGGCATTTAAAATTTTTTTATCTTCTCTTCATTTAAAAAAAATATTCTAAAATCTACAAAAATAGAAGCAGCCCAGGCTTCTCGAAACTCTCAGGGCTCTTGTTCACTGCTCTATATGCTCTCATTGTAGCATGTCACTTTCATAAGTAATTTAAGTTGCCACAATCAGGTTGTAGCTTTCATGATGTTACATTAACATTATCTTACAACTTTTGGCTTTTATAAAGGATGACTATTTTTTTTTAAAAGTAGGAGATTCTGTGTTGCACATCTGTAAAGCTGTCATAGGAACCCAGAACTTTGCTACCCATCTCCTGGGAGGTGTAGACAACCTGGACACCAGTCCTGGTAAATTCTTAGGGAAGAGCAGTTAGTGTTTTCATTCTCTATACTAGCCACACCGATTTATTTGGGTGGCTCTGAAATATGCCTTCAAGTTCATTCTTATGCACAATCATCTTTTAACTTAATACAGTTACTTAATATAGTTGACTCAGTATAGTAAACTTAATACAGTTAATTTAATATAGTTTACCTGCAATATAGCAGGTAAAAAAATCAGAGTAGGGGTAAATAAAGTAAAGCATTTTTATTCTCCCTTGAGGAGTTGCTGTAAAATGTTATCTTTTCATTCCTGCTTTCTGCTTTCAGAAGTGATTTGGAAAGTATTGCTGGATGATGCCACTTTTATACTGAAACTATGTAGGTTCTATGCAATCTATGATAATTGAAGAAAAAGATAGATTCTGTTCCTTAGGAAACCCTTCAGTCCCTTACACTGGCCCTGTTACGTAATGCCAGGCGTGCAGTCTTACCTGATGCAGCTAGTACTTCTCTCTGTCTCATTCCTCTCCCAAGTCACACTGTAGTCTCAATGGTTCTCAAACTTTAGTCTGCATGAGATCACCTTGCAAACTGGTATAAAATGTGGAACCCAGCCTCTCTCGCAGAGATTCTGATTCATTAGATGTGGGGCAGGGCCGAGGAATCTGCATTTTTAAGAAACACTGCATTTTAGTGTTAGGCATTTTAGAAGCACCCTTGGGAAACTCTGATCTGCCCGCATTTTCTTACCAGTCCCTTGACTGGTAAGTCCCTTGACATGGATGAATGTTTTTGCACCCATCCAAGGGACCTGGTAAGAAGCATCTGAATTACAGTCTTTATCTGTTTATTTGGGTGACTCACTCCTGGGATCCCTGGGTAGATGCCCCTCCTCACTTAGCCTGACTCCCAGGACCTGCCTCCACTCCCCTTGCCTCTGGCAGGGAGAACAAAAGGAGCCTGGAGAAGGGCAGACCCCCAGCAGCATAATGCCTACCAGTGGGACCTTCCTTCTAGGCTCACTGCATTGCCTATGAATATTTTTTTAGAATAGATTTAGAAAAAACCCAGGCCATTTGGGGCCAGTTCTGGTGATTCTGGTTTATGATCAAGTGGGAGAATTACTGTTCAGGATCAAGCTACATATAACTATAACACACATCACAGCTGGCATTCTGGCTTGGGTCATAAATGCATCCATGGCATTAGATGCAGCGTTTCAAAAATACTCTCTGCAGTGATGGTAGATATCACAGCCAGGCTTCCCTGAATGAACTCACAGGTTGCTTACAACTTGCTCTTGTTCCAACCAGTTGGGCAGCCATTTTTATTGGCTGAGTGTCTCATTGATTCATTGGTACTCTGCTATGCCAGTTGTTAAATACTTGTACTACTGGAATTAATATATAATTTTTCTCCTGAAGGACAAAACTCCTGTGAATATCTCAATTCAGAATGTTTCTTAAAAATCTAATCTTGTGAACTAATAGTCAATCTTTGCAAATGACATAAGTCATATGACTCACATTCTAAGTGAAAATCTACTTTAAGCCAGGTTAATATTCGTCCTACATTTATTCCAGGTATTAGCTTATATAAGCATGAAATCTCTATGCTGTTTTGTCTACTGTTGCAAGCATTCACTTCCAAAGTATGCATAAGGTTGGAAATTTAATACTCCCAATACTCCAGCAAAAAGATGCCTTTAACTTTCTTGGCCACATCTTTAGCTTGGTTTCCTACAGATGGTACTCTGCTGATTCATTTCCTGATGGTGCACTCAAGTTGATTGTTTTATTCTTTCGAAGAATGTTATAAATTGCAGTTTGCTTAGAGCTGAATGATGATGGGGTGGGCTGGGGTTTACAGTTGAGAAGCACCACTTTAGCTTATAATAAGACGCATATAATTTCAATTCACGAAATAGGCTAGGGAAGTATTTATAAATAATTATATGTCTGGATGTGTTTGTATATATAGTTACATTTATTTTTAAGCATACATAGAATTTAAATTAAATATAAAAATATTCATACATATAGTAATGCAAAAAACCACTATACCATTAAAAAATTTTTAACTTAAGTTCCAATTCTGGGGATACAAGGAGTGGTCAATTCTCAGTTATCACCACACCTGACTTATCAGTAGAACACTAGATACAACTGATACATCCTTCCTTCATTTTGCCGCCAGACATTACTTGCAGTTGGCTTTCCTTCTGCCTCTGGAACTGCACCATCTATTAGTCACCTTTGCTTGTTCCTTCTCTTTTGACCAACCTCTGAGCATCAGAGTGAGGAGGGTTTAATCTTTGGACCTTATATGTAGCTATACTCACTTCCTAAAATTTCAGACTTGTGTGTCCAATTACCTAGTTAAGTTTCCATTTGGATGTCTAACAAACATCTGCTGAGTGTGTCCAAGGCAGAACTCTTAATTTATTACCCCTCATCCCAACCTCACCACTCCTATTGTTTTTCCCATCATAATAAAAGGCAATTTCTTTATTCTCCTTGTTTAGGCCAAATCCTCAAAGTTATATTTGACTGTTCTTCTTTTCTCATACTCCGTATTCAATCTGTCAGCAAATCCCATTTTCCTTTGAAAGGGCTCTTCCTTTGAAATATAATCTGCCAACCTCACCACCTCCTTCACTTTCCTGGTCCAAGGCTCTGTAATCCCTCTACTGTATTATTGCCATGGCCTAATTACTGGACTTCCTATCTCTCGTCTCTCTTAGACTTTTCTCAGCACAACGACCAGACTGATCCTCTTTTTTTCTTTTTTGACAGAGTCTTGCTCCGTTGCTCAGGCTGGCGCGATCTCGGCTCACTGCAAGCTCCGCCTCCCGGGTTCGCACCATTCTCCTGCCTCAGCCTCCCGAGTAGCTGGGACTACAGGCGCCGCCATCACGCCTGGCTAATTTTTTGTATTTTTAGCAGAGACGGGGTTTCACCGTGTTAGCCAGGATGGTCTGGATCTCCTGACCTCGTGATCCGCCCACCTCGATCCTCTTAAATTTTAAGTCCAAACATGTCACGTTTTTGCTCAAAACCCTCCAATCGTTTCCCAAATCATTCAGCACAAAAACCAAAGTCCCTCTAATTACTTATAATACTCTCCCCCAACCTACCATCCCTAACCTCATCACTAATACTCTTATACTTAATCATCTGCTACAGCCTACAACTTCCTCTGCTGTTCTCAAACATCCCAAAGATTTTGTCACCTGAAGGTCTTTGCATGTTCTGCCTCCTTGTCCTGAAAAGCTTTTCCCCAAGTACCATTTTGTCTCTGCCTTCAGATTTTTGATCAAATGTCACCTTGTTCCCAAAGTTTTCTCTGACCATGCCATTTAAAGTACGATGCTCTACTCCACCCCCTGCAATCTCAATGCCTCTGTCCTGCTTTAGTTTTCCTTTGTAGCTGTTATCATCAACTGACATAGAGTTTGCTTATGTATTTTGTCGTTTTCTGTCTCCTCACATTAGGAACTAGGGTTCGTGAGAGTGGGGGTTTTGTAGGCTTTGGAAATTAGTATTTCTTTAGCAACAAGAACAGTGTATATGGCAGATACTCAATAAATCCTTGCTTTAAAAAGTAACAGTGTGTCATGATAAAAATACATAGGCACATGAATGAAATATAAACACAATGGTATCCATCTCCAATATGTTCTCCAATGATCTTTACCTGCTGCTAAAGAATTAGTGTAGTCCTCCTCTCCATTGTATCAGGGTTAATCTGTGTAACCAATAGATTATGTAATGTTGTGTGACCTGTGAGGCTAGATTGTAAAAAATAGTACAGTTTCTATTTTGTTCTCTTGGATCACTGACTCTGAGGGAAGCCAGTGACAATGGGGACACTCAGCAGCCCTGTGGAGTGGGTCATGAGGCATGTAATTAAGACTTCCATCCAGCCAATAGCATTTTGCCAGCCATGTGAGTGAGTCATGCTGGAAATGGATTTGCCAGCCCCAGTAAGCTTCAAATGGTTACAGATCTGGCCAACATCTTAACTACAACTTAACCAGAGACTCCAAGCCAGGACCACCAAGATAAGCTGTTCCCAAATTCCTAACACAGAGATTGTATGAGATTAAAAAGAAGTTTATTGTTGCTCTAAGCCAGTAATTTTGACTAAATTTGTTATACAGAAATAGTAATTAATATGGATTTTTGTACCTAAATTTTATACCTGGAATGCTGTAACAAAAATCAAAATGTGGGAGAAGCTTTGGAATTCTTAGGATCCAGAAGAATTTTAAGGAGAACATTAAGTAAAAAACTGAAGGACTTTGAAGAGACTGATAGCAGAAACCCAGTGTTCTTTGAAGAGGCTGCCATTAAAAGCTTAATGAAAAGTAAGAAAAATGTTATTGGCCATGAAAGAAAGGGAATCCTTGTTATGTAGTGGGAAAAAGTTTAGCAGTGCTGTCACCTGTGATAATATTAAAAGAAGGAAATTCACCTATTGAATTGGTGAATCTAACTAAGGAGATTTCCAGGCAGAGTACTGAAGGTGCCCCCTGGTTAAGTCTTGCTTCAAAATGTGAGTGGAGACAAATAAGCTAAAATAATAGCTCTTAATTTAAAGTAAAACCCACGAATTTCTGGATTTGAAAATTTCTAGCCTTTCTGGATGTCAACTGATACTAACATATAGCAACGACTTCTGGGCAAAGATGAAACCCTTTTTTTTTTCTCAGGGAATCATGGTATAAAGATGAAACATACAATGTGACTGTAAAATACTGTGTTGAAGATTCAGAAATATCCAAGACAGTGTCTCCTTAGAGAATTGTTGAGTCAAACAACAGGGCTTCTAACAAGCTTAAGGGTGATATCCCTGAGCAGTCCCGGCAGAAGCCCAAGATATAGAAATGCTTATCTCAAAAAGATTTGTAAATGCGGCCTTTGACTAATGTAGTAAGCATCAATAATATTTAAAGGAGATCCACAAAATTTTAAAAGAATAGTATTAGCAAAACTATCTCTAGCATGAACTAAAAGAGACAGGAACCATGGAGAATTATTCTCAGGACTTCACTCCCAATCAAGGAACTACCAGAACATGTGCTGACAAATTTCAGAATTGTTATGTGCCAGGGACTCCTGTGTGACTCTCTTTCTCTCCTACATGGTTATTTTATTCCTAGGCTACCATTGTAGATTGAGTTTGTTGGAGAAGCATATAACTTATTTCTTTAGTTCACAGGCTTTCAGATCAAGAGTAACTCTGCTCAAATAATTGGACTTAAAAAGCCTCATTTGCACATGGACCTGATTTGGATAATGAGCGTCTGGACTTTGAGCTGATGCTCTGATGAGATGAGAGTTTTGGAAAGCTTGAAAGGGGATGGGTATATTTTGCATGTTAGAGTGCATAAATCATTGACAGCCAGAAGGTGGACAGTGATAGGTAATCTCTGATGGCCATCAGTGATTCTTTCTTCCTAGAAATTATGCTCTGTGTTGTCAGCCTTCTTCCAAAATGAATGGGGCTTAACTATGTAACTAATGGGACATTTTTAAAGGATGGTATGTGACTTCAGTGGCTAAGTTTTTAAAAATTTGTGGCTTCTACAGGGATGCCCTCTCTCACCACTCATTCAACATAGTGTTGGAAGTTCTGGCCAGGGCAATCGGGCAGGAGAAAGAAATAAAGGGTATTCAATCAGGAAAAGAGGAAGTCAAACTGTACCTGTTTGCAGATGACATGATTGTATATTTAGAAAACCCCATCATCTCAGCCTAAAATCTCCTTAAGCTGATAAGCATCTTCAGCAAAGTCTCGGGATACAAAATCAGTGTGCAAAAACCACAAGCATTCCTATACACCGATAACAGACAAACAGACAGCCAAATCATGAGTGAACTCTCATTCACAATTGCTTCAAAAAGAATAAAATACCTAGGAATCCAACTTACAAGGGATGTGAAGGACCTCTTCAAGGAGAACTACAAACCACTGCTCAATGAAATAAAAGATGACACAAACAAATGGAAGAACATTCCATGCTCATGGGCAGGAAGAATCAATATTGTGAAAATGGCCATACTGCCCAAGGTAATTTATAGATTCAATGCCATCCCCATCAAGCTACCAATGACTTTCTTCACAGGATTGGAAAAAACTACTTTAAAGTTCATATGGAACCAAAAAAGAGCCCACATTGCCAAGACAATCCTAAGCCAAAGAACAAAGCTGGAGGCATCACACTACCTGACTTTAAACTATACTACAAGGCTACAGTAACCAAAACAGCATGGTACTGGTACCAAAACAGAGATATAGACCAATGGAACAGAACAGAGCCCTCAGAAATAATACCACACATCTACAACCATCTGATCTTTGACAAACCTGACAAAAACAAGAAATGTGGAAAGGATTCCTTATTTAATAAATGGTGCTGGGAAAACTGGCTAGCCATATGGAGAAAGCTGAAACTGGATCCCTTCCTTACACCTTATACAAAAATTAAGATGGATTAATACAAAAATTCAAGATGGATTAAAGACTTAAATGTTAGACCTAAAACCATAAAAACCCTAGAAGAAAACCTAGGTAATACCATTCAGGACATAGGCATGGGCAAGGATTTCATGACTAAAACACCAAAAGCAATGGCAACAAAAGCCAAAATTGACAAATGGGATCTAATTAAACTAAAGAGCTTCTGCACAGCAAAAGAAACTACCATGAGAGTGCTCAGGCAACCTACAGAACGGGAGAAAATTTTTACAATCTACCCATCTGATGAAGGGCTAATATCCAGAATCTACAAAGAACGTAAACAAGTTTACAAGAAAAAAATCAAACAACCCCATCAAAAAGTGGGTGAAGGATATGAACAGACACCTCTCAAAAGAAGACATTTATGCAGCCAAGAGACAAATGAAAAAATGCTCATCATCACTGGTCATCAGAGAAATGCAAATCAAAACCACAATGAGATACCATCTCACACCAGTTAGAATGGTGATCATTAAAAAGTCAGGAAACAATAGGTGCTGGAGATGATGTGGAGAAATAGGAACACTTTTACACTATTGGTGGGACTGTAAACTAGTTCAACTAGCCATCTTTGAAAACAATCTACTACAAGTAGAATTTGCCCCATTCTCACCTTTTAATTAGTAGATTATCACGTCATCATAATCATTGTTTTGTACTAAGACAAATTATGAAATTAAAACCAAATCACTTTAAAGAAATACTTAGCATTTTGAGGAACACATTTATGATTAACATATCACTTTTTTCCGGCTTTGGCTTAAAGCAAGTTACATAGTTGGGATTCTATTGGATTCTTTCTTGCTCCCTGGTTCCAAAAGACACCATAGTAATACTCCATACTCTTATAGCTTTAGGCTACTTGCTGTAAGAGATAAAAAACTGTTTTCCCACTTTCAAATCACTCACCACTCTCAGTACTTTACTTCTGACACCAGATATATGGGGAGTTTTCCCCACACACTAAGAAATTCTCCAGTGAGCACTAACTGGGTTTCCTACAATTTAACTCAATCCTGACACTATGTATCTGGAGTTAGGGTCAGAACCCACAGGTAAAGGGCTCAGTCCTGTAAGAGTGCCCCCCACCCCTCAAAGACATCAATCACACATAATAAGTTGTCACATATACTTCTGACTGAACAGTTATAAATCAGGGTTCCCATATCCTGTTCTCATATTTGAAGAATTTGTTAGAATGACTCATGGAACTCAGAGAAATACTTACACTTACTGGTTAATTATAAAGGATATTACAAATGATACAGAGGAACAGCCAGATGAAGAGGTATATAGAACAAGGTATGAGGGAAGGGGTGAGGAGTTTCCATACTGTCTCTGAGGGCACCATCCTCCAGGCACCTCCATGTGTTTAACAATCCAGACATTCTCTACATTCTGTCCTTTTTTTTTTGAGATGGAGTCTCGCTCTGTTGCCCAGGCTGGAGTGCAGTGGTGCAATCTCGGTTCACTGTAAGCTCTGCCTCCCAGGTTCACGCCATTCTCCTGCCTCAGCCTCCCGAGTAGCTAGGACTACAGGTGTCCACCACCACACCCGGCTAATTTTTTGTATATATATATATTTTTTAATAGAGAAGGGTTTTCACCATGTTAGCCAGATGATCTCGATCTCCTGACCTTCTGATCTGCCCATCTCACCTTCCCAAAGTGCTGGGATTACAGGCGTGAGTCACTGTGCCTGGCCTGTCCTTCTGTTTTTTTATGAAGGCTTCATTATGCAGGCATGACTGATTACCATTGGCCATTGGTAATTAAGTCAATCTTCAGCCCTTCTTCCCTCCCTGAAAATTAGGGTGGGGTGGGGCTGAAAGTTCCAACCCTCAAATCACATGGTTTGTTCCCCTGGCAATCAGCCCTGATCCTGAGGTGATCCTGAAGCCCACTGAGTTGCCTCATTAGAACAAAAGATGCTCCTATCAAAAGATGCTCCTAAAAGGGATTTAGGAACTCTGCACTAGATGCTTCTATCACTCAGAGAATTACAAAGTTCTTAGGAGCTCTATGGCAGAAGCCAGGGTCAAAGACAAAATATTTAACAAAAGATTCTCCTAGCATTCCTATCTAAAAAGACTTTAAGTGCTCTACATCAGGAAGTGGGTGCAAAGACCAGTATATATATTTCCTATCATTTTCACATTCGCCTTTAATTAGAATTCTGTATTGCAGAAATTCACACACATACATATGCTCACTATGCTGATATATGTAGAGTCCAATGAGAATAACAATAATTTCAGAAATGTCTGATTGCCAAAATCAGATACTATTTTTCTTAGACTTCAAAAATAGCATTGCCATGATAATCTCTCTTTTCAAAGCATAGCTCTCATGCATTTTGCAAAGTTATTGGTGATCCTTAAACAATCATTAAGTAAGTGACTGAATCTAATGCTAGGTAAATATTTGTTGTTTAGAGTAAGATTGTGGAATAGAAATATCCAGCACTCATTCCCTCACATAAACATCAATTTGAGCAACCAATCATGCATGAAAATATCTTCACAAGATCTAAGAAACCCAGCTGAGAGACTACAGCACACTGCTGAAGCACAGAAATAAGAAAAATGCATTGAAGAGGGTAGGAAGGACATTTTCACATAAACTGCACCACCCCTTCTCTAAGCCCATGCAGCACAGTGCAGAGAGAGATTCCCTCCACGTGGAGGAATAAGCATGAATAAGCACCCAATTTTTCCATGGACTCTAGCACCAGGCCTGTCTCAGTGGACTCTAATACCAGGTCAGCTCCTGCAACCCCTGGCTCTAGGCTCACCCTGAAGACCCAGGCTCTAGGACAACCCTAGCATCAGGCCAGCCCCCTGATGCAGATTTCAGCAGACCCAGAGCCCAGGGTTGCCCTAGTAGACTTTGCAACCACGCCATTTCTTACAGACTCAAAACCAGGTTTACCCCTAAGGACCCAGGCACTAGGCCTACCTCAGCACTAAGTTGTCTTCTGCAGACCCTCAGGGCCACCCTCATGGGTCTAGTCACTAGGCCCACTCCAGTAGGTCCCAGTGCCAGGTTGGCTCCTGTGGACCCAGGCACCAGGACAGCCCACCTGAGGACTCCAACAGCAAGTACTCCCATAGACCCCACCAGCTGGCCTACCAAGAATTTCTGGACAGGTTAACTGGTGAAGAGTTTTTTATGCCAAAGTCAGTCTGTAAGTATTGGAAGAGATGCCTATTTCTTCAAATACATAGACACCAATACAAGGCCATAAGGATCATGGATTCTCAGGGAAACATGACACCACTAAAGGAACAAAGTAAAGCACCAGTGATGTAGAACTACAAACTGCCTGACAAAGATTGCAAAATATTTATTTTTTAAAAGCTTAGTGAGCAATAAGGGAACACAAATAAATAGGTAAACAAAATCAGAAAAACAATATATATACATAATGAAAAGTTCAACAAAAAGATAGAAATCATTTTTTAAAGTACCAAACAAAAATCCTGGAACTGAAGAATACAATGACTGAATTAACAAATTTCATAGACAGCTTCAACAGCAGACTCAGTTAAGCAGAAGAAAGAATTAGTGACCTGTAAAGGAGTTCATTAGAAATTATGTAGTCAAAGGAACAAAAAGAAAAAGAATAAAGATGTGTGAAGAAAGTCTATAGGACTTATGGGACACTGCCAAGTAAATCAATAAACACATTATGGTAGTCAAAAAAAGAAGCAGAGAAAGAGGAAGGGGAAGAAAGCTTATTTAAAGAAGTAATGATAGAAAACTTCTCAAATCTGGAGAAGAAAACGAACCTACAAATCCATGAAGCCCAAAGAACCCCAAGTAAATTAAGCAGAAAGAGATCTTCACCAAGACACATTATAATTAAATTCTCAAAAGTCAAAGACAAGGAGAGAATTTTGAAAGCACCAGTAGAAAAACAACTTGTTACATACAAAGGAACCCACACACAACTATCAGCAGAAATCTTGCAAGCCAGGAGAAAGCGGGATAATATATTCAAAGTCCTAAAAGAACAAAAAAGCTGTCAATCAAGAATACTATATCTAGCAAAGCTATCCTTCAGCAATAAAAAAGAGATAAAGACTTTCCTATACCAACAACAACAACAACAAAAACACCTGAAGGAGTTTATTATTACTACACCTACTTTACAGGAAAAGCTACAGAGAATTCTTCAAGTTAAAATAAAAGGAGACTACCACCAGGAAAAACATGAAAGAATAAAACACTGTAAAGGTAAAAAAACAAAAAAAAAAGTCAAATCCAGAATATTCTAATATCATATAGGCGGTATGTAAATCACTTTTAACTCTAGTATAAAAGTTAAAAAGCAAAAGTATTAAAAATAACAAAAGCTGCAATAATGTATTGATGAACACATAAATATCAAAGATGTAAATTGTGACTTCAAAAACAAAGTGTAGGAAGAGAAGTTGAAGTGTAGAGAGTTCTTGTATGCAGTAAAAGTTAAGTTGTTATCAACTTTAAAAAGACTGTTGTAACTATAAGATATTTTATGCAAGCATCATGATAACCATAAAGAAAAAATCTGTAATAGATGTGCAAAAAAATAAAGAAAAGGAATCAAAACATATCCCTACAAAATTTTCTCAAATCACAAGGGAAGACAGCAAGACAGGAAGAAAGCAACAAAGAAACTACAAAACAATCATAAAAGAATTAACAAAATGGCAACAGTAAGTCCTTATGTATTAACAATTACTTTAAATGTAAATAAATTAAGTTCTCCAATCAAAAGACATACAGTGGCTGGACGGATTAAGAAAAAAAAAACAGGTTCCAACTATACACTGCCTACAAGAAACTCACTTTGGCTTTAAGAATACATATAGGCTGAAAGTAATGGGATGGAAAAGAATATTTCATGCAAACAGCAACCAGAAGAGAGCAGGGTGGCTATACTTACATCAGGCAAAATAGCCTTTAAGTCAAATGTGTCACAAGAGACAAAATGACAAAGAGGTCAATTCATCAAGAAGATACAACAATTGTAAATATATATGCATCCAACATTGGAGAATCTAAATATACAAAGTAAATATTAACAGAACTTAGGAAGAGATAGACAGTAATACATAGTTGTAGGGGATTTCTACTTCACTTTCAATAATGGATAGATCATCCAGATAGAAAATCAATAAACAAACAGTGGACTTGAACAACCCTATAGATCAAAGGGACCTAGCAGATATACACAGAAGATTCCATCCAATAGCAACGGAATATTCACCAAGATAGTTTCTATGTTGGCCCACAAAACAAGTCTTAACAAATGTAATAAGATTAAAATCATATCGAGTATCTTTTTCAACCACAATGGTATGAACAAGAAATCAATAACATAAGGAAAATTGGAAAATTCATAAATATGTGAAAATTAAACAACACACTCTTAAACAACCAATGAATCAAAGAAGTAACCAAAAAGGAAATTAAAAAATATCTTGAGACCAACAAAAATAGAAACATAACATACCAAAAGTTATTAGATGCAGCAAAAGAAGTTCCAAGTGGGAAGTTAATAGTAATAAATGTCTACATTAAGAAAAAAGAAAGAATAAAGATCAGATAAAAAAATAAATGAACTAGAGACCAGAAAAACAATAAAATAGATCAATAAAACTAGGAGTTTTGTGTTCTTTTAAAGATAAACAAAATTTACAGACCTTCAGCTAGACTTACTAGGAAAAAAAGAGAAGAATCAAATAAAAACAATTACAGATGAAAAATAAGGCATTACAACTGAAACCACAGAAACACACAGAATCATAAAAAAAAAAACTACCACCAACAACTATATGCCAACAATTTGGATACTCTAAAACAAATAAATTCTTAGAAACATATAACTTACGAAGACTGAATTATATAGAAATAAAAAATATGAGCAGAACAATGATGAGTATGGAGATTGTATCAGTAATCAAAAGCTCCCAAGAAAGAAAAGCCTAGGACTTGTTGTCTTCACTGGTAAATTCTACCAAACGTATGAAAAAGAATTAATGCCATACAAATATATTCAGACTCTCTGGCAAAAAAAAAAAAAAAAATTAATGCCAATCCTTCTCAAATCCTCCCAAAAAATTTAAGAGGAGGGAACACTTTCAAACCCATTTTATGAGGCCAGCATTACCCTGATATCAAAGACAGACAAGGACACTACAAGAAAAGAAAATTATACGCCAATATCCACAATGAACATAGATGTGTGAATCCCCACCAAAATACTAGCAAACACATTAAAAGGTTCATATACCTTTATCCCTAGGATGCAAGTATAGGGGAGGAATAATATCTCTTCCTTCTTCTCTAATTTCATTGCTTATGTCCCCACAATGAAAGAAAGATTAACAAGAGAAAAGCACACCCATTTATTTAATGTATGTTTTATCTGACATGGGAGTCTTCATAAGGAAATGGAGATCTGAAGAAACAGTTAAACCTTTGTATATTTTTGCTATGTTTGATGAAGAGTGGATAGTGATTGAGAAATATAGGGCAAAAGAGGTAAGATCTAATGGTAACAAACTAGAGGAAACTTAGTAAGGCCTGCTTGTTCAGATTCTTCTCTGTGACAAATGAAGATAAGGATATTTCTTTCCTCCAGATAAAGAGAGGGCATCTCTCACATGAGGGTCTTATTACCTACTTCAGGGGAAAGTCAGAAAATCTTTTCTAGGTTTTATAGCTTGCTTCAGGGGAGAAGGATGGGAGAGAGTCAGAGAGACCTTCCTACACAAGCTGTTTCTCAAATTCTTTCAGCTTAAAATATTCGAAATTTCAAGATGCCTTATTGTTGAGTAGCATGTCCTGAACCCCATCACAAAGATAGTACATTATATACAAATCAACAAATGTGGTGCATTGCAGTAACAGAATGCAGAATAAAAATTATATGATCATCTCGATAGATGCAGATAAAACATTTGATAAGATTCACCATCTTTTTATTATAAAAACTCACAACAAATTAGGCATAGTAGGAATTAACTCAACATAATAAAGGGTATATATGACAAGCCCAAAACTAACATCAGAATCAATGGTGAAAAGCTGAAAGCTTTTCCTGTAAGATCAGGAAGATGAAAACAATGCCCACACTTGCCACTTGTATTGAATATAGTACTGGCAGTCCTAGCCAGAACATTCAGGCACAAAAATGAAACAAAAGGCATGCAAATATTAATAGGAAAGGAAGAAATAAAATTGTCTCTGGAGATGGAATAATCTTATATGTAGAAAACTGTACCAAAAACTCTATTAGAACTAATAAACTTTATAAAGTTGCAGGATACAAAAATCAGCTGCTTTATTTATTTATTTAAACCTTTGTTTTACATTCAGGGGTAGTTCCTCTCTGCTAGGCAAGTTGTCTCAACAAGTGTTCACTCCCAGCAGGGAGGGTAGCTCCTCTCTGCAGCTGGTTGCCCCATTGTCTGTTCCAGCTCTCAAAAGAAAGGGTAGCTCCTCTCTGCAGCTGGTTGTCCTGTCATCTGTAGCTCTCAGCAGAGAGGAGGCTCTGCAGTGGGTAGCTCATCTCTGCAGCCAGTCATCCTCTATCTCCTGCTCTCAGCAGAGAAGAGGCCCTGGGGTTGGTAGCTCCTTTCTGCAGCCAGCCATCCTGAAGTCTGCTCAGCTCTGGCTGAGCCTGGGGCTTTTATGGGCCTTAGAGGGGAGGAAGTGCAGGCCAATTGGTCCATGGGTGGCCATGGGCAGTCCTGGAAAAGGCACCACAAGTTCCCACTCTTGTCCATGGGACTGGCAGCTTGGCCCCAGCCTTCAGGCCCGCCCTGCCCTCAGCTCCCCCTATAGTTTCCCTCCTATGCTCACAGGCCCCCCAAACCTGGAGGGGGCCAAGGTGGCAGGGGGCTGATGTGTCAGCACTGCCCTGAGTGTTTGCACACCTGGCTGGGCTGGGACAGTGCCTGGGCTCAGTCTCAACTTTGTTCCAAGATCACAGTGGGCACTGACAGCAAGGAGAAGCTAGGCAGTGGAAGCAGGCATTTATGAGCTTGTGAAGGTGGGGTGTGGGTCCTTCCTGGGCCCCCAAGAGTACAGGGATGCCTGGGTCCACTACTGAAATTTGGGCAGCTGCAGCTGTGCCAGGGGCAGGGCTCCTGCCTGCTCCATGGAGCAGGAGGTCCAGGTCTGCAGCTGCAGTTTGAATGGCTGCAGCTGCACCTGAAAGAGTGGGACTCTCGCCTGCTCCTGGACCATGAGAGCACAGGGATGCCTGGGTTCACAGCCATATCTTGGGTTGCTGCAGTGGCACCCAGAGAACTCCTGCCCCAACTCGAAAGGGATGGGGCTCCCACTTATCCCTGGCTCCTGCCCACTCTGGAGCATGCAGCCCCTGCTGCACCTCCCTGCTGCAGCCAGTGTGATGGCAGCGGTTGCTCCAGATGGCCCACTGTTGCCATCAATCTCAATTACATGTGGATTCTAAAAAGTCAAATTCATAAAATAGAGATTAGAATGGTGATTTCCAAGGTCTGGAGGGTGGAGAGGGAGGGAAATTGGGGGGATGTTTGGCAAAGGGTAAAAGGTTTCAGTTATGCAGGATGAATAAGTTCTAGAGATATTATATACAGCATGGTGATTATAGTTAATATTACTGTAGAATATACATGCAATTTGCTAAGAGAATAGCTCTTAAATATTCTCACCACATACAAAAAAATGGTAACTTATATGAGATGATGGATATGTTAATTAGCTTGTGGTAATCATTTCACAATATACATGTATATCGAGACATTACATTGTCCACCTTAAATATATACAATTTTTATTTTGTCAATTATATGTCAATCGAGAGCCCATCCCCCAAAATTTGTGGTTTAGAGTTAGTATGAATAATGCCAGTGGGTTTTCAGTTCATAAAAGAGTGATCTGCTGACAAAAGAATGAGGGGAGCAAGTTTTAGGAGATGTGTTGACTGAGGAAGTTTCTTCAGAAGGAGCTGCTGTATATTCCATTCTGTTTTTTATTCTCTGTTTGATCTTGCTGTCCTGTGGAACTTTGATGTAACTAGGAAACACATTCCTCAGGTTAAATGTGAATGGGATGGGATGGTCTGTGAATGTGCGGGCGCATGGTGTGGGACTGGCAGGCAGCTCCGCCTGCGGCCCTGGTGTGGGATCCACTAGGTGAAGCCAGCTGGGCTCCTAAGTCTAGTGGAGACTTGGAGAACCTTTATGTCTAGCTAAGGGATTGTAAATACACCAATCAGCACTCTGTGTCTAGCTCAAGGTTTGTAAACACACCAATCAGCACCCTGTGTCTAGCTCAAGGTTTGTAAACGCACCCATCAGTGCTCTGTGTCTGGCTAATCTAGTGGGGACTTGGAGAACTTTTGTGTCTAGCTCAGGGATTGTAAATGCACCAATCAGCACCCTGTCAAAACAGACCAATCAGCAGGATGTGGGTGGGGCCAGATAAGAGAATAAAAGCAGGCTGCCCAAGCCAGCAGTGGCAACCCACTCAGGTCCCCTTCCACACTGTGGAAGCTTTGTTCTTTTGCTCTTTGCAATAAATCTTGCTGCTGTTCACTCTTTGGGTCCGCATTGCCTTTATGAGCTGTAACACTCACTGCGAAGGTCTGCAGCTTCACTCCTGAGGCCAGCGAGACCAGGAACCCACCAGGAGGAATGAACAACTCTGGACGGGAGGAATGAACAACTCCAGAGGCGCTGCCTTAAGAGCTGTAACACTCACTGTGAAGGCCTGCAGCTTCACTCCTGAAGCCAGCAAGACCACAAACCCACCAGAAGGAAGAAACTCTGAACATGTCCGAACATCAGAAGGAACAAACTCTGGACACACCATCTTTAAGAACTGTAACATTCACCGCGAGGGTCCATGGCTTCATTCTTGAAGTCAGTGAGACCAAGAACCCACCAATTCCAGACACAAATGTACTAGTATGAGGGACATCATTACATTTAAGGAGCCTGGGAACACAGTTCTCAGGCTTTCGGTTTGGTTGTTCTGCACAATTTTTTTTTTTTTTTTTTTTTTTTTTTTTTTTTGAGACAGAGTCTCACTCTGTCACCCAGGCTGGAGTGCAGTGGCGCGATCTTGGCTCACTGCAAGCTCTGCCTCCCAGGTTCACGCCATTCTCCTGCCTCAGCCTCCCGAGTAGCTGGGACTACAGGCACCTGACACCGCGCTGAGCTAATCTGGTTTTTGTATTTTTAGTAGAGATGGGGTTTCACCGTGTTAGCCAGGTTGGTCTTGATCTCCTGACCTCATGATCCACGCGCCTCGGCCTCCCAAAGTGCTGGGATTACAGGCGTGAGCCACCACCCCTGGCCTCTTCTGCACAGTTTTTTAAGTGGGGGGACTCTTTTGAAAGGACTTCAGGCTGAGACTTCTGAAAGCATGTGGTGAAGGGCTGAGGGACAAGACCAGAAGGTGGGGCCTAGCCAAGGCTTTGTACTCGCATTCTTACACTCTCCTGCCATTGTCCCTGTGATGAAATGAGCTTCATACATACAGTTTGCTTGAAAATACACCTCATGGGCCAGGTGCAATGGCTCATGCCTGTAATACCAACACTCAAGCTTTTGGAAAGCAGAGGCAGGTGGATCACTTTGAGGTCAGGAGTTCGAGACCAGCCTGGGCAACATGGTGAAACCCTGTCTCTACTAAAAACACAAAAATTAGCCAGACGTGGTGGCACATTCCTATAATCCCAGCTACTTGGGAGTCTGAGGCAGGAGAATCGCTGGAACCCAGGAGGTGGAGGTTGCAGCGAGCCGAGATCACACCACTGCATTCCAGCCTGGGCGACAGAGTGAGACTCCATCTCAAAAAATGTTAAAAAGAAAAGAAAAAACACCCCATGAAGTGTCCTATGATCAAATTTCTGAGACAGAGGAGAGATATGGCATGCTCCATTGTGATTAAAAAAAACGTGGCTTGTAACCTTGGCTTCTCCATCTGTCAAGTGATGACAATCAATGCAGCAATAACTGCACACCTCTCTCACTTCCTCTGTCTTGATCAAGGAAGACTGTGAGAATTAAGAGTTGATCAGAAAGCAAAGTAACAATGATATGTTACAGAGGAGTGAGCTTGCAATGAGATCTGTGAAATTTGGCAAAGCACAGGAAGTGTCCAATTCAGCTAGATTGGATTGGTGCTAAGGCAGTTTGAGCTTGAGGTTGTCCAGAATCCTTTCTGCTAATGAATGCCAACTACAAGGGGAATCCCTGCCTCACCGTTTGCATATAGATTTAGGAGGAAATGCAGATTTGATCATTTGGTTTCTGTGCAATTTTAGAGTCAAAATGAAACTAGAATGTGAATATTAGAGTATGTGAACCTTCTTAGTATAAAGCTGGATTCCCCTCTGACTTCTGTAGCATTTAGGAAATTGTGCCTTATAATAGCAGCAATCAATAATACATTGTCCTTTCATCAAGTAACAATGACTGCTGATGCTCAGATCCTAGTGTTCTGTAGAATCTAGCAACCCATTGTTTGGATACAAGGGTGCATGAATTAACAATATTCACTGCTCATTTTCTTTGTGTTTGCATTCTAGTCTTCTGGAAATGGATTTACTAAAAAAAATACTTTCCAAAAAATGAAGTGTTGATTTTTTTTCTTTGTCAGGTAAGAGCCATAATACATGTTTATCATTTTTAAAAAATTGGAATAAGGCCGGGTGCAGTGGCTCAGGCCTGTAATCTCAGCTCTTTGGGAGGCCTGGGCAACATGGAGAGACTGTCTCTACAAAAAATTTAGAAATCAAGTGGGTGTTGTGGCAGGCACCTGTAGTCCCAGCTACTTGGGAGCCTGAGGCAGGAGGATCTTTTGAGCCCAGGAGTTTGAGGTTGCAATGAGCCATGATTGCATCACTGCACTCCAGCCTGGGTAACAGAGAAAGACCCTGCCAGAAAAAAAAAAAAAAAAAAAAAAAAGATGAGAAGGAAGACTATGCAACCCAAACACAACCATTGTTGACTTGTATACAATAGAGTCCCTTAACTCATCTCCACTTAAGGAAACCACTAGATTAATTGATACAACCTCTATTCTATCTGCAGAGTCCTCAGTAGGCTCAAGATGTGACACTGGCATTCGCACAGTGCATCTAAACACATCTCCCACCAGTTGCATGGTCTACTTACCAGGAGTCAGCTTTGTTTGTTCCCAGATGTGTTTATAAAGTTTGCAGTGAAAAAAATATGTAATTAGGAATTATGTGAATGGATGAAAATATAACAAAGAACATTCTCCCCACCATCACCAAATGCTGTCAGATTAGGTCTGGACATACAACTATAAAAGACTGAGAACAAATCATTAAAATCTAGAAGATTTGTCCTCAGATTGCTTCAAGAGTGTCTTTAAGTTCTTGCCCCATTCTAAAGAAACTAGAAAATTGTAGCTGATGCATTAAGGATGTGAGACTGAATTGTTAGGTATGAAATACAAAGTGAGTGAAGATGCTCCCAAAAACAAAATAACGAAACAAAAATAAAAACCCAACAACAATAAAACAGTAAATCCATGCAATGTTTAATATGTGCCGTGGACTGTTCCAGGCCCTGGAGAAATTTTATTCATTTTATTGTCATAAATAATATTGTCATAATAACTCTATGAAGTAGAAAGTAAGTGGTATTGTTATCCCATTTTACAAAGGAGGAAACTGAGGTGCAGCAACATGAAGTTTCTTACCCTGGATTACCCAGCTGGTAAGTAATAGAGCAGACATTTAAACACAGGCAACCTGGTCCTTAGTCCATGACTTCAGCCATTGCCTTACACTAGCTTTCGATTCTACAGCAATCTTTTAAATTTTTGAGTAAAAACTCAATTGATATATGTTTGTATCTTTAAAAACAAATTATTTTGGAAATCCTGAAGCCTGTATAAAAATAGAGAGGAGAGCGTGATGAGACCCCACTTACCCACTACTCAACCTCAGCAATTATCAACTCATGCCCAATCTTTTATTGTATCTCTCCTCATTTACCTCCTCCTGGCTCTTGAAATATATTAAAACAAATATAAGAAATCATATATTCTCATCCATAAATATTCCAGAATGCATCTCTAAAAGACAAGGACTTCTTTTTACTACACTTGATCTTAGTCAAAAGACCAAGAAGCGATGACAAGGACTTCTTTTAAAAAGCATAGCCATAGCTACAACATCACCTTCACACCTTAAAAAAAGAGAAAAATTCCTGAATTTAATCAAATATCCAGACAGCATTTCAGTTTCTCTGACTGTCTCAAAAACGTTTTGAGGGATTTTCTCCCCAAATAGAATCCAAGTAAGATCACTGTAGTTGTTCTGTTTTCATCTACATGTCCCCTCCCCTCCCTTTACCCCCTTCAAAGTCAAGAGAAAACAGGTCCTTTGTCCTACTAAGTGTTCCACACTCTGAATTTTGCTGATTTTTGTCTCCTTTGATGTCATTTAAACCATTTCTCTGTCTCTCTCCTGCACTTCTTATAAATTGGGAGGCATAAATAGAGGTACAATCTGACTCAGGTTTTGATTTTTTTGTCATTAATACTTCATAGGCAGTGGTGTGATAATCCCACCAGGAGTACATACCGTCTGGTTATGTCTGTTTCTGTAATGTTAATATCTCTTGCCTGATCTTTTATTTTATGGGGATGCTATTCTACTATTACTGCTTCATTCGTTATGTGGAATATTTCCATTAAAGGAAATTTGTCCTCATCAACTCTTTAGTTACCCTAAGTTTTGCACAGTAAAAGCAGGAAAAATGCTTGGTATTTTCTATTTACCAGTTTTCAGAGAAATGAGCTATTTCCTAGCTTCTCTAAAGGTGTCTGATGAGGGTTTTTTTCCTGAGTAATTTTAAACCTGTAACTTCACAAATATTGATGTGCTTCAGTCTACTGCAGTTATTGATGCTTGAACTGTATTATCTTTACGTGGGTAAACAGAACTTCCTCCATTTAGTTATCGGGTACTTGTAACACTACCCCATCATATTCTAGGCTCAACCTGTTCTATGTAATATTTTTAATGATATCTCTCCATATTATCTTTTGTTCTATTTTTCAACTAGCTGATAAACAGCTAGGAGGCGTGGCTGTTAAGGCTTCCTGGATTCTTCTTCCAGCTTTTACATTTTCTGCTACATGACTTGGGCAAGTTATTTAACTTAGCTCTGCAACAATTCCTTCATCTATAAAATGGGAATCATAATAATTGTACTTACCAAAAGTTGTTATTAGAAGGATAAACTGAATTAATGTATGTAAAAACACTGAGCACAGTACCTCACACACAGCAAAAACTCAACAAATAGTAGTTATTTTCATTAGGTTTAATAAGACTGCTTTAGTGTGTCCTCTTTCTAAATTTTTCTAAGCATTATTGACACAGTTGTGATCATAATTTACATTTATTTGCTTCCTGACATTTTTTCTTGTAATAACATACACATTATATGTGTTCCAACAAACATTTCAGAAACACAAATTCCAAAAATGCTGTAAAACTCTATTATGTGGTAAATACCATAATTTACCTAACCTATAAGCTCTCCCATAAAGACAGCTAATTTCCAACTTTCCCTAGTATTAATACAAATAATGCAGTAGTGACTATCTTTGTGGACAGAGGTTTTTGTTTTTCTTCTACATTTAGCATTATTTCTTTACTACAAATTTCCAAAAGCGAAATGACTAAGTTTTGACCAAATTTATTTCCCCATGGTTTGTAATCGATTCACATTTACCTTTTTAGTGTGGTCTGAAAAATGTTTATCCACTGCCAATTATTTTTCATGCTCTTTTATACAATCCGATGACAAAATCAAGCCATTGAAATTGGTCAGCGCTATTGAAAAAATAGTGTAATATGGTCACAGTCTCCTAGCAGTCTATGTACAGCAATGTCAGCCTAGCTTCGTGAGTCAAACCAGGGAGATGGGGGAAATTTTGGCTGCCACAGCCTTGAGTGCGGTGAAAAAAGAAAAAAAAGAAAGAAAAAGAAAACCAGCACTCTGAGTAATCTAGTAATTGGGTTCTGCCCTCTCATGAGCTGACAGGAGACCACAATCACGTGAAACAACCACCAAAGATGGTAACAGCTCAGCACGAGTGACTTGGGCTTAACAGGTGCAGAGTCCTGGCTTGGAAAGGGAGCTTGGCTTACCAGGGCTCTGCTGCGCTCTTGAACCTGGCTGCAGGGGTATGAAAGGGGCTGAAATCTGGCCCAACCCCTGCCAAGCAGTGAAGCTTAGTGTGGCTATTACCCTTCCAGAAGGATCCTCCCAGAAAGAGCAGATTTTTGCCACTCATCTACCCAGGAGAGGTGCTACTTTCAAATTCACACAAAGGCTGTGTGTGCCACATAGGTTCCTGACATTCCTTTGAGTGAGGAATGTCACTCAAAGGTCACTTCCTGCCTTGACCTGACAGGAAGACAGCTAGAGAGTGCTTAACTGTTGCTTCTCCGGAGTCAATTCCTTGTGGAAACTTTCTGTCCCTGCACCTGTGAAATGTGCTTAATGGATTTTGGAGACCTACGGTAAGATGGAAGATGATAGTCCTCAAAGGCCAGGAATCCCAAGGTGTATTACTTGAGCCACTCCTAAACCCAACAAAATTTCCCTTCTAAATTGCTATCCCCTCCCAAATAAGTATCTTAATTTAGCTAATTTTGTAGCCTAATGGTGAAGCTACAGATGCTAAATGAGAAAAGCCTGGATTAGAATTCTGCCTTCACTAAAATAATATCTGTGTGATCTCACATTCCTCCTTATCTGCAGATTCAGGAAATAGAAGCACCTGCTTTCCACTTTTCAGGGTTGTTTTGAGGACTAAATGAGACACTGTGCATAAAGTATTTGGTGTGTTTTAAGTATTCCATAAAGGTGGGCTCTCACTGTTATTGTGCATTTGAGCCACCTTTGCCTCCTACCCCTTGTTTTGGGTAGGGAGTGGGTTTCTTCCTCTTGTGATGGGAAAATTTCCATTTACCTGTGTTATACAGTCTTGGTTCTGGGGTTTGCATGCTGAGTGTAGCAGGAAGGGAGGAGGAAGCACTTACTTCTAAAGGGCACAGAATAGTTGCCACCTTCGTTAGTTACTCCTTTTCTATTTCCTATTCACCCAAGAGGAATTCCATGCATCTCCTCGGGCGTCTAGCACTGCCAGCGAGCAAGAGCACACACCTCATTCCCTCCGATTAAAATGAGTAAGCCAAAGGGATGAAATGTTCCTTTCGGCACTCACTCAGGTAAATTGGTTCTCAGTGTTTAAAAGGAGAGAGGGGGAATAAGAATGATGCTCTGTACCAGAGTTCTGTCTTAAGTGCTTCCAGTCCTCTGGCAAAAGCAGACTGTGCATAGCCCCACCCAGGCTTGAGGAGACTTCTCCCCACAGCATCTGTTTAAAATGAAAATATTGCCGTATGTCAAAGGAAGGTTTGAACCTTCCCACTGCTCCTCTCTTGCTCCTTCTCTCATAATGGAGGTAGAAGATTTAATGACAACCGAACTACCCTTCCATTCCAAAGAGGAGAGACTAGATTCAAATCCTGTGATGGGGAGGAAGGACAGGAACCTAGAGGCAGAATATTGAATTCCAGGCCTTGTTCTGTCCTTTATTAGCTTCGTGAGCTTGGAACAGAGACTTCATCTTCTAGAAAGAAGTAATCTTAAGCTTAGGGTCCTTGATTGTGTCTTGCTTATGAGGTATCTTTGCCAAATAATTCAATGTGATTCTAATCAGATCACTAGATCTAACTACCAGTTTACAGAAAATACAGGGAATGGAGGAACATGTTAAATGACACCACAGTGATATAATCAGCAAAATCTAAAAGGTGAGAAATTTACAGGGCAAATCACTCTCTTTCTTTAACAAGAGAATGTCAGGGAGACAAGGAGGCCTATATAGCTGATAGAGATTCAAGAGGGTTAATCAAATGCAATGTGTGAACTGCTTTTTCTTCCAATGCAAACAAAGCAACTGTAGAAATACATTTACGGGAAATCTGAGACATTTGAAAGGGTTTGGATGTTTGATGACTTGAAAAATTACTGTTATTTTCTTTGGAAGTAACACTGGTAGTGCCATTGTGAAAGTTCTTCTTGGAGATACATACTAAAGTATGTACGGATAATAACAGAATAATATGATACAGAAATAGTATGTGTGCCATTTACTTCAAAATAATTTAGTAATAGAAGACAGATAGGGAGAGCGATGATGTAATAAGATCTGTCTTGTGTCGATAATTTTTGCAACTGGTCAATGGACTTATGATATATCCTCTGTAATTATAATATTCTCTCATTATAATATTCTCTCTAATTTTGTGTGTGTTTAAAATGTTCCATCATAAAAGGTTAAAGGTATGAAAGAATGTGGGCTTTGGAGTGAGGAAGACTGCTTGGATCTACTCTTATTGGCCCAATTAACCTCTAATTCAGCTCCCTCATGGAGGAAAAAAAAATAGCATCTGCCTCATAGGATTGCTCTAGGTACAAGGAAAACACTTGTCACCATGCCTAGCATGTGATAAGTGACCAGTCAATGTTAGCTGTCATTATTAATAAAACAAGAGATTTGGTTTAGACTCATTATCTTCTGTAGTTCTTTTCAACTAAAAGGGTCTCTGATTTCCAACCTATTTCATCATGTCTTGCTTGGCCCTATTTATTTTCTCTTCTACTCCACATTCATGTTTCTGGAAACTAACTTCCTCTAATGTTCACCTCCCTTTGCCCAAGGCACCTGGACTCTTCACCTGGGCGGGCAGGTGTCAGTTCCATAAGGCGTGTTGGACTGACTCCTGGATTGGCAGGTGCAGGTTTCTGATTTCTTCACCTGTTCACTCCCTAGCTGGCTCTTTTTCTTGTAGCTTCCTGTTACCTGAAAGGAGAGCTCAAAGCTTCAGGAGGAGGGTAGAAATTGGAGTGGAGAAAGGCACGCAGGATGCAATTACATCCTGACTCTTAGCATGCCTCCCCAGCTTCCCCACCCTGCAGCTGGGCAGTGGACAAGAGTCAGACTCCTGGGTGCCTGGCCCAACTGTTTCTCCCTGGCAGTGTGGAACTGGGCAAGGCACTTGATTTTGCTCATTTGTAAAATGGGGACAATAATACCCATGTTTTTGTTAATACAAAGCTAAGAGTGTAAACTCCAGAGCCAGACTCCAGAGCCAGGTTAGAATTTTGGCTCCACCTTGTATTAATGGCATGATTTTGGATTTCACTGTGGCACAGTTTCCTCATTGGAAAATGGGAATAGTAACAGGATCTACCACATAGGATTATGGTGAGGCTTAAATTGAACAGTGCCTGGCACAGGGAAGGTAATCAGCAAATGCTGGTGGTTGTTACTGTCTTCATCTTGCTATCCTGTTGCACAAAGCATGTTGGGAGCTCACTCCAGTGCCTGGCACCTCACTCAAGCCCTTCTTTCAGGCCCGTTTTATTTCCGGACCAGCCCAGGCATCCACCCACCAGCAGTTGGGGCCAGCAGGGTGTACAGTGAATGTGTCACAGACCAAGGTCATGCAAGGAGAAACACTGTCACACCCATCCCAGTTTCAGACATTTCCTTTGCCCCAAGGCACTTTGGACTGTAATCCTTCCAAAGATGAACCTGGGGTGGGGTAGGATGGGACAGGGAGGAGGGAAGGAAGGACAGCCACGCCCTATGGGCTGTCACGTCTTGTGTGAAGTAAGAGACTTCCCCCAGGAAGACCAGAGAGGGAGGTGAGGCTGGAAAAATAGAATGAATCACCCCACCCTGGCTACACCCAACTGCTCCTATGGGCACCTTGAGGCCACAAACTGTGGGTCAGGAAGGGGCCCCACCACCTGGTGCCTGGAGCTGTAAGTTACTCCCCTCTTTGGAGCAGTGGTTTAACTCCTTAAAGCTTCTGACTCTGACTCATTACTCAGCATTGGATGGAGCCCAAGACACGTGGAAAATAAGGATGGAACCCAAGAAAACAAGAAGGATGGGAAACAACAAGGGATTCAAATCACAAAGGCAACAGCCCTGTGAAAAATTTTTCTTGAGCTAAGCCTGGTGGAGGGGCTTGATGTAGGCTAGGGTTACCCAGTGTCCTCCCTCCGAATTACAGGGGTGGGGATGTTTGGTCCCTGGCTCTGTTAAGGCATCAAATCTACTTTATGACTTAAGAACCCACACTCATTAATATACGGTCTTCCTCACCCCCTGTCCCCATGACCTCCCCAGAATATAGAATTGTGGGCAGGGAAAGTTGTAAGGACAATCGGGCCTTGTGCTCCCTCCTCTGGGTGTTGAGAAAGATCTGGAATGGAATTAGCTTTGTGGGGATTTCCAGGTGCCGAATCCCTGGAGCATGTTCGAACTGAGCTGGGCTGTTTTCACCTGCCTGATGAGCGGCAGGCCAAGCCACACCCAGTTGTGCCAAGTCATGGGTCCAAAGTGTTTGTCGCAGCATCTCAGCAAAGACGTCAGGCTGGATTTAACAGAAACAAAGCTAAAATGATCAACACCACCAAAAGCCCAGCTATAGGGAGTGATCTATCTTTCGGCTTAGTATATATTTGAAAATGTAAGATAAAGAAAAATCTTACTTCAGAGTAAAAGGAGTATGTGATTTTGAAGATCTGGGCATTGGGGTCTCAGCTCCAATGGTCAGGGCTGTGCGTGAGGAGAGAGGCTGGTGAGGAGAGCTTTGTCTATAGCACAATAGTTGGAGGGATTTTTTTCCTGCCTTCGACTTAATAAAGACAAAGAAAGGATTTGTTGAAAATGACAGAGCCTACTCTCCATAATGAGAACCATATTATATTTAGTATAGAGAGAATATATGCAACACATTTTAAAGCAGGGGTTTTACACTGCCTCCCTCCTTTCACAATATACTCAAGGAATACAACACTTCCCCAGGCTCTCTGTGGTCTTTTTCTCAACGGTGGAATGGGGATGTGAGGCCAGCGCTTCGGGAGAGGATGCCTGTGGGTCTGAAAAGGAATGATATGAGCTGGATTAGGTCTCCTTGCTTGTAATCCCAGCACTTTGGGAGGCCGAGGTGGGTGGACCACCTGAGGTCAGGAGTTCGAGTCCAGCCTGGCCAACATGGTGAAACCTCATCTCTACTAAAAATACAAAATTAGCTGGGCGTAGTAGCACATACCTGTAATCCCAGCTACTTGGGAGGCTGAGGCAGGAGAATCTCTTGAACCCGGGAGGCGGAGGTTGCAGTGAGCCGAGATTGCACCACTGCGCTCTAGCCTGGGTGACAAGAGGGAAACTCTATCAAAAAAAAAAAAAAAAGAAAGAAAGAAAATAAAAGAAAAAGAAAGATATATTGGGATCCTAACCCCCAGCATCTCAGAATGTGACTTTATTTGCAGATAGGGTCTTTACAGAAGTATGGAGTTAAAATGAGATCCATAGGGTGGGCCCTAACCCAGTGTAACTGATGACCTTGTATAAATGGAGAATTTGGTCACAGACAGACACACACAGAGGAAAGACAACGTGAAGAGAAACAGGGAGAAGAGGGCCGTCTACAAGCCAAGGAGAGAGGCTGGAACAGACGTGCCCCTCACAGCTCTCAGAAGAAACCAACCATGCAGACACTTGGATCTCAGAGTTCTAGCCTCCATTACCATGAGACAATAAATGTCTGTTGTTTAAGCCACGCAGTTTGTGTTTAAAGGCAGCCCTGGCAAACGAATACCAGGGACAACAGTGATTCTGTAATGCACACTGTCCCCCAACCCGCCAGCCCTCTCCTTGGGACCTGCCATGTCAACAGCATGGAGACTGCAGGGCCCCAGGTCTGTCTCCAGTTCCTCCGCATGAGCCACTGTGGTAAACCCATAATCGGTGGGCGGGGAGACCGTCTGTGCTGGTCTGATCTGTCTTTTCAAGTCCAGAGCAGCTTCTAGATAGCTTTTCCCTGTGAATCGATCGGCTGCCTCAGTCAGTGGTTGGCGGAAAATCCCAGGCTTCCCTTGGCTACAGCCACATCTGGTTCTGGTTTCACGAGGGACCTAGGTTTACGGGGCAAACTGATCCAAATGGAGCCTTCATGGCTAGAACTCCTGTGTTCTCTGTCACAGTTGAGCTGTCTGGAGATCAATTCTACAATCCCTGCGGTTCCCAGGTAAGAGGGGGTTGGTGTAGCAAAGCCCACCACCACTTCCAGAAAACCAATTCAAAACGCACTAGATACACTCTCTTTATTGTAAGACTACAAAGAAATAAGAATAAGAATACACATTTTGTACTTTGTATTTTCATAAAGAAACATAGGTAGGGTTAAAAAAAAGTAATAAAAATGATTTACCAACAAGGGAGAAAAGGAAGAGGAAAGATTGGATTAACGGAAAGAAGTGGCAGCGAGTATACTTCTCAGGTATACTATATTTTAGAATTTTGACTTTTGAGTCATGTAAGTGAATGACCCACTCAAATAAAATTTTGACTTAAAAACTGTACTATTCATGAAAAGGGGCCCAGAGTCCCATTTTTGCATTGGAAACACATCCTAGGCAATTTGTCCAAAGGTAGCTTGCTTTAAATGCCATATTACCCTATTTTAATAATGGTGATAGTCTATTTGTTTAGCATGAACGAGGGCCTGTAGAACCTGTTGGTAATGGTGCTATGATGGGCATTCAGTGATGTAGCGTCATTCACAGGACCTTGATCTCTTATTCTGGGCTTCCTGGGGAACCAGCTGAGTGCCCTTGGACTCAACCCTGTACCTTTCTGCTCCTCAATTCCTCATCTGTGACACAAGCTTAATTCACCTGTTCTGTGTGCTCATAGGCTGTTATCCAGTTCAACTGTGAAAACACTTTGAAATCACCATTATCATCATCCTCATGGTGGAGTTTTCAGTTGTGCATGTACAACTGGAAGCCATTGTGTCAGAAGCGTTTGAACCAGAGCAACTCCATCTTGAATAGGGGCTGGGTAAAATGAGGCTGAGACCTACTGGGCTGTGTTCCCAGGCAGTTAAGGCATTCTAAGTCAAAGGATAAGATAGGGTGTCAGCACAAGGCACAGGTCATAAAGACCTTGCTGATAAAACAGGTTGCAGTAAATAAAGAAGCCAGCTAAAACCCACCAAAATCAAGATGGCAATGAGTATAGGATCCTCACTGCTACAGTCCCACCAGCACCATGACAGTTTACAAATGCCATGGCAACATCAGGAAGTTACCCTATGTGCTCTAGAAAGGGGAGGCATAAATAATCCATCCCTTGTTTAGCATATCATCAAGAAATAACCATAAAAATGGGCAACCAGCAGCCCTTGGGGCTGCTCTGTCTATGGAGTAGCTATTCTTTTATTCCTTTCCTGTCTTGTCTTTTTTTTTTTTTTTTTTTTTGAGACAGAGTCTGCCTCTGTCACCCAGGCTGGAGTGCAGTGGCATGATCTCAGCTCACTGCAACCTCCACCTCCTGGGTTCAAGCGATTCTCCTGCCTCAGCCACCTAGTAGCTGGGATTACAGGCGTGTACCACCACACCCGAATATTTTGTATTTTTTTTTTTTTTTAGTAGAGATGGGTTTCACCATGTTTGCCAGGCTGGTCTCGAACTCTTGACCTAGATGATTCGCCCACCTCGGCCTCCCAAAGTGTATTCCTTTACTTTCTTAATAAACTTGCTTTCATTTTAGTCTACAGTCTCACTCTGAATTCTTTCTTGTGTGAGATCCAAGAACCCTCTCTTGGGGTCTAGATGGGGACCCCTTTCCTGTAACAAGTGTACAGTTGGAGGCCATTGAAAAACAACCAAGCCTAAGATGGGACATGATACCATCTTAAGAATATTTGTATTTGTCTCTCTGACACTGTCTGCAGACTAGGGTCACTCAAAGGATGGATGTGGATCTCTTGATTTTCCAACTGTCACTTTCACCAAGCATTTTGACAAGGGTTGGAGGGATCCTTTAATAAGAGGTATAGGCGAAGGAGGTAGGAACTAGTCTCTTCATCTGGACCAGAGAAGGAACTCTGGTTCTGCAAACAAATGAAAAGCTTAGGAAGGCCTTGTCCTGACAAAATTCACAGGCTTCTAATCCTCTCCCTTCCCCACCTTAAAAACACACAAAATTAAGGAAAAGACAAGAAAGGCGGTAAGATTCTTGAAAGAGCTTTCAAAAATGAGAAAAGAAAAACAAGAGAATAAACAGCACAATGTGTCCTGATATGTTAATATGTTTCCCTTTCGTTTTGCGTTTTTTTTCCCCTTTCCTTCAAAAAAAAAAAAAAAAAATCTAGGATTTTGTCTCCTCTAAAGAGAAATTAGGAAGGAAAATTTGACATAATCTCCAGAGCTGTAAAACTTCTTTGTATGCCGTCACTTGAGTGCTTTTTCTTACATTCCCTTAAGTAGCCAACCTACCATGTGGCGAGTTTGTGAAGCCAGGAAGGGAGGCAGTAACCCGAGAGGCGCTGCAGGGCGGCTCCCCATGGCGAGGGAGGGCAGGCGGAACCCCAGCTCCTCCCAGCCGGCTGAGCGCTCGGCCCCTCCTATGGCCGCAGGGGAAAAGGAGGAGAGACCTACATTTAAAAAGGCAGGAACCTACCAACTGCAGAGTGAGAATTCCCATTCGTGAGGTCAAATCGAGGTCAAGAATTTCCTAACCATCTCTGAAAACCCCCTATTTAGGGGGTCAAGTCGGGCTGGCAACGCCCCAAATCATTAACTAAATCTAACTTGATCTTCAAAAACACAGCCTAGGACTGTTTTTCTTTCTTTCTTCTGCCTGAATGTTTCTCAGTGGCATTTCTGTTACTTCCTGTTTGTGACCGGGCTTTCCTTGCCCTACTTCCTTTTTTAGGGGTTTAGGTTGCCTCGACGGCCATTTCCACTTAGATGGATGGAAAAGGGGTGTGTGTGCGTTGGATTGGAAGGGAAACAGCTCACATTTATTTTTATGTTGTAAAACTCTTTTCTCATGCATTCACATTCTTTCATTTACGTTCTACAGCAACACTATGAGACCAACAATATGATTATGCCCAAATTACAGTTAAAGAAACTGAGGCTCAAAAAGATTAAATAAGATGTCCAAGTTAACTCATCACATAAAGGCGCAAAACCTGGATCTGCGTTCCAAGGGTCTGAAATCCAAAGGGGCTTGGGGATTTCACGAGGTCTGAATCTAAAACTGAAGTTCTTTTCATTTATTGAACCCTTAAGGGAGACCTAACTTTAACTTACTTGGCAAAACTTTATTCAGGGAAGACTTTTATTCAATCTTTATTACGGAGTTTATTCTTCAAATGTAAAGAAAAGACTTAGCTTAGTGCCTTCCCCAGAGCAGTGGGAGAATTATGAAAGATGTACTATTGCTTTTTTTTTTTGGCAACCTCTCTGCTCTGCTGTCTTTCACCCTGGCCATCCCAGGACCAAGCTGGGGCGTTCAAGCTTGCCTCGGAGCCAGGCCTGCACTTCCAGCGTCAGGCAGTAGGGGGCGCATGTGTGCAAGAGGAGGAAAGCGGCTCCAATTGGGCAGGAAACGTCTGAGACCATGTGTCCTTACCCGGCTCCGGTTGAAAATTTAATTTTTTTGCTGCCTGAATGCTTAGGACCCATGGCTCCAGGCTTCTCTGCAAAAATTTATGCTTACTGATTTGTAGGGTGGGAAAAACCAGCCTCAGGGAGTTGTAGAAAAAGATTACATGTGTCCCCTGGATCAGAGGAAGTAAAAACCTCCACACGGTTGCTGGGGAAGGATCCAGGCCTCCTGGCCTCTGCCCCTATGTGAGGGGGAGAGGACGCAGAGGCCAGCACTATGGGCCGTCCTGGGTCCAAGCATCCCAGGACCTCCACCTGAAACCTGCCAGAGAAGACAGGATTTTGTACAGTCCCTAGCGAAAGAATTGGAATGTATACAGCAAATGGGGAGAAACGTTTGTGTTTTTTCATTGTATCCCTGGCTTCTGGAACAGCGCAGGTGGCGGCCTGGCTTCTGGTACTCACATTGACAGAGCCTGTTAACTTAGGCTGCGCTTTGACAAGCTCCTTGAAGTCAGGTGGAAAAGAAACAAATGTCCTAAGCTTGAGCCTGTACTAGGTCTAGAATAACTTTAGAGTGCTGGCAGGTCACCTCTGCTCTGGGATGTAGCTTTCTCCCATTTCTTTCTCCATTACAACTTTAGTTTCTTAACCTGGGAAAGAAAAGTTTCAAAACTGCAGCAGTGGAGAACCCCGAGGGCTGGCTGGCAATAGTGTCATTCAAAGGAAAACAGAGAAGAACCAAAAGCTGATGTTTGCCTGCACTTTGGATTTGGATATAGAAGACAACTGATATTCTTTTTTTGATGGTGGTTATGTACAGAAAACGTTGGTCTTGGTTCCAAATACACATGAGATTTGTATTCTAATGCACCTGTTCCTGTGATTTTTTTGTTTGTTTGTTTAAAATGGTGACTTCCTAGGGTATTTTTCTAGACCAGTAGAAAAGACGTTAACCAAAGCTTCCTGTAAAACTACCATTTAGGCATCTCTGCTTTCATTCTGCTCTGGGGTAAAAACTCCCTTCACTCTGAATAAGTTAGAGAAGTATTCAGAGTAGCTGAGATAGAAATGGACAAGATGTGGACCCACTAAGAGTAGATGGCAATAATCTTTGGATCTCCACCCCTCACGGGATTTCCCCTAATATAAGATGATACCTGTGTATCATTGGTATATATCATCATAGAGGTATCTATGTATCTGCATATAAAATGATATCTATATAAGGAACTTACAATCTTCTGGTACAGTTCTCACTTCTTATGGCCCAAGAACCCATCAGAAAATTTACCTTTTATTTGCAAACACTCTAGCACAAGTAATTAACAATTAACATTGATTAGTACCCTCTAGGTGCTAGGCATAGGAAATGAAGATAAAGACCCGCCCTTGAGGCTGGGCATTGTGGCTTACGCCTGTAATCCCAACACTTAGGGAGGCCGTGGCGGGCAGGTGGGGGAGCATCACCTGAGATCAGGAGTTTGAGACCAGCCTGGCCAACAAGTCGAAACCCTGTCTCTACAAAAATACAAAAATTAGCCGGGTATGGTGGCGCACACCTGTAATCCCAGTTACTCCAGAGGCTGAGGCATGAGAATCGGTTGAACCCATGAGATGGAGGTGGCAGTGAGCTGAGATCATGCCACTGCACTCCAGCCTGGGCGACAGAGCCAGATTCTCAAGAAGAAAGAAAGAAAGAAAGAAAGACCCACCCTTGAATAACTCACTCTGGTAAGGGAGACATCACATTCTAGGGTATGTGTGTTTCCATATGTAAATGACAGGGAGGAGTGTTTTGAGGAAGGAAGGCTCTGCTTGGATGAGGCAGTAGGTTCAGGGGCTAGGAGCCTCAATACTGGAGTCAGCCTGCCAGGATTGAATCCTGGCTCCACCATTTACTAGCTATGTGACTCTGGGCAAGTTTCTAGACCTAGCTGAGCCCCAGTTTTATTATCTATATACTATAGGGAGAATCATGTTCCCTATTGCCATGGTTTTTTTTTTTTTTTTGAGGATTCGGTGGGATGGAGCCAGTAATCACTCAATATGTGTTGGTGATGATAATGGTGATGATGATGGTGGAGGTGGAGGTGGATGAAATAGAGAAGGCTTGACTGAGGAATTCAGCAGGAGAAAGAGGGAACTGTGGAAGAGGGAAGAGCATTCTAGATGAGGCCTGGTATTCTGGGATTTAAGAAGCCCTCTAGGTGATTCTGATGCGCACTAGGGTTTAAGAACCACAGAGTCATGGCAAGCTGTGGATTTTAAGAGAATCATATGCTTAGATTTGAATTTTGGAGAGAACGCATTGGTGGCTGGATGAAGGATGCAGTGGATGGAGGAAGATAAGCAGCAGAACAATGAAAGTGAAGTCCCTACTAGGTCCAAACGAAAAATGATAGGGCCTTGAGCTCAAGTCATTGTGGTGGGAATATGGAGATAGGGGAAGGGACATGATAGGTCATGGGGGAAAGGGAAGAGAGACAAAGGGAATAGCTACTAGACATCGAAGTGGTAGAATTGACCAGATTTAGCAACTGGGTTTAGAGGTGAGGAAAAGGAGGCAGGGTGAGTCCAAGGATAGCGGACACAAGACTTTTAGTACCAATGACTAAATAGTGCCTCTGTGGTCTTGATGAAGTTGTTCCTTTGCCCCCTCCCTCTCCCTCCTTCATCAGCTGCCAACGAGACTGAGGGCACAGATTGGCACCCTTGCAGGGGGTCTGGTTCCCCTCTGGAATGTACTACTCCTCACAGTGCTCTGCACTCTCTAACCACACCCACCACCTCCCCATCGCCCCCCATGGTCAAGGGAGTGATTCCACCACCCTCTGTTGATGCCACATAGGCGGATGAGTCACTCTTCCAGAACAGCTGGTGGCCAATGTGCTTCTCTCTTCCACAGTCTGGGAACCCTTCCAGGGCCCGTCCCATTCCCCGAAAAAAAAAAAAAAACAACCAAAATTTTGACCTACCCTTTAATGCAAGCTCTCTTAGCAGAACCGGCCACCCACTTCTCCAGGATCAGAGGATCTCTACTCCAAAATGACACTGAAGTTATTGCTCTGTCTACCCCGGAACACAGATCATGAATTCATTATGACTTTACTGTTGCCACATCTAAAGTAGAAGATTGTAAGAGGGAAAGGGATGATGGCTTCTCTGAGAATGGCATGGCACATCTCCTTCCTCCAAAGCAGTGTTTCTCAAAGCATAGTCGGTGCACCACCTCCTGCATCAAAATCGCTGGTGGCTTTGGTCAGACTCATCAAACCACGGAGAATAGGGTGAAGTTAGAAACCAGGAGACGCACGTTTTTTATAAGCATTCCCAAGTGAGTCTTAATTTACCTACTGAAAAGCAATAATGAAGGTGCTAGAATTTCCTTTTGTAGTATTTCTCAACCCACTACACAGCTAGGGTGACTTCACAGTTCTAGACCTTCGTAGCCTGCTTGGAGGAAGGCAGTACTTCCTTTCCTAAGGAAGCACCCTGTAGAGTTTACCAGATCAGTGCTTACTGCTATTCTGTTCATTTCTTTGAGGTATTGCATCGCCTGGGGGGCAGCATGCAAATTAAGCAATGCATATAAAATAAGTCCAACATAGCTGTTTAAAAAGACAAATTAAACGCATTCTCATCCTCAAAATGATAGTGTTAGGTCACCATTACAATGTTCCTCTGTGTCCAGAGTTGGTTCCTTCTGGTGGGTTCTTGGTCTCGCTGACTTCAGGAATGAAGCCAAGGACCTCATGGTGAGTGTTACAGCTCTTAAAGGTGGTGCATCCAGAGTTGTTTGTTCCTCCCTGGTGGGTTCATGGTCTCGCTGACTTCAGGAATGAAGTTGCAAAGCCTCGCGGTGAGTTTTACAGCTCATACAGGTAGTGTTGACCCAAAGAGTGAGCAGCAGCAAGATTTAATTATGAACAGTGAAAGAACAAAACTTCCACACCATGGAAATGTGTCCAGAATTAGTGGGTTCTTGGTCTCACTGACTTCAAGAATGAAGCCATGGAATCTCACGGTGAGTGTTACAGTTCTTAAAGGTGACGTGCCCGAAGTTTGTTCCTTCTGATGTTCAGACATGTTTGGAGTTTCTTCCTTCTGGTGGGTTTGTGGTCTTTCTGGCTTCAGGAGTGAAGCTGCAGACCTTCACAGTGAGTGTTACAGCTCATAAAGGCAGTGCAGACGCAAAGAGTGAGCAGCAGCAAGATTTATCGCAAAGAGCGAAAGAACAAAGCTTCCACAGTGTGGAAGGGGACCCGAGCCTGTTGCCACTGCTGGCTGGAGCAACCTGCTTTTATTCCCTTATCTGGCCCCACCTACATCCTGCTGATTGGTCCATTTTACAGAGAACTGATTGGTCTGTTTTACAGAGAGCTGATTGGTGCATTTACAAACCTTGAGTTAGACACAGAGTACTGATTGGTGTATTTACAATCCCTTAGCTAGACATAAAGGTTCTCCAAGTCCTCACCAGATTAGCCAGATACAGAGTGCTGATTGGTGCATTCACAAACCTTGAGCTAGACACAGAGTGCTGATTGGTTCATTTATAAATCTTGAGCTAGACACAGAGTGCTGATTGGTGTATTTACAATCCCTTAGCTACACATAAAGGTTCTCCAAGTCCCCACCAGATTGGCTAGATACAGAGTGCTGATTGCTGCATTTACAAACCTTGAGCTAGACACAAAGTGCTGATTGGTGTATCTACAAGCCCTTTGCTAGACATAAAGGTTCTCCAAGTCCCCACTAGACTCAGGAGCCCAGCTGGCTTCACCTAGTGGATCCTGCACCAGGGCCGCAGGCAGAGCCTGCCAGTCCTGTGCCATGCGCCCGCAATCCTCAGCCCTTGGGCGGTCGATGGGACCAGGCACCGCGGAGCAGGGGGTGGTGCTTGTCGGGCAGGCTTGGGCCGTGCAGGAGCCCACAGTGGTGGGGGGAGGCTCAGGTATGGCAGGCTGCAGGTCCCGAGCCCTGCCCCACAAGGAGGCAGCTGAGGCCCAGCAAGAATTCAAGTACAGCGCCAGTGGGCCGGCACTGCTGGGGAACCCAGTGCACCCTCCACAGCTACTGGCCCAGGTGCTAAGCCCCTCACCACCTGGGGCCGGTGGCACCGGCCAGCCGCTCCCAGTGCAGGGCCACTGAGCCCATGCCCACCTGGAACTCGCCCATGAGTGCCGCGCGCAGCCTCGGTTCCTGCCCGTGCCTCTCCCTCCACACCTCCCTGCAAACAGAGGGAGCCACCTCCGACCTCGGCCAGCCCAGAGAGGAGCTCCAATAGTGCAGCGCAGGGCTGAAGGGCTCCTCAAGCATGGCCAGAGTGGGCACTGAGGCTAAGGAGGAGCCGAGAGTAAGCGAGGGCTGCCAGCACGCTGTCACCTCTCAGAAGGGGACCCAAGCAGGTTGCCACTGCTGGCTGGGGGGGCCAGCTTTTATTCCATTATTTGTCCCCACCCACATCCTGCTGATTGGTCCACTTTACAGGGTGCTGATTGGTCCATTTTACAGAGTGCTGATTGGTGTGTTTACAATTCTTTAGCTAGACACAGAGCACTGATTGGTGCATTTTTACAGAGTGCTTATTGGTGCATTTACAATCCTTTAGGTAGACAGAAAAGTTCTCCAAGTCCTCACTTGACCCAGAAAGTCCAGCTGGCTTCACCTCTCACCTCTTTCAAAAGACAAATAAAATGTACTCCCAAATTTCAAATAGTGATATCGACTTACCACTCAAAATATTTTGTTAATTGTTTTCTTGGTTGGAGGAATGGATTTCTTCTAAGTTGGGTCCTCCCTCACCTTTTCCCTGTGTGCCCAATGACTGACCAAGGCCAGCAAAGCAATCTGTGCTGGCTGAACTAGGTTTGTTGCTGTGCAAAGTTAACTGAGCACCTCATGATATTACAGGAAGGCGACATCATCAAGGTGCTTTGAACTCTGAGGAACATAAAAAGGCAATAGACACATAGGTTCAAAAAGGATTCTGAAAAATAAATTAGGTAGGGGGGTTCTGAATAATTGGATTTGGTTTACTTGTTCAGCAAGTATTCATTGAGTTCTGAACATAGCATTGAGTTAAGGGCTGAGGAGATGTAAAGGTGGAAAAGCCATGATCCACACCGTTGCAGAGTATGCTGTATGGCTGGCAAGTCAACACATGCACCTCAACATTAAATACCAATACAAGGCAGTAAATGTTAATGAGTGGTTGGACATCAAATGCTGGTGCTGTTCAGAGGAGAGGGAGAGAGATCACCCAAGGCTTGCAGTCAAAGAGGGCCTAAAGCTGCCCTCAAAGTTTGCAGGAGATAAGGAAAGACTGAAAGGATTGATGGAGCTCTTCAGATAGAAACCTACTGAGCAAAAGGCACAGCTCTGGGAAAGAAAACCATCCATGCTGGGGGTAATTAGCACAGGGATCAGAGTCAAGCCTGGGTGAGGGTTGGAAATAGTAAAAGATGAAGTTCAGGTTTCATTTCTAAACATTTCTTAAGTACTTATAAGGTGTCAGGCACTCTGTTCAGCCCTTGACTGACATTTTCTTGTTTAAGTATAGCAACAACATTAAGGGATCAGTATTATCTCGTGTTTCATTGTAACATGAGGAGGTTGCGGCTCAGAGAGGTTTGGTAAGTAGCCCAAAGTCACACAGCAAGTAGGTGGAAAAGCCAAAAGGCAAACCCAGTTCTACCTGTGTCCAAGTTTATGTGTTTCTTGGGAGCTCTTTTTGTCCTTTTTTTCACTTCTCCAGATCATACTCCTCCTTGCAGCAGAGGCTTAGCAGAGGGAATAAAGTGAGGCCAGGAGGCAAAGTGTCCCATCCTGCCCATGCTGCCTGTAGCCACTGCCTGGCAAGGACCATATTTCTTCTCCCACTCACATGGCCCTGGGGGTGGTACCGAAACCAGGAAGGGGTGGCCAATATCTCTTCTTTGGCCTTCTTGGTCCTTCTGCTTTATGTCTGTATTTTTGATATCTTTGATATGTATTTTCTAAAAAGCAGGAAAATAATAATGGAATTTGACTTGCACTGTGCTATATACTCTACATGTCATATGGCTCCAGTGAGATTTAAGTTCAACAGTGAATAACAGGAAATTCTCTCAAAATGGATTTTTGTAAAGGTTAGTTCATTCCTCTCTTAAAAGAAATCCACAGGTCAGCAGTGTAAGGGCTGTATGATGGCTTCATGAAGCTTCAGAGAGGCCCTGCCTCCTTTCTTCTTAGTCTTTTACCATCTTTATTCTGCTGCCTCTTCGACCAAGATGGCTGCTTGAGCTCCAGCTATCACTTCTGTTCTCCAACCAGCAGGAAAAGGAAGCAGGTCAAACACCATTGCTTTCTCAATTTAAGGGCCTTCCCTAGAAGCTGATCACAGCATTTCCATTTATAAGTCACTGGCCAGAATGTAGTTAAACAGAACAACTAGCTGCAAGAATACTTAGAAATATAGTCTTTATTTCAGGCTGCCATGTGCCCAGGTCAAAATCCATTACTAGAAAAGAAACAGAGAATACATATTTGGGTAGACATGGAGCAGTTTCTGCCACAAATCTATTAACTTATTTGATCTTTATTATCATACAATCCTATGAGTTGGATACAAGTATCCTCACTTTATAGATAAGGAAATTGAGTCTCAGAGAGGTTAACTTATCGAAGGTCACACAAGCTGTTAATGGAGGAGCTGGGACTGAAGTGTGTTTATCTGGCTCTAAAGATGTTCGGTCCTCGCCCCTACACCTTAGACACAGAGTGCAAGTATTGAATTGATATTCATGGGTTTTTTATTGGGTGCAGGGGGAGTGTTTTTATTTTTCCTAACTAAGATGTAGACATACCCTTTATACCTTAATTCAACTGAGAAAGTGTTAACATTTTCCAAAATAAGTGTGACTAGGAAACCAAGGAGAAACAGAAACCACAATGTAATGAAATGGCGGGGCTTAGAGAGCACAGATTTAGTGTCCTGAAATCATGAAGGCCCGGCCAAGGCTGTAGAGGATGCGCAGGCTCACCTTAAAGGGCACACAGGCCTCGGTGCCTCTCCTGGCCTTCATCCAGTTGTTCTTAAACTTGCCCAGGGCGAGGTGTATTCATCAACAGATGGTTCCACTAGCTCAGCTTTTGTGATGTTTGGCTTTGATCTAGGCTAGTACCTGGGCCTCCTCTCCCTGCCATCTCATGCCAGCCAGTGGGTCCACCCTGGAGCTGGCTCACTGCATGCTGCAGCCTCTATCTGATGTCCTAAGTGAACCAGCACCAGTCCAGCATCCAGGCCTATAGAAAACCTCCATCATGAAGCTAATTAGCATAGCATAGGCGAAAGACACACCCCAGCCTGAGGAATGTCAAAGCCTTTTCTCTTCTCAGGTTACAGAAGACTTCTTATTTCCCCAGATGCTTTCCGCAGATAATTCTGGCACTTCATCTCCAGCCAGGAGAATAATGAACCAAAGAAATCAGTCTTAGTCCATATAGTACAGTGGTCTCTGCAGAAGGCCGGCTCTCTTATAACCAGACACATTTTTGTTTCTGAGTGATTTTCTCTCTCCCACCCTCTCTCCCTCTTTTTCTCCATCCTGGCCTTCCTCTTTTCCTTCCTTCCTTCCTTCCTTCCTTCCTTCCTTCCTTCCTTCCTTCCTTCCTTTTCCTCCCTCCTTCTTTTTCCTCCCTCTTCTTCCTTCCTCCCTCCTCCCATTCCTTTCACCCTCTTGGTTTCTCTTTTCTTCTCTCTCTTGCTTTCTTGCAGGGTGCATGTGTCTGTGTGTGTGTGTGTGTGTGTGTGTGTTTCTATACTTGATCTTAGCCAAAAGGCTGAGAACCCATGTGTGTGAGTATTTCTGTAAGAGAGCAGACACAGTGCCTGCACCCAGCCAGTAATGGGATTCAGTGTTTTAAATGATACCCAGCAAAAAAGTCTTCACCTGAACTAGAAAAAGAGAGTGCATTCGGAAAAGCCTTCTCAGAAGACGTGGCATGGGGACGCCAAAACAAATAAGCATGGAGACAAGAACTTTTGAAAACAGAATGATTTGTTCTCAGGCTCTTCTATCAAACCACCAGTCTTTTTGCCTGTGTCTAGGAGCCACCACCCTTCTGCAAGGAAATGAACAGCTACTTTGAAGCTAACAAAGCCACCTGAAGATGATCATGAGCTCTGGTTCTCTTGAACCTGCCTCCCTGGTTAGTTGCATGATTCAGGGTTTGTTTGCCAAAGAAATGAATGATTTAGGATCTTGTGCAGCTGTTTTTCTCTTTATAGAAGTTTCAGGTTTTTGTGCAAAGGAAATGCTCTAGAATGAACTGAGTTCCTCCACATCCCCATTCAGACCTTTCAGACTGGAAAAGTCTTGGCTTGGACCGTACACCTTCCAGCCTCAGACACAAATGCCTTTATCAGGCCCAACCCCACATAACCCTAAATGTGCAACAAGGAGGCACTGCTGACTTCCTCCTCTTCCTCCTTCTCTTGTGTACACAGCCGTTATCCAGCTTGAGTGTCTGTCTGTCTGTTGTACTTGAAAGAATAGATGCTTTGTTCTCACACTTCGAGTTAGAACAACTTTTATCCACACTGACTTGTGAAGGCCCAGGATGCTCCTGTGGGACCTTGTTCATTTTCAGGATTTACATTACAATCCTGAATTCAGCACTCACAAGAGATGTCACTGTCTCAGAGTAGGCAAAATCCTTTCTCTTTATGAAATGCTCCATAAAAAAAAAAAAAACAAAAAACAAAACCAGTGTCTGCTTTATAGCTGGAAAGAGTCACAAGTATATCATGCACCTGCCAGATTTCACTTCTTTTTGGAAAAGATAGTGCATTCCCACATATTATCATGCAGTCTCCCAGAAGGTTTGCCAGGCAGGAAGCAGAATGAATGACACAGATTTTCTTTTCTTATCACCCAGGTAAACTCGTTGCTCCTCATTTTAAAATAATGGCTTAAAAAAGATTTTTAAACCATAACTTATAGGAAAAAACCTGACCACTATGGAGGGTTTCATGTTAGATCAGTAAAAGTTAATGACTCCAGTGTGCCACAATGTTCTTAAGCACTTTTTCTATTCAACAGATCCTTATTAAGCATATATTGTATAAATAAATTTATGATATGCCCTGCTGGGAATGATAGACACATAAGAACTAGGCCTGGGCCTTAGAAGATAGCAATCTGGTAATTATAAATGGTTACTATTCACTGAGCAGGTCATGTGTGCCAAGCACTTCAGCTACTGTCACAACAGCTGGAAAACCCATCTTTATTCCCAGCAAATTAAGACTCAAATAAATTAGGTAGCTTTCAAAGTCAAAGACCTAGCAGATTATAAGAGTCAGAATTCACATCTGGGTGTGGATGACTCCAAAGCTCATTCTGTTTTCCACTACTCTATGCCACCTCTCCATTTAGCCAGGGATGTTTATCAGTCAGGGTCTTATCAGGAGACAGAAACCAGACCCCTTATTTTAAGCTGCTCACTAGGTAACTGAAAGAGTATAAAGAGAGCTCTTAAGGTGTCAAGAAGATAACAACTGCAGGAAGCAGCTACTACCCCTAAGGCTGAGGAAGTAAAAAGGGAGAAGTTGCAATGATGAAAACTTAGAATGTAGAGGGTGGGCCCTATGGAGCTGGAGCTTGGGCCTCTGAAGAGTGGATGCCGCTTGCTAGTGCTGATGTCTCTGAGCTCAAAGGAGTCTGAGGCTCAGACTCTGAGAAGCCTGGTGTCCACATTTTGGAGGGCAGTGCAACCAAGCTGGTTCTGAAGTGTTTGGGAGAACTGCCACCTGGATTCTTCCACTGCAATGGGAAGGAACTGCCACTGCCAGAGTGAAGAAGCGGTGTTGGGTGACACTCACAGGACTAGGACGTGGACAGGAAAGGGTAAGTCTCTGCTTCCTTCTTCAGCCTCACAGCCTACCTGTAGCCATTCTGTTGGCAGAGCCCGACATAGTTTCAGCTAGCAAAGCAGAAAGATGGTTTGCATCATAAAACAGAGTCGAGAAGGTAGACTTGGAACTGAATGACAGCTACTTGCTAACTAGCCCAGGAGGCAAGATCAAAGAAAACATCATTGTAGGTATTGCATGATCATGTCTCTGATGACTCTATAGATTATAAATACTCTGGAATTGAGAAACTAATTAATGGTTGTATGTAAGGCTCTTGCTACTGAACTTGGATATTCTTGGGGGCAGGGACTATGTTTTTTCATGCCTCTATCTCCAAAACCTTCCTGGTAATAGAAAGATGCTCAGCAGGGGCCAGTTAAAGAAAGGAATAACTCTAATGCTATAAGCTGTTATAAGGCTATATGTGTTTTGCTGCTGGAGTTTTGAGATCCAGTTCTGAACCCTAGGGGCTCTTCTATTCCTGACTCAGAAGTGTGGAGGATTAAAGGGACTGGTTACTCTTAGTGAGAGCAGACTAAAGTGGTCCTTACTAAGGGACGGCAGCGTTAGAGTCTGTCCCAAGGGAGGCTCTTCCAGCCCTGGCTGGAAGTGTTCAGGATTGCTTCTCTATGGTGCTGTTTGTCTATTGCATGATGTTTGGTCCTGCCTTCAATACCAGAACCACCTTTTTCCTCTCTGGCTCCTGTCCCTCCCTTGTGTCTCACTATTGTTAGGCCTTGGAACATGTGTGTTTGCCTGGAGTTGTGGACGCAAACACTCCCATAATCACAGCACATACTTAGAGATCTGGAATAGAGAAAGAGGCAAGAGTCTGGGCCCTTAAGCTCCTGGTAATTACCATGGGTGATGCATGGATTCCTAGAAGCCCAGCATATCAGCTCTGTTAGAGCACTGGAAAGGGACTTAGAAGTCTACTGATTCAGCATCCTCATTTTACAGGTACAGAAACCGTAACTCAAAGGTAAAGAGTTACAGTTTGGGAATCACCTCTCTCAAACTCTACAGCTAGTAAGCCAGTCCAGAGTATTTTGCACAGTGTCCCATGGGTCCCTGCCCCTCTTTGCTGCACTTTTTTTTTTTTTAAATGGAGTCTCACTCTGTAGCCCAGGCTGGAGTGCAATGGCATGATCTCGGCTCACTGCAACCTCTGCCTCCTGGGTACAAGTGATTCTCCTGCCTCAGCCTCTCAAGAAGCTGGGATTACAGGCATGCGCCACCATACCCGGCTAATTTTTGTATTTTTGTTAGAGACAGTGTTTTGCCATGTTCGTCAGGCTGGTCTTGAACTCCTGACCTCAGGTGATCCGCCCGCTTTGGCCTCCCAAAGTGCTAGGATTACAGGTGTGAGCTACCGCGCCTGGCCTGCTGCACATTTTTGAATTGAATACAAACATTTCAGTAGAACATATTTGATGTGAGGCACAGAACTTTTGCATGTTGTTAGAATCCTGAGTTGAATTAAATTAAATATTTTATTTGGAAAACACTGGGGCATTCTGGATTAGTTTCACCTTAAAGGTTTTATGTAGTATAGTATAATAACATTTTGTTCTAAATATGATTGCTAAATGATGCGTTCATATAAATATATAAACATGGATTCATAAAAAAAGAAATAAACATATATAAACATATATAATCTAAAGCCCTTGGAACCAGAGTTTCCTAGTTCATATTTCCAACTATAGGGAAATATTAAAGATAAAGTGGCTTACTAAAGGCTTTTCTATTCAACATGGATCAGCAACAAATTGATACTTGGTGGTATTTCCACCGGTAGCCAGTTTGTTCCACTGTTTCATTCCATCCATTTAAATCAGTAATCCTTACAGCCACACTGCTCCTGGCACTGAGACGAGCAGAAGCGACCGGCAAAGAGGAGGGGAAGGTCATCGGAAGTCTCTCAAGGCCCTGAGAACAGCTGGTCAGCATCATAACCTCCCTGCTCCTTCCCCCCTGTTACTCAGGTCCCTCCCCAGAACTCTCCTGACCTGGCCAAATTTAACTTTGAGTTAACCTTGCCATTGCAAGCACAGCGCCTTCTGTCCAGATAAACCACACACAGTTTATGGAAAAGTCATGGAAAGGCAAGACTGAATGAGGAAATTTCTGTTTTTCTGGAGGGTTTTCTTGAGCCCTTTGCGAGAATTCATTTCCACTCTCCCTAGATGGGTATGATGGCGGGATAATGGACGCAGGAAACTTATCAAACATCATATATGAAAATCTATACTTTATTCTATTGTTTGGATGCCTCATGAATTTCTCTTCATTATTTTCATCATCACTCTTCCTTTAAAAAAAAAACTATTATAAAGAACTCTGACATGAACATCTGTGAATCTACCCTTTTCTTTATTAGGAAAGGTTCCCAGAAGTGAGACTTTTGAATCAACACATGTAAAGATTTCTAAGTCCCTCTCTCAATATTGCAAAATTTCTTTCCCAGAAGCGGGTTCTGTTATCACAGTTCCTCTTGTAGTGTATAAAAGTGTCAGTTTCACACATGCTTGCAGACCTGGACTATTTTCTTTTTTTTATTTTAAAGAACTGATTTGATGTTAAAAAAAAAAAGCATATGATTGTTATTTTTCTTTTTGTATGTGTTCGATCATTAATAAGGTTGAACATTTTAATTAAATATATGTTAGTCACAAGAGCAGAGACTATTTTGCTTATTGCTTGATCCCTAATGGTGCCTGATGCATAGGAGACACCCAATATTTTCTAAAATGAAATTTTAAATTATGGCCTTTGCTCATTTTTCCATTGGGAAATAATGTTTTTAATGACAAGATATTTGAAAATAATAGGATTCTATGCTGGCAAGACTAAGAGTTTATTAATCCAATTATGATAAGTAGCATACAAATTAAGCTTTCACATGAGTGAATTGGTTTACCTTCCTAATTTGGGGAGATTGATATAGTCTCAAGCACAAAATTGTGAAAAGAAGTCACTAAAATGAGTTTTTATTCTGGCTTGACCAAGAATTAACCATGTGATTTTGCATAAGTTCCGTATGTTTTCAGTGCCTCATCCACAAGGCAGAGTAATATAAAACAAAAGTCAATGGATTTGTCCTCTTTTATTTTACAAAACCACCTGGATGATATAAAGGAATAATTCAAGATAATAACTAAAGATAAAACGTTTGAAATGCAAAATGTCATATGCAAATACAAGTGCAAAGTATTAGTATTTTGCTCGCAGAGTTCCTGTTACAGGGCTCATTTTCTTTAACTTGGTATCTGGTATGTAATAAGTGTACGATACGTTACTTACAAAGTTCTTGCTTTTACTCTGTGATTCTGAAATGCCCCATAGATTGAAAAATAAAGTGGTTATGAAAAGTAATTGCTGCTTCTATATTTGAATTAAAATTTGCTTACAAAGAATTAATTCAGAATAAAGCTTTCCTTCCGACTTTCCTCCCAAAGAAAGCTTTAATATGATACACAGAACTGTTCATAATATTTAGTAGGAAAATAACCACTAAAATGAAAGAGGATAATCCAGGTAGTGAAATCCTGATTTGCTCAATGTTTATTAGTGTACGTAGCTAATTTGAAACAATCCAAATTCTCAACTATAGAAATGGAAAAGCACATTACATTTATCTTAACGTGATAGAATGCTACTTAGGCAATGATGGAAAATATATAGTCTATGTCATTATATGGAAATGTGCATAGAAAGTACTGGCATGCAAGAAATAGAACACAAAACAATGCACACACCCAGATTACAGCCATATGAAAACATATGAATACATATTTTTAAAGATGGGAAAAGAATGAGGAAAACAAGATGTGTGTGCTTATTAAGTCCTCACTTTCCCCAAATAAAATTGCCCAGCTCTGTCACTTTTTTAAAGTCAAAAAATTCCCATGAGTTTCATGCATAGCTTGACAGTCTTATACTATAACATGATGGCTTCAAAATGTGCATTGTTTCATAAATAAGCCAAAAGACTCTCTCCACAAAAGACACATCATCTGTTCGGGCTTGTCCATTGCTTGACTTTTCCTTGACTAAATAATGATTAATAGGTTATATAAACAATGTGCCAGGTACCTGTATTTGTTTTAGGATGGAGAAATTATTTATAGTTGTGTAAAGACAGTATGGCTGTCTGCTATTTCTATGGGATTGTCTTCATCTCAAAAAGAAATAAACAAGTTTTGTAAGAAGAAGAGAAAGTGTTTTTTAAAAAATCTGTGCAATTATCTCTGGAGTTGGCTTATGTAAAGTAAAAGAAGAGATAATATCTTCACAGGTAGCCTGAAAAAAGAGGAAAATAAGAGACTGAAAATGTAAGATGAATTTCTGAACTTTGTGGGAGGAACCTTCACATAAACCACAAAGAGTTGGCTTTTGACTAAGTTCCCAAAAGAAAAAGTCAGTTTCCTGTTTGCTTGGGGTTATATTTTAAAGTCTTTTTTGGTCTTGGTTGGATAGTTGTTGAGAACATATGGAAAAAGTCTTGGCAATACCCCCGTCATCCCCAAAGAATTGCAAAGAACTATGCAAAAATGAAAATGGTGGAGAAATCATTTCAATCAACAAAGACTGCATTCCATTTGATACCAAAACTTTCTCTGGAGGTAATTTACAACCACAGTACTGGTAAAATAATGGATGCCGAGTAGCATTTTACAAAGTTTAGGACAGGAAGTAAAGACTCCTGAGATAATGCAACTGGAGAAAGTGTGCACGTGTGTGCACACGTGTGCACACACAGGCATGCAAACACATACACCATGCAAACACACACACACTTCTATGGTTTGAATATTTGTCCCCTTCAAAACTCATTTTGAAATTTAATCTGCAGGCCAGGCACGGTGGCTCACGCCTGTAATCCCAGCACTTTGGGAGACCAAGGCAGATGGATCACGAGGTCAGGAGAGCGAGACCACCTGGCCAACACAGTGAAACCCCGTCTCTACTAAAAATGCAAAAACAAAATTACCTGGGTGTGGTGGAGGGCGCCTGTAGTCCCAGCCACCTGGGAGGCTGAGGCAGGAGAATAGCGTGAACCCGAGAGGCGGAGCTTGCAGTGAGCTGAGATTGCACCACTGCACTCCAGCCTGGGCGACAGAGCAAGACTTTGTCTCAAAAAAAAAAAAAAAAAAAAAAAAAAAAGAAAGAAAGAAATTTAATTTGCAATGTAGCACTATTGAGAGGTGAGGTCTTTAAGAAGTGGTTGAGTCATGAGGGCAGAGCCTTCATGAATGGATTAATTCATCCATGGATTCATGGGTTCATAGATTATCATGGGAGTGGGATTGGTGGCTTTATAAACAGAGGAAGAGAGACCTAAGAAGGCACACTCAGCCCCCTCACCATGTGCTGCCCTGCATTGACTTGGGACTCTGCAGAGAGTACCCACCAGCAAGAAGGCCCTCAACAGATGCAGCCTCTTGACCTTGGACTTCTCAGCTTCCATAACAATAAGAAAGAAGTTATTTTTCCTTGTTAATTACCCGGTTTCAGGTATTCTATAGTAAGCCACAGAAAACAGACTAAAATACACGCAAATATGCCAAACTCTGTTATCTAAGATTAAATTTGACCAGGTAGTAATAGTGATAGTGATGACAGAAATAACAGCCAAAATTTTTTTGAACACACTGAGTCAATAATTGCATAATACTTTAAATGTATTATCATATTTAATCCTAACAACATTAGATGCTTGGAAAAATAAGGTAAATTGTTTAAAATCCCCAGCTGGTAGGCACTATATCCAGAATTTTTTTTGAGACAGGGTCTCACTCTATCACCCAGGCTGGACTGCAGTGATGTGATCTCAGCTCACTGCAACCTCCACTTCCTGGGCTCAAACTATCCTTCTGCCTCAGCCCCCCAAGTAGCTGGCATTATAGGTGCGAACCACCACGCCTCGCTAATTTTTGTATTTTTTGTAGAGATGGGTTTCACCATGTTGCCCAGTCTGGTCTCAAACTCCTGAGCTCAAGCCATCCACTCACTTCAAATATCTTGGATTTAAACACAATTTTGTCCGATTTCCAGAGGTTGAGCACTTAATTACTAAGATATACTACCTAACCTTGATGCTATGATAGACTTTGGTCAACCTGAATTTTTTTTTTAATCACATAACTCATGTGTTCATGCATCATTATCTATGGATTAGTAAATGAATACATGCTGTGAAATAATGAAATCATTGTATGATTTTACATACAACAAATGTCTCATGATATGACCATCTAGTAGAGAGTTTTGGGAAGCAATCCATGTCAGTCCATGTCAGGATTTAGTCCTCAAGTAAGCTAAAGCTCTCTGAATTATGCATTATCTTTATCTTCACAGTTTCCTATGATTGATAAAACTATAGATAAATTGATCAAGAATAAAAGAGCAAGGACACATATTGTGAATATCAGGAGCTAAAAAGGGAATACCAGTAGAGAGCCTATGGACATGAAAAGAATGAAAGGAATATTTCAGAGAAAATTTTGCAATATATTTGACAATGTAGAACAAAAACTTTTTTTGGAAATACAGCTTTCCCAAACTGCCACATGATATAATAGAAAAATCTGAATAGCTTTATGTCAATTAAAAAAATTAAATTTTTATCTAAAATCTTTACAACAAGAAAACTCCAGGTCCAGATGTTTTGCTGGTGAATTCTATCAAATATTTAAGGAAGAAATAACACCAATTTTAAATAAACTCTTTTCAAAAACTTGTTTTATGAGACAAGCATACCCTAATATCAAAACCTGATTTAAAAAACATGAGAAACAGGCTGGGTGTGGTGGCTCATGCCTGTCTCCCACACGTTGGGAGGCTAAGGTGGGAAGATCACTTGAGCCCAGGAGTTTGAGACCAGCCCGAGCAACATGATAAAATCCCATCTCTACAAAAAAGTACAAAAATTAGCTGGGTGTGGTGGCATGCATCTGTAGTCCCAGCCACTTGGGGCGGCTGAGGTGGGAGGATTGCTTGAGCCCCAGGAGGTCTAGGCTACAGTAAGCTATGATCACACTACTTCACTTCACTCCAGACTGGGCAACAAAGCAAGACCCTGTCTCCAAAAAAAAAAAAAAAAACCCCCAGACAACAACAACAAAAACAAAACAAACAAAACTTCCAAAAACCCCATGAGAAACAAAATTAAATTACTGACAAATATCCTTCGTAAACTTTCTTAACACCATTTTGACAAAGTTAATTCCATAACGTATAAAAAAGAATAATACATTAAGACCAAGTTGGGTTTGTCCTAGGAATGCAAGGTTGGTTTACCTTTTTAAAATCAATTTAATTCACCATATTAACAAAGTAAAGGAGAAAAGTCATCAATAGATGCAGAAAAATCATTTAACAAAAGTCACACCCATTTATGTTAAAAAAACAAAACAAAACAAAAAACCTCTCAGAAAATAAGTAATAGATAAACAGATAAAGCCATCTACAAAACAACCTACAAGTAGTTTCATGCCTACTAAAAACTTCCCCACTAAGATCAGCAAAAATGCAAGATTTTTTTTTGAGTCTTGCTCTGTTGCCCAGGCTGGGGTGTGTGGGTGCATGGCATGATGCAGCCTCGGCTCACTGCAGCCTCTGTCTCCCGGCTTCAAGCAATTCTCATGCCTCAGCCTCCCCATTAGCTGGGATTATAGACGTGTGATATTGGAGGAACCAGCCCCCAGTATTTCAATGTAGGCTCTTTTCTGTTTTCCCTAAGTGTCAGCCAGTCTGAGAAATAAAGAGAAAGAGTACAAAGAGAGGAATTTTACAGCTGGGCCTCTGGGGGTGACATCACATATTGGTAGGACCGTGATGATGACCCCGAGTCACAAAACCAGCAAGTTTTTATTAGGCATTTTAAAAGGGGAGGGGGTGTACGAACAGGGAGTAGGTCACAAGGATCACATGCTTCAAAGGGCAATAAAGATCACAAGGCAAAGGCAAAATTAGAATTACTGATGAGGGTCTATGTCCCACTGTGCACATATTGTCTTGATAAACATCTTAACAGGAAACAGGGTTTGAGAGCAGAGAACTGGTCTGACTAGAATTTACCAGGCTGGAATTTCCCAATCCTAGTAAGCCTGAGGGTACTGCAGGACACCAGGGCATATTTCAGTCCTCATCTCAACCGCATAAGACAGACACTCCCAGAGTGGCCATTTATAGACCTCCCCCCAGGACCGCATTCCTTCCCCAGGGTATCAATTATTAATATTCCTTGCTGGCAAAAGAATTCAGTGATATCTCTCCTACTCACAAGTCCATTTAGAGGCTCTCTGCAAGAAGAAAAATATGACTCTATTCTTCCCAATCCCACAGGCAGTCAGACCTTATGGTTATCTTCCCTTGTTCCCTCAAAATCGCTGTTATTCTGTTCTTTTCAAGGTGCACTAATCTCATATTGTTCAAACACACATGTTTTACAATCAGTTTACACAATAGTGGTCCTGAGGTGATGTACATTCTCAGCTTACAAAGATAACATGATTAAGAGGTTAAAGTAAAGACAGACATAAGAAATTATAAGAGTATTATTAGGGAAGTGATAAATGTCCATGAAATCTTCATGATTTATGTTCAGAGACTGCAGTAAAGACAGGCATAAGAAATTATAAAAGTATTAACTTTGGGAACTGATAAATGCCCATGAAATCTTCACAATTTATGTTCTTCTGCCTCAGCTCCAGCCAGTCCCTCCATTCGGGGTCCCTGACTTCCTGCAACAGTGTGAGCCACTGCACCTAGCTAAGTTGTTTTTTTCTTTTCTTTTCTTTTTAAAGTAGAAATGGGATTTTGCCATGTTGGCCAGGCTGGTCTCAAACTCCTGGCCTTAAGAGATCCTCCCGCCTCTGCCTCCCAAAGTGCTGGGAGTACAGGCATGAACCACTGTGCCCAGCTGATTGGTCTTAAAACTGAATCAACATAGTACTGGAGGTTGAAACCAGTGCAATTTGGCAATGAAAAAAATAAAGTATATACGAATAAGAAAGGAAGAATTAAAAATTATTATATTTGCAGATTACTTGAATGTTCACAATTAAATCCTCAGGAATCTACAAAATGACTACTAGAACTAACAGACAGATTTAGTTACAGGGATGGATTTAGTTTGTACCAGGATGCAAAAATCAATGTGGTTTCATATATCAAAAGCAGATAAATGAAAATAAGTTTTAAAATTCTGTTTTCAATAGTTTCAAAAACATGTTCAAAAAAAGAGTTCAAGAACACTCAAGAATAAATTTAGCAAAAGATACACATGATCTTCACTGAAATACTAAAACACTGCTGAGAATAATTAAAGATCTAAATAAATGGAGTGATGTATCACGTCGATGGATTAGAAGATTCAATAATGTTAAGATACCAACTTTTCCTAAATTGCTCTAGTGATATAATTCAATTCAAATCATAATCCCACTTGGAGTTTTGCAAACATTGGCAAGCTATTTCTAAAATTTACATAGAAATTCCAAAGACCTACAATATTAAAAGAAATTTTGAAAAAGAACAAATTTAGAGAACTTTAATTACCTGATGTTAAGATGTTTTTTAAAACTGTGGTAATCAAGACAGGGTGGTACTGGGACAAATAAATTAGTGAAAAAGAATAGAGACCTCAGAAATGAACCAACACTTATGTGGTCATTTGATTTTTTAAAAAGATGCTAAAACAACACAATGAGGAAAGAAAAATATTTTCAATAAATTATGCTTACAAAACTGAGCGTGAGAAAGTTTTTAAACTTCTGCTCGTTAAAGATATTTTTTAACTGAATAAAAATGACACATTCCAAGAAAAAATTTACAGTACATGCATATGACAAAACAATTCACCCAAAATACATAAAGAGCTTTTTCAACTCAATAGTAAGACAAACATTACTTCCTGAGCTCTGCCTCCTGTCAGATCAGCGATGGCATTAGATTCTCATAGGAGCACGAACCCTATAGTGAACTGCACATGTGAGGGATCTAGGTTGCATCCTCCTTATGAGAATCTAATGCCTGATGACCTGTCACTGTCTCCCATCACTCCCAGATGGGACCATCTAGTTGCAGGAAAACAAGCTCAACTCTCCCACTGATTCTACATTATGGTGAGTAATGTAATATGCAATGAATAATTATTTCATTGCATATTACGATGATTCAAGGGCATTACATTTTTTGTGCACTTTATTTCTGTATAATGTAGAAACCAGTTCCTAGTGCCAAAAAGTTGGGGACCACTGCTCTAGAGGACCAAGAGAAATGAAAGACTACGTCCACACACACAAAAACAAGCCCAACTTGTACCAGCAGCTTTGTTCACAATAGTCCCAAACTGGAGATAATCTAACTGTCTATCAACAGGAAAATGGATAAACAAAGTTGGTATACTCATGCAAAGAAATACTACAATGTAATAAAAATGAAACAAACTACAAATAGGCAATTATATGGATGAATCTCAAAAGCATTATGCTGAGTAAAAAAGCCTTACACAGAAACATATGCGCACTATGATTCTATTTATATGAAGTTCTAGAGTAGGTAAAGCAAAACTATGGTGAAAAGAAATCCAAACAATGATTGCCTGGGATTGGGGAGTACAGGCAGGAATTGACTGGAAAGGGACAAGATGTAATTTTCTGGAGTGATGGTAGTGTTCTTTATCTTGATAATTTATTCAGATACACAGGTACAGGCACTTGTCAAAACTAATCAAAGAAACATTTAAGATGTATGTTTATTTCAATATACATACGTCTTACAGAAAACAGCCATAAAGAACTGTAAATAAATATAGAATCTTAGCTAATTACATGTATGCTGAAGTATTTAGAACGATGTGCACTAGCATTTGCAACTTACTTTGAATTTTACCAAAATACCAAACTGGATTGATGAACGGTGAGAGGGATGAGTAGATGGATAGTTATGTGAATATATTAGATGGTTCTAATATAGTTATGTGAATATATTATATTAGTTAGAATATAGAGATGGGTGTGTAGATATTTACTGTAAAACTCCTTCTCTGTATGTCTAAAGATTTTAATAATAAAACATTGAAGGGAAATAGGGAAATTCTTCTTCCTTCTGCGTGGAACACACTAGCTATGAGAATCTAAGAAAGCTTATAAAGCCCTTCCCATATGCCACTGTTCCAGCATTCAGATGGCCACATCTTCCCAACTCCAACATAGTACATACTTTTTTTTTTTTTTTTTTGAGATGGAGTCTTGCTCTGTTGCCCAGGCTGGAGTGCAGTGGTACGATCTTGGCTTGCTGCAACCTCCACCTCCAAGGTTCAAGCAATTCTTGTGCCTCAGCTTCCCAAGTAGCTGGGATTACAGGTTTGTGCCACCACTCCCAGCTAATTTTTGTATTTTTAGTAAAGATGGGGTTTCACCATATTGGCCAGGCTAGCCTCAAACTCCTGACTTCAACTGATCCGCCTGCCTCGCCCTCCCAAAGTGCTGGGATTGCAGGTGTGAGCTACCGCGCCCAGCCCGTACTTTTTACAAACAAACTTCAAACAAAGATTTCTGCAAGCCAGTTGTAAGTTAGAAAAAATATCATTAACCTTCTCAAAAAATGATATTTTGTCCCTGGTAGGACAGATATTAAATGTTTCATGCCGTTAATGTGAAACTATTCGTATTAGCAATATCTTTAGAAATTTTCCTTAGTTGAAACTCAGTAATTGTATGACTGGTTCTAATTAGAGCAGCTTGGTACTTAAAACAATAAATCACAAAAATCAAGTCATGACTAAAGATATGACTTACCAAAATACCACTAGCGTTTGAGAACCTTAGGCACTGAAACAGTTTTAGTATACACTTGACCCTTCAACAACATCGGTTTGAACTGTGCAGGTCAACGTACATGTGAATTTTTTTCAATAAATGTATTAAAAAATTGTATGGATATTTGTGACAATTTCAAAAAACTTGCAGAGTAACCACCACCCATGAGACAGCAAGACCAACCCCTCCGCTTTCTCCTCCTCAGCCTGCAGAGGATGAACACTTTATGATGATCCACTTCCAGTTAATAAATAGTAAATATATTTTCTCTTCCTTATGATCTTAATAATATTTTCTTTTTTGGCTCACTTTATTAGAAGAACACAGTATACAATGTATACCGTCTACATGTAGGTTATATGTATGCAGTATACAATACACATACAAAATACAGCTGTTTATGTTATCAGCAAGGCTTCTGGTCAACAGTAGGCTATTAGTAGTTAAGTTTTTGGGGAGTCAAAAGTTATATGTGGATTTTCGACTGTGTGGTGGGTTGGCTCCCCTAATCCCCTTATTGTTCAAGGATCGACTGTATAATGTGTGTATGTATTTAATTCTTTTATCAATTAGAAATAAATAAAACATTAACTTCCATGGTGAGATTAGATTTTTATAACTATGTAGCAAATTAACTGTTCATTGTGCCGCTGTAATTTTCAGAAGTGAGCTCTTAACTACTAAATAGCTCCAGGTTGTTTAAAAGCCATATATAATTCCCATACTCACAAATGAAATCATATTATACTCACAAAATGAATATGCTTTAAGGTAAAAGGTGATGACAATTGCAAAGCACTTTACCAAATGGGAGACCTAAATTGTTATTAATTAGAGTAAGTCATTGTTTGACACTTTCTTTATTCTGCTCCTTTTAGATCTTTAAATTTATTGCTTTCCAATTATACATTTTATAGGGGAGAGTGCAGCTCAGCTCTTCTGCTAAAACATTCAACGTGATTTGAAAGGCAGAGGAGAGACACGATGGACTAATAGGCCACTTTGTCTTTTAGCAAATGCAAGAACAGATGAATACTGTGTGAAACTAATTGTATTTGAAAGGACTACCTATTGCAGAATGCTAAGTAGTTTTTTTATAACCTTTGCTCCCTTCTTTGTGATAGGCAAGACTATCAAAGAGACATCATAGCATCTTAATACCTCCTGACATGTCTGATTCTTGTAAGAAAAATGCTAGCCATATCAACCCTGGGGATGAAGAGAATCTTTCCTTGAATTTCACCCATCTGTGTAATTTTTCACTGATTCTAACTAGGAAAAATGCCATGCTGTTCATGGAAGATGTGTGGACTAAAAAGAAAAGGATCTGGGGAAATAGGCAAAAGAGTTTACAAATCAGTTTTCCAAGGGATAGGGTAGGAGGCGAGGGAGATGGTCAGAGATGCAGCTTTGCTTGCCACCTCTCCAGTGTTGAAAATGCTTCTATGTGTCAGTGGCTTCAAATGGACTCCTGGCTCTGCTCCCGTGGCCCGGAGGAACCCTCTCCCAAGGCAATCTCCATAGATACAGGTACTAGTGACAATTTAAGAGGATATTAACTACCCAGAACATCAATATTATATTTATATGTTATCAAATATATGCCAACATGTTCTAAGCATATTCTGTGTATAAGTCATTACGGAGGACTGACAGATAGGGAGAGGCTCTATCTTTCTTCTGCATAAGGTAGAACCTCTTCCCCAAGGAGTTTATAAACTGGGAGTATGGACAGAGAGCATATATATGTATAGTCTACATTCTGACAATTTGGGGACCTGAATACCTTACTGCCTGAAAATCTGAGATACAGAACAGACAAATGACTCATCACAGTAAGCAGTGTCAGGACAGCGTAAAATTGAACTGCTGTGGCCCTCTAGTTTATTAGATATTATTTTAATAGAACAATTAGCTCTATTGTTACTCTATTGTCTTTAATGTAAAGCAAAGTATAAACTATCAGTTGATCCAAGGGGGAGTCACTGAGTAATAAAATGCTAGAACAGGAGGAAAAATAACTAAAATATCACCTAGTATAGCAAGTTTTTTTGGAAGTCGATGTAGCTTCCAAGGGTTTCTCTGAAGTGAAGGAGAGAGGGAGAAAGAACAGGGCTGTGGGACCTTCCCCTTTCACCCTGTTCTGCCCTTCAACTTCCACTATGACAGTTTGCTTATGATCTGTTTGTAGATTGTGGTTTTATCTATGGTTAGCTAATGTAAAAAGCATGTCCTGTTGAATAGAAAGAAGGAATGAATGGAAGAGGAAGGAAAAAGGAAGGAAGGATGGAAGGAAGAAAGGTAGAAAAGGAAAAAAGGAAGGAAGGAAATAAGGAAAGAAGACAGGAAGGGAGAAAGGGGGGAAGGAGAAAGAGAAGAAGGGAAGAAGGAAGGAAAGAAGGAAGAAAGAAAGGAAAACCACTGATGTAAGTCAGCTCTCCTATTGGGCCTGAGGGCAGACAGGTTAAATAACTAACCCAAGGCTATCACTAATTCAAGATTAACAAGTCTCCATTTCCTGACCAGGGCACTTGCGGTTGTGTCGTGCAGATGCATTACCATCTGTGGCACATGCTCTGGGCTCCTATCCAATAGCCACCCCTGTCCTGCCCTCCATGCCCCTTTCCTTTTATTCCTTTCCATCAGTACCCTGTATTAATCAGGTATGGGGTATCCATGTGTTTTAGGGAAGGTTGAGTCCCTCCCAAGCTCCAGGGATTAAGATTAGGGTGTAGTGGATTGTAGATATCTGTCATGCATATGGCTGCTCATCATCTTTTGGATAACTTTTTTATATTTGGAGGAAATTGGGACATGCTACATACATGGTGGTATTATAAATTCTGGTTTGTTCATGGATAATCCAGAATAGAAATTCACAGACTCCCTTGCAGCTAAGACACAATACAGACTCCATCTCTCAGACGCACCTGTATAAGTCTTCAGTTGAGAAGGGAGCAGTGTGGGGAAACGGGCTCTGTTTGGTATTTCCATCTTTTACAGGCTTAAAGGAGTAATCAAGGTGTCTGGCTTTCAAGGGCTGCTGCATCAGAAGCATCAGTTTCTCTGTGGTCTCAAAGATGAATTTGCAGTGCAGAAGAAGCACAGGTTGGGGGCAGCAGTTTCCTCTGGTGCTCAGTGGATGGAATCACTGGGGCTGCCTCCTCAGTAGGCCTGTTCTCAGTCATCATTTAGAGACTTTGTTGATGGAAGTCTACCTTCCGGCAAAGTGTTCAGGCCTGATATGGTTAGGCTTTGTGTCCCCACACAAATCTCATCTTGAATTGTAATCCTCACAATCCCCATATGTCAAGGGTGGGACCAGGTGGAGGTAATTGTATCATGGAGATGGTTTCCCCCAAGCTGTTCTTGTGATAGTGAGTTCTCATGAGATCTGATAGTTTTATAAACATCTGGCGTTTCCCTTGCTTGCACTGCTCCTTGCTGCCACCTTGTGAAGCAGGTACCTTGCTTCCCTTTCTCCTTCTGCCACAATTGTAAGTTTCCTGAGGCCTTCCCAGTCATGCTGAACTGTGAGTCAATTAAACCTCCTTCCTTTATAAATTACCCAGTCCCAGACAGCTTTTTATAGCAGTATGAAAACAGACTAACACAAGGCCCTCCACCAAATAATGAGAGCTTTCTAGTATTTGTTTAATATTTATACTGTATTATAGAAACTTTAAAAGCTACATAAATGTAGAAAGTGTCATAAAATAAGACCCCATATACTCATTTCTATCTTCAAAAATTATCAACAATTTTGTCATTCATGCTTTATCTAGTCCCTTTCACTACTTTTTTGCTTATTTTAAAGCAAATACCAGGCATCATGCCATTTCACCAATAAATATCTTACCATGCCATTTTAAACACAAAAATTAACAGTATCCAGTGTTCTTGATATTATCTAATATCCATTCCATATTTTATTTTCCCTGATTGTCTTTTTTTTTTGAGAGAGGGAGTCTTGCTCTGTCACCCAGGCTGGAGTAGAGTAGCACGATCTCCGCTCACTGCAACCTCTGCCTCCTAGGTCCAAGCTATTCTCCTGCCTCAGTTTCCCAAGTAGCTGGGACTACAGGTGTGTGCCACCACACCCAGCTAATTTTTGTATTTTTTGGTAGAGACAGGGTTTCACTATATGTTGGCCATGCTGGTCTCAAACTCCTGACCTCAGGGGATCTGCCCACCTTGGGCTCCCAAAGTGCTGGGATTACAGGCATGAGCCACCATGCCTGGCCTGATTGTCTTAAATATGTCTTTTTATAGTTGTCTGGCTTGATCCAAAAAGGTTCACATTATTGTGTTTGATTGTGATGTCTCTTAATTCTCTCTTATCCTAATAGTTGCCCTCCCTTTTTTTCTGAAACCATTGATTTGTTGGAAAAAACAGATGATTTGCTCTATAGAATGTACTACATCCCAGATTTAGAGAATTTTCCCCTTGCACTGATGCTTAGCTAGTTCCTCTACCCACAGCATTTCCTTTAAACTGGTAATTGGATCCGAAGACTTGACAAGGTTCAGGTTCAATTTTATATTTTGGCAAGAATACTTTCTAGGAAGTGCTAAGTGCTTGTATTGCCTCATATCACAATATGAACATTGGTGGGTCTTCCTTTTAGTGCTGCTAACACTGATTAGTGGGCTTTGGCCACTATCTTTTAAAGAAAACTGTCTTTATCAGCTAGAATCAGCTTCTGAGGTCTACAGTGAAGAGATCTGACTAATTTATGTGGTGATTCCCTTCCTGAAAATGTACATGAGTACATTCTGGCCATTGAGATGTGATGAGAAGTTTGCTGGGAAACTTTTACAAAGGCCTCCCTCGCCCTTAGAGTGTGCCCAAGGAGAGGAATTCTCTCTTCCAAACTTTGGATGTTGTTGGATGAAGATAGGATATTTGCAGCTGCTATGGCCATCATGCAACCATGAGGGGACACGCTGAGGACAAAGGCTAAAGCATAGGGGCTGGCAGAGCCAAAGAGGGAAGAACTGAGGGTACATGAAGATGTCATTAGGCATCCAACTTAATCCAGGAAATGCACTTCTCCAAAACTTTTTATGTGAGGTAAATATTTATTCAAGGTTTCTCACTTGGTTTTATGACATGGCACTTGTTTTTGTCTGTTCTCATGCTGCTAATAAAGACATACCTAAGACTGGGTAATTTATAAAGAAAAAGAGGTTTAATGGACTCACAGTTCCACTTGGCGGGGCAGGCCTCACAATCATGGTGGAGGGCAAAGGAGGAGCAAAGTCACATCTTACATGGTGGCAGGCAAGAGAGAGAGCATGTGCAGAGGAACTCCCCTTTATAAAACCATCAGATCTTGTGAGACTTATTCACTCTCATGAGAACAGCATGAGAAAGACTTGCCCTCATGATTCAGTTACCTCCCATTGGGTCCCTCCCACAACAGGTCGGAATTATGGGAGCTACAATTCCAGATTTGGGTGGGGACACAGCCAAACCATATCACTGCTCATAGATAATGTTTGCATGATGATAATGTTTGCATGTCACACTGGCATAGGTGCACTGTGGAAATTTATACTATACAATTAAGTTAGGAAAAGTAAAATGCAAATTACTAGGGAATATTTAGAATACAGAATTTATATAAAATTTCCAAATAAAATTTCAAAAATTTCAAATTTCCTTAATGAGGAACTTGAGCTGCTTGTGTCTGTGAATACAACATAACTAAATCAGAGATTTATGCTTGAAATGGCTACCTGAAATTACTGATGAAAATTTTTGATGATGATAGCTTCAAATACTTGAATATGACTGTCAACATGAAACTGCAAAAGTAAGAAGTTAAACATTTAAAAACTATTAAAATATACAATTGTTGAAATATATTTGACAAGTTCAATAACTAATTTTTCTCTCATTAATTTAATGCTAAAATTTCTTATATTAATGCAAATGAATTTCTCATCTAATGTAATTTTATACATCAAATATGTCAAAACAATTTAAAATTCTAATTTATAGATTCACTATTAAAATAGGGACACTGCAGCTAGCTCAGATGCCACTAAATGGTAATATCAGCTATAAAAGGATATAAGTGTCTAATGTACGTAAAGGCAAATGTTAGCACCACCATCTGGAGTTGTGCCTGCCAGGAGTGTCTGCATCACCCTCTACTCCACTCCCCAAAGCTTGGACTCCACGCCACATTCTTTAGGAACCTAGCACATGAAAATTCCCAGCAGCATCACTGGAGAAGTCCATGTCTTGGTAGAACACCTCCTTGGCTACACTTAACATGTTGTGGTGGAGGTCTAGAAAACATTCCCACTTAGGCCACCCTGTGATAAGCCCCCAAAAGGCTGCTTGTAGTAGGAGACAACCTGCCCAAGGATTCTACCATCTGGCTACCCAACGATGAGAGATCATGTTCTCACAGCACAGGGTACCATAGCAGACTGTAGCCTTCTCTTTATACCATCTTGAGGTGAGTCTTTTTGTATTTGCAGCCTAAAGCATACTAGCTGGTATAACAGTACATAAATTATGTTCAGGTTACAATGCCTTAATTATATTTTACTTGTAAAAGAAACACATAGTATGCCATTCCTAATTCATAGGGCAGTTAAATTTTAGAGATGAGTACAATGAAGATCATATCCTCTATAAAAAGAAGGAATCTAATAGAGCAGATGTTGCCGGTGCCTGTGCCACCTTTCCTCAGTCCACCTCTGACTGAAACTACAGCTCTGGGGACATTGAAATATGAGTTTTGTGCTGGGCATGGTGGCTCACACCTGTAATCCCAGAACTTTGGGAGGATGAGGCAGGAGGGTCACTTGAGTACAGGAGTTTGAGACCAGCCTGGGCAACATAGTGAGACACTGTCTCTAAAAAAAAAAATTAGCTGGGCGTGTTGGCATATGCCCGTAGTCCCAGCTACTTGGGAGGCTGAGGTGGGAGGATTGCTTGAACCCAAGAGGTTGAGGCTACAGTGAGGTGTGATTGTGCCACTGCATACCAACCTGGGCAACAGAGTGAGACCCTGTTACAAAAATAAAATAAAATAAAAAGTTAAAAAGACATGAGCTCAGTCTTATCACCTGTTGCCAGCACCTCATCTTAAGAACATGCTGCTGTAGCATCTTCTCCCAGGCAGGCACAGGTTACCAAGTGTGAGAGAATTAACGTCCCCAAAGGCAGTCCTCATTTCATGGAGAGAGGAGGCTAAGGGAATGTTCCAGCCTCCAGTCTTTCAGGAGGATGATTTGGGGAGGGTTTTCTCTATATTTTTCCAGAGTCTTGGGGAATCATGCCTCCATTGCCCACAGTCGTGACTTTGATCTTGACTTTGCGTCCTCATTGTGACTTTTCCTTCAGTGTGTCTCTCTCATTCTCCCTGCTCACTCATGCCTACTTCCTGGGATCACTTCCCAAGCAAACCATCTAGACCCAAGATCTTATTCCAGACTCTTTAGAAGAAACCACACCAAGAAATCTAACATTTAAATCATTTCCATGTACGTTAGAATATTGTTGAATAAATTGACTTAATTTTATGGGTCTTTCAAAAACAAAATTTGATATTTGATGATGATACTCAGTTCTTAAACATCAAACAGACATTAATTGTATGGATTATCCTAAAGCAGGAACCCCACTGTGACTCCAATCACAATCTAAAACCCTGCATGATATCTCATTAACAATGCATGCATCCCCCAACATCAAGCTGACGGCATTCCTAAAAATAGTTTTTAAATTGACTGTTTGCAACTTCGTGTATTTTCTAAGAGAAAATATTGCATTTTCCAATAGATACTGTTCCAAATGGCAAAGCATAGCCCCAATGCAAAGAATTATCCACTCATGTTCTGCTTTGCCAAGGAAGGGGTGAAACAAGAGGGATTGGGCTTTGGGAGTTCTCCATGGCAGAGGTGGCTATGCTTCAAGGTGCATCAGGAGCAAGAGGGACAGAGAGAGCCAATGTCAGAGGACAATAAATGATAGTGATGTCCAGAAGCTACAAAAGGGAAAATAAGTCTATAAATAACTGTACTGGGTTAGATAGCCCCCCACCATCTCAGAATTCATGTCTGTCCAGAACCTTAGAATGTGACCTTATCTGGAGACAATGTTTTTGCATATGTAATTCCTTAAATTATGATGAAGTTTGGGGGCAGGACAAGATGGCCAAATAGACACAGCCAGGAAGAGCTTCTCCCACCAAGAGAGACCAGAATATCAAGTCAGCCAGCATATTCCAAACAGATCTTTTGAGAGAATGCATTGAGAGTGGATGGAGAGACCACACAGACACCACAGCTGAAGTGGGAGGAAGCTAGGAACACTGCATGGGGTTGCCAAGCACTGAGACTCATTTCTGGCCCTAAATGGCTCCTGAGGAAGGGGTGAGTGAGGTAACTGCAGAGCAGCCCACTCTCACCGTGGACCTCTGGGATCTAGTTGCGGGAGATCCCATGGCCTCATGGATATTTGAGTTGGCAGAGAGAATTACCTGATGAGTTGGTAGAGACAGAGCACAATTCTCTATGGAGCCCACGGAGTTTGGCACAGGGACAGGTACAAAGGAACATGGTCATAGGCACCCATCCCCAAAGGCTCTTCATACTCCTCTAGGTGGTTCTGACCTTTGTTAACTGCCAGATCTAGAGAGAGCAGGGCTATTTTTTTCCATGGGACTGGGGCAAATCTGATCTGCACACCATCCCATCCACCAGCCTGCTTGCTTTCAAACAACCACACTAGCTCCCCAGCAATGGGTCTTAACCAGATGACATGCCTTAAATGACAGACATAGAATTCAGAATCTGCATGGCAAGGAAGCTCAATGAGATACCAGAGAAGGTTGAAACCCAATCCAAAGGAAACAGTAAAACAATCCCAAAGTTGAAAGATGACACAGCCATTTTAAGAAAGAACCAAACTGAACTTTTGGAATTGAAAAATTTATTACAGGAATTTCATAATACAATTGGAAGTATTAACAACAGAGTAGAACAAGTTGAGGAAAGAATCTCAGAGCTCAAAGACTGTTCCTTTGAATCAATGCAAACAAAAATAAAGAAAAAATATTTTTTTAAATGAACAAAACCTCTGAGAAATATGGGATCATGTAAAGAGACCAAACCTATGGCTCATTGGCATCCCAGAAAGAGAGGGAGAGAGAGCAAGCAACTTGGAAAACATATTTGAGGATATTGTCCATGAAAATTTCCCCAGCGTTGCTAGAGAAGTGGACATGCAAATCCAAGAACTTTAGACAACCCTAGCAAGATACTATATGAGATGACCATCCCCAAGACACATAGTCATCAGACTCTCTTAGGTGATTGTGAAATAAAAAAAATATTAAAAGCAGCTAGAGAGAAGGGTTGGGTCATGTACAAAGGGAATCCCGTCAGGCTAACAGCAGACTTTCAACAGAAACCACGTAAGCCACAAGAGATTAGGGACCTATATTCAGCATCCTTACAGAAAAGAAATTCCAACCAAGAATTTCATATCCAGCCAAACTAAGCTTCATAAGAGAAGAAGAAATAAAATCTTTATCAAATAAACAAATGCTCAGGGAATTTGTTACTACAAGACTTGCCTTACAAGAGGTCCTTAAGGGAGTGCTAAACATTGAAATAAAAGAAAGACACATTCCACCACAAAAACACACTTTAGCATATAGCCCACTGACATTATAAAGCAACTACACAGTCAAGTCTACATAAAAACCAGCTAACAACACAACTGATCCCACAGAAATACAAAAAATACTCAGAGACTATTACAAACACCTTTAGGCCCACAAACTAGAAAACCTAGAAGAAATGGATAAATTCTGCCCCCACCAAAAAAACAACCTCCCAAGATTGAAACAGGAAGAAATTGAAACCCTAAACAGACCAATATTGAGTTCCATAATTGAATCAGTAATTTTAAAAAGTACCAATAAAAAAAGCCCTGTACCAGATGGATCCACAGCCAAATTCTATTAGAGGTACAAAAAGAGCTAGTACCAATCCTACAGAACTTATTCTAAAAAATCTAGAAGGAGGGACTCCTCCTTAATTCCTTCTGTAAAGCCAGCATCATTCTGATATGAAAACCTGACAAAGACACAACAAAGAAAAGAAAATTTCAGGCCAATATCCCTGATGAACATAGAGGCAAAAATTCTTAAACAAAATACTTGCAAACCAAATCCAACAGTACATCAAAAAGTTAATTGACCATGATCAAGTAGGCTTCATTCCTGGGATGCAAGGTTGGTTTAACATATGTAAATCAATAAAGTTGATTTACTACATACAAGAATTAAAAACAAAAACCATATGATCAATGTAATAAATGAAGAAAAGTCTTTTGATAAAATTTGACATTGCTCCATGTTAAAAACCCCTCAACAAATTAGGCATTGAAGGAACATACCTCAAAATAATAAGAGCCATCTATGACAAATCCATAGCCAACATCATACTGAATGGTGGAACATCATACTGAACGCTGGAAGCATTCCCCTTGAGAACTGGAAGGAGACAAGAATGTCAACTCTTACTATCACTCCTATTTAGCACAGTACTGGAAGTCCTAGCCAGAGCAGTAAGGCAAGAGAAAGAAAGATAAAACATCCAAATAGGAAAAGAAGAAATCAAATTATGTCTCTTTACAGATAACATGATGCCTATACCTAGAAAACCCTAAAGACTCCACCAAAAGGCCTCTAGAACTGATAAATGACTTCAGTAAAGTTCCAGGATATAAAATCAATGTACAAAAATCAGTGCATTTCTATACACCAATAGCATTCAACCTGAGAGCCAAATCAAGAATGGAATTCCATTTACAATAGCCACAAAAAAATACCTGGGAATATATCTAACCAAGGAGGTGAAAGATCTCTACAACAAGAATTACAAAACACTTCTAAGAGAAATCAGACAACAACACAAACAATGAAAAAACATCCCATGCTCATGAGTAGGAAGAATCAATATTGTTAAAATGGCCATAGTGCCCAAAGGAATTTATGATGTCAATAATATTCTTATCAAGCTACCAATATAATTTTTCACAGAATTAGAAAAAACTATTCTAAAATTCATATGGAATCAAAAAAGAGCCCAAGTAGCCAACGTAATTCTAAGCAGAAAGAGTAAAGCCAGAGGCATCACACTATCTGACTTCAAACTATACTACAAGGTTAGAATAACAAAAACAGCATGGTGATGGCATAAAAACAGACACATAGACCAAAAGAACAGGATAGATAACCCAGAAATAAGGCTGCACACCTACAACCATCTAATCTCTGACAAAGTCAACCATAACAAGCAATGGTGAAAGGACTCCCTCCCTATTCAATAAAATGGTGCTGGGGTAGCTGGATAGCCATATGCAGAAGATTGAAACTAGACCCCTGTCTTTTACCGTATATGAAAATTAACTCAAGATGAATTAGAGATCTAAATATAAGACCTAAAACTATAGTAATTCTAGAAAAAACCTTAGGAAACACCATTCTGGACATCAGCCTTGGCAAAAAATTTATGAGTAAGTCTGCAAAATCATTTGCAACATAAATAAAAACTGACAAGTAGGCCTAATTAAACTAAAGAGCTTCTGCACAGCAAAGGAAACTATTAACGGAGTAAACAGACAACCTACAAAATAGTAGAAATATTCTCAAACTATGCATCCAACAAAGGTGTAATCCAGAATCTATAAGGAACTTAAACAATTGAACAAGCAAAAAACAAATAACCCTGTTAAAAAATGGGCATAAAACATGAACAGACACTTCTCAAAAGAAGACATACAATCAGGCAACAAACTTGAAAAAATGTTCAACATCACTAATCATTAGAGAAATGCAAATCAAAACCAAAATGAGATACTATCTTACACCAGTCAGAATGGCTGTTATTAAAAAGTCAAATTACAGATATTGCCAGGACTGCAGAGAAAGGTGAACACTTATACACTGTTGGTGGGAATGTAAATTAGTTCATCCACTGTGGAAAGCATTTGGGAGATTTCTCAAAGAACTAAAAACAGAACTCCCATTCCACCCAGCAATCCCATTACTAAGTATACACCCAAAGGAAAACAAATCATTCTACCAAAACGTCATATGCACTTGCATGTTCATCCCAGCACCATTCACACTACCAAAGATGTGGAATCAACCTAGATGCCCATCAGTGATGGACTGGATAAAGAAAATAGTATGTATATACCATGGAATATTATGCAACCATGAAAAAGAACAAAATCATGTCCTTTGTAGCAACACAGATACCCCAGCTGGACACTAACATCATAAGTGAATTAACATGGGAGCAGAAAACCAAATACCACATGTTCTTACATACATATGGGAGCTAAACATTGCATACACATGGACACAAAGATGAAAACAATACACACTGGGGATGACGATGACTAGAGGGAGGGTGCGAGTGTTGGAAAACTATCAGATACTATGCTCACTACATGAGTGACAGGATCAAAGAAGACGATGTCTTCCTGCATCAGGGTGGGCTCTAAATCCAATTACTGGTGTTCCTATAAGACACAAAAAAAGGAATAAGGGAATGTGAGGATGGAGGCAGGGATTGGAGTGATGCAGCTAAAAGCCAAGGAACACCAAGGATGTCTGGAAGCCACTTGAAGCTGAAATGAGCAGCTTTGGAGGGAGTAGGGCCTGGCCAACACCTCGACTTCAGATTCTAGCCTCCTGAACTACAGGAGAATAAATTTATATTGTTTTAAGGCACACAGTTTGTGGTAATTTGTCATGGCAACTCTGGGAAACTAATCCAATAGCTAAAAAAAAAAAAAACAAAAAACCCTGGGAGCTGGGTCTTGGATCAAAAAAGATTAATCATTTGTTTTCAAATATCAATTCCTGTCCCCTCTGTTCTCAGGGAATTTTATAACCAGTTTCTTATTTCTGTAGCTGCCAAGAGAGTAGAACAGAAGAGAATCTCTCATTTTACATTAAAATGTCGTGAGATGCAATGTAAAGTAATGTGATATGATGTAATGTCATATCCTAAAGTCAGGGTTAAATTCCACCTAAATGCTTCTAGTAATGGGAACGATGAAGCTTTATTGAGTGCTTCCTGTGTGAACAGAACTGTATAGCTCATTAGCCTTCACAACAACCTTATGATAGGGTAGGTGCTATTATTATTATTATTATTACTATTATTATTATTATTATTGGAGATGGAGTCTCGTTCTGTCGCCCAGGCTGGAGTACGGTAGTGTGATTTCTGCTCACTGCAACCTCCGCCTTCTGGGTTCAAGCAATTCTCCTGCCTTGGCCTCCCAAGTAGCTGGGACTACAGGCGCACACCCCATGCCTGGCTAATTTTTTGTATTTTAGTAGAGACGGGGTTTCACTGTGTTGCCCAGGCTGTTCTCGATCTCCTGAGCTCAGGCAATCCGCCCGCCTTGGCCTTCCAAAGTGCTAGGATTACAGGCATGAGCCACCGTGCCCAGCTCAGGTCCTATTATTATTACCATTTGACAGACGAGGACACTGAACCTTGTCTCCAAAGGCACATGGCTGGTAAATGGTCAAAGACAGGGTTTGACCAAGAAACTGACTCCAGAGCTCGTGCTCCTAACCACTACGTTATCTATATGCCTCGTAAACATGGGAATGCCACGCAAAATGATTCTTCAAAAAACAACAAAAAACTATTCTTTCTGTTTGCTGAAATATAATATGGGCAAGTTAAGATCTGGGAAAAAAATCTCAATTCATAAAGCGGCAGAGCAGGCACATATGCATAGAAAACCATCCACAAGAAAATTAATCAGCAGAAGTGTATCATGTCTTAATTTTTTAAAAAACAACATTTTTCATTTTTCAGCGTTGTGGTGCTGCCACCATTACACACACACAGCCCTCCAAAAAGAATCTTGACCTAAACTTTATAATTTATACAAAAATGAATTCACAATGAGTCATAGATTTATGCATTCAAATGTAAAATGTAAAACAATACTACTTTTAGAAGGAAACAGGATATAGGAAAGGAATTTTTTTTTATTACCATTCTTTTTCTTTTTTTTTTTTTTGGACATACAAAAAGCTGTACAAAATGATTCTTTTATGCAGATAAAAATATCCCAGACACTCTCTTCACTCCTCACATCCTTACCCAGTGGCCTAGAGCATATCTCAAATGAGCCTGGTAGATCGTTTAATCCCAACTCAAGTCTTGGTGTCCAGTTAACCTTTTTTGAGACTGTTGTATGTACTCAGCCATGACATTGTCTTCCTTAAGGTGCATGGGTTAGGTGACACATCAAATCATTTTTACCTTTAAGGAATTAAGACGAATATTTGTGAAGTAAACTTGCCAGGGAACTTCCCTAACTTTTAAAAATCCTTCACTCTTTCCCTTTCTTCTACAGGATAAAATTCAAACTCCTTGGTATGTTTTACACCAGAGGTTGGTAAACTTTTTCTGTAAAGGATCAGAGAGTATATATTTTAGGCTGGCCATAGGGTTTCTGTCCACTGCTCACCTTTGTAGTAAAGAATGAGGAAGCAGGCCGGGCATGGTGGCTCATGCCTGTAATCCCAGCACTTTGGGAGGCCAAGGCAGGTGGACCACCTGAGGTCAGCAGTTCAAGACCAGCCTGGCTAACATGGTGAAACCCTGTCTCCACTAAAAATACAAAAAATTAGCTGGGTGTGGTGGCATGCACCTGTAGTCCCAGCTACTTGGGAAGCTGAGGCAGGAGAATTGCTTGAACCCGGGAGGCGGAGGTTGCAGTGAATGGAGATTGCACCACTGCACTCTAGCCTGGGTGGCAGAGTGAGACTCTGTAACAAAAAAAACAAAAAAAACCCACCACCACCACCACCAAAAAGAATGAGGAAGCCGCCATAAACAATATGTAAAAGAATGGACACAGCTGTGTTTCAATAAAGCTTTATTTACAAAAACAAGTAGGGAGCCAGATTTGACTTGAGGGCCATAGTTTGTCTACCCCTGAAGTTCTTCAAAAGCTGCTGCACCCTAAATTATATACTCCATCTTCAGTCACACTGAAGTTCTTATACTTTTCAAATTCACATGCTCTTTTAATTATTTGAGCCTCTGCATAGTCTATATGTTTTGTTTGCATGCCTTTCTCCATCTTTTCTCACTCCATTATCAGGTTAGCAAACTCCCATGGAGAGCAGACCATTCCATATGAGCTACTGGCAACACTTACCCCATTGCATTGTAACTATTCATTAATTGACCTGTAATTAATCATTGATGTGATCACAGCTTACTGATCATAGTACCTCAAGGAACATACTTGCTTGCTGCATACTTCCAGCCAGTGCTATGTCACTTTGTATTACATCAATCACACCCTGTTGTAGTGTGTATGTTTCTGCTTGCATATTTTCTTTGGCTGCTAGGAATCTCAGAGCCAAAATAGAGGCTTCATGTCAGCCACCATAGAAGACTTTACAACATGCACTGTGTGTTTCTCTCCTCTATCCTAGGCCACCTCCTTATTCGGACATATTTCCTGTAGATCTGATATTTTGTTTGCATTTTGCTATTTTATGTGGTCATTGCTTAAAAGCTACCTCAAACATTTGTATAAAAAGGCAGGTTTCATTCATTCATTTCTTCACCTGCAAATAAGTCATATTTCCCCTTGATCACTTTTTGTACTTTTTCAAAGTAGAAACACTCTCTATTTTTACCTAGAACCCAGTGATGTACTTAATATATTGATGACTTTATTTCAGGAATAATTGTGAAACAAAATGAATAATAATAGCCAGAAGAGAAATGGATAAATTATAAAATTTGCTAATTTGAGGCTTATCTATATATTATTAAATCCAAAGGTAACAGCTATAATTGTGTAGAACTTACACTAATACAAGTTTTTTGAGGAAAGGCATTTTATCTCTGACATGGTTGAAGACTGTTCATGATGCGGTGATAATAAAAAGTAACCATCTCTTAATTGGCTTTATTATCATTTTCAAATTCTCCACAGAAAATGTACACCTACTCCCCCCCACCACACACACAGGCATGGGTGTGCGCACACACACACACACACACATACACACCAGATATACAGAAACATAGTTGCTAGAACCTAAACTGGTGGATTAAAACTTCATATTTGGAAGTTTCAAGTTAAAAATACAGCAAAGTGTATTACACTTTACAAAATACAGCAAAAATACAGAAATATTGCTTTCTGGGATTCATTTTTCCTTTATGTTTTACTAAATAAATGTCTCCTCACATAACAGCTAACCATCTTCAAGTGTCGCATCTTCAACCCTTTGGTATGCTAATACACTTAGGTTGACTTTGTGGTGTCAGAAATGTTCTAATATTACAGTTCAGCTCTAGACTTGGATGCTTGATCCTTGCTCAGGTAAGATGGCTTTCTGAATTCAGAAGAAAAATGAGATATATAGATCAAAACAAATCGGCACGCAAAAACCACTCTCTAAATGAGTCGTGGGAAATGAAGCTTGTTGACTAGAACTTGCTTTATTAAGACTGAAATTAAGATTTACATCCAGAAGTAGGTTTGATGAGAGCCACTAGAACTGGCATGCTTTGAGAATGACAGCAGAACAACCTTTGTGTTTATCTTGCAAAGCAACTGAACTTCGGTTAAATGGAGGCCAAAGAGGGATGCTGAATGTGTTCATCTGAATATCTGAGGTTTGGAAAAAATCTCCTTCTTGTTTGAACCATATCAGTTCATTTTCTAGCCCTGGTACATATAAAGGACCTATGCCACGATTAACATTGAAGAACTGCTTAGCCCTCCAGCATGTTCATGTCAACACCTGTAGAATACTGTAAATGTGGAGGGGGCGCAGATTCAATTCAAAGGAATTCAGTGTGTTTCCCAAGGATCTACTATGACTAGACTCAGTGTGTTGATGTGACCTACTCTGGGACAGATCTTAGTTATTGCTTACCTATTGGCTTTCATTCCATTAAAAAAAATCTGGATCATGGCTTCCCTGGTTGCCATTTGCTTCTTTCCTTCTCCTCTAGACAACAGTCCAAATAACTATGTGCTCAGGTAAGTTGGTTTCATTTAATTGAACCAGATAGTGGAGGCAATTGTAGTCATTTTATATAACTTTTGCATCTAAAGAAGCCATTTAGAAATATTCAGGTACAAATCCTACAGGCCATCCCCACTCTGTGCAAATTGAACCTTCGTGAGATTGTCATGCTCCCAGGCTTTAATGGATACAGTTGAGGATCACACGCTCTTAGTATGCCCAGAAGGATCATTGAAATTGGGCTGTAGTAAACACCTCTTGTTAGCGTTAGAGGTACCCTCATCCTGACCCAGTGAGCCTTCCCCACTGGCCTCTCTCCTCCAGCAGATAACAAGATGTGGCATGCACAATGGAAGCTTCCTTTTCTCTTGGCAGATCCTGAATGGAGCCAAGGGGAACAGTTGCAAAACAGAAAATTGACTATGATGGAAGACTCTTTGGTGCTACATCTGATACGATTAACAATTTATTTTGGCAACACCCAGGATGGGTTTCATATGGTTTTCCTGAATTCAACAGGATTCCTGCCAGCAGAATCAGGAACACTAAGAAATAATCCAGGCTGAGGGAGGAAAAAAAAACAACATGCCATCTTGCAAAGTGTTTCATAGCGTTGACTCTGTGATCTGGAAAACAGCCATTGCTCTCAATCCCTCTATTTCCAACTGCTCATCAATTATTGTCTTCCCAGTCTTGGGTTGATAGATGGGCTTATAATTAGCAGGGTAGATGGCCCAGAGGAGAAACCATTGTAAGAAGGGAGATGAAAGATGTGGCAGCCAAATATTTTTCAATACACAAATATTCTTAAAATATGGATGTTCTATCCAAGTTATCATCTGTAAGAAACACAATTGCTACATATTGTGGACTTTCAGAGTTAACTGCTCTTACAGGAATCTACTTTTCGGCTGAAAGAAAGACTATTCTGCTGTACAGAAATGCTTCTGTCCCAGAATTGAAGCTTCTATCTCTGCAGAAGGACTTCTACTAACATAATAGTCTTGGGTTTTCTCTGCTTTCCATCCTTTATTCTTCCTCAAGGTGGGTTTGAAGGAGGACCTCGGCATGCATTCCTGAGCTTCTTCCTCTTCTGTTTCTCCTGGGAGTGAGCCCACCTGCAGAGAGAGTAAGTCTCCATTGCTCCCAGACATGGGAGAAGCCTGCTGGGGAGACCTGGCCATGACTAGATGTGTGTCTACAGTAGGAAGCCCACCTGCTTGTACCTATAAGCCATGTTCTAAAATATTAGCATTAGGAAGCCACTTATTTGTACCTATTAGCCATGTTCATAATATTAACATCATCAATAATAAGGGTGATGTTTGGGTCCTATTTTATTTCTCAATTGGTTCAAAATATAGGCAAGGGCTGGGCACAGTGGCCCACGCCTGTAATCCCAGCACCTTGGGAGGCCAAGGCAGGTGGATCACCTGAGGTCAGGAGTTCGAGACCAGCCTGGCCAACATGGTGAAATTCTGTCTCCACTAAGAATACAAAAATTAGCTGGGCGTGGTGGTGTGCACCTGTAGTCCCAGCTATTTGGGAGGCTGAGCCATAAGAATCGCTTGAACCCAGGAGGCAGAGGTTGCAGTGAGCTGAGATTGTGCCATTGCACTCCAGCCTGGGTGACACAGACAGACTCTGTCTCTAAAAACAAAACAAAACAAAACAAAACAAAAACATAGGCAAGGAAAAGAGGTGTTAATTAGTGGTTCCCGCTATGATTAGAATATTTGTCTCCTCCAAAACTCATGTTGAATTTCAATCCTCCGTGTGGCAGTGTTGAGAAATGTGGCCTTTAAGAGGTGATCGAATCATAAGGGCTCTGTCCTTGTGAATGAATTAATTCATTAATAGATTAATGGACTAATGGTTTAATGGATCCATGGGTTAACATGGGAGGGGAACTGGTGACTTTATAAGAAGAAGAAGAGAGGCCTGAGTGTGGATGTTAGCACGCCCAGCCCCCTTGCCATGTGATGTCCTGAGCCACGTCAGGACACTTCAGAGATCTCCCCCCAGCAAGAGGGCGCTCACCAGATATGACCCCTCAACCTCAGACTTCTCAACCTCCATAACAGTAAGAAACAAATTCGTTTTCCTTATAAATTACTCAGCTTCAAATATTCTGTTGTAAGCAACAGAAAACAAACTAATATAGGCCCCCTACAAGCCTCAACAGATGCTCAGCCAGTAGCGGATTTCATCTGATAGGAAATATGTTTTCACATTGTTTTCTACTTACCTTTCACGTTAGCATTTCCTTCACCTTGCACTGGATTAAAAGAAACATCTTGGTATTCAGCTTTGGGCTTATGTAAACAAATAGGCTGCAGAATCATATGACTGTGATGTGGGACATCATTTGGCCTTGACATTTTGCCTTAGGCCTTGCACACTCTTCTTCATTCACTCAGAGGTCCAAGACTGTCCACATTTCCTTTTATTCTTCCTGTGGTGTACATTCTCAGGATTGTATTAGAGAATATTAAAGTGTCTAAGCCTGGCACAGTGGCAAACACCTGTAATCCCAGCTATTCCAGAGGCCGAGGTGGGAGGATCACTTGAGCTGAGGAGTTGGAGGCTGTAGTGTGCTGTGATTGAGACTGTGAATAGCCACTGTACTCCAGTAGGGCAACAGAGTGAGACCCCACCTCTAAAAAACGGTGGAAAAAAAAATAAAAGCTTCTTTATCTGGATAGCAGTTAGATGGACTTGAAATTGGCAATGAGACTCTGTGCTTTGATCTTTAATTGCGAGGTCAGTCAAGAAGGGCATGGCCGCGATTAAATTGAATATTAAAACTAGAGAGAAGGGAGAGATGCCAAGAAGGGAAAGTCAGCTTCTAACCCCCTTGATCTGCAGCTAAGAAGTTTGTAAATCAGTATTTGCAGAAGAATATTGTTGAGAGTTTACAGTATCAATGAGATACCCACAAATTAGGACATGTGTCCATGACCATAACACATAATCGATAAAGTAAGGCCCTAACATTAATTGTTGCCAAACTTTTTCATCCACATTATCAAATTTGATCCTTGCTCTGTGAGGTAGATAATATCATCCCCATTATAAAAGTTTGGCAAACCGAGGCCCAGTGGGATAGAGTAACTTGCTCAAATTTCTCCAGCGTGTTAAAATCAGATTCAAACTGAAGGAGGTCAGGAAATGCCACCACAAAATACATTTTGGTATGCTGATTACTTTGAACTGGAGGGCACTTGGAGAACAGTGGCGCAGGCAGAGGTCTTCTCTGAGCTCCCCTTATCCGCCTAAAGACAGATCCTCCAAAAGGAACGCAACCGTTATTTCCTCTCTCTGGGAATCTTATCAACCAGGTAAGATTAATTTCAATCACAAGAAAAGAGACTACGGATTAACTCCATGCCCTGACGATAGCCTGTTCTTCTGAGGGGTGCAGAGTCTTGTAATCTGCATAACAAGACAAGCTTTATTCACCTTGTATTTCCTCCCCTCACCTTCCCATTCCTTGTGTCTCCACCACCCACTAGAAGCCCCAAGCCTCTATTCCTTTCTGTAGCTCTGGATATTGTATAAGCTTCAATCATCTGATCCTTCTTTGAAACTCATATTTTGTAGAACTCCCATGTGTATGTATGTAATTAACTATGGTTTTCCTTCTGTCAATCTGTCATATGTCAATTTAATTTGTAGCCCAGCCAAGGAACCTCATTCCTTGTGTCTCCACCACCCCCTAGAAGCCCCAAGCCTCTATTCTTTTCTGTGGTTCTGGATGTTATATAAGCATCAATCATCTGACCCTTTTTCGAGACATATTTTGTAGAACTCCCATGGGTATGCACATAATTAAATATGGTTTTCCTTCTGTTAATCTGTCATATGTCCATTTAATTTGTAGCCCAGCCAAGGAAACTGAAAGAGAGAAATTTTTCATTCCCCTACAAAACCTGTGTTTTCTGACTTGAAGTACGGTGGTCTTTTTACTCTATTACTACTGCCTCTCAGCCTATATACTTGAGAATAAACTGAAACATTAATATATTTTAAAAGAAGTAGATAAAACAGCTGGGCTTGACATAATTGAATTTTCTTATTGAATATATGGTGGACAACATAATGGATTTCATGACATGATTTGAAAGGTGACTAACACTCCTTTGGTTCTGTGATGCACAACGATAAAAAAAGTAATGCAGGTCGGGTGTGGTGGCTTATGCCTGTAATCCCAACACTTTGGGAGGTTGAGGCAGGCAGATCACCTGAGGCCAGGAGTTCGAGACCTGCCTGGCCAACATGCTGGAACCCCATCTCTACTAAAAATACAAAAAATTAGCCAGGAGTGGTGGTGGGCACCTGTGGTCTCAGCTACTTGAGATGCTGAGGCAGGAGAATCGCTTGAACCCAGGAGGCAGAGGTTGCAGTAAGTCAAGATTGCACCACTACACTCCAGCCTGGGTGACAGAGCGAGACTCTGTCTCAAAAAAAAAGAAAAGAAAAAAAAAAGGAAAAGAAAATAATGGTGATGTAGTATCATTTGAAAGACATTAGGGCTTACTTCATAAATCTTTGTCATTCACATTTGAAAATTATACTGTTGAGGATATGTCTGTGTTGTGCATGGGTAGCTGAAACCTGATATTGGCCACGTTCCATTTTATCTACATTTAAGTGGGGATTAGGACATTTGACCCCAATAAATGGAATCCTAGTGCTCTAGGGTACATAGAGGATATTCCAGAGCATTTGGTCGCTTAAGTGAAGAGTCGTTTGTCTGAACTCTAATGAAAGAGAGAATGAGGTTTTGAGTGACACTGACTAGGTAGAGGCCTGGAAAGTAACTTGGTGGTTGTTTGTAATGAAGAGGAGGCCCAGCCTTAGGTACCAGAATGTCAGCAGGTACCCATAGCTAACACCTAATTAACTCCACATCTGTCCTCTGTTGTTCCTGGCCCTCTGCCCTTACTCCCACAATGCCTGAGGCTCTCCTCTCTGCATACCCCAGCATCTTAAACAATCCAGGCTCTCTCTGCTCTCCCCTGTCCATGCATCCTGAAAGTCCAAGCCTACCCTAAAACCCATGCACTAGCACCACCTCCTCATGGGACTGAGAACGGGACCTTCCAAGGGGGTACAATAGCTCCTGAAATGTACATAACTCTCAATGCCTTGTAAAGCCCTTTCATATATAATAGCTTATTTGATGTTCACAATTTATCCATGAAGCAGGCAAGGAATATTCTGATTCTGTTTTATGGACGTGAAAGTTGAGGTTCTCAGAAGTAAGGTAAGTGGCAGAACCACCACCATCTACCACATCTTTAGGATCCTTTCTCCTCTACAGTGATTCATAAACCTCTGTACCAAAGGCTCTTAAATGTCCATGGGAATAACTCCACACTGATGATAAAATAAATTCCCCTCATTGTAAAGCAATTTTTAAAAAACCCATAAAATTATATTAAGTCTATTGAAGCTAACACTGTATTCAAATGCAATAAAATAACTATATAAATGCTTTGCTTAAAAGGACAGCACCCTAATTAAGAAGATTGTTAAAAGGATGGAGCATATGAATACATCTATTACACAGGATTTACTAGAACTCATTGTACCCACAGCAATAAAGTGGGACCAGCTGTTGCCTGGAACACGGAAACAGCCTTATGAAGTAGAAACTGGATATTACAGTGATTATTCTTAAAAATGAAGGTGCTTGCACATTCTCTGGATTCCTTCTTAGATTTTATTTCATTCAAGATGTATTTTGTATATTTTATGCATCTTCTGTGTCCCAGCTTCTGCATTTGTGGGCAAGCTATCCTTGAATATCCATTTCATGCTTGAATTTGCAGGGCTAAAGACTCTTTGCAGCATTGGCTCTTTCTGCCTCCGTAAAATGACATCTTTGTTTGAAAAGCCTTTTTGTTTTTGATGGCTACAAATCCAAGAGACTCCATTTCCAAAAGTCCACTGCCTGTCTGCATTTTTGGGTGTGGGATTCATGATGCCTGTAAAGCGTTCTTCCTTTGTTTACACTCCTTTCGCTGTCTCCGACTTTAGCTGATACTTGGCTCCATGCCATGGTCATGGGCTCTTGTGCCTCTGCTCTATTAGCAAGGCATCTTGTCAACATGGTGGGCCAGCAAGCGTCCTGGTGAGATTTCATGCATTCCCTCTCTATGACATTAGGATGGTAGATGAAAAAGGTAGAAGATAGGTCTGTGCTGGGACGAAGTGCATGGTGGTAAAGGTTGAGTATTACAATCCACACAGCAAGACAAGGCTCTCATCCCACCTACTTTAAGAAGCAATCCCCAATGGGCCAACAGTCACCAGTTTCCCCGGAGGACTCATCTCAGCACTTTGAGATCCAGTTTGTTTTACGGTACTCTCCATGTTGCTCTATGGGTAAAAGAGCATTTTTCTTCTGGTTATATCATGTCTGGGTGTGGAAAGGAGAGTCACTGACTCTGGCTTCATGCTTGGGGTGCTATCTCAGGTTCAGCATAGAAAAAAGAAAACCATTACAAATATAATATTTCAAGCAGAAAGAGATTGGCTTCATCTAGGAAATTCAGTGCTCACAACATTTTAGAAGAGAAGGAGTAGTAAAAATCAGCTTCTGGTGTTTTGGTTTCAAGATCAACCACTGTTGCTATAAGCTAGAGGTCAGAAAACCTGACCTCCTGCCACCTCTGTTCCAGACACTGGTGACCAGGGAGTGGAGTGCAGAGCCCAGTTGTTGCTACTTGCTTTTGTTGGCACATTCTTGTCTGCTGTCACAGCTGTGGGAAAACAGTCTCCACCTCTCCTCTGCCTTCCAAATAGCATGAAAGTTCATTTCACTGGCAGAATTTAAATCTCACCCAGAACGCTGGCTGCCTTCCAGACCCTTGGAGGAAACACAAATGAGGGTAAGAGTAGATGTCTACTGTCAGCAGATAATATCTAGTATGGCACTTTGGTTGCTGTTTAGTGACTTTTATTTTTTTCTTTTTCCCATAGGAGGATAAGGTGAGATTCCTTCACAAATGGTGGCTCCAACTGGAATTCATTGTCCCAAATTCTGAGAACTCCTGAGGAAAGATCCAAAAGTAATATGGCTCAAGATTTTTGAACTGCCCAGGCCCTACTCAGGCTCTTGGACGGCTTGCCCATCTCAAAGGTTTGTTTGTTCTCTGCAACAATGTTCAATATGGTGCAGGCAAAGAAACAGCATTTGGAATCATAAGATGAGGGTTTGCATTTCACCTCTACCTCTTTCTACATCAAAGGCACTTCACTGGCAGAACTGAAATCTCACTCAGAACCCTGGCTGCCTTCCAGATGCTAGGAGGGTAGGAGTAGATGTTTGCTGTCAGCAATATCTAGTGTGGAACTTTGGTTGCTTTTGGGTAGTCCAACCTTTTGGCTTTCCTGAGCCACACTGGAAGAAGAAGAATTGCCTTGGGCCACACATAAAATACACTAACATTAATGATAGCTGATGAGCAAAAAAGACCTCATAATGTTTTAAGAACATTTACAAATTTGTGTTGGGCAGCATTCAAAGCCATCCTGGCTGCGTGTGGCCTGTGGGCCATGGGTTGGACAAGCTTGTTCTAGATGTTCATTTATTATTTCTGAGCCTCAGTTTCTCATTTGAACTATGAAGAAAATGATTGGATTATTGCTAGAATCCAGGGAAAGAATGGATTTGTAAACTGTAACGCTTGCTTTAGAGACTGGGAGTGCAAGTGGATGATAGGTCTCAGCTGTATCCCTGACCTGATGTGGCTCTTAGCCTAAGAAAGTCATCTCATCCAAGGGCTTGCCCTCTTTCTGGGGCAGCCTGTATTCAATGACCAGGGAGAAGAGAAGGGATACAAATATCCCAGTCCCCTAAAGGGCCCTCCAGCTCTTGAGCTCCCCGTGATATCAGATGAGGATTCTACTGGAACATCATCACAGTTCAAGTTCTCTCTCTGCCCTCTCCTGTGTACCTTGCCCTGTGATCCAGGGGACAGATGTTGATCCAGAGGACACTCCTCCCAAAACCTCCTTGCACACAAATTTCTGTCTGGGATTCTGTTTCCTGGGAAACCCAAACATCAACACTGGCTTAGCAGAAAAGGAATTTATTAAAGGATAATAAGTAGCTCATAGGATCTCTAGGAAGGCCAGCAAGCCAGGCGTGGGGAACACGTTCTAAGAAACAAAGCCTCAGATCACCCCCTAAGATAGCTCCCTGGGAAATCTACAGAGAAAGATGGGACTCATAAAGTGGGGGAAATCTTCAAATGTAGGAAGGAGATTCAGATACTGGAATCAACAACAAAAGAAAAGGCAAATGCCTGGGAAGCCTCATTGTGATGTTAGTTATGGAAATATTTGGTAATAGATTCTTGCAAAAGTACAATTATACTTTATTAGAGGTCTTTGTAGGGGTCATAATCTTAACCCACAGTCAATTTACCAGATCAGTAGAAGGGCTGTTTTTGGTCGGAGAATGGTGCACTGCCTTTGGAAGCAGAAAGTCTGGACAAAGAATAGGTGCACAGTAGATAATCAAAAAATGAATCCTAAATACTCGGTTTCCCTACGGTTCAGACTCACCCTTTTCTGTACAACACTGTTATTAGTTGATCTTTCTGAGTCCCCTGGCTTCAATACTATCTTGATGATGGTGAATGCAACATTCATAGCACCAGCCTTAACCTCTCTGCTGAACTTCAGATTTATAGATTCAAACCTCTCCCCTTTAATAGCCAAAAGACATTAATTAAACCAAAAAAGAAATCTTCACTCTGCCCCCAAATCTGCCTCCCCCACCACTCTTTCATTTCAGAAATTCACACTGCCCTGAGTCAGGCTGGGGCTTCATGCTCCCTTCCTGTGGCTAATAAGCCCTACTTGAAAAGATTCTCTAAATTCATTCACTTTTCTCCTTCTGCATTATGCCCTCCTGAGTCACCAGCCACTATCACACTTGCACTATTACATCAGGCTCTGCATGATCTCCCTGCTTCCACTTCCCCGTTTAATCCATCCTTTACCAAGAGCGTCATGTAATCCACCTTTGATTCTAAGTGGATTTAGAATAAAATCTAAATTCCCAGCTGTCTATGATGAGTACTCACAAACCCAGTGCTCCAGCACTGACCTGGCCTCCCCCTGCCACCCCATCCCACCTCTCTGACCTCAATCTTCTACAGTGCTCCCTCTGTCCATTAGCCTGTTCCAATCACACCCATCCCTTTTAGCTATGGGGCCTTTAGCTACAGGGCCTTCTGTGCTCAGAAGGTGCTGCCTTCAGATTGTACGAGGCTGGCTCTGTCTTTCAATCAAGCCTCAACTCAAATGGCCTCCTGGAGAGAACTTGCCCATCACCCAATTTAAAATAGCCACTTTCTCTCCGGTCACTTTCTATTAGATCACTCTATTATATTTTCTTCACAGCATTTACTACCATTTAAAACTATCTGAATGTTGATTTATTGTCCTCCTTCACTTAAATACAAACTTTTTGAAAACTCCAACTTTGTCTCTCTTGTTCATGCTGCAGCCCAAGTGTCTAGATCAGTACCTGGCATGTAGGAGGCATTCCATACATATTTCTAGAAGGAATTAACCTTATTCATCAACCTGTCTTATCTACAAAAATCTAGAGTGGGACTTTTTAACCTGGGTCCATGTACCCCCAACCTGTGAAGAGAATTCAGGGACCTTGTGAACTTAGATGGGAAAAAAAAAATCACATGTTTATTTCACTAATTCCTAACTGAACCTAAACCACAGTAGTATTAGCAGTACACATGATTTTATTGTTAATGTAAATCATAGGCATTTTCACAAGACATTATGATATGTATCAGATATGTCAAGATACCATTTATATTCATTGTTACTTCAAAATTGTGATAGTTATTAGGTTCACTGCTAGATTGATATTTAATGCATTAATAAAGAACAACATAGAGTATTATACTATAAGAACTTTCTAATTAATTTTTAAAATCTAATAAAAAACCAAAGAACAATACAAATATTAAATTAATTGATTTCCATTGTAATACTATATATTTATTTTATGCATTTAAAAACATTGATCTGGCTGAGTGCAGTGGCTCATGCTTGTAATCCCAGTACTTTGGGAGGCCAAGGTAGACTGCTTAAGTTCAGGAGTTCAAGACCAGCCTGGGCAACATGGCAAAACCTCATCTCTACAAAAAATACAAAAAGTTAGTCAGGTGTGGTTGCGTTTGCCTGTGGTCCTAGCTACTCAGGAGGCTGAGGTGGGAGGATCGCATGAGCCTGGGAGGCAGTGGTTGCAGTGAGTTGTGATTGCACCACTGAATTCCAACCTGGGTGACAGAGTGAGACCTCCTCCCCGCAAAATAATAATAATAATAATAATAATAATAATAATAATTTTAAAAACTCACAATCTGAGGAGGTATCTATGGGCCTTGCCAGATCACCAAAACAGGGCATGTAAAAGGTTAATGTATAGAACTGAACTGTCAAATATGGTATCCACTATCCACATCTACTTTTAAAAGTTGTTATTATTTTAGAGACAAGGTCTCACTACATGACTTTATTATCAATATAAGTCATATAATCAATATAAATCAATCACCCAAGTTGGAGTGTGGGTGGCATGATCATAGCTCACTGCAGCCTTGAACTCCTTGGCTCAGACAATCCTCTTGCCTCAGCCTCCCAGGTAGCTAGGACTATAGCCTTGTACCACTATGCTCTGCTCATTTATTTTATATTTTAGTTTTTTGTAGAGACAGGGGTCCACTATGGTGCCCAGGCTGCTCTTGAACTTCTGGTCTCAAGGGATCCTCCCAACTTGGCTTCCTAAAGCACTGGGATTATAGGCATGAGCCACCATACCCAGCTCGCATGCAGTTATTTAAATTTAACTTTAAATTAATTAAAATTCAATAAAATTCAAAATTTCAGTCTTGAGTAACACCAGTCACATTTCCAGTGCTCGATAACCACATGTGGCTAGTGGCTACCATGGAGGGCAGTGCAGATTCAGAATATGCCCATCATATTCTGGAGTTCAATGCTTAATTTCTGATTTGTCTTTTTACTGCCATAATTTGTCTCTTCTCCGTGCCCAATATTATGGACTACATATTCAAACAGTAATATTAGGGATGGGGTGGGGTCAGAGTGACTTTATCTTAAGATTCTTGCTGCTTTCCTTTTTCATCTAAACCTTTACTCCATCTCCAATCCCTGACCTTTCCCTGATTCTGAGAGTGGAGCCAGCCAGGGCAGTCCAGCAACGCTGTACCTCCTTTGCATCCTTCTCAGGCTCCTATCTTGGTCTAGACCAGAGGATATAACTAAGAATATCAAAGACAGGGTGAAGAAGCTCAGACTGGGACAAATGGGGCCATAGGCTCTGCTCTCAAGGGCCCTGCTATACCTGTCCCCTGGCCTAGAGGGAAGAATGGCCATGCTAGGGTATATTGTGGATCTGTCCACCAAGCTGGCACCTGAAAAGGAATCCCAGCTAGATCCCAGAGAGTCCAGAGTGCCAGAGAGGGCTGAGGTGGAACTGAGTCAGCCAGGAGGATCCTGAACCCTGTCCAAGCCAGGAGAAAACAGACCACAAGTGCCCCAGCTGCATACATCAGCAGGACACTTCCTCTGAGCAGCCTGTGTGAATAGCAGTCTAATCACCCCCACAAATGCCAGCTAGCTCACAGCTATGCACTAGCACAATTTGAGGGGCCTCCCTCTCCCCCACTGGCCCAAAGTGCCTTCCTTCCACATTCCCAGATACCATCTTAGAGAGAACCAGGAAGAATATTGTAAATTGGAAAAACTGACTCACTCAAAAGAGACTGCTTACTGGAATAGCCTGAGTATACCAGATTGGTCTAAAATTCAGTTTACCAGAATCTCTCATTAGTCAGTGGTGTGGGGGTTAGGAAACATTTAAAGACCATAAAATTATAGAGCTACATTTTCTTTGCACTTCTGAGCCTGGAGTGAGTAAGTCTGAGACTGAACTCTACCTGTCCTGAATCATGCAGACTGCTTTTCTGGGCAAAATATGGCTCTAAACATCTTCTGGCACTTGGTAAATTAGTTTCTTGTAAGTCTTCCTTAACTAAGGGGAGTGCGGAGTTTTCAACTACTGGAGTTGTATTCCAACATCATTGTACTCTTTTCACCTTCCTGGGCTCCTACAGCAAGATAGCCCAGTAGCCCCTGGTCTTCCAGTCCCCCAACACTGCTTCTGGCCAGGCTTACCTCTGTGATGCAGGACGCTGATGGGGCCAGTGTCCTGCTTCTTCAAAACAGGGCAAGCAAAATGCCTTGTCTATGGGTGTTGGAGATAAAGATGGAGATAATCATCAAAGTCTTCCTTTTCCTTGCTAGCGGTGGAGCATAAGTGTGTGTAGGAAGGAGGTGATTGGAGAATAGAATCAGCAGAAAATAGAGCACATTGCTTAAGGAGAGGTCTACTGGCTTGGAAAAACCTACAGCAGTTGAAAATTTCAGCTCAGTTCCTTTCCCAAGAGGAGTACTACTGGCTTTCTTTCCAAGTCTAACTCATTAGGCATCAAAACTCAAGTTAATTGGCTAGTAGTTTTAATTGTGTGCATATATATGTTCTGCTTTGCACTGGATTGAAGAATATCCTTCCAAAATTTATGTTCACCCGGAATCTCGGAATGTGATGTTATTTGGAAACAGGGTCTTTGCAGATGCAATTAGTTAAGATGAGGTCATACTGGGTTAGTACTCCCTAAATTCCATATGACTAGTGTCCTTATTATAAGAAGAGAAGACGCACATGCGCGCACCTACATAGACACACACAAAAATACACATACACACAGAATGCACGTGATGATAAAGGCAGAGAATGCAGTGATGTGTCTACAAGCCAAGGAATGCCAGCCACCACCACAAGTTAGGAAGAGGCAAAGAAGGATTTCCCTAGTTTCACAGGGTGGATGATTTCAGATTTCTAGCCCCCAGAAATTTGAGACAATAAATTCCTGTTGTTTTAAGGCACCTAGTTTGTGGAACTTTGTTACAGCAGCTCTGAGAAACTCCCACATGCTTATAAGGGGTCAGAATGATAGAACACTTAAATAAGCCCAGGCTAATGGGAACACCAGTCTTCAACAACAACACCCTCTAACATTTAAAGGGGCCCAAGCGTAAAGTCTACAGCAATTGTTACTAGAAGGTCCAGCCTGCCCCTGCCCTATTCTGCAGCTCTCCTGCCACATTCCCAGTCCAAGACCCTTTAATCCAAGCACATTGTTTCCCCTCCTTAGTTCCTCTTTCACCTCTCCTGTCCAAGAAGAGCACAACACCCAAAACAGTGTTCCCGGCCAGGTCCACTCTGCACTGCCAGTCCCCTGGGGAATGTAATTCCTTTACTTCCTTTTCAGGGTTTCTCAGGCTAATCTGACTGCCAGGCAGCTTCCTTGCCTTAGAGAATGGGCGGGTGGGGGTGGGGGGGTGGGGCGGGGTGGGGCGGCGGAAGTTAAGCAGAAAGGGGAAGAAGACAAGCTCTGACTACCACCCAGGAAACATTTTTATCCAACCATCACCATCTTCACTGTGACTAAAAAATTACCTTTTTTGTTTCCTTTGAAGGAATAATTTAATTGATGAAGCAGATACATAGAGCTCAAGCCTTCAGAAACCTCTGCAGTATTCATTGAATGAGAAGCTCACACTCCTTCTTGGTCACTTATTACTCATTCGTGGACCATCAGAGTTTGCTTTCCTCTAACTGAAGGTCTAGGAAGGAAATCAGTTGGAATAGGAGAAGGGGACTAAAGATTAAATACTGAAAGAGGAATCTTCTCCCCTTCTCTTCTCTCACCTCCAAGTGTTTGATGCTATGTCAAATAATGTTAATTACAAACAATAATATGAAGGTGCATCAAATGCACAATGTTTTCCTAAGAAAATGTATTATAGCTACTTTACAACTCAGACTATAATGAAGTGGACTAAAGGGGAATGTATGAAATACAGAGCATGAACTTTCCTTAGAGGTTTAAAAAGAGAAAAATGCGGATATCGGTAGGGACCTCCTTTACGGTTCCTTTTGAATAACATGATTCATATTGCTTTTTTAAAAGAATATTTTTAACTGCCTGGCTCCCTTTGTATTTTTTAAAAGGCCGTGGAGACGTATGGCTAGGTCTTGGGGAGACATAGTAATTAGAGACATAAGAATAGCTAGCACAATTTCTCATATGGAAAATGTCTCAACTGTGGTCATCACGACATGGGTTTGGGAATACGCCACCTCATTCCACAAGACAAAGCTGGGAGAAAATATCTTAGTCATAGGGATGTGGAAGTGAATTCCCCAAAAAACAAAACACATGCTCCCCTGTACACCTTTGAAAATACCACATTTATCATAGGCCACATTTTATTTATAGAATGCTGTGTTATCTACCGCCACTTGAAATGAGAGACGTAGAATAAATATTTTTTGGTCAATGAGTTTTGGATTTTACATTTTCCCAAGTTTTCAACTTCCTTGATTACTCACACGGAAAGCATTCTAAGGAGAGAGATTTCAGAGTTGTTTACTATGATGAACAGACTTTAAGTAGCATCATGATCCTTGTCTCCTGGAATTCACATCCTTGTTTTGTTTTGTTTTGTTTTGTTTTGTTTGAGACAGAGTCTCGCTCTGTCACCCAGGCTGGAGTGCAGTGGCGCGATCTCGGCTCACTGCAAGCTCCGCCCCCTGGGTTCATGCCATTCTCCTGCCTCACTCTCCTGAGTAGCTGGGACTACAGGCGCCTGCCACCACGCCCAGCTAATTTTTTTTTGTATTTTTAGTAGAGGCAGGGTTTCACCACGTTAGCCAGGATGGTCTCGATCTCCTGACCTTGTGATTCACCCATCTCGGCCTCCCAAAGTGCTGGGATTACAGGTGTGAGCCACCGCGCCTGGCCACATTCTTGTATAATTGTATAATTCCCTCTCTTTGAGCATAGTTAGGCCCTGTGACTTGCTCCTAACCAATAGAATATGGCAAAACTGGTGGGATATCACTCCTCTAATCACATTACATTATGTAAGACTGTCTTGTTAGCAGACATGCTATAGTGTCTTGCTTTCCTTGACAAGTTTGAGGAATCAAGTTCCCATGAGTTGTATAGCTGCAAAAAAATGAGTAACAACTAAATAAATAAACTAAATAAGCTTGGAAGCACACCTTTCCCCAGTTGAACCTCCAGATGAGAACCTAGCCATGGATGACACCTTTATTGCAGCCTTTTAGAGGACCAAGATTAGCTGTGCTGGAAACTGTGACATAATAAATGTGTGTTGTTTGAAATCACTAAGTTTGTGGTAATTTGTTACGTAGCCAGAATTTTAAAAAAATGGATACACTTGCTTTTGCTAACTTACTTTTCTGACCCAGTATTCTTGTATTGAGTTTATCTCTCCACAAGTTTGAAAACTCTTGGTCTTTTGTTGTTTTCATGATCAATATATATTACATCCACCTACACAAGGATACTCTTTTCTTTATTGTAGAAGTGACTTAGGTCACAGCATTAAAGAAGAGCCTTGTATGAACAACAGTATTTCTCAATTTGCCCATATTTCAAGCCATCTTGTGATTTGCAGCGGCAAGTAATTCTCACACTCCTCCTTAGAATGGAGGTTGAACTTTGTTCAAAAACCCAGTCTGACTGCTGGTGGGACTGTAAATTGATTGAAACTTTCTGGAGGGCATGGTTGTAATACATATCTAAGCTCTAAGCATATGCATGCTGTTCGGCTTAAAATTCCCTTTCTCGAAATTTATCTCAAGAATATAGTCAGACAAGCATTCAAAGAAGTATGATAAGGATGTGCACTACAGCATTGGGTTATTATTATTATTATTATTGTATAAATTTAAGGGATACAAGTGCAATTTTGTTACATAGCTATATTGTGTAGCGGTGAAGTCTGGGTTTTTAGTGTATCCATAACCCAAATAATGTACATTGTATCCATTAAGTTATTTTTCCATCATCCATTTCCCCCTCAACCCCTCACCCTTCAGAGTTTCCACTGTCTATCATTTTATACTTTATGTTCATGTGTACACATTTTTAGCTTCCACTTATAAGTGAGAACATGTGATATTTATCTTTCTGTGTCTGAGCTGTTTCACTTAAGATAATGGCCTTCAGTTCCATCCATGCTGCTGCAAAAGATATGATTTCATTCCTTTTTATGGATGAATTGTATCTCATTGTGTATATATGCCACATTTTCTTTATCCAGCCACCCGCTGATTGACACTTAGATTGACTCCATATCTTTGTTATTGTGAATAGTGCTGTGATGAACATATGAGTGCATGTATCTTTTTGATATAATGATTTCTTTTCCTTTGGGTAGATACCCAGTAGTGGGATTGCTGGAATGAATGGTAGTACTATTTGTAGTTCTTTGAGAAATCTCCATACTATTTTCCATAGAGATTGTGCTAATTTATATTCCCAACAGTGTATAAACATTCCCTTTTCTCCATATCCTTGCCAACATCTGTTTTTTTTTCTTTTTAGTAATAGCCATTCTAACTGGTATAAGATGATATCTCATTGTAGTTTAAATTTGCTTTTCTTATGGCATTGTTTATGACAGTAAAAAATTAAAACTCGAAGACAACCAAAATGGATAAAATAGGCAGTAGGTATTATAACTTAGAAACTATCAGCACAATGAAATACCATGTAGCCATTTAAAACTGTGCTGCAGTAGCTGGGGCATGGTGGCATGCACCTGTAGTAGTCCCTACTCGGGAGGCTAAGGTAGGAAGATCACTTGAGTCAGGAGCTTGAGGTTACAGTGAGCTGTGATCATGCCACTTCATTCCAGCCTAGGCAATAGAGCAAGATCCTGCCTCAAAAAAAAATTTGAAAAAAGAGGGGAAAATAATAACACCTATCTAGTGAGGTGGTTGGGACAGTGACATGAAAGAAAACTTTGCTGCTGATATATAATTTTGGTCATAAGACAATGTAAGCAAAACAAAAAAGAATCTATGAGAGAATGTGTGATACGTCCCCCAGTTATGTGGTGTACATATGTGTGTAAAATATACATACACATTGAAAATAAAACTATTGTCCAAATGTTAACAGTGATTACACCTGAGTAGCAAAATCATGCATAATTTTATTTATTAATTTCCTTGTTATATCTTCTAATGTCTTCACAATGTTCACACATAATTTATGCAATTAAAAAATTCCTAATGTGGATTTTGCTTTTTTTAAAAAATGATGCTCCCTGTTTCTAATTCCTGGTCCCTAGCTGGGCTGGGTCTTGCTGTTGGCCCAGAGACCCCATGAACCAGCTGTCTGATATTGAGAAAGTGGTCTGTGCATACCAGGTCTGTATCCTCCCTCTTCCCTTCCCCCGAGAGCTTGCCACATGCATGGGCATCCAGGTATCTCCCAGTCTTTTCCCCCAAGCTCCCCCAACTGACTCATACTTCAACAACCACCCAAGCTGAAAAGATCATTTTACCACAGCAATGTGTTTATATCAGTCCCAAAATGCTGTGCAACAGGTCCAAACTTAATCATCCAAAACTACCCTTGTGCTGGATGTTGGTGACAGAAATTGCTTTGTAGAAATGTTTAAATGCTCAAGGAGTAGAAGGCTGTGAAACCACAATTGTTTGTCCTGTAAACATTTATTAGATTACCACTGTCATCTGTGGAAAACCATTTACAAAAAAATGCACACATTCTGTATTTTTATTGTTCATCTTGAAAATAAAGTTATGTTGTGTTTAATGTGTTTCAGTTTTTGCTTTTATTTTTATCTTCTAGATTCTTCCTTGAAGTGCTTTAAGAGTGAAAAGAGATGCAGACAGTGTAGGAGAGAAAGGTTAGGATGGTCCAGAAAACGAGAAGGGTAGAGCATAAGAGTTTGGGAATTTAGAGTGACTGGGTATCTGCCATGAGCCAGGGTCTGGGCCAGGTGCTGGGATACACTCCCCATTCATGAAAAAGGCCTCGGGAGGGCTTAGAAAAGATCAAAGACAACAGAGAGAAGGATTAGGGCAAAAAAAGAAGATAGTAAAAGGGCAGCAAATGGAGACCTTCTAAGTCCATACCCATTTGGAAGTCACTAAATAGGAATACTTTGGAAAGCCAGAAAGGGAGAGAAAAAGCCAAAAAGGAGGGACTCCCTTGTGAGGTTCCTTTTCCCAGTCCAGGATCGCAAATGGGCCCATTTGTTGGGAGGTCAAATGTACAGTCTGTGTTTTTGTTGAAATGGGGCATGGGGCTGAAATTATGCAGGAACTGGGGTAAGGTGAGGGTAAGGAGGAGATTAAGAAGAGAGGAAAAAGTTACTATTTATAGGTAGTAGCCTAACTGAGTGAGGAAGAGAAAGAAGGGATGGGGAAGACTATAGTAATTCCTTTATATGATTGTGAAATCTCCCCTAGTACTTACACCAATAGTAGCAGCCACACTATCAACATTTGTTAGCTTCTTGATACCCAATTCTCACAGGGTGAAGAGAAAAGGGCCAGGTGACACCATTCACACAGGGAGTTTTGTTACAGAAGAGGAACCTGAACTTAGGGAACCTGAATCTTTTGTAATAGCAGTAAAAATTCTGCCCTTTGCCTGGAGAGAGAGGGACTATCTCCATCTTCCAAGGCTGTTCACTATACAAACATTCTGGAAAAGATATTTCAGAGCAAAGATACTCAGTGTCTCTGCTTACGAGATGTGTAGAAACTAGAGAAACTCACAGAAAATTGTCTCCCAACAAGTTTCTTTCCCAATATGTACAACATGACGGCATGCTTGTTCTGGAATCGGCTGATTATAGAGTCCAGAACTCAGAAAAAAGAAAATAAAGAAGGTCATTTTTTAAAAACTATAAAGTAGTCACAGTTAATCTTTACTTTCCCTCTGACCTCTCCAGAATTTCTTCAAACGATTCCTAACTCATTTGGCAGTTGAGTGAAGCCCAAGCTTCTACCTTCCTCCCTTTACCCCTCTCAAAGCTCATCTTCTCTGAGTCTTATTCTCTTTTGATTCCATCATGATCTCTCAACAAACTTATTTTTATTTATTTACCAAACACAAATCCATGCTCTGTTTTAAGCATTTTACTAATATTAACACATTTAATCTTTTAACACCCTATAAGGTGAGTACTATTATAATACCCATTCTTCAGATGAGAAAATTGTGCCAAGTAATGGTTATTCTAATATGATACACATACTTTTGTGAAAATAAGCAGTCATTGCTAAAGTTTTAAATGATTCTAGAATGATTCTAGACATTTTTTGTTGTTGTTGTTTTATTTTTGTTTTTGTTTTTGTTTTGAGATGGAGTCTCATTCTGTTGCCCAGGTTGGAGTATAGTGGTGCGATCTTGGCTCACTGCAACCTCCTCCTTCCAGGTTCAAGCGATTCGCCTGCCTCAGCCTCCTGAGTAGCTGGAACTACAGGCACCCCCCACCACACCTGACTAATCTTTTTTTTTTTTTTTTTTTTTCAGTAGAGGCAAGGGTTTCACCATGTTGGACAGGCTGGTCTCAAACTCCCGACCTCAGGTTATCTACCTGCCTTGGTCTCCCAAAGTGCAGGGATTACAGGCATGAGCCACCTTGCCTGGCCTAGAAATGTTTAAAGGACTTGTGAGGAAAACAAGAAGTGACCTGAGCTACTATTAGTTAGTAGTATAGTCATGCGTCTCTTAATGATGGGGATACATTCTGAGAAACACATTGTTAGGCCTTTTCATCTTTATGCAAACATCATTGAGTGTACTTACATAAACCTAGATGGCATAGCCTACTATACACCTTGGTTATATGATAGAGCCTGTTGCTCCTAGGCTACAAACCTAGACAGCATGTTACTGTACTGAATATTGTAGGAAATTGTAACACAATGCTAAGTATTTGTGTATCTAAACACAGAAAAAGTACAACAAAATATGGTATAAAAGATTTTTTAAATGGTGTACCTGTATAGGTACTTACCATGAATGAAGCTTGCAGGACTGGAAGTTGCTCTGGGTGGGTCAGTGAGTGAATGGTGAGTGAATGTGAGGCTTAAGACACTACTGCTCACTCCTGTAGACTTTATAACACTGTATGCTTAGGCTACACTAAATATATTTTTAAAAATTAAATGATTATGCTACCACACTATGTCATCTACAAAGTCACTAGGCAATAGGAATTTTCAGCTTCATTATCATCTTATGGGACCACCGGGACCACCATGGTACATGCAGTCCATTGTTGATCAAAATGTCATTATGCAGTGCATGACCGTACTTTATTAGGAGAAATTTCAGGACTGTGGAGGATACTTTGGGGAAAGGAACCTGTTCACCTCCCCTTCAATCACTCTCCCAGAATTATCATATGTGGTGAGGTGCAGGGAGTTTTCAGAACTACCTGGTTCAGATTCACTTTTAGCAATTTGTTGGTTATTTTTCCACAGCCAGAACCATGTTTAGTTCACTGCTGTATCCCTGGTGTCTAGCCAAGGGCCCAGTTCCTCATGGGGGCTCAGAAGTGTGTTGAATAATTGACTGAGTGAGTGAATGAATGAATAGGAACCAGAAACTTCATGGGTCACTTCGGTAGGGAAGTGCTCCTGGATTAGAATCACCAGATTTAATCGCATCTTAAATCCAAGGATGAATCTATGTCTCAGTGCAAAAAGGGCAGAAGTTAAACCAGGCATACAAGATAATAGAAGAAACTAGAAACAAATGGATATTTTTAAAATAATTTGATTGGAAATAACAACAACAGGGGATTAGAGAGAGGAATGAAGATGAGGTTGAAGGCAAACAAGAATTCCTTGGGCCAACCCGAATAAATTGAACATAAAGTAAAAAAGCAATAGGCAAAACCAGCAGGCAGCCAGAAATGTTAGGTGCTCCAGTTCTAAGAAGTAACTGGAGAAGGAAGTTGATAGAAAGTAGGGAAAGAATATTAATAATGATAATGGTTACCATTTATAGATAATATTCTGTTCCAAGCAGGATTCTCACTGCTTTGTGTTTATTAATTCACTTCAGCACAACTCTTTGACTTAGATTCTATTATTATTATCATCACTATTTTGCAAATGATCAAACTGAGTAACAGAGAGGTTAAGTAACTTGTTCAAGGTCACACATCTTGGAAGTAGCAAAGCTGATGTTTGAACCTAGGCAATTTGCTCAGAATCTGCACCATTCACAAATTACCATTTATCACCTCTCCTATAGCACAGACTGCCTCTATGTTAGGGCAGCAGCCATGTCAGAAAAAAAAAATTCAACAATCTAAGTTTTTTAAAACATATGTTTCTTATGCAAAAGGCCTTCACCGGGACTCCTTAACCAGATTGCATCTCTCCTCAAGCCCTTCCCATGTAGAGATTCTGGAGCCACCATCTTGCTAAGGGTTGGTTGAGAGTTAAAGACCACTTGAGACCCTTCAGAACAGAAAGCAATTCAACTGTTCAAAAACTAGTGATTCCTTAAAAATTAAACATGGTGGGGAAAAAATTAAGGTATTGGGGAGATGTTCCAGATTACCAGCGATTAAAGAGACATTACTACCAATACAATGCAGATACTTCTTTTTTTAAAAAAAACAGCTATAAGAGATAATTGGAGAACAGTTAAGAAATGACTACGATTATGAATTGGATAACTGATAACAGCAAGGGAATTATTGTTAATTTTCTCAGCTCTGATAATGCTAATGTGGTCATGCAGGAAATGTCCTACAATCTTCAGAGATGCACAGGGAAGCTTTTAGGGCTGAAGTGTCATGATTTCTGAAACCAACTTTCAAATGGTTCAGAAAGAAAAATAGAAAGATTGGTTTGTAAGTTAAACATGGCAAATGTTAACAATTGTTGAATCTGGTAGAGGCTAGACAGCTGTGCACTGAAATATTCTTTCAGGTTTTCTGCATGTAATTTTCATAATAATAAGTTTTGGGTGAAAGAGCCTGGGGTGAGGAGACAGTGATTGCTTACAGATTGGCCAAAGAAGGCCGGGAACTTGGCCAATGCGAAGGCCTTCGGGGATGAGTTAAAAAGCTCGGTCTTGACCACATGGGGTTGAATGCAAATTCTTTCTCAATAAAACAGAAACACAGAACTGGACCAAGGACTCAAGTACTGGATGGGAGATTTGGCAGTCCTTCCAATAAAGTTAGCAGTGGCAGCTGTAGTGGTGATAAAATCGCCTGGACTCTGCTGTAAAATCAAGAAGACCAAGCTGAAGTTCCATGTGGAATATGCGTGGTCCAGTGATTTTCTGTGAATAGCTGGGACCTGTCTGCCAGGGTTGAAACCCTCACTCAATGGCTTACTAGTCCAGTGACCTTGGACAAGTCACTTAACATTTCTGACACTCAGTTTCCTCTGCTAGTACTCATCTCCTGGAATTGTTATGTGTGGAGATTAAATAGGACAACATATATAAAATGCTTAACACAAGATATGGCCCACAGTGAGCACTCAACAAACATTGCTCTCATTTTCACTGCACAGGGAGAAGGATAGGGTAAAAGAGAAGGCTTGTTTGCCACTGACTGTAGCAGCAAAAGCAGCCCAACCCACATCTTCTGCCACTTTGTTTACAATTATATGTATGTTCGGGTTATTTAATTTCTTTCTTTTAAGTGAAATTGTGTGGTCCGGGGTTAGCAGGGATGCTAATGAAGTTAAACGGAGGAGATTACGCCCTAGCATGGAAAATAAACATTGAGGTCCCTGCTTCAGCGTTTATCTTCAATGATACCTCATCTTTGCCTGGGTAATTATCTCTCGACAGCAGACAGTGCTCCAGCAGCAACGGATAATTCCATTAACATTACCACTTAAACACAGCCTCTCCAGGCTGCTCAGGTCCCCCGGTTGCTTGCTAAGCCTTAGGGGCCTCATATCATTTTGGAATTAAAATGAGAGAGTAAATTATTCAAGCACATTTGGTTTTTTTCTAAGCAAACCTCTGCACATCCTTGACTCATCATTTCCCCCCAAAAGTATTGCCGCTGAGAATATTAATCATAGCAACTCAGTGCTGGCTTTATTATGAAATTTGAGGGTTGGTGATAGTGGAACACTGCTAGTCCTTGGTGAGCTGGTTTCTAATTGTCTGAGGATGAGAAATAGGTGATAAAGTGTGGGGTGGCCTCCTCTGAAAGGGAAAAGTAAGTTTCATATTTTCTGGAGACTTCTACATGCCACAAAAGAATTCTGGCCAAAAAAAAAAGAAAGAAAAAAGAAAAACTCCAGATCCAGATCATGTGTATACTTAGGCATGGTGGTGACCCAGAGACCAAGCAAAACAAAAGAAGCAAATTTCATGAGAAAATCCAGCTAAAATTTCATTATTTAAAATGAGTGTGTACTCTCTGTCCAGGTATCTGTTCCCCAGCCCTGTCTTTGACTGCTCTCATTGCTGGGTGGCATCTTTAACAGAGAGTGTGCAAGAGCCATTGGCAGCAATCTCCTGTGTGGTTGGAGCCTAGCAGTTTACAAGGAGCTTCCCTACACATTGTATCACAATGACCTTGCCAGGTTAGTGGTGCACACCCTGTTCCATGTCACAGGTGAGGGCCCTGAGGCCTACAGAGGTAAAATCACCTACCCGACATTCCATGTCAAATATGGTGGCAGGAGGACTTGAATAGAAGTCTTTGGAGGCGGAAGATCCTACATGGCTTCTCGAGAGAAGGGAAAATGTTTATCATTCCATTTTCCTGCGCAGAAAGGACTTCAGCCTTTCTGTCAATGCTAAAGATCTATCTTCTTTCAAAGATAGGAAGTCAGGGTGTCTGCAAAGCACATATTTTCCCACTGGGCTGACCCCAAGTTGACCTTTATACTCCTCTCCACTATCTGTTAATTCCTTGTGTCTGGGTTCCAATGGAAGTGTGGACAGAATGAATGAATGAAGTGAGAAAATGGTTGCCTCTCTCACAAAGCTAACACATAGTAGGCTCTCGAAAAAGGCTTCGTCTAATTAAAAAGCAATATTTATTTACTAGCTCTGGCAGCAGATTTGGTCAGCAAAGAGGTCAAAGGGTTGACTTGAATTAGGTTTGAAGGTTGGCTGGAATTCAATTACCCATGACCCTCTAGTCTCTCCTGCCAGCCATGATTAATGGAGGCTGGCTAAAGTAGGATGGGGTTAGTAACACTGAAATCAACCTTCTTTGGGGAATAAAGACGCTGAAATTATCTAAGGAGCATTCTCAAACCAGATGAGATTTCTTAGGTGGGAAATAACCTTGTGATTTAGCCCAATAACATCAGGGATCAGATCCAGAGACAAAGGACATGCACAATAAAGCTGGGAATCCTTGCTCCTAATTTTTTCTCACAATCACAGGGGCCTCGTCACCCTGCCTAACATGGATAAATTATCATCAAGGGCTGTGGATGGTTTGGATCTGGATTTTTAAACATCTTGCTTGAGGATATTTGGGGCATACATTAGGGAAAAAGGTCAATTAAAAATCAGATAACTGCATCATTTAAAATAAGAAGAGACTCTACCCCGATCATCACCACTTTCCTTTTTCCCAATACAGATTTTTCCCTCTCGGCCTCGCCCTAATGTTGATCTAATTGCCTTCTCACAATACATGAAGGCCTTGAAAACTCGGGATTCAGCTACAGGTTTCTTTTTACATTAAAACTTTCTTTTGGAGCTGATCTCTTAGAAGATATTTTGAAAACATGATGATAATAACAGTTTCTTGTTTGCTTGCTTTCTGTTATTATTTACTAACTTTTTTGAATAAATTTTCAACTTTTTCCAGTCCTTTTGCTTTTGCCTAGCAATGTCTTATGCAGTAGGTAAGGGAAGCTCAGGGAGACACAACATGTATTTTTCCTTTTTGTTATTGTTCTAAGTCTGCACCTCAGTTTCTGTCTTGCTTTGTTTTCAGAGCTCAAGTTCTGTAGCCTATCCTAATTTGCAAGGCTGGCCTATGAGACAAGTTAAGGAATCATTAAGGCACCTACCCTTTGCCTCTTCATTGGCCAAGTAGCTTAATTAACTTAGTTGAAATGCAGTCTAGTATTATGAGAGCAATTGCATTTGTGTATCTTAATAACTTACCTGTCCTCATGCAATAGTCCACATCCCTCTAATAAAAATATATACATACACATGAACTTTGACGTATCGATATTCAAGCTCACAAAATAAGCTCAAACTTGAAAAAGATCCAGACTACGGCAACGTTTATTATTTTTAGAGCATAACCTAGTCATTTTGATTAATTCGTTTGGATTGCTTTTTCCTGCAGCTCCCCAGGGAGAGGTGGGAGGAAAAGGCGGTAAAAACATAAATTTTCTTTGGTGATGAGTTCGCATGTTTAGAACTGTAACATGGCAAATCATTGTGAAATCTTCTAATGGATGCCTGTCTCATGCCAAATAAGCCCAGTACCCAAAGCACATAAAGAAATAATTGAAAGACACTGGACTGAATCCAAAAGGTTGTGGCTAATGTTTCACCTAATCTCTCTCCCAGGTCTCTCCTGCCTACTGCCCGCCCTACACACAAGATGTGAACTTCAGAGCCTTCTTGCAACTGCTTCTTGGCTATTTGCACCCTCTAACCCTCTGGCAGAAGAATGAGGACTATTATGAAGCCAAAAGCATAAAAGGGGAAAAGATTAGCCTCCAGAGTAGGAAGACTGGGTTGTTGGAAGCCAGCACAAGTCTTCCCCTGAAAGAGTTAATTCGCCTCCAATGGGGGTAGGGACTGACCTGGGAGGGGCCTCAGCCTACATACGACAGGCCTAAAGGCCCCAGTGGGGCTGAAGGTGACACTGGGTCAGATCCCTGGGATTCTGCAACTTGAGGTGGGAGTGTCTATAAGCTGGAAACAAAAGTTTCAAAAAAAAAAAAAAAGCTCATTTTGTTTTCAATTCGTTTTATCTTGGCACTATCTCAAGCACCACTGACTTCAGACCTTTCAAAGCTAAGGGTGGGGTAGGGTGGGGCTTAGTGATTTTTTTTCTTAAAGAGAAAGAACAGGGAATGTGCCTTGAACATTCACAATTTGCTTGAACATGATCATAGTCATTAATAAAAACATTGAGCAATATTTGCTTCTATGTCTTTGGAACTGGCATTTGCAAAGGTAGCATTGACAGATCAGAGAACAGAAAGGAATTCTGTGGTTACTCGTGGAGGAATTTGGACCTGTGAGATATTCATGATGTTAATTATTTATAATTTCAGTTGTTTTAGGCCAGGCTTTGAGCCTCAAGATAATGTGCTCAGAATTGGCAACAAAAATGGTCATTTTTTGCTAGTAATTACTGGCTTTGAGCTTCAGCTATTTTAGAAGGACACAGAGAGATCTTTAGATCATGTCTTCCTGACTTAAGCAAGGAAGGAAAGAAGGAAGGAAGGAAGGAAGGAAAGAAGGGAGGGAGGGAGGGAGGAAAGAAGGAAGGAAGGAAGGAAGGAAAGAAGGGAGGAAGGAAGGAAGGAAAGAAGGAAGGAAGGAAGGAAGGAAAGAAGGGAGGAAGGAAGGAAGGAAAGAAGGGAGGGAGGGAGGGAGAGAAAGGAAGGGAGGGAGGGGAGGAGGAGGAATAGGAAGAAGAAAAGAAAGGAAAGAAGGAAGGAAGGAAAAAGTAAGGCAGGGAGGCAGGCAGGAACAAAGAAAGAAAGGAAGAAAAGAGGTAAAAAAAATTTTTTTAAAGGACAACCCACAAAACCTCAGAATTTAACTAAGTTCCAGGCCTGAAATTTATTTTTTTGAACAATAGAGATGCACTATACTGTAAGAAAACACAACATGTAAAAATTCAAACTTGCCAAACTAAACAGAGAGAAGTTAACATTTTACAGGAAAATTTGCTACTAGGGCCTGTTAAATAAAAGCGCCCTCAGTATCTTTAAACTAGAGATTGATGTATACTTTAACCTTTTACAACCATGTAAAGTGAAGTCTCCCATGTAAATATCATTCTTAATGTGGAATATCCACACCTGAAAGTCACACATTGCTGGGGTTCAACCTCAGCTTCACCACTCATAGCATGTGACTGTGGCCAAGTTACTTCACCTCTCTGAGCCTCAGTTTCCCCATCTGTAAAATGAGGGCAGTGATAGCACCTGCCTGATTAGACTTAACTGAGTTGCTACACAGAAAGCCATTAGGAAGTCCTGCCACTCAGCAGGTGTTTCATGGCTCTTAGCTTCCTAAGCCTTCTCTTTCCTTCCTACTTCTGGGACCACGTGGTTCAGCCAGCATGGAACAAAAGAAAATTTGACCCACTTTGTAGCTTTAGATGCCTCAGCTTTATGCCAAGTAAGTTGTAACCTCAAACAAATGGGACCCAGAGAGCTTATGGCTGTTTCTGCCTTTCTCATATTTATTTATTTTTTAAACAAATACTTGTATAATGCTTACTATGTGATAGGCATATTCTAAGCACTTGGCAAATACCGACTCATCCAATCTTTTATAACAACCCTATGAAATATATAGTATTATTTATTATTCCCATCTTACATTTGAGGAAGCAGAAACACAGAGAGCTTAAGTAACTGGTCCAAGGACCATAACAGGTACCTGCACAGCCAGGAACTGAACCCAGACAATCTAGTCCATTCCCTCAGTGGGTCTCATGGGTATGTTATTTATTTGGAAGGCCTGCTGAGACCAAAGCAGCCAAATTAAATACCAGGGCCAGTTCTGCACAGACTAAAAAATAACAGCAGGGCCAGAAGTACTGAAGTTGCAAAACCCTCTGCTGATAAGCTTTCACTGCCTGAACCTCAGACCAGAGAGATCTAGATGAGGTTGACGAATAAGCAAGCTGATTTCCAGTCCTTTGGCACACTGCCTTCTCTCCACTCCTACCACCTAAGAGGGTGCAGACTCCTCTCAGGTTTCTTCATTCTTCCTCACTCCCTTGGCTCAGTGAATGTGAAATTGCTGGCTGTTGCGGCCTAAGTGGGTGGAAGGGTGGCTGGAGGAAGGAGAGCATTCAAGTAGTCAAAGAAAAAAAGAAATAACTGGTTTTAACATTTTAATAACTCTAATTTTTAAAATTATCAAAGCAATACCTTTTTTTCTTTTTTTTGACAAAGTCTCACTCTGTCACCCAAGCTGGAGTGCAGTGGCGCAATCTCAGCTCACTGCAACCTCCACCTCCCGGGTTCAAGTGATTCTCCTGCCTCAGCCTCCCAGCAATACCTCTTTATAGCAGACATTGCAAAGTGGCTGACTCAGCCCCAGTTCCTATCACATACACACCCCCATCCCTCTTTCCACTTTCCAGCTGGGGATGGCCATGTGACACAAATCTGTCCAGTTAACCTTAAATCTGTGATGGCGTTCTTGTTCTTGTTTTCCTGAGACAGTCCTTCCTGTTTCTTTCCTCTCTCTTTGAATGAATATGTGATAACTGGTGGGTACAATGACCACATGAAGGCCATGAAGGAAAATCCATAAACATTTCAGACATTGGTCTTGGCATTGTTGAGCTGCTGAACCACTATTGTTTGAATTTTTGTTACAGCCAAGGACAATCTTATCTTTACAAAGTTCATTATTTTAAAAAGTTAGAAAATACAGGAAAAATAATAAGAATAGGGGAAAATATCATCTGTAATCCCACCATCCAGAAATAACCAAAATCAATATTTCAACATGTATTCCTTCATTTTTCCTCTTTTTTATTGTTTTACAAAAATTTGGAGTAATGCTCCAGAAGTAGTTTGTAACTGATTATTTTACTTACCAACGTGCTATGGCCATTTTTCTATATCAATTATTCATCTACTCATCATTGCATGGATGTTCCAAGGTTTATCTAGCCATTCCCTATTGTCAAATATTTGTTATTTTCCATTTTTAACCATGGTAAACAATAATAGTTAGAACATGTTTGTAGATGCATCTTTATCTGATTATTTCCTTAGGATAAATTCCTAAAATTGCTGTGAACTGCTGGATTAAAGGGAATACACATTTTATAGGCTTTATGGACCTATAGATAAAATGCCATTCATAAAGGTTTTACCAGATTTTCTGCATTCACTTATATTATGTGCCTTTTTGTTATATCATTATCAACACTGGGATTTAAAAATGTCTGTCAGCTCAATGCGCAATGTATAGATTAATTTAAAATAATTTAATAATTTATTGTTTGACATTGTGTTAGTCCATTTTCACACTGCTGATAAAGACATACCCAAGACTGGGCAATTTACAAAAGAAAGAGGTTTAATTGGACTTACAGTTCCACATGGCTGGGGAAGCCTCATAATCATGGTGGAAGGCAAGGAGGAGCTAGTCACATCTTACATGGATGGCAGCAAGCAAAAAAAGCTTGTGCAGGAAAACTCCCTCTTATAATAACTATCAGCTCTTGTGAGACTTACTATCAGGAGAACACCAGGGGAAAGACGTGCCCCCATGATTCAATTACCTCCCACTGGGATCCTCCAACAACACATGCGAATTCAAGATGAGATTTGGGTGGGGATACAGCCAAACCATATCAGACATATTTCCATGACATCATTTCCCATTTTCAATTCTATGAATTACCTATTATGTGCCAAACACTGGTCTAGGTAGTTTGCATATTCTTTTTAAAAAAATCTTCGCAAACCATTATTTTTTATTTTGAGTGAGTAAACTATGGCTCACTCATAGTAAGGGGCTAAGTTACTTGTTTGAGATCACACAAACTGGTAAGTGATCAAACTAGGGTCCATAACTAGGTCTGCCTGACTCCAAAGCAGAAACTATAATAAAAGTTTTTGTTTGTTTGTTTGTTTGTTTGTTTTTTAAAAAGATGCTACATAAGTTCTTCAGGTTCTGGTTGAATCAGTCAGGAACCAGTGAGAGAAAGACAGCTCTCTCCAAGGAGTAATTGAAGAGAGTTCACGGAAAGCACTATTTGTGGAGGTGTGGGGAGGAAGAAGGGACCAGTCAAAGGGTAGAGAAACACCAAGGCAGTATCAGCAGCAGAAAGCTGCTGTAATCCCAGGCCTGGAGGGGTAGAAAGAGGGCCCTCTTTGGCAATCTGGAGAGATCTGCATCAGTGGGAGAGTGGCAGCTATGTGACCATACAGTCATAGCTACTGTCAAACCACAGAGCAGCCTACAGACATTATACCCAACTCTGATCTCCTATTGGTGCCTCCTATTAGCCAAATCCAACCAGAAGCCAGAGGACAATGAAGCCTGGAAGTATTGTCCATGAAAATCAACCTCTTGGACACACAAGAAAGGAAAGTAGGGTGGAGAATGGAACTGCAGTGCTCCAGCCCGTTTGCTCCCTATTCCCTTTAGAAGAGCAGAGCCATATCCTCCCACAATGAACTGTTGATGTACTTCAAAATCCACATGCAAGGCTGCTATAGAATTAAATGCAGCCATGTAGGGGAAGGGCCTAGTACAGTTTGGTGCATAGTAAACACACAATAAAAATGAGTTATGATTATTTCATATTTAGAAGTAATATTCTACACAAATCATACCAGGAGATTCTACTTATCCTTTTTTCTACTGGCAACTTTCAGCCCTCAAACTGTTGGCCATAAAACAGCAACCATAAAATCCAAAAACAAAACAAAAGAAAGAAAAGGAACGGGGATAAAATGAAACATTTTCCCTTGTTGGGCACATGGCTGGGCACATTTGCCAGCCTTCCTCATTCTAAGGTGTGGTCTTAGGACCAAATTCCAGCTGATGAAATGTGAACAGAAGTGAGAAGCACAACCTCTAGGCCTGGCCTATATACACCTCTCCTGTGCATTCACCCAGGCTGTCTCCCCTTTGCCAGTTCAATGTCAATGAACAGACTGTCTGATACGATTTGGCTCTGTGTCCTCACCCAAATCTCGTGTTGAATTTTTATTCTCAGTGTTGGAGATGAGGCTTGGTGAGAGGTGATTTGATCATTGGGTGGTTTCTAATTATTTAGCACCATCCCCCTAGTGCTGTCTCATGATAGCATTCTTTTTTTTTTTTTTTTTTGAGGCAAAGTCTCGCTCTGTGGCCCAGGCGGGAGTGCAGTGGCGCAATCTCGGCTCACTGCAAGCTCCACCTCCCGGGTTCACGCCATTCTCCTGCCTCAGCCTCCCGAGTAGCTGGGACTACAGGTGCCCGCCATCACGCCCGGCTAATTTTTTTGTATTTTTAGTAGAGACGGGGTTTCACCGTGTTAGCCAGGATGGTCTCGATCTCCTGACCTCGTGATCCGCCCGCCTCGGCCTCCCAAAGTGCTGGGATTACAAGCGTGAGCCACCGCGCCCGGCCAATAGCATTCTTATAAGATCTGGTTGTTTGAAAGTGTGTAGCACCTACCCCTTGGCACTCTCTCTCTCCTACTGGTCATGTGAAGATGGTGCTTGCTTCCTCTTCACCTTCCACCATCAATGTAAGTTTCCTGAGGCCTCCCCAGGAGCAGAAGCCTGTACATCCCACAGAACCGTGAGCCAATTAAACCACTTTTTAAAATAAATTACCCAGTTTTAGGTATTTTTTTTATAGCAGTGTGAGTACAGACTAATACAGCACCCTCAGGATCCCTGTTCTGAGAAAGATGGAACTCCTGTCTGTCTGTATTTGAGCACAGTCCCTACTGAATCCAACCCTGTCTGACCTGAAATTGCCTTAGCTGTTTATGGAAATGTGAAATAAAAGCTGATGCTGTTAAGCAATCTATATATTAGAGTTTTGCAATAGCAGCTAGTGGCACCCTCATTAACACAACATATGAGTGCAAAGCTCAGACAAGGACCCAGAGCAGGATTGACAGAAACAAAAAAGGTGTATAATGAGGCTTCTCTAGAAGGAGCCCTTCTGTTTTAAGGTGATATGGTTTGGATCTGTGTCCACACCCAAATATCATGTTCAGTTGTATTCCCCACTGTTGGATGTGGGGCCTGGTGGGAGGTGACTGGATCATGGGGGTGGGGTTCTCATGAATGGTTTAGTGCTATGCCTCCTTGATACTGTATAATGAGTGAGTTTTCATGAGATCTGGTTGTTTAAAAGTATTTAGTACCTCCTCTCTCTCCCTCTTGATGCTGCTTTTGCCATGTAAGATGCATGCTCTTGCTTTGCCTTCTGCCATGAGTAAAAGCTCCCTGAGACCTCCCCAGAAGCAGTTGCTGCCATGCTTCCTGTACAGCCTGTGGAACCATGAGCCAATTAAACCTCTTTTCTTCGTAAATTACCTAGTCTCACGTATTTTTCTATAGCACTGCAAGAACAAACTAATACAGAAAATTGGTACCAAGGAGTGGGGCATTGCTAAAAAGATACCTGAAAATGTGGAAGTGACTTTGGAACTGGGTAATGAGCAGAGGTTGGAAGAGTGTGGAGGGCTCAGAAGAAGACAGAAAGATTAAGGAAGGTTGGAACTTTCTAAAGATTTGTTGAGTTATCATGACCAAAATTTTGATAGTGATATGGACAGAGATGACCAGGCTGAGGTGGTCTCAGATGGAGATGAGAAACTTATTGGGAAATGGAGAAAAGGTTACTTTTGTTATTCCTTAGGGAAAAGCTAGGTTGAATTGTGCTCCTGCCCTAGGGATTTGTGGAACTTTGATCTTGAGAGAGGAGATTTAGGGTGTCCGGTGGAAGACATTTCTCAGCAGCAAACCATTCAAGATGTGACGTGTCTGCTTCTAAAAACATATGCTCATATGTGTGAGCAAAGAAATGACCTGAAATTGGAACTTATATTTCAAATGGAAGTAGAGCATAAAAATATGGAAAATTTGCAGCCTGGCCATGTGGTAGAAAAGAAAAGCCCATTTTTAGGGGAGGAATTCAAGCAGGCTGCAGAAATTTGCATAAAAAGGGAGCCAAATGATAATGGCCAAGACAATGAAGAAAAGGCCTTGAAGGCATTTCATGGACTTACTTGGTAGCCCCTCCCAACACAGGCCCAGAGACCTAGGAGGACAGAATGGTTTCATGAGCCAGGCCCAGAGCCCCACTGTCCTGTGCAGCCTCAGGACACTGCTCCCTGCATTCCAAATGCTCCAGCTCCAGCCATGGCTCAAAGGGGCCCAGGTACATACAGCTCAGGCCACTGCTTCAGAGGGTTTCCATGTGGTATTAAGCCCCAGGGCACACAGAGTGCAAGAGTTGAGGCTTGGGAGCCTCCACCTAGATTTCAGGGGATGTATGGAAACGCCTGGATGTCCAGGCAGAAGCCTGCTGCAGGGGCAAAGCCCTCATGGAAAACCTCTACTAGGGCAGTGCACAGGGGAAATGTGGGGTTGGAGCCCCCACACAGAGTCCCCACTAGTTCACTGCCTAGTGGAGCTGTGAGAAGAGGGCCACTCTCCTCCAGACCCAAGAATGGTAGATCCACCAACAGCTTGCACCCTAAGCCTGGAAATGCTACAAGCATCCAACACCAGCCCATGAGAGCAGCTTTGGGGTCTGAACCCTGCAAAGCCACAGGGACAGAGCAGCCCATGGCCTTGGCAGCCCACCCCTTGCAACAATGTGCCCTAAATGTAAGACATGGAGTCAAATAAGATTATTTTAGAGCTTTAACGTTTAATGACTGCACTACCACATGTTGGATTTGCACGGGGCCTGTATCCCCTTTCTCTCTTTTGGAATGGAAGTGTTTACCCAATGCCTATATCTCTGTTGTGCCTTGGAAGTAACTAACTTTTTTTTTTTTTTTTTTCTTGAGATGGAGACTCACTCTGTCACCCCGGCTGGAGTGCAGTGGTGCTATCTCGGCCCACTGCACCCTCCGTCTCCCAGGTTCAAGTGGTTTTCCTGCCTCAGCCTCCTGAGTAGCTGGGATTACAGGCATGCACCACTATGCCCAGCTAAGTTTTGTATTTTTAGTAGTGACAGGGTTTCACCATGTTGGTTGGCCAGGGTGGTCTCTATCTTTTGACCTTGTGATCCACCCGCCTCAGCCTCCCAAAGTGCTAGGATTACAGGCATGAGCCACCGTGCTGGAAGTAACTAACTTGTTTTTGATTTTACAGACTCATAGGTAGAAGGAACTAGCCTTGTCTCAAATGAGACTTTGGACTTTGGACTTTTAAGTTGATGGTGGAATGAGTTAAGAATTTGGGGGATTGCTGGCAAGGCATGATTGTAGTTTGCAATTTGAGGTAGACATGAGATTAGGGAGGGGCCAGAGGTGGAATGATGTGATTTGGATCTGTGTCACCACCCAAATCTCATGTTCAACTGTAATCCCCAATGTTGGAGGTGGGGCCTTGTGGGAGGTGATTAGATCATGGGGGTGAGGCTCTCATGAGTGATTTAGCACCATCCCCCCTTGGTACGGCAAAATAAGTGAGTTTTGGTATGGCACAATAAGTGAGTTTTCATGAGATCTGGTTGTTTAAAAGTGAGTGGCGCCTCCCCCACACTGTCTTGCTCCCGCTGTGTAAGACTCCTGCTCCTCCTTTGCCTTCTGCCATGAGTAAAAGCTCCCTGAGGCCTCCCCAGAGGCAGATGCTGACAGGCCTCCTGTACAGCCTGTGGAATCATCAGCCAATTAAACTTCTTTTCTTTATAAATTATGCAGTCTCAGGTATTTCTTTATAGCAATGTGATAATGGACTAATACATAAGGCCACTGATCTTTCTCTGATAAAAATTTAATTTCAGTTTACATGAATTATTATATTCTACCAAAAAGCTCTACTAAAAATTCCTTTAAAAGAATAGAAACTACCAGAAGTCAGAAGCCTGGCACTGCATGTCATCAGTTTGATAAGGTTTGGTGCCTGCATTAGCCTGTGCTCAGAGCACAACTGTAGGGTCAGACTGCCTGGGTCCCCTCCAGGCTCACCCCTCATAGCAGTGAACCTTAGGCAAGTGACTGCACTTTTCTGAGTTAACGTGTGCAAAGAGTTGAAAACCATGTCACACACATAGCCAGCTCTCAATGCAGGCTGAAGAAATGAATAAAGTGTGAAGAGGAGAGAGATTGTTGGTCCTTCTCCTCTCCTCTCTTCAGAGAAGACTATCTCTGATTCTTCGTGGTTCCTTCTTTCTCAGAAGGAGGTTGGTGAACAGTGATTTGGAGGAACAGGGGACAAAGAAGGAAAGGGGCATGGACATGATCAACCACATGCCTTATGCCCTTCTTCTCTGAGGTTCTCCCTCTGTGACAGTCCCCCAGATCTCTTGTGGCTCCCAAGGATTAGCGCTGTACATAGAGACCATACTCTGTATCCAGACTGCCTGGTTTGAATACTGACTCACCTGCCACAAAGCATCTAGGACAATGCCTGGCCTGTGATTCCTTCAGCACTAGTTAGCACAGAGAGACATGGTGGATAAAGTCATTGCCTCCACTCCTCAGATGCCAAAATAGGTCTCACCCTGAAGAGGACCCTGCTCCATCCATTACTGTGTGAGTACCACTAATTCAGAAAAAAACAAATTTAATGGTTTATGACTCTCACATATAGACTGGAAGAGACAGCAAATATTTACAATTGGTAGGGCACAGCCCCCTGCCCTTATCCTGTGAAGGTCATGGATGCATGGATAGATGGATGGATGGAGGGATGGATGGTGGCTGGATGGATGGATGGATGAAACCTTACACCACGTTTCAACTGCATAACAGGGCCATGACACCATTGCTAACTTTCCCATCAGTTAAATGAAGAATTCCATTTATCCCACAATCACAAGAGAGGGAAGTAATAACTACAGGACATTAACGTATATAAACCCAAGAGCTTCTATAAAATGCATGTAATAGGTAGGACATATTTTTCAGTTACACATTTCATCAATCTATGTCCCCTAAAACTTAACATCCCCACACAATGAAATTCTAATGTAGGCCGGGCTTGGTGGCTCACGCCTGTAATCCCAGCACTTTGGGAGGCCGAGGTGGGCGGATCACGAGGTCAGGAGATCGAGACCATCCTTGCTAACACGGTGAAACCCCGTCTCTACTAAAAATACAAAAAAATTAGCCGGGCGTGGTGGCAGGCACCTGTAGTCCCAGCTACTCTGGAGGCTGAGGTAGGAGAATGGCATGAACCTGGGAGGCGAAGCTTGCAGTGAGCAGAGCTTGCGCCACTGCATTCCAGCCTGGACAACAGAACAAGACTCTGTCTCAAAAAAAAAAAAAAAAAAAAAAAGAAATTCTAATATAACATGGTTTGTGTATAAAGAAGGTGTTATAACTGCATAGCTGCTGGGGTTAACACGAATCTCCCTGACCTTAGTGTCTTGGTGTCATGTCATAGCATGGGTCAAGAGGAGCATTTAAGAAAAATGCAAAGGCTGAGAGATGGAGACAGCAAGAGTCTTCAGGTCCACTGACTGTGTGCCACGTGCTTAATGGGTGGCACCTCATTTAATCCTCACTAAATCTATGTTTTACAAATAGCCTTCAAGAAACCATCTGTTCCTGTGATAAAAGCATGCCTTAGGAATTATAATAACCTGGACTTAAAACTGGACCTTGCCACTTTCCAGCTGTGTGATTTGGGAGAAGTTATACAGCCTCTCTGAGTCAATGAGGAGTAAATGAACTAACACATGTAAAGCACCTGGTATGTAATAGGTACCTTAGAAATATGATTTCTTTTCCTCTCTTACTTCTTTCTATTAGTGGTTCTCAACTTTGGCTGCACACTGGAGTCACTTGAAGATCTTTAAAACAAAAACAAAAACAACAACCAAAAAAACCCTCTTGCCTGAGTCCTTCCTCCAGGGATTTGGATTTAATTGGTCAAGGGTGTGGTCTGGCCATGGGCATGGGGATCTTTAAAAGCTCCTCTGGGTGAATCTAAAGTGCTGCCAAGGTTGAAAATCACTTGTCTTCATTGAATCACCTGGTATCACATAGGGAGTTAGTGGGTGATGCAATAATAGAATTGTTAATCACATTGGGCAGAGTTATCAGAAATGGGAATTCTGGAAACTGCGGTTGCTCCCTTCTGCTATCAAGGGAAAGGGTAACCTTTCCCTTAATAATGAGATATATAATAATGGGTAACCTTTCCCTTAATAAAAAGAGCTACCTCAGCCAATTGTCCTCCAGGGGAGTGCCAGCGGTTTTATCTCGATAGAGGATACCATTCTGGGGAAACCTATTCTTTAGAATAAAGTAAATGGCTTAAAGAGCCCATAGGTGTAATTCTTCAAGGTAAATGCATGTTCCAGGAATCAAGATAATGGCCAGAGTTCTGCTGTCACAAGGGAGAGCTGAGGTTCTGGACTGAGCACGTTCTTGCCTTGCTGTGTGATGCTTAAGGCAAGTTTCTTAAACTCACTGAGCTTCAATTTCCCAGTCTGTTAGGGACATAACCACTTTTTAAAAGAATGGTCCAAAAGCTTAAGCTTTTCAGGAGAAAGAAAAGCCATATGCATCTGCACTCATGTTTATACATAGAATTTTAGGAAGTTCCTAGGCCATGGTACATTTTTCTTAAATAGATAAGCCCTGAATCCCTTCCAGCTTCATAAAAATATTTTACTCCTATTTAAATATTGTTTACAGGTTCCATTATATGGGTGGGCTCTCCTGGAAGGTTGCTGAAGAAAGAGGGACTTCTGAGAGGCAGTGCAGTTGAGCAGGAAATAACGGTGCTACATCTCTGGACACGGTGAACATTTCAAGGACCTCGGGTCTAGGCAGTCCAGTTAAAGTATCTAACAAATCTCCTCATAAAAAATAATCAAGCCAAATAGTTAAAATCTGACCTCAATTCTCTTTCCTGGAATTAGTGTCATTAAAATGATTTTCAAAGTCTAATATAGAAAATCTACATTTTGTTATCATGTTCAAAGTCACAGACCTCTGTGAACCAGCCAAGCAGGCTGGAAGGCAAAGTTGTACACTGAAATCCACTTCTTCCAGCAGCTCACTTTGTCATCTGAACCCAGGCAAGTTGTTTCACCTCTCAGTGCCCTTGCCTGTAAAATGCAGATAACACAGCCAACCTCACAGGGCTGGTATGAGGAATAGCTAATGAAACGTGATAATGACATGCCCAATTTAAATGCAAAAGGCTGTAAAACAACAAAAAGCATATTTAAACATTTCCACTGCTAGGAGATGGTGGTGGGGGAGACAATAGGGCCTTGAGAAGAGAGCATTTATTTTTCTCTCTAGTGTACCCTTCAGTTAATCAATGAATATTTATTATTCTATGTGCCAGGCGCTGTGCTAGGCTATGGGAAACATAGAAGTCTTCGTTCTCATGAAATTTACAGTCAGCCATTCTAGGCATGACATGTAAAATCCAGCGGAAAATATTCTAAATCACAGCTCCCTCTCATTTCTATCTGTCTGTATATCAGACAGCGTGGGTAACTTTGGGAAATGCAAACGTTTATGAGACACATCACTACCCTTTAAGAGTTTGAATCTCATCATAAAGAGAAGACATAGGTGAAGCATAAACGATCCAAGGCAGCGTAAGATCCAATGCCAAGTGAATATTCAACTTTCTCTTTCATTTGTGTTTCTTTTCCATTTGGGCTGCTTTCTTTCTTTCTCTTTCTTTTCTTTCTTTCTTTTTTTTTTTTTTTTTTTGAGATGGAGTCTCGCCCTAGCACCCAGGCTGGAGTGCAGTGGCACAATCTTGGCTCACTACAACCTCTGCCTCCTGGGTTCAAGTTATTCTCCTGTCACAGCCTCCCAGGTAGCTGGGACTACAGGCATGAGTCATCACACCCTGCTAATTTTTGTATATTTAGTAGAGACGGGGTTTTACCATGTTGGCCAGGGTGGTCTTGAACTCCTGACCTCAAGTAATCTGCCTGCCTCGGCCTCCCAAAGTGCTGGGATCACAGGCCTGAGCCACCACGCCCAGCTGGGCTGCTCTCTTTCTACACTCTCCTTAACCTCTAAGAATCTCTTCCAGGTTCATCCATGTTATCCCTAATGGCAGAATTTTCTTCTTTTCCTTCTTTTTAAAGATGGAGTAACACTCCATTATGTATACTACATTTTCTTTATCCATTCACCCATCAGCAGACAATTAGGTTGATTACATCTTTTGACTATTGTAAATAATGCTGCAGTGAACACTGGGGTGCAGACATCTCTATTCATTCATTCATTCATTCATTTTCATGCATTCATTTTCTTTGGATCAGTACCCAGAAGATTGCAAAATCATATGGTAGTTCTATTTTTAATTTTTTGAGAAATCTGCATACTGTTTTGCATAATGGCTGTACCAATTTCCCACCAACAGTGTGAAGAGTTCCCTTTTCTCCATATTCTTACCAACGCTTATCTTTTGTCTTTTGGTAATAGCCATGAGATAATGTCTTATCATAGTATATACTGTATATACTCTTTGGTGTCTGGCTTTTTTGTTGCAACATAATATTTTTGAGATTCATTCATTTTGCTGCATATATTAATAGTATGTTTTGGGGATTTTGGTTTGTTTGCTTCTTCTTATTTTTATTTTTTTGCTGAGTAGTATTCCCTTGTATGAATATATTGCAATTTGTTTATCTATTCAATTATTGATGGGTATGTGTCTTATATCCAGGTTCTGTTTATTATGCTAAAGTTGTTATAAATGTTATTATGCAAATCTTTGTGTGGATATATGCCTTTTATCTCTCTTAGGTAAAAACCTAGGAGTAGAATTGATGAATTATAGTGAGGTGTATGTTTAGGTTTATAAGAAACTACCAGAACTTTTGCCAAAGTGAGTTGTAACATTTTATACTCTTACCAATAATGTGTGAAGTTTCCAGTTGTTCTACATCCTCACTTGGTATTAGGTATTTTACTTTTAACCATTTTTTTTCATTAATTTTAACTTTTCTTTAAGATCCAGGGGGTACATGTGCAGTTTTGTTACTGGATATATTGTGTGATGCCAGAGTTTGGGTACAATTGACCCCATCACATGAGTACTCAGCATAGTACCCAATAGTTAACTTGTCAACCTTGTCCGCCTCCTTCTGTCTCAACTCTAGTAATCCCCAGTTTCTCTTGTTGCCATTTTTATGTCCATGAGGACCCAGTGTTTAACTCTTGTAAGAGAACATGCAATATTTGGTTTTCCGTTTCTGTGTTACTTTACTTAGGATAATAGCCTCCAGTTGCATCCATGTTGCTGCAAAGGACATTATTTCATTTTTTATCATGGCTGCATAGTATTCCATAGTGTGAATTTTTGTTTTTGTTGAGATTGCTTTTGGGCAGAGTTCCCCAAGCCCTGGGCTGTGGACTGGTACTAGTCTGTGGCCTGTTAGGAACCTGGCCGCACAGCAGGAGAGGAGGTGCAAGAGAGGATTACCACCTGAGCTCCACCTCCTGTCAGATCAGCAGTGGCATTAGGTTTTCATAGGAATGTGAGCCCTATTGTGAACTGCACATGAGAGGGATCTAGGTTGCACGCTCCTTGTGAGAATCTAATGCCTGATGATCTGAGTGGAACAGTTTTGTCCTGAAAGCACCCCCGGCCTGCCCCACCATCATGGAAAATTGTCTTCCACAAAACTAGTCCCTGATGTCAAAAAGGTCGGGGACCCCTGCTCTTGAGGACTTAGTCAAAAATACTTTCCCAAGGTCAATGTTCAGAATGGTATTTCCAAGGTTTTCTTCTAGGATTCTTATTGTTTGAGGTCTTACATTTAAATCCATTTCAAGTTAATTTTTATATATGATCAGTGGCAGGGGTCCAGTTTCAGTCTTCTGCATATGGCTAGACAGCTATCTCAGCACCATTTATTGAATAGGAAGTCCTTTCCCCATTGATTTTTTTTCGTCAACTTTGCCAAAAATCAGATGGCTATAGATCTGCAGCTTTATTTCTGGGCTCGCTATTCCATTCCATTGGTCTGTATGTCTGTTTTTGTACCAGTACCATACTGTTTTGGTTACTGTAGTCTTATAGGATAGTTTGAAATTGGGTAATGTGATGCCTCCAGCTTTGTTCTTTTTGCTTAGAATTGCTTTGGCTATTCAGGCCTTTGTTGTTGTTGTTGTCGTTCCATATGAATTTCAGAATAGTTTTTTTCTAATTCTGTGAAAAATGACATTGGTAGCTTGAAAGGAATAGTGTTGATTCATAGATGGCTTTGGACAGTATGACCATTTTAACAATATTGATTCTTCCAACTCATGGGCATGGAATGTCTTCCATTTGTTTGCGTCATCTATGATTTCTTTTGGTAGTGGTTTGTAGTTCTCCTGGAAGGGATCGCTCACCTCCTTGGGTAGATGTATTCCTAGGTATTTTATTTCATTGTGGCTATTGTAAATGGGATTGAATTCTTGATTGGGCTCTCAGCTTGAATATTATTGGCATGTTATTATTGGTCCAGGAGCTTTTTGGTGAAGACTTCAGGGTTTTCTAGGTATAGAATCATATCGTCCATGATGAGAAATCATTTGACTTCTTCTTTTCCTATTTGAATGCTTTTTATCTCTCTCTCTTCACTGACTACTCCGGCTAAGACTTACAGTGCTATGTTGAATAGGAGTGGTGACAGTGGGCATTCTTGTCATGTGCCAGTTCTCAAGGGGAATGCTTTCAGTTTTTCCATTCAGTGTGATGTTGACTGTGAGTTTGTCATCAATGGCTCTTATTTTGAGGTATGTTCCTCTTGTGCCTGGTTTCTTGATGTTTTCTTTTATCATAAAGTGATGTTGAATTTTATCAGAAACTTTATCCACATCTACTGACATGATCATGTGGTTTTTGTTTTTAAAATTCTGTTTATGTGGTGAATCACAGTTATTTGTGTACGTTGAATCAACCTTGCATCTCAGGAATGAAGCCTACTTCATCATGGTGAATTAACTTTTTGTTTTGAGACAGAGTCTTGCTCTGTCACCCAGGATGGAGTGCAGTGGCGTGATCTTGGTTCATTGCAAGCTCTGCCTCCTGGGTTCATGCCATTCTCCTGCCTCCCGAGTAGCAGGGACTACAGGCGCCCGCCACCAAGCCCAGCTAATTTTTTGTATTTTTTAGTAGAGATGGGGTTTCACCGTGTTAGCCAGGATGGTCTCTATCTCCTGACCTCGTGATCCCCCCACCTTGGCCTCCCAAAGTGCTGGGATTACAGGCCTGAGCCACCGTGCCTGGCCAGTGAATTAACTTTTTAATGTGCTGTTGGGTTTGGTTTGCTAGTATTTTGTTGAGGATTTTCACAACTAGGTTCATCAGGGATACTGGCCTGTAGTTTTCTTTTTTTCATTGTGTCTCTTCTAGGTTTTGGTAGCAGAATGATGCTGGCTTCATAGAATGAGTTAGGGAGGAGTCCCTCCTTGATTTATTGGAATAATTTCGGTAGAATTGCTACCAGCAGTTGTTTGTATGTCTGGAAGAATTCTACTGTGAGTCTCTCTCATCTGAGGCTTTTTTTGGTGGGTAAGTTTTTATTATTATTATTATTACAGATTCAATTTTGGAACTTGATATAGGTCTGTTTAGGGTTTCAATTTCTTCTTGGTTCAATTTTGGGAGAGTGTGTTTCCAAGAATGTATCAATTTCCTCTAGATTTTCTAGTTTGCATGCATAGAGATGTTCATAGTAGTCTCTGAAGATCTTTTGTATTTCTGTGTGGTCAATTGTATGTCACCTTTGTCATTTCTGATTGTGCTTATTTGGATCTTCTCTCTTTTTTTTTTCTTCGTTAATCTAGCTAGCAGTCTGTCAATCTTGTTTATCCTTTCAAAGAAATAACTTTTGGTTTCATTGATTATTTGTATGACATTTTGGGTCTCAATGTTCTCTGGTTTTACTTCTTTCTTTCTTTCTGTTGGCTTTGGGGTAGTTTGTTCCTTCTTTCTAGTTCCGGGTGTGATGTTAGGTTGTTAATTTGAGATCTTTCTAACTTCTTGGTGTAGGCATTTAGCCCTATAAACTTTCCTCCTAACACTGCTTTTGCTGCATCCCAGAGATTTTGATATGTTGTGTCTCTTTTTTCATTTATTTCAATAATTTTTTATTTCTGCCTTAATTTTGTTGTTTACCCAGAAGTAACTCAGGAGCAAGTTGTTTAATTTCCATGTAATTGTGTGGTTTTTGAGAAATCTGGGTATTGATTTATATTTTTATTCTACTGTGGTTGGAGAGTATGCTTGGTATAATTTTGATTTTTTTTATTTATTGAGACTTGCTTTATGGTCAAGCATATGGTGGATCTTAGAGTATGTTCCACATGCAGATGAGAAGAACATATATTCTGTGATTGTTGGGTGGTGTATTCTGTAGATGTCTATTATGCCCAATTAGTCAAGTGTTGAATTTAAGTCAAGTGTTGAATTTAAGTCCAGAATTTCTTTGTTAGTTTTCTGTGTTGATGATCTGTCTAATGCTTTCCATAGAGTGTTGAGGTCCTCCACTGTTATTGTGTCATTATCTAAGTCTTTTCGTAGGTCTAGAAGTACTTGTTTTATCAGTCTGGGTGCTTGAACATTGCGTGCGTACTTTTAATCATTTTAATCAGTGTGAAATAATTTCTCATTGTTGTTCTGATTGGCATATTCATGATGAATAATTACATTGAGCACTTTTTCATATGCTTCTGACACTTTCTGTGTCTTATGAAGTATCTGTCCAAATCTTTTTTCTATTTTTTAATGCAATGTTTTATCTTTTTAACTATTAAGTTGTTGGAATTCCTTATATATTTTAGATACAAATCTCCTGTTAAGTAAATGTTTCTCTCGTTCTGTGGTTTGCTTTTTCATTTTTTAATGGTACTTTTGAGAAGTAGAAGTTTTTAGTTTTGATGAGATCCAACATGGCAATTTTATTTTCTTTTATGATCAGTATCTGTATTAAGGTTCTCAAAACCAATAGCGTATTTATGTATTTGTGTGTGTGTGTGTGTGTATACACATATATAGACAGCCAGAGAGACAGAGATTTAATATAAGGGATTGGCTCATGTTATTAGTGGAGGTTGAGAAGTTCCAAGATTTGAAGCTGGAGACCAGGACAGCTGATGGCATTACATTCTAGTCCAAGGGCAAAAGATGACCAGTCCCAACTCAAGCAGTTAAGTCAAAAAACTTCCCTCTTACTCAGTCTTTTTGTTTTATTTGGGTCTTCAATCGATTGCATGAAAGGCATCACAAGGAGTGGACAGTATGCTCTACTCAGTCTACCCACTCAAATGTTAATCTAATCCAAAGCACCCTCACAGACACACCAGAATAATGTTTGGCCAAATATCTGGGTACCCCATGGTCCAGTCAAGTTGACCCCAAATTAACCATCACAGTGCCTTTATTATCCTAAGAAACCTTTGCTTACTTCAAAATATTCTCTCTGTTTTATCGTGAAGACCATTTGTCTTCTAGAGTCATTTTTTGGAAAGACAATTCTTTCCTCATTGAGTTATATTGATGCCTTTGTCAAAAATCAATTGAGTATATGTGTGTGATATCTATTTCTGGACTCTTTTGTGTTCCATTGATCTACTTGCCAAGACTTACATCAGTACAACACCGTCTTGACTACTGTAGGTTAAAAGTAAATCTTTATATTCATTGTCTATAGCAAATATATCTATTTGCTATGTAACAAATTATCCTCAAAAGTGCAATACAGCAAACACTTATCATTTCACACCGTTCTTCAGGGTTGGGAATTTGAGAGCAGCCAAGCTGGGTAGTTCTCTCATAGGGTCTCATGAGGTTGCAGTGAAGCTATTGCCCAGAGTTGCAGTCATCTGAACATTGGACTGAAACTGGAGGGTGTGCTTTCAAGCCCTCTAACGTAGCTGTTGGGAGAGGACTCAATTCTTTGCCGGTTATTGTTCAGGGGCTTCAGTTCCTCATGATATGGGCCTCTCCGCAGGGCTACTTATGATGGATCATGTGGCTTTCCTCAGAACAAGTGGCCAGAAAGGGAGAATGAGAGAGAGAAAGAGACACTAAGATGGGTGTCACCATGTCTTTTATGACTTAATCTCAGAAGCAACATACCACCACTTCTGCCATATTCTATTGTTCACACAGACCAACCCTGATGCAGTGTGGAAAGGCACTAAACAAGGATGTGCATATCAGGAAGTGGGGATCAGCCATTGGGGCCATCTTGTAGGCTGGCTACCACAGTCTGGAAATCATGTAGTGTAAGACATCTGACTTGGCTTTTCTTTTTCAAGATAGTTTTGGCTGCCCTACATCCCTCCCTCCCTCCCTTCCTTCCTTCATTCCTTCCTTCCTTCCTTCCTTTCCTTTCTTTTCTTTCTTTCTCTCTTTTTCTTTCTTTCCTTCTTTCTCTCTTTTTCTCTCTTTCTTTCTTCTTTCCTTCTCTCTCTCTTTCTCTCTCTCCTTCTTTCTTTCTTTTCTTTTTTCTTTCTTATTTTTCTTTCTTTCTTCTTTTTTTGAAGATGGTTTGGCTCTGACACCTAGGCTGGAGTGCAGTGGTGCTATCACAGCACACTGCAGCATCAAACTCCTGGGCTCAAGCAATCTTCCTGCTTCAGCATCCCAAGTAGCTGGGACTAGAGGTGCACACCTCTATGCCTGACTGCTTTGCATTTTCATATAAATCTTAGAATTAGCTTGTTAGTGTTTTTTTTAAAAGTCTTGCTGGAATTTTCACTGGGATGCCATGAAGTCTGTAATAAATTTGGGAAAAATTGATATCTTATCTATTTTGACAAAGAGATGAACATGATGTGTCTCTTTATGTAGCTCTCCCTTAACTTCTTCCAGCAATGTTCTTTAGTTTTCAGTGTAGAGGTACTGTACATTGTTCATTAATTTATTTCTAAGTATTTTATGTTTTCTAATGCAATTTTAATGATATTTTTAAAATATTACTTTCCAAATGTTTGTTGCTAACACATACAAAAATGAAATAGATATTTTAAATACTGGTTTTATACCCTCCAACTTTTCTAAATTTATTTACGAGTTCTAATAGTTATTTCATAGATTCCTAGGACTTAAGCAAGAAAACAAATTAAAGCCAGTCTTCTTCCTTTCCAACATTTATGCCTTTCATTTCTGACATACGTTTTCTGTAAAGGTCCCTATAGTAAATATTTTAGGCTTTGAGGGCCTTACAGTGTCTGTTGCAACTACTCAATTCTGCTGTTGTACCACAAAAGCAGCCACGTGTAAATGAATGGACATGACTGTGTTCCCATAAAATTTTATTTCCAAAGATGAGTGACCAGGCTGGATTTGTCCTATTTAAAAGTTTAAATGTATTAAGGTCGTGAAAGTTAAGGAAAGACCTTGGAATCGTTCCAAATGGAAGAAGACTAAAGAGACTTGACAATTAAATGTAACACGTGATCCTGGGCTGAATTCTTTTGCTATAAAGGCCATTATTGAGACAATTGGCAAGCCTTGAGTGGGCCTGAGGATTAGATGGTAGTGACACATCAATGTTAATTTTCTGACTTTCAGGCTGTGTTGCGATTATGTAGGATCATGTAGTTGGCTCTTAGAAAATCACTCTCAGACACTGAAGATGAACATGATGAGGCATTGTGTTGACTGCTCACTCAAAACTCATTTAGGAAGAAAATTCATTGTTCTATTCTTGCAAAACAAAAAAGTATTATTGGGCCATATACTGTAAAGAATAATTATAGATCCATGGCATACAAGTAGAATGAAGCTAGAAAACTGTGAGGATGCCTAAGCCTTCTAATGTGAGATTTGGGTTCTGGTGGAGGGCTAGGGCTTGCCTGTGCTTCTCACCATATAATTTATATGTATTTTACCTTTACAGCCACTCAGTAAAGTAAGATTGCTGTCCTTGCTATATATTACTAGATATCCTGAACTTTTGAGGTGAATTATGAATAGTTCCAAATAAGGTCTAATAAATAGCTTCCTGAGTTGGTAGAAAATTGCTTTCATATATATCATTGCGTCCCACAATCCCTGAGAAGTTAAGAATTATTAGCGTACTTTCACAGTGAGAAACACAGGGTTATTAAAGGCAGAGAAACTGCTGCATGGACCCAAACCAGGGCTCTGATGTAAGTGCTGGGCTCTTTCCATGAACCACAATACACCCAGTTTGGGCCTAGTGTGTGTAGCCTTGGATAAGTTCCCTAAAATGATAGAATCTCCAAGAATCAAAAGTGATCTTGAAAGTCATGTGGTCCAACTTTCAATCAGAGAACCCACACCTAGCCGAAGGGCACAGGTTTTAGAGACAGGTCTTGCTGTGTTGCCCAGACTGGTCTGAAACTCCTGGCCTCAAGCAGTCCTCTCGCCTCAGCCTCCCAAAGTGCTTGGATTACAGTGGTGAGCAACTGTGCCCAGCCCTACATTGAATTTTTTGAGGAACTTCCATTCTATTTTCCACAGTGGCTGCAACATTTTACATTCCCACCAGCAATGCACAAGGAAATTGGGAAGAAATTCCCAATTTCTTCACATCTTTGCCATTGTTTGTTATTCTCTCTTTAAAAAAATAATAGCCATCCTAATGTGGGTCTCATTCTGACTTTTTAATGCCCACTATTGAGTTGAATTATGTTGCCTGCAAAAAGATAGTTCAAGATACACGAAGTCCTAACCTGCAGTACCTTAGATTGTGGCCCGGATTGAAAATAGTGTTGCTGCAGATGTATTTAATTAAGATGAAGTCATACTCGAGTAGAGCAGGCCCCTAATCCAACATGACTGCTGTCATTACATGAAGATGGCATCTGAAGACCTCTGTCTACAGGGAGAACACCATGTTACGATAAGGGCAGAGATTGGAGTTATGCAGATGCAAGCCCACGAATGCCAAAGATTGCCAGCAAACTACCAGAAGCTAGCAAGAGGCAAGGAAGGATTCCCCTATAGGTTTCAGAAGGAGCGTAGCCCTGCACGATTTTTTTATTTGTAGCCTCCAGAACTATAAGGCAATACATTTCTGTTTTTTGAAGCCGTCCAATTTGTAGCAGAGTATTTTATTATGGCAGCCCTGATAAACTAATACATCCACCCTACTTCTGAAGTCCAACTCTCATACCCTCTTCAGTTCCCGAAAAGACCTTTCCTGCTGATTCTCAGAAAGTCTGGTTCTCAGACCTCTCTGTCCTTTCCCTTCTGCCTTCTTCCTCAACTTGTGCTCAACGAATTCATTCACTGAGTATATATTGAGGTCCTACTATATGCCAGGCACTGTTCCAAGAGTTAGTGACATGGTAACATCTTTAAAGACTTTTTTTCTCTTTGTGATCATGAAAAGTTTTGGTTTCTTTTCTTGCTATATCATCTAAATTTTTGATACATTTTAGAGAGTATCTCATATTTCTGCCATATTTCTACCCTCTTTTCAAAACTCTAAAAGATATCTTCCTCCGGTTTTAGCCTAGGTTTAGAACGTTCTCACATAAAATGGCACTTTTAATTTTATAGTCACATTTCATCAGATGGAAATTACAGCATGTTAGAATTATGGAAATGGGATCTATTATAACTCACATCTTTTTCTCAAACATGATGTGCTATGAATTTGTGCATGCTTTGATTAGTATTCATGTGAACTGGGGTGTGAATGTTTTATAAAATAGACATTATTTCCCTTTTCATCTCTCTTGCTAGCTGCCAACTCAGGGGCAGGTAGTCCCTTGCTTCCAGGTTAAGCCTAAAGGACTGAAAGCTCACCAGCTGATTATCTGTCTCTTGGGTGAAACACAGCGAAGAAATCAAGCTTGGGAGATAGATGGGGGGGTTGGGGACAAGGTATAGTAGGAATAGCTTGAGGTGAACAGATCTGGGTGATCTGTTCTTCCTGCTGTTTCTCTTGCATGGTTTGAGTTCCTTCTGAAATCACAGAGAAATATTTGAGCAGAAAGATAAGATATCCCATCTGAGAATTGAACTTTCTAAGGAAACATTGAAAAGTTAAATTATTGAGAAGAAACTCTTTGGAATGATTTTGGGACACATTAAGAACTCCACCTTAGACTGCAGGCCAAGTGGCTTTATTAAGAAATAAGTGCAGCCATGCACAGTGGCTCACGCCTGTAATCCCAGCACTTTGGGAGGCTGAGACAGATGGATCACAAGGTCAGGAGTTCAAGACCAGCCTGGCCAAGATGGTGAAACCCCGTTTCTAATAAGTATACAAAAATTAGCTGGGCATGGTGGCAGGCACCTGTAATCCCAGCTACTCGGGAGGCTGAGGCAGGAGAATCGCTTGAACCTGGGAGGTGGAGTTGCAGTGAGACGAGACCTCGCCACTGCACTCCAGCCTGGGTGACAGAGCGAGACTCTGTCTAAAAAAAAAAGAAAGAAAGAAAGAAAGAAGTACATCTAGAATTAACTTCAGCCAGAGCCCTTGTCAAAAGTTCTAACAGTACATGGTCAAATCAATAATTTAATAATAACTATTTTCAATAGGTCAAGACAGTTCAAAGTTAAATATTCTGCAAACAATATCTAACTTTTAATAATATCTTTTTAAAAAAAGAGAGAAAGAGGAAGGATGAAAGGAAGGGAAGAAGGGAGGAAAGAAAGGAGGGAGGAAGAAAAGGAGGGAGGGAGGAAAGAGAAAGAGAGGAAAGATATGATGTAAATGTAAAATGTCCATACTTTAAGGGACGTAATAGGTGCAAAGCAAATAGGATTTGTTCCTTGTAACTAACAGTACTTGTCTCACCTCCATGGTTTCTGAGAAACAAAAGCATTACCAAAGTTGTATATTCTGGGACATGTTTGGATAATAGCAACTTTACTTGAGATACAACAAAGAATTTACTCTAGAATTAAGAGATGGAGTCAGAATTGTAATATATTTTGGTCACTTTGCTAAGCAGAGTTCAATACGCAGCCACATTGCTGCAGGGTGCTCCTGTCAAAGGAAGCATGAAAGGGACTAGAAGGTTCAGGCCCAGACAGTCCCTAAAGTGTCTGAGACCTGAGCTGGGCACAGGGATTCACATTAGGGTAAATCCAAATGTGAAAGAGGAATGTAGGAAGGCCTGGATCTGCTCCTTAGAAACAGTCATTCGATTCCTGTGGGGCCTTTTTTCCTCCCCTAAAAAAAAGACAGACTGTAATTCCTGACTATGAGTGTCACATGTGCCTGGTACAAAGTAGGAAATTAACCTATATTCCTTTTCTTACCTCTTCCCTCCTTCACCTTCACGAAGGGGAGAACTGCTCATCCCTCCCACCTACGAATGAGTGTACCTCTTCCTCCTCCTCAGGGCAGATTTCAGAATGGATGGCAGGAAATGTATCAATGGGTTTTGAGGGCAGACGGAGAGCCTTGACCTTGCATGACCACTTACCATTTGTGAAACCTTGAGCAAAAGATGCAACTTATCTGAGCTCAGTGTTAGCTGCCACGTGACAATTATAGCTCTTTACATTGTTGCAAAGCTTACATGAAATAATACATGAAGTAATTTTAAATGTTGGGCACGTGGTACATGCTCCATAAAGACTGGGTATCATCATGTACTTGGCTCAAAAAATGAGGGCCATTATTATTATTAATTCATTAAAAAATGAATTATTGAGATAAAACCATCTTCATCTATATGGGGTTATGGTCTCATTTTTTAAGACCCTATGTCAACCAGTAAACACTTTATTTTTATATCAGTTGGCAGGTGTCCCCAGGAATACCAGTCAGAGCTGTCACTCTGACCTGGCATAGTAGTTCCCTGACAGCTGTGGGAATACTCTGGCAGGAGACTGGGGGAAAGGGTGAGTGGCATGAACAAAACTTCTGCTTAGAGCAGGGATCTGCAATCACAGCCCATGGAAATTACTAGGCTTACTTTAGCATTCATTCGTTTATTTAATAAATATGTATTGAGCACCTACAAGCATTGTTTGGGATTTTGAATGGAGCACAGAACAGACTCTTGCCCCCTTGAAGTTTACAATTCAGTTGGAGAAACAGACAATAAGCAAGAAGGGAGCCCAATAAACTTGTAATTACCAATTGTTATGTGTTATGATGGAAAAAAATAGGGTTTTCTGGGAGAATAATAAAAGTGGGAAAATTTAGTTCAGGGACAAGGAAGAGCTCTCTGAGAAAGCGTTCTTTAAGTCTGAAGGAAGAGGAGGATTTAGCCAAGGGGCAAGTGTCCTCCCCATCCCCACTCTGCCTTCTCCCTGCCCTTCTGCCTCCATGTTGTTCCAATGTGGCCTTTCCTCACCCTTCACTGGGCAGTGTTCTTGATGCTGGGAACACAGCTGGAGAAACTGGAATTGCTTCCCTGGGGTGGGGGAGATGGGAAGGACGATGAGAAGGCAGGAAACAAGTCAGCGATGTTGACAATAGAGTGTGGTGTGTGACAGCGGAGGAGCAGCAGCAGAGGGGCTAAGTTGCAAATGGCCGATGAAGGTGGATGGAGAAAACGTTCTGCCGGTAGGGGATAAGGAACAGGATACAAGAGGCGACAGGGTGAGGAGAATGGACCTACACTGATTAGCAATGCCTGTTGGCCAAAACTGAACCACGGTCGTGTCAGATTTGACGGATCTGGTATTTTAAAAATTATGAAGTTCCCATAAAAATAGTGATTTCCAATTTCTCTAGAAAAATCAGAAGACCTGGCACCTCTGAGCCGGCAATCATACATGGCAACAGTGGGCTGGAGTCAAAGAGCAAAAGTTCTCTCCCAAGCTGTCCCATGGGAGAGCCAGTAGCATAGCTGGCTCTTTAAATTAAAATTAAATTCAAAATCCAGTTCCTCCATTACAGTAGCCACACTTCAAGTATTCAATAGTTACATGTAATTAGTGTCTACCACACTGGACGACACAGGTCTAGACTACGCCCATCATCACAGAGAGTTCAATAGGACAGCATTGCTGTCAGACCCTGTGGCCCCACTATTCATTGCTTTCTCCTCCTGCTTTCCCTACTCCTTTTTGTGACCTGTCTCATCCTTGAGGCATTTCTTGCAACTACTATAAATACTATAATAGGTTGCCTGAAAAGCTCTATGACTAAATCTTGAGAATGAAACCTGTTTCAACCGCAGACTCACTGAAGTATCTTGAACTTAGTACGTGTGTGTCTCTGTGTGTGTGTGTGTGTGTGTGTGTGTGTGTGTTGCAAAGTAAGGAGTGACATATAAAGTTATTAGAATAGAAGAAAAGTGGATTTCAGTTAGAGTCCTTCACTACAGGGAAAAGCTATAGAAAAATAAATCTTATTATTTATAGTCTACAACTATGGGTACCCCATAGGGTGAGCAGAACAGAACCAAGTGGAGCAAATCTAAACTAAAGCAACAAATAACTTTCCAGATAATATCCTCTTAGGATATATGTGGATAGGATAACTTCTAGCTCTGCCCATATATCACATTATACAAGGGAGAACTAATAGTGATTGTGTTTATTTGACCAAAGTCAGTTGAGGCAAATCAGATCTTGGAGAATCATTTGCCATGAATTGCTGGACAATTCTAAATTAATCAGATAAGCACAAATATCTGTATCATTTGTGTAGGTACCATCATTAAATAGTCATCTCTGAGCCCAGTAAAAGATAATACACACATGCACACACACACACACACACATACACACACACACACACACACACACAAAACCTCTTTAACTTATAAGGTCATAACGTAGATTCCAGGAGACCTGAGAGGGAAGCTCAGTACTCTTAGGTATTGCATATTACCAGATTTCGGATCCACGTTGTATTTTAGCACATCTGAAGTGTTGTTTCTTCTAGCTTAGTTAGCTTGCCTTGCCTTAAGTTCTTTTGCTGTGTGAATGCATGGAAAATATGAGAGAATCTTGAAAGAATTCTTTTGGCAGTGAAAAAATTTTGTTTTTTAACCTGCATTTGTTCATTGCAATCATTATCTACATTTCTCCAGGTTCACATATGAAAATAATTATTCCTCACTTCAGGAAGTCAGCGTTTAAAAAGTCAGTTTGGCTTCAAAGGATTCAGCACCCGTAATAGGGTCAGACTAGTGCGGGAGACAGCTGGCAGGAGCCCAGGCCTGGGGATAGTCAGTGCTTTCCTGGCTGGCTACCTCTTGGAACTTGTGCTAGAGTCCCCTAGAAAGTGTGGCTGTGTCCCATCTGACAAGGGAAGTAAAAATGTCCCTAAGAGCTGGGAATAGGCTCACAAACGGAGAACCAAAGTCCCTGTGTACAACTCTATCAGTCCCTCCTGCAGTCAAGACCAAACGCTCCATGCCTCGGTGTGTTATGGGAGACGATCCGTGGGAGAAAGGGCCCAGGACAGGGGTGGGGACAGCTGCCTTCTTGCCTCAGATGTGTGACCCTAGGCAACTCTTTTAGCCTCTATGAGTTTCTGTTTACTCAGGTGGATGGAGGGCTTCCACTGGATCAGCCTCCCTTCTGAGAAGTATAAAAATCTTATGTCCTTTTTACTGGAGCTACATCATGATAACTGTAAAATCAATCTTTATCTTAAAGCATCAATTATAATCAATGTGGCCAAGCACAGTGGTGCACACCTGTAATCCCAGCACTTTGGGAGGCCGAGGCAGGAGGATCGCTTGAACCTAGTAAGACTCCATTTCTTTATTTAAAAAAAGAAGAAGAAGAAGAATTAGGATCAATGTTATGTTTTAGTGAATAAAACAGAAGACTTTCACATTTGCACACATGGTAGGAGTTAATCTGCTAAAAAAAAAAAAAAAAAGCCCTGTATCACTGGTTGCCAAATTGTAGTAGGCAAAAGGATACTATGGGAGGCTCATTTAAAATGCAGATTCCTGGGCCTCTCCTCCCAGCCCATGAAGTTGGAACCACCACCACTTCATATCTCCTAGACTCTGAGTTTTGCCTTTAGGATTCTTTGACTTTATCTCAAAAATTCACCTTCATTAACAAAAAGCGTAGAGTCATTTGTTCTTATTGCAATAGCCCCCTCCTGGTACTCCCGAGACAACCTCCTCACTCCTACTCTCCAAATCACCTGGAAAAATTTTCCCTGACATTTTAAAAACCTTAAGAATTGTCATTTTTGCCGTGTAGTTTAAGTTGTCAGAAGGCAGAAAGAATGCCTAGAGTTGGTTCTATTTAATAGTGTTTTTCAAACTGTTTTTGAACATGATACACAGTAAGAAGTACATTTTACATTGCAACTTAGTATGGACATTCTGTAAACACATATCTTTAGAAAAATCTCACAAAACACTGTCTATCCTTACGCTGTGTCATACACTCTGATGTTTTTTTTTTCACCTCTATTTTTTAAATTTTCCTATTTCTTTCAACAATGGTCTCAGAGTCCACTAATGAGTCCCAGTCCATAGTTTGAAAACATTGCTATAGAGAGTCCAGCCCATGTTCAACAACCAAGCAATATTGATTGACTACTCCAAATGCTTTTGGTCATTCCCTCTAATAGCCCCCAACTTCCTCCTTCCTCCCCAGTATACACACCCATTAGTAGGAGTAGATTGGACACCAACACAGTGAAATTATTCTCTAATACTCTGGTGGTCTTTGTACTCTCCACTTAAAGAACCTCATTAGACTCAGACTGTTCTTCATGGGAAGTGATTTACATTAAAAAAAAAAAAAGATCAAAAGACTATTTTCCTTGCACAGTATATTACTTCCTGCAATTCATCAAAATTCTTTTCATGGGTAAAGGTCACTTTCTATTTCTGTATGGCATCTGTGTGTGTTTTGTTGAAAAAGGTGTGGCTTTCAAAACATAAATCAGCCCTTACATGTTGATGAAAAAACTCTTGAAATGCTACCAGAGGGAGGTGATGGGAATAACTTGGTGAAAAGAGGTGCAAATGCCATCAGACTTCCCAGAACCATGAACTCAGCCCATCTGACTGCCTAAAACAGGGAAAGATCCAAATAAAATACCTGAGCAGGTTAATAGGACTCATTTCCTATGAGTTGAAGTACTGTTAATATAATACTTTAAAAAAAAACAAAAAGCAATCTGAATCTGACATGAACAGAAACAAAATCAGTGTCGGTCCTGGGAACAAGGAACTGACCCATTAAGGAAGTCTTAAAGTTGGAAATCAGTGCCCCGTTATTTTTTCTAATGTATTCATTGGATCCTGACCCTGATTGTCTAGATTTGAATCCTTGCCCCCACTCCCCAGCCCCACCTACCAGATGTGTGGCTTTGTGCTAGTTACTTACCTCTCCATGCCACCATTTCCTCATCTACAAAATATGAAGAGTTCTAACACCATCCTCAGAAGGTTGCTCTTGTGATTGAATCAGTCAATATTTGGAAATCACTGAGCACTAGTACCTGATACATGATAAGCACAATGTAAGTACTTGTTAAATAAATTGTCTAAGTAAAGATTAAAGCATATCAACACTTCTGTCCTCCAACTTCAGGGCAGGGAAAATAGAAATTAATTTTTTAAATAAGGCTGAAGAAGTCACATCACTCACCATCTTGTCTGCTCATGTATACACAGATTTGATACCCTGGGTGACAGTGTTTAAGTGCCCTCCCCCATGAAAAATAGCAAGCCACTAAAAAAGAAAGAGCAAGGGAGAATATCTCCATCCCTAAACTAAGGTGGAAAAGGGAACTGTGTGAAAAACATAAAACAGAGCTGTTGGTGATACCTAAAAACCAGACATGGCTGAGAGACCACCCACTGTCAGCCCAGGAAGAGAGAACCGTGTAAGCCAAAAACCCAACCCCCTGAGCATATCAATGTACTAAACACAATTTGGGGTTAGAACAATCAAAAGCTGCATGGGGAAAAATTGTTTTGAAAAAATTCTTTGGATAAAGGCTGCAGAAACAAGTGATTATATGTGTAAAAGTTAACTGAAATTAAAAACCAAGAGAAGGGTTCATCTAAGAGCAGTCCTTGTTAATCATTTAGAGAGCTCAGAAATGCATCTTTTGTGAGATGTGTTCTTTAAAAAAATAAAAATGGAAACAAAGGAGGGAATCTGGGCTTATTAAAAAGCACCCTGCAATGCTCTGTTATTATTTCCTAGAAATTTGAATACAGAAGCCTTATGTGGGTATATATGCATGCACATGTGTATGTAAGTATGCCTACATAATATCTTTATATTCAATATATTCATATTCAGTGTATACATATATATGTTTGTGTGCATATGCATTGTTAAAAATAATTTCTCCTTTTTTTCTTTTTCAAGTGCTTGAGGATGTGATATTAAGATGGGAAAATGTCAACTGGCGCCAGCTGGCTATACACATTAAACCAGAAAATAACACACACCCTAATAAACATAGAAATTATCTATAAATTTGGGCATAAGATCTAGTCCCTAAAGATAAGTGGTTGAAACAACTGCAAAAAAGGCCTGAGACTGAGATGGGAGGGAGGGCTCTGAGTTTAGGCTGTGAGCATCATGGGTCACAGGGACCCACTTTGATGTGAGTAGCAGCTTTGTGAAAAGAAAGCAGAGAAAATGCAGCCCTTGCTGAGACAGGAACCCCTCGTTTCTCAGGCTGCATTCTGCCATTGTCCCACATGTGTCAGTCCCACTGGTCATGGCAGCAGTGCAGGGCTTGGATTGATGGCCTCAGATGGCCTCTGGACTGTAGAGTTCAGCTCTGCACCCAACGTCAGTTACGAAGAGAAAGGAAGTTTGCTTTTAGGCCCACCGTGGGTTTTGCTTTTTGTTTCTCTACTTCGCCTGCCTTTCTTGCTGGGTCGCTTCAAAATTGCAAAATTGTTTACTTACTTCCAGCTTCTCTTCTGTCAATGTCTCTTTTCATTTTTGTAATTTCTCTGTTTTTAAAAATTCCCCACTTTGATCTGGCACGGTGGCTCACGCCTCTAATCCCAGCACTTTGGGAGGCTGAGGCGGGTGGATCACCTGAGGTCGGGAGTTTGAGACCGCCTGACTAACATGGAGAAACGCTGTCTCTACTAAAAATACAAAATTAGCCGGGCACAGTGGCGCATGCCTGTAATCCCAGCTACTCGGGAGGATGAGGCAGGAGAAGCACTTGAACCTGGGAGGCGGAGATTGCGCCATTGCACTCCAGCCTGGGCAACAAGAGTGAAACTCTTGGTCCCAATGAAGCCCACCAGCATGCACCTGCAAATGTGGCCGAAACAGCATTAATGATAAATTTATAATAAGAGTGTGGCAGTGGGGAGTACCCACATCAGAATCACAGGACCCAGGCCCTAGTCCTAGCGCAGTCACTAGTAATTCATCTTGGACATGTTTTTATCAAGGAAACAGTGGATTGATGGAAAAACTAACTGATTCACACCCTGTAGGAATGCCATAGTGGTTACCACAAGGGACTTTAAACCTGACAGAATGGGATTCACATTCTGGCTCATTCAGTCACTACCTGAGTGACCTTGTAAGTTACTTAACCTTTACAAACATCAGTTTCCTCATATAGGATAATATCTCTCTTATCTCATAGGATGATTGTGAAGAATAAGTGGAATAAGGTATACAAAGGGCTTATCACAGTGCTGGGTACATAGTAAGCACTTATTAAGTGTCTGCTATTCTTGCTGCTATTTTCATTACTTTTATTATTTCTAGTGTTAGTCTCTTCTTGCATTTCTATAAAGAAATACCTGAGACAGGGTAATTTATAAAGAAAAGAGGTGTAATTGGCTCACAGTTTTTCAGGCTGTACAGAAAGCCTGGCACCATGTCCTCTGCTTCTGGGGAGGCCTCAGGTAACAATCATGGCAGAAGGCAAAGCAGCAGCCAGCACTTCACGTGACTGGGAGCAGGAGGAAGACAGCGAGGGGGAAGGTGCTACGTACTTTCAAACAACCAGGTCTCATGAGAACTCACTCACTATACAGTACCACGGGGGGAGGGTGCCAAACCATTCATGAGAGCTCTGCCCCCATGATCCAATCACCTCCCACAGACACCACCTCCAGCACCTGGGATTACATTTCAGCATGAGATTGGGTGAGGACATAGATCCGTATTATTGTTATTATAGTTACTATTATAATGATCAAATAATTATTATAGTTTTTAATCCATATAGTTCAAATAATTTGCATCAAGCAATTTTCAATATGAAAAACCAGAAATAAATGGGGATAAGAACTTAAAATTCTACATGTAGAAGTTGGGTCATTTGTCTCTAGTAATACTCTGGACCAAGAAAAGTAAGCCCTGCCCAGCCAATGGAATGTTAGCTCTTCTCACTCTTCAGTGAGCGATGCCTGAATAAAATAATTCTATCAGACCAATTGACTGTCTAGTCTGGAAAACAAGAAATATAGCCGTCTGTTTTTCAAAATACTAATTCTAGAATTTAGAGTTATGCTGTCCAACATGGTAGCCACTGCTCATGTACAGCTACTTAAATTTTAACTAATTAAAATTTAAATTTACAATACAGGTCCTCAGTCACACTGGGTACATTTCAAGTACTAAAGAGCTACATGTGGCTTGAGGCTACCATATTGAATGTGCAGATATAGAATGTTTCCATCATCACAGAAAGTTCTGTGAGACAGTGCTGGTCTATTTTAGACTATTAGTTGCCCTAAATAACCTATGTAAATACATCTGATTATTATTTAGTATGATCTAACTTGCTAATGGATAACTATACAACTTGGTAATTGGATGAATCATAGGTCTGAGAAACACCAAAAAGTTTCTACGGGCATTCATGGAGATCCACATCACGCATGTGTGAATTCCATGGATATGCATATACAACAAATACCTACCCTCTCAGGTAATTTAAAGAAAAACAAAACAGAAACAGTAAGCAAAGATGCCAAACTAAATGATTAACAAGAGTTTGGATTATTTAAATTTTTATTAGTCTTGGCTTTCAAAATTATTTTATTGCAACTCACAGAAAGAAACTTAGTTTATATGGTAACCCAGTACAAGCACACATAAACACAATTGAAACAGAGGTTTCACAAAATAACACTAGTCCTTACTACATGTAAATATTCTGATATTTTCTATTTCCTCCTCTTCCTCATCTTTCTTCACTTCTTCTTTCTCCTTCTTTTCCTCTTTGTAGTATTGTGTATTAGTCTGTTTTCATGCTGCTGATAAAGACATATCCGAAACTGGGCAATTTTCAAAGGATAGAAGTTTAATGGAGAACTCACAGTTCCACAAGGCTGAGGAAGCCTCACAATCATGGTGGAAGGCCAGGAGGAGCAAGTCACATCTTATGTGGATGGCAGCAGGCAAAAAGAGTGTTTATGCAGAGACACTCCTGTTTTTTAAACCATTATATCTCGTGAGACCCATTCACTGTCACTAGAACAGCACAAGAAAAACCTGCCCCCATGATTCAACCATCTCCCACCAGGTCTCTCCCACAATATTTGGGAATTATGGGAGCTACAAGATGAGATCTGGGTGAGGACACAGAGCCAAACCATATCATTCTGCCCTGGCCCCTCCCAAATCTCAACTCTTCACATTTTAAAACCAATCATGCCTTCCCAACAGTCCCCCAAAGTCTCAACTCATTTCATCATTAACTCAAAAGTCCACAGTCCAAAGTCTCATCAAGACAAGGCAAGTCCCTTCCATCTATGAGCCTGTAAAATCAAAAGAAAGTTAGTTTCTTCCTTGATATAATGGGGGTATAGGCATTGGGTAAATACAGCCATTCCAAACTGGAGAAATTGGCCAAAACAAAGGGGCTACAGGCCCCATGCAAGTCTGAAATCCAGTGGAGCAGTCAAATCTTAAAGCTCCAAAATGAACTCCTTTGACTCCATGTCTCACATCCAGGTCATGATGATTCAAGAGGTGGGTTCTCATGGTCTTGGGCAGCTCCACCCCTGTGGCTTTGCAGGGTACAGCCTCCCTCCTAGCTGCCTTCACAGGCTGGTGTTGAGTGTCTGTGGCTTTTCCAGGCGCAGAGTACAACCTGTCAGCGGATCTACCATTCTGGGATCTGGAGGATGGTGGCCCTCTTTTCACAGCCCCACTAGGTGGTGCCCCAGTAGGGACTCTGTGTGGGGGCTGCAACCCCACATTTCCCTTCTGCACTGCCCTAGCAGAGGTTCTCCATGAGAGACCTGCCCCGTGGCAAACTTCTCCTGGACATTTCCATACATCCTCTGAAATCTAGGTGGAGGTTCCCAAACCCCAATTCTTGACTTTTGTGCACTCCCAGGCTCAACACCACATGGAAGCTGCCAAGGCTTGGGGCTTGCACCTTCTGAAGCCATGGCTGGAGCTCTACATTGGCCCCTTTCAGCCATGGCTGGAGAGGCTGGGATGCAGGGAACTAAGTCCCTAGACCACACACAGCACAAGGACCCTGGGCCCAGCCCAGGAAACCACTTTTTTCTCCTAGACCTCCAGGCCTGTGATGGGAAAGGCTGCTGTGAAGATCTCTGACATGCCCTGGAGACATTTTCCCCATTGTCTCATGGATTAACATTTGGCTCCTCATTACTTATGCAAATTTCTGCAGCCAGCTTGAATTTCTCCTCAGAGAATGGGATTTTCTTTTCTATCGCATTGTCAGGCTGCAAATTTTTTAGACTTTTACACTCTGCTTCCCTTATAAAACTGAATGCCTTTAATGGCACCCAAGTCACCTCTTGAATGTTTTGCTGCTTAGAAATTTCTTCTGCCATGTACCCTAAATCATCTCTCTCAAGTTCAAAGTTCCACAAATCTCTTGGGCAGGGACAAAATGCTGCCAGTCTCTTTGCTAAAACATAGCAAGAGTCATCTTTGCTCCAGTTCCCAACAAGCTCTTCATCTCCACCTGAGACCACCTCAGCCTGGATTTCATTGTCTATATTATTATCAGCATTTTGGTCAAAGTCATTCAACAAGTGTCTAGGGAGTTTCAAACTTTCATGTGTTTTCCCATCTTCTTACATGCCCTCCAAACTGTTCCAACCTCTTCCTGTTACCTTTCAAAGTTGCTTCCACATTTTTGGGTATCTTTTCGGCAATGCCTGACTCTAGTGGTACCAATTTACTGTATTAGTTTGTTTTCATGCTGCTGATAAAGACATACCCGAGACTGGGCAATTTACAAAGGATAGAGGTTTAATGGAGAGCTCACAGTTCCATGTGGCTGGGGAGGCCTCACAATCACGGCAGATGGCAAGGAGGAGCAAGTCACATCTTACATGGATGGCAGCAGGCAAAAAGAGGGCTTGTGCAGGGAAACTCCCATTTTTAAAATCATCAGATCTCATGAGACCCATTCACTATCACTAGAACAGCATGGGAAAGACCCACCCCCATGATTCAGCCATTTCCCACTGGGTCCCTCTCACAACACGTGGGAATTATGGGAACTATAAGATGAGATTTGGGTGGGGACAGAGAGCCAACCCATATTATACTGGTTATCCAAGACACTGATTTAATGACTCCCACAATGGGATGACCTATAGTTTGAAAAACACTGATCTAGACTGGGGGTTGTAAACTCAAATGCTGAAAGTGGCTGGATGAGTGAGCGGAGAGGGCTGTGTGGAGACGATGAGTAAACACAGAGCATATGACCCTTTGAAAGGGCACAACAACTGTTCAGCTCCAATCAGTCTTTTCTATGTTGGAATATACTTAGAACTGTTGCTGGAACTTCTGATTGTTTAAGAGAAGTCATATATCCAGATATTTTTGTAAAACTTCCCAATTTAGAAGTGTGGCAAATAATTATTTAAAATTGCAAATACTTGCCAGCCAAACAAAACAAGTTTCTTAAATGGGATTGGTCTGATCAAAGATTAATTTTCTATTTCCAGGGGTAAAACTGGAAGCAGATTCTTTTTCCTCTAAATGAGAATGCGGAATCCCCCAAAATTGATATAGCACAATCCTTCTGTCCTCACATGACCCAGTGGGGAAGGAAGGAAGGATCCCCTGCTGAAGAAAGGAGTTGAAAGTGACCAGTTCTCCTTGAATGAGGCTGTGTTGGGTGTCCACTGATGCCCAAGAATAGAAGGAATCAGTCATTCCATCAGCACAGAGTCCCCAGCTTATCCTTGCCCAGTCAAAGAAGAGAAAGAAGCTCCATTAGCTGGTCTCAGCCCAAGCTGTCCCTCAGTAATGGCTATAGGGTCCTTTATCTTTGAAAGCTCAGTTAGTTCTTACTTGTACATATACTGGCTAGGCATCCAGGAGCTGGGCTGCCAAGGTACAAAAGCCTATCAATTATCTAAAAACATCTATAAGGAAAACATACTTAAATTTCAAACATAAATCCTACTACTGTATCATTAAAAGGTTGTATCAGACAGCTTTATATTTAAATATCTGGATTTTACCTATTAGTTTAAGCCATGTAAAATCGCCAATATTCCAACATTTTTAAAATAAGCTTTTAATTTGGAATAATTTTAGATTTTTGGAATTCATAGAAAAGTTGCCAAGATTATAGAGAGAATTCCTATACATCTTTTATCTCATCTCCCCTAATGTTAGCATGTTACACAATGGTCTTAGTTCATTTCATATTGCTATAAAAGAATACATGAAGCTGGGTAATTTATAAACAGTAGAAGTCTATTTTGTTCAGGGTTGTGAAGGCTGGGAAGTCTAAGAGCATGGGGCCAGCATCTGGTGAGGGCTTTCATGCAGTATCATCACATGGCTGAAGGTAGAAGGGCAAGACAGCATGAGAGTGAAAGTGCAAGAGCAGGAGGGGGCTGAACTCACTTTTGTTGTTGTTGTTGTTTGTTTGTTTTGAGGCAGGGTTTTTCTCTATCACCCAGGCTACAGTGCAGTGACATGATCTCGGCTCAGTGCAAGCTCTGCCTCCCGGTTTCACGCCATTCTCCTGCCTCAGCCTCCCGAGTAGCTGGGACTACAGGCGCCCACCACCACACCCGGCTAATTTTTTGTGTTTTTAGTAGAGACCGGGTTTCACCCTGTTAGCCAGGATGGTCTCAATCTCCTGACCTCGTGATCCACCCACCTTGGCCTCCCAACGTGCTGGGATTACAGGCATGAGCCACGGTGCCAGGCCATACCTGGCTAATTTTTTTTTGTTCTTTGTAGAGACAGGGTCTCACTGTGTTATCCAGGCTGATCTGGAACTCCTGGCCTCCAGCAATCCTCCTGCCTCAGACTCCCAAAATGCTGGGATTATAGGTGTGAAACACCATGCCTGGCCTGAACTCACTTTTCTAACAAACCTACTGTCACCAAACAAACCCACTTCCATGTAACGAAATTAATCTATTCATGATGTCAGAGCTGTCATGACCTAATCACCTATTAGGTCTCATCTCCTAACTTTGTTGCATTGGGGATTATGTTTCCAACACATGAACTTTAGAGGACACATTCAAACCATAGAAATAACCAAGATACATGTAGAAAAACTAAGAAATTCACATTGGCACATTATTATTAGCTGAACTACTTCATTTGGATTTCATCGGTTTTTTCATTAATATCTTTTTTCTGTTCCAGAATGCATTCTAATCATTTTCTGTTCCATATTGCATTTAATTCAATGTTTTGATCTACACAAAAAGGCTATTTTACATGTACCTAATGCTTTAGGAATCAAATTAGCAACTAAAGAAGAAAAGTCTTATTACAACATGGCCATTAGGTCCTAGGAAGAAGATTACCTTGGGGAACCGTCATCAACATGCATCCACTGCCAGTTTGAGAAGCTCATCTCATCTGGACTCTAGATACAGCCGTAGGCTCTGTTGCTTGGCCTAGTGCAGCGTGTGGCATGAAGGAAGTGCCCAATAAACACATGCTGAATATCTACTGCTTGTCCGCAAATAAGAATTAAGTGCCTGGAAACCCAAACAGGGGCAGAAAAGCCACTTCCTGCCCGGAAATTGCTCTGTGATTAATTTCATTGTTCATCTAGAACTAACACCATCTTGAAATACCAATGTTTGCATTAGTTTGCCAGGGCTTCCATAACAAGGTACCACACAGTGGGTGCTTAAACAACAGGAGTTTCTTCTCTCATAGTTCCAGAGGCTGCAAGTCCCAACTCAAAGTGCTGCCAGGGTTGGCTTCTTCTAAGACCACTCTTTTTAGCTTGAGGATGGCCTTCTGCTCCCTGTACCCCACATACATTTCCCTCCTTGCAGGTCTGTCCAAATCTCCTCTTCTTACAAGGACACCAGAGATCAGATTAGGGCTTACCCCAGTGAACTACCTCTTTAAAGACCCTGTCTCAAAAAACAGTCACATCCTGAGACACTGAGGTTTAGGGACTCAACATACACATTTTGGGGGAATAGAACTCAGTCCGTAATAATGTTGAACACATCTGACGTTTAGGGGTCAAAAAGAAAAATCAGAAGAACTTTCCTGAATCCAGATATCATTTATCCCCAAAGGCTCGATCTGTTACCCTTTCTCCGGATTATTTTGAATGCTTTACTGCATGACTAGAACTATGTCAGTTGCTATCAGAGAGTGTTGCTTCCTTCCATGTTAATGCAAGCCCCTCAACAAGATTGGATCTCTAAAATGCCTTCAGCCAGCTTAGTACAATGCCGAAAAGCTCTAGAAGTTACTTTATGTATTTGTTTGACTGACTAGAGAAAAACACCCATCTCAGCAACTTATAAAGCAGAAGGAGAGGCATTAGGGGTAATGTTGTCAGCAGGGCCAGGGGGCAGTGCATAAAGCCCTTTTATCAGTCAAATTCTGTGCTTCAGAGAACCTAGGTCAGTCCAAAGCACATTTTTCTAATTCATTTATGTCTGTGTGCATGTACACGCGTGCGCACACCAGAAATCATTATAATATTTTTAAAGTGTGTCTACAAGGCTGTGATCTTTGGAGACTTTCAAAAATGAAAACAATCACAGGGTGCAGACATTGCCTGACAGGCAGGGGACTGAAAGCAAAATTAAATAATGAACAGGCCAAGGGCACTGGGGGCAGGAATCTGAAGTAGAAGCCTTCAGAGCAAGCACTTTGATAAAGAAAAGAAAGGCTACCGAGGGAAAAGCAATTAATGGGGAAGGGGCTGGTACTAAAATGGGCCCAGGGAAAGCTGCTGGGGACAGGAAGGAGGGCAGGGTGCACTGGAGAGTGGTGGGGTGGTGGTGGGGGAAACCAACGTGCTCGCCAGGCCGTCATTAGCCCAGAATTATCAGGCACCTGAAACAACAAGGTCAAGAATGTGACCTGAACGATAGATGAAATATTTGTTTAGGAAGCCACATGCTGGGAGAAAGACTCAAAGAGTTAAACTGGGGTGCTTACCTTTTCTGATTGTAGAATTAAACAACAACAAAAATACAAGCAAAGCCTATAGATTCATTTTATTAATGTCCTGAAGAAAACTGATCAGATACTGAGTGTGGGGAGACAGCAGGCTCTGTCTGATCTCTCAGTGTAGGGACCAGAAGGGCAGGGGGAGGAACGCGGGCATAGACTGGGCCTCAGCCCCTCCCCAGCAGGGCCAGCAGCCTCGCCAACCGGGGCATCCGGATTCCAGGCCTCCTGGACAAAGGGCCCTTCCCCCCTTGTCAGCCTTCCTGTTCCCTGGGACTGTGTGGCCCAACCCTTTGATCAAACTAGGGTATTATGTCTACAGACAACTGCTTTAAATATCAAGGTTTCAGGGCTGGCTCTTGGGTCCCTCAGCTTCTCCATTAAAAAAAAAAAAAAAAAAAAAAGCAAGCATATGCCTGGGCTTTTTAGGATTTCTGTTTTCCACCTTAAAATAACCTGGTCTCTAACAGGGCTTTCCAAAGCTGTCCCAGCCCTTGGAAAATGTCAGAAGACGACCAGGTGGACGCATCATGAACAGAAATCCGCAGCTTAGTGTTTCTGCTGGTTGTGGCCTAAATGCTCTTTTACAATGGAAGGAGAATCTACTCGTGGCCAATGTGAATTTTGAAAAAGTTGTACTTGAAGTAACGGACTGGGAGCCAGGATTCTAGGGTTCCAGACCTGGTTCTGCAGCACACTCTGAGTCTTTTAGTCATTTAGTCTCTCTGGATTAGAGTTTTCCCTTTTTACACAAAAAGGGATGTTTTTGGATGTTTAAACTTGCCAACCTCTGATGCCAGATTTAAAAATCCTACAATTCTTTCACTGCTATGTATTCCCTAAAAAGAATGTTCTGCCTGACCCTGCAATAACCTAAGTACTATGTATTTCATCAGCTTCAAGAAATAGTTAAATGGAAAGAGGAAAATGAAAAGCCCCTTCAAAAACTGTCTCGGATGGTAACACCTTCTCCATAACTCACCAATTTAATAAGAAGCTGGAGTCTAACATGGCCAGATCATAATGCCTCTGGGTAACACTTTTCTGATTTTACTTAGAGAAAATATAATAAAAATGCTATTCTAGATTGATCCATTTCTTTTGCCTCTTGCCCCATAAATCACTTCCCTTTCTAGTCAACAGAAAACCCCTCCCTCACAGTAGTAGCAAGAAAATTGAGGCAGGTGCAAGACAAGAGAAGTAGATCAAGTTGAGATCTATTGAAAATTGCAAAAGATTTGCCATAAAACTGTATTTAACAGAGCAAGAAATTCTGATGTATATCTGAAAGTAGCTTTGCTAAGTTATGATTGCTTTAGCCACATGTGGAAAAGTGCTGAGAATGTCTTATGATTATTATTGGTGACACATTTCCATGTCTTCTATTAACTGAACTCAATGGGATTACTCTGTACTAGGTGTACTTATTGAATTTACATAGTGTAGGAGTTCACATTCTGAGGCTTTTCTTCTGGATTGTATGGAAGACGGTTCTGGACATCAGAATCCCAAGGTTTATTTAATTCTTTTTCTGATCTTTGTTTTTACATTTTAAAACATGTTATGAGACCTTATCAATCTCTCAGCACTTCTATTGCCATAATACTTAGGATTAACTAGAGAGCTGCTTTGAGGTTTCTAAGGAGAGCCCTGTCTCTGAGTCAGTCTCAACACAAGATCCTCATTTTGGTCCACAAATCTCAGCCAGAATCAAGACTTCAGACATTCTCCTGAGACATCCATTTATGAGGGTGATGTCTAGTCTCTGTCTGCTTCCATGCTCAATCTCTTTCTTGAGCCTACCTTATCATACCAAATTTGTTCACCTGGATGTTCTCAGGTATGCTAAATTCAAGTGCTTAAGACTAAATTTGTAATGTTTCCTCCAGAAAGCAACTTCCGTGACACCCTTCATTATATCACTGCTATGGTTTGAATGTCTGTGACCCTCCAAAATTCGAGACCCAATGCAACAGTATCAGGAAATGGGGCCTTTAGGAGGCAGGTTATAGGGGCTCTACCCTCAAGGATGGAATAAGTACCTCATATACCTTCTGCTATATGAGGACACAGCATTTGTCTCCTCCAGAGGGCACAGCATTTGAGGTGTCATCTTGGAAGCAAAGACCAGGCTCTCACCAGACGCCAAACATGCCAGCACCTTGATCTTGGACTTTCCAGCCTCTAGAACTCTGAGAAATACATCTCCATTGTTTATACATTACTCAATCTAAAGCATTTTGTTACAGCAGCACAAACAGACTAAGATAATCAACAACAATAGTATTTTTCTGGTCACCAGATTTAAACCTCAGCATCATCTCTATATAGTACCTCCCTCTTGCCTGCAGTTTGGTTACTGGGTCATGTTCGTTCTTCCTGTGCAGTGTCTTTTTGATCTGTCCTTTCTGGCTGATGCTAGTTGCCATCAATCCCTGATCTTTCAGCTGCCATTTTCTGCCCAACCATCCCACAAATCACTTCCAGATGACTTTATTCACCCAACAGTTATCTGATGAGTGCCTACTATGTTATTAAAAAAAAAAAACCCCAGTAGCACATTGAATGATATCTACAGATCAAGATGTAAACTCCTGAACCCATCACTCAGCCCTACACTGCTGTGGCTAAGCTTGATTGCCATTCACTCTTCTTATATACACCCTCTCTTCTCCAGACAAATAGTTTCACTGAGCTTCCTCTAACTACTTATAGCATTCCTCCTTCTTTAGATTTCCTGCCTGTAAATCCTTTCTTCTTCCTTCATTTGACATTAACCATTTTTCTTATGGTCGTTATTCCATTCACTCAATTCCTATGACTCTGCCGTTCACTCGGTTTCCTTCACATTTGGCACTTGCAAAAGTGTATTACTCTCTATATTTTCTATGTCTTGTCACCTCAAGTGGACCATGAGCACTTTAAGAGAGAGGTAGAGTGTCCACCCTTGTGTCCTATCAGTCTAATTAAATAAATTGCAGGAAGGAAGGAAAATGAACAATCATTGTCTACAGTAGATCAGAGACCTTTATACACTTTTTCCTTTCAATATCTCATTTAATGCTCTAAACCAAAAGGTAGCAAGCTATATCCCATGGGTCAGATCCAGCCTGTCTGGTTTTGTAAATAAAATGTATTGTAATAGTGCCACACCTACTCATTTGCATGTTGTCCATGGCTGCTTTTGTGCTACAATGGCAGAGCTGAGTAGCTGTGACAGAGCCTATATAGCCAGCAAAAACCAAAATATTTACTATCTGTTCCTTTAAGAAAAAGTTGGCGAATCCCTGGTCTAAGCAACTAGAAGAGGTGAGATCTTTTTCTTCTGCTTGTATAGGTGAACAAACAGAAGTTCAGAGAGTTTGGGTAAATTGCTCAAAGTCACACAGCTAATAAGGGACCCAGCAGAAATTTGAAGCTGGGTCTATGTGATTCCAAAATCTGTAGGCTTTTCATTTGACCAAGGGATATAGTTGGCTATTGCTAATATTTGATGATAGCGAGGTTGTCATCTACATCCTATCCCTTGTATTTTTTTTTTTTTTTACATTTTTGCAGGAAGTAATCCAGTGGCTAGGATTAACTGAGATTTTCCCAGCACATGTCAAATCCCTCTGAATGACCATGCTGCTATAATTTTAGAAGACATTCTGTGTGACGTCACTCCACAGCAGTTATGACATGCTACACGAATGACCTCCAGAAGGGCATGGCTACCTTGAGAGCAAGTGCTCTGTCTAGTATTCTCTTATACCCCTGAGCCTCCAGCATGGTCCTGGCATATAATAAACCTCCAACATATATATGTGCAGAATACTAGTTGTGGGAATGACTGTTATTTTGAGATAGAGAAATTATTTTCACGACTACCAGATTTCAGTAGGAATTAAATGGGAAAGTTCCCACTATGGAGTCACAGACCACCTGGATTAAAATGCTGGTGCCATCACTTACCAGGGATGTTATCTCAGGCAAGTTACCTAATTTGTACACACTTTGCTGTTTTTTCCATAAAACAGGAATAATGTTGTTATTTTGATATAATGAAATAAGACAAGTAAAGCACTTATAGCAATTCCTGGTACACAGTAAACAATCAACAAACATAAGTTATCATTGGCTTAAGTAATTGCATCAAAGCTTAGAAAGGTGAGTTCATTTTCAAGAGCCATAAAATCACATAAAGTGGGAAAGGCAGCAAAAACAAACAATAAGCAAGCAGAGGAAGAAGGAGACAAGAGAAAGAGGATGAAGAAGGCAAGAAAGTCCCTCCTTTGCTTCATCTCTGCAAAAGATTTCCGGAAAACATTCTTTATCAATAAATAAATGCACTCACGTTCTCAGGAATACATCCTGCTCTACCAGTGAAAATGAGAGGAAGGAAACTTCGACCAACAACAGTTTCAGAAGACAAGCCTCAAATATTAGTAGAGACGGGAATAAAAGAGCATGGAAAGCAGCACACTTAATCATATTAATTAATGCACATAATAGTCAGCAAAGCCAAAATTGGCCCCTCACCGAGATTCGCATCATTACCCTAAAGTAATTAAACTGCTGCCAAGATCCCACATCACGCGAATCTGTTCTACCTGAAATAGCTATTAAAGTTGTAATCATGCCCCATTTGAAGTCTTGACTTCATGAATATGATTGAGAGCTTGTTGAATGAGGTAAAATTTGTCTAAGGCTTCGAGGGAGGAAAGAGAGAGACGTGCTGCTGATGGCAGGCATCAATCACTGGGTTACAAGCTCCAGTCCTTTCAGAAATCCAATACAGAATGAGTCCCTTATGGATTCCTGGACTATTTTAGAAAAGCTTGCATTAAGATGTGATTCCCATTGATTTCCTGTTCTCTTTCTGCTTTGTTTAGGTTCAACTATAGAAGTTCATACTCTATCTAAAGTGTTGTTTAAAAGATGAAAAGAAAGGATGCTGGGGACAACTTCTCTGACTCTGGATTTCTTTTTCCTATAGGTTTTCTTTTTCCCCTGGAATATCAAATTATCCTTTATGCTCATGTTTTACCCATTAGTAACTTGGTTTTATATATATTTGAAATGATTTCCAATGACTTAAAAACAGAAGTTCATGTTTTATCCAGTTTTATAAAATTCAACTCTTAGAGTTGAGAAGCTCATTTATTCTCTAAAATGGATCAGGAATATTTTGGAGAAGGCTACCAGCAAAAGGAAATGAGATTTGCCAATATGGCTGCTACTCTGCTGGTGTGATATGAGTCTGTACAACAGATCTCAGGGAGCCCCAGAGGGAGGGCAGAGGTGTGGTGCCTGGCTGCCCACATGCTCTTCCTCGGAAATTGCTTTCACGGGTTTATTCTAGATAAGTCACTGTCTTTGTATAGTGAGACCCTACTTCTCTAAGCACCCCAGATTGGACCTAGTATGGGTGCTTCAGTCAAAGACAGACAGAAGCAGGTTAGACCTAAGGAAGGCTTGTGGCCCATGAGGCATCCGGCCTTAGAACTCTTATCAGTAAGGGTGTTCCATGTTGGATGTTGGATGTCGACCAATAGATGTTAGGAAGAACAAAAGCAAAAACACTAGGGCTCAGACACATAGATTCAGAATTAACAGGCACCTTGGCATGAGCAGGGATAGCTCCCTCAGAAACAGATAGGAGTCAATGTAAAGAATGCAAGAGTCCCTGGAGTCAACAGCAATGGTTCTCATGAGATCATGTTCTTTACTATAACTATTGTTTGAAATATACTTCACAATGCCTCCTTGCTCCCTGGAGCAGTTTTCTTAGTAGGCTATGGTGGTGTCTGATGGTAGTGGTGACAGGCTGTGCACTTTACTAAGAATTAAAGCAATTTCTATGAAAGTGCCTGGTACTTGTTCTGGTCAACTGTCCATAACCAATGGACAAAGACAAGTTCATAGAATTTGAAGGAACCACAACACTTCCCTTTCATTTCTGATCAGCTTGGCTAGTCTCTTAGCATAATCCTGAAGAAATGGTGCCAAATTGGTGGACAGTTTGAAGGGACAACCATGTTGAAAAGTCCTGTGCATCAATTTCAGTAAGGAAAAGCAGGAAAGGTGGGACACAGTGGGTTTCCCGGGCTGCATGTCCTTGGAAGCTGGGGGGTAAGATGATGTTATAGACTGAATGTGCTCTAACCTCATGCAGTTTAGAATGTGACTATATTTAAAGGCAGGGCCTTTAAAGTGGTGATTAAGTTAAAATGAAGCCATTAAAGAGGGTCCTAATCCAATATGTGTCCTTATAAGGAGAGGAAATTTGGACACACAAGGAGAAACAAGGAATGCACACACACAGAGGATATGGCAGCCACTTGCACGCCGAGGAGAGAGGTCTTGGAAGAAACCAAATCTTGGACTTCCAACCTCCAGAATTATAAGAAATAAACTTCTGTTGTTTAAGCCACCCAGTGTGTGGTATTTTGTTACAGCAGCCCTGGCTGACTAATACAGATGGCATACAGAAAGACTCACTCTCTAAGGAGTTTGGTGTGTATAAGATCCAACTGCAGTGAACTTGTGTCATTTAGATACATGTTAGGGCATGGTGGGAGGGGAGGGTGTTTGCATTTGAGTACCTAGTGCCTGCAGGCGGTGAGGTGGACACTATATACACTCACATTCAACCCTCACAACAGGCTGGTGAAGTGACTTACCCTCCCTTTGTAGATGAAGAAACTGAGGGTTAGCAAGGAAAGAATCGCACCTGAGTTTGCCAGAGAGTGGTCAGGAGTTTCTGGCTCCAAGGCAGACACCAAGTAGTCTCTCAGGAGTCCCCTGACAGGAAGGAAGAGTCTGGTCAAACTTAGATTCCAGATGGCTGGTGCAGAGGCCTATGCAGAATTACCAAGGCCAAGAAATATCAAAGGCTGGTTAGTGCAACAAAGCAAAATGGTTTGGTCCCTGAACTTTGGAATATAATCATGGCTCTGCCACCTGCCAGCTGGAAGACCTTGGGTGCCATATCTCATTAAGCCTCCACTCCTTTACCTGTGAAATTGTAACACCTCTTAAAGTACCATGTTCGGACTTCATAGGATTGTTGAGAAAATTAGATGCACCAATACATTTAAAATACTCTTCACACTGTGTATTTAGTCAGTGTTCTTCAGAGATACAGAACCAATAGGCTGCATATCTGTATAGAAATAGATTTATTTTAAGGAATTGGCTCATGTGCTTGTGGATGCCTGGTGAGTACAAAATCTCATAGATGAAGCCAACAGGCTGGAGACTCAAGAAAGAGCTGTAGTCAAGTCCAGGAACAGTTTACTGCAGAACCAGGAAGAGCCGATGCTGCAGATGAAGTCTGAAGGCAGTCTGTTGGAGAATACTTCTTGCTCAAGAAAGATCTGCTTTTTGTTCTTTTCAGGCTTTCAACTGATTGGATGAGGACACCCACATTATGGAGAATGATCTGCTTTATTCAAAATCGAAAGATTTAAGTGTAAATTTCATCCAAGAGCCCCCTCAAAAAAACATCCAGAATAATGTTTGACCATATATTTGTGGACAGTGGCCCAGCCAAAGTAACACATAAAATTAACCATCACACAGTGTGTGGCACTTAGTAAGATCTCAGTAAATGCTCACTTCATCATTTCTATCAAAGTATCAAATGATTACATTATCATTCTTTTTTTTTTTTTTTTACTTTAAGTTCTGGGATACACATGCAGAATGTGCAGGTTTGTTACATAGGTATACATGTGCCATGGTTTGCTGCACCGATCAACCCATCATTTAGGTTTTAAGCCCTGCATGCATTAGGTGTTTGTCCTAATGCTCTCCCTCCCCTTACCCCTCAACCCCTGATAGGCTCCAGTGTATGATGTTCCCCTCTCCGTGCCCATGTGTTCTCATTGTTCAGCTCCTACTTATGAGTGAGAACGTGTGGTGTTTGGTTTTCAGCTCCTGTGTTAGTTTGCTGAGAACGATGGCATCCTGCTTCATCCATGTCCCTCCAGAGGACATGAACTCATTCTTTTTTATGGCTGCATAGTATTCCATGGTGTATAGGTACCACATTTTCTTTATCCAGTCTATCATTGATGGGCATTTGAGTGGGTTCCAAGTCTTTGTTATTGTAAATAGTGCTGCAATAAATATATGTGTGCATGTGTCTTTATAGTGGAATGATTATAATCCTTTCGGTATATACCCAGTAATAGGATTGCTGGGTCAAATGGTATTTCTGGTTCTAGATCCTGGAGGAATCACCACACTGTCTTCCACAATGGTTGAACTAATTTATACTCCCACCAACAATGTAAAAGAGTTCCTATTTCTCCACATCCTTGCCAGCATCTGCTGTTTCCTGACTTTTTAATGATTACTGTTCTAACTGTTGAGATGGTATCTCATTGTGGTTTTGATTTGCATTTCTCTAATGACCAGTGATGATGAGCTTTTTTTCATGTGTTTGTTGTCCTCATAAATGTCTTCTTTAGACAAGTGTCTGTTCATATCCTTTGCCCACTTTTTGATGGAGTTGTTTTTTTCTTGTAAATTTGTTTAAGTTCCTTGTAGATTCTGGATATTAGATCTTTGTCGGATAGGTAGATTGCAAAAATTTTCTCCCATTCTGTAGGTTGCCTGTTCACTCTGACAGTTTCTTTTGCTATGCAGAAGCTATTTAGCTTGATTAGATCCCATTTGTCAATTTTGGCCTTTGTTGCAATTGCTTTTTGTGTTTTAGTCATGAAGTCTTTGCCCATGCCTATGTCCTGAGTGGTATTGCCTAGGTTTTCTTCTAGGGTTTTTATGGTTTTGGGTTTTACATGTAAGTCTTTAATCCATCTTGAGTTAATTTTTGTATAAGGTGTAAGGAAGGGGTCAAATTTCTGTTTTCTGCATATGGCTAGCCAGTTTTCCCAGCACCATTTATTAAATAGGGAATCCTTTCCTTATTGCTTGTTTTTGTCAGTTTTGTCAAAGATTAGATGGTTGTAGATGTGTGGTGTTATTTCTGAGGCCTCTATTCTGTTCCATTGGTCTATATATCTGTTTTGGTACCAGTACCATGCTGTTTTGGTTACTATAGCCTTGTAGTATAGTTTGAAGTCAGGTAGCATGATGCCTCCAGCTTTGTTCTGTTTGCTTAGTATTGTCTTGGATATTCGGGCTCATTTTTGGTTCCAAATGAGATTTAAAGTAGTTTTTTTTTCTAATTCTGCAAAGAAAGTCAATGGTAGCTTGATGGGGATAGCCTTGAATCTATAAATTACTTTGGGCAGTATGGCCATTTTCACGATATTGATTCTTCCTATCCATGAGCATGGAATTTTTTTCCATTTGTTTGTGTCCTCTCTTATTTCCCTGAGCAGTGGTTTGTAGTTATCCTTGAAGGGGTCCTTCACATTCCTTGCAAGTTGTATTCCTAGGTATTTTATTCTCTTTGTAGCAAGTGTGAATGGGAGCTCACTCATGATTTGGCTCTATGCTTGTCTATTGTTGGTGTATAGGAACGCTTGTGATTTTTGCACATTGATTTTATATCCCGAGGTTTTGCTGAAGTTGCTTATCAGCTTAAGGAATTTTTGGGCTGAGATGATGGGGTTTTCTAAATATACAATCATGTCATCTGCAAACAGAGACAATTTGACTTCTTCTTTTCCTATTTGAATATACTTTATTTTTTCCTCTTGCCTGATTGCCCTGGCCAGAACTTCCAATCCAATGTTGAATAGGAGTGGTGAGAAAGGCATCCTTGTCATATGCCGGTTTTCAAAGGGAATGCTTCCAGCTTTTGCCCATTCAGTATGATATTGGCTATGGGTTTGTCATAAATAGCTCTTATTATTCTGAGATATGTTCCATCAATACCTAGTTTATTGAGAGTTTTTAGCATGAAGGGATGTTGAATTTTATTGAAGACCTTTTCTGCATCTATTGAGATAATCAGGTGGTTTTTGTCATTGGTTCTGTTTATGTGATGGATTATGTTTATTGATTTGTGTATGTTGAACCAGGCTTGCATCCCAGGGATGAAACCAACTGGATCGTCGTGGATAAGCTTTTTGATGTGCTACTGGATTCAGTCTGCCAGTATTTTATTGAGGATTTTTGCATTGATGTTCATGAGGGATATTGGCCTGAAATTTTCTTTCTTTGTTGTGCCTCTGCCAGGCTTTGGTATCAGGAGGATGCTGGCCTCATAAAATGAGTTAGGGAGGATTCCTTCTTTTTCTATTGTTTGGAATAGTTTCAGAAGGAATGGTACCAGCTCCAATTTGTACCTCTGGTAGAATTCAGCTGTGAATCCGTCTGGTCCTGGGCTTTTTTTGGTTGGTAGGCTATTAATTACTGCCTCAACGTCAGAACTTGTTATTGGTCTATTTGGGTATTTAACTTCTTCCTGGTTTAGTCTTGGAAGGGTGTATGTGTCCAGGAATTTATCCATTTCTTCTAGATTTTCTAGTTTATTTGTGTAGAGGTGTTTATAGTATTATCTGGTGGTAGTTTGTATTTCTGTGGCATCAGTGGTGATATCCCCTTTATCATTTTTTATTGTGTCTATTTGATTCTTCTCTCTTTTCTTCTTTATTAGTCTAGCTAGTGGTCTACCTATTTTGTTGATCTTTTCAAAAAACCAGCTCCTGGATTCATTGAGTTTTTGAAGGTTTTTCATGACTCTGTCTCCTTCAGTTCTGCTCTGATCTTAGTTATTTCTTGTCTTCTGCTAGCTTTTGATTGAATTTGTTTGCTCTTGCTTCTCTAGTTATTTTAATTGTGATGTTAGGGTGTTGATTTTAGATCTTTCCACCTTTCTGATGTGGCATTTAGTGCTATAAATTTCCCTCTGCACACTGATTTAGCTGTGTCCCAGAGATTCTGGTACATCATCTCTTTGTTCTCATTGGTTTCAAAGAACTTCTTTACTTCTGCCTTAATTTCATTATTTACCCAGTAGTCACTCAGGAGCAGGTTGTTCAATTTCCATGTAGTTGTGCAGTTTTGAGTAAGTTTCTTAATCCTGAGCTCTAATTTGATTGCACTGTGGTCTGAGAGACTGTTTGTTATGATTTCTGTTCTTTTGCATTTGCTGAGGAGTGTTTTACTTCCAATTATGTGGTTGATTTTAGAATGATTGCTATGTGGCACTGAGAAGAATGTACGTTCTCTTGATTTGGGATGGAGAGTCCTGTAGATGTCTATTAGGTCCACTTGGTCCAGAGCTGAGTTCAAGTCCTGAATACTCTTGTTAATATTCTGTCTCATTAATCTGTCTAACATTGACAGTGAGGTGTTAAAGTCTCCCACTATTATTGAGTGGGAGTCTAAGTGTCTTTGTAGGTCTCTAATAACTTGTTTTGTGAATCTGGGTGCTCCTGTATTGGGCGCATATATATTTAGGAGAGTTAGCTCTTCTCGTTGCGTGGATCCCTTTACCATTATGTAATGCCCTTCTTTTGTTTTTGATCTTTGTTGGTTTAAAGTCTGTCTTATCAGAGACTAGGAGTGCAATCCCTGATTATTTTTCTTTCCATTTGCTTGATAAATATTCTTCCATCCCTTTATTTTGAGGCTATGTGTGTCTTTGCACATGAGATGGGTCTCCTGAAAACAGCACACCAATGGGTCTTGACTCTTTATCCAATTTGCGAGTCTGTGTTCTTTAATTGGGGCATTTAACCCATTTACATTTAAGGTTTATATTATTATGTGTAAATTTGATCCTGTCATCATGATGCTAGCTGATTATTTTGCACATTAGTTGATGCAGTTTCTTCACAGTGTCATTGGTCTTTATATTTTGGTGTGTTTTTGCAGTGGCTGGTACCAGTTGTTCCTTTCCGTATTTAGTATTTCCTTCAGGAGCTCTTGTAAGGCAGATCTGGTGGTGACAAAATCCCTCAATATTTGCTTGTCTGTAAAGAATTTTATTTCTTCTTCACTTATGAAGCTTAGTTTGGCTGGATATGAAATTCTGGGTTGAAAATTCTTTTCTTTAAGAATGTTGAATATTGGCACCTCACTCTCTTTTGGCTTGTAGTGTTTCTGCAGAGAGATCCACTGTTAGTGTGATGGGTTTCCCTTTGTAGGTAACCTGACCTTTCTCTCTGGCTGCCCTTAACATTTTTTCCTTCATTTCAACCTTGGAGAATCTGATGATTATGTGTCTTGGGGTTGCTTTTCTCGAGGAGTATCTTAGTGGTGTTCTCTGTATTTCCTGAATTTGAATATTGGCCTGTCATGCTAGGTTGAAGAAGTTCTCCTGGATAATATCCTGAAGTGTGTTTTCCAATTTGGTTCCATTCTCCCTGTCACTTTCAGGCACACCAATCAATCATAGGTTTGGTCTTTTTACATAGTCCCATATTTCTTGAAGGCTTTATTCATTCCTTTTCATTCTTTTTTCTCTAATCTTGTCTTCATGGCTTATTTCAGTAAGTTGATCTTCAATCTCTGATAACCTTTCTTCCACTTGATCAATTCAGCTATTGATACTTGTATATGCTTCATGAAGTTCTCATGCTGTGTTTTTCAGCTCTATCAGGTCATTGATGTTTTTCTCTAAACTGGTTATTCTAGTTAGCAGTTCCTGTAACCTTTTATCAGGGTTCTTAGCTTCCTTGCTTTAGGTTAGAACATGCTCTTTTAGTTCAGAGGAGTGTATTATTACCCACCTTCTGAAGTCTGCTTCTGTCAATTAATCAATCTCATTCTCTGTCCAGTTTTGTGTCCTTGCTGGAGAGGAGTGGCGATCATTTGGAGGAGAAGAGGCATTCCGGGTTTTGAAATTTTCTGCATTTTTGCACTGGTTTTTCCTCATCTTCGTGGATTTATCTATCTTTGACATTTGAGGCTGATGACTTTTGGATGGGGTTTTTGTAGGGGGGTCCTTTATGTTGATGTTGATGTTGTTGCTTTCTGTTTGTTAGTTTTTCTTCTAATGGTGAAACCCCTCTTCTGCATGTCTGCTGCAATTTTCTGGAGGTCCACTCCAGATACTGTTCACTTGGGTATCACTGTGGAGGCAGTAGAAGAGCAAAAATTGCACCTTCCTTTTCCTCCGGAAGCTTCATCCCAGAGGGCCACTGGCCTGATGTCAGCCAGAGCTCTCCTACATGAAGTGTCTGTCAACCCCTGTTGGGAGGTTTCCCCCAGTCAAGAGGCACGGGGGTCAGGGACCCACTTGAGGAGGCAGTCTGTCCATTAGCAGAGCTGCTGTGCTGTGCTGGGAGAATCCCTCTTGTCAGGATCAGCTGCTCCCTTCAGAGCCAGCAGGCAGGAAGGATGAAATCCTCTGAAGCTACACCCACAGCCACCCTTTCCCCCAGGTGCTCTGTCCCAGGGAGATGGGAGTTTTGTCTGTAAGCCCCTGACAGGAGCTGTTACCTTTCCTTCAGAGATGCCCTGCCCAGTGAGGAGGAATCTAGAGAAGCAGTCTGGCTACAGCGGCTTTGCTGTGCTCTGGTGGGTTCTACCCAGTCCAGACCTTCTGGCCTCCTTAGCACTGTCAGAAGAAAACCACCTACTAAAGCCTCAGTAATGGTGGACACCCCTCCCCCCACCAAGCTTGATCATCCCAGGTTGACTTCAGACTGTTGTGCTAGTAGCACGAATTTCAAGCCAGTGGTTCTTAGCTTGCTGGGCTCCATGGGAGTGGGATGCGCTGGGCGAGACAACTTGGCTCCCTGGCTTCAGCCCCCTTTCCAGCGGAGTGAATGGTTCTGTCTTGCTGGGGTTCCAGGCGCCACTGTGGTATGAAAAAAAACTCCTGCAGCTAGCTCAATGACTGCCCAAACATCTGCCCAGTTTTATGCTTGAAACCCAGGTCCCTGGTGGTGTAGGCACATGAGGTAATCTCCCGATCTGCAGATTGCAAACACCATGGAAAAAGTGTAGTAACCTGCTGAGTAGCACAGTCCCTCATGGCTTCCCTTGGCTGAGGGAGGGAGGTCCTTGGGCTCCTTGCACTTTCTGAGTGAAGTGATGCCCCACCCTGCTTCTGCTTGCCCTCCATTGGTCAGACTCACTTCCTAACCAGTCTTAATGAGATGAACTGGGTATCTCAGTTGGAAATGCAGAAATCACCTGCCTTCTGCATTGGTCTCACTGGGAGCTGCAGACTGGAGTTGTTCCTATTCAGCCATCTTGGCCCCTCCTCTGACTGAAATGTTTCTATCATTCTTATGTATATTAAAAAAACCTAGGCATTACCATTCAGGACATAGGCATGGACAAGGACTTCATGTCTAAAACACCAAAAGCAATGGCAACAAAAGACAAAATTGACAAATGGGATCTCATTAAACTAAAGAGCTTCTGCACAGCAAAAGAAACTACCATCAGGGTAAACAGGCAACCTACAAAATGGGAGAAAATTTTCGCAACCTACTCATCTGACAAAGGGCTAATATCCAGAATCTACAATGAACTCAAACAAATTTACAAGAAAAAAACAAACAACCCCATCAAAAAGTGGGCAAAGGACATGAACAGACACTTCTCAAAAGAAGACATTTATGCAGCCAAAAAACACATGAAAAAATGCTCATCATCACTGGCCATCAGAGAAATGCAAATCAAAACCACAATGAGATACCATCTCACACCAGTTAGAATGGCAATCATTAAAAAGTCAGGAAACAACAGGTGCTGGAGAGGATGTGGAGAAATAGGAACACTTTTACACTGTTGGTGGGACTGTAAACTAGTTCAACCATTGTGGAAGTCAGTGTGGCGATTCCTCAGGGATCTAGAACTAAGAATACCATTTGACCCAGCCATCCCGTTATTGGGTATATACCCAAAGGACTATAAATCATGCTGCTATAAAGACACATGCACATGTATGTTTATTGTGGCATTATTCACGATAGCAAAGACTTGGAACCAACCCAAATGTCCAACAAAGATAGACTGGGTTAAGAAAATGTGGCACATATATACACCATGGAATACTATGCAGCCATAAAAAATGATGAGTTCATGTCCTTTGTAGGGACATGGATGAAATTGGAAATCATCATTCTCAGTAAACTATCGCAAGGACAAAAAACCAAACACCGCATCTTCTCACTCATAGGTGGGAATTGAACAATGAGATCACATGGACACAGGAAGGGGAATATCACACTCTGCGGACTGTTGTGGGGTGGGGGGAGGGGGGAGGGATAGCATTGGGAGATATACCTAATGCTAGATGACGAGCTAGTGGGTGCAGTACACCAGCATGGCACATGTATACATATGTAACTAACCTGCACAATGTGCACATGTACCCTAAAACTTAAAGTATAATAATAATAAAAAAAAAAAGAGAAAAAAACAGCATGGCTTCTCCTGTTGCCTCAAGTGTGGTCAAACACAGTTGGGATGCTAAGGGTTAAAGGGAGGGAAAAAAATACTTGGAGACAGAAAGACCAAATTGTTATTAAACCAACCCATTATTTAAAACCCTTTCTTTCTCAGAAAGTGAAAAGGAAAATGGGCTGGTATGTTTGTATAAATAGTAGCCGTGTTATACTCCATCTGGGAAAAAGATTATCAATGTTATAATTACATATTTCAGTTGAAAAGAACCTAACTGCCCTTTTTATTGCAAATGCATCCACTTTTTCTCAGATGACTAAGATGTGGTCAAACCTTCACCTCAACTCCTGGCTCTAATGGGATCATTTGGGCAAAAACTTCCTATCCGTAGCCCTCAATTACTCCCACTGCAACTAAAAGTTTATAGAATTTCAGAGTTGGAACAAGTAAGAGTCATCTACCCAAGAAAATGTGGGTGGGAACACGACAGTAGGTCTAAGATGGGGCCAAGTACTTAGGATCTGAGCCCCATCTTTTTTCAAACAAGGAACTGCCTCATTTTTTCTTCTCTATGTATTTGTCTTCCACCTAATATTTCATTCATTTGTAGAAAGAGTTTTATGGGTTAAAAAAAGACAAAAGCAAATAAACAAGTTTGAAGGCCACTGATTTGGCCCAACATCTCATCCAATGCTACTGTATCCCTGCCAAGCATTCATTTAGTCTATGCTGCAGGATCCCTGGGAAGGAGACTTCCCTATCTTATGAAACAGATTATTCTATTGAATCTTTAGAGAACAGAAACTGTCGGAAAGCCCTTTCTTCTATTGAGGCCAGGGGCATCTTATACACTCTCATACCTGGTGGTACCAAACTATTATCACCTATTCTTAGAGAAAATAGAGGAGGATAAAAAAGAAGGAGATGCAAGAAAAAGAGAATAAGAAAGAAGGATAGGAAAATTATAAGAAATAGAACAATTTCATGATGTGTTTGCAAAATTTAGTCATTCCACCCTCATAATTTTTGCCATATTAAGCTATATTCATATTTTCTCAACAGCTTCATTGAGGTATAATTGATATTCAGTAAGCTGAACATGTTTAAAGTATACAGGTTGATGAGTTTTGACATGCATATACACTCATTACCACAGTCAAAATGCTGAACGTATTAACCAATCCAAAAAATTTCTTTGTACCACTCTGTAGTCTCTCCCACACACTTCTCTCTGACTTTCATCTACAGGCAATAATGGATCTTCTTTCTATCATTACAGATTAGTTTGCATTTTCCAGGTGTTTATATTAATGGACACGTTCAATATACACTCCATTTTCATCTTTTTTTATTCTTCTGGTTTCATTCACTCAGTATGATTATTTTGAAATCCATCCATGTTGTTGTGTGTATCAGTAACGTATTTCCTTTTGTGACTGAGAAGTTTGCCATTGTATGGGTGTATCACAATTTGTTTATCCATTTGCCTTGATGGACATTTGAGTTGTTTTCAATATTTGGCTATTATACATAAAGCTTATATGAATATCTGTACCAGTCTTTATATGAACACATGCTTTCATTTCTCCTGTATATCTAACAGTGAAAGGGCTGAATCATTGCATAGTTGTATATTTAACTTTTTAGGAAACTGGAAAACTGTTTTTCAAATGGACTTACCATAGTTTGTTCCTACACGCAATGTATGAGAGTTCCAGTTGCTCCATACACTTGTCAACACTTGCTATGGTCAGTCTTTTTAATTTTAGCCATTCTAATAGGTGTTTAGTGGTATCTCATTAGGGTTTCAATATCATTTCTCTAATAACTAATGGTGTTGAGCATATTTCCATAAGTTTATTTACTAACCACAAATATTTTTTGCTAAAATGTCTCCTCAAATCTTTTGTCCAGTATTGAGTTGTTGGTTTTCTTAGTGCTGAGTTTTTTATTTATTGTGAAGACAAGTCATTTAGCAGATAAGAGATTTTCACGTATTTTACCCAGTTTGTGACTTAAAAAAAATTCTTCTAAGAGCATCTTTCTAAGAGCAAAAGTTCTTTTGATAAAGCTCAATTTATTTTTTATCTTTTATGAGTTGTGCGTTTTGTGTTCTGTCTAAAAAGTCTTTGTCTAACCCAGAGCTACAAAGGAGAATCACTTGAAGGTAGGTTTTCTTCTAGAAATTTTACAGTTTTATGTTTTACATTTAGGTCTTTGATCTATTTTGGATGAACTTTTGTATCTAGGATGAGATCTAGATCACAGGTTTTGTATGTTTGTACTCACAGATAGTAGAGTTTCCAGCACCATTTGTTGAAAAAAAAAAAAAAACTATAGTTTCCAGGGCGTGTTCCTTCTAATCTTTTCAGCTGCTCCTTTCTCAGCCTGTGATCATTTCCTCCCATGCATCACTGGTCAGGATCCTCTATACACAGTCAGTTATCTGGAACACTGTCTGTGCAGGTCTTTTCTCTCTTAGTCTGCCCTGTGAACTCCAGCTATCTTGGCTTCCCTGGGCTCCCAAATGTGGATCTGGAATCAGGAAAACCACCACTCAGCTCTGCCTGCATTCCCCAACACTGCATCATGATCTAGAAATGTTCTCCAGGTAATAAGAGCTCAGGGGGTTACAGGGTTCACATCATTTGCTTCTCATCAATTAGGGATCCTTATTCTTCATTGCCTGGTACCCATAATCTTGAGTACTGTTGCTTCATATGTATATTCACATTTTTGACTCTTTCAGGTAGGAGGCTAAATTTGGACCTGGTTACTCCGAAGGGGACTGGAAGTGGAAATCCCCTATAGTCATTTAACCTAACATATCCGTTTTTAAAAGACTAACGTTTCCTTTACTCACCCTAAGCATTTATAATAATGTTACCATAATAATCACAGATTTGAGACATTGGTATTAAATTTTTATTCTTTTTTTCTCTTACAATTGCATATTTATTCACACATTCATTATTTATCTATTTTTTAATTATACTTTAAGTTTTAGGGTACATGTGCACAACATGCAGGTTTGATACATATGTATACATGTGCCATGTTGGTGTGCTGCATCCATTAACTCTTCATTTAACATTAGGTATATCTCCTAATGCTATCCCTTCCCCCTCCCCCCACCCCACAACAGGCCCTGGTGTGTGATGTTCCCCTTCCTGTGTCCATGTGTTCTCATTGTTCAATTCCCACCTATGAGTGAGAAGATGTGGTGTTTGGTTTTTTGTCCTTGCGATAGTTTGCTGAGAATGATGCTTTCCAGCTTCATCCATGTCCGTACAAAGGATATGAACTCATCATTTTTTATGGCTGCATAGTATTCCATGGTGTATATGTGCCACATTTTCTTAATCCAGTCTATCTTTGTTGGACATTTGGGTTGGTTCCAAGTCTTTGCTATTGTGAGTAGTGTCGCAGTAAACATACGTGTGCATGTGTTTTTATAGCGCATGATTTATATTCCTTTGGGTATATACTCAGTAATGGGATGGCTGGCTCAAATGGTATTTCTAGTTCTAGATCCTTGAGGAATCGCCACACTGACTTCCACAATGCTTGAACTAGTTTACAGTCCCACCAACAGTGTAAAAGTGTTCCTATTTCTCCACATCCTCTCCAGCACCTGTTGTTTCCTGACTTTTTAATGATCGCCATTCTAACTGGTGTGAGATGGTATCTCATTGTGGTTTTGATTTGCATTTCTCTGATGGCCAGAGATGATGAGCATTTTTTCATGTGTCTGTTGGCTGCATAAATGTCTTCTTTTGAGAAGTGTCTGTTCAGATGCTTCACCCACTTTTTGATGGGGTTCTTTGTTTTTTTCTTGTAAATGTGTTTGAGTTCATTGTAGATTCTGGATATTAGCCTTTTGTCAGATGAGTAGATTGCAAACAGTTTCTCCCATTCTGTAGGTTGCCTGTTCACTCTGATGGTAGTTTCTTTTGCTGTGCAGAAGCTCTTTAGTTTAATGAGATCCCATTTGTCAATTTTGTCTTTTGTTGCCATTGCTTTTGGTGTTTTAGACATGAAGTCCTTGCCCATGCCTATGTCCTGAATGGTATTGCCTAGGTTTTCTTCTAGGGTTTTTATGATTTTAGGTCTCACATTTAAGTCTTTAAGTCTTTAATCCATCTTGAATTAATTTTTGTATAAGGGGTAAGGAAGGGATCCAGTTTCAGCTTTCTACATATGGCTAGCCAGTTTTCCCAGCACCATTTATTAAATAAGGAATCCTTTCCACATTTCTTGTTTTTGTCATGTTTGTCAAAGATCAGATAGTTGTAGATATGTGGCATTATGTCTGAGGGCTCTGCTCTGTTCCATTGGTCTATATCTCTGTTTGCTACCAGTACCATGCTGTTTTGGTTACTGTAGCCTTGTAGTATAGTTTGAAGTCAGGTAGCGTGATGCTTCCAGCTTTGTTCTCTTGGCTTAGGACTGACTTGGCAATGCAGGCTCTTTTTTGGTTCCATATGAACTTTAAAGTAGTTTTTTCCAATCCCGTGAAGAAAGTCATTGGTAGCTTGATGGGGATGGCATTGAATCTATAAATTACCTTGGGCAGTATGGCCATTTTCATGATATTGATTCTTCCTATCCATGAGCATGGAATGTTCTTTCATTTGTTTGTATCCTCTTTTATTTCATTGAGCAGTGGTTTGTAGTTCTCCTTGAAGAGGTCCTTCACATCCCTTGTAAGTTGGATTCCTAAGTATTTTATTCTCTTTGAAGCAATTGTGAATGGGAGTTCACTCATGATTTGGCTCTCTGTTTGTCTGTTATTGGTGTATAAGAATGCTTGTGATTTTTGTACATTGATTTTGTATCCTGAGATTTTGCTGAAGTGGCTTATCAGCTTAAGGCGATTTTGGGCTGAGATGATGGGGTTTTCTAGATATACAATCATGTGATCTGCAAACAGAGACAATTTGACTTCCTCTTTTCCTAATTGAATATCCTTTATTTCCATCTCCTGCCTGATTGCCCTGGCCAGAACTTCCAACACTATGTTGAATAGGAGTGGTGAGAGAGGGCATCCCTGTCTTGTGCCAGTTTTCAAAGGGAATGCTTCCAGTTTTTGTCCATTCAGTATGATATTGGCTGTGGATTTGTCATAGATAGCTCTTATTATTTTGAGATACATCCCATCAATACCTAGTTTATGGAGAGTCTTTAGCATGAAGGGCTGCTGAATTTTGTTGAAGGCCTTTTCTGCATCTATTGAGATAATCATGTGGTTTTTGTTGTTGTTTCTGTTTATATGCTGGATTACGTTTGTTGATTTGCATATGTTGAACCAGCCTTGCATCCCAGGGATGAAGCCCACTTGATCATGGTGGATAAGCTTTTTGATGTGCTGCTGGATTCAGTTTGCCAATATTTTATTGAGGATTTTTGCATTGATGTTCATCAGGGATATTGGTCTAAAATTCTCTTTTTTTGTTGTGTCTCTGCCAGGCTTTGGTATCAGGATGATGTTGGCCTCATAAAATGAGTTAGGGAGGATTCCCTCTTTCTCCTTTGATTGGAATAGTTTCAGAAGGAATGGTACCAGCTCCTCCTTGTACCTCTGGTAGAATTCAGCTGTGAATCCATCTGGTCCTGGATTTTTTTGGTTGGTAAGCTGTTAATTATTGTCTCAATTTCAGAGCTTGTTATTGGTCTATTCAGAGATTCAACTTCTTCCTGGTTTAGTCTTGGGAGGGTGTATGTGTCCAGGAATTTATCCATTTCTTCTAGATTTTCTAGTTTATTTGCGTAGAGGTGTTTATCATATTCTCTGATGGTAGTTTGTATTTCTGTGGGATCGGTGGTGATATCCCCTTTATCATTTTTTATTGCTTCTATTTGATTCTTCTCTCTTTTCTTCTTTATCAGCCTTGCTAGTGGTCTATCAATTCTGTTGATCTTTTCAAAAAACCAGCTCCTGGACTCATTGATTTTTTGAAGGGTTTTTTGTGCCTCTATTTCCTTCAGTTCTGCTCTGATCTTAGTTATTTCTTGCCTTCTGCTAGCTTTTGAATGTGTTTGCTATTACTTCTCTAGTTCTTTTAATTGTGATGTTAGAGTGTCAGTTTTAGATCTTTCCTGCTTTCTCTTGTGGGCATTTAGTGCTATAAATTTCCCTCTACACACTGCTTTGAATGTGTCCCAGAGATTCTGGTATGTTGTGTCTTTGTTCTCATTGGTTTCAAAGAACATCTTTATTTCTGCCTTCATTTCGTTATGTACTCAGTAGTCATTCAGGAGCAGGTTGTTCAGTTTCCATGTAGTTGAGTGGTTTTGAGTGAGTTTCTTAATCCTGAGTTCTAGTTTGATTGCACTGTGGTCTGAGAGACAGTTTGTTATAATTTCTGTTCTTTTATGTTTGCTGAGGAGTGCTTTACTTCCAACTATGTGGTCAATTTTGGAATAGGTGTGGTGTGGTGCTGAAAAGAATGTATATTCTGTTGATTTGGGGTGGAGAGTTCTGTAGACGTCTATTAGGTCCACTTGGTGCAGAGCTGAGTTCAATTCCTGGATATCCTTGTTAACTTTCTGTCTTGTTGATCTGTCTAATGTTGACAGTGGGGTGTTGAAGTCTCCCATTATTATTCTGTGGGAGTCTAAGTCTCTTTGTAGGTCTCTAAGGACTTGCTTTATGAATCTGGGTGCTCCTGTATTGGGTGCATATATATTTAGGATAGTTAGTTCTTCTTGTTGAATTGATCCCCTTACCATTATGCAATGGCCTTCTTTGTCTCTTTTGATCTTTGTTGGTTTAAAGTCTGTTTTATCAGAGACTAGGATTGCAATCCCTGCCTTTTTTTGTTTTCCATTTGCTTGGTAGATCTTCCTCCATCCCTTTATTTTGAGCCTATGTGTGTCTCTGCACGTGAGATGGGTCTCCTGAATACAGCACACTGATGGGTCTTGACTCTTTATCCAATTTGCCAGTCTGTGTCTTTTATTGGAGCATTTAGCCCATTTACATTTAAGGTTAATATTGTCATGTGTGAATTTGATCCTGTCATTATGATGTTAGCTGGTTATTTTGCTCATTAGTTGATGCAGTTTCTTCCTAGCCTCGATGGTCTTTACAATTTGGCATGTTTTTGCAGTGGCTGGTACCGGTTGTTCCTTCCCATGTTTAGTGCTTCCTTCAGGAGCTCTTTTAGGGCAGGCCTGGTGGTGGCAAAATCTCTCAGCATTTGCTTGTCTGTAAAGGATTTTATTTCTCCTTCACTTGTGAAGCTTAGTTTGGCTGGATATGAAATTCTGGGTTGAAAATTCTTTTCTTTCAGAATGTTGAATATTGGCCCCCACTCTCTTCTGGCTTGTAGATTTTCTGCCGAGAGATCAGCTGTTAGTCTGATGGGCTTCCTTTTGTGGGTAACCCGACCTTTCTCTTTGGCTGCCCTTAACATTTTTTCCTTCATTTCAACTTTGGTGAATCTGACAGTTACGTGTCTTGCAGTTGCTCTTCTCGAGGAGTATCTTTGTGGCATTCTCTGTATTTCCTGAATTTGAATATTGGCCTGCCTTGCTAGATTGTGGAAGTTCTCCTGGATAATATCCTGCGAGTGTTTTCCAACTTGGTTCCATTCTCCCCGTCACTTTCAGGTACACCAATCAGACGTAGATTTGGTCTTTTCACATAGTCCCATATTTCTTGGAGGCTTTGTTCGTTTCTTTTTATTCTTTTTTCTCTAAACTTCTCTTCTTGCTTCATTTCAATCATTTGATCTTCCATCACTGATACCCTTTCTTCCAGTTGATCAAATCGGCTACTGAGGCTTGTGCATTCATCACGTAGTTCTTGTGTGGTGGTTTTCAGCTCCATCAGATTCTTTAAGGACTTCTCTGCATTGGTCATTCTAGTTAGTCATTCTTCTAATCTTTTTTCAAGGTTTTTAACTTCTTTGCCATGGGTTCGAACTTCCTCCTTTAGCTCAGAGTAGTTTGATCGTCTGAAGCCTTCTTCTCTCAACTCGTCAAAGTCATTCTCCATCCACCTTTGTTCCATTGATGGTGAGGAACTGCATTCCTTTGGAGGAGGAGAGGCACTCCGATTTTTAGAGTTTCCAGTTTTTCTGCTCTGTTTTTTCCCCATCTTTGTGGTTTTATCTACCTTTGGTCTTTGATGATGGTGACGTGCAGATGGGGTTTTGGTGTGGATGTCCTTTCTGTTTGTTAGTTTTCCTTCTAACAGTCAGGACCCTCAGCTGCAGGTCTGTTGGAGTTTGCTGGAGGTCCACTCCAGACCCTGTTTGCCTGGGTATCAGCAGCAGAGGCTGCAGAACAGCGGATATTGGTGAATAGCAAATGTTGCTGCCTGATCGTTCCTCTGGAACTTTTGTCTCAGAGGAGTACCTGGCCGTGTGTGGTGTCAGTCTGCCCCTACTGGGGGGTGCCTCCCAGTTAGGCTACTCGGGGGTCAGGAACCCACTTGAGGAGGCAGTCTTTCCATTCTCAGGTCTCCAGCTGAGTGCTGGGAGAAACACTACTCTCTTCAAAGCTGTCAGACAGGGATATTTAAGTCTGCAGAGTTTTCTGCTGCCTTTTGTTTGGCTATGCCCTGCTCCCAGAGATGGAGTCTACAGATGGAGGCAGGCCTCTTTGAGCTGTGGTGGGCTCCACCCAGTTTGAGCTTCCTGGCTGCTTTGTTTACCTACTCAAGCCTCAGCAATGGCGGGCACCCCTCCCCCAGCCTTGCTGCCACCTTGCAGTTTGATCTCAGACTGCTGTGCTAGCAATGAGCGAGGCTCCATGGGCGTAGGACCCTCCGAGCCATGCGCGGGATATAATCTCCTGGTGGGCCATTTGCTAAGACCATTGGAAAAGCGCAGTATTAGGGTGGGAGTGACCTGATTTTCCAGGTGCTGTCTGTCACCCCTTTCTTTGACTAAGAAAGGGAATTTCCTGACCCCTTGCACTTCCCGAATGAGGCAATGCCTCGCGCTGCTTCAGCTCATGCTCGGTGCACTGCACCCACTGTCTGACACTCCCCAGTGAGATGAACCTGGTACCTCAGTTGGAAATGCAGAAATCACCCATCTTCTGCATCATTCACGCTGGGAGCTGTAGACTGGAGCTGTTCTTATTTGACCATCTTGGCACCACCTCCCCTTAAATTTTTATTCTAACGCACATTAACATAAATATCACACTATTTTTTATGTCTATTTATATTCACCTATTTTGGCATGAAAGGTAAAATTACATTGAAAAATATCTTTTTTTTCTCTTTTAGTATTAAACTTTTATTTTAAGTTCAGGGGTACATGTGCAGGTTTGTTGAGATAAACTTGTGTCATGAGGGTTTGTTGCACAGTTTTTTTTTTTTTTTTTTTTTTGGAGATGGAGTCTCACTCTGTCACCCAGGCTGGAGTGCAGTGGTGTGATCTCTGCTCACTGCAACCTCCACCTCCCAAGTTCATGAATTCTCTCCTGCCTCAGCCTCCTGAGTAGCTGGGATTACAGGCACATGCCACCACACCTGGCTAACTTTTGTATTTTACTAGAGATGGGGTTTTGCCATGTTGGCCAGGCTGGTCTCGAACTCCTGACTTCAAGTGATCTACCTGCCTCAGTCTCCCAAAGTGCTGGGATTCCAGGCATGAGCCACCATGCCTGGCCTGTTATACAGATTATTTTATCACCCAGATGTTAAGCCTAGTGTACATTAATTATGTTTCCCAATCATCTCCCTCCTCGACCCTCCACCCTCTGCTGGGCCCCAGTGTCTGTTGTTCCCCTCTATGTTTCCATGTGTAAACATCACAGTATTAACATCTGTAAATGTATATCTGTGTATCAACCCCAAATTATCAGGCTTACCCTATGAATACCCGTACCACAGATTGGGCAAAACCAGCTTTAAGTACTCAGCTCGGCTGCCCTGCCTCAGTCACCTCCCTCCACCAGTGCATACGATGAGCATAAAAAAGTTTCTGGGAGGTCAGTGATTCACTTGGTATTTACTTGTTTTCCAGACTTTAGGAAAAAGGAAATCTTTCTATATGAAAATCATGCGCACATCTACAGAAAACCTCATCTTTGTTGTGTTCCAGAGCCTTAAAAGCAAGCAGCACATCTGCTGCAACATCCTCTCATGCCTGCATCAGAGCCTGGAGCCCACCTTGACTGGCGCCCACACCTGGCGGGAAAGGTGAAGGTCCTGTGCTTGCTCCTCCTCTGCTCTGCTGGTCACCAGCTGGTGGGTGAGTCAGCTGGACCTGCACAACATTGAGGAGGCTGGTGGTGACCACTGCAGCTCTGCATAGTTGAGGATTTGGGGATGTGGAAGGAAATTGTTTAACTCTCTGGTGGAATCAAACCAATCAATATCGCTATTTGGGCTTTCAATTAAAAACAGAACAATAAAGCCTATCCTCCTTTTTCGCAAAGTTTCACTTATGTCCTACATTTGTGTTACTGACAGGAAGTTGGGGGCTGCAGAGAGTAAATTTTGGTATGCTAGGTATATGCCCCTACAAGGAAGATAAGTGCTCAATAATAATGGAAAGACTTCCTGGCTCTTCCTGCCAACTCCCAGGAAGGGTTTACTGCCTTGCAAAGAGTTCTAACTTCTTCAAAACAAGCTCTCAGGAAAGGGCCGGAGAGTAGCTCTTTGTTAGTCATTTATTTTACCGCAGTGATTCCAGGGATCACAGGTGCAAACAGCCTGTAGGACCAGCTTTAGAAAAAGCCATGTCACAAAGACACGTGGCATTTGACGTGCACATCAGCATTAGAGATCAAAAGGGACTCTGGGTCTGTAGGACTGGAGAAGGTATGACCTGTCTAAGGAAGACCCCCTAGTGCCAGTTGTTGGTTTGTTTGTGTGTGTGTGTGTGTGTGTGTGTGTTTGTTTTGAGATGGAGTCTGGCTCTGTTACCCAGGCTGGAGTGCAGTGGCACGACTGCAGCTCACTGAAACCTTGGCCTCCAGGGTTCAAGTGATTCTCCTGCCTCAGCCTCCTGCGTAGCTGGGACTACAGGCATGCGCCACCAAGCCGAGCTAATTTTTGTATTTTTAGCAACAGGGTTTTGCCATGTTGACCAAGCTGGTCTCGAACTCCTGACCTCAGGTGATCCACCCACCTTGGCCTCCCAAAGTGCTGGTATTACAGGCATGAGCCACTGTGCTGGGCCGCCAGCTGGTTTTGATATACATGTTCTAGTCTTCCGATTTGTAAAATAATCCGAAGATACAGATTTTTTTTTCCCATGAGAAATTTCCTGGTAGTTTGTAACTTTAGAAACAGATAAAAGAAGGACACTGAAGAATCTAAAAACCAAAAATGAGTGGACTGAACCATAAGTCACCATTGGACAAACTTTTGGCATTACCTTTTATCACAGGACTCCATATTGTAGAACTTCTCTGCCATTGTTGTATAAAGAAGTTGTTTCCTCTTTATCAGTTGGATAGGGTTATGGAGAAGTCAAGAGAGTGAGAGATGGAATAAACAGATTAGACTGTGTTAAAGTTCTGCTTTTTTAGTAAACATAAAACTGGTTCAATATCTGCAGTTTCAAAAAGTTTAACCTAGGTTCCTCAAAAAATTAAAAATAGAATTGCCATATGATCCAGCAATTCTACTTCTGAGTATACAACAAAAAGAATGGAAAACAGGATCTCAAATAAATATTTGTACATCCATGTTTATGGCAGCATAGTTCATTGTGTTAGGCTGTTGTTGCATTGTTACAAAGAAATACCTAAGACTCGGTAATTTGTAAGAAAAGCGGTTTAATCGGCTCATGGTTCTGTAGGCTGTGCAGGAAGCATAGCAGCATCTGCTTCCAGGGAGGTCTCAAGAAGCTTCCAGTCATGGTGGAAGGCAAACAGGAAGCAGCCACATTTCATGGCAAAAAAAATAGGAGCAAGGAGCGGGGGAGGTGCCAAACACTTTTAAATGATCAGATCTCACAAAAATGTACTATCACTAGGACAGTACCAAGGGGGATGGTGATAAATCATCCATGAAAAATCCACCCCCATGATCCAATCACCTCCCACCAAGCCCCACTTCCAATATTGAGGATTACATTTCCATATGAGATTTGGGTGGGGACACACACCCAAACTCTATCATTCATAATAGCTAACATGTAGGAGCAACCCAAGTGTCCACTGATGAATGAATGGATAAACAAAATGTGGTACACACATACAATAGAATATTATTCAGCTGCAAAAAGGAAGGAAATTCTGACACATGGATGAACCTTGAGGACAGTATGCTAAGTAAAATAAGCCAACAACAAAAAAAGACAAATAGTGCATGATTCGACTTATATGAGGTACTTAGAATAATCAAAACCATAGAAACAGAAAGTACAGTGGTGGTTGCCAGAGGCTTGTGTGGAGGAGGGAATGGAGTTACTGTTTAATGGGCACAGAGTTTCAGTTTTACAAGATGAAAAGAGTTCTGGAGGTAGATGGTGGTGATGAACATATAGCACTACAAATGTGCTTAATACCACTGAACTGTATACTTAACATGGGTAAGATGGTAAATTTTATGTTATGTGTATTTTACCACAATTTTAAATAACTGAGGAATAAAAAGTTCAGCCTGTTAGAGTTGTTGACAAATATAATGACTATTCACATAGTCCTGTGATCTGAAGTTACAATTCTTGCTATTTAGTAGCAGGGCATAAAGAGCATTAAGTAAGGAAAGCTAACTGCTGTTACATGTAAAATGGCTTAAGCATAGTAAGAGTTTATGTCTCACTCACTTACCCAGGGCAGTTCCAGATTACCACGGGATCTGCTCAACATGTTGTTCAGAGACCAAGGCTGAAAGACAGCTTCTGCCATCTTCAATACTCAGCTTTCAAAGTCATCCCCTGTGTCAATATCCAGCAGCAGCAGAAGAAAGAATATGGGAGGTTTCTATGGGCCGGTCTGGGAGTGGCTGGCATCATTTTTGCTCACATTTCACTTCAAGGGAAGCTAGAAAAATGCATTTTCATGCTGTGCCAAGAAGGAAAGAAAATGGTTCAGTGACCAGCTGGCAATCTCTGACACATAAAGGAGGGCCCAAAGTAAACTGGCTATGAGGTTAAAATTTGGAAGAGTATGCACTCCAATTTCAGGAATTGTCGCTGTCTCAGATACTTCAGAATTCAAGGAAAGATTTAGGAACCACAATTTTCTCGGGGACTCATCAAATTCAGATTTGGGAGAAATTTTCAGGCCATTTTGTAAGTTAGCTTTACCAGTGGTCAGTAGAAAGAACCTGGACCCTGCTACTAACTGGGTCTGTGATCCTGGAGAAGTTTTAACTGGTCTAAGATTAATATTTCCTTTCTATCAAATGGAAATTAAAATATATAATTATCAGCATTGTTCTAAGAATTTGAGGCAATTTATGTAACATACCTGTATGATACACAGTTGTTACAAATCCAGCCAAATGATTATCCAGGCTCTGTGAAAAATATCTCCATGAGCAGAGAACTCAGTGCCTCCAATGTCTATGCAGACCTGACAGCCAGAAATCTTTCTCTTCAGCAAAATAAGTTTTCCCGTTGAACCATACTTCTATCTACTGAAACTACACAGAACAAAATGAATCATTCTTTCACAGGCCAGCTCCTCAGACATTTGAAAGTGGCACTCCTACTTACTCTAAATCTGCTCTTCCAGTTTCTTCAACTTTGAATTTCTCACCAATCATGTTGCTGTTATCTGAACACTTCTACTTTGTCTTTAGGCCCCTTGAAATGTGATTCACAGATGAGAATACTGCACCTCAAGTAAGACTGGACCAGCACAGAGTACTATAGTAGCATTCCTCCTTTTGTTTAAAAATGTATTTGTCAGGGTTAGGGTATCAGTTATGCTGCTGTAACAAAAAGACTTGAAAATGCAATTGTTCAAATAAGAGAGAAATCTCTTTTTCTCTCATGTAACAGTTCAACGATAGGCAGGTGGTCCAGGACAAATGTGTGGTTTATTCAAACACCAAAGTTTCTTTTACTTTCAAGCTTTTCAGTCCTGTAGGATATTGTTGTCTGCATGGTGACATCTGGTCTGCCAATGCAGACCTGCCAATGCACATCCAAGTTCCAGCCTACCCTATAGGGAGGAAGAAGGAGACGAAGTGGAATGACATTCTTTTATGGCAGTGAACACAAGCTATGCCCATCACTCCTCAATTCTGCTCACCTTCCATTAGTGAGAGCTTAGTCACATGGTCATAGCCAGCTGCAAGGGAGACAAGGGGGTGTCAATTCTATTTCGGAGGCTAGGAGGACAGTGGAACAATGTATTTTGCTAAAACTGGCAGTGGGTTCTGTTACTAGGGACAAGTGGAAAACGGACACAGGACAATTGATTAAGCATCTCTGCCATGAGAAACTATGCAAAACAAAGGAAAGAAGTCCCCCCAGTTAAAAGGCATTAGGAATAACTAGCAAGAATAGGAAAAACTGCTAAGATGAAATGAGGGAAAAGAATAAGTAGGATATCTATAGCTCGGCTACATAGCAAGCTAGAAGGCAACATGACACATGATTAAACCAATTCAATTGCTACAGTTATTGCCCAGAAAATAAATGACTAAACTTGGTGGACGCTTTAACAAGAAATTGGAGTTACAAGTTGTAATTGTTTAAAGTACTATGTATTACAATGATGAACATTGGTTCATCATCATAGTGGAAATAGCCTTTCCTAGAAAAAAAAAAAAGTGAGAAACCTCTGTGAAATGAGAAGTATTACTCTCTTTCCTGTTCTGCGAGGAACAGTGGGATTGACTGAACTAAACAGGACTTTCCAAGCTCTAGGTTCAGTTATCCTATCCTCAGAGGAACAGGCAATTTAATCTGGAAGTTCTCAAAATGGCAATAAATGAAAAAGCAAATAAATCGGGGAAAACAAACATTTTCAACATGGAGTGGGGTAGAAATAATTACCGTGAAATATGCTAAATGCCTAGCTTGGTTTCTGATGGTTTCTTGGGGTTTTAAGATTTCATTTTCATGATTCATTGGCCACAAATCATTGAAAATACCAAGAAGTAAAATATGCCTTTGACTAAATGCATACATGCCCCTCAGCTTTTAGTAGGACTCAAATATTGACATTTGGAAGGAGGAATTTTTTTCCCACATGCTAACAACAATCATCCCCAACATCACTGTTGAAAAACACAACCGTACGCCCTGCGGAATATTAGTCAATTAGGCAGCACTGTCATTTCATTAAAAAGAATACTATGCTCACTTATTTCATTGCTATTATAGAAGAGAAATCAATGCTAAAGTGACCGCATTTTACCTTCTCCATTGTGAAATGATAGTTGATGGTTAGTACACTCTCAAGAAGCGATGTCTGAGAATGTGGAGTGTGCTAGGCTGAAAGACAGAACTAAAATGGGTTCTACCCAGCAGCCTAACATGCTGCTAAAATTTCCCTGGGTCAACTTTCTGTTAGAATCACTTTCAGAAAAGAATAGAGGTTTTTCAAATGTGAAATCATACTGTGGAATGGGAAAGTCCCCATTCTTGAGCAAGAAGATCTCAAGAAAAAGATTTTGAAATTTTAAAATGAATGCAAAGGCAACCGCTCAAGGAGAGTTTAGTTTGCTTCTCTCAGCATCTGTTCTGTGGGATTCCTTTCTTTCTTCCCCAGAGGTAATTCTCAATAATCTCCTTCTAGAACGAGGCTTTGAAGTCCTCTGCACACCTGTGTAGATTATAAAGCAGAGAGGCTGGTCTTCCACACCCAAACTCTAAATTCACAATGCAACATGACAGTTAAAACGTGCCCTCTAGCATCTTGTTTAAAAGTTAAACCCAAGCTTGATATAATCTCCTGAAGTGGTTAACCCTTGCCCAGATTGAGCACATACTTCCCGTGCTGAAGAAAGAGAATAGACTCTCTTTATGTATAACTCTTTCTTCAGAAGTGTACACATGATCTGGGTAAATAGGCTGATGTCTCAGAACACTAGAGGGATTTTTTTGGCTGTCCTTGCTCTTTGCTCAGGGGCTAAGAGTGACAAAATCTGTACCTCTGATAGCTTCCTCCACCTCTTTGGCTTCTTAGATTTTGAATTAACATGTTATTGACACTACTAGGGAATGAATGAAGGGGTGACTTCTTTTTCTAACATTGCCTGAGTCATGGCCTTAATGCCATTCTCTTCCTTCAGCACTGGAGTCTGGCCATGTTTCCTGACATGGGGATGGGACTGCAGGGTTACAGGGAGAGTGCAAGAGGCTGGCACTGGAGAAGTCAAGACAAAATGTGAGGGCCTGGACTGGGTTGGGGTCAGGAGTATGAGAAGCAGGTGGTCCAAGAGATGGCCATACTGGCCAGGCACATACACGAGAAGAATAGCAAAGAGAACTTGATTCTGAGCCACATGTTTGCCCATGGGCAGGAAGCTCCTGTTTGCTTCCAAGTGGGGTGGGACCAAACTCTGAGCCCCGCCAGCCCAGGCTGTGCAGGTGCAGGCAGGGAAGTGGCTGCACCTGGCTCAGGTGGGTGTGTAGGTGGAAACTACAGGCAGGCACCTGGTTTCTGGCCACAGATTTGGGTTCTGATCCAATGCCACTCCCTGACCTCATGAAAGATGAACTCCCTGGCTCCCTCCTTGGAGTCCAAGGATCCTTCTTCCCAGCCCACTTTTCAGTCTGACCTTGACCTTGTGGCTTCAACTTGGCCATGGTTCCTAGACTGGTCCTAACTTCACCCTGTGTCTAAGATCAATCTTCTTGGTCCTGATAGGGCTGGTAAGGACCCTATCCCCTTCTTGGCTACAGAAGAAGTAGAGTTCTTTCCTCTTTGGGACCCAGTCCTGCTATTTTCAACCTCTAGTTAAAATGAATCTCTAGGCAACCAACATTACGTTGTTACTAAGAATTTTATTTTATTTTTTAAAAATCTTTCTTACAGTCCATTTTTTCAATCCCTGGTTCTGGCCTTGACGCATAGGAAGAAATCATGATATGCAGGAGATTTGGCCAGGATCCTCAATCTTGGAATCTCCAATTAACTCAGACCACAAAAGATCCCCAGGGGACGCCTTTCTCTTTGTCCCTTGTACTTCTCTGGCCTCCTCCCTGTGAGTTGGATTGGACACAGATGAGCCTGCTGACCCTCACATGGAGGCAGCCTAAGAGGCTTCTCTAAGTTTCCTTCTTCCTGATCCACAGGTTGAAGGAGCAAATCCCCTCCCCTACACCAGGCTGCCCACCAAGTGGGAGGTTGCTGCCAGCCTGTCTCACTGCACCTGCCCCAAGACATGGACTCAAACAAGAACTAGTGAAGAGACAACCAAATTATGTCACATACTATTTTTGCTTATAAATTCTATTCCCTCTTACCATTATATGTTTTTTCCCTAAATACTAAAATCTTAGAGAATCCATTCTTTCTCATGCTCATTTCAGAGCTTCCCAACTTTGTGAGCACAATTTCTCTTCCCAGAAAAAAAAGTGCATATACACAAACAACTTGCAAACAGTTTCAGGATGCTCATGGAGCCCTGAAGCCCCTCCGTGAACTCCACCCTGCCCCTGAGGTTAGTATGTGCCTTCTGACTTTGAGGAATTGACTTTCAGACACTTTCACCAGGCCTTTTTGGATCATCTATTTTGATTCAAAACAATTTTCCAACACATTCTCTTGGCTGTGTGCAGCTCCTTTTTCCGTTCTCTCTCCATCCAGTCACACCTACGTTATCATCATCGAGATTATCCTCATTATTAACATCACACCTCCTCGGCTCCATCTTCCACCCTAGACTTTTCCTAGGAGACACATTAGTAAGGGAAATCCCAGTTTTATTGTGTGAAAATATCTTACAAGTACTAATACTATATATATAGTATTAGTTCATTCTCAAACTGCTATCAAGATACTGCCCAAGACTGGGTAATTTATAAAGGAAAGAGTTTTAATTGACTCACAGTTCCACATGGCTGGGGAGGCCTCAGGAAACTTAAATCATGGCAGAAGGCAAAGGGGAAACAAGGACCTTCTTCACCTGGCGGCAAGAGAGAAAAGTGCAAGCAGAGGATATGCCAGATGCTTATAAAACCATCAGATCTTGTGAGAACTCACTCACTATCACGAGAACAGCATGGGGGAACCACCCCCATGATCTAATCACCTCCCTCCCTCAACACGTGGAGATTACTGGTCCCTCCTTCAACATGTGGGGATTACAATTCAAGATGAAATTTGGGTGGGGACAGAGAACCAAACCATATCATACATATATGATCAAATATCCCTGGAGGACCCCTACCACAGCCTTGGAAAGACCTACATAAGTGAGGGGCCCAAAGCTCCAGCTTCATTCACTCCACGACAAGCCCATCTCTGCATGTGAGCCTGGAAGAGGTAATCCCAACTGGCCCACCAGAAGGATTTCCTGCTCAGAGATTCACCATCTATTTAGATATATTTTTGCACACAGCTCAGAGCTCCTGTAGCTTCTTTTTCTCAGAAAACCTGCACCTTACTGGTGAGTACAACAGCAAAAGCTTATTATGATTAATTAGATTTTTAATTAATGCCTCACCACATAATTAAGAAGAAGCCCTTGGAGTAAAACCCTAACTAAATATTCTTCCTTTCATTAATTCTCTCTGCCTAATAGCAGAGGAAAAGATGAAACAAGGAGTGTGGTATGTGTTAGTTTTTATTCTCCCAAGAGGTTATAAAGAAAATGTCAGAATGGCAGAATTGGCTACAGTGTCTCCCTATAAAAAGTTCTCTTTTTGGTTCCCTTTCTCTGGGATTCTTTCTCATTTTTATTATTCAATTCATTTTAATCCAGCAACATTTACTGAGCAGCTACTATATGCTGGGCACTGTTATAGGCACTCTGGAGACTCAAAGAGGGTAACTACCTGTTTCTGCCCTCCAGGGAATCCAAATCTTAGAGGGGCAGCAAGGTGCAAAGATAATTGGTACAAAAAGAGATAATGGAGGATAATAAAGAAATGACCATCAGTGCAGCTTGAAATGGACTCTGGTGACAGTTCCCCAGTAAGGATCCCAAAGCTGATTTGAATACTCACATGTCATCAGGGACCAGGCATGGTGGTAGAGATGTTACATTATCTTTAATTCTCACAATTTAGGGTAGAGGTCAATGAAGAGATAAGGACCTTGTCCATGATGCCTCCATCTAGCTAAATCCCCTCACAACATCCTTTTATAGCACCCATTATTTGCCTGTCATTATATGCATCCTCTGCATAATAATTGTCCAATGCCTTCCCCAGGGTAGGCTCCAACAGAAAAGGGATTGTGTGTCTGCCTTGTTCACCACTGTATCACAGCACTTAGCACAGACTAGTATGAAGTAGAAATTCACTAACCATTTGGTGAATGAATGGAGGGAGGAGAGAGGGAGAAAGGGAGGGAGCAAAAAGGAGAAGGAAGGAAGCAAGGGAAGGAGGGAGGGATTATAAACACATCAAAGCCACGATTCTACTCTAGGTCTGACTCCCTTAAAAGTCCATAAGCTTTCTCCTCTACCACACTAACCTTCAGGATATTAGAGTGTGTGCACAAGCCTCAAGATGACTTCTGGGAAGGAAAATGCTCACCCATGTGTGATCTGTTTGGGAATGTTGAAAACCATTCTTCTTCCATGATTGTTGCCCCTTGTATATGCCAGTGGGAGCAAGCTGTCCAGGCCAGACAGAGCAGCACTCATAGCCTCTAGGGTTCCCACACTATCCATCCAGGCACTCTGATCTCCCAGTGGTAGGGATGATTCAGTGCCCGTCTTCACCTGCACGTGGCCTCCAGAGAGACACGGAGGCCCTGTATACCCAGCTGAATGTGGAAAAAATCCTTGTCCTTTTTGTCTGGCCAAATCAAGATTGGCAATCCTCTGAAGAAACTTTTACTAATCAAACTAAGAAACAAAAAAACAGTTTCCCAGGAGACTAAATGTTGATGAGCTCACTGAGAATATATGTTGCTAAGCCATACTTACCTGAACTGAGATTAATAGCACAGCTTACAAGGTAAACTCCCAAATTTTCTCCCTTTACCCTGCCTATCTGGGATGGATGCTAAGGTAAAATATTCAGTTTTTTTTCCTCCAAAGTAGATGTGGCTTGATACATCTTTCCTATCCGGTGAGAGACCAAGTCTCTCTCAGAACCACTCCCTGGTCCCCCTGCTTACCCTAAACTCTCTTCTCTGGCCCTGAGCTAAGTCCCCTCATTTGCAACCAGGGCCAGCTTCATGGGCATTTGACCAGTGCAGTTGCAGAGAGCCCCATGCTCAGAAGGGCCTGGAGCTTGGGGTTTAATGCTCTACAGTCACTATATTAAAATTCTTAAAAATGTTATCTTTGAATTTGTATTATGAAACTTAAGTTTAATGGGACAATGAAGAATACAAGAAAGAGGGTGGCTCAGAGGATCTGTTCACAAACCATCCAACTTCCCAATGCCCCACCACCTCCCAGAGATGGGTGCCCAGCCACCTACTTCTTCCTCTGGTACCGTGGGTCCCACCTAGACCAGAAGAGCAACAGCTGAATCTGGCCTCCCTATGGCTGCACCCACTCAGCGACCACTGTTGTCTTCTGGCCCAGCAGGAGTCTGGCCATTGATGTGGGAATGGTTGGGGGTCTGCATATGTGCCCTGCGAAGTCTTGGGGCTGAGCATTGCAGCAGCCACCCCTGCCCCAGGTTGGCAGCATTACAATACATGCATTGGGCAGGTGATTCTGCAGGATGAGCCTCTCACCTAGCCCTGATCCACATTCCTACCATACATCTCATGTGGAGGTTGCAATACCCTTGGGGATCAGCCTATCCACCATGGGTGGAGGTGGCAGATCTGTGGGAGGGGGAGATGTCTGCCTCGACCTGCCTGTTCCTGGCCAGGGATGATGTATTAGTCTGGTGGTGGCTGGGAGGGAGAACCTGGGAACAGGTGGGCCAAGTGTTCCGAGTCAGGGGACAGGTAACTGACAGTCAGTAACTGCCCTAATAAAAGTGTCCCTGTGCACAACACAATATTAAATGACAAAAAACAGAAACAAAAACATTATGACAGGTTGACAGAGCGACCTTGGAAGAAAAACGTCTTACATTTTAATACCTTTAACACATCTTTCATCCTGCTCTTTGAACAAGAGCATTTTTAGTTTGCACTGGATCCTACAAATTATGTAGCCAGTCCTGCCTGTAACACCCTTCCTGTCATGATACTTGATCCTTGGGATGAAAAAACACTGCCCTATCTTGTCCCCAAGAAGTCTCCCCTACTGAGCTCCAGGCCAGTGTTTAGTGACCACGTGGCAGCCTCCGTGACCCATCACAGCTTGTAGGCTCTATGATGCTAAATTAACTCTAGGCATTGACCTTGTCCATGACAAGTCCCCGGCTTGTTTTTCTCTTGTCTGTTGGATTTGCCAGAACAAATGTCCTGGCCTGAAATGGTTATTAATCTAATTTCTACTCTTCAGAGGGAGGTAGCTTTTTCCCGTATTCTTCTAAGCTGGAATCTTGGTTTGGTCATTCACGTGGCAGCACAGGCTTGTTTTGACTGACAGCTATGTTCCAGAACCTGATTGCAATACATCGTCCCCTCTGTCTGCCAGAGTACTTTCCACCTCTTCATTCTTCATTTTTAAAGTCTCCTCTCCAGGATCTGCTCCCTGTCTTTTCTGAAAGAAGCCTCTAATGAGCTGCTCATTGGCAGAGCAGACATGATTGGCATTCCTTCAACCAATGAATGGCCAAGGCCTTCCTGTCTGGGTTAGCAGCTCCACCCCCTTCTCCAGCATCCTTTCCATCACTTCCTATCCTGGATTCCCTTCTCAGATCCCGTCACCATAGGATTTAATAGTAAAGACACGGCTGGGCACGGTGGCTCACGCCTGTAACCCCAGCACTTTGGGAGGCCAAGGCAGGTGGATCACCTGAGGTCAGGAGTTCGAGACCAGCCTGGTCAACATGGGGAAACCCCGTCTCTACTAAAAATACAAAAATTAGCTGAGTGTGGTGGAGGGTGCCTGTAATCCCAGCTACTCGGGAGGCTGAGGCAGGACAGTCGCTTGAACCTGGGAAGCGAGGTTGCAGTGAGCCGAGATCGCGCCACTGCACCAGCCTGGGCCACAGAGCAAGACTCCGTCTCAAAAAAAAAAAAAAAAAAAAAAAAAAAAAACCAATAGTAAAGACACTTCAATATGTGTTAACTATTATAGTTCTAATTTTCACGAAGAATAAGGAAATAACATCACAACTAAATTAGAAGTAAAATTTAACTTCTTACACTGTTCTAAAAATTATATGCATGTATATATTATACATATATAAATGTTATATACACATACATATAAAACATTTCTTATGCTATTATTATACCATGTATATACTGATTTAATCATTATAACAATTCTATGAAGTAGGTAGTATAATTCCCATTTTTCATATGAGAAAAGTGGAGGCACAGAGCAATAAAATCACTTGTTCGAGGTCATAGAACTGGTAAATGGTAGAGCTAGGATTCAAACCCAGATCTAGTCATGCCCTTAATTGATACACTTTGAGGTAGAAGAGTTCAGAGGAGAAACAACAGACCTAGCACAGGCAGGGAAGATGTCCTGGAAGGGGAGTGACCCAAACAAGACATGGTAATAGATAGGCTTTAGAAAGAAGAGAAGGAGAATGCACGAGCTACTGAATCAAAAACTCTGGAGGTGGCCCAGCCATCTGTGTTTTAACAAGCCTCGATTCTGATGCATACTCAAGTTTGAGAGCCACTGAATTATTTGATGCACATCAAATACTTAGAGAACTGTGCCTGGCACATACTAACTGCTCTATCAGTGTTAAATATTATTATTAGCTGTAGGGCCTACAGATCTGCATCTGTGATCTGACCCCACCCAGGTCCTGCCCTGCTCTCCTGAGACCCTTAGGGGTCTCCACCCTGACAATGTGGACTGTCTGCTCTGAAGCACGTCTCTGCAGGCCTTCTGCAATCTCCCCTGACCAGTTTGCCCTGCACAGGGAGATTCTGACCCAGCTGCCTGCTAGGCCCAAAGTCTGCCCTGAAGCATCGCCTACTGGGTGGGGCCCACACCCTTCCAGGGTCTTGTCTTGGCAGAAGACGCCCTTCCTTGGAAGGAAGCTGGTGCTTGCCTAAGGCTTTGCGTGTGAAAATGCCTCTGTGTGCCTTAAACCATCCTCCCAGCCCTACAGAAGAATTCAGAGCCAGGACCACTGCCCCCAAAACTGTTCCTTCTTTATGCACCCAAAGAGGTTTTGCATAAACTAAATATAATAAGTGGATGTGTATTTTATTCTTTTAGCTATAGTAATCTCTCCTTATCTTTGGGGGATATGTTCCAAGATTTCCAGTGGTTGCCTGAAACCACAGATAATACTGAACCCTATATATATATATATATACTGTTTTTTTCCTATACATACATACATATAATAAAGTTTAATTTATAAATTAGGCACAGAAAGAGATTAACAACAATAGCTGATAATAAAATAGAACAATTACAACATGTCAGCATCACTACTCTTGTGCTTTGGGGCCATTGTTAAGTTAAATAAGGGTTACTTGAACACAGGCCCTCTGACACCAGGGTAGTTGATCTGATAACTGAGATGGCTGCTAATTGACTAACAGGTGGGTAGCATAGACAGCATGGATACGCTGGACAAAGCAATGACTCATTTCCCAGGCAGGAGGGATAAGGATGGAGAGATATTTCAACGTGCTACTCAGAGCAGTGTGCAATTTAAAACTTAAGATCTGTTTATTTCCGGAATTTTCTATTTAATATTTTTGGACTGTGGTTGGTTGCAGGTAAATGGCCAACTTAATGTCTCCCCAAATACAGTAGCCACCCCCCACATCTTCGGAAAACGAAACCGCAAGTAAAGGAGGACTACTGTATTGGGGAAGAGATTAAGTTGGGCCATTTTATCTACAGAGTCCATTGAATTAGATATTGCTGACTACTTGAAACAAAAACTTTATTAACTGTTTCCGTTTAAAATGTGTGCAGCATCACTTTTCTGCAGGCGTGATTATGGCAACAGTTTTTGGGCCTCATTTTTTGGGCCACAGGCAACTAGGACCAATAGGAACTTGGCAATATCTACAGACCCACTTCCTGGACCCTTCTGCTTGAGGGCGGGGGGGCATCCCAAATGGGGTTTATTTAGAGCGTTCCAGAGACAAAATGCTGGAAGAACATACTAACCAAATTCAATCAGGGCTAGATGCAAGACCACCTTCACAGTCACCATTGTGAAATGCTTACTCATTTTTGAACAAGGAGTGCTGCATTGTTAGCTCACAGGGCTCCACGAATTACGTTGCTAAGATGGTCCTGCTAAAATGTCTGAGTTGGAGGTGGGGGAACAAAAGAATAAAGAAGCCGAAATCAGAGTTGCTAGTCAAGATCTCCATCAGTTTCTTCTAGGTCCTGAATTCTCAACTTTAACCTCAATGACCTTCCCTGGAGAGCACAGCCTTAATAGACCATGCTGCCATCTTGTAGTAGTTAAGAGTGCAAACTCAGGCTGGTTCGGTTCAAAAAGACTGACTGATCTGGTTCAAAACCTAAGTCTACAATGGATCAGCCCTGGCGACTCTGTCCAAGTTCCCCAATTGCTTTATGCCTCTATTTGCTCATCTATAAAGTGGCAAAACCAATCACGGGCACCTCTTCCCAAGCCCCAGAGGGATACTGTGAAACTTAATGAGGAAATGAGAACGGAGTGCACAGCAGAGTGCACTCACGTAGTGAGTGCTTGTGAATGTCAGCTTTAAACGTAAGGTTACATGTTTTGCCATAAGGCATTTGAATAGAGAGACTATGACAAGAGCAGAAAACTTGGGTCACATTGTGAAAAAAGGCAGATGCTGATGACTTTCACTTTTTCAACCCAGAGAAGGACCTATGAGGAGTGACCTACTTCTTCTGACCTCCTATTGTTGCTGCTGGTTTAAATGTTTTGTTGTTGTTGCTGTTTTTTATTGTAAATCTGTAGTAATAGGTGGCTGAGTTTTTTATCTTACATTCAAAGGAAGCAGAATTTATACAAAAGAGGATGAGGATGGGTGGGGCTGTAGGGACAAGCTTTATAAAGGGAGCCAGAGGAGCCAGGCCCTGTCCAGACTTAGCCGTGCTTGTAAACAGGATCTGGTTCTTGCAAATGTGTGAATCTCGATAGTTTACTTTTTTTTTTTTTTTTCTGTTCTAGAGAGTGGAAGAGAGGTTGGAGTGTTTATCTTTGTTTGCATCTCACATTTTCCAGGGGATAAGGATTTGCCTTCCCTGGACCAAGATGGCTGAGAGATCAGAGGGAGCAGAGCAGTTAGGGAAAATGGTGGGAGATTCTCATCTCTCTCTACCACCACCAACCACCACCACCTCCTCCTCTGCAGCTGAAAGGAGAGGGAGATAGGCAGCCAGAAACACACCTGAGGTCTTCTCTCTAGGGAGAAATTTCCTTAGCCCATTAAAGAAATATATATATTCACGGCCAGGCTCGGTGGCTCACGCCTATAATCCCAGCACTTTGGGAGGCCAAGGCGGGCAGATCACCTGAGGTCAGGAGTTCAAGACCAGTCTGGCCAACATGGTGAAACCCCACCTTTACTAAAAATACAAAATTAGCCGGGCGTGGTGCCACATGCTTGTAATCCCAGCTACCCAGGAGGCTGAGGCAGGAGAATTGCTGGGCCCAGGAGGTGGAGGCTGCAGTGAGCCAAGATCATGCCACTGCACTACAGCATGGGCTACAGAGGGAGACTCTGTCTCAAAAAAAAAAAAAAAGAAAGAAAGAGAGAGAGAGAAAGAAAGAAAGAAAGAAGGAAAGAAAGAAAGAAAGAGAAAGAAAGAAAGAAAGAAATTCTAAATAAAATTTTAAAATCCTTTAACTGTAAGTGGGAGGGAGGGATGAATTAGCAGATCACAGAGGACATTTAGGGCAGTGGAACTTTCTGTATGATACTATAATCGTGGGTACATGCTATTACACATTAATCAAAACCCATAGAAGGTACTCCATCAAGAGTGGACCCCTGAAGAAAACTATGAACTTTGGGTGATGATGTGCCAATCTGGACTGATCAAGTGTAACAAATGTACCACTGTGATATGAGATGTCTGTATTTGGGGAGGTGGTTTACATGTGGGAACAACTGTCTCTGAGAAATCTCTGTGCTTTTTGCTCTATTTTACTGTGAATCTAAAATTGCTCTAAAAAAAGAAATTTTATTAATTAAAAAAATAATAATCTTTCCGCTTTCCCCCATAGTAGGTCCTACTATTGGCAGAAAAAATACCTGGACCAAGACAGAGGCCATCTGGAAGGGTGTTGATGCTGCTCCCTCCCAGGAAGTCACCTAAAGAGTCAGGCTGATGAAGCTCCCAATGGGCTGGGCGGCCACACATTATGCTCCTTAATCACGTTATTCACGGTGAGACTCCAAGGATATTCATGTGGATGACATACTTAGTGCTGATACAATCTTGAGTGTTTTGGTGAGAACATTTTAAAAGGCACTGTAAAACCTTTTAGACATAAATATAGCCAGTTTCTTATGGCACCTGAACTGCTAAGTAGTACCTTGATAGTAGAGATTTCAAAAGTATTCACATTAAAACATCCAGGTGAACATTAATTGGTGCTAAAGGGAAAACAACCAGCTAACACCCTGATGCTGACAGCTAGAAATGTTGGTGATGTAGCTTCCTAGTCCCCAGGCATGCTGGGTGCTATCTATAGAAGATAAGTGACTCAGCACCTGCCCGGCCAAATCCTGATTCATGATCCTCCTTCTCCAACTCCACCCTGTGGCCCCCAAAAGAAAAAAACTCAGAATTTCCCTGAGCAGTCCAACCAAGTAGGCCAACCCTTGGGGAAAAAAACATATCGATACTGTCTCTAGCTGCCATAGCTGAACTTCCACTTCTTGAGGCAACCGGCCCCACTGGAGCTAATGGTTCTCCCCCATGAACCTAGACAGTTCCCTGAGACTGTGTGAAAGAAGGACCCAGTGAACACAAAGTCAGTTGAAGACATCTGAGCCAAGTAGGAGAAAAAAATGCATACAGGACCACACACGCTCAGTTCCATGTTGAGAGTTGCATCTCTCATCAGCTTCCTTGATCCTCAATCCAAATCAGTGAACCTTACCAGGTTCATATTTTTTCCCTTATTTCATATTTTAGTAACCACCATTGTATGAATACAGCACATACTTTATATATATGTCACAAACTTTATTTTCCATTTCTCAGCAATTAAAATCTCTGGCCTATGGCATTATATTGAGTGATGGACTTGGTAGCTTAGATGGCCATGGTCTATGACAGACCTGAGTTCAAAACGTGGCTCTGCCATTTACCACCTATAATGACATTGGACAAACTCTTTATTTCTCTAACCTAAATTTGTACATCTTCCACTAACCAATGCCTCATATTGATTTTGTGGAAATTACATGAGGAAATGAATAAGAAGTGATGAACACACTTAATATAGAGCATCAAAATACACAAAGCAAGAACTGATAGAACTGAAAGATAAAATAGACAAACCTGCTATTAGAGTTGGAGACTTCAACACTCCTCTGTCAGTAATTGACGATCCAGCCAGCAGAAAATCAGTAAGGACAGAGTTGACCTGAACAGTACTATCAATCAACTTGATCTAATTAACATTTACAGAATATTCTGTCCAACAGCAGCAGGATACATATTCTTCTCAAGCTTACATGGAGCATGCAGTAAGATAGACCACATTCTAGGCCATAAAGAGACGAACATGATGCCCATCACATAGTAAGTGCTTGAAAACTTTGGGCTCAAAACATACTCACTCAAATTAGAAATGATACTAACCATTTCTCAAAATCCGTTGAGACTGTTCTTGGCACTTGACTTGCATTAGCTTTGATCAATGCTTACAAGGTAAATATTATTGTACCCATTTTCCCAAATTCAATGTTAATAAGTTAGCAATATCTGTAAAGTAGTAGACTGTGGCACTGTTTCAATAAGCTCTATTTGGTAACGATAATATTAATAAGATTATTATTAAAATAAATACCTAAGACTTATTTACCATTTATCATGTGCCAGCCACTATTTCAAAAATACACAAATTAGTCATTTAATCTTCACAATAACTTTATAAATTTGGTGCTATTTTTATCCCTGATCTTACCAATGAGGAAACTGAGGCTCAGAGGGATTAATTAGCTAGTAATTGGTAGTGCTGGATTCCATTCCAGGCAATCTGGCTCCGGAGTCTGTGCACTTAATCTGACTAGAGGAAAACCAGAAGCATTATTTTGTTTCCTTTCATCACAGTACTGCTTTACTGGATGAAGATTTTATTCACAGGTTGGGGAAGAATAGATCTTTCCCTGACCTTTTTGCTTCTGAAAGCCAAGATTCCTCAAGGACAGTTTCTCTTTATTTATTCTCAGATAGCTTTCTAACGTTTTCATTATTGCTTTTGAGCCAGTCTGTGTGTGTGTGTGTGTGTGTGTACTGCTATAGTGTGTGTGTGTGTACTCCTATAGAAACAGTGGAAACTTAGAAAAATATAAAGAATAAACCTATTTATATCCCACTCATAATCACCTAATACTTTGGTGTGTCTCCTCCTTCTATGCATGTTTTTTTTTTTTTCCAAAAGCTGGGGTCACGTACAGTATCATGTACTTTTAAAGCCAGACATGCAATCCTGTGCCCATTCCTGATGTATGTCCGTATTCACAGCATTTTGCTTACAGACACTTGCTCAGTTGGCATGGAGAACATTAGGAGTGGGTGAGGTTCCATTAGACCAACCCAAATTTTCCTACTCGTCTCCCTCCCTTTTCAACTGAGAGTGATTTCTATTTTTGCTCACTGTTAGCAGTGACATGTCTAATGGGAGCTGAATGACTGTGTCATACAATCCAGAGGCAGAGCAAGCAGAATCCATCTAGAAAGAAACAGCAAAAAGGAAATCTGTTTAAGTCCAACCTCCCAACACTCATGGGTACCCTCCTCCCCACCGCCTGTCCTTCAGAGCTTGGCACACATTGTGAACCTGTTTGCTAAAATCTCACACTCCATTTCCCCTGATTTCCTACTTTGCCCCAGGTCCTTGGCTACATTAGAGCAAAGTTTACATTTACCAAGAGACAGGTTATAAAATGAAGAGTTCTTATATTTCATTTTGGGCATTTGCTTGGCATGGGATTACCTCCAAACCTTGTTTTTCCACAAACACCTAATGGAATCACTAATTAATTACCCCACTGGAGCAAGAACAGTGTAAGAAAGATGTATTTAGATTCAGCAGATAATCAAATCAGATCAGATTAATTTTGCTTAGATTTCTTTTCATATAGCACTTAAGAGTCTAATTCTGGCCTCAAAGCAAGCCATAAAATAGGTCACTTCAAGAAAGCTAAAAAAAACAACTAGGCTGTTACACACCACTTGTGTGACATGATGTGAGTATTAAAACACTGATCCAATTTCAAGCAGATTAGGGTCACGATTTTCAGCAAAATCAAACATTTCAGCACTTGGTCTACCATGGAAGGGCTTTGGCCACCATTCACTGCTGGCGGTGATGGTGGGCAGGTAGTCGCCTTCCTAGAAAATGCTAACTGATGGCCCTAAGACCCAGTCTTGTAAAATGGCAGCTAATTGCCAGGCATCCTGTTTATGGTTCCCAGACTGTTTCACTTTGCTTAAAGTCGAGTCACCTAGCCAGAGTAATTGCATGGGGTACAGCCAAGCCAATGGAAAGGCTTGCATTTAAGAGACTGCCACCACTCAGGCCAGCCCCAGCCCAGCCCCAGCCCTAGGACAGGGTTGGCCCCAGCCCCACCTGATGAAGCTACCGATTGTCTTCAGGGAGGGATCCACAGAATGCTATGCTAAAGTGTCCTGTTAGGGCTTGTCACACCTGGGACTAAGCTAGCCTCTGCTGGGGCTGTCTCTTGAGGCTATAAGGGTGAAATTAATTGCAACAGCTGTGGCCTAATGTGTCCCTAAGCACCTTTTTGATCTGATGGTAAAGACAACAACGGAGAAAATAATATTAATATATCTAAAACGCTCAAGGATGTTTCCCCAAGGTTCAGCTGGGTGTGGTTTTGACATAATCATGCCAGGATCACATGAAAACCATGCTGGTTAACTTTTAAACATTAACAATGACAGTTGATGGGCACATAATGACTGTCAAGAATTATATGTGTTTCTGAGCATTTATTTACTTAATCTTGTAAAAATTAAGCTATGACTTCTGCAACTCCTGGTCAAAGCAGGTAACTCCTTAAACAAAAGTTACCTGCTTTGACCTTAACATAGTACATTGAAGTGTTTCTATGAGTTGTATGTGTTTCTGGGGTTTTATTTAATGAATCCAATAATTTCATTCTTTTTAATGTTTGATCACTTATTGCAAAGTTTAAGAGTTTTACGTTACATAAAAATAGCTGTAAGAACTCTATGAAACACAGAAAAAAAAAATCCACTGAGGCATTGGAGGAGAGATTGAACGCATTCTGACTGAAATGCAAGTCTGCAAAATAGAAGGCAGAGAATTTTGAAAAAAGAATGGAATGACCAGAAATAATAAGAGCAAAAATGAGAGGATTCTGAATAAACAGAAATATGAAATATTAATAATTCCCAAGATGTAATCAGTGAGAAAGAATATAGCATAAGCAAAGTCTTTTATAAACAGGAACCAGCTATCACATAGGTGCCAAATAAAAACATTAAAATTTGACATAATGAAAATGTTTCACTTGTTAAGTTTAACCTAAAGTGGCCTCTTTGTAAATTTGGCCTAAAGATGTCTCTGTACATAGTGAACTATAACCTAACTGGATGTGTAGACAGATTGTAACCTACTCTTATGCCAAACACTGAATTTCAGCCAATCAAAGGTGGCCAACTGTTCAAATTGTGTTCAAATAAGGCAAATGCTGACCTGTAACCAATCTGGCTGTTTCTGTACCTCACCTCCATTTTCTGTACATCACTGTCCTTTTTCTGCTCATAAATCTTCAATCACAAGGTAGCACTGGAATCTCTATGAACCTATTCTGGTTTTGGGGCTGCCCAATTCATGAATCATTTTTTGCTCAATTAAATTCTTTAAATTTGATTTGTCTGAGGTTTTTCTTTTAACACACTCAATCCATTGTGTGTAATAGACAAGCCAGGCACCCACCAATCCATTTTCCTCTTCCTCCTGGACACACAACTAGACTACATTTCCCAGACTTCCCTGCAGTTAGCTTTAGCCCTGTGCCTAAGTTCTGGTAATGGGATGTGAGTCAGAAGCCATGTTCACCAACTCCACGCTTGGCCAGGTGCCTCTCATGCAATCCACCATGACTTTTCTCTCTTTTCTCATCTACTAGCTAAATGCTGAGAATCCAGCAGAGGACTTCGAGGCTTAAGAGTATAGTGGAGGCCAGGTGCGGTGGCTCATACCTGTTCATCCCAGCACTTAGGGAGGCTGAGGCGGGCGGATCACCTGAGGTCAGGAGTTTAAAACCAGCCTGGCCAACATGGTGAAAACCTGTGTCTACTAAAAATACAAAAATTTAGCCGACCATGTTGGTGGGTCCCTGTAATCCCAGCTACTCAGGAGGCTGAGGTGGGAGAATCGCCTGAACCCGGGAGGCAGAGGTTGCAGTGAGCCGAGATTGCTCCCAATCCGGCCTGGGCAACAAGAGCAAAACTCTGTCTCAAAAAAGTGGAGCTGCTAGGTAAAGGAGAAGACCCTCTGCCATGTTGGGCTGCAAGGTGAACAAGAGATAACTACTGGGCCAAGCCACTGAGATATGGGGCTAACACACTGAGGAGTGATCTCTTAGATTGCAAGTACAAGACACATCCAAAGCAAATTGATAGGCTATGTACACCAGGGCGGAACTCTGTTACCATTGATGGTACAAGATTGCTTCACCTCTTATATTTATTCAGGGACAAATTTAAGTTGTTCTTTCAAAGATTTCATTATTAGATTCTTTAACATGTTGGACTTGAAAAGTAAAAGAGTCTTTATGATGTTTAGAATAAACTATTATAATCAAACATGTCATCATATTATGAATAACAGTTACGTATAGTAAACACAGTTATAGTGTTGTTAAAGTCCAAAGAAAACATTTTATCTAACATCATGTAAGACAAAAGCACTAAATTTTATTTTACATCATCTTCTCTCAAACCTCTACACTTTCTCCTATGGGAATTTTCTGACTATCCATGACTTCAGTTACAGTCTATGTGTTGGTAACACTCCGATCTACATCTGCAGTCCAGATATGTATCTCTAACCCAGATTTTTCTCAAGATTTGAACCATGTATCCAGTTGCTTCCTGGGAATTTTCACTTGGGTGCCCAACATAACAGGAATCCAAATGCGTAAGTCATTGAGCTACAAAGGACTAGTAGAAATTACCTTTATTGGATACTGTAGGTTATCTCCTTAGTATTAATTTCCCTTCACTTTTCCATTTTCTTCCTTCCAAAGAGAACACAGATTTGGTTCATGTATGTATGCCTCTCCACCCAACAATGTCCCTAGGGGAAGCTGACCCCACTCTTAACTCCAGGGGTGATCTGTTTAGGCTAAGGATAGTCTATTTGGTTCAGGACTGAACCAAATGTGCCAATGACAGTTGTAGAGGTGTCTGCTGGAAGGGCTCTGGGAAAACTTTCCTTACTCCTTAGAAAGAACTAGAAGAAAAGACAGGAAAGAGGGGCAGGTGAAAGTGGGGAGGGGAAGCAACAAGGAAAAGCAGGCATAGAGTAGAGCCTAGAGATTCAGTGCACGTGTTCTTATGCTAGATTGCCTGGGTTTGAATCTACCACTTACAAATTATGTACCTTCAGTAAATTACTTAGTCTTTCAATGCCTCAGCTTTTTTCGTTTGTAAAATGAGTTTTGAGGGAGAAAACAAATGAGTTAATGTATGCAATGTATATAAACTCACATAGTAAGCACCATATGACTCTTGCTAATTATTATGTTGCTCTGAATGTTGTTTGCTTACAACTGCTAGCATCATCTTGCTATAAGCCTGAGGATTACATAAACTCCAAGGATGCAAGGAAATTTGAAGCAATGTTCTTAAAAAATCCACTGAAGCAAAAAAAAGACAAAAAGAAAAGAAAGAACCTAAGTCTTCAGTGATGTGGCTGTCAGGATCATTCAACCCTCTACCCTGCTATGCAGCCTGTCATATAGGATTAGAAACTCCATTACTGTTCAAGTCTTATTGTTTGGATTAAGTTTTCTGTTACTTGCAGCCAAATGCATCAACTTGACACATTAAAACTAGTATAGGGCTGTCAAAACTTTCTGAAACCATGGAATCTTTTTTTAAAAATTATTAATAACATGAGTAAAAAACTGAATTTTTCCTATTAAAGAATGAAAACATTTTAGATAAGGTTAAAGTCCTTTCTGATTAACCATATCCAATTCTCATCCACTTCTTTCTCCATCCCCAGAGGTAACCACAGTGTACATCTTTTGTATGTGTTCTTTTATAATTTTTAATTTACTTATATAGATATCTGTATCCAAGGAAAATACATAGCATTGTTTGTATGTGTGTTAATGTAAGTGGTTTTATATTGTTGTCAAGTTGCTTCTTCAGTCAACAATGCATTTTAGAGAGGTAGTTATATTAGTATATAGATCAACTTTGTTTTTTGTAAGTGTTACAAAGTATTTCAAAATGTTAATATTCAACAGCTTATTTAGCCAACCACCAACTGATGGGCTATTATGTTTTTTTCAGTTTTATCTTACCTTTTTTGTTTGTTTGTTTTTGTTTTGTTTTGTTTTTTTGAGATGGAGTCTCACTCTGCTGCCCAGGCTGGAGTGCAATAGCACAATCTCGGCTCACTGCAACCACTGCCTCTCAGATTCAAGCAATTTTCCTGTCTCAGTCTCCTGAGTAGCTGGGACTACAGGTGTGCACCACCATGCCTGGCCAATTTTTTGTATTTTTGGTAGGGACAAAGTTTCACCATGTTGGCCAGACTCATCTTGAACTTCTGACCTCAAGTGATCCTCCCCACTCGGCCTCCCAAAGTGCTGGGATTATAGGTATGAGCCACTGTGCTCAGCCATATCTTTATGTTTTTTAATCTAATCTGACTGTATCTGATTTTCAATGCAGTTGTGTATCTTTTTAAAATATATTTTCTCCCAATTATATGGCCTTGGTATGAAAAGAGGAGAGATACAGCAGGCACTCAATTCAACATCTTGAAACCAGAAGTTGTGTCAACCATGAAATCTTTGTATATTTACATGTTTTAAGTTGTAATAATATGTGTGCGTATTAAAGTGGTGCTAGAATACTCCACAGTAAATGAATTATTCATGAAGCTATCCAGATAAGAACATCGGAGTGATAGGCTTGGAGGTTATAATAAGCTTTTCTCTTTTTTACAAAGATTTAATTTAAGGGTTAATAAAGCAAACTGCTAATTTCATTGACCATTAATGAAATTAAACCACTAATGAAGTAAAACTATTCATCTAATTTACTAAACTTCATTCAAGTAAACTTACTAAAGTTGAAAAAAGTTTATTAAATTCAAACTGATGAGATTAGGTTATTTCTGAACTCAGGTTCTATTTTCTTGTGTACTGTCAAATAGCATTCTTATATTCATTTGTTACTAAGTATACCCAAGTATAAGAAAAGCAATGATTAACATTTGTTTATCTTTTGGTAAATTCATTTATCTAATTTACTATTTATTAGTAAATGATGAATAGTAAATTATTCATCTAATTTACTAAACTTCATTCAAGTTTAGTAAATTACTTCAATTTAGTAAATTCAGTAAATTCATCTAATTTACTAAACTTTATTCAAGTTTAGTAAATTTACTTGAATGAAGTTTAGTAAATTAGATGAATAGTTTACTATTCATCATTTACTATTGAATAGTAAATTAGATAAATGAATTTACCAAAAGATAAATAAATGTTAATCATTGCTTTTCCTATACTTGGATAGACTTAGTAACAAATGTACTACTAACGAATATAAGACTGCTATTTGACAATACACAAGAAAACAGAACCTAAGTTCAGAAATAACCTAATCTCATCAATTTGATCCATGAAAAGAATTCAGCAATTTTACAAAATTTTCAAGGCCTAGACGTAATTTGGTAAAAACCTCCAAGCACCCACAGCTGCTGTACAAAACAGTTAGGAAACTCACTCTCGGTTTTAATGATTTTCAAACTATTTTTAGCAGGGTCTCTGTGGCTCCTACAGTGACTTTGGAGCCACTTGGGAAGATAAGGAATGGAAAAGAGAAGAAATGTGGCTTCAGCCGTGCCCTCACCTCAACCAAACAACATCACTTTTCATGAGTTCTATATAAGGTTTCACTTGAAAAACTAATTCAGCTACCAAAAAAAAAAAGAGATGATCTGTTCCACCATTTCTATCTCCAGCAAAGCTAATCCTAAATCCTTCACAGGCACATAACATGTATCCTCTTTGAAATGGCTTCAGAAAAGGGAATTTCTTTCACATCTCAGAGATGCCCATATCTTGATTAGGAAATTCTTCAGTGTTTCCAGCCCAGTTCCTTTAAGCTCAGCTTTCTCCGGTCATGCATCAATTTCATAGCAACCCTCATGTATTCGAAGATGATTATTTGGCTGCCCCTCAGCCTTCCCTGCTTCAGGCCAAATCGATCCTACTTCTTTTAATCCCTCTGTACAGATCCTACTTCCCAACATTTTTTGATCATCTCTGTGGGGTCCTTTTCTCTCTGAAACTTCTCCAAATTTCTTATATCTCTCTCCAATTACTGAAGCAAAAACCACATACCATAAAGTTGAGCACAATGGAAAAGAAAAGCCATCCTTCCACATAGCTCCTTTGGGCTTTAATTTGGTTCTTCTCCTGCCCTTCAAGATCTCTTTGATGACAGTGGTGAATTCAAGATGGCAACAAACTCTTTGACACTTCTCATCAAGAGGTATGGTTAATTTCATCTGCTCTTGAATCATGGCTGGCCTGTGACCAACACAGAATGGCAGAAGTAATACTATGCAAGGTTTGGCCTTCACCTTTAACAGGACCGGCAACTTCCACCTTGGCTTCTTAGAACACTTGCTCTGGCAGAGGCCAGCCAGCATGTAAAAAATCAGACCACCCTGAGATCTCCATGCTGTAAGAAAGCCCAAGCTAGCCATGTGGAGAGGCCACTATGAAGAGTGATGATCCACCAGCCCTCAGGTCTTCCAGCCATGTCAATCTTCAGAATCATGGGAGAATACTGAATGCTGTGTTATACCACTATGTTTTCAGGTGCTTTATTATACTAAATAACCAGAATGATGGGCCTTTTTGTTTTTCAGCTTTATGATTTGTTTCCTTTCCCCCTTCCAGAGATCTTCCTGGACATTGGCCTTAAGGGCCCTAAAACTAAACGGGTGCAGCCTAAGGGTTCTACCATGAATTAACCTTATCTTATCTACCAACAAAAGTGATGATTTCCCCTGCTTGCTCTCTAGTTCTTTTGCTTTGTGTCTTTTAAAAAATCATTTTACAAGAATATCTCAACAAATAGTTCCCATCAATGAGAATTTCTCTTGTATATATATTCTGCTTTCCTTACACCGGTGTTTCTAAGATGGCCAAATAGGAACAGTTCCAGTCTACAGCTCCCAGCGTGAGTGACGCAGAAGATGGGTGATTTCTGCATTTCCAACTGAGGTACCGGGTTCATCTCATTGGAGCTTGTCAGACAGTGGGTGCAGGACAGTGGGTGCAGCACACCAAGCGTAAGCCAAAGCAGGGCGATTCATCACCTCACCTGGGAAGCACAAGGGGTCAGGGAAATCCCTTTCATAGCCAAGCAAAGCTGTGACAGATGGCAGCTGGAAAATCGGGTCTCTCCCACCCTAATACTGTGTTTTTCCAATGGTCTTAGCAAACAGCACACCAGGAGATTATGTCCCGTGCCTGGCTCAGAGGGTCCCACGCCCACGGAGCCTCGCTCATTGCTAGCACAGCAGTCTGAGATAGAACTGCAAGGCAGCAGCCGGGCTGGGGGAGGGGCGCCCACAATTGCTGAGGCTTGAGTAGGTAAACAAAGCAGCCAGGAAGCTCTAACTGTGTGGAGCCCACCACAGCTCAAGGAGGCCTGCCTGCCTCTGTAGACTCCACCTCTGGGGGCAGGGCATAGCCCAACAAAAGGCAGCAGAAACCTCTGCAGACTTAAATGTCCCTGTCTGACAGCTTTGAAGAGAGTAATGGTTCTCCCAGCACAGAGTTTGAGATCTGAGAATGGACAGACTGCCCCCTCAAGTGGGTCCCTGACCCCTGAGTGGCCTATCTGGGAGGCACCCCCCACTAGGGGCAGACTGACATCTTGCACGGCCAGGTACCCCTCTGAGACGAAACCTCCAGAGGAACAATCAGACAGCAACATTTGCTGTTCAGCAATATTCGCTGTTCTGCAGCCTCCACTGCTGATACCCAGGCAAACAGGGTCTGGAGTGGACCTCCAGCAAATGCCAACAGACCTGCCGCTGAGGGTCCTGACTGTTAGAAGGAACTAACAAACAGAAAGGACATCCACACCAAAACCCCATCTGTACGTCACCATCATCAAAGACCAAAGGTAGGTAAAACCACAAAGGTGGGGAAAAAACAGAACAGAAAAACTGAAAATTCTAAAAATCAGCACCTCTCCTCCTCCAAAGGAACACAGCTCCTCACCAGCAATGGAACAAAGCTGGACAGAGAATGACTTTCACGAGTTGAGAGAAGAAGGCTTCAGATAATCAAACTACTCTGAGCTACAGGAGAAAATTCAAACCAAAGGCAAAGAAGTTGAAAACTTTGAAAAAAATTTAGACGAATGTATAACTAGAATAACCAATACAGAGAAGTGCTTAAAGGAGCTGAAGGAGCTGAAAGCCAAGGCTCAAGAACTATGTGAAGAATGCAGAAGCCTCAGGAGCCAATGCAATCAACTGGAAGAAAGGGTATCAGTGATGGAAGATGAAATGAATGAAATGAAGCAAGAAGGGAAGTTTACAGAAAAAAGAATAAAAAGAAACGAACAAAGCCTCCAAGAAATATGGGACTATGTGAAAAGACCAAATCTGCATCTGATTGGTGTACCTGAAAGTGACAGGGAGAATGGAACCAAGTTGGAAAACACTCTGCAGGATATTATCCAGGAGAACTTCCACAATCTAGCAAGGCAGGCCAACATTCAGATTCAGGAAACACAGAGAACACCACAAAGATACTCCTCGAGAAGAGCAACTCCAAGACACATAATTGTCAGATTCACCAAAGTTGAAATGAAGGAAAAAGTGTTAAGGGCAGCCAAAGAGAAACGTCGGGTTACCAACAAAGGGAAGCCCATCAGAATAACAGCTGATCTCTCGGCAGAAAATCTACAAGCCAGAAGAGAGTGGGGGCCAATATTCAACATTCTGAAAGAAAAGAATTTTCAACCCAGAATTTCATATCCAGCCAAACTAAGCTTCACAAGTGAAGGAGAAATAAAATCCTTTACAGACAAGCAAATGCTGAGAGATTTTGCCACCACCAGGCCTGCCCTAAAAGAGCTCCTGAAGGAAGCACTAAACATGGGAAGGAACACCAGTACCAGCCACTGCAAAAACATGCCAAATTGTAAAGACCATTGAGGCTAGGAAGAAACTGCATCAACTAACGAGCAAAATAACCAGCTAACATCATAATGCCAGGATCAAATTCACACATGACAATATTAACCTTAAATGTAAATGGGCTAAATGCTCCAATTAAAAGACACAGACTGGCAAATTGGATAAAGAGTCAAGACCCATCAGTGTGCTGTATTCAGGAGACCCATCTCATGTGCAGAGACACACATAGGCTCAAAATAAAGGGATGGAGGAAGATCTACCAAGCAAATGGAAAACAAAAAAAGGCAGGGATTGCAATCCTAGTCTCTGATAAAACAGACTTTAAACCAACAAAGATCAAAAGAGACAAAGAAGGCCATTGCATAATGGTAAAGGGATTAATTCAACAAGAAGAGCTAACTATCCTAAATATATATGCACCCAATACAGGAGCACCCAGATTCATAAAGCAAGTCCTTAGAGACCTACAAAGAGACTTAGACTCCCACACAATAATAATGGGAGACTTCAACACCCCACTGTCAACATTAGACAGATCAATGAGACAGAAAGTTAACAAGAATATCCAGGAATTGAACTCAGCTCTGCACCAAGCGGACCTAATAGACGTCTACAGAACTCTCCACCCCAAATCAACAGAATATACATTCTTCTCAGCACCACACCTATTCCAAAATTGACCACATAGTTGGAAGTAAAGCACTCCTCAGCAAATATAAAAGAACAGAAATTATAACAAACTGTCTCTCAGACCACAGTGCAATCAAACTAGAACTCAGGATTAAGAAACTCACTCAAAACCACTCAACTACATGGAAACTGAACAACCTGCTCCTGAATGACTACTGAGTACATAACGAAATGAAGGCAGAAATAAAGATGTTCTTTGAAACCAATGAGAACAAAGACACAACATACCAAAATCTCTGGGACACATTCAAAGCAGTCTGTAGAGAGAAATTTATAGCACTAAATGCCCACAAGAGAAAGCAGGAAAGATCTAAAATTGACACTCTAACATCACAATTAAAAGAACTAGAGAAGTAATAGCAAACACATTCAAAAGCTAGCAGAAGGCAAGAAATAACTAAGATCAGAGCAGAACTGAAGGAAATAGAGGCACAAAAAACCCTTCAAAAAATCAATGAGTCCAGGAGCTGGTTTTTTGAAAAGATCAACAAAATTGATAGACCACTAGCAAGGCTAATAAAGAAGAAAAGAGAGAAGAATCAAATAGAAGCAATAAAAAACGATAAAGGGGATATCACCACCGATCCCACAGAAATACAAACTACCATCAGAGAATATGATAAACACCTCTATGCAAATAAACTAGAAAATCTAGAAGAAATGGATAAATTCCTGGACACATACACCCTCCCAGGACTAAACCAGGAAGAAGTTGAATCTCTGAGGAGACCAATAACAGGCTCTGAAATTGAGGCAATAATTAATAGCTTACCAACAAAAAAAAATCCAGGACCAGATGGATTCACAGCTGAATTCTACCAGAGGTACAAGGAGGAGCTGGTACCATTCCTTCTGAAACTATTCCAATCAAAGGAGAAAGAGGGAATCCTCCCTAACTCATTTTATGAGGCCAACATCATCCTGATACCAAAGCCTGGCAGAGACACAACAAAAAAAGAGAATTTTAGACCAATATCCCTGATGAACATCAATGCAAAAATCCTCAATAAAATACTGGCAAACTGAATCCAGCAGCACATCAAAAAGCTTCTCCACCATGATCAAGTGGGCTTCATCCCTGGGATGCAAGGCTGTTTCAACATATGCAAATCAATAAACGTAATCCAGCATATAAACCACATGATTATCTCAATAGATGCAGAAAAGGCCTTCAACAAAATTCAACAGCCCTTCATGCTAAAAACTCTCAATAAATTAGGCACTGATGGGATGTATCTCAAAATAATAAGAGCTATTTATGACAAACCCACAGCCAATATCATACTGAATGGGCAAAAACTGGAAGCATTCCCTTTGAAAACTGGCACAAGACAGGGATGCCCTCTCTCACCACTCCTATTCAACATAGTGTTGGAAGTTCTGGCCAGGGCAATCAGGCAAGAGAAAGAAATAAAGGATATTCGATTAGGAAAAGAGGAAGTCAAATTGTCCCTGTTTGCAGATGACATGATTGTATATCTAGAAAACCCCATCATCTCAGCCCAAAATCTCCTTAAGCTGATAAGCAACTTCAGCAAAGTCTCAGGATACAAAATCAATGTGCAAAAACCACAAGCATTCTTATACACCAATAATAGACAAACAGCCAAATCATTAATGAACTCCCATTCACAATTGCTTCAAAGAGAATAAAATACCTAGGAATCCAACTTACAAGGGATGTGAAGGACCTCTTCAAGGAGAACTACAAACCACTGCTCAATGAAATAAAAGAGGACACAAACAAATGGAAGAACATTCCATGCTCATGGATAGGAAGAATCAATATCGTGAAAATGGCCATACTGCCCAAGGTAATTTATAGATTCAATGCCATCCCCATCAAGCTACCAATGACTTTCTTCACAGGATTGGAAAAAACTACTTTAAAGTTCATATGGAACCAAAAAAGAGCCCGCATTGCCAAGTCAGTCCTAAGCCAAAAGAACAAAGCTGGAGGCATCACACTACCTGACTTCAAACTATACTACAAGGCTACAGTAACCAAAACAGCATGGTACTGGTACCAAAACAGAGATATAGACCAATGGAACAGAGCAGAGCCCTCAGAAATAATGCCGCATATCTACAACTATCTGATCTTTGACAAACCTGACAAAAACAAGAAATGCGGAAAGGATTCCCTATTTAATAAATGGTGCTGGGAAAACTGGCTAGCCATATGTAGAAAGCTGAAACTGGATCTCTTCCTTATACCTTATACAAACATTAATTCAAGATGGATTAAAGACTTAAAGACTTAAATGTTAGACCTAAAACCATAAAAACCCTAGAAGAAAACCTAGGCAATACCATTCAGGACATAGGCATGGGCAAGGACTTCATGTCTAAAACACCAAAAGCAATGGCAACAAAAGCCAAAATTGACAAATGGGATCTCATTAAACTAAAGAGCTTCTGCACAGCAAAGAAACTACCATCAGAGTGAACAGGCAACCTACAGAATGGGCAAAAATTTTTGCAATCTACTCATCTGACAAAGGGCTAATATCCAGAATCTACAATGAACCCAAACAAATTTACAAGAAAAAAACAAACAACCCCATCAAAAAGTGGGTGAAGGATATGAAGAGACACTTCTCAAAAGAAGACATTTATGCAGCCAACAGACACATGAAAAAATGCTCATCATCTCTGGCCATCAGAGAAATGCAAATCAAAACCACAATGAGATACCATCTCACACCAGTTAGAATGGCGATCATTAAAAAGTCAGGAAACAACAGGTGCTGGAGAGGATGTGGAGAAATAGGAACACTTTTACACTGTTGGTGGGACTGTAAACTAGTTCAAGCATTGTGGAAGTCAGTGTGGCGATTCCTCAAGGATCTAGAACTAGAAATACCATTTGAGCCAGCCATCCCATTACTGGGTATATACCCAAAGGAATATAAATCATGCGCTATAAAAACACATGCACACGTATGTTTACTGCGGCACTATTCACAATAGCAAAGACTTGGAACCAACCCAAATCTCCATCAACGATAGACTGGATTAAGAAAATGTGGCACATATACACCATGGAATACTATGCAGCCATAAGAAAGGATGAGTTCATGTCCTTTGTAGGGACATGGATGAAGCTGGAAAGCATCATTCTCAGCAAACTATTGCAAGGACAAAAAACCAAACACCGGGGAACATCACACACCGGGACCTGTTGTGGGGTTGGGGGAGGGGGAAGGGATAGCATTAGGAGATATACCTAATGTAAATGACAAGTTAATGGGTACAGCACAACAACATGGCACATGTATACATATGTAACAAACCCGCACGCTGTGCACATGTACCCTAGAACTTAAAGTATAATACAAAATATATATATATAAAATTAAAAAAACAGTGGGAGAAAGGGTAAATAAACATGATACATCCACAAGATAACACAGTTTTAAAAAACCCAGAAAAACAGTGTTTCTGTCTTCCAATTATAGCTTATTTCCCAAAGCTGACCAAGTTCTGCGATGTAGATGAAGTTACAAAGTCTAGCACATTTTTTAAGTAGAGCAACATGCTTGTACTATTCAATATTCACAAGGATTTTTAATTCTATGAAGTAGATCTATACCTTAGGGACTTTCCTGGGTCATAAAGGAAATTATAGCTGGGGAATGATGTCACCAGTTTAAAACCCAGGTGTTTTAATTAATTCGCAGGTTAGAAGATAGTATCAACAACAGGAAATGTGGGCAGTTTCTTTGAACTGAGTTCATTTAAACTACATATTTGTAGAGAATCATTCATTTGTGCAAGGAGGTATAATCATCCTTCCAATGGTGTGACTGGGGAGCCAGGGACACACAGGAGATGAGGTCATCCTTCCCCACCAGGCCGTGGAGTTTTGTTGTTGTGCCCCAAGAATCACAAACAATAGAAAACAAATTTATGTTTCAAAGTTCCCCTCACTATACATTACCTGAGAGTCCAGTTTGACAATAACATATCATAGAAATAAGAAAAAGTTCAACAACCAAGCACTTAACCTCCCCCAGCAGTCTTAAATCAGTCTAAATCAGCAGTCTAAAACAGACTGATTTAGGGGGTTGGTTGCTCAGATGGAGTAGGACATAAGACCCATGGGTTAATTGGTACCCTGTCGCCTCATGGAAAAGGTTGTTTGGATCTGTCTACCTGAATAAAGTAACCGCAGAAAGAAAATAAATAAATGAGACATAGTGTTAGTGTCAGCTATAGTGAGCAGCATCAAAAATATCTATTGTAAGTAATTGTTAAAAAAAATTGTAACTTTTATTTTAGGTTCAGGGGTACATACGTAGGTTCGTTATATAGGTAAACTCATGACTCAGGGGTTTGCTGTATAAACTAATTTATCATCTGGTTACTAAGCATAGTACCCAACAGGGTTTTTTTTGTTTTGTTGTTTGTTTTATCTAAACCTCTCCCTCCTCCCACCTCCCACCCTCCAGGAGGACCCAGTGTCTGTTATTCCCCTCTTTCTGTTCATGTGTTCTCATCATTTAGCTTCCACTTATAAGTGAGAACATGTGGTATTTGGTTTTCTGTTCCTGCATTAGTTTACTAAGGATAATGGCCTCCAGTTCCATCCAGGTTCCTGCAGAGGACATGATCTTATTCTTTTTTATGGCTGCATAGTATTCCATGGTATATATGCACCACATTTTCTTTATTCAGTCTACTGTTGTAGGGCATTTAGGTTAATTCCATGTTTATGCTACTGTAAATAGTGCTGCAGTGAATATATGCATGCATGTGTCTTTATGGTAGAATCATTTCTATTGTTTTGGATATATATGCAGTAGTGGGATTGCTGGGTCAAATGGTAGTTCTGGTTTTAGTTCTTTGAGGAATCACCACACTGCTTTCCACAATGGTTGAACTAATTTACACTCCCATTAGCAGTGAATAAGCATTCCCTTTTCTCTGCAACCTCACCAGCATCTGTTATTTTTTGACTTTTTTAACAATAGCCATTCTGACTGCTGTGAGATGGTATCTCACTGCGGTTTTTATTTGCATTTCTGTAATGATTGGTGATATTGAGCATTTTTCATACGTTTGTTGGCCGCATGTATGTCTTCTTTTGAAAAGTGTCTGTTTGTGTCCTTTGCCCATTTTTTAATGGGGTTGTTTGGTTTTTGCTTCTACGTTTAAGTTCCTTGTAGATTCTGCATATTAGACCTTCATCAGATGTATATTTTACAAATATCTTCTCTCATTCTGTAGGTTGCCTTTTTTACTCTGTTGAAAGTTACTCTTGCTGTGCAGAAGCACTTTAGTTTCATTTGTCAATTTTTTCTTTTGTTGCAATTGCTTTTGGCATTTTCATCATGAAATCTTTGCCAGTTTCTATGTCCAAAATGGTATTTCCTAGGTTATCTTCCAGGTTTTTACAGTCTTAGGTTTTACATTTAGGTCTTTAATCCATCTTGAGTTGATTTTTGTACACTGTGAAAGGATGAGGTCCAGCTTCAATCTTCTGCATATGGCCAGCCAGTTATCCCAGCACCATTTACTGAATAGAGAGTCCTTTCCCCATGCTTGTTTTCGTCAGTTTTGTCAAAGATCAGATTGTTGTAGGTATGTGGCTTTATTTCTGGGCTCTCACAGAATGAGAAAAAACTATTTAAAAATTCATATGGAACCAAAAAAGCGCCCAAACAGCCAAGGCAATCCTAAGCAAAAAGAACCAAGCTGGGGGAATCACACTGCCCAACTTCAAACTGTACTGCAAGGCTACTGTAACCAAAACAGCATGGTACTGATACAAAAACAGACATGTAGACCAATGTAAGTACTTTTTAAAGCTTATCATTTGCCTTATAATTTAGTTATTATACTTATATTTATTTATATATTGTATATTATTTATTATATGGTATATTAATATGTACATATATTTATATTTACAATTATTTTTTAACTTATGGAAGTTTTATTTATTCAGACACATAGACCCATCTTCTTTAGGGTTTCCATCTTCGATATTGTTTAGACAGACAGTCACCAAATAAAAAGCCACCTTCCATAAAGTGCTTGTAGCCATGGTCTCTCTTCCTGGAGAAAGTCCATCTTTAAGGTGAGTAGATCTCACCCTAGGCTTCTGGGTTGACATTATCTGGGGCAGTGGGGACTACATTAAAACCTCACTTATTTTATTGGTCAAGATAGGTACACATTCTCCTTTAATTTGGTTGCCTTTGGCAGACATGTCTTGTGCTTGGCCCTGGGCCCTCCCAGCCCCATTATTATTGTTATTATTATTATTTCACTTATTTATTTTTTTGAGACGGAGTCTCGCTCTGTCGCCCAGGCTGGAGCGCAGTGGCGCAATCTCGGCTCACTGCAAGCTCCGCCTTCCGGGTTCACGCCATTCTCCTGCCTCAGCCTCCCGAGTAGCTGGGACTACAGGCGCCCGCCACCATGCCTGGCTAATTTTTTTTGCATTTTTAGTAGAGACGGGGTTTCACCGTGTTAGCCAGGATGGTCTCCATCTCCTGACCTCGTGATCCATCTGCCTCGGCCTCCCAAAGTGCTGGGATTACAGGCGTGAGCCACCGCGCCCGGCCCCCAGCCCCATTATTTTTGCACCTGGTCACTTCCCACCGAAGTTACCCACTTGGCCCTTGCAGGCATGTGCATAGGAAGCCTGGCTGCACAGGACCTCCTGACCAGAGAAGAAACAGAACTCAATCAGAAAAATCCAAGGGAAGTACTCTGACCCAGCTTAGGTAGCTATGGCTAGAAGGTTGGGGTCTGTTTCCAGAAGAAAGGGGAGAGAGAGAGGAAAAGGAGTGAGGCAAAGGAGAGCTATCGTATTGCTCCTGTAATACGATAGGATCAGTATTGCTCCTGCTGCTGGACTCTTCACGTATGTCATGAGTCCAGCTCTGTAAGAGAGGACCTAATTGAGTGGGCTAGCCACTATTATTCCAGAGAGGCAGAGACAGGTATAACTACATAAGCTACTGACCAGCTAAAGAATGAATATTCTTAGGTCCAATGCCCTCCCTCAGTCTAATCCTCAGAAGTCAACAGGACCAGGGCCTTGGAATACAGGCATGATGGCCTACACATGAGGAAGTGCTCAGAAGGGGCTGTGGGTATGGTAAGCATCCTTTGGCTTTGTCTGGGTGAGCATTATAACTGGCATGCACCTGCTTAACAGGTCCAATATGTCACTTACAAACTGCCAAGAACTATACTAATCATACTGTTTTACTTAATTGTCTTAATAGCTTTTGAGGTGAGGCTCATTGTTCTCATTTTCTAAGACACATGGGAGCAAATATATATATTAAACTATTAGGACAAGACTTTAGAATCTGGCTGGTATTGTAAGAGCACAATAAGTATTGTTATCAACTCAATTCAGTGAGACAGAGTCATCTTAACTTTCCAGCAATGCACAATATTTTAACACTCAACCAACCCTAAACAAGGTCATGGCTAACAGCAGCACAAACACCCAGCAGATTCAGTACCAAAAGCAACATTGTGAGATTAAGTATCAAAGAGTTCCTAAGGGTGTCCTCTTAGTCCGTTCAGGCTGCTATAACAAAATGCCATAAACTAGGTGGCTTACAAACAACAGGAATTCATTTCTCACAGTTCTGGAAGCTGAGAAGTCCAAGATCGAGGTGCTACCAGATTCAGTGAAGGTCAGTTTGTCACTGTGTCCTCAAATGATGGAAAGGAAGAACTCTGGTCTCTTCAGACCCTTATAATATAAAGGTCCATCCTCATGACCTAATCATGTTCAAAAGGCCCCACCTCCTAATACCATCACCTGAGGGGTTAGGATTTCAACATATGAATTCTTGTGAGGGAGACACAAACATTTATACCATAACAGATTTTATGTTTAAAAATTCAAAAATTTGCAGAAGGAAGGATGGATTTTATTTTGAGGTAGTAGATCAGCTTCATTAAGTAAAAATCTTTGTAAAATAAGTAATTCACTACCAAGTCCCCTACGTTTGTCTCATCAGTAAGAATGAGAATAATCAGTTATCGCCTCCCATAAACCCATTGTCTCATAAACCCTACAGCTTGGCCAGCCCCATAATTTAGCAAACTAAGGAGTCCATTTAATTTTGATAGTGTTATGGTTCATAACTAGTTCTAAAACTAGAAGACTGGAGAAAGACACATGACTAGGAGGTTCCATGAAGCTACTAAATATGGTAGAAATTGGTTATACCCTAAGGAGAACACAGAAACGCAGTAGCCAAAAAGCTCCTGTCTCTGAAAACATCTCATAAGCTTTTAGAAAAGCAGAGCCAGGAAGATTCATAGACAGTCTGAATTTCTTTTCTTTTTTTAAGAGACAGGGTCTCACTCTGTCACCGAGACTGGAGTGCAGTGGTGTGATCATGGCTCACGGCAGCCTCAAACTCCTAGGCTCAAATGACTTTCCCGCTTCAGCCTCTGGAGTAGCTGGGGCTATATGAGTGTACCACCATGGCTGGCTATTTTTAATTTTTTTTTTTTTTGTAAAGATGTGGGTCTCACTGTGTTGCCCAGGCTAGTCTCGAACTCTTGGGCTCAAGTGATTCTCCTGCCTCAGCCTCCCAAATCCCTGGGATTACAGGCATGAGCCACCATGCCTGACCACAGTCTGAATCTCATAGAGGAAATATTTCTATCCAGAATAGGGCTTCTGGGACCTCTAACAACTTATGCAGCAAAATGCAGCCTCTCTAGACTGCAAGCCCACCCACACTAGTCAAAAAGTTAGCATCTGTCAGTTCTCTGCTGTCCATTCTGGGGAAGAATTATGCCACAGCAAATTCTTTTTTTAGTGTGTTCACCTTTTACATTATGAAAATGGTTCAAGTTAATGTAAGAAAATTTAGAAAATAATAGTAGAGAGAAGAATAAAAGAAATCACCTATAGTCCCACTATCCAGATAACCACTTTTTTTTTTTTTTTTTAGAGAAGGAATTTCACCATGTTGCCGAGGCTGGTCTTGAACTCCTGAACTCAGGCAATGTGCCTGCCTCAGCCTCTCAAAGTTCTAGCATTACAAGCGTGAGCCACTGCGCCTGGCCTCCACTACCCAGATAACTACTATTAAACTTTTTAATACAGGTTAAACATCCAAAATTCAAAAACCCAAAATGCAAATGCTCCAAAATCTGAAACTTTTGAAGCACTGATGTGACACTCAAAGGAAATTCTCATTCTGAGTTTTTTGGATTTTGGATTTTTCAGTGATGCTCAGTGGGTAAGTATAATGCAAATATTCCAAAATTTAAAAAAGAAAAAATCCAAACTCCAAAACAGTTCCGATCCAAGCATTTGGATAAGGATATTCAGTCTGTAATAGGGTCCTTTCTGATCTTTCTTCCACATATATAAAGTTTTGGTTTATTGGTTTTGTTTGTTTTATACATTGCAGTAGCTAGCCAAAATATTCACTTAGCATGCTTCTTTATTTTTTCACTTAAAATCATAACACACGTGTCCCCCTATGTGGTTATGTAAGCTTCCTAAACATTGTCTTGAATGGCTGCATAAATTCCTAATCCTGCATCAGCTCCTCCCTGCAACCCCAGCCTTCCCAGTCCAACTCCACCCAGAGTCAGCTGGTATGTGCTTAGAAAAGGCAAGCTCATTTTATCATAAAACAGCCCTGTCTGGTAAGGAAAATCTGCTGCCCCCAAACTCCTAATGCATTTCATTACCTTTGAATTATCAGTTTGGAATTATTCACATCACTGCCCTTAATTATCCACCTCACTGCCTTCTTCATTAGCATGGAGGGTGGATCCCTGGCTGGGCTGTATTCTCTTCAGAGCTTCAGTCACTTCTGATTAGTGAGTTGCTTAGAAAATGGCCTTAGCTCCAGCAGGCCACTGCCGGTTAGTGTCCTGCACCGGCAAAGTGTTTCATTTATATTCTGTCTCTGGGTCAGCGAGGATGCGATGGGTTAGTGGGGTGGGGGATGGGGGCAGTAAGGGACGGCCAGGCCTAGGGCTGCTCCCGCCCTTACCAGGCCTAGGGCTGCTCCCGCCCTTACCTTCCACCTCTCTTCCTTCTACTCTGTTCTCCTTCCGTCTCCTCCCTGCCCCCAGAGCTAGTTCCTGCTTATGCGTTCTCTCTCTCTCTCTCTCTCTCTCTCTCTCTCTCTCTCTCTCTCTCTCTCTCTCTCTCTCTCTCTCTCTCCCCCCTATCTCTGTCCTCTCTCCCTCTCCAGCTTTCCCCTCAGCAGAAGAAAATAGTTGGGCTCTGGAAGCTTAGAGTGTGAGACAAAAGCAACCTACAATCCTATAATACTTGTCATTCCTCCACCTCCCTGGCCCTCCTGCCACTCAAGATGGCCCTGAACAAAAGGCCCCAATCTGACCCCCAAGACAGGCCAAAGCAGATTCAAAGCAGGGATTTGAATCCATTTAAGCTAAGCAAACCCAATGACCACAAACTGGCCACACTCAATTTACTAACCTCTAAGTCAAGCAGAAACCTGAGTTTTCTTTTCCTTCTTTTTTTTTAATAGGAGTCAAGTAAACTGGTTTCTCAGATGTATAGACAGTATTTCTAAAGGCTTGAAGCAGGACATAAACACAGCCTCCAAAGTAAAACACAACCATAACAACACTCTGCTATCATTCAGCATGAGTTCCTGCCAAAAGCACTTCCTTTAGAAATGATACACCTTTGCAAACTCTCTACCACTTAAAAGGAATCCCTGGTAGATAGACATGTTTTATTTTCTTAAACATTAGCCTGTAAATGCTATTGCTGAGTGTTGCTTTCTAAAAGGCTGACAATCTCATAACCGATTGGTTTGGTTCCCATCTATTGCTCAAAAATATGTACGTGAAATATCCTGTCCCAGGACCAGGGCTTGTTGCTCACCAGCTGGGACAGTCAGAGGCTGTTTGCTCCCCAGTCCCAAGGCGAACAGAGGCTCCTTGTCTGGAAGGAGCCAGCAGGAAGTGCCTGCTGCTCTAGTGTAAACGTGGACGCTCACTTAAGAAGTCAGGCTGTCTAGAGGATGAACGCTGATCAGACAGGATGGAATAATTAGGACAGAGAGCTGTGACAGTGACAAATAGGAAAGTTTGGGTCATATCTGAGCTGTAGGCTGCTTCTGGGGCCACCATTTGCCTAAAACTTCAGCAGGATTGTTTTAGGGAATTTAAAGAAGTGACTGATTCGTACAATAGAATATTTGATCTTCAGGAAAAATGTTCTCAACTTTTCTGAGTCACCCCCTACTAATAGAAGCTACTGAAAAACTGCTCAGTGGTCATTTCATAGACTAGCTTCCATTGATCCCACCAGTCAATGCACTTTTCCGATTGTCTCATTTATATATTTACATACTTGCTTATTCATTTTTGTAATGAGATATTTATTAAGTATGAACTACATGCTAGGCATCTTAAGTGGGAAATAACTTGGGAAGATGCCCACTGGTCCTGGCAGAGCCTTGGCATTCTCTTATCCTCTCTCTCTCTCTCCCTTTCTCTCTCTCACACATGCACACACACAAACACACACACACACTATATGTTCTATCACTTTATCAAGCACTTACTAAGTGGCATGCATGCTGCCAAGTACTTTATATACATTATCCTTTTATATATATTATCTTTTTTAATCCTCATGGCAACAATATGCAGTAGAAATTGTTTTCCTAATTTTCCCATTGAGAAAATTCAAGTTCCGAGAGGTTACATAGTTTGCCCAAGATTACACAACTCACAGGTGGCAAAGTTAGAATGCAAAACAAAGTCTGACTGATTCCAAAGTCTGTGCTTTTTGATCCACTGCATGATAATGGCCTCTCTGTGCTCAGCAAACACAGGGTTGACCCCAGCAGCCAAAGATCTGGCTTCCAGTAATCTCCCACATGCTCACAAGGTGCGCCTTGAAAAAGTGGACACCGGAGACAGTGGGAAAGGCCAAAGGTGTTGATACAAAACTTCTTCAGAAAAATCATATTTTCATGCCAGATCCTAGAAAGTTCAAACTGGAGGGGACCTTGAAATTTCTCTATCCTGAACAACCTCAGATTCACCAACAGAAGAATGGGCTACATCAAATGGTGTATTCATTTAATGGCACATTATACAGAACAAACCAGAGCCACATGCATCAACATGAATTAACCACAAAAACATGATAGGAAATTTTTAAAAGGTAAATTGAAGAACAATGTGAATAGTCATAACACTCATTTCAAGTGTAAAAACCAGTAAAATGATGCTATACATTGTTTGTAAACAGGTATAGATATAACATAAAATATACATGGGAATGATAAACTCCAGAAATGATTAACGGATAATGATTATTCCAGGGGTGAAGGAAAGAGAATAAAGTTAGGGAGGGGGTTCAGAAGAGGCTTCAAAATTATCTTCAAACATATAAAGAAGCAATCATGGAAAAGTAATAGGATTTATTAGAGTGAGTGGTAGGTACAAATAGAATTGTTATATTATTCGCTGTGATTTTTTCAGCTGGAAATATTTCATAATTTTTAAACTAGTTTTACAAGAAAAGAAACAGAGGTCCAGAGAGGTAAACTACTGGTCCAAGGTCACACAGCTAATGTTGGAGGTAACATTAAAACACAGGCCTCCCATGTTCTCCGTGGCTTCTGCTCTGCTTTTCAGTACTTACTGTACTCCCTGGGGTTCCTGATCAAGCTCCACAATTTAAGAATTGTGAAGCCACTGCGTGTCAAATGGACTGGCCTGCTCTCTTCTCCATGATTCATGTTTCTGGGCTCCCAGTTCTCAGTCCTCATGACCTAAGAACTACAGACATTTTAATACCTGGCGACCTTGAAACAGGAAGTTCAGAGAACCAAAAAGCCACTAGCCAAATGGGTAGAAGGATCATGAACCACAATTCTAACAGTTTGGTTAGCTGCTTCCCTAGATATTATAAACATCATTAGACATTTCCAACTAGAATACAGGAGAGGAGGAGAGAGGACAAACAGTTCCCAGAGACAGGACAGCTGATAGGGACAACAGAGAAAGAAAAAATTTAAATAACAAATAAAAGCCTTATAGTCCTGGCTGTTCAGAAGTGGCAATCAATTCATTAAAAATAACTTAAATTTAAAATGTTTGGGGGCTGTGGATCTCAAACCTGGGTGTGCAGGAGGATCACCTGAGATGCTTTTTCCAAAAACATTCCTATCTGAGTCCCATTCTACCAAATTTCACTCAATTGTGGTGAGATTGAGCTGAAGGAAAGTTCCAGCAATGTACACTCTTTTTTATTCATTTATTTGACAAATAAGTTAACTGTAATGACTCCAAGTTATCTTGATCAACAGCATTATTAGACATTAAGAATGACCAATTTAAGATTTGCAAATGATACACAAAATGGATTGGCCAGCCCTCTTATCCACAACCCATGAGTCTCAGCTTCTGGTTTTCAATCCTCTTGGCATAAAATCTACACACATTTCAAAGTCTGAAGTCCTGAAATGGAAGTTAACAGGCATGAAGTTTCACTAGCCAAATAGCAAAAATCAAAAGCTATAGAACTTCTAAAACTATGAATGTGGACTATGAATTTCATAAACTTTTTCCTGAGCCTGTTAAGTTAAAAAGCATAATAATAATAATAATTGTTATTATAATCAAAGTTGCCATTTGTTGAGCACCTCCTCTGTGTGCTAGTACCAAATACTGTGCTAAACAGATAAGATTACACCCATGTTACAGGAGAGAAAGCTGAGGTCATCTAACTTGCACCAAAACACTTACTTAATAATGCTGGAGTTAGAATTTTAGCTGTGCCTATCTGATACACAAATCTATATTTTGCCTGTTATGTAGCAGCAATGCTCATTCATCACACCTAAACAATTACACACACACACACACACACACACACACACACAGAGAGAGAGAGAGAGAGAGAGAGACAGAGAGGGACAGAGACAGAGACATAGACTGCTTTCTTCTTGATCATCTTTTCCAGGTCAATTTCACTGAATTTTTAAAATTCCAGAAAACAAGAGGTTCATTAAAGCTAGAAGAATAATACAAGGACACTTATTTTACTTTAAAAGGAAAAAAAAGTTCCTGAAAAAACTGTAAAATCAATTTTTGCAAAACAAGCTAAATTTTTCCATTTGTGATTCCAGAGATGTATGCTTACAAAATGTTTTGACCTCAAGAAAAACTATGTAGTTTAAAACTGAAACATCCTTCGTCTCTGATAGGGAGTGAGAAGCTTGCCCCCTGTCATTGAGAGACCATGCTCAGCCTGCCAAAATCTGAAGCATTCTTAACATCCTATGTCCCACCCAACCCACCCCAACTCCGCCCAGATCTGAAGGAGTCCTGGCACCTAAATCCATTTCTTCAACCAAGGTGATTACCTATAGCCCTTGCTGGTTTACTCTAAGGAATAAAACAGCAGATCTGTCAAAGATGGAGGATATTTATGATGTTTCCAGTCCTTCAGGGTGTTGGAGTCACACTCTAGCCCAGACCCCTTTCTTGCTGGAGTGGTATCTTTGTGCAGTTCTAGCACTCACAGATCAATCCAGCATCCGGTTGACTGACAGAAAGTCAACTGCATGGATGCTCTAATACAAATCACTTTCAGGACCTCAGGGGTTCTGAAGTCAGGGACTCTTCTCCCTGAGAAGAAAAGCAAAGGAATCAGACTTTTCTCCTTATGTTCAAATCCTTTAAAGTCAGCCTTGTACAGTGGGACTTTCTCTACCAAATAAAATATGAAATCTATAGACATGCTTTTGGGTTTTTAACATAAACTATTAAGAAACAATTCCAAGGCTGGGAGCAGTGGCTTATGCCTGTAATCCCAACACTTTGGGAGGCCGAGGCGGGCAGATCACGAGGTCAGGAGTTCGAGACCAGCCTGGCCAACATGGTGAAACCCCATCTCTACTAAAAAATACAAAAATTAGCCGGGCGTGTTGGTGCATGCCTGTAGTCCCAAGCTGGGCAACAGAGCAAGACTCCATCTCAAAAAAAAAAAAAACTGGAAGAAAAAGAAACACATCCTTACACAAATAAAGGACACTTGCTTACACAAATAAAGGATCCTAATTAGGTACTCTTATGTCATCTGAATAAAGTCGTCCTCTGATAAACAAAATTTTGAGTCTTCATTAAGTTGTAAAGTTGTATTAAAAGAAAATGTTCCCTGTACTCCTCCATTGACTTTCCCTCAGCCCTGGAAGCATGCTGTGTCTGTCCAATCACAAGTATAGATGATAAATAAAATGCGACAGGGACCATAGAGATCTACAAAATGATAGGTATTTAATAAGTGCTTTGTGATTGATTGATTATTTGAATTCCACATTCTGCCTTCTTTGATTCCGCCTCTATGTTGGGTTTTTATGGCATTTACATCTCCCACGACTGCGCACATCCCCAAGACACCCACTGTCCCTATCTCCTGAGTTATTGTGACTTGTCTAGATGCGATTTGGAGGGTTTTTTGTTTTTGAGACGGAGTCTCACTCTGTTGCCCAGGCTGGAGTGCAGTGGCACAATCTCAGCTCACTGCAGCCTCTGCCTCCCAGATTCAAGCAATTCTTCTGCCTCAGCCTCCTGAGTAGCTGGGACCACAGGCGCATGCCACCATGCCCAGCTAATTTTTGTATCTTTAGTAGAGACAGGGTTTCACCATGTTGGCCAAGCTGGTCTCGAACTCCTGACCTCAAGTGATTTGCCCACCTCGGCCTCCCACTAAATGCAGTTTTGGTGAACCTGTTCATTTCTGAACCAGATAATGAAGCAGTTGAAGACCAAAAAAAGCATTAAAAAAAAAATAACAAAAGCAACAATAACAAAAGTCTCCAGGAATAAGCAAGACTTCAACAAAACAGTCCACTAACACTTGAAAGAGACAAGCAGGGTCTAATTCCACTCCCTCCCACCCCAGAATCACTGCAGCTTACAGTAGTCATTCTAAAGGACCACATGATCACTAACATTGAACTGCAATGGTCTCTGGCTTTGTATACCCACCTCCTGTGGATATAACAGCATCCTCTTTGAACCAGCAAGGTACCAGTGTGGGTTTACTTCTGAGGCATACCCCTGGAAAAGTGCCTCCAGTTCAGCCCTTGTGGTGGCCAGAGGGGAGAATCATTGCCTCCTCCACACTAAAGTCTGGTGAAGCCTCAGAAAAATGTGGAAACAGTTGCCAGATACCTGGAACCGCGTGGTGACTGACAGCTAGGGAATTGCCAGGCTTTCATGGAAAGAGCCCCTTTGTTTTCATCAGCATGATTGGAATTCTAACCTAGTGCAGACCTAGCCCCACAGCCTTAGGATTTTAGTTAGAGGAGTAGAACCCAACCTGGTTCCTCCCCACTGGAATGTGTTTTGTAATCTGAGTGATTTGAGCACATGCACCCATTTTAAATTTTTCTGATGTTATTAAACAGAAAACTGAAAGATAATGTATATTTTTTAATTTTCTGGAAAATGTGGAATAATAGAATAGAGCAGGGGTTGGCAAACTGTGGCCTGAGGTCAAAATCTGGCCTATGATGTGTTTTTATATGATCCATAAGCTATAAATGGTTTTCACATTTTTAAATAGTGGGGAAAAAAGTCAAAAAAAGAATAATATTTCACAATATGTGAAATTATATAATATTCAAATTTGTATTAATAAATAAAATTGTATTGGAACACAATGCCCAGTCACTATGTATGATCTAACTACTTTTGCATTGCAATGGCAGAGCGGAATTGTTGCAAGTCATTGTATGAACCACAAAGCACAAAATACTTAGCCATTTACAGAAAAAGTTTGCTGACCTCTGGAATAAAGAAAGGAAAAAAAATAATAAAACCCAAAGTTTGACTTTCCCAAAGCAACATTATTTTCTACCTTTTTCCAGTTTGATTTCTACTGAGAAGGCCTTGCATTATTTTAATTTGTGTTTTTTAAAAATAATATATTTCTCTTAAAAAGAATATAACCTAATCACTGTAGAAATGGAAAGTAGCATAAAAGAATAAAGAATGTAAGCATTGCCAGTAATTAATCTCAACATGCAGAGAAACAAATGCTCACATTCTAGTATGTATCCTTTTAATCTTTTTATATGTATTTTTCCCAGCTTTTATAACATTTGGCTCATAATATTTTGTATTTTGCTTTTACTTAAATTTAAATTATGAGCATTTCTTGCAAACTTTTTGATATTAAAATCAATTAAAGTAAAATGTTTCTCCCCATTCCTTGAATGATGCTGCTTTACTATTATTATTATTTTACCACATCATATGGTCTTCTTTTTTTCAGAATTACCAGGAAAATAGTTAAAGCTAATTTCTGTGATCTTAGAAATTTTGCAGTTTTTTCAAGTTACCAGAACCTTTATGTTCTGCTCTGTACTTCTTTAAAGAAATATGACTTTTTTTTAAATAAGCAAACCATTAAAAATACCTAGTGCCATAGTTCTCTAGGCTTTTGTTTTTTTCAATCTAACAGGAGAATGAGAAGCTTTCCAATTGGGGCTTTATTGGTTTCTATGTTATTAAGTATAATATTTCTGCATGTCTTGTTATTAAGTATATTTCTGCATGTCTATAATATCTTCCCTGTTTCTATGAAGAAATACTAATATGAAACATAATCACACTTGCAAAAATAGGCCAATTTCTTCTGCAAGATCAATTGTTGAAAAGCATTACTAATTACTAGAGGGGTCATTTTATTCTATTATCAAAGGGCATATATTGGAAATAAAAACTGTTTTGAAACCCCACCTAGCAACAGGCTATGGTAACGCATAACTATCATATTTAACCCAATTTGTTTCCTTAGGTTTCAGTGGCAAAGATTCAACATAAAAAGATTAAAGGATTTGAGTGGTTGGCAGGGGAACCTATGCTTCCTTGTGCTAACTTTTCTTGCTATCACAAAAGGAGACTCCCAAAGCTGTTGTTGGAAACAAGCTACATTGAAAACTAATGCCTTCAGTTCCACACATGGCTTTTGCTCTATGCAGAAACTGGAGTTGTCTTTGTTTTACATTACAACTTCTACTCTCCAGATGGAATTGAGGGACATTGAATCAATTTGAAAAACCGAAGTTTTTACTGTAAGTGATGCATGTCAAGGCACAGGACCTCACTGTGGATAACCAGAGTGTGGAGTTGAATTCATTTTGGTTCCCTTAACTGCGCAGAGGGCAACAATTAAGTTTATTGTAGTAAGGACAAACTAGTGATTAGCTGTGATCTGTAAATCTTAGTTCACTGAAACCCTAAAACCTTTAGGCTGTTTATTGCAATCACAGTGGTTTACATCATCCAAAGAAAGAAGGGAAGCAAAAAAAAATGGGGAGAAGGGAGGAAGGGAGGGAGGGAAGGAGGGAGGGAAGAAGGGAGGGAGGAAGGGAGGGAGGGAGGAAGGGAGAGAGGTATATATGTTGGTATATAAGAGCTTTTATTAGCATCTTTCTGTGTTAATAATGGAACCCTTGCAGCTGAGGAATTCTTTGATGATTTACAGCCAAGAAGAAGAGTATCAAACTCCTGTTGATTTAAAATATATGCCTGTTTTCAACTACCATGGGCTCTCTCTTTTTGCTGCCAGATATAGTGATGAAGTTACAGAGATAATTCTTTCCATGAGGAGGAATCAGGGCAAGAAAACACATCTTGAAATGCAGTAAGAATCACCCCAGAACTCTGAGGTTGAACTGTGCTACATGTCAGTTTGCTCATCTACAAAGCAGGCAGATAATGCCACTCTGAGAAGGTGGGAGAGCTAAGGGGTTTGGCACACAGTAGGCCTTCAACAAACGATTTCTGACTTTGAGTAGATGGTATTCAGCAAATCTGTGGCTCCCTGAAACAAAAGAATGTCTTTCAGGCCACACATAAGGAAAGAGCTGGTATTTTATAAGCCACAGCATGAATTACCTCTCAGAGAGGTTAAGGTGACTTCTGTTAATGGCAGATATTTTACAGGGTCTTTTTAAATGGATTGGCCACTTCATGGTGCAAATACATTCTTAACAAGTTTCTGAGACCTATGTACTTCTGGAAGGAAGAAGTGTCTTCTCATCTGACTTAGCACCTGCATTATTACCCAGCATCTGAAAGCAAATCCAGCAAAAAGAAAACAGGGCAATTGTAAAAATTGTTTTCTAATAATCATTCATTGCTAACTTCCATCTAAATGTGACTGGCTCCCGGGGTGGACTGGACAGGGGCCAGGCTGTGGAGAATGGAAACAAAGGCTGGCATACTTCAGCCTGAAACTGGAGCGCTGGGTTTTGGAGATGAAAGGTAAGCCTGGGGCATACCTGGGCAGCAAGAGATAAAGGCAAACTCTGCTCCTCATCTTCATCAGCCACCTCTATCCTTCATGAGCTGGTGGCCGGGGAAAGGAGTCATAGCCACTGCCAACTCTTTTTCTCTTGGGGACTATGTGGAATGGACATCTTGCTTTCCGTTATTGGTAGGTAATTTTTTGGTCGCTAAATCCTAACCACAAAGGCCTTTAGAGCAAGCTTGTCCAACCCGCAGCCTGTGGGCCACATGCGACCGAGGACGGCTTTGAATGCAGCCCAACACAAATTTGTAAACTTTCTTAAAACATTATAAGATATTTTTGCAACTTGTTTTTTAGCTCATCAGCTATCATTAGTGTATTTTATGTGTGGCCCAAGACAATTTTTCTTCTTCCAATGTGCCCCAAGGAAGCCAAAATATTGGACACCTCTGCTTGAGAAGTTTCAAACATGAGCTTACATAGAAAAGGAGTGACAAGCTTAGGGTCCTGGCATGCTGGGTAGATGGTTCTGGAAATGCTCCCAACCTCAATAAACCAATAATGATCACAGCTATCTCTGCTGAGTGTTTAGTAAGTGCTTTGAATATTTTCCTCTTTAATCACCACACCAACTCTATGAGGTAGACTTTTATTATCCCATGTTACAGGGGCAGAAACTGAGACACAGAAGTTAATTAACTAACCCAAAGTCACTCATCAGATCCCACAGTGACAGAACGTCTGATTTGGGACTAGACACATGGCCCCTCGGAATAAAGACTACATTTTCCAGCTTCCCTTGCAGCCAGGTACAGACGAGACTAAGATCTGGCCAATGGGATATGAAGTGAAATGGCATGGTATGGGTAACTTCCTGGACTTACCTTTAAGTAGAAAGTGCTTCCCCACCACCACTTTCCCCTCTTCCATACCACCACTTGGAATGTTGATGAAGAAATGAGGCATCTTGAACCTTACATTTGAAAACCTCGTCCTATGGACAGTGCAACAAGATTAAGTTCCTGGACAGCCATGCAGTGTAGAGCAGCTCTCTCAGTCCTAGACCACCTATCTCAGACTGTTAAGTAAAAAAAAAATAGTTTTCTATCTTGTTCAAACCTCCATTATTTCAGGTTTCTTTTATGTAGCAACCTATATCCTAACCTGCTTCATAGCCGAGCTGGAGTTTAACCCAGTTTTGTCTAATTCCAAAGCCATGCTCTTATCTACCACATAGTTATAGTTCTAGGTGCTATCATCAGAAGAACAGTATACATTCACAATGGAAGAAGTATTCGTAATTCCTTCTTCCAAACATAAGACCACTCTTGACCACTTTATTCTAAAGGATAATGGTGTCCCAATTAAAGGACCCTCTCAGAATGAAGCTCCTATAAAATAAAGTTTGCATGGCATTCACAGGTATCAGTAGGGCTGGCTGATGGTCTTCTTGAACTATTCATATTCATGGCTTCCATTAAACAAAAGGATCTGAAGACCTTGCTTTTTTTTTTTTCTTTTTTGATACAGTTGAAAGTAAGTAGAGTGAGACACAGAAGTTAATTAACTAACTCAAAGTCACTCATCAGATCCCATAGTGATAGAACCTCTGATTTTGGATTAGGCACATGGCCCCTCGGAAAGAAGACTACATTTCCCGGCTTCCTTTGCAGCCAGGTACAGACATGCAGCTAAGATATGGCCAATGGGATATTAAGTGAAATGGTAGAAAACTTTACATAGATTATTTGCAGTTAGCATTAGGTGGCTTGCCAACTGCTACACCCTCCTATCCCTCCCAGAGGTAATCTTTCCCCTTGTCCTGGCACCCTGGCCCTTTCCTACTGACTCATCTTCTGCCAAAATAGAAAAGAATCTGATATCTGGAAACCATCATTATCTATGACATCCCAGCTTCCTTTTTCCTATACCTTTTTTGCCTAGTCTGACTGTGCCAAGGAAGGTCCTCCTATTCCTAGGAGGTGCCTCCAGCGGAAGTACCAATTTTCATTCCCTCCTGAGGTATGCAGTAAAATCCAGGCTCTGCCACTTAATTAGCAGTGCTTACCAGCTGTGTAACCGCAGTCGAGTCTGTAAAAAACTAAAATACAAATAATAACAGATATCACAGAGCTGTTGGTTGAATAACACAAGATGACACCTGCAAATTGATCTGGCTTATAATAGACATTCAATAAATGGTCCTTCTCTGCGTTTAATTGACTCTCCCCTTCCTTTTTTGCCCTTTTTCTTCTGAGCACATAAAGCACCATCTCCACATTCTAAGTCATAATTCCTCTTTTTTCCCTACCCTCAACAACCTAGATAGGTTTTAGACAATACCTTATGTCCCATAATTGTATCTTACATTTTAAACATCTTAGCACATTAGTAATTCATTGGCCTGAAAGGATGTGGGGAATAGTGGTTATAGGCACCCAGAAAGTACTGTAACTATTGTTGTAGGAGAGACTGCCTCCAGAATTATAGGTCAGGGATGCTTGGCCTGTCAATGGAATACTACAGCATCCTCAGCTTTTTGTAGCTGTCTGGTGCAGATGGAACAGTAAACACTCCATAGATATGTATTGAATAAGTAAATAAACTAAATAATAAATTGTACCCTTTTCCTACATTGATCACCATCACCCCCTGTAATTGCATCCAAAAATAAGTAGCCTAGTTCAGATTGTAGACTACAAAAACATACACAGTTCAGATACCCTTAACCTCCCCATTCTTTAATGATTCCCAAATAGTCTGAATCATCACGTTGCTTAAACATTGGAGGTGCCAGATTCTCTTCCCTGTGTCTTACCCTTGACCACTTCTTTCTGTGAGACCCTGGAATTCCATATTCCACAGGCCTGTCCTGGTTGATGTTTGTCCCTTTGAGTGGCACATCCCTGTCTACCCTGGTATAAATCATTTAAAAGGGAATAACAATGTTGGGAACATGGACTTTGGCATCAGACAACTTAGGTTTGAAAGTGTATTTCATATTCCTGTGTCTCAGTCTTCTCATCAACAAGATAGGAATACCGCATCATAGGGCCATTTGAGGAATCTATGAATTCACATTGGTAAGGCACTTAGAAGGGTGCCTGGCACATGGTGAGCACCACCTAAACGCTAGTCATCCATTATTGTTGGTATCTGGGCCTGCCAAGTAGTCTCACAAAGTAGCCCCTCCCCAACCAGTCTGTACCAAAAATAGATCACAGGCTCATCAGAAAGGCAGAAAGTACTTCTCAATCCTCCACAGGGCAGCTTTTCAGGTTGCAAAAAGTTAAGACCTTCTCCCCATCAGGCACCCTACTCTATCACAAAAACAAGAACACAGTTCAAGAGGCTTACTGATTTTAGTGAATGATTAACATTTAGAGAATTTTAAAGAAAAAAAATTTAGAGAATTTTAAAGAATAAAGGAAGACATTGGCCATCTGGCAACACTACTTCCCTTGAGGTATCTATCAAAACCACTGTCCTTGACTCAGCTAAAGTGTAGCAATGATTAGCAAATCATAGATTGAGTCTATGTAGATATTAGGGTTTTCATCCTTTAGCTTATTTATTTAACTAATGACTCTCCTTCAGAGCAACCGAGAGAACATTAAAAGAGCAATTGTTGATCATGATAAAGTTTGCCAACATTTGTTCTATTCTTCCTGAGTCGAATTCATATAAGGTTTACTTTTTTCTTAGTGGCTTTTAGAAAACAGCACACTTTTCAATAGGCAAACTATGATTGCAAACAGACAGGTCAATGGGCGTAATCCCTTATAATACCAAAAACCAACTCACATTGGGCAGTTTACGGATGTACACTATCATACCTCCACCCAACTGCAACGAGCAGAGCATTGTACCATTAACATGGCATAGCGCACTAAAATAAAAGCTTTCGCTGAGTTGAAAGCAAAGATGAACTTTGAAACTAGGACAGAAAACTAGTAGAAAACTACCTCTTTTATTAGAATTTTGCTGGGTATTTTGTATGGAAAGAGAACAAGCTTGGATTGAGAATCGTTTGTTAAAATGTGTCCGGTCTGGGCAATATAGTAAGACCTCGTCCCTAAAAAAAAAAAAAAAAAAAAAAAAAAAAAAATTAGCCAGGCATAGTGGCATGTGCCTGTGGTCCCAGCTACTCTGGAGGCTGAGGTAGGAGAATTGCTTGAGCCCAGGAGTTCCGGGCTGCAGTGAGCCATGATCACACCACTGCACTCCAGCCTAGGCAACAAAGTGAGCCCTCATCTCAATAAAAAGAAAATGTGTATGGTCACATCCTGTTTACTTCAGAGAAAATAATATGAAATTAACACATATATTCCAATAGCTAATAAAATTTTATCCTTTCAAGCAGCAAGTCACTGTTAGCATTATTTTTTGTACCTCCAGAATCTCCAAACATGATATCACTGTTTGATATCGACGGAAAAACTTTTTTTTTTTTTTTTTTTTTTTGAGATGGAGTCCAACTCTTGTTACCCAGGCTGGAGTGCAATGGCACGATCTCGGCTTACCGCAACCTCTGCCTCCCGGGTTCAAGAGATTCTCCTGCCTCAGCTTCCCTAGTAGCTGGGATTACAGGCATGTGCCACCATGCCCAGCTAATTTATTTTTAACTTTATTTTTAGTAGAGACGGGGTTTCTCCATATTGGTCAGGCTGGTCTCAAACTCCCGACCTCAGGTCATCCGCCCATCTTGGCCTCCCAAAGTGCTAGGATTACAGGCGTGAGCCACCATGCGCAGCCGACAGAAAAACTTTCTATCCCTGCAGTTGTCAATTATGTGACACATCTTCCAGGGGGAAGCCAGCCAAATAAAACCCAAGCTGAAGATGTCACATGGAGACACACAAATCATGCCTGATTCATTCCATTGCTAGATGTGAGGATCTCGATGCCTGGGTCTTCAAGAACTTTTAGCACAATGAATTTCAAAATGGACACTCCCAAGTTAATATAGTCACTAAAGATTTCACATTTAGTCAGTTTCCCTTTGCTCTTAAAACCATATTTCCTTTCTGTACTTTTTTCTTATGTTACTCAAATTAGGAAGTATTCAGGTCACACCAAAACTTCCCCATCATTTCACTAAGAGGATAGGGTAGTAAGGAGAAATTGAAAGTAGGGAGGGGGAAATTGCCCCCGTTATGGTGGGGGCACCTCACCTGTCCCCTGGGGGGACAACCACAGTTTCAGTTTTTTATTTGCTATTTTACTTCTAGGAAGCCTCCATCTATAAATACCTCCTCTTTAATCCCCCAAATTTCAATATCTCTGAACAGTTTCTTTCTTTCTTTCTCTCTCTCATCTTCTTCTTTGCTTTCAATGAATTTGTTACTTGTAAAACAAAATTATTCAAAGACAGTTTCTACAATTACTTTTTTTTTTTCCTTAAGAAACAGCAGTAGCTGTCAGCAAACCAAATTGGCTTGATCTTCCAAGCAGACCCGAGACGAAAGGGTAGTTCCGTTTCTCTTACTAAGATTAGGAACCGAGGTGTCAAGGGTAGCAAGCAGAGATGTTCCCTCCGAAAGCATTTCAGCTCTTCTTAGACCACCTCACCATCTAATGCAAATTTAAACGGTCTTCATTAGGAAGTATTAGTTCCCTTTTTAACCTCAAGCATCAATGCCATTTTTCATAGGCAATTGCTATAACTGGATCCTAGGCTGACAATACACCAATAAAGTAGGCGGTTGTTTCATGGGTGTAGTTATAAGGGTATCCACCTCCTGAAAATCCCGCTGATGAGGTACTTTCCTTGAATTAAGACACAGTTTTTCTTTAAATGTGCAAATATGTATGTCAGAAAGCTTTATTAACCCATTATTTATCTACTGGATCTTCTTCAGTTCCTTTAACTAATTATGACAGAAATGAAGACACTTGAAGCTTCTATCTCCAACTCCCATTGCCCCAGTGAGGCCTCATCATCCCTCACCACCGCAATGGATACCTCAACGATCTGCCAGCACTCAGGTCCTCAGGTCCTACTTGTTTATTTTTTTTTTTTAGACAGAGTCTCACTCTGTCACCTGTTACCCAGGCTAAAGGGCAGTGGCACAATCTCTGCTCACTGCAACCTCCAGCTCCAGGTTCAAGCAATTCTCCTGCCTCAGCCTCCCGAGTAGCTGGGATTACAAGTGTGCATCACCACACCCAGCTAATTTTTTGTATTTTTAGTAGAGATGGCATTTCACCATGTTGGCCAGGCTGGTCTCGAACTCCTGGCCTCAAGTTATCTGCCTACCTCAGCCTCCCAAAGTGCTTGGATTACAGGCCTGAGCCACCACACCTGGCCTAGGTTCTACTTCCTAAAGTTAGAGTTATTGCTCAAAGTAAAAAATGTGATCGTATCACTGCAGTATAATACCCAGGTTCCATATGTTTCCATTCAAGGCCTTCGTAACCCGCCTCTTACCTTTGTAGCCTTTACCCCCATCACACGTACCTACACTGGGATTATAGAAAACCATTTAACCCAAATCCCTTTGCTTTCATTTGCTTATGTGATTTCTTTCACCAAGAATTTCCTTCAAACACTACAGCCAATCTTCCACTAGTCAAAATCCAACTGATTCTTCAGGACCAAGTCAAAATGTCATTTCCTTAATAAATCTGTCAGAGCCCCTTTTTTCTCCTCTCTCCCCATCATTTACTGATGAATCTGTTTTTAATCCAATAATACTGGATGATGTCCCCCTCCAAAGGACATTCAGCAATGTCCAGGGACCTGTCTGGCTATTACAACTGGGGTGGGAGCTACTGGCAGCTAGTGAGTAGAGTTCCAGATGCTGCTAAACATCCTACAATGCACAGAACAGCACCCCTTGATCCCCCAACAAAGAACCATCATCCCAAAATGTCAACAGTACCACAGTTGAGAATCTCTGGGTTAAACAAATGCATTTGCTACTGCTCCTTCTCCAAGGCCCACTAAACTGAAAGGTATTAAAAAGGATCAAAATTTGAAAAAGACCAAAGTATAGGAGAAGAGACACCAGTGAGCCAGAGATGCACAAATTTTTGCATATGGAAAGTGATGGTGAAATTGATAACTGACTTAGAGTGAAGAAACCATTTAACCTAAATCACTTTGATTCCTATCTGCTCATGCTGTTTCTTTGACCTAGAATTTCCCTCTACATTCTAATATTCCAGCCAATCTTTCAATAATCAAAATCCAAGGGGTTCTTCAAGACCAGTCAAAATGTCAATTCCCTTGTAAATCTTTCAAAGCCCCCCTTTCTCCTTTCTTTCTATCATCCACTGATAAATTTATTTTTCTAGACATCCAATAAAAAATGATGAAGAAAATGAAAGTGAAAAGTTAAAGAAAGTGGGATCTTAGGGCAAGGAGAAGGTGTCAAAAAAGCAAGCCAACTCAGATGTCAGCACCCTGGAAAGGCTCCGAAACTGGAAGCCCCCCTTGGCAATTATGTAGTGAGGGTAGGACTGAATATTAGGATTGGTTCAAATTGTAATGAACAGTAGTCAGATCCTCAGATGCCTACCTTCACCCTAAAGAGTCAGGAAGCTCCCCCACTGGGCTTATTCTCCAGAGTAGCCAAACCAGAGGGTTCCGTGGAGGACAGAAGAAGGGAAGCAAGAGCATCTTGTTGAAGTCAAAAGGGTACCAAGTGCATTCTGAACAATGAGACCCACAACTGCTTTCCCCCACTTTATAGAACTTACCATTTAAAAAAATAAATGTAGAAATACTGGCACTCAGGGTCCCATCTAGCCACCTTTTGGTCCCTCCCACAAATCAATAAATCCTGTGCAGATAGATACACAGAGCTCGTTTAGTTTTTTAGTGCCTCACTTTTAACTCTAAAAGGACAACCAAGGATCATCAGACATTTGAGAAGCAAGCATGAAAGATAGAGCCCAAAAACCAAGGAAACAAAGAAACGGAAAAGGAACTCAGAAGAAACAGACAATGTAGGTAGAAGGGACAAAAGAAAACTTGAAAATGACTCCAAGTTATATTCTCAAAGAGAATTTCTTTCCATTAAGCAAAAATAGGTTTATGTTTTCAAAGGAAGGAAGAAAAATGGAGAACAGCCAAAAAGAACTCTTAGAAATTATATACATACATATGAACATTTAAAATGTAAGTGATTGGAAAATGACGTTGAAAAAATCTTCCAAGAAAGTAGAATAAAAAGATATAGGCGGAAGAGAGAAAAGCTAAGAGACCCAGAGGATCAAGAAAGGAGGTTCAACACCCAAGTAATATGAGTTCTAGCAAAAAAAGAACAGCAAAAAGGGAGGGAAGAAAATTATTAAGGCAATACTACAAGAATATTTTGCAGAACTGATATATTTAAAGAGGCTACTCAGTGCCTAACACAATAAATAACAACAACAACAAAAAACCCCTACCAACATACATATCATTGTGAAATTTCAGAGTTCTGTGGATAGAAAAAAAGATGTTAGAAATTATCAGAAAGGAAAACTTGGTCACATATAAAAGATAAAAAATTACTTTAGGGAGTTTCACTTCCTGTTAGAATGTAGTAAGTGACAAGATATGGTTACTCTTATACTAACAATGAGAAAAAGCCAGGAAAACTACAAGACGATCATTTACTAGGCCCACCCTAGAGCTGAGAATGCAAAGAAAACTAACTGAACTAAATTCCAGAAAGCACTAAGTTTTTCATAATTTGCTTACATCCCAGGAGATCTGTCTTAGTCTGTTTGGGCTGCCGTGACAAAATATCTTAGACTGGGTGATTTGTGAACAACAGAATTTTTTTGTTTACAGTTCTGAAGGCTGGAAAGTCCAAGATCAAGACGCCAGCAGATACGGTGTCTGGTGAGGGCACCATCTGTTCCTTACATGATGGAAGGGCAAGAAGAGGCTAACATGCTCCTTCCAGTCTCTTTTATAAGGGCGCTAATGCCATTAGTAGAGCTCTGCATTCATTACTTAATCACCTCCCAAAAACCTACCTCTTAATACATTGCCTTGGGAGTTAGGATTCAATATATGAATTCTGAGGGGTTATAGGCATTCAGACCATCGTGGGATTGGTGGGAGGAGGAAGAATGTGCCATAGGCAGGAATGAGAAGTTAGCTGAATTGTCAACAAAACTTGAACAGCTGCATATGGACTATCAAGACAGCAGCATCCCCAGGATCTCAGCCTTTCAGCAGAGCTGCACCTACCTGCCAGCTCCTTCCACATCAAGTGCATGGGGTTAGCACATCGACATCTGGGGACAGGGTAGGAGAGCTGAGAGAGATTGTTCCTGTGGAGAAGCAGGGCAGGTGAACTGAAATAGACCTCTCCAAAGCCCTCTGAGCCTTCACCAGTCTCTAAGCCTTTACCATCCTGTCTGCAGCAGGCTGAGACAGGACCAAAGAAATCTTTTCGGAGCACTGCTATACTCTCCCAAGTGCACCACAGCAACCCTCAGGGGCTGGGACAAGACAAAAGGTCTGAGAGAGAGAGGTGTTTGAAGGCATGAACATCCAGGGGTAAGACTGACCAGCAAAGAGAATTCCCCAGCAGCCCCAAAAGCTGGCAGTCAGGTTATAAAGCAGAAAGAGGTCACTTGCAGTTTAGAAAGCTGACCAGTTAACTACAGAGCATAAAGGGATCCCTGGAGTCTCATTGGCACTTAGAGATCTGCTGAAGGGGAAGTCCTCATATTGTCTTAATGATATTGGAGGCCAGTGGTGACTTATATCTAACTGAAGTTACAAACGAGCCCAGACCCAGAACAACTACACATGAGATTGACCTCACCCCAAAACACACACACACACACACACACACACACACACACACACACACACACACACACACGATCAGCATGACAGAAGGTGGTGCCCCTCATAGGAGAGGTGCTAAATCCGTGCATTGTTTGAGAAGTAACAGAATATTTGAATGTAGACCATAACAACTTAAAGATGGATGTCTAAATCCTAGAGCAACCACCAAAAAAATAGCACAAAGATATGACTAAAACAAAAATATAATAAAGGAAAGGAAACGACCAGTTAAAAAATAGTTGGTTCACTCAAAAGAAGGCAGGAAATAAAGACAACAAAGAACAAAGGAGATAAATACTAGGATGACAGACTGAAACCCAAACTATCAATAATTAGGTTAAATGTAAATAGATTAAACAATTCAAGTAAAAGGCAGAAATAGTCAATCTGGATAACACAGCAGAGCCCACCTGTATACTGTTTACAAGATAAATATTTCAAGTATAAAGACTCAGACTTGTCACATATAAAGTAAAAGAGCACATGCAAATGATAGTTATAAGAAAGCTGGCTTGCTATATTCATATCAAGATAGACTCCAAGGCAAAGAGTAATACCAGAGACGAAGAGAGACAATTCGTAATAATCAAATAATTCATTAACCAAGAAGGTCTAACATCTTAAACATGTATGCAACCTAATCACAAAGCATCAAAATACGTGGAGAAAACATTGATGAGTCCCATTCATCCGTAAAGGCAGAAATTGATTAATCACAGTCATAGTTGGAGATTTTACCACTTCTAGATAAAACTGGTAGACAATGAAAAATCAGAAAGGCTATAGAAGATTTGAACAGCACTACCAACCAATTTGACCTTATTAACATGCGTGAAATACTAACTACATTAAACATCTGCAGACCACACACGTTCTGAGAAAGGGTTCGGAGAGGAGAAGGAACGCTGGAGGAAGGAAGACCAAGCAGGTGATGGCTGAAGAAGAAATTTAATTGGTAGGAGGTGTGGAAAACCAAAGTGTTGAATAGAGAGTGCAATGTAAGCCCTTTTCTCCTTCTCCTCATTAAATGTCTACATTACTCGATGCACTTTACGAGGTGGATTTTGTTTTGGAGGTATTGACTCCTATTTTGTGGTTGTTGTGGGGTGAAACTAGAGGCTTCCTGTGAGAAGTCAACCATATTGGGCTATGGTTCTGAGTCCCACCCAGGATGTTTAAGGCAGAGGAGCCACTTTCAGCTCAGACACAAGACAGGTGAATGCCTTCATCATGACTGCCAGAGAGGGAGGAGGCCAACCTGGCACCACCATGGAGGTCCTCAAATCTACCACCCTGGCAGAGGCGAGCTGTGAGATGGCCCTGGCTTTTGTGGGACCATCTTCTGAAGGTCATCTGCAACTGGATGAGAAGTGCTCATGGATATAAGGTTAGGAGCGGTTTCTCCAAGAAACTCCCTCATAAAACCACAGGAGGATGGTGTTTGAGCTAGTTTTGATGGAGACACTTAAGCTCTTGAGAAACTGGATTATTTCCTGGAAGGGGAAACAGGACCACTGCAGAGATGCCTGGATGAATTTCACTCCCTGGCTCCAGCCTCATCTGCTGCTGCAGGTTGACCTGGAGCCTGGAGTCCTTCTGTGGGGCTTACAGTGCAGCCAGCACTGCCCGAAGCTGTAGACACTTAGGGAAGGGGTGAGTACTACCAAGGTGAAGACTACTTAGGCAGCCTTGTGTTGTGAGTAGACTAAGCAGCAGAAATGCTGCAGAGTGGGCCAGCCCCAGGGGTGAAGAAGCAACAAATCAGTGGAATGTTTGCAATGTTTTGGTCTTAGGAATTATACCAGGCCTCAAAGTCACAAAGCCTCTCTGTGGTCGAATGCCAGCCAGCCCTCACACAGGCATATGGAGGTGTGGGGAGATGCTGGGATCCATGTGGCAAGCTCCTGACCACACATCAACAGAGGGGTCAAAGACCCTCTGTGTCAGACTTGAGGAACTTGTAGAGAGTCATAAGCTGGGTAAATACAGTTTTGAAAATCAGGCCTAGGGGAGTGTTTATAGCAAAATAGCAAGAAGAAAAATTTAGGCTTCACCAGCAACCGGGAAGGCTCCCAGATTCTCCTTGACTGTGGAGGAAAAGGTTGAAAGGAAGACCAAGGTAAGGAGACTCAAAGGGAACAGAAATCTTAAAGGGTTATTGGTTAAGTTGCTCACTGTCTGGTACATGATGGAGCCACCCTGTGCCATCTCCCTCTTACAAGCCTCAGGAAAGTCTAGAAGGTTCCTTTGGCTGGAGGAGAAAATGGGAGGCTGAGCCCTGTGGGCTTCAAGGCTGCCACAGTGGAGCTACACATGGATTACACAGATCACAGGGATCCACTTTGTGGAAGGAAATCCACTTTCTCCATTTTTTAACATTGACAGAATCCTAAAAATTAAATAGTTCAATCTATGAAGTATGCAGCTCATTTGGAGCTCATGACAGACAAATGAAAATGCAAGGGCAAAGAAAATACACCAAATGCTGCCAGAAGCTGAGCCAACCATATTCTCTTATCCTGTGTGTTCGTTTGCTAAGGTTGCCTCGTAACTAAGTACCACAGACTGGGTGGCTCAAACCATAGAAATTTATCCTTCTCACAATTCTGGAGGCTGGAAGTCCAAGATTAAGATGTCAAGAGGGCTGATTTCTTCTGACCCCCCTCTCTTTGGCTTGCAGATAGCTGTCTTCTCCCTGTGTCCTCACATGGTCTTCCTTCTGCGTGGAAGGAAGACATGTCTGTGTCTGTGCCCAAATTTCCTCTTCTTATAAGGACACTACCCTAATGATCTAATTTTCACTTAATTACTTCTTTTCTTTTCTTTTTAGATGGAGTCTAGTTCTGTCGCCAGGCTGGAGTGCAGTAGCGTGATCTCAGCTCACTGCAACCTCCACCTTCTGGGTTCAAGTGATTCTCCTGCCTCAGCCTCCCAAATAGCTGGGATTACAGGCACATGCCACCACACCCAGCTAATTTTTGTATGTTTAGTAGAGATGAGATTTCACCATGTTGGCCAGGATGGTCTCGATCTCCTGACCTTGTGATCTGCTCACCTCAGCCTCCCAAAGTGCTGGGATTACAGGCATGAACCACCGCGCCCGGCCACTCAATTACTTCTTTAAAGGTTCCATCTCCAAATTCCAAGGTACTGGAAGCTAGGGCTTCAGCATTTGAATTTTGGGGAGACACAGTTCAACCCATAACATCCTCCATGCACAGCATCTTCTTTCTGCTAAGTTCCTGGAAAACACCGTTGTTGTTCTCTAGATCATAAACACTGCATCTATTTATGCAGATATCTGATATTTTTCCAGATATTTTCTCCCTTGTATCCTCTGTTTCTATGAATGTAAAAAACATGTTCTTCTAAATTTTATCTGACCTCTCCAGACTGTCTTTTCAGAGACAGACTTCCTGAGAAATGCATGGCTCCCCTACATGCTACAGGTTGTTTTATTGTGATTTCATTTAGTCCTCTAGAAAAAGCCAAGAAACCTGAAACCTATATCAGCAAAAAAAAAAAAAAAGGACTGTCTTTTACATCTTTCAGACATTCTAATCTGTCATGACCCTCTTTCAGCTCCCGCCCCACCTCCAATCCAGCCCATCCAGTAAGACTTTGGGAACTTATCTGAGAACACCCTGGAAGGGTTAGAACACACAACTGTGTAACACCATGTACAGCACATGGCATAAAGAAGGATGAAGATGGCAAGGCTTGGTGGCTCATGCCTGTAATCCCAGCACTTGGGAGTCAGAGGCGGGTGGATCACCTGAGGTCGGGAGTTCGAGACCAGCCTGACCAACATGGAGAAACCCCGTCTCTACTAAAAATACAAAATTAGCCGGGCATGGTGGCCTATGCCTGTAATCCCAGCTACTTGGGAGGCTGAGGCAGGGGAATCACTTGAACCTGGGAGGCGGAGGTCACAGTGAGCCGAGACTGCGCCATTGCACTCCAGCCTGGGTAACAAGAGTGAAACTCTGTCTCAAAAAAAAAAAAAAAGAAGGATGAAGATGACAGAGCAATTCACAGGGCTGAGAAGAGTAGCCCCAGGAAATAGTAAGTTGACGTGAGAGCCCAGAATAGAGAAGACAGCCAGAGCAGCCCCTATGGAGCAAAGGTTGTAGGAAAGCCTTCTAGAAACATCACCTGAGTTGTGAGGATCTTGCTTCTTTTCAGCCATATCTCCACCAACCTCCTTACAAAAAAAACCTACACTCTAACCAATAGTAGTTATCATTCCCCAAACTCACTGTGCTTTCCTCTTTGCCTCAGCTGAAATCCTCACCTCTGTGTGGAATATTTTTTCTGCCCCAACCTCAACCTATTGAAATTCTATCCTTTCATGAAGATCAAGTTCTATTGTTGCATGAAGCCTTTAGTCATCATCACAGTTGGGAAGTCTTCCCCCAGTCAGAGCTCTCAATTTATTTCACTGATGCCTCTTTCCCTGAAAGATTTGCATAGAAATGGAAAAGGCCACCTGCTAAAGGGGAACTACAATGCGTTTTGGTGTGATGACAATGATGAGGAGTATTTGCTGAGCATTTACTACACATCAAGCACTTACTCAATGCATTTCTCATTTATCCTTCATAACCCTCGAAAGTGGCTATTATTATTTGTCCCATTTTACAGAGAAGGAAATAGCAGCTCATGGACACTTGTCACATAACAAGACAGTGGAAGAGTCAGGATTCAAACACAGATTTGCATGACTCCAGAGCCCATGTTCTCAGCCACTACAGACTTGGGTCCTAAGATCAATTATAGCAGTTACTTGCTTTGCAACTTTATATAACTCAATCTCTCTGAATCTCACTTTCGTCATCTGTAAAATGGAATGATAGTACCTTGTTGGGGTTAGCATGAGGATTAAATGAGATTACTTGTCTAAAATACCTTGCAGAGTGTGAGCTGTCTTGATAATTTATGGTGCATATAACTGGTGGTCTCCCTTTCTAGAATGTAAGCTTCTACAGAACAGAAAATGAGTCTTATTCATTGGTATTTCCCTCAGCCCGTAGCAGAGTGATTGGTGCACAATACTTACCAATGGAACACATTATTTATTTTCTTCCCTAATAGGCTTTAAAAACAGAGTCTTTCTGAGATGGATTTCAGGCCATCCTGGGCTAGGTTGAAGCATGGGACACAAAATCTCTTCTAACCTAAGATTCTTTTTTTTTTTTTTTCTTGAGATGGAGTCTCACTCTGTCACCCAGGCTGGAGTGCAGTGGCACGATCTCGGCTCACTACAACCTTTGCCTCCCAGGTTCAAGCAATTCTCTACCTCAGCCTCCCGAGTAGCTGGGATTACAGGCACCTGCCACCATGCCTGGATAATTTTTGTATTTTTTGTAGAGACTGGATTTCACCATCTTGGCCAGGCTGGTCTTGAACTCCCAACCACTCACCTCAGCCTCCCAAAGTGGCCTTTGACATTCTAATCCAGAAACTATTCATGGAGAATTTTCTCTCTTCCAATTACTTCCTAAATCCCAAGAGAATTTCATGCAATAGTGTTAATATTTTGTCTTGCCCAGAGCTAGAGTCAAACAGGGTAACCAACCACCTTGGTTGGCCTGGGTCTGTCTCAGTTTTAGAATGGAAAATTGTCAGCTGGGCGTGGTTGCTCACGCCTGTAATCCCAGCACTTTGGGAGGCTGAGGCAGGCAGATCACCTGAGGTCAGGAGTTCGAGACCAGCCTGGCCAACAAGGTGAAACCCTGTCTCTACTAAAAATAGAAAAAAATATAATAATTAGCTTGGCGTGGTGGCACATGCCTTTAATACCAGCTAGTTGGGAGGCTCAGGCAGGAGAATCACTTGAACCCAGGAAGTGGAGGTTGCAGTGAGCCAAGATCTCGCCTCTGCACTCCAGCTTGGGCTCTGCCTCAAAAAAAAAAAAAAAAAAATTCAGCCCAGGAAACCCCTGAGATGGATTTCAGGCTCTGGCAAACTGGGAGACAGTTGGTCACCCTACAGTTGAACAAAAAGATTCATGATCATATAACAATAATTGATTGAATACTTACTGCATATCAAGTATGATGCATATACTTTATAGGTGGACTTTCAACCCAATTCTGCCTGCAACTCTAGAAGCTGATGATTCTGTGGAAGCAGATGTAACAATTCACAGCACAGACCTTAAGGAAATTCTTAGGAGAGGATTAACCTTCAGAAAGAATTGAAATAGTTTTCCATAGATTCCTCTCACATGTGGCTTTGGAGGGGCACAGGTGTTCATATTTGCTTTCCCCAGAAGTGGCAGAGGGAGGAGCCAAGCTTCCTGTTGACTGTTTTTAATCTCACTTACTCAACTACAGGTTCTCCTTTATACATCTTCATAAATCCTACATCACCCTTCATATAGGCAGTCCTTGATTTGCACAGCAGCACAGGATCATCAAAATGACTGTGCAAGCTGAAACCACGCTAAGCAGTCTTACTCATCAATGAGAAAAGTTACATTTCTTTTACGATATTTAAACTTTTTTTTTCAGACTGGACATGGTAGCTATGCCTTTCCTTTGGGAGGCCAAGACAGGAAGATCATTCGAGCCAGGAGTTTGAGGCCAGCCTAGGCAATATAGCGAGACCCTGTCTTTACAAAATAATTTAAAAATTAGCTGGATGTGGTGGCACGCGCCTGTCGTCCGCTGCTTGGGAGGCTGAGGCAGGAGAATCACTTGAGCCCAGGAGTCTGAGGCTGCAGTGAGCCATGATCGTGCCACTGCTCTCTAACCTGGGTGACAACGCAAAACCCAGTCTCTAAAATAATGAAAATTAAGAGTTTTTTTTCAAAATGTTAAAAACTCTCTTACTGTCAATTATAAATATATAGGGAAATGAAAAAAAGAGTAAAACTAATATTTATATAGTAGATGGTAATTTAAAACATTAGAAACATTGAGAATTGAAGTATTTTATTTCCTTGTAAAAAATGCATCATGAGTGGTGTGAATAATGCTTGCTTCTCATCATACAACTTATGATATAGAGCAAGCATTTTTTCTACATCTTGGCAAATTGTCATGCTCCTTTCTAAGTTTGGATCAGCTTCCAACATTTTCTCCTTTGCATTTTCAATGTTGTAAAATATATCCAAGAATACCTTTGATGTGAAGTTTTTTGCCAGTATTATTTTCTCTAGGGCATCTTCATTCATCTTTTTAATCACAACCACTTTCCTCATTTTTGTCAGTAATTTTACCTTCATTAAGTTTCTTTGGCTTCATGGCTGGAAACTCTCACACTCGGGTGTTTCTTCTATTGACATTCAATTAGAAATCACTTCTAGAGCTGGGTACAGTGGCCCATGCCTGTAATCCCAGCACTTTTGGGAAGCTGAGGCTGGAGGATCAATTGAGGCCAGGAGTTCAAGGCCAGCCTTGGCAACATAGTGAGACACCCCTCCCCAACACCCGCCCCCCCCCCCTCCCCACACACACACAAAGTGAAAGCCTATAGTCCTAGCTGCTCAAGAGACTGAGGTGGAAGAATTGGTAGTTTGAGGCCACAGTGAGGTATGATTGCACCACTGTACTCCAGCCTTGGTTACGGAATGAGACCCTGTCTCTAAAAAATTAAACATTTTTTTACAGAAAAAAATCACTTTTAACATTCTCCCTTTTTGTTTTCTTGCTTCACTTTTATTTTTATTGGCCAATTCCTTCTTTTGATTTTCTATTTATGTAAAATGTCACATGGATTTATCACCAGGAGACAAGGAAGCAACACAACTACAGGCTTTGCAGTCTGCATATGAACTTAACAACAGATGCACAGGGCAGACATTGAAAGAAGTGACGTGATTAGTCATGGTTATGTTGCACATCTATTATTTGTGTAGGGATTTGTGGACTGAAGAGCTAGCAGCAATGTCTGTGATTGGTTGTATTTATCCAATTGCTCACAATTAATATGTCATGATAACTGGAATATAAACTGTGATCCCAATTGTTCCTTAAGGTTTTATCAACATTTAGAAGGAACCTGTTAAATATTTCCAAAATATCAGAGAAGAGATTACAATTAAAATCTACTGTAGTATTTCCCAGCGTTTCTTTAGATTTGCCTTTAGATTTGAGGTCAAGTGCAATAGAAGTCTAGTGCTAATTAACTAAATTGTGCCAAATAAAAATTTGTACATATCAGAACCAGACAAAAGGAGGACTGATGGTAGTATAACTGTTTCACCTCTACCTGGTCTCCTCTGCTAAGTTCCTCCATAAAAAGTATCCATTTCCTGTCCCGTGGATATTTTACCTCTCTTAAAGTTGTGGAATGCAAATAAGGGGAAATCAATATTTAAATTCTGTGTATACGACCAACAGCTGGGTAATGGATTATTTTCCATCTTTGATATGGAAAGATCAGATAGCATTTGCTGAATGCCTACTAGGTGCCAACAACTGTTAGGTGCTTTAAATAAAAATGTCAACAATCAACAGAACATACATATGAGATAGGCAATATTGTGCTCATTTCATACTACAGATGAGAAACAGCCTTAAAAAGGTGAAGTAATTTGACCAAGGTATAGGCAAAACAGTGGAGCCAATATTTGAACACGAGTCTGTCTAAAGGTAAGCCCTGGCTTTCACCCTTCACTCTTTTACCTCCCGTATGTCCTAAAGCATTGCCCCTTTATGTCCTACATGAGCTGAGCACCTGGAATTTCATACCTCAGTGCTACTTTAGCACCTGGTATTGTCACCAACACAGCATCTACAAGATAGTTCTATGGACTTGTCACAGAGTTCTGCAAAACAAATCTCTTTGGGTAAATAAGTTTTAAACATAAAGTTTTAAATTAGAAAAATACATGTTTTGAGCCTCCACAGGGCTCAAAATTGTTCCCTAAGGTTGTATTGACTGCTCAAAGGAACCTGTTACAATATTTCCAAAATATCACAGAAGAGATTACAATAAAAAGCTACAGTAGTACTTACCAGCTTTTCTTGTTGACAGTGGCCATATATGAAAAGCAGGTTCCCCTGATCTGCCTGGGCAGTTTCATCCCTGCAGAGCTGGGATGAATGACAAATTCAAAACCTCTCTTTACACATGGATTTGAACAAGAAATCTCCAGGAAGCAGGTTTGAAGAGATGGGATCCAGACACCTCCTAAGCCTCTTGTTTTCAAATTTGTCTGCATGTTGGAATCACCTGGCCATCTTTTTAAAACTGCTGATGCCTGTATGTGCCCCCTCCTCCCAAGATTCTGATTTCATTGGCTCAGGGTGAAGCCTCAGCATCATAATTTTTTTTTTTAATAGAGTCTTGCCCTGTTGCCCAGGCTGGAGTGCAGTGGTGCAATCTCGGCTCACTGCAACCTCCGCCTCCCAGGTTCAGGCAATTCTCATGCCCCAGCCTCTTGAGTAGCTGGAAATGCAGGTGCACACCACCACACCCAGCTAATATTTTGTATTTTTAGTGGAGATGGGGTTTCACCATGTTGACCAGGCTGATCTCGACCTCCTGAGCTCAGGCAATCCACCTGCCTCAGACTCCCAAAGTGCTGAGATTATAGGCGTAGCCACCACACCTGGCCAGCATCACGATTTTTAAAGGCTTCCCAGGTGAGTCTGATATGTGGCAAAGTCTGAGAACCACCGACCTAGGCAATCTAATTAGAAAAGATTTCCACAGATGTACTAATGATATTAACTATTAGTACTTGGGGTACGTTTTAATTAAGTTATAGCTAGGAATGATAATGGCTAACATGTGAATCACTATGAAAGATATTTTTTAAACAAAGACTATAGACTGAAAAATAAAAAGGTATGCAAATTATGCAAAAGCAAACACAAAACAATGTTATGGCGTGTGTGTATGTGTGTGTGTGTGTGTGTGTGTGTGCACATGTGCACGTGACTGTAATTGCACACTATAAGCACTCTGAGATTGGGCTGGTTGTCAATGAAGACTTCAGCATTACATGTAAGAGAATATATTGATGTGTTACTTTGTAATTATAAATAAAGTAGATTTTATAATTCATTGTTTTGGGTTTGTTTCTAAAAGAGATTATTCCTTTTGGGCCATAGCCTCCAGGTGGAGAAAGGAGACTGCACTAAGAATGGGCCGAGTCATCAGACAGCTGAAGATAATATAGGAAAATGGAAATAAACAAGGAGTAACTTAATTTTATCCCAGACTTTGGCATACGCCCAAAACAAGAAGTCATTCTCTCTCCTAAAAGAAGGGGCACTATTTGTACCTTTAGAGACTGTCTTGTTCTGAACCATTTTTCCCATCTGTTTTGTGGGAGAGATACAAGCTGATTTTTCCCCCAACCATCATGGAGATTTTATTTTAATTCAGGCACAATTGAAGTGACTAAACAAAGTGCAGGAAAACTTCTTGAGGTTGCAAGAGTGAGCAAAAATATGGCAAAGGGACCTTAATATATATACAGGTAAGATCATAAATTATAAGGAAGTTTTCTAAAATGATTGCACAGAATGATGGGTTCTGGGATATTCGTTATTGCCAAGAAAGAGTACCTTGAAGACATTGTAGACTACAGAATTGGAAGTGGCCCAAAGATGCATAAGAAAAATAATAATAATAACAAAAGTCACTTATTGAGTGGTTATAATATTCCAGCTTACCATTTTAAGCACCTTGCTTTAATTATTTTATTTTATCCTTATAAGGCAATATACTACGATCAGCCTGATTTTACAAATGAATATGAGATTAAGTAATTTATCCAAGGTCACATGTTTCATAAGAGACAGTGCGGTACCCTATCAAGGCACTTAACCTCTGGGCTAACCACTGCTCTTAGCAGTAAGGGTGATGTTTCCCCAAGTAGGCACTAGAAACAACAGGCATGATACCAGCAACAATGGCAAAAAGATTCCATGGTCAGATTTACAGGGTAAAACTCTTACTAAGGACATGTCCGTAATATGCTAATGTAAATTAAGAAAATAAAAGAGACGGCGATCACATGATTTGACTTTAGAGTTTTATTTTTACAGATGAAAGTGTGAAGTATGCTGTGGAAAATGCTGTTTCAGGTTGGTTTCCTTATGGAGACGATAAAATGAATTTTCTGGGAGGGGTAATGATTGAGAGGATCTGGTGGTGATGGACCTGCATGACCCTAAAGAGACTCAGCTGGAGGGAGGTCTGAGGCTGAATTTGGGGAGCATGAGTGGCTGACAAAGAAAGACAGCACAGAAATGGGGAACAGAGAGGAGGCCAAACTGGAAAAATCAAAGCAGAACTGTGACCAACACAAAAAAGTGGCTCAGCAGTCAGCAGATGGGATGTAAGTAGATACAAGGAGGGAATTAAGCACCAAGGCAGAACTGAGTTTCTTGAACAATGACAAAAGGTGGGGCAGGGGCATCAGGAACAGGTTCAAAGTTTACACATAAAAATTGGGCTCAGAGTCAGGACTAATAAGAGGCAAGCTTGGCATCTCAGAGTTCCAGAAAGAAAGGAAGTACTAAAAGCAAAAAACAAAAAAACCCTACATTGACAGTGATATGTCAAAAGGCCACAGGAACCAACTGAAAGAGCTCCCAATGGCCAAAGCTGGAACAATTTGAGCAACAAAACAAAGTAGTACTGAATTATAACCCAAAGTATAAAATAAATATCCATATATCCACACTGATATTAATAAGTGATTAGATAAATTAATAAATGGGGAGGAGAGACAAATCTCCCATGTAGAAGAATTCTGAAGAATTTATGTAGATACTCCACGCTCAAGGTAGGAGAACATAAATCCTCACTCCTTTAGTGTAAGTTGCACATAGTAAATTCCCTGCAAAGAGTACAGTAGGGAAAGGGTCAGGGGAGAGTCCATTTACAATCAAGGAACCTGACAAACATTACTTCAGCAGGGTGATTGATATGGTTTTGCTGTTTCCTTACCCAAATGTCATCTTGAATTCCTATGTGTTGTGGGAGGGACCTACCTGGTGGGAAGTAATTGAATCATGGGAGCAGGTCTTTCCCATGCCATCCTCGTGATAGTGAATAAGTTTCATGAGATCTGATAGTTTTAAAAAGGGGAGTTTCCCTGCACACGCTCTCTTCTCTTGTCTGCCAACCTGTGAGACGTGACTTTCACCTACCGCCATGATTGTGAGGCCTCCCCAGCCACATGGAACTGTGAGTTCATTAAAGCTCTTTCTTTTATAAATTGCCCAGTCTTGGGTATGTCTTTATTAGCAGCATGAAAACGGACTAATACGGTGATCAAAGCCAATATCAACAGTGATGAATTATGTTGAGAACACAGACCCTCAATACACAGTAACAGAAATCGTACTTTATCACTGTGATCTTCCTTCCAAAAACCCATAACCCCAGTCTAATCACGAGAAAACCATCAGATAAATTCCAGTAGGGGGGTATCCTACAAAATGCTTGATCAGTACTCCTCAAAACTGTCAAAGTCACCAAAAAGCCTGAGAAACAGTCACAGCCAACCAGGAGCCTAAGGAGACATGGCAAATAAGTGCCACATGGAACCCTGGATGAGATCCAGAGGGAGAAAAAGGACATTAAGTGGAAACTAAGGAAATGTGAGCAAACTACGGACTTTGGTTCGCAATAATGTATCCATACTGGTTTATTTGTCATAACAAACCCACCATAAGGAAGGTGATATTAGCAATGGGGTAAACTGGGTGACAGAGTGTACTCTACAGGGGAACTCTATACTATCTTCTCAATTTTCCTGTGAATCTAGCACTGTTCTAAAAAGTAAAGTTTATTAAAAAAACAAAAAAAAAGTTTGAGCTCTCACTTTCCTCTCCCCCCATCTTATGTTTAGGGCCTGTTATGGGTTGAATTATTTACCCCCAAAATGCATATGTCCAAGTCCTAACACCTAGGACCTCAGTATGACTTTATTTGGAGGTGAGGTCTTTACAGAGGTAATCAAGTGAAAGTGGGGTCATAAGAGTGAGCCCTAATCCATTATGACTAGTGTCCTTATAAAAAAGAGCTATGCACGGAGGGAAGACACAGAGAGAAGATGGGCATCTACAAGGCCAAAGAGAGAGGCCTAGAACAAATCTTTCCTTCACAACCTGCAGAAGAACTCTGACAATATTTTGATCTGGTCTTCCAGACACCAGAACTGGGAGATGATAAATTTCTGTTGTTTAAGCCACCTGGTTCATGGCATTTTGTTATGGCAGTCTTTGCACACTAATAAAGGGGCCAAAGAGGAGGAGTTCAACTCGATTGCCCCAGAGCAGAAGGATATAGGAGCTGGTGCTTTGAGTTGGAAGGGGCAAAGACCTAAACCCTGTAAGTTGATTTCTCAGTGTTACGAAGCGGGGTGGAGGCTTGGAGTTTCTTTGAAATCCTTGCCCCGCTTACACAGGGCTTCCCAGACATTGGGGTGTTATCATGGTTAGATTCTGCAAGCCACAGCCTCAAACCCTGGAAGAATGTCTGTGACAAAGCTTGCAGATAGTAAATCAGGCCACCAGGAAAGGAGATCCCCTGGATTTTGGTGTCCCAAAGGCACCAAGAAGGATAATGACCACAAGTGATGGAGAAGGGGCCAGCCGGACACGGTGGCTCACGCCTGTAATCCCAGCACTTTGGGAGGCTGAGGTGGGCAGATCACGAGGTCAGGAGATCGAGACCATCCTGGCTAACACGGTGAAACCACATCTCTACTAAAAATACAAAAAATTAGCTGGGCGTGGTGGCGGGAACCTGTAGTACCAGCTACTTGGGAGGCTGAGGCAGGAGAATGGCATGAATCTGGGAGGCGGAGCTTGCAGTGAGCTGAGATTGCGCCACTGCACTCCAGCCTGGGCAACAGAGAGATATTCTGTCTCAAAAAAAAAAAAAAAAAGGGCCTCCTCTCTCATTTTTTAAGCACCACATAAGCCCCAAGGATCGTGTTATTATAACCTTATGAAAGAGAATGGTTTCCCTAAAATTTAATTTTGATAAGATTTTTCAACCCATAAAAGCAAAGGCTCAGACCCACAGTTAATTGAGAAATGTAACTTTTTTTTTTTTCTTTTTATAGAGACGGGGACTTGTTATGTTGCCCAAGCTGGTCTTGAACTCCTGGCCTCTAGCAATCTTCCCACCTTGGCCTTTCAAAATGTTGGGATTATAGGAGTGAGCCAACACATCTGGCCAGAAGTGACATTTTTGATCCAATGGTTGGGGTTCAAATTCAAGCTTGTTAAACAAATTAAGAAAATCAAAATCACCTATAACCCATCGTCTTATACCCATAACTTTCCAGAACACAGGTTGGCTCCTACAGATAATTTTACAATAGGCAGAATGCTAGCAACATTTTATGAGCTGTGGTATGCTTTCTCTAGACTGTCTGTGATAGGTTGCCTTCATGGAGAGTCCAAAATCAAGACTGGAACGAGGGGGCTGTTGCTTAATGCTTGAGCCAGATGTTGGATCTCCCCAGCAAGAGCATAGGTCATTTCTGGGACTTTCCCTTTTATCCTCACCAGAGTTCAACATCCACTCTGACAGGGAAAATGCAGAGGACCTACCATGAGCACATGAAATTCTGAAGCGTAACCCATCAGACTTGTCCTCAGCCTGGCCCTCAAGACAACTAGGTCATCACTGATTCCAGATTCTCCTTATTCCAGACTCCACCCCCTGCAGTGTTCTACGTCTTCTGAAAGGGCCGGTGCAGGGCACCCATGACTTGTCATTTTTCCTAGGTCAGCACATCCTTGTTCTTACCACTGGAAGTCAAGGCTGAAAAATCTGATTTGGTTACACCTGGCTTACTGGCACTATTTACTGGTGTGCACAGCAGATTTCATTTATGATAAGTCTGTTGAAAATGTCACTTTGGGGCTTTGAGGGGTGGTGGGGGTCAGGGTGGATGCTGCATTTTGTTTTGGAAAAGAGGGCAGGACTTTTGCCTATGCTTTTCAAATAGGAGGAAAAATTAAGTTCACGGTTTGATTCCTAAAGAATCAAAAAGTGGAGCTAGATAAAAATCATACCAATAGGCATTTGGGAGATCCCAAGCCTTTTTCTTTTCCAGGAGAAACTTGAGTTTGAGTTTTCAAAATGAACGAAATATTTCCAAGGAAGTAAAAGTGGGCCTCCTTTCCCGGCCATCCCTCTTCCCCCATACCCTCTTCCTCTTTTCTCCTCCCTTCCTTCCCCTTTTCTTTTTTCATCTGCCCTTCAGTCACCATCTGTACTACTGTAGGAAATGGGAAAAAGACCTACGCTAAATCAGCATCCTACTCTACCTCTTACAAAGTCAGGAAAATATCTTTTTAAAAAAATGTTTGAAATTAATGCGCACCTATCCAGATCTCTGTTTGAACAAGGGCTGTCATTTCTGATAAAGGCACGGTTTTCCGAGATCGTGGAGAGCCCAAGTGTGGAGCTTTAAGAACCCTGACAACCACCAGTCTTGTTTCGGGTCATGAGTGCACCATTGGTTACCCTGATGTTGAGTCAGCATTCTCCAGACCACATAAAGGTCAGGTCTATCTTCACAAAGTGAAAGTGCTGAATTATATCGAAACCATAGAAAAAAAAATAAGCCAACCCTGCCTCGAGTCTCTAAGTCTCTGCTCCGACAGTTTTGTTTTTATCTGGAATTACAGTAAACTCATTTCGGCATGGTTGCGGCATGTGGTATTCTGTGTAACTGACTCTTCTACCTAATTGCAAGTTGCCACATACTCTCTACAGCCCTTCTTCCTTTCCCTGCGCCAGCTCCTCTGTCAGTTTCACCCGCTTGGCCGGGTCCAGACTTGTCTCCTTTTCTAGGTGGGGCAATAGATCAGTGGCCTGGGATACACCATGGTAGGCGGGACTTCAGAATTCAGGCACAGGCCAGGCGCAGTGGCTTACACCTGTAATTCCAGCACTTTGGGAGGACAAGGCTGGCAGATCACTTGAGGTCAGGAGTTTGAGACCAGCCTGGCCAACATGGTGATACCTCATCTTACTAAAAATTCAAAAATTAGCTGGGCGTGGTGGCGGGTGCCTGTAATCCCAGCTACTCAAAAGGCTAAGGCAGGAGAATCGCTTGACTCCAGGAGGCAGTGGTTGCAGTAAGCCAAGATCGTGCCACTGCACTCCAGCCTGGGTGACAGGTCGACTCTGTCTCAAAAAAAAAGAGAAGAGTTTAGGCACAAAGTCAACCAGAGTTGGACTGTGTGCATCCTGGGAGTCCTGGAGCCCCTTGGGGAACTCCTGCCCACCCTGTGTTGGGGGCAGAGAGTCAGGAAGGTTTGTGCTCAGATTCTGCCTCTGCTATGGCCTCTGATTACTCTATGACCGCTGGCAAATTGTGACCTTACCTGTAAAGTGGGGACACTAATACCCCCTCACAGGACTGTTGAAAGAACTGGAGATGATGCATGTAAAATCATTTGGCACAGAGTAGGTGATCAGTGAATGTTGGTTCTTTTCTTGTGTCCTCATCCCCCACATCACAGCCTGCTCAATAATCCGGAGCCATGTCCCAATCTCTCTTCCTCCTTCTAGGATGGTCTCTCCCTGCCTTGGTGCCTATCTCCTCTGCAGGAGGGTGAGCTTCTCCTCCCACTGGGCTGTACAGCTCACCTGGCTGCACTGGCTGCTGAGCTTGGGGCCACAGATTAGTATCCTGGCTGGTTCCCAATGGCTGAATTACACTCACTAATGCCAATCGGTGCCGATGCTGGTCTTAACTTTGCCTGAGTATGCACTGTCCTTTGACTACTATGCCTCAGGCCACCAGGCCTCCTTCCCCAGCCTGGCCTCTGCAGCCCGAGCAGAGCCTCAGGTCACTCCCCATGCTCAGCGGAGCCCCGCATCTCATCTCCCTCCCTCCCTACCCACCCACCTCCCTGCTGCAGTTCCTGCCTTTGTGCCAAGACCTGCTCCCATTATGTCACGTGCCCTCCATGGATGGCTAATTTGCAAAGAATCAAAACTCAAAAAACGCATTTATAACTTAACCATATTGAGTCTAACTGTCTCTTTGATTATTTCAAAGGCAACTCAGGACCTTAAAAAGCCTCAGAATTGGCTTCCTAAGCACCAAGCCTTCTGGAAAATGGAAAATACAGGAGTAGGTTTAGGAGAATAATCTGAATGGTACTGGTCCCAAGACACCCCTGAAAATTGGGTGACTTTAAGCAAATTGCTTAATGTCTCTAAGCCTCAGTTTTCTTATCTGAAAGGAAGACAATTATACTTGACTCATGAGGTCTAAGGATCATGTAAATAAAAGGACTTGGTTAATTTTAAAATTCCTGATCTCAGCTTGATGTTTCTATTCTCATAAAAGCAGGGATTTGGGCTTCTTTAGCTGTTTAGACCTTGAAGGGGGAAAAAGGGTTACCTAATTATAATTTCACTATAATATTCCATTCATGGTCCGGCTCTCTGAATAGACTATTAGCTTCTTGAGGCCAGGTATTGTGCTGGCTACTCTATAACCAGTTAGCACCAGCTGAATGTCCAGCTCAAAGCAGGCACTCAATGAACATTCACTCGATACATGACTTCACCATGTACGTCACTGTCCTGGCCAAGCCTGGTGATCATGTCTCTATCATATTCTATCTGCAGGAAGAATCCTGTCAGCCTGGCAGAAGGTACATCAAGTGAGGAGAATTACTCCCCTCCCCTACTTCCTACTGCCAATCCCACCAAGACACGGTGAGGACATGCCAGCAAATGCACAGGAGGTCAATAAAATCCAAGGAGCTCCCTGATCTGATGCCTTCTGGTGCTACTGCCCACAGGGCACTGTGAACTGGGCCAGCCGGGCTTAGGCAATGCAGAATGGCCAGCTGAGGGCAGAGACAGCCTTTCTCCCACCAGTCAGGCAGCTTCTATCACTTGACCTTCCCTATTCCTCCAGGAGGCTTTCTAAAAGACAACTGGTGAAAATGAGGCCTTCATTCACTTCTTCCTTGCTTCATTCATTCTACAAACATGAATTGGACACCTATTATATCCCAGTGACTGTGTTAGATGTTGAAGAGGCAGAGTCCAGGCCCACAAAGAACCCTGGGACTCCTGAGGGAAACAAACAAGGAAATAGACAATGACAATACAGTGTAATGAGAGCCAGGACAGAAGCAAGCACGTGATGTGGGAGCACACAAGTGTCTCCGTGCATGAGCTTGCAGAACGTGGGGTGGAGGGTGCCACTCCAGAGAGCTTTGGGTAGGGTGGAATTTAACCTCTTGAAGGATGAGAGGGATTAGGTAGGGAAATCGAGGAAGTGTGGAAAGTGAAGGGAGAGTGCTCAGTAGGACACAGAGACAAAGATAACAGCAGGTACAAGAAAGAATGGGTTCAGGAGGCTGGGCACAGTGGCTCACACCTGTAATCCCAGCACTTTGGGAGGCCGAGGTGGGCAGATCACGAGGTCAGGAGATTGAGACCATCCTGGCTAACACGGTGAAACCGCAACTCTTCTAAAAAAAATACAAAAAAATTAGCCAGGCATGGTGGCGGGCACCTGTAGTCCCAGCTACTTGGGAGCCTGAGGCAGGAGAATGGCATGAGCCCGGGAGGCGGAGCTTGCAGTGAGCCGAGATCATGCCACTGCACTGCAGTGTGGGTGACAGAACGAGACTGTGTCTCAAAAATAATAATAATAATAATAATGGCTTCAGGAAGTGGCAAATGGGGACTTGGTGAGGATAAATCCAGAGGATGAGATCAGGATGTGGGTTCCACATGCCCAGGAACAAGGAAAGACCTGCCCTTTGGTGGAGACTTGGGTACTCGAAAGACAGGTGGGAGGTGATATATAAAGCCTTTATCTACCCTGTTTTATGGATGAGAAAGCTGAGAGCTGAAGAGTGGAATTACACAGCAAGTAATCAGCATAGATAGATCATCATAGTTGGAGGAGCTGGTCCTCTTGACCATACGAATGAGAAATAAATCAGCTTCTCAAATGGTATAGAGGCTCCGGGCCCACTTGTGTTGGAATTTACCTTCCCACCCTCCCCTGTGCAATGAGCTGCCTTCTTCACAATCCATCAAACAAGGTAAAAACAGCCATTGCTTCCTGCTAGAGATGGTAGTGGTGGCTCAGAGAAACCCTTAAAAAATTATTAGATGACTGCTGCTGTGATCTGAATGTTTGTGTCTCTCCAAAATTCACATGTTGAAATCCTAACCCCACCCACAGCACCCCCCACCCCACAGTGATGGTATTAGAAGGTGAGGTCTTTGGAGGGTGATTAAGTCATGAGGATGGAACTGTCATGAATAGAGCTAATGCCCTTAGAAAAGAGGCCTGAGGAAGTTCCATATCCCCTTCTACCACATGAGGACACAGTGAGAAGGCACCATCTGTGAGGAGATGGGCCCTCACCAATCACCAAATCTGCTAGTGCCTTGGTCTTGGAATTCCCAGCCTCCAGAACTGTGAGAAGCAAATTTCTACCATTTTAAAGTCTATAGTACTTTGTTACAGCAGCTTGAACTAACTAAGACACTCCTTGGCTGCCTTCACAATGCTTACCAGGAGGTTCTCTGCAAGCCTTAGAAGTTCAAAGCCCAGAAATGGCCTCTCTTGAATGACATCCTTGGGTTTATGAATGGAATAGCCATACCTTGCATCTTTCTCCTTTGAGATTCATTCTTTTCTAATATTGCATTTACTACCCTAACAGATATTTCTGCTGATATTCATTCAATCCTACAGAGATAGACATCTAGGTAACATTATTTGCAAAATTTTTCCTGCTTCTTTTTCTTTCTTAAGAAGTTGTACCTTTCTTTCCAGTTATAATGAATAAGACAAAGCAAGTCATTCTGGACTTCTTTTTTCTCTTTTTTAAATTCATAATGGTTGTAGTTGAATAAAATATAATTTTTAATGGATATACATCTCACAGAACAGACAATACATATCTTTCAGGTAAAGCTTCTCTTTTCTCATATGAACAAATAGTATGTGAAAAATAGCAAAATAGATCATAAAGGCATCTGCATAATACATTGCAACTTTTCCTAAATTATTCTATCTTGTTCAAAATGAGACCTTCAGAAGCTTTAATTTCCTTGGCTCAATATATTGTAAGGATTAATACATATCCATTGATTTATTTATTCATCCATGTAGTATCAGTTTCATAATATGTGAGGCTCAGTGCAAAATGAAAATATGGGGCCTCTTGTTCAAAAATTAAGACTTTTCTAGATAGCAGCCAGGCACAGTGGCTCACGCCAGTAATCTGAGCACTTTGGGAGGCCAAGGTGGGCAGATCACTTGAGGTCAGGAGTTTAAGACCAGCCTGGCCAACATAGTGAAACCCCGTCTCTACTAAAAATACAAAAAATTAGCCAGGCCTGGTGGTGGGCACCTGTAATCCCAGCTACTCGAGAGACTGAGGCAAGAGAATCACTTGAACCCAGGAGGCAGATGTTGCAGTGAGCCGAGATCGTGCCACTGCACTCCAGACTGGGCGACAGAGCTAGACCCTGTCTCAAAAAAAAAAAAAAAAGAAAAAAGAACTTTCTAGATGACAGCAGCATTAAGCCAAGCATTAAAGCCACCTGTCTAAGCATGAGTCCCTGTGTAACTCCACAGGTCCCCCACCCAGGAAGCTGGACCTGAATCCACCAAATTATAGGCCGGCCCTGGAAATACAAGGCTGAGCCAGTCAGATGTGGTCTGTGCCCTCCCCTGCAGCTTGGAGAAGAAAGGTCACCATGAGGTTCAATGAGGACTCAGATAAGGGAAGTGCTGGGTCATCTAGGAGCTACCTCATCGTAGCGGCCAGCAAAGACCTTCCTGAGGAAATGACATGCACGCTGAGGCCTGAAGCTTGACGAGGCTTCAGCAGGCCAAGAGTAGGAGGGAAATTATTTTCGGGCAAAGGAAGAGCATGTGAAAGAGATTGGAGAAAAGGCTGAAGAGTGTGGCATGTCTGAGGAACCACAAGGAGTGTGGCATGGCTGCAGCACAGAGAACATAATGGGGCCTGGCTGAGGGCAAGATGGAGAGGTGGATGAGACCCAGCCCTGAAGGGAGGTTACATGGTATCCTGAAGGCAGTGGGAAGCTCTTAATGAGTTTCTTGGGCCTCTCTCAGCTGCACAATGGGCCAAGGAAGAGAAGAAATCAATGGTGGTGTCAGTGGAAGAAAACCAAGCTCCCCTGCCTGGTTCCTGATGAAAAAAGAAAAACAGCAAAAACAAAAACAGGAAGTTAGCCTGCAGAGTTGCATTGGCAGGAAGTCCTGGTTTGACAAGTCATTCAGCCTGTGCTCTGGGCCATGGACCTACCACCTTGAAGCTGGTGCTACTCCACACCTGATCAGCAGATCAGAAGAGCAGGACAGGCAGATCCTTCCTCTTCTACTGCGAGAGCTCAGTCAGTGGGAAATGTGCTCCGGGCTTCCTGGTTTGTCGCTTAGCAACACCACGTACTTGGTGCATAGGTGACCAGCACTCTCCATGAAGCCTTCCTGAGTGACTCTGCGCCCACTGTGCCTGCTGGCAGTCATGCGTTTACCGGTTTGCCTCACCTACCAGACTATGTGTTGCTTGCGAGCAGGAGATAGGTCTTACTCACTTTTGAATTCTAGTTTCTCACAAAGTAAACCATAAATGTATTGGTAAATTGAATTAACTTATACTAAATCTAGTTATATCTGAGGTATAGTATACATTCAGTCATTTTGGGGAGACAACTTATATTAAAGATATAAAATTTTTATAAGAGAAAAGTCTTTTGAGTTCTGTGCCACTGGCTTTAAGATATGCTTTTGACATCCAATATTTTTCTAATTTGGGACTTTTCAGAAATGATCAAGGCAATGTCCATTTGATACAGTATCCCTAGCAGACAAGGATTATGAGTTTTTAGCATTGAGTTTCCATATGGCATGGTGTATAGTAAGTGGTTCATTATTTAATGAATGTATAGATCACATACATCCATGTACACCAATTCACACATACACTTTGCATTACTAAAGGGTTTTACAGGTACATATTCAGGTAGTTTTTTAAAATGTATAAGAAAAGTATAAATAGGAAAGTGTACCATAGTATATATTGTACATATCTAAGATGTGAAGATTATGTTATTATGCATCAAAAATCATAAAGGTGGATGATTATTTTGATTATTCAGCAGAAGCATTTCTCCATGCAATGTTTAATAGAAAAATATATAAGGAAGGCAAAGGCTTAAAATGCTATCTATCTTCAAACTTTTAAAAGAAATAGGCCTGGTCCAGTGGCTCACACCGGTAATCTCAGCACTTTGAGAGGCCAAGGCAGGAGGCTCACTTGAGGCCAGGAGTTTGAGTCCAGCCTGGGCAACATAGAGAGGCCCTTCTCTACAAAAAATTTTAAAAAGCAGCTGGGCATGGTGGTGCATGCCTGCAGTCCCAGCTACTTGGGAGGCTGAGGCAGGAGGATCACTTGAACCCAGGGGTTAGAGGCTGCAGTGAGTATGATTGTGCCACTACACTCCAGCTGTAGCCTGGTTGGCAGAGAGAGACCCTGTCTCTAAAAAAAGAAGGAAAGAAAGAAATGTAAAATGATTTAGATAAAATGCTGTAACTGTAAAATCAATTCCGAGAGGAAATGTTCAAGAATAAGTGATTTTCAAGAAGTATAATTTTATGATCTGACATCTGAGAAATAGTTGAACAAATGGAGGAATTGTCTTACTCCAGAGTATTAGAAACAAGCCAATGGGAGGGTGTTCAGTGAGCCATTTGTAACTAGAGAGCCTTCTGGAGAAAGAGGGGGTGGAGTTTCTGACGAGCCAGACAGAGCTGGGATTTTCTCAGCTGTGTTTGCAGTTTCACTTAGATACCGTTCAAAGCCATTTCTAACATTTAATAAAAACAGATGCACTTTTTCTTACAGCCCCCGAGAGTCTGGAATACAAATTTCCCATCTTGTCACTGACCAGCTTCTCTGTCCTTGGAATCCCTCTACCTCTGTTCCTTTGTCCCTGGGATTCATGGTTGTGACCAGACTGCAGACCCTCGCTACCTGATAACCCGCCCCTGTCTCGCCAACTCCTGTGAACAACCTACTCCACTTGAAAACAAACACATCCATCTCTTTTTTTTTTTTTAATTTATAACTGAAAGAGGTTTAACTGCCTCACAGTTCTGTAGACTATACAGGAAGCATAGCAGCTTATGGCTTCTGTTTCTGGGAAAGCATCAGGAAGCTTCCAATCATGGCAGAAGGAAAACAGGGAGTGAGGCATCTCCACACGGTGGGAAAAGGAGCATGAGAGAGTGTGAGAGGTGCTACACACTTTTTTTTGTTATTGTTTTACTTTAAGTTCTGGGATACATGTGCAGAATGTGCAGGTTTGTTACATAGGTATACATGTGCCATGGTGGTTTGCTGCACCCATCAACCCATCATCTAGGTTTTAAGTCCCTCATGTATTATATATTTGTCCTAATACTCTCCCTCCCCTTGCTCCCCACCCCCCGACAGGACCCAGTGTGTGATGTTCCCCTCCCTGTGAGTAAGAACACACAGAAACATACCCATTTCTTTACATTGAAAGAGACCTTAGAGATCATCTGACAAAAGGGGCCCGGAGAGTTAGTGTGACTTTCACGAGATCACAGAGCTATTTTAGTCACAAAGCCAGCACAAGAACCTTACTCCATCCCCTGATGCTTCCTCTACCACTTCTCAATGTCCAATCCAGCAGCCTCAGTTACAATTGGCTTCCTGAAGAAAGTTTTCAAAAACGTTATGTATTAGTCATTGAACCCTAGACTATGCTAAAAGGTAACTTGTAAATCCACCTGATGCATTGATCTCCCTGGTGGAAATAATTTGAATGCTTCCTGGCCTTGACTAATCTTTATGTATGCATGTATGTAATTTGTATGTTGGTACATGTGCTGCCTTTCATGCTACTTTTTGCTTCATGTGAACAGCAGCCACATGTAAACACTTTCCCAGCTTTCTAGAGCAGGGCCATCCAATAGAACTTTCTGCGATAATGAAAATGCTCGTTACCTATGACAGTAGTCACATGCTGCTTTTGAGCACTTGAAATAAGGCTAGCGTAACTGAGGAACTGAATCTTTTATTTTATTTCATTGTAATTCATTCAAACACAAATTTCAATGCCACTTGGCCAACATGGTTCTAGAGAGTCATTGTGTTTCTTACAATGGATACGTAAAATTTCAATTGTATTGATATTTTGGTTTATTTATTGTTCCTCTGTCCTCATTCAAAATGCTTTTTGCTTTTGCTGTTATAGCAAATACAATATTATGTACAGATATATATATATACACTCCCATAAAAATATTGCTTGTATGGTTTTCTTCTTTTGATTTATTTGCTTAACTTCCTGCAAATGAAACTCCAACTGCGTAGTGTTTTGACTGAAATATTCCTTAAAATCCTCAAAGAGCCTCCATCTGTCTCTCTTCCCCTCTTATTCTCCCATTATATACCCTCTGGAGCAGGAACTCTGTCGAGAATCCGGCCCTTCTGTTGCTAAGTCCTCTGCTGGGGCCGCTCTCAGCCCTTTTTCTGTGCTTCCTCATCCTCCCTGAGTCATGTTTTAGGGCTCCTTTCCCCAGGCCAACTTTATCCTTTTGTATTGTCCTTTGGAAGCAAAGACACAGGTCATTTTGATTTAAGGGATTTGCTACTAATCCAGACAAAATAGAAAGCATAGGGATGTTCTAAAAGTTCAGAATCTGGACATAATCCATAGCTCTGTTCCCAATTCCTCACTCCTGGCCAAAGATGTAGAGGGACTGCAAACACAGTGTTTGAAGCCAGAGAGATCTGGTGTTACTTGTTCCCCTGAGCAACATCAGCTCACTCTGGTGCTTTCCTTATTTCCCTACACCTCAGCCTCACACATCACAGTCATCTCCATGGAGAGGATGCCCAAGAAATGCTGCTGAGGCAATATAAACTCAACCCCGTCCATCGGAAAAGATAAACAGGCCACTCTCCAGATCACTTGGATGGTGAATGCAGTTTTGAGCAAATCCACTCAAGTTTTCAGGTTAGACAATGTGATGGTTACTACTGTCAACTTGATTGGATTGAAGGATGCAAAGTATTGTTCCGGCGTGTGTCCATGAGGGCGTTGCCAAAGGAGATTAAGATTTGAAGTCAGTGGACTGGGAGAGGCAGACCCACCGCAGTCTGGGTGGGCACCATCCAAGTAGCTGCCAGTAGCTAGAATAAAGCAGGCAGAAGAAGGTGGAATGAACAGACTCTCTGAGTCTTCCAGCCTCCATCTTTCTCCCGTGCTGGATGCTTCCTGCCCTTGAACATCAGACTCCAACTTCTTCAGCTTTTGGACTCTTGGACTTCAACCAGTGATTTGCCAGGGCTATCAGGCCTTCGGCCACAGACTGAAGGCTGCACTGTTGGCTTCCCTACTTCTGAGATTTTGGGACTCAGACTGGCTTCCTTGCTCCTCAGCTTGCAGATGGCCTATTGTGGGACCTCACCTTGTGATTGTGTGAGTCAGTACTCCTTAATAAACCTCCCCTTCATAAACATACATCTGTTCTATTAGTTTTGTCCCTCTAGGCAACCCTGACTAATACAGACAAGGTCAAAAATTAAGCCAGCACTGAAGGGGCATAACATGGAACTCTAGAATCACACAGCAGTAGGAAGAAACACTTCAGGTTATGGTTCCCCAGAAAAAAAGAGATGGGGAAAAATCAGGAAATTTATCACTAGATCACATGAGATAATTCAGTTAGAGAGATACTTTTAAAACTGTGAGTAACCACAGGTAAGACAAAGAGAATATTAGGCAGGCAACAAGAACTCATGACAGTTGTCCTTATAAACGAAAACGGCTTGCTGTAGTTATCAATTCATAGATATGCCAGTCAGAACAAAGGTCAGGATTATTTCAGGATTTCAGGATTCCCATGCTTGTCCCCACAGGCAACTAGGGAAGCCGGTATGAGTTAGCCTATAGAAGAGAACAGAGCTTACAGAGTAAGAACCCTGATCAAGCCAAACCTGATGTCCATCTATGTCTGGAATTTTCATTTGTATTATGTCCTTTTTCTCGTGGCTGTGGCTTAAAGCCCTGTGGCATGTCTACTGTGAGGCTCCTGGATGGTGAGCTATTCCAGAGAAATCTAGTCTTACAGAGATGAACATTTAACAGAAACTCCCTCTCTCATTATCTGTAAAAACTGAGCATTCATTGTTAGGTATAATAACAATACAGTGGGAACAGGAAGGGAGGTACTGGGAACTAAGTTGAGTCTGCCACTTAATCATTTGATCATTTGAATTTTGCTGGGTGTCAGCTTCCTTATTTACAAAATAAGGATGTTAGAACAGATACATGGTTTTAAAATTTAATTTTGACTTAACAACAAATTTTGAATTTAATTTGACAACATAAACCTTCCCCATAGTTTTCTCCTGAATTAATTGTTACAAGTGTGTATTAGTCTGTTCTCATGCTGCTAATAAAGACATACTCAAGACTGGGTAATTTATAAAGGAAAGAGGTTTAATGGACTCCCAGTTCCATATGACTGGGGAAGCCTCACAATCATGGTGGAAGGCAAAGGAGAAGCAAAGGCACATCTTACATGGCTGCAGGCAAGAGAGCTTGTGAGATCCATCAGATCTCATGAGGCTTATTCACTACCATGAGAACAGTATGGGGGAACCACCCCCATGATTCAGTTATCTCCACCTGGCCCCACCCTTGACACCTGGGGATTATTACAATTCAAGGTGAGATTTAGGTGGGGACACAGCCAAACCACGTCAAAGAGTAAAAAGCTCAGTAGAGAGTGCAGATAAAAGTGGAGGTGTTCTTGTTGAACAAGGGTGGGGCTGGAGCCCAGCCACTCAGCTTCCCTGCAGCCGCCTAGGGCAGCCTAGAAACACCTCTAGGGAGGTCCAAGGCACTGAGTAACACAGTCTGAGAACCTCTGAACTAGAAGCTCCCTGAGTTCCTAGCTTGGGTGGTTAGGAATAGTTAGTGCTGGATATACAGGTTTGTCCTTCAAATTGTTCTCAGTCTTCTAGCCCATTGATCCGCCACTTCCATTTGACCTTTAAGCTATATTAATACATGTTTGAGAAAAAGAAAATTAAATAATTTTAACCACAAAAACATTAATTTGCCTTAGACATCAGAATATGTTGAGCAAAATATTTGTCTCCAAAAGAATATTTCAAAAATTAAGTATAGCACCTGATAATGAAAATGTAATATTCCTAGGTTCTGATACACCACAAGGATCACACCCTTTGGGGATCTTTGGGACACTGGTCCAGGTCCCGTCTGGGCTCTCCATGATATCATCAGGGACAATGTCATTAGGGATCCAAGTGCTTTCCAGCTCTGCTTCATGTTGTTGGCAGGAGGCCCCTCCTTCTCATCCTTGTATCAGCTGCCTCCTCATCACAAGATGACTATGTCCCTCTGGGCCCCATCCTCCCCTTCCCACCCACCCCGCCTCAGACTTGAAGAGGAAAGAAGAGCGCAGGGCCAAAAAAACTTTGTCCTTTAGAAAGGATCTACCTTTTAGGCTGAGAATGGCACTCTCCCCAGAAACATCCACATACATCTCAGTATCCTAGACCAAAAATGCCCACAGCCCCCTCTCAGGGAAAGGCAGTCAGGGAGAACGGTGGTACCAAGATTCTGAGAATCTGACTGGACTGCAGGGACAGTCACGAGATGACATATGGAAGGCAAAAGAGTGGACTTCAGCCTCAAGGAAGGCTTTGCCTCTACCAGAGGAGCAGGAGGTTGGTGAAGGGAAAAGCTGGAAAGACCAAAAGTTGAGTTTCTCTGCAGATCAAGGGGAGCTTACTCTGATGTTTCTGGTCTGATCTCTTTGGGGGCAGAGACTGGTCGGAGGAGGACACGATGGCTCACTCCTGAGGTCTCCTTCCATGGGAAGGCACAGCCCTCAGTTTAGCCTCAACTTTCCCCTAGGAAATTTCTCTCACTCCTTCTCTTCTCCCTTTTCAACCACTGCTTGGTTCCTCCATCCCCCAGGTTTTACCGGGGCAGGCCCCGTGTTGACCACCTGCAATGGACTGAATGTTTGTGCCCCCCAAAATTGATATGCTGAAATCTAACCCCCAATGTGATGGTATTAGGAGGTGGAATCTTTGGGGTGTGATTAGATCATGAGGGTGGAACCCTCATGAATGGGATTAGTGCCCTAATAAAAGGGACCCCAGAGAGCTCTCTTGCCTTCTTTCTATCATGTGAGGATACAGCAAGAAGCCTGCAAACCAGAAGATGGCCCTCACCAGACCCCAACCATGCTGCCACCCTAATCTCAGAATTCCAGCCTCCAGAACTGTAAGAAATAAATTTCTGTGGTTTATAAGCCACCCAGTCTATGGCACCTTGTGATAGCAGCCCAAACTGACACCAACCTATGGTCATTAACACTGCCTGAGGCTGAATGAGAGGCTTGCCAAACTCAAGCCTTCAGTATTAGGAAGCCCACTGTGCCCCACATCCAAGCCACGCCTTCACACAACCGGTATCAGAAATAAAGATGCTTTTCCTTTATCATCTGCCCCCCTCCTTTATTTTATCTGTGAATTGATTCTGAACTTGGGCAGTGAAAAGAGAGATGTTGTTTATTGGATCTCTCTTCTCTACATCTAAACAGTGCCTAAAATAGAGTGAGAGCTTGATACTTTGTCAAATGAAAAATATACCCGATCCTTCCTCTAGGACTTCTGTGATTATGTAAATGTGTATTCCCAGAGATGAGAATCAAAGCAGTCGACAGGCATATGAAACCTTTGACCAGTAAACAAGAACAGTGAATTATCTTAGTATTCGTGTTACTAATGAGACGCCTAGCACAGTACCTGGAATCTGTAATTGAATAATACGCATTCCAGCTCAGATTTTGGCACAGTATAAAGGAGAGAAGTCAGCAGCTAGAAAAGTTTTTCTCTCATGGTTTCTGGTCAAAACAGTGAGGTAGGAAAATAATTACCAAGAACATAAAAGCCTGGCTGTGAGAATATTCCTCAATGGCAGAAGCCCCTTCTTGTGTTCATATTAAAAGGCAGGACTGACCCTTGTGCAGTAGACAAATGATAATGTCAAGCTTTTGTTTTGCATAATGTTTGATTTGGGGCTCCAATTTGTCTCATGAAATGTCTGAATGTACAATAATACACAACATCTTAATGAAGTTCTAAGTTGATTTTATAAAGCAATGATAAGAATATTATTGGATGCAAAAATATAAAATTCTTGTATTCAGACATATATACAAAAGTAGCTGAAAATAGAACATCAGCAGAAACTGCTATTTATACCATTCAGTGCCAGGAGAATGTCATACCAGTTCTGGATGGATTCTCTCCAGGCCCTTGAACACAAAGGAAATGGATAAACTAACCCACTGCAAGTCTGAGGTTCTCTGTTACTTGCATCTGATCCCAATGCATATATAGGCGAGTCTTTATAGTCACATTTAATATACATGGGCTCTGGACTCCTACAAATCTAGGTTTGAATGCAGGCTGTACATTAATTAATTAATAGTTATAAAAGTGGGCAAATTATTCAGGCTCTCCACATCTCAGGTATCTCATTTGTAAAATAGAATAAAAGTGTATATTTCTTATGGTAGGATTAAATGTAATAATGCAACCAAAGCACTTGGTACAGTGGAATGAGTGAATGTTAAATAAATGTTAGCTATTAGAATTAATGTTGATAAGGATGAATAATAGTAACTACTGTAATTGGCCAAAGTGAAGGCACTTTCAATCTTACCATTGCATTGGGTGATTTTTATATTTGTCCTAAACCATCTTAAATGTAATTTGTGGGTCAACTAAAGTCTCAAGACAAAACAGCTACTCTTTCCACAGCAATAATGCAATTTACATTTCTTTTGTAATATTTAATGGATTTTAAGGTGCTTTGAAAATAGGTAGAGGTTTCAATGATGTTAGGCTGTTCTGACTGACAGCTAAGGCCCATGGAACTCTGTTACAAATTCTCTTAACAATTGCACTTGAATTACCTGAGTAGGAAATTTGCTTGCTTGGTTATGGGGAAATGGTTGAACTTAAACATAAAAGGTTAAATGAAAACCCACATAATAAACTATAATCATTGACTTTCAGATTGATAAGGCCAGGAAATTAAGGTGGTTAGCAAGAGGAGGCATTGTTCCATACGCGAGGAAAATCTGTACCTGCCAAATGAAATGCCACTGTGTCAGCTTCAAGATCTCCTGGGCTTTCTCTCTGTAAATGACAAAGACAGCTCCCAAAACAGGAGTGCTTGACAATGCTCAAAACCAGATGAAAATAGCATTACTCTGGAACAACAAAGAGACGCAAAGACACCAATGGAAGAATGTAGGTTCAGGAACCAAATATACAGTTACATGTAGATATTTAAAATACATAAAAAAAGGCCGGGCCCAGTGGCTCACGCCTCTAATCCTAGCACTTTGAAAGGCAGAGGCGGGTGGATCATTTGAGGTCAGGAGTTTGAGACCAGCCTGGCCAACATGATGAAACCCCCACCTCTACCCAAAACACAAAAATTAGCCAGGCATGGTGGTGGGAGCCTGTAATCCCAGCTACTTGGGAGGCTGAGGCAGGAGAATTGCATGAACCTGGGAGGTGGAGGTTGCAGTGAGCCAAGATCATGCCACCGCACTCCAGCCTAGGCAACAGAGCGAGACTCTGTCTTAAAATTAATTAATTAATTAATAAAAATATATAAAAAGAAAGCTCAATAATTTCTCATGATTCACTTTCATAGCAGTTTTGATAAACTAACCATGCGGTCATCTGCAAGAATCCACAAGGAAGAAATTCCCATAAGATTGAGTTAACGTCCAAGCAAATTGACTCTTCCTGGACAAATGCATCACACTCTTTAGGTATTAATTCCAGAGTGGAAAATGTACAGACAACCTCAAATCAATGACAGTGACTCCCTGAAGCTCTATGCTAAGAAGAACAAGGTTGCAATGGCTTCTCCTGACTCTGGAGGAAAAAACAGTGTGATAGACCAACAATATCTTCTGCAAGTTCAGGATAGGGATGGTTGGTTTATGCTCTGACTGTACTTCATGTTCTCAACCTCCAATACTGCGCTTCTGGTCCTATCAGACCCTATGTCCCAGATATCACAGCTGAACATCTGCTTTCCTTCTCTGGACCTAGTCACACCAGTATTTGAATGAAGACAGCGTATTCATCATTTGCCAGTGATACAAACCCAATTCCAACCAGCCAAAGCAAAAAAATAGGAACTGTTGGTTCACTTAACTATGAAGTCCAGGGGTGCCACTGGTGTCTAGCACAGCAAGATTCAGAAGCTGCATCATGTTGCCAGGGATCCATTTCTCTCTCTTTCTTTCTTAGTCTCTTAGAAAGGCTTTCTGACCGTTTGCGGTGGCTCATGCCTGTAATCCCAGAACTTAAGGAGGCCACGGCGGGCAGATCACTTGAAGTCAGAAGTTTGTGACCAGCCTGGCCAACATCATGAAACTCCGTCTCTATTAAAAAATACAAAAATTAGCTGGGCCTGGTGTCACCCGCCTGTAATCCCAGCTACTGGGGAGGCTGAGGCAGGAGAATCGCTTGAACCCAGGAGGCAGAGGTTTCAGTGAGCCGAGATTGTGCCACTGCACTCCAACCTGGGCAAGAGAATGAGAGGCCGTCTCAAAAAAAAAAAAAAAAAGAAAGAAAAAAGAAAAAAAAAGAAAGGCTTTCTATAGAGAAGGCAGGATGGCCACCAGCAATGCCAGACTCACATCCCCCCACCTCAGCAACCACAGTGGAAGGTATACATTTTTTTCTAATAGCCCTTGGGAAATAAAAAATCCCAGGTAGGATTCTAATTGTCCCTGACTCCCTTACATGTAAATACTGAAACTGATAACTAAAGCCAGGAGGGCTGTGCACTCTGATTGGCAGTTTTTAGTTTTCACGTCCACCCAGGTAGCTAAGACAGGAAGGCCAGAAGAAGCACCCTCTGATAACTGATGCACGTGGAATGCATTCTCCACAGTGAGAGGGGTCTATTTCCAGAAGGAAGGGGGAACCAGTCTCCCCACATCCTGGCCAACTCTAGCCAAATGTTATCATTAGGATCTGGTATCCTGTCCCATATCCCCAAGCAAGTATATGGGGACCTAATGTGCTGATAGATTTCTCTGTTCCCGTCTGCCTGCCTTGATTTCTCAACTCTGTGAATAGAACACCCATAACTTCTTGTAAGATGTCCCTCCCCTAACAAAAGTTCAAGTGTTCTGTGTCCTACCTCCTATGCCATATGTTTGATGCTAGGTCCTGCCTGCTGTTATGGCTTCCTCCCAGTTACTACATTTGAATTTTAAGAGGGTGACAGGCCCCACCCCATGCCAGAGAAAGGGATTAAGCATAGTGAAGTGGGGAAAACTTTGACTTAGAGCCAGCTATATCTGGGTTCAAATTCTGATACTTCTACTTTCTAGCCATGTGACCTTGCACAAATTATAGGCATACCTTGGAGTGATTGCAGTTTTGGTTCCAGACCACCTCAATAAGGCAATTTTTTTTTTTTTTTGGTTTCCTAGTGCATAACAAATTATGTTTACACTATATTGTACCCTATTAGGTGCAATGATTATATCAAAAAAATTGTACATATCTTAATTAAAAATACTTTATTGCTAAAAAATGCTACAAATCATGTGAACCTTCAGCAAATTGTAATCTTTTTGCTGGTGGAGGGTCTTGCTTGTTGATGGCTGCTGACTGATCAGGGTGGTGGCTGCTGAAGGATGAGGTGGCTGTGGCAATTTGTTAAAATAAGACAACAATGAAGTTTGTCACATTGATCAACTCTTCCTTTCACAAATGATTTCTCTGTAGCATGCAATGCTGTTTGATAGCATTTTACTCACAATAGAACTTTCAAAATCGAAGTTAATCCTCTCAAACCCTTCACTGCTTTATCAATTAAGTAATGTTCTAAATCCTTTGCTGTCATTTCAACAATGTTCACAACATCTTCACCAGGAGTAGATTCCATCTCAAGAAAGCAGTTTCTTTGCTCATCCATAAGAAGCAACTTCTCAGCCGTTCAAGTTTTATCATCAGACTATAGCAATTCAGTCTCATCTTCAGGCTCCACTTCTAATGCTAGTTCTCTTGCTATTTCCACCACATCTGCAGTGGCTTCTTCCACTGAAGTCTTGAACCCCTCCAAGGCATCCGTGAGAGTTGAAGTCAACTTATTCCAAACTCCTGTTAAGGGTGATATTTTGACCTCCTCTCATGAGTCACAGATGTTCTTAACGGCATTGAGAATGGTGAATCCTTTCCAGAAGATTTTTAATTTACTTTGCCCAGATCCATCAAAGCAGTCACTATTTATGGCAGCTATAGCCTTACAAAATATATTTTTAAAGAATAAGATTTGAAAATTGAAATTCCTTGATCCATGGGCTGCAGAGTAGCTGTTGTTTCCATAAGCATAAAAACAGCATTAATCTCCTAGTATCTCCATCAGAGTTCTTGGGCAACTAGAGGCATTGTCCATGAACAGTAATATTTTGAAGTGAATATTTTTTTTGAGCAGTAAGTCTCAACAGTGGGCTTAAAATATTCAGTAGACTTGTAATCCCAGCACTTTAGGAGGCCAAGGCGGGCAGATCACCTGAGGTCAGGAGTTCGAGACCAGCCTGGCCACATGGCAAAACCCCGTCTCTACTAAAAATACAAAATTAGCCAGGTGTGGTGGCGGGTGCCTGTAATCCCAGCTGCTTGGGAGGCTGAGGCAGGAGAATCGCTTGAACCTAGGAGACGGAGGTGGCAGTGAGCCAAGATCGTGTCATTGCACTCCCGCCTGGGTGACAAGAGCAGAACTCCGTCTCAAAAAACAAAACAAACCAAAAGAAAACAGAAATACTCAGTAGACCGTGCTGTAAACAGATGTGCTGTCATCCAGCCTTTGTTTTTTCATGTATGGAGTAAATTTAGCATGATTCTTAAGGGCTCTAGGAATTTCAGAATGGTAAATGAGCACTGGCATCAACTTAAAGCCACCAGCTGCATTAGCCCCTAACAAGAGAGAGAGTCAGCCTCTTCTTAGAAGCTTTCAAGCCAGGCATTGACTTCTCCACTTTAACTATGAAAGTCCTAGACGTCATCTTCTTCCAAGAGAAGGCTGTTTGATCTACATTGGAAATCTGCTGATTAGCCACCTTTATCAGTGATCTTAATTAGATCTTCCGGATAACTTGCTGCAGCTTCTACATCAGCATTTGCTGCATCTCCTTGCACTTTTATGTTATGGAGGCGGCTTCTTTCCTTAAACCTCCTGAACCAACCTCTACTGTCATCATACTTTTCTTCTGCCACTTCCTCGCTTCTCTCAGCCCTCACAGAATTGAAGAGAGTTAAGGCCTTGCTCTGGATTAGGCTTTGGCTTAAGGACATGTTGTGGCTGGTTTGGTCTTCTATCCAGACCACTAAGACTTTCTCCGTGTCAGCAATAAGGCTGTTTTGCTTTTTTATCATTTGTGTGTTCATTGGAGCGGCACTCTTAATTTCCTTCAAGAAGTTTTCCTTTGCATTCACAACTTCACTGTTTGGTACAAGAGGCTACCTTTCGACCTGTCTCACTTTCAACGTGCCTTCCTCACTAAACATAACCATTTCTAGCTGTTGATTTAAAGTGAGAGACGTGTGACTGCTCCTTTCACTTGAACACTGAGAGGCCATTGTAGAGTTATTAATTGGCCTAATTTCAATATTGTTGTGTCTCAGGGAATAGGGAGGCCTGAGAAGGAGGGAGATGGGGAATAACCAGTCTGTGGAGCAGTCAAAGTATACAACATTCATTCACTAAGTTCACTGTCTTATATGAGCATGGTTGGTGGCACCCCAAAACAATTATAATAATAACATCAAAGACCACAGATCACCAAAACAGATATAATAACAATAAAAGAGTTTAAGATATTGCTTGAACTACCAAAATGTGACGCAGAAACATGAAGAAAGCACGCACTGTTGGGAAAATGGCGCCTATAGACTTTCTCCACGCAGGATGGCCACAAACCTTCAATCTGCAAAAAACAAACTATGTGCGGAGCATACCAAAGCACAACACAATAAAACAAGGTGTGTCTGTATTTAACATCGCTGAACATATGCATTTCTTCATTCATAAAATGTGATTAAGCAAGTTAAGGTAGGGACACCCCAAGTGTCAGCTCTGCCCCCGTCCCTAAGCCCTTCAGCCTTCTAGGATCATCCTTCCTTTTAATATTAAAGGGAAAAAAACCTGCCAAATATATAATGTCCTCATTTGTTCAAGAAAAAAGATACATTTGCTCATGATGTTTTTTCCCTTTCCCTATTCTTCATATTGTCTGAATTTTTTTTTTTTTTTTTTATGAGACGGAGTCTCGCTCTGTCGCCCAGGCTGGAGTGCAGTGGCGCAATCTCGGCTCACGGCGAGCTCCGCCTCCCGGGTTCACGCCATTCTCCTGCCTCAGCCTCCTGAGTAGCTGGGACTACAGGCGCCCGCCACCATGCCCAGCTAATTTTTTTGTATTTTTAGTAGAGACGAGGTTTCACCGTGTTAACCAGGACGGTCTCGATCTCCTGACCTCGTGATCTGCCCGTCTCGGCCTCCCAAAGTGCTGGGATTACAGGCGTGACGTCTCAATTTTTTTACCTTGTGTGTTACCTTTAAAATAAAAATAAAATAAAAGTTCAATATCATTCTACAGCTGGCTGACCCCTTCATTTCACATACTGCAGCTCAAGGCACGTGGTCACCCTTTATCTTCATGGATTCTCAAGGGCATGTGCTTGTTCCGGTCAACGCTTTCGCGGATTTCCCACCTCCACCGAATTCTCAGAACTGCCTTGGGTCTCACCTCCTGTGGCAGTTCTATTCTCCCAACCCCAGGTCACCTGAAACATGCCATGCTGCCGGTTTCTTCTTTAATTCTCTTTCCTCAAAGTACAACTAACATAAGCGTGTGTTGCAGAATCCACTGAAGACTGGAGGTAATGGGATATGGGCACATCACAATGCAGCCAACAGTTTTAAATGAATATGAGGTGCACAGGATGCCAGAGCCACGCAGACACTGCCACTTCAGCACATGCTCACTGGTCATCCTTGCTTATCAGACCCTGGGCTTCCTCCACGTTCGCAGGTTCTTGCCCACATCCCCTCATCTGGCCGTCTCCAACCTCCCTGAAAATTGTTCCTATTCATTTTTCAGGGAAAGCCCATCCCACAGGGATAATTTTTTTTTATTTTTAATTTTTGTAGGCACATAGTAAGTGTATACATTTATGGGTGCATGAGATGTTTTGATACAGGCATGCAATGCATTGTAATCACATCATGTAAAGTGGGGTATCCATCCCCTCAAGCATTTATCCTTTGTGTCAAAAACAATCCAGTTATACTCCTATTGTTATTTTTAAATGTACAATTAAATTATTACTGACTATAGTCGCCCTGTTGTGCTATCAAATATGAGGTTTTATTCATTCTTTCTATTTTTTTAAATACCCATTAACCATCCCCGCCTCCCCCTACCCCACTCTCCCACTACCCTTCCAAGCTTCTGGTAACCAACCTTGTATTCTCTATGCTCATGAGTTCAATTTTTTTGATTTTTAGATCTCACAAATAAGTGAGAACATGCAATGTTTGTCCTTCTGTGCCTGGCTTATTTCGCTTAACATAATGATCTTCAGCTCCATCCATGTTGTTGCAAAGGACAGAATCTCGTTCCTTTTACGGCTGAATAGTACTCCATTGTGTATAAATAGCATATTTTCCTTATTCTTTCATCTGCTGAGGGACACTTAGGTTGCTTCCAAATTTTGGCCATTGTGAACAGTGCTGCAACAAACATGGAGTGCTGATATCTCTTTGATATAGTGATGTCCTTTCTTAGGGGTGTATACCCAACAGTGGCATTGCTGCATGATACGATAACTTCATTTTTAGTTTTTTGAGGAACCTCCAAACTGTTCTCCATGGTGGTTGCACTAATTTACATTCCCACCAATGTGTATGAGGGTTCCCTTTCCTCCACATCCTGGCCAGCATTTGTTATTGCCTGTCTTTTGGATAAAATCCATTTTAACTGGAGTGAGATGATATCCTGATATCCCAGGAGTGCATTGTAAGAGAAGGCACCACACCCAGAAGAGGGGAACAAGACCAACTTCTTGCAACCAAGTCAGGGGCTTCAAACGCTTTTTAATTTGCATTTCTCTGACAAGCAATGATGTTGAGCAACTTTTCATATGCCTGCTTGCCATTTGTATGTCTTCAGTTGAGAAGTGTATATTCAAATCTTTTACCTATTTTTAAATTAGATTATTCAATTTTTTTTCCTATAAAATTGTTTGAGCTCCTTATGTACTCTGGTTATTAATCCCATGTTAATGTTAATGTTTGCAATATTTCCTCCCATTCTGTGGGTTGTCTGTTCACTTTGTTGATTGCTACCTTTGCTGTGCAGAAGCTTTCTAACTTGATGTGATCCCATTTGTCCATTTTTGCTTTGGTTGCCTGTGTTTGTGTGGTATTACTCAAGAAACTCTTGCCAAGACCAATGCCCTGGAGAGTTTCCCCAATGTTTTCTTGAAGCAGTTGCATAGTTTGAAGTCTTAGATTTAAGTGTTTAATCCATTTTGATTTGATTTTTGTATATGGTGAGAGATAAGGGTCTAGTTTCATTCTTCTGCATACAGATACCCAGTTTTCCCAGCACCATTTATTGAAGATATTGTCTTTTCCCCAATGTAGGTTCTTGGCCTTTGTAGAAGGGGATGGTTCATTGTTGTCCCACTGCCTGGTAACAACTCAAGTGACAGAGCCTGGAAATGGGACCCAGAAGTACTCTGTAAGAGAAGACATCACACCCAGAAGAGGGGGGCAACCCCAGCTTCTTGTACTCCAGTTGGGGGATTTGAACTTTTTGCATTCATGCAATGCAGGGAAGCATCTTATATATCACCCTTGAAATTGCCATTTGGAGAAAGCATCTTAAAAGACCACCTGAGCAGTTTTTTAGAGTCAGTGTATTAGTCCATTCTCACACTGCTAATAAAGACATACCTAATACTGGGTAATTTATAAAGGCAAGAGGTTTAATTGACTCATGGTTCCACATTGTTGTGGAGGCCTCAGGAAACTTACAATCACTGCAGAAGGCACCTCTTCACAGGGTGGCAGAAGAGAGAATGAGTGCCCAGTGAAGGAGGAAGACTCTTATAAAACCATCAGATCTTATGAGAACTCACTATCATGAGAAGAGGATGGGGAAAACCACCCCCATGATTCCATTATCTCCACCTAGTCCCTCTCATGACACATGGGGATTATGGGAACTACAATTCAAGATGAGATTTGGGTGGGAACACAGCCAAACACTATCAGTCAGATACTTTGGGAAGGAATCCAAATGAATTTGCTGAATGATGATTGGGTGAAGCAGTTTAATTATGTGCAACCTTTAATATAGCAGGGTATTTTTTAAAACCTCAATTTCAAGTTACTAAAAATGGATGAGAAAAGATTGTAAAGAGTTTAAATAAAAGCAGTGGAGAAGCAGTGTCATCACCACACCCACCTAAATCAAAAGAAAGCCAGGTTCCTAACCAGGTTGCTCATTAGCATCCCCAGGGGAGGATTTAAATGTGCAAATTCGGGGGCCCTAACCCAGACCTGCTAGGTTTCAGTCTCCTGGACACTGGTCTTCAATTTCTCTGCCCCTAAACTCCCTAAAACGATTACGTTAAACTATGTCAACCCTCAACACATTTTAAATTTAGCATCTAAACTTTTTCAACATTAGTTAAATTCACTGCAGAAAACATAATTTCTGGTATATTATTAACATTAACACTTTAAAATAAAATTATTACAGTAGTCTCTTAAATGTGTCTAATGGTTTACAAATGCCTTATCAAGGTTACATCTGCCATCATCCATTGTTAAAAATGCATAAAGACATTTTGAACAATGAGAAAATTTACGTTGGTCTTGTTTCTCCTTGAACTTGTATTTCCATTCCATGTCCCTTGCAAAAATATATAGATATCTATATATATCTATATATATATAGATATATAACATCTAAATGTTATATATATTTATGCTTGTGTATCTTTCTCTTTTCTTCTTCTTCTTTTTTTTTTTTTTTTTTTGAGACAGAGTCTTGCTCTGTCTCCAGGCTGAAGTGCAGTGGTATGATCTTGGCTCGCTGCAACCTCAGCCAGCTAATTTTTGTATTCTTTAGTAGAGATGGGGTTTCACCATGTTGGCCAGGCTGGTTTTGAACTCCTGGCCTCAAGTGATCCAACTGCTTTAGCCTCCCAAAGTGCTGGGATTACAGGAGTGAGCCACCACACCCAGCCACTTGTACATCTTTCATTGATTACCTTATAATATAATTCTACCACAAAAATTGTACATAAATTGTCATTTTAATTTTTAAATTTTCCTATAAATGGGGATCTAAGTGTTAAAAAAATCTTTTTGATTGAATTACTATCACCATTAGTGCGCAGATTATCTAAAAAATAAATATATCACAAGTGTCGCAAAATGCCAAGAATAAAAAGTAAAATACTACCAGAAACCTCTTAGGGAAATGAATAGGGCATATTTTTTAAAAATTAATGTTAGTATTTCTAGTAATAATTAATTGCATCATTAAATAGATTCAATAAATGATTTATTTAAACAAATAAAATTTAAATAATTTATTTAAACAAATAATTGTGTAGTTAAACATGGCATTAGTAATTATGCTAATTAGTATTTATGGATGAAATAAGGTTCCTCACTATATTTCTTTTTTCTTTCTTTTTTTAAGGGTTTAAAAAAATTTATGATTGACACATAATTGTATATATTTATGGGGTACAACATGATGTTTCAATGTATGCATAAATTGCGTAATGAGCAAATTAGAGTAATTATACATGCAAACTCTAAAAAAATTTGTTCTCATATATAAGTACATGGAGAACAATGGAGGCTTTTTTAAGGCAATGTCTCTCCATTCTTTGAATTCCTCATGAGTTAAAAACCAAAGATCACATAGTGTTATCAGCGCTTTCAAAGTGATCAGTTCTTCTGTTTTGTTGGAAGAGAATTGGAAACTACCTGACTTGCAAAGAAGTTTTTAACCCTTTCATTAGATCCATGCTCTACAATAACTATATCAATATTTTAAATCACTCTGTTTGGTGCCCAGGAGGTTTTTGGACCCTGTAAATTTGGTTCCTGAACCTACATTCATCCATTGTACCAGGTAAGAGCCTGTACAGGAGAAAAGTCTGCCTTTCTTATGTTAGTAAGAAAAGGGTTGTATGAGACGGGATACCTTCACCACAAGCAGTTTCTTCGAAAAGGGCACCCATAGACATCACGGATCTGGAAATTACCTTCAAACCATTAGTGGTCACAGACTCTTAAAGGGTCTCCCTTTACCAAGGTCCACATATCCCAGGGTTGGGCCATTTGAAAGCTCCCCCAAGTAATTCTGCTAATCAGCCAAGTTGAAGAACCCCTGTTTAAGGTGCAAAGGGAGTCCATATTTCAGAGGAGATTTTATACTTTTTTTTTTTTTTTTTTTTTTTTTGCAGAAAGTAGTTGTTTTCAGTTTACAGAGAGAGACTTCTAGTTTTAGGGCCAGGATCCGGAAGAAGACACGAATCCAGAGAAAGGAGCTGGCACTAAGGACTGCTTTTGTAGAGGGGACATTTGCCAATCTGGAAAAAAAGGCTGAGTGGCTGAGTGTGCTAATGATAACCTCTCAGGGATGAGATATTTTTTAAAAATCGAAGACAATGTCAGTCCAGTGCTCTGATAAAATATATTCCCAATCCTACTTTGAGTAGAGATCCTGAGGAACTGCACTCTAAGTGTAAAGGTAAACGGAAGTAACTTTGCCCTCACCCAGAATGCAGCCTCGTTTTATATTATCCAGAGGGCCCCAAAGTTTCAATCAATATATACTTTGAAGGTCTGCTCTACTATTTTCTATCATCCAATGTTCCCAGATTGTTAAGTCCACGCATGTGATACAGAAACAAACAAAACTTGTCTCAGGAGAAACATAATATCCTCCCAGGCTTCAAATTATTTCTATAATTTTTAAAAATAAGATGTTTAGGACACAAGAATGACTGGGCACATGAAAAAGATAAAACACCATGAGCAAGAACCAGCAGAAATTAGAGACTACAGAAACAGACCCAGAGAGACTCCAGATTCAAACAGATAAAAGACACATTCTATAAAGCAGCTATGTTTATTATGTTCAAAGAGATGAAAGAAAAGCTTCAAATTTTTGGCAAAGATCTATAAGCTATAAAAGTGACATCGCAAATTTGAAAAACAATCAAATAGAAATTATAAAACTGAAAATACAATGGCCCAATTAAGAACTCAATGGCCAAGTTTAACAGCAGTTTAGACAAAGCAGCGAAGAAATTGTGAACTAAAAATATGTACAAGAATAAAATGTCCAGAATGCAGCATGGAGAGACAAAAGGTTGAAAATAGAAGAGACAAGATAAGACACACAGGATACAGTGAAAAGTTCTAATAGATACACAATGGCAGTCACACAGAGAAATCAATAAGCCATGAATAGAATAAATAAAGACATATCATAGTGAAACTGGAAATTTTCTTAGGTAGAATAAGAAAATTCCCCAACCTGAAGATAGTCACAATTTGTCAAATTTTAAAAGCCTATCAATTATAATGTTTTAAAAAAATTCTAGAAGTTTCCAAATGTCACCTCATTTTAAGGAGCTGCATACCCAGTCCATTGTTTATCTATTATTGCAACACGTTCCTTCCTTTCTTTTCATTTTCTTTAGTTATTTTGTTTATTCATTTGTTTATTTTCTTGTCTCTCTCAGTTCCAATCCTCAAATTTAACCTCCAAATAGGTAGAGACCATGCCTACCATGTTTTCCATGTGATGTGGTTTGGCTGTGTCCCCACCTAAATCTCACCTTGAATTGTACTCCCATAATTCCCATGTATTGTGGGAGGGACCTGGTGGGAGATAATTGAATCATGGGGTCGGTTTCTCCTGTATTGTTCTCGCAGTAGTGAATAAGTCTCACAAGATCTGATGGTTTGTTAAGGGGAAACCTGTTTCACCTGGTTCTCATTCTGTCTCTTGCCTGCTGCCGTGTAAAACATGCTTTTCACCTTCTGCCATTATTGTGAGGCCTCCCTAGGCACGTGGAACTATAAGTCCAATTAAACCCTTTTTCCTGTATAAATTACCCAGTCCCGGGTATGTCTTTATTAGCAGCGTGAAAACAGACTAATACGCCATGGTATTTCTAGAGAATATACAGTGCCTGGCTTCAGGCTGGGCCTGGGCTGAGCCAGTATCTAGTGACACCTGGGGTGGAGACACAAGAGGGTCCTCACTCTCAGAGTCATGCATTCACATAATAAGAATGAATAAAGCCTAAATAATTACAGAGAGGGGAAAGTCACCTATTTCCTATAAACCTGGGAATTTGATTGGCAAGAATTTTCTAATCAGCAATATTGGACAACGGAAGATAATAAAGCAAATTTTAAAATTATAAGGTGAAAGAATGTTCAACCTAAAATTCTATACCCAGCCAGCATTTAAATGGGAGGATAAAATACTTTCTTGAACGTGAAAGGATTCAGGAAGTTTTTATCATCCTCAGCTCCTTTCCAAAAGAATTACTTGAGAACATATTTCAGCAAAATGAAAGTTTGCTGTAGGGAAGAAAAAACAAACAAACAACAGAAAAGATAGGCACAAAAATCCTTAGGCAGAAAGATGGCTAATTATGTCTAAATGAAATATACTGTAAAAATTCCTGAATCTGGAATTGAAACCCAGATGATTTCCATATGGTAAGAGACAGGAGGAAGGGAGAAATATAAATTTTCTAAGGCTTCTATCTTATTATTTGGGAAAGTATAGCTATAGCTTAACTCTAGACATTGAGAGGAGAATGTGTTCAAATAAGTGTACTATATATTTAGCAGTAACTATTAGAGCAATAAAAATATTATGTATAATTTTCAAAGCACAAATAGAAAAAAGAAACAGAAAAATTAATCCAACAGAAGTTGTTTGTGTCTATAGGTAATACTAATTCATATGAATTTTCTTAAAACCTAATATGATAGGCACTAAATATTTTACCTTTGGAGAGGAGAAGACAATCGAAAGAGGGAAGGGGAATGTAAGAATGAAAGGAGACTTTAAATTTTTGCTTCTTCATGTACTTCTGATTTGTTTTTCAAGTAATCGTGTATTCATTTATTATATATGTAATTTCTAAGCAATGTAGGATTTTTTAATCCAATAAAAATTCTAATGGAAATTCTTTTATTTTCTTTTTCTTTCCTTCTTCCCTTTTGCTTTCTTTGTATTTAGTAAAATTATTTTGAAGTTCATTTGGAAAAATAATAGGAAAGCATGAGAGGATAAAATATCATGTACTGTTTATCAAATTAGTAAAGATGAAAACAGCTCTAGGCCGGGCACGTTGGCTCATGCCTGTAATCCCAGCACTTTGGGAGGCTGAGGCAGGCAGATCTCTTGAGGTCAGGAGTTCGAGACCAGCCTGGCCAACATGTCAATACCCCATCTCTACTAAAGAAGCAAAAAAAAAAAAAAATGAGTCAGGTGTTGTGGCGCATGCCTGTAATCCCAGCTACTTGGGAGGCAGGAGAATCGTTTGAACCCGGGAGGTGGAGGTTTCAGTGAGCCGAGATCGTGCCACTGCACTCTAGCCTGGGCAAGAGTGAGACTCTGTCTCCAAACAAACAAACAAAACAAAAACAAACAGTTCCAATAATGTTACAAAGGAGAGATTAAATGGAGACTCCTACATTGCTGGGTATGGGGAAGAAAGCCATATGTGGACAGAAATTCTTTGCAAATAATTTTGGCAATATGTATCAGTGGTCATTTTTTAGATCAAGTTCTTTCATTATAATTCCACACTTTACAACCCATCCTAAAGAGACAAAATTAATATTGAGACTAAATATTAAAACAGACACTTATCCCAGTAAATATGCTTAATATCAAGTTACAAATGCTGTAAATGTAAATGTTCAGAAGTTGTAAATTATAGCATACATATAAGATATAATATCATGTAAGGCATGAATAATTTTTACTGCAAGCAGCTTTTAATAAAATTAAAATTATGTAAATTCTAATATAGATTTTTAAAAACTCAGAAGGTGCAAAGTTGGATACATATTGCTTGATTATAATGGACTGAAAAAGCATGAGGGTATTGAGTCAAAATGGCTAAGCACTCATGAATATTTTTTCTTTTCCAACCAATATCTCTAAAAATAACAGGAAACAATTTTTTTTTATTGTTGGTATATTAGTCCGTTTTCACACTGCTATAAAGATACTACCAGAGACTAGGTAATTTAGAAAGGAAAGAGGTTTAATTGACTCACAGTTCTGCATGGCTGGGGAGGCCTCAGGAAACTTTTTACGATGAAGTCAAAAGAGAAGCAAGGCATGTCTTCCCACTGCAGCAGGAGAGAGAGAGAGAGACAGAGAGAGAGGGCACACACTGGACATGGTGGCTCATGCTGGTAATCCCAGCACTTTGGGAAACCAAGGCAGGCAGATCACTTAAGGCCAGGAGTTCAAGACAAGCCTGCCCAACATGGTGAAACCCCATCTCTACTAAAAATACAAAAATTAGCTGGGCGTGGTGGCTCATTACTGTAATCCCCACTACTCTGGAGGCTAAGGCAGGAGAATTGCTTGAACCGAGTAGTCAGAGGTTGCAGTGAGCTGAGATCACGTCACTGCACTCCAGCTTAGGCAACAGAGTGAGACTCTATTTCAAAAAAAAAAAAAAAGGAGAGAGAGAGCACACAAATGAAACTGCTGCTTATAAAACCATCAGATCTTGTGAGAACTCACTCACTATCACAGAACAGCATGGGGGAAACTGCCCCCATAATCCAGTCACCTCCCACCAGGTGCCTCCCTCAACACATGGAGATTATAATTCGAGATGAGATTTGGGTGGGGACCCTGAGCCAAACCATATCAGTTGGTAAGATGGAATTCATAACACAATGAAAAGGGGAGCAAGCTATCACCAGATCAGATATTTTAAGTCATCCTTAAAATAGAGAAAGCAGAGACGACCACATTGACAAAAGAAATTATATCCTAAAGCATGTTCAGAGATACATTGTGCCAATGTAGAAGTGGCTCCTGGTGTCCCCCAAACACAGAGGTGGCAGATACAAAGAGCAGGAGAGAGTCATGGATAGCCATGGGGCCATTGTAATAACCCATTCCTGGTTGCCAAGCTGGTAGGTTCCTCCTCTCTGCCTAGGTACACCAAGAAGTAGGCCTGTAGGCTTGTTCACCTCAGGCTGGAACAGGGACTGTAGCACTTGGGGGTACACAGAAGGGAAGCGCCTGGGGCTTTGGCAACATCCAGAAGAAACAGGGAGCCCTTAACCTCCAGGTTAAGCTCCTGGCATTCCCTACCCCTTGCCAGGACTCTGACTCACTCACAATTCCAGAGGTTAAAAGCAAAGAACATCCAGAAGCAGGCAAAACCAGCTTTTTCTTTCTTTTTTTCTACATAGGAAAATTTCAAACATATGCAAATTAAACATAATATTATGAAGCAACCAATCTTCATCCAGTAACTTCAACAACTATCAGCATTCTGCCATTCTTGTTTTATATATATCACCATTACAACTTTTCATTTTCTTCCAGAGTATTTTGTCTGCTTTTTTAAATTTTCATTCGTTTTTAAAATTATTTCAATAGGTTTTGGGGGAACAGGTGGTATTTGGTTACATGAATAAGTTATTTAGTAGTGATTTCTGAGATTTTGGTGAACCCATCACCCAAGCAGTGTACACTGTACCCTATGTGTACTCTTTTATCCCTCACCCCTCTCCCACTCCTCCCTTCAGTCCCCAGAGTCTATTGTATCACTCTATGCCTTTGCGTTCTCATAGCTTAGCTCCCTCTTATAAGTGAGAACATACAATATTTGATTTTCTATTCCTGAGTTACTTCACTTAGAATAATGGTCTCCAACTCCATTCATGTTCCTATAAATGCCATTATTTCATTCCTTTTTATGGCTGAGTAGTATTCTATGGTATATCTATATCTATATCTATATATATCTCACATATCCTTTATCCATTCGTTTGTTGATGGGCATTTAGGCTGCTTCCATATTTTTGCAATTGTGAATTGTGCTACTGTAAACATGCATGTGCAAGTGTCTTTTTCATATAATGACTTCTTTTCCTCTGGGTAGATACCCAGCAGTGGGATTGCTGGATCAATTGGTGGTTCTACTTTTGGTTCTTTAAGGAATCTTCATACTGTTTTCCATAGTGGTTGTACTAGTTTACATTCCCACCAGCAGTGTAAAAGTGTTCCCTTTTCATCGCATCCATGCCAACATCTATTATTCTTTGGTTTTTAAATTATGGCCATTCTTGCAAGAGTAAGGTGGTATCACATTGTGGTTTTGATTTGCATTTCCCTGATAATTAGCGATGTTGAGCATTTTTTCATATGTTTGTTGGCCACTTGTATATCTTCTTTTGAAAATTGTCTATTCGTGTCTTTAGCCCACTTTTTTATGGGATTATATGTTTTTTTTTCTTGATGATTTGTTTGAGTTCCTTGTAGATTCTGGATATTAGTCCTTTGTCAGATGTATAGTTTGTGAAGATTTTTCTCCCACTCTGTGGGTTGTCTGTTTACTCTGCTGATTATTTCTTTTGCTGTGCAGAAGTGTTTTAGTTTAGTTAAGCCCCATCTATTTATCTTTGTTCTTGTTGCATTTGCTTTTGGGTTCTTGTTCACAAAATCTTTGCCTAAGCCAATGTCTAGAAGACTTTTTCCTATGTTATCTTCTAGAATATTTATGGTTTCATTTAAGTCTTTGATCCATCTTGAATTGATTTTTGTATAAGGTGAGAAATGAGGATCCAGATTTACTCTTATATATGTGGCTTGTCAATTATCCCAGCACCATTTGTTGAATAGGGTGTCCTTTCCCCACTTTATGTTTTTTTTGTGCTTTGTCAAAGATCAGTTGGCTGTAAGTATTTGGCTTTATTTCTGGGTTCTTTATTTATTCCATTGGTCTATGTGCCTGTTTTTATACCAGTACCATGCTGTTTTGGTAACTATAGCCTTGTAGTATAGTTTGAAGTTGGGTAATGTGATACATCCAGATTTGTTCTTTTTGCTTAGTCTCACTTTGGCTATGTTGGCTTTTTGTTTGTTTGTTTGTTTGTTTTATATGAATTGTAGGATTGGATTGTTTTTTCTAGTTCTGGGAAGAATGATGATGGTATTTTGAAGGGAATTGCTTTGAATTTATAGATTGCTTTTGGCAGTATGGTCATTTTCACAATATTGATTTTACCCATCCATTAGCATAGGATGTGTCTCCATTTGTTTGTGTTCTTTATGATTTCTTTCAGCAGTATTCTGTAGTTTTCCTTGTAGAGATCTTTCACCTCTTTCGTTAGGTATATCCCTAGGTTTTGTTTTGTTTTGTTTTGTTTTGTTTTGCAGTTTTTGTAAAAGGGGTTGAGTTCTTGATTTGATTCTCAGTTTGGTTGCTTTTGGTGCATAGCAGTGCTACTGATTTGTGTACATTGATTTTGTATCCTGAAACTTTATTGAATTCATTTATCAGATCTAGGAGCTTTTTGGATGAGTCTTTAGGGTTTTCTAGGTATACAATCATATCATTGGCAAACAGCAGCAATTTGACTTCCTCTTTACCAATTTGGATGTCCTTGATCTCCTTCTCGTCTGATTTCTCTGGCTAGAACCTCCAGTGCTATGTTGAATAGAAGTGGTGAAAGTGGTCATCCTCATCTTCTTCCAGTTCTCAAGGGGAATGCTTTCAACTTTTCCCTGTTCAGTATAGTGTTGGCTGTGGGTTTGTCATAGATGTCTTTTATTACCTTAAAGTATGTCCCTCCTATGCTGATTTTGCTAAGGGTTTTAATCATAAAGGAATGCTGGATTTTATCAAATGTTTTTTCTATATCTATTGAGATTATGATATGTTTTTCATTTTTAATTCTGTTTTTTTGGTGTATCATATTTATTGACTTGCATATGTTAAACCATCCCTGCATCCCTGGTATGAAACTCACTTGATCATGGTGTATTATATTTTTGATATGCTGTTGGATTCGGTCAGCTAGTATTTTGTGGAAGATTTTTACATCTATGTTCATCAGGGATATTGGTTTGTAGTTTCCTTTTTTTTGTTGTGTCCTTTCCTGGTTTTGGTATGAGGGCGAGACTGGCTTCATAGAATGATTTAGGGAGAATTCCTTCTTTCTCTATGTTTTAGAATAGTTTCAGTAGGATTGGGAAATCTCAGATATCATTTCATTTTACTCATACTTAGTGTGACTCTCTAAGACAAAAAGAAATTTTAAAAAATGATCTCTCTATCTCTCTCTTTCATACACACACACATGCACACACACTCCAAATTATAACCAAATCCTGTTGCCAAGCTGGTAGGTCGCTCCTCTCCTCCGATCTGTGCCAAAAAGTAGGCCTGTAGGATGCTGAAAATTATCACACAAACTTCCCTCCAATGACAAGTTATCAATATCATCTAATAAGCAGTTGTGGCAGATTGTACCTTCCAAAAATGTTTGCAGCAGCATCTCCTATCTTCTGCAAGTGAACTTGACACTCTGAGATAAAAAGGTGAGGTCTAACTCCCCTCCTCTTGACTTCTGGTGGGCTTAGTCACTGGCCAGAACAATAGAATGTGAAATTTGAGGTGCTGTCTGATTTCCAACGGGAGGTCAGGAAGCCACCTAACCTCCACTGGGTCTCTTGGGATGTTTACCCTCCAGAAGTCTCCTCTCAAGATGGTTTCTCTCAGAATCCAGGCGGCATGCTGTGAGAAGCCCAGTCACATGGAGAGGCTGCATGTAGGTGTCCAATCAGCATTCCCAGCAGAGCTGAGCCATTTAAGTCTCCCAGTTGAGGCTCCCAATATTATGGAGCAGGGAAGACATCTCCATGTGGCCTGTCCAAATTCCTGACTCACAGGACCTGTGAGCATAATGGCTGTTATTTTATGCTACTAGGTTGTAATGTGGTTTCATATCCATAAAAATTAGAAACACCAGTTCATATTCAATTTGTTCTCATTGTTTCAAAAATTTGCCTTTGTGGTTGACCTGTTTAAATTAGGATCCAAGCAAAGGTCACACATTGATTTTGGCTGATGTTTCTATTAAATATGTCTTAATCCACATGAACTTCTGTTTTTTTGTTTTTTATTTTGATGCCATATATTCATGAAGAAGCTAAGTCTTTTGTTTTATAGAATATCTCCTATTCTCTTCTAACTGATGTATCAATCAGCCAAGCAGTGCTTACCATCTTCCTCTGTGAGTTGTTTCCTGTAAGAAAATGGTTGGTTAGATCCAGGCAGGTTGGCAAACTTTTTCTGTAAGGGGCGGAGAGTCAATATTTTAGGCTTTATGGTTCATTCAGCTTTGCCATGGTAGCACAATTGGAGACATGGGAATATGTGAATGAGTGTGACTGTGTTCCAAAAAAACTTTATTTTCAAAACAGTCAGCGGCCGTGGGCTACAGTTTGCTGGCCCTGATGCAGATGAAAACAAAATAGTCAATCACAAAAATGAATACAAAATCTAGAACCACCAAATAGTTACAGAAAACCAACATCATGAAAGGAAAATAAAACTAAACAAATCTCAGAACCAACACCTGAAGAAACAGAGTAAATAAAACAAAGAGATGAAAACTTTGAGGGTATACCAAATACTGAACATCCTGGAGAATTAAAAGATGCTATCATATTCCTGAAGCAAGAACAGGCTGTTATGATGACAAGCATTTAGATATCTTAGAAATTAAAAATACAATCATCAAACTAAAAATCTTAATAGATGTGTTGAGTAATAGAATAGACATAACTGAAGAACATAGACTATAACTGCAGAATGTGCTGAGAAATTGTTCCAGAGCACTATATTAAAGGAAAAAGAAATGGAAATACTATAGCAAAAGTTTGGAGACATAAAAGTTAGACCCAGAAATGCAAACATTCATCTAATAGAAGTCACACTCAAAGAGACTAGAGACACAGAGGAGAAGAAATAAGCAAAGAAATAATAATAATAAATATTTTCCCGAGCCAAAAAAAAAAATCCCAAATGTGATATGTATTTTTTTTTGAAACAGGGTCTCACTTTGTCACTTAGGCTGGAATGCAGTGGTGCCATCACAGCTCACTGTAGCCTCGAACTCCTGAGTTCAAGCAATCCTCTTACTTCAGCCTCCTCAGTAGCTAGGACTACAGTTGCACACCATCACACCTGACTAAATTTTTAAAAAATTTTTTGTAGAGACAGAGTCTCACTATGTTGACCTCTACAATTTTTTTGTAGAGGCTGGTCTCGAACACCTGCCCTCAAGCAATCCACCAGCCTCGGCCTCCCAAAGTGTTCAGATTACAGGTATGAGCCAGTAATCCCTGCCAAAATGTGATTTTTTAAAATAGAAATGGCCCACTGGGTAACAACCAGCATTAATTAGGGGTGAGAGGATGATACTTGGACACATAATGATAGAGTTTCAGAGCTCCTGGTATAAAGATTCTGAAATCCCCTCTACACATATCCAGTCTCATTCAGTTATTCTGGGTTGGAACTTGGAAATCTGACATTCACCTGTTCATTTGGTTTCAAAAACAAATCTAATATGCAGACAAAATTCGCAACTGCTATTCTCTAGAGCAACGATCTGGGACTCAGTACCTAGTCACCCTTTTCTGCAGTCTGATGCTGATTGTAGAGTGCAGTGCTTCTGGGCTTCTCTTATGCTAACTGGTTCCTTCTTCCTTGTGCATGAGCCACTGCCTTGAGGGGCCTCTTGTTAACTTCCGTCCCCTCCCCCACCACCCACCACCATATAGGATCCTCCTTTGACCTTTGACCAGGGTTTTGCTACCACTCCCCCAACGCACTTGGTTTAACATTTCCTGAACTGCTGCTCTCTGGGCCAGCCAACCCCTGTGCTAGGTCCCCTGGCCCCAGCCTGCTCCCATCCCTACCAAGGCCTCAAGATGCCGGCTCTGCTGTGATTCATTTTCCCACATAATCAACACAATAGGACAAATTGGTGTGTGCGGAGCTGTGCTAGGTCCTGGGAAAACAAAGCTGAACACAGCCTGATGCTCACCCTTAAGGAGTTCTAGGTGGAGGCAAATGTGAAAGGAAAAAAGTGGACTACATCGTGATGAGGGGGATCACCCAAAGTTTCTCCAAAGACAGTCCAAAGACCACCTGCACTGACTTTGTCAACATTCTTAAGAAATTTCAGATTTCCAGCCTTGACATGCTGGATCATACTCTTGCGAGGATGTGGCTGAGGAATCTGCATTTTAAACAAGCTCAAGTCATTTTTATGATCACAAAAATGTCATAACCATCAACCTTACAGAGCTGTGTGCCAGGTCTATGATTTGATTCGGAAGGTGCATGGGGAGTTTGTGCAGGGGTGATGGCAGAGGGGCTGGGTCGGTGGCTAATGAGGGTCAGATCCCACAGGCCTTGTCATGCTGAGGAGTCTGGGCTCTACAGGACGAGCTGTAGGGAACCAGTGAAATGTTTTATGGTAGGGAGAGGGGGCAAGGACAACATGGTGTAATTCTAAGAGACAACCAATATTAACAGGGTTGAGGGTAAATAGAGGCAAAGTGAGGAGGCTGAGGTTGGAGGCAGAGAGGCTAGCACAGGGGATCTGTGATGGGGACCTGACCTGGCTAAGTGGCAAGACAGAGAAGGAAAGATGGGAAGTCTGCTTGGGAGGTAGAATAACAGTGCTTGGTGGAAAGGATGACCGCGCCCCCGGGCCTGCTGCAGCCCCAGTCATCCTCTGTCTGTCCTGATCTGCCGCAGTTAGCAAGCCCACACCCAGCCTAATACACTTGGCCTAATATGCACCGATGACTAGAAGAGAAACACATACTGCATACTTCTGCAGTGTTTTTAGACCTTATCTAATCAGGCTGGGTAAATTAATTGCTCTTAATAATTTGTTATTATAGTGAAATATTTGCCTTTTTAAAAAGCTAAACATTGTATGCTGTTTTCCCGATGGTGCTTAGTTGTCTACTCTTTGAAAGGTTCATGCCTAAACCACTCTCCCAGGTCACCAAACCACCCCAGGGCAGCAACCTGAAGAAGAGGCAAGGGCAGAACTGACCAGCTGGTCCTTTCTGGACACGTCTGAACTTTCACGACGTGAGAGAAAAGTCACACACTCACTTTCACAGGCTGCTCCAGATGGCAGCGAAAACCACACATTTTACAAGTGAGTTATGAGTGATCACACAAAGGGTTACTCAATCTGTTTCCACTTGACTAAGAGTTTTGAGGTAAATCCTTTGAAGCTTGCATAGTCACCTGGGACTTCAAAAGTAAATTATTTAGAGCTGTACAGAGTGAAATAGTGGTTATTGCTGATTAATCTTGATAAATACGACACAGCAATGAAGTAGGTATTATAGAACTGCATGCTTGATAAAATGAATTATTTCTATATAGGAGAGACATAAAAATGCATTAACAATGGAAATAAGTTATATGTGTAATCCTAAGATTGAAGTTGCTGCTTATAATTTACAAAGCATCATCTCATTTATTACTTCAGTTGATCTTCACAAAATGTCCTAAGGTACATTATCTTACTATTCCCATTTTATAGATGAGGAAACTGAGGATCAGAAAGGCGAAGTGGCTGATGGATATAGTTTGTATATTTGTCCCCACCCACAACCCATGTTGAGATGTAATCCCCAATGTTGGAGGTGGAGACTGGTGGGATTTGCATCATGGGGCAGATCCCTCGTGGCTTGGTGCTGTCTTCCCAATTGTAAGTGAGTTCTCATGAGATCTGGTTGTTTAAAAGTGTGAGGCACCTCCCCACCCACACTCTCTCTCTTGCTCCTGCTTTCTTTTTTTTTTTTTTTAAGGCTGATCATCTTGCTGCCACTTTTGCCATGTGAGCTGCCTGCTCCTGCTTTGCCTTCCACCAGGATGGTAAGCTTCCTGAGGCCCCTCCAGAAGCTGATGCCAGAGCTATGCTTCCCATACAGCCTGAAGAAGTGTAAGCCAATTAAATCTCTTTTCTTTATAAATTATCCAGTCTCCAGTGTTTCTTTATAACAATGCAAAAACAGACTAACAGGACCCAAGGACACACAGCCAATAAAATGACATCGTTGTATATTTGTTGCAAGTAACAGAAACTCCAAATCAAACCATGTTTTCTAAACAGTAATGGGAATGTATAAACATATGTTACAGAAAAAGTCCAGTGGTATGGTGGGCTTCAGACATAGCTTGATCAGAAATTCAGCTCTGTTTTATTTCAATTGTCTTGCATTGACCCTTCTTTTTGTACCAGCTTTATTCTCATCCTCTCTATTAATAGCAAAATACTGAAGCAGTCTCAGGACCCACCACACCGTCCAGAAGGAGAAAGGATGTTTCTTTCTCCAATTATCAAACAAGAGTCATAGACTTCCCTTTTCTTGCACCAGTGGCCAGGGAATGCCAAAACAGGCCTAGGGTATATATCCATGCATGAGCCAATGCCCATGGCAATTAAGGCTACAACCTAGAGGCCTAAAGGTTGGACCAGTAGCATCCAAGCCTTGCAGATGCTATACCAAGTGGGAGGGGTAGAATGGATGCTGGAGAGTAAACCACAATCCACCACAAGCCAGGACCTGAATTCATAGCTTATGGCTCTAAATCCTAGGGGGTTTTTTCCTATACATTACATGTTGTTGTTCTTCACTTGTAGATCTTATGACTCCAAGTAAAGCTGCTATTTTTGCATATAAATGTGCCTAAAAGGCCCTCAGGTGACCAGATGTCTTTTCCAGCTGCTGCACACCAACATTGGACATTTCTTTGTGTGTGCTGCCATGATCTGTCAAGTCCTCTGCTTTTTTGGTTATTTCTCTAACTCATGTTCCTCTAGATTCTTTTGCCCCATTCATTTTTGTTTCAAATACATTTTTGTCTCTTTGTGTCAGAGCCCAACCAGGAAGACAGAAATCATTCCAAATATTTAAAACAGAGGAAAGTTAATGCAATGAGATGAAAGAAACTTAAAAGCCAAACAAGGGATGGTGAGGCAATCCAGAGACCAGCAGCAGCAGGAAGTTGCCGCCACTCCTAGGCTGGAGGGACAAAGGGAGGAGGTGATGCTAGCAGAGCCCAGGGACTGGGATTACCCAGAGGAAGCTGGAACCATGACAGGCTTCCTGTGCAAACTGGAGTCATGGAAGAGAGGGAGCAGCTGCCAGAGATACCACCCCAGGACAGAGGGAGAGGGAAAAATACCCTGACGTCTTCCTTCCTCCTGCTCATCAAACTCCCACCAGAGCCTCCCATTAGCCAAACTCAGCTAGAAGCCAGCTAACACAGGGCACTGAGAACTGCAGCCGGGAGGGGTCAAGCCCCTCCCACAATACAGAACAGGGGAAGGAAGGGTGAGGATCTCACATCACACAGTCCAGAACCAGCTATATTTGCATGACAAATGTCATACATGTTCACTGTGGAAGTTTCAGAAAATACAGATATGCAAAAATAAAAAGGTGAAAATCATGTTCTATTAGTTCTGAAGAGGTAAGATCCAATCAGCCAGTCCCAGGGTACTGCTGAATGCTACCTGTTTCTCATTAATGATTGAGCAAGCCATGTTCTAGTCTTCTCCCTATCAATAGTCCAAGCACTCTAGCGGTTTGACATTTTGTTATACACACTCTGAGAAATTCAATTTCTTCCTTCTATTAAGTCAAAAGTAAAAAAACAAAAACCAAAAAAAAAAAAAAAAAAACCCAGATTTTAGAAAGGTTGTTAAGAAAAACTTTATTTCTTCTAGGAACCAGTTTTTGCTTTTTTTCCCAGGTAACATGTGCCATATGATTTATCAGGTTTTCTCTTTTTGCCCAGGCTACTAGGAAACTCAAAGATACATCTCATGCTCCAGACCAGCAACTTTAACCCTTTGGGTAGGCGTGTGCTTCTTCCCTCTTCTGCATGTTCCAAATTGTATTTTATCATATCAACTCTATTATGCATGTGTGTGTGTGTGAAGAAGACAGGGATGAATATAGCCACAGAAGGGAGAAGACCTTGAGTTATTGCCCCAGAGAGTTGCTGGGCGTCACTTGCCCTGTTCAACTTTGTCCACTCTACGCCAGCTGCCCAGCACTGGGAGAGTCATCTGCCACAGTAGAACAGACTTTTCTGTCACCCTCCTCAACAGCAGATGGCCGCTCTGCACTCATCCGTGTCATACATCATTGCTGAGTGAGACACCACCAACCACTGTGCAAATCACTAAGCGTCTTTGCCTCCAACTCTGTGGTAGGCTGGGAATTATGCCTGCGCACTCAAATCCACTCTATTTCGATAATTTTTCAGCTAAGGGGGCTCAACCGAGCATCGTGACAATGGTAAGGGGTGGAGCTAGGGGCTGTCAGTGGGATTATGGTTAGATTTTTAATTAGATGGGGCATTTTAATTAGGTTGGGCAAAAGCTTTTTCAAGGAGGTGAAAGCATTGTCTCCTCCGGCGAGCACATCTCTGGCTTATTTAGCTTCCTTGATTCACAAGTTAGTCCCTCTTGAAGTGTTTTTCTTGTACTTTGTTTATTTGAGGCTGATAGTCTGGGCATGGGGCCCAGTTTAATATAATTTTTACTGCTGCTACCACATCCCAAATTCTATTGAGATGGTTGTTATCATTGTTGTTAAGACACCTTACAGTGTCAATTACCAAGGCCAGGTGTACTCCCATACTCCCCCCACCCCAGCGCACCCCTTTTCTTTTCTTTTTCTTTCTTTCTTTTTTTTTTTTGAGATGCAGTCTCGCTCTGTTGCCCAGGCTGGAGTGCAGTGGCGCGATCTCAGCTCACTGCAAGCTCCGCCTCCCGGGTTCACGCCATTCTCCTGCCTCAGCCTCCCGAGTAGCTGGGACTACAGGAATCCGCCACCACGCCCGGCTCATTTTTTGTATTTTTAGTAGAGACGGGGTTTCACCATGTTAGCCAGGATGGTCTCGATCTCCTGACTTCGTGATCCTCCCGCCTTGGCCTCCCAAAGTGCTGGGATTACAGACGTGAGCCCCTCCGCCCGGCCCCCTTTTCTACTTCACCTATTAGAAATGAAGCTGATGCTTACTCCCGTGCCATTGAGACAATGTGCGTTTGTGACTCTGTAGCATAGCAAAGTAGATATTTGGTAATTATCTGGATAATTTGATTGGGATAGGGAAATAGTTCCAATCACTTAGGTCCTAGAGTTTATCTGTGAGTCTAAAGAACATGAAATCTCCCCCCACATTGCTTATAATTTCCTCTGAGTTCTATAAATACATAGGCTGCTTTTACAGCAAATTTGCCTCCCTAATTATGTTTTACATAATCTAATACATTCATATTAGTTTGCCTCCTCTAAGCATATAGCAGCCAAAAGATACCTTGGCTGGAAGGCTAGAGAGGGAAACTGACCACAGTGCATCATCAGTGTAGAGATGACAGCTGACAATAATAATATAGATTCAGCACTGACAAAAGAAAGGAAATAGTGCAACATTTGGTTTGAAAAGTGTGTGTGTGTGTGTGTGTGCGCGCGTGCGTGTGCCTGTGTGTGTTCCAGTGTTCCAGTTGGGTCAGACCCTTAGCATGACTTTAGAATGCAGGCGTTTAAGGTGAGGGATTGTAATAATAACCCACTTCAGGAGTGTGGACATTAGCCAATAGACATGAACCTCTGGCTTCCCGCCAAGACCTGAGGTGGAGCCCAGGCCTGGGCTTGTCCACAAGGTTCATGTCTTCAGCAGATACAGTCTTGCTGCAGAATTGTACTGCACTAACAATGAGACTCACTGGAAAAATAAATAAAATGCTTTAAATGTTTAAATGCATTTCCAAGTATTCATCTTCCAAATATTTAGACCCTGAGCCGATTTGGGCCAAGAGCCCAAGCTTCCTGTACATGCAGGATGGTTCCAGCAATCTCCTGAAGATCAGCAAATATGTAACAACTTAAAATATCATCCTCTCAGAGCCAAAAGAATAATTCCCTAGGTATTGCTCCAGGAAATCAACTAGCTGTCTCTGTCCAAAGTCCTCCTTCATAATGTCTGTAGGAGCACATTAGTTTTAGTAACTTTAGTAACTTCTTACAAAGGCCTCCATGAGACCATGGTCTGTGTCTGCTGTGAGACTCCAATATAAACAGGAGTGGGAAAGGAGATTTGAGAGTAGAGACGTGTAGGATGAAAAGGGAAAAGGGAAGGGAGAGAGGTGCAGAAAGAACAAACAGCCTATTGAGGATATTGGTAGCCACAGAAGGTTTTGATGCCTGCACCAAGTCTCGAAGGGTAAGTCTGAGTAAACCAAGGTTGTTTGGTTTTGTTTTGTTTTGTTTGCTTTTTTAACAGAGGGGAGGGGTGTTGGAAAACGACTTCCTTTTGCATTTAAATTTCTCTAAATTCAGTAGTCAGGTAATTTATTCTCCTTTTTCCAGCCATATCCATACTAAAACATTTTATTTTCCTTTTTCTTTCTAAGCCACCACAGCAAAAAGAAAAAAAAATCATAGCACTGCCAAGGAATTTATCTACTTCTGAAGTTCAGCAATCATATCTTTATCTAGGAAGCTCCACAAAATAAAATAAATACCTTCCATGTAGATTTTGATTCTAGGGTACCTGTATTAGTGTTTTGTTCAGTCTTCCTCGTGGACTAAGTAGAACAGTGAAGTTGAATCTTACATGCACTCAACTTTTATAAGTTCAATTATATACGAGACAGAGAGAGAGAGAGAGAATGAATGTTGTTCTTAAAAAGCATGTGCCCCAAAGTGAACATAAGAAATGAATCTATTGTGCCTGACCTGACTCCATGCTCATAGATAACTCACCATGCAGTCTCTTGCTTAAAATACACATTTCTCATATACATGACCCCAAAATTCAAGCAAACTGCTTCACTGATACTCAAAGAAGAAAACAGCCCTGCTTTCCAATGACGGAGCGAAAACTGGCTGAGAGACAGTGTGCCAGTCTCTGACATGACACCTCCCTAAGAGAGTTGCAAGAGTAGTTTTGATAACCTGTGATTTTCATCTTGGAGCTGACTTTAGAACCTGACCCTCTCATCAGCCACATCTCTGCTGAATTAATCCCCCTTGGCAAATGCAAAAGTAAAAAGAAGTGGGATCATTTTTCCAATATCTCTGAATTTGTGCCAAGACTAGAAACTTTGCTTTCTCAAACTCCATGGCCAACCACAAAGCGCATTGCAATCTCTTTAGCCTTTTCACCAATTTGGAGTACAAAAATGGTCCACAGACAAAAGCCACAAGAGACAGGGAGCCATTTGTTCTTTTATTCACCAAATATTTGTGGAGTGCTAATTATGTAACAGGCACAGGATTTAGTAGGGAGCTACTGCTGAATGAAAAGAGTCAAAAGCCCTACTTTTGACTTGGCAATTATCAAGCTAGCTTGGTAACCTACTGTTGACTTGGCAATTATCAAGCTTGTTAGCTTGCTGTGTGACATTGGAAGAATTGCTCGACCTCCCTGAGTTTCCTTTGCCTACTTCACCAAAAAACGTGAAACAATACGGCACATAAGTCCTAAGGTTTCTCTCAGTTATATATTATGTGAAATTGGCTTAGAAATATTTTTTAAAACTTGAGAGAAATATAACAAACTTCCTTATAGCAACGTTTGTCTATTACTAACAAGCACTTTGCCCCTGGTAGCCTTTGTCCTCAGCTTTGCTCCCCAATGTTACGGTCAATTTCACCACCTATCTCTCTTCCACATGCATCGACATTAGCTGCTCCCCGTCTCCCACTCCTGGAGCTTCCAGTAGACACATAAACGAAATGAAGGGGCTTCTTCCTAGGTTTTGTTCCCTGTCATAGTTGCTCTTGTTCAAGCCCTACCAGAGTGATTCAGGCTTCAGTGTTTTGATTAAAAGTAGTGATAGCCATGTTGTGGACAAAAGATATGGAAATAGATCTCTTGTATGATTAATCATACTTTCGGTTGTGTAAATGTTTCATTTTCAATGACTACATCATCGGTAATATGACTTTTGTGTTATATCATCAGGCATGTGGGCCTGTTCACACTTAGTTATTGAATTTGGCATAATAATGGCTTAAGCACCAATTGTCTTTATCCCATCTAACTGAAGGAGTAATAATAGCAAACATTTGGTTACTCTGGGGGGAAAAGTTCTATAAAATGCTTAAATGTTTGTGATACTATATCAAGGAATGTTAGCCAAATATTACTTTCTGCAATACCCACTTCTTAGTTGTTCTATTCAATCAATAAATGAATATTGGAAGAAGGCCTAGTCAATCAAGAGTTGTGCTTAATTCACCCCACTGAGCATTCAGGAGAAGACCAAGTAGAAGTGTACAATTTCCTGAAATAAGAGGAGATATGGTGGCAAGCCAGGGATGCCTCAATTTGAGTGCCACTTTTGTAGGTAGCTAGATGTTTGATCCCCAGGTAGCTACTCTGTCATTTTGAGCTTTACATTCTCCACAAGGACTTTAATAACTCCTGCTTCATCTTCTTCACAAAAATTTTGTGAGGATAAACTGATGGTGTAAAAAAAAGAGGAAGAAGTATCACATGTACATAATGCTTACTTGCCAAGCATTTCATATATATTCACTTATTTAATTCTCATAACAACCCTGTTTTATAAGAGACCAGTCATTGAGAGGTTAAGCGGTTTGTTAATAAAAGGTGGAGTTGGCATTCAAATTGAGAAAGCATTCATACTTTTATCCCCTATATGATAATAAATTATACAGAGGTAGCTACTAAAATATATTTAATGCATAGAAGGGAAGAAACAAACTTTTTTCACCCTCTCCCACTTTTAATGGAAATGTGGAGGTGGGAGAAGATAAATATCTGCAACAGTTTTAATGCACACTACATGATTAAGATGACTTTGCTGGGTTAATAACAAGATGTTTCACATTCTGTAGTTTTTCTCACAAAGTTATAATGCTTTTGATCTATCAGGTTTAAAAATATCATGCATTTATGCAACAATTCCTTATTTTCCTCCTGAATTTGCATGCTAATGAATTAAAATATTTTTTTTAATATCACGACACTACGAATTGCTGGACTCAAGGGAATCTAGTATCTCTTGCATTCTGCCTGCTTCTATAAAGCAGGCTGAAACTTGAAAACCAAAGACACCAGCAACCTTCCAGCAAACAAAGGCAGTCATTATGTTTTCTGCACTTAGGAGCTTTTACTCTGCCAGGCAGATACAGAGAGCACTCATCTCTTTCCAACTCCCAAATCTCTTGACTTCCTCTTTCTCCTTCTCTCTGGCCAGGGCCTTTTGAGAGAGATGGCCAATAAGCCTCTTGTTTCAAATCTTTGCAGGAACAAGTAGATGCTACTCTCAGTGTCCACTAAACCATAAGTCCTTTGAGGATACAGGAAGACATCCACCAATCTCAAGATCAAAATGTGATAAGAGGAAGTCTGCAAGCAAAGAAGATGTTACCCACCACCACCTCTTACAGAAATGGCAGAATCTCTGGGAATAGTAAGCAGTTTATTCTATTCTTGCATGTTATATATACTAACCAAAGGTTCAGGAAAAATACTCTCCACTTAGTTTTACCTTTTAAAATATTCCTATTGTACAACAAAGTACACTATCAAGAATTGGGTATTGGCCAGGTGTGGTGGCTCATGCCTGTAATCCCAACACTTTGGGAGGCCGAGGTGGGCAGATCACTTGAGGTCAGGAGTTCAAAACCAGCCTGGCCAACATGGTGAAACCCCGTCTCTACTAAATATAAAAAAAAAAATTAGCCGGGTGTGGTGGTGGGCACCTGTAATCCCAGCTACTTGGGAGGCTGGGGCAGGAGAATCACTTGAACCTGGGAGGTGGAGGTTGCAATGAGCCAAGATCGTGCCATTGCACTCTAGCCTGGGCAACAGAGTGAGACTCTGTCTCAAAAAAAAAAAAAAAAAAGAATAGGGTATTATAATACATATTCTCTCTGAACCTCATAGCCTCATTCTATTCTACACTTGAGAAGGATCCAGTGATAGGATTTGAACCCAGGTTCAACAGATTCCAAAGCTGCCCTTTCTTTAACAACATACTGTCCCTGCATGGATTCCAGGGATCAGAAAATAGTCACGTATGATCATATTTCTTTTTTTATTCTACGTTCTAAAATATGTATAATTGTACATTATCAGGAAAATAACAAAAAGATCTAAAGAGAATAGGAGGAAAGTTATCTGAATTGTTCAGGTTTTAATCACTAAAAGCAACACATCCACACCAAACACATTAAAAAACAATCTCCTTTGAGTTTACAACTCTTGTGATGTTTCCCCAGCCTTGATTGCTAGGAAGAAGCAATTGCATAAGCCCAGAAAGGGCTACCAATAGACAACCAAATCAACATAGAAGGTAAACTTGCAAATAAAATGGTTTAAGATGGGATTGACTGCCAGAAAATCAGAGCAGCCATCTCTTTTTAACATGTCAGTACATGTCCCAAACAGTGTCCTCCAACCTATAATTTGCTTGTATAGTCCAGTCAAGAAGGACTGACTGCCCAAGGGCGTGGAACTGAGTCTTCTCTCTTGCCAACCCCTTTCTTCCTCCCACTAACAATCCAGCAGATTTCAGTCTCAAAGATGGGAGTTTAGACTTGATAGCTCTACACTGACCCTATCCCATCCCAACAAACCTAATGTTTGTATCTTCACTTCTCTGCAGATGGTTTTCACAAAGAAAGCATTCCTAATCACTCAGGAGGAACTAGGTCACCACCACAAATTGTCCTCCAGTTAAAAGCATGAACTCTTCTGGACACAAATTCTCTTCTAAGTGTGAGGATGCCATGTCTGTGATACAGGGTAAAGTGGGATGGAGTGCTTAATCCCCAAGAAAGTCCATCAGGAATAGGAGAAGGCCAGTTTAAGAGCATTTAATGTTGTCCAACAAGTCCAACTGAAATCGGGAGTGGTTAATCCTCATAAATATAATATCCATCATTAGTTATTCAGGAAATATGGGAAGTCAGTACCAAGTCAGATGGTCCAAAACACGCAAGTCAATTAAGCAGCCTGAAAGAGGTGACACGAGGCATGAGTGATGCCCAAAGAAGGTGACACGCCCAGTGTAGCTGGTTACAAAGCAAGCCTCCTGATAGCTGGACGTGTTTTGAAATACTTGTAAAGTCCTTGGTAAGCATCTCCTATTCTTGTGATAAATAAACACTACCAAGGAAAAAGTACTAAACCACTCAACTGAAGTTTGAATTGATAAAGAATGGTAATGTGCACAATACTGAATGACCTTGGAGCCTCTTTGATCTGTGTGTTTCTATATTCAGCTCAAGGTCCCATTGAAACCAAGGAGTTTATGTTTGGGCCAATAAATAGAGCTAATAAAAGTTCACCCTTGGACTGGGACTCTTTGAATGGCTGGAACATGGGTCATTTATGGTGTTTGATGACTGTGAATGCCGACAAAACTACTACTGAGTGTATATGGCTTCTTTTACACCCTAGATGAGAAAAGCCTGCCTGTAGCATGTAGGAGAGTAAAAAAGAGAATAAGCAACCTGATGCCACATATTGAAATTTCATTTGACAAATATGCATTGAATATCTACTATGTGGCAGACAGCCTTGAAGCAGGAGGGATACACAGATGAACCAAATGTAGGCCCTGCCTGTGAGACTCCAGACTGGACAGAATGCACTTAAGTCCACATAGCAGTAATACATGTCGGACTGTGAGGATGGCTGAGCAGAAGGAAGAGCAATGAATTCTCTATGGGAAGACTCTGGAAGGCTTTAACAAAGAGGTGCTCTTTAGCTGAACCTTAAAGCATAAGTGAAAAAAAAGAGCAGAAAAAGGTGGTGTTTTGAGCAGAGAACAGACACTGAGCAAGAAGCAGAAGAGCAGAGGAGCCGAGAAAGCTGGACAGAGTTCTAGAAATGTGGCATGGAAAGAATGAAAGGTCTGAGGAGGGAAAGGAGGTCAGGACCAACTACGAATGGTCTGGAATGACTTGCTACACGTGGATTTGACTTTATTTGTAGGCCGGGGGGTTGTAGAGGTTTTATATTTTTATACATTTATTTTTTAATTTTCATATTTCAACAGAGCTTGTTTCAAGTAATTATGTAAAACGTGAATGTATACAACAAAAACAAGCGGGTGATGTTTCATTAGTACAAACGTGCTTTTATAATCTTAACTTTATTAAGCTTGCTTATTCTTAAGTTAACCAATGAGAACAATTCTAATCGTCTGCACATGAGTCAAGATTTTGCACTCCGTGCAAGTGACTGAAAACTCAATTCAAACTAACTCAGGAAAAAAAGTGGGGGAGGGGAGGAAGAAGATTTATTACCCATATAAATCCAGGAGGGGTTCTGGGATTCAGGAATCAGTTGATTGTGGGGCTGAAAGAATATTATCAAAGCTTCAGCTCATTTCTCAGCTCCATGTCCCCTCTATAGTAGCTGCTTCATTCTCAACATGAGCATCCTTGGTAGTCCCCGGGAACGCTGGGCTTAGAATCACCTTTACAAGCGGCCATCTTCTCTTTCCTACCAAAGCCCACCACAGTCCCAGAACTAAGCCTCAGCGACCTGGCCCGCCTCACATGTCCATCCCTGAACCTGTGGCCAACACAATGGTGTATCCCAAATGAGCATGGTGGGTCCTGCATACATCCAGGTCTCGAAGGAAAATCGAGCTGCTGTCACCGGAAGGAGGATGCACAGGAAAAAAAACAACACAGTTTATTCTATTTTGACCAATGTGAAAATTTTAAATTTAGGATAAGGGATTGCAGGTTTATATCAGTTTTAACACTCACTTTGTTTCTGTATTTTATTTGCACAGTATTGAGAAAATTCTGATTCATTACTGGTAACTGTTTTTTAAACAGCATACCTGTTTAAATTACACCTGGAACATTCAAAATAGTCTTAAATTAAACTTGTGCCAAAGTGTAAGTAGGTTGAAAGTCTGAGTAATGGGAAGTTTTATTTCAAAGTTTAATTCTATAAACAATCTCCTCTGTTAATTTAAGTGTTCACTGGGAGGATGTTTCTCAAATATATCTATAATATCTAACAAGAAATTCAACAATGTTACTTATTTTTTAAACTTAGTATCTCAGTAACTATTGCTCAAAGCTTGAGTGTGATAAAATTAATGTTTTGCTCTTTGAGTCATAAAGTTAGGTTTCAACTTAATTGCTGGCATGCTATCACCAAATGTAAGCATGGTGATATTGCAACTTCACATTGCCAAACTGAACTCATTCAGTTTCTTGAAAAACATCAGCAAGTTTATGCAACTCTGTTATATCAGAGAACTATTTGCTAAGTCTCATTTGGGATACAATATTTAGTGATTTCTTGTCTCATTTGAAAGAGTAATAACAACACCTTGCCTCAAGACAGTTGGTAAGTGTACTTTCCCAGGAGAAAGTACACTGTGGAACCCACTACCCAATACATTCCCAAAAACTATAAAAAGGCTGAAATTGGAATCTCCTGTCTCATTAAACTGACAATGTAAAGGAAATCGCTAATCACTGTTTTTGCTTTTGTTTTTTGAGACGGAGTCTCGCTCTGTAGCCCAGGCTGGAGTGCAGTGGCGCAATCTCGCTCACTGCAAGCTCCGCCTCCCGGGTTCACGCCATTCTCCTGCCTCAGCCTCCCCAGCAGCTGGGACTACAGGCGCACACCGCCACGCCCGGCTAATTTTTTGTATTTTTAGTAGAGATGGGGTTTCACCGTGTTAGCCAGGATGGTCTCCATCTCCTGACTTTGTGATCCTCCCGACTCGGCCTCCCAAAGTGTTGGGATTACAGGCGTGAGCCACCGCGCCCAGCCTAATCACTGTTTTAAGAGATGCTCATGTCATCTTAATAGCAAGTGCTTTTCTGTGCAACTTGCCATGTCTTATTCAAAATCACATTTCACCAAGAAAATTCCTCAGCACTTTGCACCACTTCATCCCATTCTGCATAGCCTTATTTTCCTAATTGGGCTAACATGACTCTTTTCTTAGCCTGAGAGTCCTGCAAGGGCTGGAACTCTCTTATTATGTGCTTTCTCTCCATTGAGCTTACTAATGTATACTCAGAGATTAGACTGTAAATGTTTGGTGAATAAATATGTATATATGTATGTATGTATGTATGTATATTTAATGCGTTTTATTTACAAAAAAAATTAAAGGAAAATTTTCACCAAGCCATTGTTTCAAATAAAATTCTTTTTTTAATTTTTTTTTTTATTTTGAGACAGTCTCACTCTGTCACCCAGGCTGGTGTGCAGTAGCGCAATCTTGGCTCACTGCCACCTCCGCCTCCTGGGTTCAAGCGATTCTCGTGCCTCAGCCACCCAAGTAGCTGAGATCACAGGCATGCGCCACCATGCCCAGCTAATTCTTGTATTTTTAGTAGAGACGGGGTTTCACCATGTTGACTAGGCTGGTCTTGAATTCTTGGCCTCCCAAAGTGCTGAGATTACAGACATGAGCCACCACACCCAGCCTCAAATAAAATTCTTGAGAGTAAGAGTTTTTACACCCCTTATGAATAGCACACAAAACAAGAAACCAAAAACTTATCTCCTCTACAGAAATGTTTTCCAATGGCTATTTTGACCACAGGACCATTTACATTCCTCATTCATTCATCAAACAGTTAGGAAGTACCTACTACATGCTATTAAATTGTCCCCATTGCTGAGGATATCTTCTGAAAGACATTAAATACAGTTTTTTTACCTCAAGGAGTCTAGTCAGGGAGAATCATAGAACTCAAATCATCATCATGCCACCTGATGTGTGCCATAAGAGAGATAAGAATATTACGTGGTGTTGATTAGGCTCTTTCGGGTTGCCAGGAAAAGAGACGTGCTCTGGTGACTTGCATTAATGTGGTTCATTATGAGGCTACACGAGGAAGTAGGGAAGAACAGGAAGCAGTTTTAGCAGCTGCCTGGCGGGTCTGGCAGAGCCAGGAATGTCATTCAGGACATAGTATACCTCCAGCCACCTGTTCTTCTTGACATTGCTTCAACGGCAAGCATCTGTTGCTCCTTCTCTAGTGCTCTGCCAGTGTGATGACTCAGCCACGCTCTGCCCTGCTTTCTCTGCTCGTGCTGCTAAATCCTCTCTGCATTCCTTTTCTCTCCTCCATGGCTCCCGCTTAGTTGTGGCTCCCACTGCCGTGTGGATATGGCTTGCAGACTCCTCTCAGGACGTCTGCCTTTTTCGGCCCAACTTTTTGGCTTAGTCCTCTGAAAAGTCTCAAATTCAAAATGTGTGAAAGAGGCTTTGTTTGACTGGCCACTCATCATCCAGGGTACAGTGACCTCGCTGGGTGGAGCTCTGGCATCAGCCGCTGGCCACTGGACTCTCCATGGATGGCTGCCTTTGGGTCGGGCATCAGTTCTCAGTTCAGTGCACCATAGCCAGGGAAGCAGGGTCCTGGCAGAAATCACATCCACCCACGCAGAGAGCACTGTCTGCAGCAGCTCTCATCCCAAGAGTGGTGTGGCAGAGGCTGGCACTCATGCCAGTGCTGACTTTCCTCCAGCATGATGTCCCAATGTATTGGTTGCCATCCTAACTTTGACTGTGTCAACCATTCAGCTTTGCTACAAATCATGTCAGAGCTATGACAGATATTTGAAAACACATTTTTAGAGCTATTTAAAATAACCAAAAGTTCACTTTGGGAGGCCAAGACAGGCAGATCACCTGAGGTCAGGAGTTGGAGACCAGCCTGGTCAACATGGTGAAATCCCATCTCTACTAAAAATTCAAGAATTAGCCGGGCATGTTGGCAGGCACCTGTAATCCCAGCTACTTGGGTGGTTGAGGTACGAGATTCGCTTGAACCTGAGAGGCAGAGGTTGCAGTTGGCTGAGATTGCACCACTGCACTCCAGTCTGAGTGACAGAGTGAGTGACTCTGCCTCAAAAAATAAAATAAAATAACCAAAAATTAAAAACAACTTGAATACCAGAGGAAAAGAAAATACTTGAATAAATTTTAATATATTTGTAAGGAATATCATACAACTGTTCAAAAATATGACTTGGAGAACATCGTGACAAGGGAAAATGCCCACTGATATACTACTGTTCAATAAAAGTCAGTGTATGCAAGTTATATAGTATCATTACTGAATTAATTATACACATTCACATATAGAATATAGAGAGAATAAACTGGAAAGATAAGCTGACAGTGACTGTTGATGGTGGGATGATGTGTGAGTTTTATGTTCTTTCTTATGCATTCATTGTATTTATTAACCTTTCAAAAGCTAAAAAAAGAAAAAGTAGTTCTCAGTTATAAGATATAGAAAGCAGTATATAAGACCACGTTATTTCAGTAGGCAAAGCCCATAAATTGGTTTGACAAAAAGTACAAGATATCTCGGATCCCATTTCCAGTAAAGAAGCAACATTTCCTTTCTTATTCATGACTATATTAGCAAAGAAAACAAAGATGACAATGAAATGAAAAGCATGACAGAGTAACAGGATGCACAGTGCCTACTCATGAGCCCTGGGCTGTAGCTCTTAGGAGGATGTCTGGGTTGTCAAAGTACAATTCTATTTGGTGGATGGAACATGGGAGATGGCCTTCGGAAAACTATAATCCAACAGGAAAAAATGGAAATAACAGAAGATAATGCAAAGGAGTATGGGAGCCCAGAAGACATGGTTAACTCTGCCTGTGAGACGGAGGGGAAAATTTAGAAGGTTACCAACCTTTGAGCTGAGGCTTAAGTGATATTTATTGAATTTTCAAGGGAGTCCCCCGAAAAGGGGCACTTTTCTTCCATACTTGAATTATCAGCTGATTGAGAAATAAGATCAGAGAATAGAGCAGATGGGAGACCAAACTATCACATTTACTTGATAAAGTTGATATCGAAGAAGACTTTATAGCTTCAGGTAAGGTAAGTGGGTTTCCAATTCTGAACTCAGAAATAGACAGATTTATCCATCCAGTATTGCTAGGCCACAGCAAGCTTTATAATGGAGGGCAAGGCCCTTGGAAAACCTACACAGGAGAATCAGAGGAGAACACGTGTTCTTAACAGGCAGACTCACTCCAAGAAGAAAAGGAGAGGAAGAAGCTGAAATGCACACGCCTAATGTGGTGGGCTGAGTGTGCCCCACACACCCACACATACTATGTGTTTATATAGAGAAAGACATACATACACATATAGAAAGAGTCTGTAAATGTGAGCTCGTTTAGAAAAAGGATCTTTGCAGATGTAATTAAGTTAAGGACCTTGAGATGAGATCATCCTGGATTAGAGTGGGCCCTAAATCAAATGGCAGGTGTTCTTAGAAGATAAGAGCAGAAGACAGACAGGAGAAAGCCTTGTGAAGACGAAGGCAGAAATTGGTGTGATGCATCTACAGGTTAAGAAACCTGGATTCAAACCAAGGATTTCAGAAACCCAGCACCCAAGACCAGGAGAGAGGCAGGGAATGAATTCTTCCTTAGAGCCTACAAAAGAAACCAACTCGGTCCACACATTGATTTTGGACTTCTGGCCTCCAGCACTGCAAGAAAATCCATTTCTGTTGCTTTAAGTTACCCAGTTTCTGGTAATTTGTTACAGCAGCCATACACTCAGTTTCTCCTAAACTCAGCAGGCTGTGAGTGGAGAGAGGAGGGGAAGGACAGATTATTCCCCAAGTGGAGCTTCCTCCACCTAGAAAATACTATGAGTGGGGAAGACACATCTCATTCAAAAATAATAATAAAAGCCAGTAACATTTTTCAAGTGCTTGCTAGACCAGCCACAGTTTTGAGTGGTTTTATAAAGACTACACCAGGGACTATGTAGAAGAAGGGAATTCTAGGCCAAGGGGAAAAGCTCTGTGGGGTTTCCCCATCCCACACACTTCCTCATCTATTCCTATGCAACTTCCACCCATTTCATGGACATTTATTTGGTCAAGGATAAAATACTTCCCACACACTTCCTCATCTATTCCTACACAACTTCCACCAAGGACATTTACTCGGACGTTTACTGTGATTTACAGCTTTGAATCTTCAGGTTTCCTACATCCTCTGATAACAAAAATACAGGCAGTGTTTGTTTAATTATACAATTTTTACAAGTATCATATAAGGCTTATGAAAAACATGGGCATATTAGTCAGTGTTCTGCAGAGAAACAGAACCAACAGGATGTATATAAATAAATAAACAAACACACATACACACAGAGAGAGAGATTAAAAGCTTAAAATAAGGAGTGGACTCACCTGATTGTGGGGGCTGGCAAGTTCGAAATCTGCAAGGCAGGCCAGCAGCCTGGAAACCTAGGGAAAAGTTGATGTTGCAATCTTGAGTTCAGAAAAAATCTGGGGGTAGAATTTCTTCTTCCTCAGGGCACCTCAGTCTTTTTTCTTAAGGTCCTCAACTGACTAAAGGAGATTCATTCACATTATGGAGAGGAATCTGGTTTCCTCCAGGTCTATTTATTTAAATATCAGTCGCATGTAAAAACCACTTTCACAGCAACATTTAGGCTAGTGTTTGACCAAACTAATGTTATCATAGCCTAGCCAGGTTGACACATAAAATTAACTATTAAAATGGGCTTTTTTATCTTTTATTTATTTTTTACATTGTGGTAAAATACACATGAAATAAAATGTATCATCTTAACCATTTTTAAGTATCCAGTTCTATGGCATTGAGTGCATTCACATGGTGCAACCATCACCGCCATTCATCTCCAGAACTTTTTTCATCTTGCAAACTGAGATTCTGTACCCATTACACAATAGATCCCCATGTTCCTCTCTTCCAGCCCCTGGAAACCACCATTGTCCTTTCTGTCTCTGTGAATTTCACTACTCTAAGTACCTCATATGAGTGGGATCACACAGTGTTTGTCTTTTTGTGACTGGCTTATTATACCTACCATAATGTCTTCAAGGTTCATCCATGTTGTAGCATATGACAGGATTTCTTTCTTTTTTAAGGCTGAATAATATTCCATTGTATGTATAGACCACATTTTGTTTCTCTGTTCATCTGTCACTGGACATTTTGGTTGCTCCCACCTTTTGGCTATTGTGAACAATGTTGCTGTGAGTATTGGTGTATAAGTCTGTTCAAATCCCTGTTGTTAATTATTTTTTGTGTGTATGCCCAGAAGTGGAATTGCTGGCTCATATAGTAATTCTATGTTTAATTTTTTACTGTTTTACTATGTTATAGTCAGCATTTTAAAATTTGTATCAGGGCCGGACATGGTGGCTCATGCCTGTAATCAATCCTAGCACTTTGGGAGGCTGAGGAGGGTGAATCACCTGAGGTCTGAGGTTCAAGACCAGCCTGGCCAACATGGTGAAACCCTGTCTCTACTAAAAATACAAAAAATTGGCCAGGCATGGTGGCAGGCATCTGTAACCCCAGCTACTCAGGAGGCTGAGGCAGGAGAATCACTTGAACCCAGGAGGCAGAGGTTGCAGTGAGCCAAGATGGCGCCATTGAACTCCAGCCTGGGCAACAAGAGTGAAACTCCGTCTCAAAACAAAATAAACAAAACAAAACAAAACTTGCATCAGAAGACAGGACAAACGGTTGCCTAAGAAAGCCAATATATACATTAGTACTCAGATTGCAGCCACACATCCAAAAGTGAGCAAAAACACTCAAAGAGCAATCAAAATACATTATGGATACTGCAGGTTGACTATCCAGCCTCCACTCTACCCTTCTTCTTTCCTAAGAGAACCCTAGTTTTATTCATATAATCTCCTCTTTCCTACAGAGTCATGTTCCTTGTGGTAAACAAACACTAGCTTTAGGAATGGGTCTGATTGATCTGAGGAGAATTCCATTGCCCTTGTCAGCAGTTAAGACATGCTTAGGCACATAACCTCATTTTGGCCAAGAAAATTAAAGAGAATTCTGGAGTGAGACTCCTGGAAAATTATTCTTCATTCTTAAGAAAGCACCATAGGAAGAGGCCTTCCTCTTCTCCCTTTGGCATTGCCATTCCTGCATGTAACTCCTAGAACTGGCATAGCCAGGCTGCCACTAACATGAAGATGAAGCCCACATCAATGGTGGAACAGTGGAGAGATGGAAAGTATCCAGGTTCTTGATGTTAACATCACTGAACTGCCTAATGGACTCAGTTGGGAGCCCACCCTACACACTTTGATCTACTTGATGACAAAACAAATTGACAACAAGTTTTGGCCTTCCGTGAAAAATCAATCTGCTTATTAATATGAAAAAAATAAAAACAAAGAAAAAGGATAAAGGTGAAAAAAAAGTATAAATTGCTCACAATCCCACTGTGTTAGTGAGAGTTCTTGGTGGCAAGCAACAGAAACCAACTCTGATTCACTTAGGCAGAAACATACTGGATCGGATGGATTATCAAGGAACTGACAAAACCAAAGGCAGGAGAACCAGGAGTCTTTCCCATGAGAACCAGATCTAAGCTTATCCCAGTGTTCACGCTACCATTGGAATCAGCAACACTGCATCCACGGCCACCATTCTCACTGTTTCGGCTGTCACTAGTACTATCACTACTGCATACTGCACTGCCATCATCTCTGCCACCACCGCTGTGATGATCTGCTTGCTGACTTTCCAGACTTTCCAAGTATCACACCAAGGCTGTCTGACTAGGAGAGGCAAGCCAGCAGCCTATGGCACACCATTTGAGGAGGCACTCATGGCCGGGCGGGGTGGCTCATGCCTATAATCCCAGCACTTTGGGAGGCCAAGGCGGGTGGATCATGAGGTCAGGAGATCAAGACCATCCTGGCTAACACGGTGAAACCCCGTCTCTACTAAAAAATACAAAAAATTAGCCAGGCGCGGTGGCGGGCGCCTGTGGTCCCAGCTACTCGGGAGGCTGAGGCAGGAGAATGACGTGAACCCGGGAGGTGGAGCTTGCAGTGAGCTGAGATCGTGCCACTGCATTCCAGCCTGGGCAACAGAATGAGACTCCGTCTCAAAAAAAAAAAAAAGGAGGCACTCACTCTCAGGGTCGTACCAATGCAGATCAGCACTCTCATGACTCTAAGAATAGTGCCTCCTTAAATGTTACCCCCTAGCACCCTAGAGGCTTCTTTGCCTCACTTAGTCCCATACTTGTGCCATCATCCAAGTTTCGGAATTTCAGTGTCAGTGTCCAAGCCTAGTTCATGTGACTACAACCATGTTGCTATGCAGTGAGCATTGAAGGGCCTCCCTCTTCAGCTTCCACATAAAACTAAGGCACTCTAGCCAAACTACACACAATGGGAAATTGCCCCCTAATAGGAGCCACATCAGAGATAATGACTCTGAGCTGTTCCTCCAGTCTTTCTTCCATGCATAATACTGGGGTTGGGGTGCAAAAATGACTTTATGTTTCTTAGCATAGTTTTTTGGTTCTTAGAAAATACACAACATTCTCAAGTGAAATTTCCCCCCAAATTTCTTCCTAACCAGCCTCATGCCCTGATGTCTGACCTGTGTAACCCCCTGCAATACATGACTCGAGAAAATGATATAATTTAAGTCAATCACATGTTAAATTTATACTTTTATTGCCAATGTTTGAGCTGTGACCAATTACCCACTTTGTTAATTATTTTCTAAAATCATTGTGGTTTGCCTTTGAAAGTCCATGGATATCTAAGTCATTATAGGCAAGAAGATTGACAGCCAAAAACCCGTACACATTCTAATGACAAAATCCTACCAGAGAATCAACACCAATACTATTTTTTAAAAACCCAGAGTGTGGAATGCACTAAACCACTGGCTGATTTCACTTTAACAGTAATACTTATAGAAAGGGGAAAAGCTTTTGAAGTGTAAGCAGTTTAACAAGGAGAGAAAATAGACATTCAAACGAATCATAAATGGAAGGAAACTGTAGAACAATGCAATGTTCAAACTGGCCATTCAGGGTAACTTCTTCTTTTTTTAAATTTAAACTATGTTTACTTTAAATTTAAATAGTTTCATCTTTCACAAAGCATAGTCAGAAGTCACTTTTTAAAAAGTTTCACTTTCTTTAATGGCAAAATAATTACACCTTAGCTGCAGGTTTATTCGTAGTTTGGCTCTGTCTTCATAAAGCTGATTCAGTTGACAGTTGCCAAGGTGATGGCCTTTTTACAAGACACTTTGTTTACGGAGAAGAGTTAAAGGATAAGCACTTTTCACTTGAGACTTTCTAGAAAAATGATACTTGCATTTGCCATACATGCCACCCCAGGTCAAATTTTAAAGACAAGAGAACGAATAGATGTTGTGAGACTTAATTAAATTAAGGACAAATGTACTCTGTAAACAAAAGCTTTAGTTTCCTAGCCGGTGTCTATTTTTCAACCCTGTACTTTTTGACTGTTTAAGCTGTGAAACACAGAGCTCATTGTTGCCTCTAAGATTTAAAGAAACATACTTCTTATTACATGACTCAAGGAGCAGACATAAGTAGTCAAAATAGTCACATAAAGAGAAAATTTTGAAAATTATTTGTTTTAATTTACTTGAAATGCATTGATCCACATCACCTCCTACCAGATGAATTAGTGTTATGTTTGCACAGATGTTTACCATCCATTATTGTTGTTATTATTGTTATTAAAGAAATCACTGCAAATGGTAGGAACATCCAGAAGGATAAACTCAAATCTACTATTCTGAGTAGAACCAGTTACCCTACTTTCAACCTTCCTAAGCTGCTATATTTCTTGAGGAAAAATCTCACCACCCAATTCCCACCTTCTCACCTCAATAGCTAGTAGTATGACGTCAACAAGCAGAGCTTTTCTATAGCCAGGCTGCCACTAACGTGAAGATGAAGCCCAGATGAAGATGAATTCCTATGCTCAGGCATAGAAATGTGATGTAATGGGACCCAATGGGAGTACTGCAAGGGCTTCTGAGTAGATGTTCCTCATTTGTAAAAGAAGACACAAGACAGAGCCATTCCATTCTTCTCCTCTGGATTCTATCATCTGTGAGTACAGCCTGAAACTGTCATGGACATCTTGTTAAAATGTGGACAAAAACCAACATGCTGGATATGACAGAGTGGAAAGTGAAATTTAAAAAAAAACCCTAGGACCATGATGGCATTGCTAAGCAGCTGAAGTAACCCTGGAATCACTTTTCCTCCAAATGTATTTCAAGAGATACATAATGTGTTTTCATCATTTAAACAACTTGGAGTTATTTTCTGTAACTTAAGGCAAAAGCACCCCAGCTGATTGTGACATGTTGCAAAAATGGCCACCATTCTTCTTCCCTCCCTGTATCTACAGCCTATGCAGTGCAACTCTGCCTCTCCTTTCAAGAGACAATTTATTCATCCCTTGAATCTGGGTGAGGCTTGTGACCTGCCTGTGGCAATAAAATGTAGCAGAAGTAACAGTGAAAAGTTCAGAACTAGGGCTTCAAGAGGCTTTACATACTTCCTTTCTCACTTGTAGACTCCTAATGCCATTATATAAAGAAGACGAGGTTAGACTGTGGAGGAAGAGAGATCCTGTGGAGAGTGACCTAGTTTTTCCAGCTGTCTCCGCTGAGCTGTCAAACCACAAAGCCCCAGTCAACTTATTAGCTGATCATAGATACTTAAGTGAATTCAGTCAAGATCAGCCAAGCCAGCTCAGACCAGAACTGCCCAGGAATCCCAGCCCAATTGCCAAACTACAGAATTAAGAATGAAATAACTGGTTGCTACTTTTAACCATCATATTGTGGGATTACTTGTTACATAGCAAAAGCTAATTGATACATACATAAAAGTAAAACTCTAGGTTATTGCTAAGAGCAACAACTTCCCTTAAGTGCATGTTGCATTATGTAATCATTGAATATATATTTATCTTGGAATTGGAAATAGATACATATGTGTACTGCCAAAATTAAATCATTAAATATATAGTACAGGTGATACTCTTTCACAGGTGTGGAAATGGAACAATTGAAGGTAATAATGGCATCCTACCACCATTTCCTATTTTTGACCTATTGTAAGGTTGTCCCTGTTAATGGGAGACAGGACAGAATAGAAAGAAAGTATGGCTAGTATAAAACTGTGCACAATCTGAAACCATTCATATTTGGTATCAGCAAACTGTATTTGTGTGCGTTCATGAACCCAATCTTTTCTTCTTTCCTTGGACTGGCATGAGGGTAAATTGCATTCTCCATGCACTCAGTAATCAAGTGAGGAATACGCAGCTTAGAAATTGTCTCACAGGTAGGGACATGCAACCTGCAATCAAATGAATTATAAAATTTTAGAGCAGAAAGCCTTAGAAAATGCCTAGTTCAACTTCCCCACTCCCTAGTTCAATGCAGTCATCTTCTTTGTAACATTGATTCCATTCAGCAATCATTTATGGGGTATCTCTTATGTGCAAGTGACTATGCAGCAGGGAATTCAGGAAGAGTAATGAACATCCCTGCCTTCAAGGAGATTACCATTTGATAGTGAAGGTAAAAGACTTACATAAATAAGATCCCAGTGCAAACTGTTAAGGAGACCTAAATATTAGACCTAAATACTAGGATTTCAAGGGAAAATAGATCTCTCCTAGCGTACATAGGAAAGAGGTAGAATGGGAAAAGAGGCATCCATAAAGATGGATATGGGCTGGGCATGGTGGCTCACTCCTGTAATCCTAGCACTTTGGGTGTCCAGGGCAGGTGCTTCACCTGAGGTCAGGAGTTCAAGACCAGTCTGACCAAGATGGCGAAACCCCATCTCTATAAAAATACAAAAATTAGCTGCCTATGGGGGCACACGTCTGTGGCCCCAGCTACTTGAGAGGCTGAGGTGGGAGAATCGCTTAGATCCAGGAGGCAGAGGTTGCAATGAGTTGAGATGGGATAGATATGCATTTATCACATGATAGTGAAGAGGGAGCAGAAAGTTCCAGATTGAGGAATTATGAGCATAGTATGGAGATAGAAAACAATAAACCAGTGTGTCAGGAGTATCAAATGCTGATAATAACGTTCAGCATTTATTATATAAGCATTCTGAATTTTAACCTTCACACTTTTCCTCTCCTGTCTTCTTCATGTAAGTAAAAAGCCTGTCCCTGGCTGGGTGAAGTGGCTCACCTGTAATCCCAGTACTTTGGGAGGCCGAAGTGGGTGGATCATGAGGTCAAGAGATCAAGACCATCCTGGCCAACATGGTAAAACCCCATCTCTACTAAAAATACAAAAATTAGCTGGATGTGGTAGTGCATACCTGTAGTCCCAGCTACTCAGGAGGCTGAGGCAGGAGAATCGCTTGAATCTGGGAGGCAGAAGTTGCAGTGAGCTGAGACGGCGCCGCTGCACTCCAACCTGTCGACAGAGAGAGACTCCATCACAAAAAAAAAAAAAAAAAAAAAGCCTGTCCTTCACCTAGCTGCTCCAGCCCAAACCTAGGAGGCATCCTTGATTTCCTCCCTTCCCTCAAACCCCATATCCAAACCATTATAAAGCCCAGTCAGCTCTAACCACCAAGGTATGGCTCACCAACTCTATCCCCACCAGCTGAGTGTAATCCATCTTCTTCCATAGTATCTTCCTGACTTGGCTTTCTTCCTCCACTCTTAACCTCTTCCAGTGTAGTCCTCACACAGCAGCCTAAGTGAGCTTCATAAAATGTAAATCAGGTCCTGTCACCCCTCCATTGGAGGGGAGCCTCTGATGGTTTCCTGTCACACTGGGAGTAAAATCCAAACTCCAAGGGCTTGTAGTATCTAACTTCTGCATCATCTGGTCCCACTCATTATGACTTTCTCACTTGCCCACTGTGCCTTGGTCACACTGACCTTTAATTCTACTTTAATTCTCCGAGCTCTTCTCCTCTTTAAGGACTTCGTAGCCTCCATCCCCCCGTCTGGAACGCAGACCCATGGCTTGTCCTCTCATTTCATTCAAACATCTTCTCAAATGTCATCTTCCCAGAGATGCCTTCCCTGACCATCTAAGAGATCCGCCGTCTCCATCGTTCCCTGTATCCTGCTTCATCTTTTATTTTTCTAATCTCCCAAGGCTTGGTCATCCATATCCTGCTTCATCTTTTATTTTTCTAATCTCCCAAGGCTTGGTCATCCATATCCTGCTTCATCTTCTTCATAGCGCTTTTCATTACCTGAAATCATACTTTATATTTGTTTGTTCACTTACTTCTTATCTGCATTAGTATTAGTTTCCTGTTGCGGCTGCAAAAAATTATCACAAACATAGTGGCTTAAACAACACAAATATATTGTCTTACACTTCTGGAGATCAGAAGTCTGAAATGGGTCTTAATGGGTCTCACTAAAGCCAAGATTTCAGTAGGACTATGTTCCTTCTTGGGGCTTTAGGGGAAAATTCATTTCCTTCCCTTTTCAGCTTTTTTTTGTTTTTTTTTTTGAAATGGAGTCTTGCTCTGTCAGCCAGACTGGAGTGCAGTGGCATGATCTCAGCTGACTGCAACCTCCACCTCCCAGGTTCAAGTAATTCTTCTGTTTCAGCCTCCTGAGTAGCTGGGACTACAGGTGCATGCCACCACATCCAGCTAGTTTTTTTGTGTTTTTGGTAGAGACAAGGTTTCACCATATTAGTCAGGCTGGTCTCGAACTCCTGACCTCAGGTGATCCACCGACCTCAGCCTCCCAAAGTACTGGGATTACAGGCACGAGCCACCACGTGCAGCCTCTTTTCCAATCTCACAGGAAAAGATTCTTCATTCCTTGGCTTGGGTCCCCCTTCCATCCTCAAAGTCAGCAGCAGCCGGTTGAGTCCTCCTCACATGGCATCACTCTGACACTCTCCTGCCTCCCTCTTCCTTCTTTTAAGGACCCTTGTGATTCCACTGGGCCCACCTGGATAATCCAGGCTGCTGTCTCTATTGCAAAATCAGCTGATGAGCAATCTTAATTCCATCTGCAACCTTAACTCCCCTTTGCCATGTAACCTACCATGTTCATAGGTTTTGGAGGCTAGAACATGGACATCTTTTTGGGGTGGCATTATTCTACCTCCCACCCCACAAACACTAGAAGGTAAGTTTCATGAGGGGCAGAACTGGGCCTCCTTCATCATTCTCCCATGCCTGGCACATAGCAATGTATATTACTCCATATACGTTAGTTAACTAAATTCTTGAATGCAACCTACTGTTCCAAGAGCTTTACATGTATTATCCCAATTCCATCATCACAACTACTCTAAGAAGTAAGAACAATTTTTATCCTCATTTACATTTGAGGAAATAGAAGCACAGAGAAATTAAGTAACTTGCCTACGGTCACATAATTAGCAAGTGCCAGAGCCAGGGCACAAACAGAAGCACACAAACTCTAAGGCCTGTGCTCTTGACCACTGTGCTACATCCTCTTCATCAGGGAGTCATGGAAAAGATAAGGTAGGGCCCCAGTAGAACCTTCCTTGAATGAACTTTGGTCTAAATGGTAAGCACCAGCTGGGAGAATGCCATTCTCTCTCACACATGGCTATTCAGTCTGTGTCTAGATACTGTTGATGGAGACAAACTCACTATTTGAGGAGGAAGCTTACTTCGATCTTTCAGCCAGGTCTGGTTTTGGTCCAGCTAACCACAGCCACCCACAGATTCCTGAGGATACTTTCAAGCTAAATGCAAACTCATTTTTCCTGAGCAGGCCTTCTACACAAAATCTTTCTCTGCTTTCCTACCCTGGTAAACTGGGCTGGGCCTTGAAGTAACTGTGGGACCCCACCACCACCTTCACTTCCATGCTAGATCAGAGCCAGCCTCAGCAATCAACTTATGTGGGCTTTCTCCTGGATTCCACTCTGCTCTCACTCAAAGACCAAAAACCTCTACTCTACACACAATACCCCCTGCTCCAAAACTCAGCACCCAGAATGCCTCAGAGGAGGGAGAGTAAGTGAGGGACTTTCATAACCATTTCCCTTCATTCCTCCCCCAAATTTCCAGCTCCCAGGCAAGGAGAGGGGGTGGATAAGGCTTTGTTCTAAAAGAACCCCATTGAGTATTTGATGAATATCAGGGCCCCTCCCTCAGGAGGGTGGAAAGGAGAATGGAGAGTGGGTGGCCAACAGACAGTATTTCTCTTTTTCTGGCCAATAATCCAGAAAATGGATAATTCCCGCAAACATAATCAAGTTAGTATTCCATGTGTAATTTGGCAGTAGACTTGCTAGTCAACCAATGACTTAAATTGCATGTGGGATTTTTAAAGGAAAATTTACTTAGTCATTTTAATAAGAATATTCCTTGGAGAAAAATTTTTCAAAGAAAACCAATAAGGCTAAGGTCAAAATATTATCTCCAGGTCTGTGTCATAAAAGCTGTCCAGACTACATTATCTCCCCTTTGATCCAGCTACCTTACCCACACATCCACACATTCTCTCTCTCTCTCTCTCTCTCTCTCTTTCTCTGTCCCCCTCTCTTTCTCTCTGTCTGCTATACACACAAATATACACACTCAACCATCTCAACCATACACATGCATCCATTCATATAGACACTCATGCACTTCCTCCTGGTATCTCCCAGTTACCCAGGAATTCTCCTGGCCCTTCTCCTGGATGTTGTCCTGCTCTTCATGTGCAGACACTTGCATAATGGCAGCACTAGAGTTGCTGAGGGCCAACCAAGTAGACTGTGGGTATCAGTCCCTATGCATAAGTTGGTTTCTCAGCTCCACCACTTAATATCTATGTGACTTCAGGCAAATTAACTTCTCTGAGCCTCTGTTTCTGTGTCTGAAATTGGCAAAGTAATACCTATCTCATGCTAAATATTGAGCACCAACTATGCAACCAGCATTGTTCAGGTGCCGGGGGTACAGCAATAAAAAGGATGAAATTCCTGCTCTTGGGAAGCTTATCTTCTAATGGGGAGGAAATGGGTCTCTACCAAAAAAAGATGATTTCAGATAAAAACTATTAAAAATAGAACACAGTAATATGATAGAAATTTAGGGGGAAGATGTGGTAGGCAGCTTCAAAGATGGCCACTAATGATCCTCGCCTCCTGATATTCATCCCCTTGTGTGTTCCTCTTCATGTTGAGTGGGCTAACCCAGGTAACCAATAAGATGTAGCCACCATTAGCATCTATATCTACTTTGTGTTTAAAAATCAACTGGTAATTCTGAAACACTGTAGAATGGATAAAAATTATTTTGTGATCATAACTCTTTGTTGAACTAGAGTATTTTTGCAGCATTCCTTGTCATCAGAAACATGGTTAAAATTTAAAACTAGAAGCAGCAGAATAAGGCAATGGGAGGGTGTTATGTCCAAGGACAGGTCATGAAAGACATTGCAGCTACCAAATCACTCTCTTGGGTCACTCATTCTTGGGAAACGAACAGCCACGTTGAGAGAACACTCAAGTAATTTAACAGACAGTCCTAGGGTGAGGTGGTGATGAATGAAGCCTCTTGTCCATAGCCAGCACCAAGCTTGCCAATGGCCAGAGCCAACCTATCATGTTGAAAGTGATCGTCCAACCCTGGTCAAGGCTTCAGAAGACTGTAGCCTGCAGATTCATAAGAGACGTCAAGCCAGAACCACCCAGCCAAGTTGCTTCACAATCCCTGGCCCATAGAAACTATGAGATGATACATTTTATTATTGTTTTAAGCCATGAAGAGTTGAAGTAATTTGTTACACAGCAATAGATAATGTATACAGGGAGCTTTGGATTGGATGAGGGAAGGCTTCAGTAAGCTTCATTAAACTTGGGTTATTGTGAGGATTAACTAAAAAAGTAAAAAAAGTCCTTAGCAAAGGGTCAGGTTTTTAGTCCATGTGTAGTAAACCTCAGCTATTGTAATTTTTATGCTTTGTGGTAAGATTAATCTTCATCCAACACCCTCATATTGCAGATGAGGACCTTGGGACCTAGGAACTTCAGACATTTGCCCATATCCTACAAAGCAAGTATTGGCCAAGCTAAGCTGGAGGCTAGGTCTCCTAGGTTCTCCTAGGCCCTAAGCCACACTTCTTTCTTATTCTACACTCTGTTGCTTCCCTCCTTGCATGAAAAGCTGCTGGAACAAGAATCTGACAAATCTGCACAGAGATTCAGACTCCGCTGAGTCTGCTCCATGACCGTAGACATGGAGACAGAGCAAGGGACAGAGAGAAGATGGATGTGGTATATGTGGGTCCCGCGACTCCACAGTTGCCCTCAAGGACTTCTTCAGAAGCCAATAGCCATGGCCAGGAGAACATTTCTGGATTTCCATGGAATGCTCTCTTCCTTGCTAATTGCTGTTAGGAGCTCAACAGCTGTTTTTAATATTTTGATGCTAATCTCCTGAAGGGCCATGGAGAGAAGGAAAGAGAGAAAGGCAGATTGTCTGCAAAGCCTAGGATCCCATCGGTACCTCAGCTCCAAAGAGTTTAGCACAGGCTGGTTCCCATGTGCTGCTGTCCTCATTCTTCCCTGGGGTCAAGGATGCAGCCAGCTTTCCTCTCTTGGTGGCCACCACACCCATTTTCTCCCTGGGCGTTCTGTCCTTCCCTCCACCCCTACGACCAGCTGTGGAGTTGTGCGTGACCCATGCCCCTCCCTCCTTCCTTACATCCTCTCAAAGATGAGCTCACAGGCTCTGCTTGTTATAAGAGATTCATTGCTAGTCACTATAGAGAAACAGACAACAGACAATAAAAATAACTGAAGTGGGAAAAATTGCAAAACAGTAGAATCTTTTGATGTGACCATGCCACTCCCTTACTTAAAACCTCTGGGTCACTCTGTATCCCTACAGAGCAAATACAGAGATCTTCAAAGAGGCACAGAAAGTTCTTCGAGATCTTGCCTGAGTTCAAATCCTTACTCTGTGCTTGACAGCTGTGTGCCCATGAGCAAGTTATTTAATCTCTTTGTGCCTCATTTGCTTCTAATGTAAAAAGGTAATGATAATATAGGTTTGCTGTTAGAATTATTTAAATGAGTTAACATATAGAAAACCTTAGATCCACATCTGGCATATATCAAGTGTTCAATAAATGGCATCTATCCCAATGATGATGATGATGATGACACCTCTGCAAACTTACCCTTTACTTCCTGCTTTCACCTGCTTGAAAAGCCCTCACATATGTACCATGCTATTCATCACCTCCATGTTTTCTTGTTCTGTTTTCCTGTACCCAGACAGCCTTCACTTTCCCTCAAGCCTGGTTCACATCCAGGTCTATAGAGATGTGAAGTTTGCTACTCAAGCCAGCCTTCTTTGGAAAGCATTCAATGCCCATCCCATCATCACCACAGGCTGTCTCTGGGACCCCTCGTCTGTGCTCCTGTAGCATCCTATGTGTATCTCTATCATTATCTAAGAATATGTGTGTGTGTTTGAATGATCTATTAGCTGTGTCACAACCTACCCCAATACCTACTGGGTTCAGATGACAACCATTTTATTTGTTCACAATTCTATGGATCAAGAATTTAGGCAAGGCTTGGCTGGTCAGTTCTTCTGCCCCACAAGGCATTGGCTGAGGTTCATTCACTCAGCTGCATTCAGCTAGAGTCTAGGTCCATGAAGTGTTCACTCACATGCCCAGTGCCTCAGGTTCTTCTCACACTCTCACTCCATGTGGCTAGCTTGGGCTTCCTCACAGCATGGTGGCCTCCTTACAAGTCAGGCTCCTTACAGGGTGACAAATGCTCCTTACAAGCAGCATTTTAGGAGTGACAGAAGCAGAAGCCGTAGATCTCTTAAGTCCCAACCTCAGAAGTTGCACTTTTCTTCCACCACATTCTACTGGTCAAAGCTAGTGAGAGAGAGGGTCAGTCCAAATTCGAGGGAAGGAGTAGAGAGAATGTGTGGCCATCTTGAAGCCACCACCACAGGTTCATCTCTTGTTAAGATTCTGAGCTCCTTGAAGGCAAGGACAGAATTTATTAGTCTTGGTATCCCCAGCACCTAACTGGGACTAGTGCCTGGTATGGAGTAGGTGCTTAACAAGTTGTTGAACTGAACTCCCACACAAACACAGGAAAGCTCTAGAGGAGGATGAGACATTCTAACAAAACCCCCGAGGAAGCTCCTCTGGGAGCTGCCAAAGCCTCCCCGCCCACAACCTCTGCTTCTTGTCAAATCCATCTTCAGTTCATTCCTGGCACAAGGTGTGTGAGCAATGCCAAAGTCACTAATTAAGTACCGGTGTCTCTAACTGGCTTTAACATGGATAAAGGACAGAAGCGAAAGAAATGAGTGTAGTTGGAATGTTCTACAGGCCTATCCAAAGAACAGATAAAATGTGAAGTGCATTTGTATAAACATTTCCAACTCTAGCACTGTGCAGGTCAAGAGCATCCCCAACGAAGAGGACTTTCAGGTCTCCTTATTTGGGAAAACCCTCCCCCAGCCTCATGCAGTAAAAGCCAGTGGCTAGACCGTGAGACTCACTCCTGAATTCCCTAAAGAAAGTCCTGTTGTTTTTGCCTATGGCTCATGGCAGCAGCCCGAGATTGCTGCAAGAATGCAAACCTCCCAAGACCAGGCGCCAAGGGCAGAGCCATGTGAGGTGAGGGCGTGAGGGTGAGTCAACTCAGACCACCAGCAAGTGTCTGCAGAGAGAATGTCCAGGCCTTGCCTAAGCCAGCATTGGCATAGGCACTTAATTTTTAATGAGCAAACCATTGGAAGAAAAACAAATACAACTTTAAACTGAGTATGCAGGTTTGCTTCTTTGTTCATCTTAGCGTCCACATGTCCTTGGCAATAAGATGGATTGGGTTCATTCCTAACCTAGGATCTCAAACAGCTAGAAGCACCAGGGGCAAACAACTGCAGACAGAGCCCACCTGACACCAACAGGCACGGGGAAGCAGCTGTCCTTCCCTTGCTGTCACTGGGGACAACTTGACAGAGTCAAGCCAGACTGAAGAGAATCACTTACACAAGTTAGAAGTGTTCCAGATGCATGAAAAAGTAACCCATTTAGCAACTTTCTGGAATCCTGAGAGTGAAATGTATTGCCCAAGTCCCCATGTTGTTTTCTTATGAGGCAACCAAGGGCGTAGAAGATTCTGCAGGGAGAGGAAAAGTGCAAACCCCTTTCCTTCACACTGCAAGCTGGCAGAATCCTGGCAGCGGTGACACAGGCGAGGGCATGTGGGGTGCATCCATATTCCCCAGGCTCCCATGTTCCTTTTTCAGTGTTCTTCATTTCCCTCCAAAACTAGGTTATAAAGTAGAGTCCCATGCCAGACACCCACGTTTGCAACCAACAGATCCCTAGTTGAGCACATTCCACATACCAGGCCCCGATCCAGGTGCTGGAGACAGCAAAGAACCTAAGAGATGAGGTGTCTGTTATATTGGAATTTTCCAACAGGCAAATAAAAAGGCAATTTCAGATCACGATAGGTGATGGGAACAGACTAAACTAGGAGAGCAGGAAGCATCATAGAGAATGTCTTCTTCAGGTAGAAAACACCTCACTGGGCCTTCGATGATGACACAGAGAGAGCCATAATCTAAGACAGAAGAGGCTCAGGCAGAAGGAGCAGCAAGTGCACACAATCAGAGATAAGCCTGGTGTCTTTAAGGAGCAGAACAAAGGCCAAAGTGAATATAAGGAGTGCAGTGTGAGAAAAAGTAGGGCTACAGTGTGCAGGGCCTCGTATATTACAGTAAGGAATTTGGACTGATTTTACTCCACATTTTCCCTAAACATTGCTAGCCTTTTTTTTTTTTTTTTTTTTTTTGAGACGGAGTCTCACTCTGTTGCCCAGGCTGAAGTGCAATGGCATGATCTCGGCTCACGGCAACCTCCACCTCCTGGATTCAAGTGATCTCCTGCCTCAACCTCCTAAGTAGCTGGGATCACAGCCACCCGCCACCATGCCTGGCTAATTTTTTGCATTTTTAGTAGAGACGGGGTTTCACCATGTTGGCCATGGCTTGTCTTGAACTCCTGACCTCAGGTGATCCACCCGCCTTGGTCTCCCAAAGTGCTGGGATTACAGGCATGAGACACCACACCTGGCCTACTACTCTTAATTCTTTAGCACTATGAGGTTTCATTTGTCAGAGACTGTGATGTTCCAAAGCAGTGGTCCTCAAAATGTGGTCTTCAGACCAGCAACATCAGCACCACTTGGGAATTGGTTAAAAACACAAACTCTCAGGTTCCGACATGCTGAATTAAACACTCAGGAGGTGGGAGCCTGGCAATCCACCTGTCATAAGCCCTCCACGTGATTCTGATTCATGGTGAAGTTTGAGAACCACTGTTCCAGAGAAAAAGGACTTCCTAGACTGTGGAAACATCCTTTAACACAAACACATTGTTAAGGAAGACAAAGATATGCATATTATATGTTTTAGTGTGGTTTCTCTGTAAAAGAATGGAAATAAACAGTACAGTACATAGATTCTGATTGGCCTTTGCTGACTTATGACCCCCCACGTGGCCTGTGATACAATGAGGCTCTTAGTATCGAGGAAAGCCGACAAAGCTAGTTGCCCCTAAACATAATGGCCGAAGGTAGCTATTCTTTTGGGGTTTAGAGGCTTCCTTTTTATAGCTGCTCTATAGCTCTCTTTGTTCTTAAGCATTCACTTTACTTAATAATAAATATAATAAAAATGAAAGTAGCTATATATTAAGAAGTTACTAAATATCAGGATGCTGCTTCAAGAGCACTGTAAGTAAATATTATTACCATTTTGAGAAAACAAAACAGGCTCCAAGAGATGAAGTCGTATGTTCAAGTACACACCTAGTAAAGGGCAATGACGGTATTCAAACCCAAGTGTATTATGTATCTATTGCCAAGTAACAAATGACTCCAAACTAAGTAGTTAAAACAGCAAACACTTATTACATAGTTGTGTAGCATCAGGGATCCAGGAGGGACTTCGCTTTGTGGTTCTGTCTTAGGGTCTCTGATGAGGTTGATGTCAAGCTACAGTCATCTGAAGGGTAGAACTGGATCTTCCAAACTCATTCATGCAGCTATTGCCAGGAGGCTTCAGATCCTTGACAAATAGGCTTCTTCATAGAGCAGCTCATGACATAGCAACTGGCTTCCTCCAGAGCAAGTGATAGAAGAAAGAGAGATAGCAATCAAATTAGAAGCAACAGTGCCTTTTATAAGCCCATCTTATATGTAACATGCCATCACTTCTGCTGTACTCTTTTGGTCGTGGAGACCAATCCTACTAGTGTGGGAAGGAACTACACAAATGGAAGAATATCAGGAGGTGGAGCCCTTGGGTGCCATCCTGGAGGAAGACTACCACACCATGTCTGTCTCACTTTGAAACATATAATCTGTTGAATTATTCCTTCAGTACATATCAAAGGATCAGTCATTTCCAGATGCTGTCCTAGGCTCTGGGTATTGTTGGCAAAAGAAACAAACATAGGCCTGGCACGGTGGCTCATGCCTGTAATCCCAGCACTTTGGGAGGCCGAGGCAGGCAGATCATGAGGTCAGGAGATCGAGACCATCCTGGCTAACACAGTGAAACCCCATCTCTACTAAAAAATACAAACAAAATTAGCCAAGCGTGATGGCGGGCGCCTGTAGTCCCAGCTACTCCAGAGGCTGAGGCAGGAGAATGGCATGAACCCGGGAGGCGGAGCTTGCAATGAGCCGAGTTTGCGCCACTGCACTCCAGCCTGGGCGACAGAGCGAGACTCTGTCTCAAAAAAAAAAAAAAAGAAAGAAACAAACATAACCCTTACCATCCTGGAGCTCATAATCTAATAAATAAGTAAACAAACAAATACATATATAATTATAATTTGTGATAAGTACTATGAACAATATAAACAGAGTTCAGTGGGAGGAAAATGGGGTGAGGGTAGTGGGTAGCGACCACTTACCCAAACTGGTAAAACTTAGAAGGCAACTTTCCAGAGGCAACCCTAAATAATGGTCACCAAATTTTTGGGACTAACCAATAAAAACTTTTGAGTAAGCATTCCTAAAATGTATGTATTTTATTCAGTTTTAAATTTTATATATGTATATATAATATAGACATTGTATACTTAACATATAGATAACACAGTATATATAATATATAGAAAAAATAAAATGATGAAAGTTGAAATATAAAATATTTTACATTTTTATAATGTTATTAATGATGCAAAAACTATTTTGCGCTTACCTTTGAAATTCTCATTAATAATATTTTGATGAGAGCTGTGTGATTGAATATGCTTCACTATTTAAACCTCTATGAATAAAAGGTCTGATTTTACATTCATTTCTTTTGGTGCTTGGTTTTTTTTGTTTTTGTTTTTTCTGTTTTCTGTTTTTGAGACAGAGTCTCACTGTCGCCAGGCCGGAATGCAGTGGTGTGATCTTGGCTCACTGCAACCTCCACCTCCCAAGTTCAAGCGATTCTCCTGCTCAGCCTCCTGCGTAGCTGGGACTGCAGGCACGCACCACCATGCACAGCTAATTTTTGTATTTTTAGTAGAGACGGGGTTTCACCATGTTGGCCAGGATGGTCTCTACCTCTTGACCTCTTGATCCGCCCGCCTCAGCCTCCCAAAGTGCTGGGATTATAGGCGTGAGCCACCACGCCCGGCCTGGTGCTTGGTTTTAATAGTTATCAGACATGGAAAAGATACTTCCAAAATACTTTAATTAAAACAAGAAAATAACTTTATTGCTTATCTCACTAAAGTATGATACTTGTTTTTCAACCCTATCCATCAATTAAAGTTTCCAATAAAAATTGGATAGTAAATTTTTATCTTCCCTAATGTCAACTACTTGTTAATACAAACTTTAAAAAAGTTGATTCAAAGTCCCCTAGAACTGTTTATTTATCATTTTTAAAAGGTTAAAAATTCCATTTCCAAGTATGTAGATACGAGAGTTTTTAAAGAGGCATATTCATTGCATTTTTGGCAATAAAAATACATAACTATTGGAGATTTCCCAAATATCCATTTTCAAAATGCTCTACTCATAGCATTAAACGTGGTTACTTCCTCATTTATTGTTAAAAGATCATATTTATCTGAATAATTTCACAATTTTTTGGCCAAATTATTTTGTTCATGGCTTTCTCTGCTAATGTAACTAAAGAAGTACTTATATAAGGGGCTAGAAAAATGTCAGCCCTGCCCTTTCTTGTTGTTCAATTAAATTTGTATTATTAGGGAAATCTCCAGAATCAACCTCTTTTTAAAAATATTTTCATAATCACTTACTCATTAATGGAGATATTTGGTTAAACCTAGATTATATAAGACTTCCTGTTCTAGGAATGGAGAACTAGGTAATTCATACCATTCCACCTACTGAGGACAATCAGCAAAACAAAATATACTTTAAAAATCTACTCCGGTGTGCTAGACAGCTAACAAGATAGTGCAGAATTACTGTGTTAGTATCAGGTAAAGGATAGAGACCAAGGGAGTTGAGTCCGGCATGTAGGGCAGTTTTCTCTACAGTATATGCCAATACGGTATATGCCAATTTCTTTTTTCTTTTCTTTTCTTTTTTTTTTTTTGAGACAGGGTCTCACTCTGTTGCCCAGGCTGGAATGCAGTGGCACGATCTCGGCTCACTGTAATCTCTGCCTACTGGGTTCAAGTGACCCTCCTGCCTCAGCCTCCCAAGCAGCTGGGATTATAGGCATGCACTACTGCACCAGGCTAATTTTTGGTATTTTTAGTAGAGACAGCCACCATGTTGGCCAGGCTGGTCTCGAGCTCCTGACCTCAAGTGATCCACCCGCCTCAGCCTCCCAAAGTGCTGAGGTTACAGGTGTGAGTCACTGTGCCTAGCAGCATATGCCAATTTCTAAAAGCAGGACTGAGAGGCCAAGTGGCTGAGCGGGAAGGTGGTTAAAAAGTGTCTCACAGAGCTAAGGCCAATTTTGGGGCCCAGCATCACCAAGACTGGATAGCTCTGGTGAATCTCTTTGCATTTGGATGGGCCACTGAAGGACAGTACCCTAAAAACAATGATAAACCAAAAGAAGGTTCTAGAAACTCAGTTTCACAGTACCTGGATTGAATTAACATGATCCCATAATGCGAAGGCCCCAAGTACCTAGCAGAAGTAAATATAAATTCACTTTGGAGAATGACAACATCATTATAGAATTCTAATTATGTCTACAAATAATGTTTTAAGTACAAATATCTGAATACAATAAAAGAAAAAAAAAACAGAAAAACAAGACAAGACCACACAAATGAAAACCAAGAAATCACAGACATAGATCACAAAGGCTCAGAAATTAGAGTTTTTCAACTTAAAAAAAAAAAGTGTATTGACTTCAAATAATACTATATTTAATTTGCTCAGAGAGACAAAAGTCAACCTTGAGACTTTTGGCGGAGAACTGAAAACTAATTTTTTAAAAGAGCGGTGAAAATGCTAGAATTAAAAAAATAACAATTAAAACACAATAGCTTTCACATTTAATTACAAACAGATGAAGAGAGAATTTGTAGTATGGAAGAAAATATCCATACTAAAAAGCTAAAAGACAAAGCTAAAAAAAAAATTATAAGAAGGTTAAGGAAGCTAGTAAAGCACTTTCCAAACTTAAAAAAAAAATCCAAAATGTCATAAAATGATATCTTTGTAAAATGTAATTTAAATGAATTATTAGAACAATGAAATAATAAAAAGACACTGAATATATACCCAAATTTTTATTGGATTCAAAGGACATAAAATTACTCTGCCAGTTGGTTTCAGAATATTTAATCTCAATTTTGTACTTCTCTTTTTCCAAATCATGACACTGATATAAAAGATCCATGAAAAGTTCTGATATATATTTAACTGAAATACTAAACGAAGAGAGATAATGGAACAGAAACATCATTTACGAGTAATCAGCTGAATCATTTCTAAAACTAATTAAATACGTCAACTGATGGATTCAGGAAATCAAAAACTAGTTAAATAAGGGAAAACCTAGGTGCACTTTACAGTAAAACTGCTAAAAACAAAAAAATGAACAAAGAAATTATCTTCAACACAACCAGAGAAAAAGATTGCCATCAATGGAACAATAATCACTCACAGCTTATTCCTCAACAGCAACATTCTGAGCCAAAAGACAATGGAACAATAGCTCCAAAATGCTGAAAAAAAATTACTGCCAACCCTGAATTCTGCTCTCAAGATATAAATATATGTCAAGAATGAAAGTAAAAAGAGACATGTTCAGACAAACCAAAACTGGGAGAGTTCATCCCCAATAGACTTGAATTTATTTATCTACATATATATAAATCTGTCTTCAGGCAAAAGGAAAAGGTTTCAGGTAGAAAGTCAGAAATGCAGAAAGGCATGATAACTACAAATGAATATTGACTATATAAAACCAAAAGTAAAATCTTGTGGAGAATTATATAGCAAATTATAATACACTGAAAAAGCATTAAGTCAGAAGAGACAGAGTGATAGTGTTTTACAGTACATACATCCCCCAGAAGAGAAAAAACAACCAAATGATATTTTATTTTTATGTCAGATATACATATTGCAATATTTGGTGTAATCACCACAAGAATTTATAGGACTCAAATAACTTTTAAAAATTTTCAATCAATGCAAATGAAGGTAAGAAATGAAAAAAATGGAACATAGAACAAGCAGTACAAATTGAAAAGCTGAGCAAAATGGTAGATTTAAACCCCAAAATATCAGAAATTCCATAACATGTAAATATTTAAATTCAGTGATTAAAAGACAAAGGTTGTTATCTTGAATAACACTGAATTTGATATGCTACTTACAAAACACAAGACTAAAATATCAGAATTCTCAAAGATTTAACAATAATGTCAAACTAGACACTAAGATTAAAAGCATTCCTAAAGACAAAGAAAGTGACCTCATGATGATGAAAATTAGATTTGTCAAGAAGATACAACAATTCTAAATTTACATGTAACTAATAGCATAGATTCAAATTTTATTACTCTGAGATCTAATAGAATAATAAGACAAAAATCAGTTTACATTTACAGGAGTATACATTTGTAAACTTGACTTAATCGGTCTTCATAGAATACTGCACCCAACATCTGCAGAATACACACTTAGTTCATACACCAAAATTACAAAATGCTGGGCCATTAAGCAAGTCTCAACAAATTTCAAGAACTGAAATCAGAGTATGTTACCTGACCACAGGGGAATTGAGCTAGAAATCAATAACAAAACTATATTCACAAAGTAGCCATATGTTTGGAAGTTTCAAAACATACTTCTAACTAAACCTGTAGATTCAGAGAGGAAATCACAATGGGAAGTTAGTAAACATTTTGAACAGAATAATCATGAAAATATGACAAGTCAAAATTCGTTTGATGTAGCTAAAGCTGTGCTAAAAGAAACTGTATGGCCTTGACCATCTCTAATCTGAGAGACAATGTCTTCAAAAAACCTATGGAAAATATTATACTTATTAAAGTAGTGCTCATTCTCATTAATAATCAGGTAAATGTAATTAATGCCTCAATGATATTTTATTACAAACTCACCAGAATGGCTAAAATTCAAAAGACTGACAATACCAAATGTTGAAGAGGGTAATTACTGCCTATGCTGCTGGTGGAAATGTAAACTGGTGCAATCACTTTGGAAAATTGTTTGGTGGTATCTACTAAGCAGAAATATACGTGTGTGTGTGTATATATATGTCTGTGTGTGCGCATGCACGTACTTTTTCTATCAAAGGTCCTGCCCCTCATGTACCTCTAGGCTCACAAGGCAGAGATGTTAAGTGCCTTGTGAGTCTCTAGGTGCACAGGGGGAACAGGACATTTGATAGAAAAAGTGAAGAGATTGTAATACTATAAGGCAGTCTTTGTAGTGCTTTGTCTTTTCTCCCTGGAGACTTTGAATAGAAAAACGTTGACTGAGTGTTTTAGAGGTGATCATCTGGGAGCCTTTAAGGTTTTGATAAACGTCTTAGTCCCTTCAGGTTGCTATTAACAAAATATCTTAGACTCCATCACTTATAAACAACAGAAATTTATTTATTTCTGACAGTTCTAGAGGCTGAGAAGTCCAAGGTCAAGGTGCCAACAGTGTCTGGTGAGGGCCACTTCCTCATAGACAGGGCTGTCTCACTGTGCCCTCACATGGTGAAAAGGAGCTAGCTAGCTCTCTGCGGTCTCTCCTATTTGACAGGGCACTCATCCCAATCATGCGGGCTGCACACTCATGACCCAATCGCATCTGAAAAGGTGCCACCTCCTAATAGTATCAACTTGGGGGTTAGGATTTCAACACATGAATCTGGAGGGAGCACATTCAGACCATAGCAGTCGGTGCTTTGAATACTGGGTCTAAAATCAGGTACTCTGAATATTGGCTCTACATTCAATGTCCTGCTTTTGTCTTTTCTAGTTGTGTGAATTTGGACAAATTACTTAACTTCCCTGGGGCTCATTTACAAAATGAAACAATGTAAGGCTGAAATTAGACCATCAAGGGGCCTAATTAGTGCATATATTAAGACATTTTCCCCTTCTCTCAAAGCAGGTATAGAGAAAAGGAGGCAGGATTTGCCTAAAAGAGGTTTAGGCAAGAGAGTCTCAAGGGATCTTTGAGGGTGCAAGAGGTATAAAAATAGAAAAGATGTCTAGGGTACAAGAGGAGATGAGTCACAAAAGCAGAGTAAGAAACTAGGTATATGTGCTGAGGACAGAAGGGAAGGTTGACTGGGCAGTCCTCAGAGCTGCCAAATGAAGATTCTTTACATTATCCCTGACCAGCTATTACGGTCAAGTGGCTCTAGAAATAAGCAATGGAAATGTGCCAGGACAGGAAACCAGACAAGGCATTGCGTAACTCCTCCTGTGTGTGCACACACACCAGTAAGAGTGGGTTTTTCACTTCATCTGGCCTCCCATGGCATCCCGTATATTCCTCTATTTCAGCACCTGTCAGTGTCAGGCAATCAATAGTCAATGGCATTTCGGTCCACCTCCCACTACACTATGAATTTCTGAAAAACAAGGAAACAGCGTTTTATTCATCTTTGAGCCCTACCACCTAGCACAGTGAGTAGCATAAGAGACTCTCAATAAATGTTGACTTAACAAGTAGCTGAATAAAAGAATGAATGACATCATTCTGCTTACAGAAATCAGAGCCCTGGACTGCACAGGCACTATGAAAAACCTGCCAAATGGAGCACCCTGAACCTCCCTCCCACGGTTCTCACCCACCTGACCCATAATGTCTCTTCCATCTGACTTGCTCCCACTTTGCCTCCTCCAAATTTCTTCCCAACCTTGCAGGGAGAAGCCCAGAGCCTGAGGGTACATGCCTTGGCTTCTCTTACTTCATCTAAAATATTCCATCAGTTGACTGATGTTAATTCGAATGTTGCTTCTGTTTTCTTCTTCAGATCTAGGTGAAACAAGATTTTTTTTTTTTCTCAGACAGGTTCTTGCTGTGTCACTCAGGCTGGAGTGCAGTGGTGTGATCACAGCTCACTGCAGCCTTGACCTCCCAGGCCCAAGCAATCGTCCCATCTCAGCCTCCCGAGTAGCTGAGACCACAGGCATGCACCAACACACTCTGCTAATTTTTGCATTTTTTTGTAGAAATGGGCTTTCACCACGTTGCCCAGGCTGCTCTTGAGCTCCTGGGCTCCAGTGATCCATCCACCTCGGCTCCCAAAGTGCAGGGATTACAGGCGTGAGCCACAGCGCCCAGCCTGCAACTAGATTCTTGATGGTGACTGTGACAAAATGATGTTGCCCTCCTCAAGCTCTGCCCCGGCCTTCATTCGTTGCTTCCAGACCAATAACTGGGGTTAGCTCTCAGGGTAGTCCAGGTAGAGAAATACAGACCTGGATGCAGAAGAAAACACCTTATGTTCAGAAAGAGCTACAGGGCTTGGCTTGGTATCAGCATGAACTAGAGGGACACACTGGGGACTGTTTGGAAGGATGATAAATAGGAGAGGGAGGGAACTACTGACTCAGGAACTGTCTTGGAGGTAGTATTAATTTGTTTCTGAATGGTTTCTTGAGGCTTGGACATGATAATGCCTTACAGTAAGTTACAGGAAGAGGCTGCAGTGCCTTGGCAGAAAATTGAGGAAGGGGTCAGACTGCTCAGGGAGATAGGATTGTTCGAACAAACTTATTATGTGACATCTGGACTTCCTGGGAGGGTTCAGGGACATTCCCTTCAAATATATAAGTGAGGGGCAAGAACATCTATCGGTGTAGGGGTGACAACATCTTTGGGAAGCTTAGTAATGATTGTCCACTGTAGGCCAGGGTAAGAATAGGTGATTCTGCCATTTAACTGGGCTCCCTAGCATCAATGAAGATGCTAGGATTTCAAAATAACAAAGACCAGGTGTCTGCTCTTAACCATCAGAGTCAAGATGAATATAAACCATAACAGCCAGCAAGGCCAGAGTGCTTCAGTCCACAGAGTTTTTGATGATGGCTAATAGAGCGTGGTGTTCCTATGAGTGAGATAGACAAGCAGCCAGTGAGGGTACTGCATGACTTGTACAACGATTTAAAAAATCAAGAGCTGTCAAGAAAGTTGATGGACCCACAGTTTCCAGATCCGAGCCAGTTCTCAGACCCCACAGGCTGCACCCTCTTGTGAAAGGATCCTGCAATGTCTCCCATACTAGTGAAATGTTTAGGGGTTCAATGGTCTAAGGCATGTTGGGACATGCCCTGTAAGATAAAGAACAAGTTATTAGCCAGGTGCAGTGGCTCACGCTTGTAATCCCAGCACTTTGGGAGGCTGAGGCAGGCGGATCAGGAGGTCAGGAGTTCGAGACCAGCCTGGCCACCATGGTGAAAACCCATGTCTACTAAAAATACAAAAAAAAAAAAAAAAAAAAAAATTAGCCAGGCATGGTGGCGCGTGCCTATAGTCTCAGCTACTCAGGAGCCTGAGGCAGGAGAATCACTTGAACCCGGGAGGCAGAGGTTGCAGTGAGCTGAGATCGCGCCACTGCACTCCCTCCTGGGTGACAGAGTGAGACTCCATCTCAAAATAAATAAATAAATAAAAATAAAACAAGTTATTACACCCTGCACTTACTAGGGCTGAGAAAGAGATACAGTGCTTAGTGAGCCTCTTTGGATTTTGGAGAACTATAAGCTGTATTGGGGAATACTTCTTCTACCAACGTGTTGAGTGACTTAAGAGGCTGTCAGTTTTGTGTGGGGCCCAGAACAGAGAGCTCTGGAGCAGATCCAAGCTGCCACGCAAGATGCCCTAGCTCATACGATCTGCTGATCCAATGATGCTAGAGGGATTTGTGACAGATAGGGATGCCGTGTAGAGTGTTTGGCAAGCCCATCGTAGAGTCATAGGCGAGGCTCCTAGAGTTCTTCTTAGCTACCTGCTTCAAAATAGAACAACCCACTGTTTGAAAACCAGCTCCTGGCATTGCTATTGAGCCATTTTAGAGACTGGGCATTTCTCCCATCAGCAAATGCCTCCATTTATTTCTTCCCTTTATATAAAATTCCTTAAAAGAATTTCCATATTCACTATCTCCACCTATTCTTTTTCCACTCTGTTTTGAAACTACTTCACCTTTCATCCTCACAATTCCACTAATACCACTATTATAAACTCACCAATGACTTCCATGTTGTAAATGCAGTGACCAATTTTAAGTTTTCCTCCTACTTGATCTGTCAGCAGCATCTGACCTAATTGGACACTCCCTCATTGAAACAGCTTCTTCCCATGTTCCCCAAGACACCATTTTCTCTCAGTCCTCTTCCTGTCTCACTGGTTATCCTCATCCCCTTGGCTGGTTTCCTCTCATACCACAAACCACTAAATGTTAGAGGACCCAAGGCCAGTCACTGATTTCTTTTTTGCTTTTTCTTTCTACTTATACTTTCTTGTGAGGTGACCTTGTCCCATCCATAGCTTTAATTTTTCATGGACTGCCCACTTCCAAGTTTATATCTATGGCCCCATCTTCCCTCCTGAACTCTAGATTCCTGTATCCAACAGCCCATTAGACAGCTCCACTCTGTGAGGCATCTCAGGCTTAACAATTCCAAAACCAAATTTTGAATCCCCTACCTCCCAACCTGTTCCTCCACCAGCTTTCTCCGTCTTAGTAAAGGACAGCTTCATCCCTCCGGCTGCTCAGACTGAAGATGTTGACTCATCTTTACTTCTTTCCTTCCAGTTCCATCCATCAGAAAATCTTGCCAGCTCTTCCTTCAAAATATTTAGAATCTGGTAAACCCTTAGTCTGAGGCACCATCATCTCTTGCTTAGATTATTGTATCCTGTTTCCGTACTTCCACCCTTGCCCTCTTCAATTTGTTTAAAACAGCAGCCAGAATAATCCTGTCTTGCTTCTGAAAACCCTCCACAGGCTTCCCATCTCATAAAGAGAAAAAATTCAAATCCTCAGAGTGACCCATGAGGCCCACAAGGTCTACATGGCCTCTGCCTCTGATTCCCCTCTGACCTCACCTTCTGCCACTTTCCCTCCACCCTTTCCAGAACACCCCCTCTGCTTTGGACGGCTTCCTTCAGCGGGCAGCAGGCTCGCTCCCTCACTTCAGCTCCAATTGCCCTTCCCCAGAGATACCACCCCTCTCTCTTATATCCTCTTCATTTTTATTTTATTTTTCTGGTAGCACGTCTTGCCAACTGACATATCGTATGTTAATTTCATTGTTTGCCTCCCCCTAGCCCGGTAGATTAAGTTCTGGAGACAGCAAGAGCTGATTTGTTCTGTACATATCTATGGCCCCAGGACTTAACACAGTGGCTGGAAGAAGATAAATACCCAGTCGATTTTTGCTGAGTGCATGCATGAATGTCAAATCCTTTGCTAAGCCGAAGGTAGGGGAGAGGAAATGCAGATCGAAAATGATCAAGACCTAGCCCCAACCTTTAGGACCTCCCAGCTTAGTACCCTTCCCCAGAGCACAGAGTGTGGTCTTTCATAGGCCACAACACACAGTTACAACCAGAAAAGTGTGATTAAGCATACCAAGTAACTGACTGTTTTGCTTTTGCCCCCTCTCAACTTAGGAAATTACTTTACTTCAGAGACTTGCCAGAGATCCATTTGCTACAGCAAATTCAGATGTTAACACCCAAAACCACATATATTTTCTGCCCTCCTGTCAACGTAAGGATTTCATGTGGCTGACCTGGTCTTAAAGATAGACCAGGTCAAGAGTTTCCTAGGTGTCTGAGTGACACCACCCATGCCTCTCCCACCACCCCCCTCAAAAGTCTCCTGACCCTGCATAGGCAGATCCTGAAATTACACAATTTACAATTCACTGACCTCTGAAAGAGCAAGTCACGATCCAAAGAGGGCTGCAGACAAAAGCGTTCCAAGCCAGATTCCTTGTTGACACTGGTCTCTGGTTACACCCTAGGCATAAAAAGCAAGGAAGTTCTTCAAAGCCAGTGAGTGCTTCCCTACCTTTGTCTGTCCCCAGCAGAACCTCTTCCCCCACTCCACCCTCCACAGAGGGACTCACTGTAAGTTCAACAGTGCAAGTGGTGCAAGGGGAGGCATTTTCAGGTTACACACTATATATAGCTAACTTACAGTCTCATGTTATTCGCCTTGGCGAGGGTTGAAAGCCTTAATTCCTCCCAAGCATGCCCTGTTTTGAGTCCCCTTTCCTTTCCAAAACCCTTCCTTGGCCCAGACCCTGGGAGTCACCTTTCTTCTTCCGGCCACTCCCCACTCATCCTCTTTCAGCCTCATCACAAAGCAGGGACTTTCCCATGAGTCTAGGTCTGCCCTGGAGTTGCAGGACCACACCACAGCCAAGCAAGGCCTCTCCTTGGACCCTTGGTAGTTTCCTGAACTGTGAGTGTCCTGTTTTTTCGAGGCTGGTGTCAGAGGGAACAAATGCAAGACCCGGATGAAGCATCTCCCCCACCACACCACATGCCAACAGCCAGTTCCGCCCCTCCACCCGGACACCTGCCCTGTTAGCCTTGCCATTCTTCTCAACACAACTTTCTGAAACAGGAAAAGTTCCCTTGTCCTCCTCAAAGGGTGTGCGAAGAGGGCGTGGCTCACTTCTTTGGTGCCTGCTACTCAGACCCCTAGTGGGAGCAGGCAGATGGGCAGGTCACGGGGAGCGTGGGTTCCAACCCCACAGCAGCATCTAGGGTTGAGTCTTTACAGCTCCTAAGCCCCAGTGGGCGTGTGTTACAGTGCGCTCTTTCAGCTTTGCTATCTGCCGGCAGCTTGTGTTCATCACCTCAGTTAGACCCTCTGCGTTATCACAAGGACAGAGGGCTTTCTGTATCCTGGGTTCTTGCCCTAGTGCACCGGAAAAATCGTATCATGTGTGGGCTTAGAGAATGAGTGCAAGGTGTTATTGAATGGTGGAGGTGGCTCTCAGCAGATAGATGGGGAGTCAGAAGGGGGATGGAGTGGGAAGGTGGTCTTCCCCTGGAGTCGGGCCGCTCAGCAGCCAGGCTCTTCTCCACGTCATTCTGCTGTTGATGGTCTGTCAGCATCTATGTGTTCTTCTGCCAGTGTGTTCCTGTCGATGTCCAGCCACTTGTGTGTGCTTCTGCTGGTGTGTTCCTCTTGACGTCCAGCTGTTAGTGTATGTGCCCGCTAAGGTCTTGGGGTTTTTATAGGCACAGGATTGGGGGCGTGACGGGCCAGGGTGGTCTTGGAAAATGCAACATTTGGGCAAGGAAACAGGAGTGCCTGTCCTCACCTAGGTCCGTGGGCTCAAGCCCAAGGGTGGAGCCCTTGTGAGGGACCCTGCCTTTCTCTACCCATCCCTGTACCCCTCCCATATCACTTCCACACAGCCCTGGACCTGGGCTAAGACATAGCAGTATTTGCCATTCCTAGTTGGTGCTGTGGGGTTCATCTAGGCCAACTTTATCATTTTCACAGAGGAGAAGACCAAAGCCCAGAAAGTGGAAGCCATGTGTTCAAGGTCAAAGAACCTGTTCAGGTCAGAGCTGGGGCAGGAATCCCTGACTTAGACACCCCAACCAGGGCTCCTCTGCAGCACCTACCTCTTCACTCATGTTCCTTGGAGTTTTTCCGTTCCTGGTTCTTGCTCTTCTTGTCCCACTTTTGAATCTTTCTTGGAGTTACTGCTTCCAGGGTTTCCATCCAGGCCCAACTTACAGGAGCAGCTCAGTAGCTTCCTCCTGTTAGGATTCAGCCCCCAACCCTGTTCCCTCCCAGCATCCTCAGCCCACGTGCTGGGTTCAGCCTCCTCCACTGCTCCCTGCTTGCTTTCCCATGCATCCTATTGTGAAGAACTTTTCGTCCTTACAGCACGTCTATGTACAGTACCTCACTGATGACTACAAAAAATCTCATGAAGTCATCCAGGGAGATGGATTATTTTCTTCATTTTTACAGATGCAGAGATTGAGATGCCAGGTGAGAGCAAATAAGTGGTGGGACCTGCGCTGGGATCTTCAAGCCCATCACGATTTTCAAAGGTCTTCTATTCCCAGTGTCCTCTCCTTCCGTGGAGTGGTCCCCAGGACACCAGCATCACCTGACTTCTTCCTCTACACATTCATTTCCTAAAGTCCATTATCATATGTCAATTTTCAAGTTTCCAAATGTATATGACACTTTTTCCCAGGCATCTCCATGCTCTCCTGGCACCTCAGGCATCTTAAGACCTCTCTGGGTATGCTTGCCTCCCTCACTAGGGCATGCGGTCAGAGTTTAAGGGTTAAGATTCTGAAATAAGGCCAGGCCCAGTGGCTCATGCCTGTAATCCTAGCTATGTAGGGAGTCTGAGGCGGGTGGATCACTTGAGGTCAGGAGTTCGAGACTGGCCTAGCCAACATGGTGAAACTCCATCTCTACTAAAAGTACAAAAATTGGCCAGGTGTGGTGGCTCACACCTGTAATCCTAGCTACTCAGGAGGCTGTGGCAGGAGAATCGCTTGAACCTAGGAGGCAGAGGTTGCAGTGAGCCAAGATCGCACCACTACACTGCAGCCTGGGCAACAGAGCAAGACTCAATCTCAAAAAAAAAAAAAAAAAAAAAGATTCTGAAATCATACAGACCCATATCCTGGCTCTGCCTCTTACCAGCAGTGTGACCTTGGACAAGCTATTTCACCTCTGAGAACCTTAGTCTCTTCATTTGAAAGTTGAGAGTATGATTATCTATCTCTTCAGGCCATTGAGAGGATTAAATAAGAACAGAGTAGCACATAAGTTCCACTGTACGTAAGTGCTTAATTAAATATTTGCTGTCATCATCAACATCATCGATATCTCTTGCCTTCTAACTTCTAACTGTGCCCCCGCCCCCAAGCATGCCCTCCCATACACATAACTAATTTCCCAGGCCACCTACAAGTTACCTTTCACACATACACATATGCCTAGAAGAAAAATTTAGGAAATTTTAGGAAAAATTTTACTCCCATATAGAGATAAGCAAAAGAATTTTTTAAATCACTGAAGTTTCACTTGTACCCTCCCATCCCTCATTGGCCACCCACTCCAGAAACCCCAGTTGCAAAATTCTGATCAGGCTTGTGATTAGGAAATATATCACTTCCCAGGTAAAAATCCAACAATCTCCCACCTAGGAAGCAGGCTAGGCTCTAAGTTTACCAAGCTCCTTAATAGGGCCCAAACAGAGCAGATCCTTTCTGCAAAAACAGGTTAAGAGACTGGACTCTGAGATTCAAATCCTGGTTCTACCACTTACTAGCTGTGCAACTGAGGGTAAGTAGCATAGCCTTGCTCTGCCTTGATTTTCTCTGGATTAAAATGGGGATGAAATTGGACCCAAAGTTTTTTGTTGTGAGAATTTAATGAGATCATCTATGTAAAATAGTTAGCAGAGCAGCTGCCTGTAATAAACTCTCAACAAGTGCTAGGCACTCTTATTATTATTAGTTTTCATATGCTTTTTCTCTTTGCCCAAACTAGTTCCACAGGATCCCGTCACCACCACTTCCTCCTCACTTCCTGTTTATCTAGTTATTTGCAAAACACCTCCTCAATGAAGCCTTTCTGGATTGGCTGCCCTAAGTGTGGCAGGTACACACCCCTTCTACAGCCCTTTCCACCCTGGGCTATCTGCATTTGTTTGTTTGGAGTCCTCCTTTACTCTCACACAAGCATCACGAAGAAGACATATCTCAAACCACTGTAAAGGAGAAGAGGGATCAAAAAGAAATTCTGATGCCCGTGCTGAAAACTCCCTAGACCTTAACTCAAGCCTCAGTGTGATCAAGAAGCATCAGATTGACCCATGCCGCCTCAGTACTATCTTTCCAATAATTATTTTAGAATATTTAAGAACCCCTATTGATGTATTACATCTGCCTCCAGCTCCACCCCTCAATCAAGAATCTGTTTAAGGGTGGGTGCTGTTTTGGCCACATGTTTTTCTGACATTCTCTTTTGAAATGGTTTTTTAAAGAAATTAAATTGTGGCTGGGTGCAGTGGCTCATGCCTGTAATCCCAGAACTTTGGGAAGCTGAGGCCAGAGGATCACTTGAGCTCAGGAGTTTGAGACCAGCCTGGGCAACATAGGGAGATGTGGATTCTACAAAAAATTTTAAAACTTAGCTAGGTGTGGTGATGCACACCTGTAGTCCCAACTACTCGGGGGGCTGAGTGTGGGGTCCTGAGGTGTAAGGATTGCTTGAGCCCAGAGGTCAAGGCTGCAGTGAGCCGTGCTCGTGCCACTGTACTCCCGCCTCTGCAACAGAACAAGGCCCCATCTCAAAAAAAAATAAAAATTAAAAAAATTAAATTATTGACTCCTATGAATTTGTTTATCTGCTCTATTCTGCTTTAGCCTGGTCTCTCAATGAGCCACAGTCGCCTTGGAAGAGCATACTGTACAGGCGGAAGAACCACAAAAGCTAAGGCTAAAGACAGCCGTAAAAGCATAAGCCTGCATCTAACAGTGACAGGCTTATAAAGCACACTCACACAACACAAATCTTGGCCCCAAAGACCAGGAAATTTTATTTGCCATTAACCGTGCTCTTTCCAGGAATTGGATCCTCATGGCAAAAGAGAGAGTTGTTTTCCCACACCACCTCCTCCTCCCCACCCCCCAACCCCCCCAACCCCCGTCATTCCCACCGAATTCATACTTTCTCTCTGTCTCCTACAAACAGGGCCATAGTTCACATAAACAACTCAAGGCAAAGATGAAGGAAATGCAACGTCTCCTGGAATTGATACTTCTGCATTTTACCAAACAATAAATACATGTCATATCCTCTTTTGTTTGTCATGGCACTAAAAAGGGAGGAAAATCTCAATTCTGCTAGTTTCGATCTGGAATACAAACGACAGGCGCCAGGCTTCCCATCTCACAATGAGTGCCTTGGAGAGATGGTGGTGTGCCAGGGGTGGGGGAAGAGCTGTTTTTAAAGAACCCAAACAAAAATTGCAGAAACTGCAAAACCCAAATGTTTGCAGTATCTAAACTGGTGGAGAAACTGTGGGGTAGAAACTTACAGTCTGCACTAACAAATACCTGAGTGGCCCGGAAGTACAGAGCTCTCCGAGCTGAATCCTGTGAACTGCAGGTGCAGGTTACAGATGGGAGGTTCGGCTGTGGGAATGTGCCAAAGACATAACAACACTCAGTTGAAGGGAACCAAGTTTACCATCACAGCCCAAACTTAAATACAGGAGGCGGCAAATTCCATAGGATTTAGGCATAAAAGAAGAATTGCCATGTTTTTCCATATGCGTTCATTCAAATACACATAACACCGTGTATGGAAAGGTGGCATGATGTTTGCTTTTCACTGAGTGCATTTTCATGATAGAGTTAACTCTTCAGAGACAAAATTCTGTGTATAATTTAGTTCTCCAAACATTATATCAGAATCAGTCCGATCTTCTTCAAAATAAAAACAGATCTGTTTTGTTTTAGGAATGTTTACAAAAACTTGTATATTTAAAATACAAGTATAAAATGAAGCAGTCAGAAATAAACCACCACTCAAACAACCTCATCCTAACGTAGATCACAGTTTTGCCTGTTTTAATCTCTAGATTGACTTGTAGTGGTGGAATGAATTGAGGAAGTTGAGAAAGGAACTAATATATTCATAAGCCTTTACAATATGTAGGCACCACTGAGATACTTTACAAACACCCACAGCAGGCCCATGAGCTAGGTATTATTTTTTATTTATTTATTTATTTACTTTTATTTATTTATTTATTTACCTATTTATTTGAGGTGGAGTCTCACTCTATTGCCCAGGCTGGAGTGCAGTGGCGAGATCTCAGCTCACTGCAACCTCCGCCTCCCGGGTTCAAGCGATTCTCCTGCCTCAGCCTCCTGAGTAGCTGGGATCACAGGCGCCTGCCACCATGCCTGGCTATTTTTTTTTTTTTTAAGTAGAGACGGGATTTCACCATCTTGGCCAGGCTGGTCTCAAACTCCTGACCTAGTGATCCACCTGCCTTGGCCTCCCAAAGTGTTGGGATTACAGGCGTGAGCCACCATGCCCGCCTCTGAGCTAGGTATTATTATTCCTGTTTTACAGATGACACTGAAGCTCAGAGAAACCAGGTAGCTTACCCAAGATCACACAGCTAGTGAATGGCAAAGACAAGATTCAAATCTTTATATTTGGAATTTTTCCTCCCCATGTTTAGAGAGAACCCTTGTACATCACTGGGTATCCCAGAACATATGATGAGAATCTTGGTACTATTTAAACCTTGTTAAAATGACATGGCTTGTAGTCAGCTTTTACTATTCATTAGATAATAATTTCTGGGGAGATATTTATATATTGTATTTTTTACGTGTCCAATTTTAACCTTAGAATTTATCATTGAATTTGCAATACTTTTAAAATATCTGCTCTAATATAAAGACATTTTTACATTTTCCTTTTTTATTTTTTTATGGCATAGTTCTAGAATTGAAAGTGAAAAATTCTGTTTCAGCATGTTCTCTGCACCTCCAAATTTTCTTGGCTATTACCAGTAGTTCCTTATACGCAAACATATGACAAATCTCTGAAGAGCAAATTCAGTTTCGAAAAACAGCTAATGATATCAAAGAAAAGTAGGCACTGGTGGATACTTTCTAGAAGACAGTATTAATATAGCAATACTTTAGGAATAATGATGAATCTGTTTAAAGGCAAAACATCACTAACCTAATCAGATCACTTAGAGGAATAAGTGATTTTCTCTGTCTTATCCTGAGATCATATAGCCATTTAACCTATCTTCAAACAAACAAAAATTTTTAAACATTTTCTATCCTTTAAGAAAATCTTCTTTGCTTGGCTAAATGACAATGTTCAAGAAATGCCTGCCACAGAAGCATAAAAAATCCTTGGCAACGTTCCAGAAGAAATTCACCCTGCATAATGTGTTCCAGCAAATGCTCAATAGCTTTCTGGTGAACCTGCTGGCTCAGTGTACACTTGAACAGGATCTAGAGAGAACAAAAGAAAAACTGATAGACATTTTCCTTTTTGTCAGTCTGGTGAAGTAGCCCTCAGCTCATTTTAGCAAACTTCCCCAGCTTGGAAAAATGAGCATGTGTATGGCTAACTTACGAACCCTGCCCTGGAGTCTGGTGCACACGCTGTTGTACTACTTTTGATTCCCTGAAATTCAAGTATAATTATGTTGTTTGTCTTTTCATCCAATAAAATGTGCATTAGCATTTGGTTAACTTTGGAGTGTATTTGTTGAGATGAATCTATTCTTTCAAATGACAAGTTAGTGCTTTCATAATGAGAACACTTTATATAAAACTCTTAATATTAAAAAGAGGTAGACTGGAGGGACAGACTTCTTTAAAACATCTCAAAAGCGTGTTCGTAATTGGCTGAAGCTATTAATTCTCTACATATTTATGCAAAAATGTCGCCAAGTACAGATATAAAGACTTTAAAACGAGATCCATTTCCCTTCTAAAAAGTGAAATAGATGCATACTTTTAATATTTACGTCCCTTTGCAACTTTTTCTCAGGATGAACATTTCCTACTCCAAAAATAAAATGGTTGGACATTTTACAGGTCTATTAAACTGTAGTGATACATTTGGCCCAAATTCTCTCCTTGGGCATGGTGGGAGGGAGAGTTGGGTGGAGCGGGCACAGTGTGTGTATTAAAAGCCTGTTTGACCTTAAATGCCCTGAATTGAGGGCGGGGAGGATGGTTAGGAAGGTAAAAATTTTTTCCATTCATTGTTGTAGAACAGCACATAGTTCTGAAATAAACCCATTTTGCAGGAGAGAAGTTCTACATCCAACTGTCAGGCCTAGGAGAGAATTTACACCCTGGGGAAAGAGCTGAAGGCACTAGAACATGCCTCTATCACCCTCCCATCACCAGTCAGGCAGCCTGTTTTATACAAGGCCTTTTTCTGATTCCTTGGGGCCAGCAGCAGGGCCACTTGGAGGAGTGAGCGGGCAGACCATTGGCTCAAGGTTTAAAATGTAGTCTTTGGATGGTCTCATACAGACATGCCAACAAGAGTCAAGGGGAAGGATTCATCACACAACTTTAACAGCTAAATATAAACATTAAAAATATACTGTGCCTGTGCTGGCTGTAACATTCTTTTGGCTTTCTTCATTTTTTACTATGCTGGAAACTTCAAATAATGGAAAGACCCAGCTCTCTGGACCTCTGACTACCAGGAAGTCATGTGGTCTATTAGAAGAAGGCAGGATATTTACAAAATCCTCAACTGCTTTCTGCAGAAGAAAACTGGGCTTCCAGACTCCTAGTCACCAGAGTAAAACACCAAATACCAAACCAACACAAAACATGTCAAACTAAGGATACCTTCGACTGGCTCCTTCATCCTGGTCTCCTCTCTCTCTCCAAAGGTTAACCATGATCATGAATTCAATGTGTTTTCTTCCAGAGCTTTAAAAGGAAACACAGACACACATACTAAAAATAATATTATGTGTGGGTTTATAAAACATATTTTGTATAATGGTGTACATATCCTAAAAGTTGCTTTAGTCACTAAATAATTTTTGAGACCTATCCATGTAACTACACATAGATTTAGTTGATTATTTCTGAATGCTGAATAATATTCCACCATTTGAAACCACCACTTTCATCTAGCCATTCCTCCTATGGATGGACATTGGATATTTGTCTGTTGATGATCTGATGTATTCTTCTGACTTCCCCTTCTCTGGTTGTACCGGATTACTCCTTAGTTGTTTCATGTAAGTGAGGTCTGTCTCCCAGACCAGAAGGTAAACTTCCAGACCTCCATGTCCAACATGCATTACAGAATAATTTTTTGAATGAATGAACTTTGTGTTTTTGACTGCCTCATAGACTAATAGTAGCTTTGGATTCAACAGAGGCTGAGCAAATTCTATTTATTTATTTATCTTTTTCCCTTTTTAAACGAGAAGTTTTGACCGGGCGCGGTGGCTCATGCCTGTAATTCCAACACTTTGGGAGGCCAAGGCAGGCAGATCACCTGAGGTCAGGAGTTCGAGACCAGCCTGACCAACATGGAGAAACCTCGTCACTACTAAAAATATAAAACTAGCTGGGCGTGGTGGCACATGCCTGTAATCCCAGCTGGTTGGGAGGCTGAGGCAGGAGAATTGTTTGAATCCGAGAGGTGGAGGTTGCAGTGAGCCGAGATCGCGCCATTGCACTCCAGCCTGGGCAACAAGAGTGAATCTCCGTCTCAAAAAAAAAAAAAAGAGAGAAGTTTCGTATTTTTAAATCAGGTTCATCTAAAATCCACTTCCTTTCCCAGTCTAGATTTATGATAGTCAACATCTCCTTAAGATGTTCCACATCCTGACACTAGGGATATAATAAAGGTTGTGCCTTTTATTATTATTATTATTTTTTCATTTGAGACAGCATCTCACTCTGTCACCCAGGCTGGAGTGCAGTGGCCCAATCTCAGCTCACTGCAACCTCCACTTTTGGGTTCAAGCGATTCTCCTGCCTCAGCCTCCCAAGTTGCTGGGACTTCAGGTGCGTGCCACCACACCCAGCTAATTTTTGTATTTTTAGTAGAGACGGGGTTTCACCATGTTGATCAGGCTGGTCTCGAACTCCTGACCTCAAGTGATCCACCTGTCTTGGTCTCCCAAAGTGCTGGGATTACAGGCGTGAGCTACTGCGCCCAGCCCTGGTTGTGCCTTTTAAAGATGAGTGTGTGTGTGTGTGTGTGTGTGCATGAGAGAGAGAGGAGGAGGAGGAGGAGGAAAAAGGAGCAGGAAGAGAGTGAATGGAGCCAAAACCACATTAGGGTGTGGCCCTGGGGCCCCTGCTGGCCTTTAGGCAAAGCCAGACACAAAGGACTTATTCTCTTTGCAAATGAAACCTGGAAAACAAGCACTTTTCCTTCTTTTTTATTTTTAAATCTCTTCCTGCCACTTTTACTTTACACTTTTAGGTTGTTGGTGTCAAAATCAATTTTCTTTCTTTTTTTTTTTTTTTGAGATGGAGTCTCTCTCTGTTATCAGGCTGGAGTGCAGTGGTTCAATCTCGGCTCACTGCAACCTCTGCCTCCCAGGTTCAAGCAATTCTCCTGCCTCAGCCTCCTGAGTAGCTGGGACTACAGGCACATGCCACCATGCCCGGCTAATTTTTGTGTTTTTTTTAGTAGAGACGGAGTTTCACCACGTTGGCCAGGATGGTCTCGATCTCTTGACTTTGTGATCCACCCATCTTGGCCTCCCAAAGTGCTGGGATTACAGACGTGACCACTGCGCCCGGCCAATCAATTTTCATTTATTTCCCTGGAAACTTTACTCTCTGACACTTTAGGCTTCCTGTAAAACAGCAAAAGTGCCCTTTCTAGGGACAAAGGGAAACACGCAAAGTCTCCACATCCACTCACCAGTGATCCTCCAGACCATTCAACCAGACCCTGGGCTATGTCATAAAGAGCTATCTGAAACCGTGAAAACCTTGCCAAAGAGACTTAACCATTACGTTGTGTGTTAGAGGGAGCAGAATATATGGAAGTTGTATGAAAGCTGCAGAAGTAGATGGGTACTTAGCGACCTCTCTGTGCCTGTGTTATGCCATCTTTCCATCTTGTGACATCATTTTTATTCTTCCCTAGTCTGGGACACTCTCAGCAGCAGTTCTTGGCTTTTTTGTGTGTCGTTGTTGTTGTTGTTTTGAGTCTTATCCCTTTTCTCTGGCCAGCATTCTTCCAAAATACAAATATGCTCATATACAAGCAATTCTGCAAAGAATTTCGAGGACATGAAACATCTCCTAGGAGAGAGCCCAGGTAAAGAAGATCTAAACTAAGGTAGGAGTCCAGATATTTGCAGAAACAATAAACTTGACGGGTGTAATAAATATTGATAGTAGCTGCAAAATAAAGCCAAACTTCATATTTGAGTATTGGAAAAAAGAACTGCTTATCCTGGGTTGGTCTTTTCAGATACATTCGTCTCTATATGGATAACAAAAGTAACCATATGTGATATCATTTGGACATTTGTTCCCTTCAAATTTCATGTTGAAATCTGATCCCCAGTGTTTGGAGGTGGGGCCTGGTGGGAGGTGTTTGGGTCATGGGGCCCAAACATGAATCTTGGCTTGGTGCCTTTCTCTTGGTAATGAATGACTTCTCCCTCTATTAGTTCCCTCCAGATCTGATTGTTAAAAAACAGTCTGGCAACTCCCTTCTCTCTCTCTTGCTCCTCCTCTTGCCATGTGATCTGCGCACTCCAGCTCCTCTTCACCTTCTTCCATGAGTGGAAGCTTCCTAAAGCCCTCATGAGAGCAGATACAGGTGCCATGCTTCTGATACAGCCTACAGAACCATGAGCCAAATAAACCTCTCTCTTTCTCTCTCTGTCTCTGTCTCTCTGTCTCTCTCTCTCTATATATATATACATACACATTACCCAGCCTCAGATATTGAGTAGCAATGCAAAATGGACTGAGACAATATGTCATCAATATACCATCTTTAAAAAAAAAAAAAAAAAAACACAAAAAAAACAGAGTCTCACTGTCACCCAGGCTGGAGTGCAGTGGCACAATCATAGCTCATTGCAGCCTCAAACTTCTCGGCTCAAGTGATCCTCTTGCCTCTGCCTCCTGAGGAGCTGAGAGGATACAGGTGCATGCACATCAGCTAATTTTTTTTTTTTTTTTTGAGACAGGGGTCTCACTATGTTGCCCAACTCGGTCTCCAACTCCTGGGCTCTAGCGGTCCCCCCATCTCAGCCTCCTAAAGTGCTGGGATTACAGGCATGAGCCACCATGCCTGGCCTATCACCATCATTGAATACAAAAAATGACTGTATCCAGGAGATAAATCATGGACAAGGCACAAAACTGATAATGAGATTTTCTCATCAAAATATTGACACTGTTACAAGTGTATACATGGGTAATAAATGAATAAATTATCTTGCCCATCAGAGCCCCTCAACTGATTTTTTTTTTTTGAGTCAGAGTCTCAATCTGTCACCCAGGTTCGATTGCAATGGTGCAATCTTGGCTCACTGCAACCTCTGCCTCCCAGGTTCAAGTGATTCTCCTGCCTCAGCCTCCCAAGTAGCTGGGATTACAGGCACCCACCAACATGCCTGGCTAATTTTTGTATTTTTATAGAGATGGGGTTTCACCATGTTGGCCAGGCTGATCTCGAACTCCTGACCTCAGGTGATCCACCCACCTTGGCCTCCCAAAGTGCTAGGATTATAGGCGTGAGCCACCGTGCCCAGACCCTCATCTGAATTTTAAAAATCACATCCTTTGCATCATTTATTTCAGTAGCTGCTCTACCCTCAGTCATTCTCAGCCTTGCTTTAACTTCAAAGAATTCTGCATATGTCATCTTCCTTAGATCGCATCTATTTCAAACCCTTAGCTAGTCCAAAAACCATGTAGCCACAAGTAATCATAAGATTACTGTCATCCTAGTAACTTTTGCCATTTTCAGAATGACTGCTATGTGCCAGCTAGGCTTGTAGCACCTCAAATGTATTATGAACGTGTACTAAATCTTTACAACAGTGCTGCTCTGTAGATAGCAGTATTTCCATTTTAAAGAGAGAATCCCAGCCAAGTGCCGTGTCTCATACCTATAATCCCAGCACTCTGGGAGGCCAAGGAGGACGGACCACTTGAGGTCAGGAATTCGAGACCAGCCTGGCCAACATGGCAAAAACCCATCTCTACTAAAAATACAAAAAAGTAGCTGGGCATGGTGGCGTGTGCCTGAAATCCCAGCTACTGGGGAGGCTGAAACGTGAGAGTCACTTCAACCCAGGAGGCAGAGGTTGCAGTGAGCCCAGATCGCACCACTGCACTCCAGCCTGGGTGACAAAGCAAGACTCTGTCTCAAAAATAAATAAATAAATAAAAAAAGAGACAGAGAATCCCAAGGCTCAGACAGAAGTAATTTTCTAGGGGTTATGGAGCAAGGAACTGGCAGAACTGGGTTCAACCTTAATTTCATTTGACTGCAAACTCTCCATCTTAGTCCTGATGGCTGGTGCCAGGGTGCCATTTTTCCAAATGAATCTTAAAATTACAGAATTCTCAATTTATATGTGTTCTTAACCTTCTTTGGCTCAATGAATATTCGAGCAGAAAAGGATCTTGGAGGCAATTTTGCCTGACTCTCACACTTTACAGATGAGGAAACTGAGACTTGGCTGCAGTAGGTTACTGCTCCAGTTATGGCCTTCCCTTTTCTGGTTCTGAGGAGGCAGGACCTACTTCCTTTGGGAGGTGATTTCACGCTTCTGCTAGCATAGCTTTAAGTGCACCAAAAGTCTTTATGCAGACCTTTGAGGACCTTCCAAAAGGAGCATAAAAAGTCCAGAACATGTGAATGACCCAAGCAAAGGAGACCCATACTCAGATGGCATCTACTGCAAAGGGAATAGAGCAAGTTTATTCAACCCACAGCCCTCAGCCTGCATGTGGCCCAGGACAGCTTTGAATGTGGCCCAATACAACTTCATCAACTTTCTTAAAACATTATGAGATTTTTTTGCGATTTTTTTTTTTTAACTCATCAGCTATTTTAGTGATAGTGTATTTTATGTGTAGCCCAAGACAATTCTTCTTCTTCCAATGTGGCCTAGGGAAGCCAAAAGGTTGGACATCCCTGGAATAGAGCAATCCAAGATGTGTCCCACCCCACTCCCCACAGGGCAAGCTAAGGATGTTGGCCTATCCACAAAGCTGGTACAACAACAAAACAAGACATGCAAAATTCCAGCAAAGGAGATCCAAGAAACCAGCACCTGCATCCCGGAGCAACTTCTAAGGACAGCAATGACATGCAGCCCAATTAAGCAGGAAATTTCAAAGCCCTCCACTTTAGGTCCATAGCAGCTGGAATGAGGAAGAAAAGGACAAATCAGTGCTCAATAGCTTGCCCTTAGATTTGTTATCGAGCTAGAATAACAAGCAATTGTCATATTTCAAGTGTGTTTTAAAAGTCCTGAATCAGATAACTATCATGCCTTGCATTGTTCTTGAAAATGCAAAAATAGAAAAAGGAAGAAATTATCTAAGAGCAATAAACCAAGGAAACAGAGACCAGGCAGGGGTGGGGCTGCAGATCATCACTACTGATGCTTATGAACATTTACTACATGACAATAGTTACTACATGACAGAGTTAGACACAGTTCCAATCTCTCTGTCCAAGAGAAAGAAAGAATAAGAGAATAAAAAATGTAGCTATTTAAAAGAATGTAACGAATTAATAACAATAGAATAAGAGAATAATGTAACTAATGAAAGAATGTCACATTTGTATTTTCTAAAGAAGGCAGTTTAGGGTGACCCTAATGTTTCTCAACATTAATTTTTTTACTTTATTATGTTGTTAGGGAACATCAAAAACACAAAGTACTGTACTAAATATATCACATGTCATAAAGACAGTACACATTGGGTGGGTCAATGACTGAGGCTTGCCTGAATTCGCTTTAATTGATTCACTTAACATCTCCAAGCTTTTCCGGGCTGTTTTGTAAGTAAGTATGATTATATACAAGGTGATACATAAATATTTAACATAAGCATATGTATATATCTATACATACACATGCATATGTATATATCTATATGTACACATACATATCTATGTACACACACATATGTGTATGTATGTATATGCATGTGTGTGTATGTTTTTATATGTAATATATTGAGACCATTTGACACACCCAGGTACTGAGCCTACCATCCCACTGAATAAGTTAATTTACTGGGCTCTCAAAGTATGAATCCTTAGCCTTCTCAGAGCACATGCACTGTTTGCTCAATCTGAAAACACGTAATTATTTAACTTGCCTTCTAAAGTAACACCACACCCTGGATATGATGCAAGACCCAGCATTACAAGATAAGCTCTGTCTCAAGTTTCTGCTCGTTATAGTGCCTGAAGTATTTGCTCACATGCTCAGGGACTGAAGCAGAAGTAAACAGTCAGGCCAGTATTATAGGGACACCTGTGTTACAAAATTGACTTTCTTATATTGTGAAAGCAATGAATGAAGTTCAGCAGGCCTCCTGTAAGGATGCCGATTCAGCCCACATCACCTTGGTCAAACAGGACTTCAGCCTTATTGCCGCCCTCCCTAACGCACCCAGGTCAGTCTACTTTCCTCAGGTATCTGATCCAAGCTACAAGTCATGGGTCTCCGCTGCAGCACCTCACCTCCTGTTTATCTTCTGTTTGCACCCGTCTTTGGGGAAGTTAACCTTTCTTTCTCTCAATGTGTGCTACCCCTGGATCTCCAAAGAGGTTTCTGCATGGACTCTATCTTTACAATTTAGGCCTGGATTCTATCTTTACAATTCTACAAAATCAGGCCAGGCGCAGTGGCTCATGCCTGTAAACACCTAACACTTTGAGAGGCCAAGTCAGGCGGATCACCTGAGGTCAGAAGTTTGAGACCAGCCTGGCCAACATGGTGAAACGCCGTCTCTACTTAAAAATATAAAAATTAGCCAGTTGCAGTGGCGGGCACCTGTAGTCCCAGCTACTCAGGAGACTAAGGCAGGAGAATCGCTTGAACCCAGGAGGTGGAGGTTGCAGTGAGCCGAGATCATGCCACTGGACTCCACCCTGGGCGACAGACCAAGACTCCATCTCAAAAAAAAAAAAAAAAAAAAATTCTACAAAATCACTTCGTTTATGACTCCCTCTCTAATTAAACAGAACACGGTGTCCTGGAAAAGAGACTCAGGTACAAGTTTACATTTCTATTAGGCTTGATGCCTCATATCTTCCCCACAACTGGAGTACTGAGATTTGATATAGCTGAGTGATTAAGAGCAAGAACTTGGAGAACTAGTTAGCCAGGGCTTGAATCCCAGACCACCACACACTAACTGTGCCTCACTTTCCTTACCTTTATTTTTATTTATTTATTTATTGAGACAGAGTCTTACTCTATCACCCAGGCTGGAGCGCAGTGGTGCAATCTTGGCTCACTGCAACCTCCACCTCCTGAGAATTGAGGCAATTCTCCTGCCTCAGCCTCCCAAGTAGCTGGAACCACAGGCACGTGCCACCACACCCGGCTAATTTTTCTATTTTTAGTAGACATAGGGTTTCACCATGTTGGTCAGGCTGGTCTCAAACTCCTGACCTCAGGTGATCCATCCAGCTTGGCCTCCCAAAGTGCTGGGATTATAGGCATGAGTCACCGCACCCAGCCTATTTATTTTTTCTTTGAAACAAGTTCTTGCTCTGTTGGCCAGGCTGGTGTGCAGTGGCCTCATCACAGCTCACTGCAGCCTTGATCTCCTAGGCTCAAGTGATCCTCCCACTTCAGCCTCCCAAGTAGCTGGGATTACAGGCATGTACCACCACACCTGGCTAATTTTTTGTGGTTTTTGTAAAGACACAGTTTTGCCATGTTGGCCAGGCTGCTGGAACTCCTGGACTCAAACAATCCACCCACCTGGCCTTCGGAAGTGCTCGGATTAAGGCGTGAGCTACCACACCCAGCCTTCCTTACCTTTAAGATAGATAGATAGGTAGGTAGCTAGGTAGATAGATGGAAGGATGGATGGATGGATGGATGGATAGATAGATAGATAGATAGACAGAGAGATAGATACATACATAGACAGATAGACAGACAGATAGACGGATGAATGATAGTTAACCAAAGTGCTCAGACTAGTGCCTGGTATGCAATAAATGCTACCTAAGTGCAAGCATAACAAATGTGATAATAATGGCGCTTCCTATCTGCCTTGGTGTTCGGGAGAGGCTGAGGAGGGACGGGGCCACCCCCGTGGTAAGCAAGCGAGGGCATGCCTGAAGTGGCTGCAGCTGTGCTGCACTGTTCCGTTGTCTCCATGGAGGGCCTGACTTGGTGTGACCAGCTCTGCACATTTTCAAGAGAAAGCAAAATCCAAATTTCTGGATTTTAAATTGTTGGTTTACATTTTTAAAAATTAGTGTTTGAGCCAAAGAAAGCATGTCTAGAAGCAGATTTTTTCCCTTAAGTCACCATTTTGTGACCTCAGACACATATGAATCTATAATGTGTGGGTTTCCATTTTTCTTTGCTTATCATCCATACTTTCTTTCTCAGCTGAACACCCCAGGGGTAAGAGAAAGCACACAGAAGGCACTCAATGAAACCCAGCTGAACAATGACCTGGTTTGTTAATAAACAAACACCAGTGGGCTTTTCTGCAAGAAAACAATGAGTAACAGTGTCAGCTACATTTAGGAACTTTTTTTTTTTTTTTTTTTGGAGTCTGAGTCTCACTGTCACCCAGGCTGGAGTGCAGTGGCTCGATCCCGGCTCACTGCACTCCACCTCCTGGGTTCAAGTGATTCTCCCGCCTCAGCCTCCCGAGTAGCTGGGATTACAGGCATGCAACACCACGCCCAGCTAATTTTGTGTATTTAGTAGAGACGGGGTTTCACCATGTTAGCCAGGCTGATCTCAAACTCCCAGCCTCTGGTGATCCGCCCGCCTCGGCCTCTCAAAGTGCTGGGATTACAGGCATGAGCCACTGTGCCCGGCCTAGGACCTTCTCTTAAAGTGCATCTTTAGGTCAAAAAACCAGGCCCTGGGAGCACACATCTGAACAAGATGCAGCCCCTGATTCTGAGGAACTTACAGACTTGTGGGGGACACAAAAGTGCAGACAACTGGCTGGGCGCGGTGGCTCATGCCTGTAATCCCAGTGCTTTGGGAAGCCAAGGAGGGCAGATCACGTGGTCAGGGGTTTGAGACCAGCCTGATCAACATGGTGAAACCCCGTCCCTACTAAAAATACAGAAATTAGCTGGGCGTGGTGGCGCACACCTGTAATCCCAGCTACTCGGGAGGCTGAGGCAGGAGAATCACTTGAACCCGGGAGGCGGAGGTTGCAGTGAGCCGAGATCGTGCCACTGCACTCCAGCCTGGGCAACAAAGCGAAACTCCATCTCAAAAAAAAAAAAGTGCAGACAATTGCAATGTTTACAAAACACACTGGCATACATTATGTCATTTCACATCATGAGAACCCACTGCAGTAGGTACCGCACGTGATTTTATACCCAATAGAAGAGAAACTGAGGCACAGAGAGGCTAAGTAACTTGTCCAAGGAGGCTAAGTAATTTACCCCACTAGTAAGAGGAGTTGTAACAAGAACCAGTTCTGCATACTCCAAGCCCAGGGCTCTTTCTGTTGCATTCTAATGCTCCAGCATAATGTGCATATTTTCCGGTGCCTGTGTTACTAGCAACACCAGACACATTAACATGGCCAATATCCTGTGAGCTGAAAGAAGGCACTGATAGCATCATGGAATGCAGCCCTTAAACACACCTGAGAATAGTTAGGAAAATTTTTTTCTTCTCACAAGTTACAATTTCCTTTCTACCAAAAAGAATTTGAGGCCACTTGCAACAAAATGTAATGCTGTTTTTAAACAGTTAAAAGAACAGGTGATGAGGGGAAACGGAGATGAAATCGCTGCTTCAGGAAATCAAAGTTAAGAATAGGCAGCACGAGTGGGCACAGATCGTAGCTCTGAGCCTACTGAATGACAAGACAAACTGGGAAGTGACAAAGTTCTTGTTGTCTATAAAAGGAGGCATACTAATTTTAAGTTTAGCATATATTATCACCATTTGTTCTCTAATTTCTAAAGCACATAGCAAAAATCCCTATTTTGGAAAACACTGATTAAAAAGTAGAGCATTTGGCCAGGCGCAGTGGCTCACGCCTATAATCCCAGCACTTTGGGAGGCCGAGGCAGTGGATCACTTGAGGTCAGGAGTTCAAGACCAGCCTGGCCAACATGGTGAAACTCTGTCTCTACTAAAAATACAAAATCAGCAGGGGAAGGTGGAGTATGCCTGTAATCCCTGTTACTCTGGAGGCTGAGGCAGGAAAATCGCTTGAATCCAGGAGGTAGAGGTTGCAGTGAGCCGAGATTGTGCCACTGCACTCCAGCCTGGGCAACAGAGTGAGACTCTGTCTAAAAAAAACAAAAAGCAAATATATATATAGAGAGAGAGAGAGACAGAGAGAGAGGGAGTATTTTATTAAAAAATTGATTTGTTATATTTTTAAAGTCTATAGTTGATCAGAAGACTTTGTAAATTTATCAAGAACATACTCCCTAGCCCATGGTCACCAATATTAATAGTCTGGTACATCTTGCAAAGGAAAATGGGACAATTGTCATCCAATTTAGAAGGATTGTATAGGAAAATTTTAGAACTGTAATTTTGGGGAAAGGATAAGCAAAGTGTCACCTTTGTGCACACACTTCTTCAAATTCTTAACTGGATGAATGATAGCTGCAGGAGCACTTCAAACACAGTATGACACACAGCAGCTCTGAGCACAATTCCTCCACACACTCATTCGGCCAGTAGATTCTGAGGGCTCACAGAGCAGGCATTCACACACGGTCCTTAAGGGTGGAAACAGCAGTGAACAAAAACCTGTGCCTTCACCATGCTCTCCCATGATAAAACACAGTACGTTGCACAAATTAAAGATGGTTGTTCTCATCCAAATCAGCTTTCCTAAAAAGGCAACTGTGTTTAGGACAGCCCTGTGTTACTGCAGACGTTGAGACAGATCCTTGGCTTTTGCCACAGCACTACCTAGAGCATAGGAATAGCTAGAAAAAAAGGAGGAGCAAACCTCAACCCATAAACAAGGCTGAGGCCTAGATCCCGCCCTTCTGAGATCACTACGGATGGAGGGTGGGCCTACCTTCTGCTGCAGAAGCAGCCAAGTACCTCTTTCAGTCTGATGGTGTAGTTCTCTTCTAGAAATGGCTTTAAGAAGTAGCAAGAAGAAGAAGAACAAAAGCTACAACAGCCACAGAAGCTGTTAGCCAGGTTAAAAAAAAAAAAAAAAGGAAGAGGGGAAAGACAGGTTTTTAAAACCCATACAGGCATTCATTCAACAAATATTTATGAAATTTTCACTGTATATACAAAAGGCCCTGGGGAAATAGTGGGAGAGAGGGAAAGACATGGTTCTGCCCTAGTGTCTCTTCCAATCTAGAGAATCAGATGTAGAACAAGTAATCAATTCTTTTTTTTTTTTTTTTTTTTTGAAACAGAGTCTCACTCTGCCGCCCAGGCCGAAGTACAGTGGTGCAATCTCGGCTTACCGCAACCTTCGCCTCCCGGGTTCAAGTGATTCTCCCACCTCAGTCTCTCAAGTAGCTGGGATTACAGGCACCGGCCACCATGCCTGGCTAATTTTTGTATTGTTAGTAGAGATGGGGTTTTGCCATGTTGGCCAGGCTGGTCTCAAATTCCTGACCTCAGGTGATCCACCCACCTTGGCCTCCCAAAGTGCTGGGATTACAGGCATGAGCCACCGTGCCCAGCCTAATTCTTTATTTAAAAGTAGGATAGCTACTAGTGAGAGGTGACAGCGTGCTGGCAGTCCTCAGAGCCCTCACTCGCTCTCGGCGCCTCCTCTGCCTGGGCTCCCACTTGGCAGCACTTGAGGAGCCCTTCAGCCCACCGCTGCACTGTGGGAGCCCCTTTCTGGGCTTGCCAAGGCTGGAGCCCGCTCCCTCAGCTTGCAGGGAGGTGTGGAGGGAGAGACGTGAGCGGGAACCGGGGCTGCATGCACCACTTGCGGGCCAGCTGGAGTTCCAGGTGGGTGTGGGCTTGGCGGCCCCGCACTCGGAGCAGCCGGCCGGCCCTGCCGGCCCTGCCGGCCCCGGGCAATGAGGGGCTCAGCACCCGGGCCAGTGGCTGCGGAGGGTGTACTGGGTCCCCCAGCAGTGCCGGCCCACCGGCGCTGCGCTCGATTTCTCCCCGGGCCTTAGCTGCCTTCCCAAGGGGCAGGGCTCGGGACCTGCGGCCCGCCATGCCTGAGCCTCCCACCCCCTCCGTGGGCTCCTGTGCCGCAGGAGCCTCCCCGGCGAGCGCCGCCTCCTGCTCCACAGCGCCCAGTCCCATCGACCACCCAAGGGCTGAGGAGTGCGCGCGCACTGCGCGGCACTGGCAGGTAGCTCCACCTGCAGCCGCAGTGCGGGATCCACTGGGTGAAGCCAGCTGGGCTCCTGAGTCTGGTGGGGACGTGGAGAACCTTTGTGTCTAGCTCAGGGATTGTAAACACACCAATCGGCACTCTGTCTCTAGCTCAAGGTTTGTAAACACACTAATCAACACCCTGTGTCTAGCTCAGGGTTTGTGAATGCACCAATAGACACTCTGTATCTAGCTAATCTAGTGGGGACCTGGAGAACCTTTGTGTCTGGCTCAGTGATTGTAAACGCACCAATCAGCGCCCTGTCACAACAGACCCCTGGGCTCTACCAATCAGCAGGATGTGGATGGGGCCAAATAAGAGAATAAAAGCAGGCTGCCCAAGCCAGCAGTGGCAGCCTGCTGGGGTCTCCTTCCACATTGTGGTAACTTTGTTCTTTCACTCTTTGCAATAAATCTTGCTACTTCTCACTCTTTGGGTCCACACTGCCTTTATGAGCTGTAACTCTCACCACGAAGGTCTGCAGCTTCACTCCTGAAGCCAGTGAGACCACGAGCCCGCCAGGAGGAATGAACAACTCCAGACGCGCCACCTTAAGAGCTGTAACACTCACCGCGAAGGTCTGCAGCTTCACTCCTGAGCCAGCAAGACCACGAACCCACCAGAAGGAAGAAACTCCGAACACAACCGAACATCAGAAGGAACAAACTGTGGACACACCGCCTTTAAGAACTGTAACACTCACCGCGAGGGTCCGCAGCTTCATTCTTGAAGTCAGTGAGACCAAGAACCCACCAATTCCGGACACACTAGGAAGAACGATTGGAGATTGTGAGCTATAAAAAGGCAAACCTAGTGCCAAAGATACCAGAAACCCCTTTACCCATTCCAACTCACCTTCCCTCCCTCTCTGGCACACACACAAGTGGGCACATACACAGGCATACACAGTCACGATGTAATCAAGCTCCTACTATCTTCCTTTTTCAAGAAGACTACTTTGGGGCTGGAAATACTAAGGATGCTATTATTTCTAGATTTTAGGCCAACAGGCTGCAAGCCTAGAAAATCCCATGGCCAATATTCCTACTCTGAGCTAAGATGCAGTTGGGTCTAGAGAAAAAAAGAAATATTGGCTGGGCATGGTGTCTCACGCCTGTAATCCCAGCATTTTGGGAAGCCGAGACGGGCAGATCACCTGAAGTCAGGAGTTCGAAACCAGCCTGGCCAACATAGTGAAACCCCATCTCTACTAAAAATACAAAAATTAGCTGGGCATAGTGGCATGTGCCTGTAATCCCAGCTACCTGGGAGGCTGAGACAGGAGAATCACTTGAACCCACGAGGCGGAAGTTGCAGTGAGCCGAGATCATACCACTGCACTCTAGCCTGGGAGACAGAGTGAGACTCTATCTCAAAAAAAAAAAAAGAAAGAAATATTTAGACAATTGCTTCTTCAAATGTCTTCTAGATCTTTGAGTTTATGGTGCTTGACCCTATTGATATTTAATTAGAACCTCCAATAAGAACTTGCATGAGAGCACAGTGCTGACAGTGAAAATGACGGCTTCCCGTTGGACTATGTGCTGATTTACAGCAGTTCAGTCTCAGGAAAGAAAAACTACATAAAAATAGAACATGTAAAAGGTGAAATCAAAAAATTAAAACTTAGAATCTGCATTTACTGAACTTTGATTGGCTGTCAAATTATATTAATCAACAATGTCAAGTTGAAAAAAAGCAAATGAAAAACAAATAAGGAATATTATTTGTACAAAGCATTGAGCTAGTCAAATTTTATCACTTTTTAGTTACATAAGTACAATATAATTGTGGTAAATAAAATTAGAAAATTTAGACAAGAACATAAAAAATAAAAATGCAGTTGGCCCTTGAACAGCACAGGGATTCGGGGTACCTATCCCGCACAAATCCCGCAGTCAGAATTCTGTAGATAACTTTCAATTTCCCAAAAACTTAATTACTGCCAGCCTACTGCTGACCAGTAGCCTTATCAATAACATAAACCATCAATTAATACATATTTTGTATGTTATATGTATTACATGCTGTATTCTTACAATAAAGTAAGCTAGAGAAAAGAAAATGTTACTAAGAAAATCATGAAGAAGAGAATATATATTTACTATTCATTAAGTGGCAATGGATCAACATAAAAGTCTTCATCTTTGGCCGAGTGCGGTGGCCCGCGCCTGTAATCCCAGCACTTTGGGAGGCCAAGGTGGGTGGATCACGAGGTCAGGAGTTTGAGACCAGCCTGGCCAACATGGCGAAACCCCATCTCTACTAAAAATACAAAAATTAGCTAGGTGTGGTGGCACGCGCCTGTAGTCCCAGCTACTCAGGAGGCTGAGGTTGCAGTGAGCCAAGACCACTTCATTGCACTCCAGGCTAGGAGATAGAGTGAGACGCCGCTCAAAAAATAAAATTAAAAAAAACTCTTCATCTTCATAGTCTTGATGTTGAACAGGCCGAGGAAAAGGAAGAAGTGGGGTTGGTCTTGCTGCCTCAAGGGCAACAGAGGAGGAAGAAAATCCATGCATAAATGAGCCTGCAGAGTTCAAGGGTCCATGTTGTTCAAGGGTCCACTGTACAGCCATTTTAATAACCAAAGTACTTTTCATTAAGTTACTGTAACAAAATGTATTTAACCAATTTCCTGTTATTGGGCATTTAAGATATTTCTGATGTTTAACACAAATGCTTTAATGAACAGCTTTATACATACATCTCTGCATAATGTATCTCTCATTATTTTCTTATGATAAGCTCTTAGAAGTGGAATTTCTCAGTTGAACAGTATTCAGATGTTAAAAAGCAGAATTACAGCAATAGCCAAATTCAGTCATTTACATTCTTTTTTAAGGTGCTTACAGCATCTTCAAACTTAGTAAGCATTCAAAAATTGAAAGAGAACAGTCTTTATTTTCATATCAAAGTCAATAATAACATTACATATATTTAATATATAACTTCAGAACTCTGACATTTCTTAAAACCTCACCAAATACTGACAGACAGTAATACCATATGGTTACAGACGCTTCTGAGAGAGCAAGACTGTTTCCAATTGCAATACAACAAATATGTTAACTGACTGGTTCATTTCTGAATTTAAAATGCTGAACAGAAAACCAATCACACCAAATATAGACAATATTTTTTAAAGTACACAACTGCACTACATACCATAGCAGGAGGACACAGGACTGAAACATGTATTTCTTTGGTCTACGGGCAAAGTCATCATCTCTCTGGATCTCAGTTCTGAGGGTAAAGACACAAGAGCTAGGGTTTCCAGACTTTTAGATTTAATAGACCAATTAAACTAAAACAAAAAAAAATCAAGAAGGAACTAACAACTAATGCAGGGTTACCAAGGAAATAAAAACACAACACCACCACATACTAGCATATCATCCATAAATAACCTTAAAATGGGAGGAGGGCAACATACTCTCTGAATAAGAAACCATCATTAAATGTAATGCATTTATCCTGATTTTTATTTTTTTGTCTGCTCCATTGCTCATGTTTTTCTCATTTTGTCCTGGAGTGTGAAAACTGTGCCTCAGACTTGTACTAGTCCACCAACTCTTGATTGAAAACAACCTCCCTAGATAACTTCTAAATCCTTTCCAGATTATAAAATGCTGTGTTTTGTGATTCCAAATTTTAATTTAGGCTCTATGTAAAGAAGTCATTTGCAAGGCCTTTTTTTTTTTTTGAAATGGAGTCTCGCTCTGTCGCCCAGGCTGGAGTGCAGTGGCACGATCTCAGCTCACTACAACCTCTGCCTCCCAGGTTCAAGCCATTCTCCTGCCTCAGCCTCCCGAGTAGCTGGGACTACAGGCGCCTGCAACCACCCTCGGCTAATTTTTTGTATTTTTAGTACAGACGGGGTTTCACCATGTTAGCCAGGATGATCTCGATCTCCTGACCCTGTGATCGGCCCGCCTTGGCCTCTCAAAGTGCTGGGATTACAGGCGTAAGCCACCACGCCCAGCCTTTGCAAGGACTTTTAAATTCAGTCTCTCTTACTTCTTTGAGGCTGCCAATGAGTGGATCCCATGAAGTGGGGATCGGGGGTGGATGCTTTCTGAGGGAGGGCCTCCTGGGGCCAGGCAGTGAGCCATGCATGCAATAAGGACACAGAGACACAAAGCACAGCCTCTGCCTTCAGGGTCACCTAGGCAGCAACAGGAGACTAATACCCAGGAGGACACAAGTGATAGAACACACAAGGTACGCCTGGGGTACCTGCGAGCATTTAGGAGCAGCACTGTACCCAAACAGGTAGAGAAGGTGAGTGGGCCAGATCTTCTGGATAAGGTGACACTTACACTGAGGCTTGGCAGCTGAGGATGCCACTACAGGCCACGAGCATCCTTTGTAAAGCTAAAGCGTGTCAGAAGTCATGGAGAATCCTGGCTGGGCGCGGTGGCTCATGCCTGTAATCCCAGCACTTTGGGAGGTCGGGGCAGGCGGATCACTTAAGGCTAGGAGTTCAAGACCAGCCTGACCAACATGGCAATACTCCGTCTCTACTAAAAAACTGGCTGGGTCTGGTGGCGCACACCTGTCATCCCAGCTACTCGGGAGGCTGAGGCACAAGAATCACTTAAACCTGGGAGGAGGAGGTTGCAGTGAGCCGAGATCGCGCCACTGCACTCCAGCCTGGGCGACAGAGCACCTGGAGAACCCCACATCCTAGTGAGTTCCAGTGAGAACACAGTCTATGGGTTGGAGGGTTGCAGAAGATACTGAAGAGGCAGACACATTGCCAGATCAAGAAAACCTGCAGTGCCACATTCAGGAGTTTGGACTTGATCCCCAAAACACTGGGATGTCACTGAACTATTTTAATCAGGGGAGGAGACTGAGGCACATCTCACAGTTTGCCTCTTCCTCCAGCTCAAATTTTAAAATAGAGCTTTATAGCAGAAAAGAATCTCAAGGTCAGAAACTCCTATGATATCTTTGTTTTTTAAGAAAAAAAGGTTATGCAGTAAAGCCTGTTAAAATAAGTTCAAACTGTACAGAAGTGCATAAAATTAAAATAAGAATATTTCGATCCCCTCAACCAAATCCTACTCCCCAGAGTTAATCCTCATTATGAGTTTCAGGGAAATCCACGTATATTTTATCTAAGCATATACAAATATATACAAAAGCATTTATGGGCCGGGCGCGGTGGCTCACGCCTGTAATCCCAGCACTTTGGGAGGCCGAGGCTGGCAGATCACGAGGTCAGGAGATCGAGACCATCCCGGCTACTGCGGTGAAACCCCGTCTCTACTAAAAATACAAAAAATTAGCCAGGCATGGTGGCAGGCGCCTGTAGTCCCAGCTACTCGGGAGGCTGAGGCAGGAGAATGGTGTGAACCCAGGAGGCGGAGATTGCAGTGAGCCGAGGTTGTGCCACTGCACTCCAGCCTGGGCGACAGAGCGAGACTCCGTCTGAAAAATAAATAAATAAATAAAAAGCATTTATGTCCAACACAAATAATGTTTTGTGAGTTCTCTAATACAGAATATATTGTGCCACATATGTTGGTCTGCAACTTGCCTTTTTCACTTAATTATCAGTACAGATAGATCTCATTCTTTTTGGCTACACAGCATTCCACTGTATGGATGGGTATGTTTAAAAATTAATTGAACCATTTCTTTGTTGGTGGTCATTCAAGCAGTTCCTAATTTTCTAGTTGTTGCTGCAATGAACATCCTTGACTATTTGGACATCTATGTTTGTTTTCCTAAAGGATAGTTTCTTAGACTTTGAATTAGTAGGTTAAAGAAACTATGCATTAAAAATTTTGAAAACTACTGCCTAATTGCTCTCTAAAAAGTTGTTTCATTTTATGTTCACCCAGGGTTATACAAGAGTGCTCATCTCTGCCCACAAAGGCCAAAGGTGGGGATTATCAAGCCTTTGAAACTGCCAATCTGAGAGATGAAAAATGCTATCTCATGATTGGTTCTGTTGGCTTTTTGTTGTTGTTGTTGTTAATGCACTTGACCAGCTTTTCACATATTTATTGACTAAATGTATTTTTGTCTATGAATTGCCTTTTTATAAACTCTGCTGTCCCGAGATTCTCAATCTGTGGTCCCAAGTCCCCTGACATGTAATATAAAATGTTCTATGCTTATTGGTTGTGCATTATTCTCAGGATAGAGGACAAGGAACATTAAGAACCACTTATTTTTTACTTCCTGCTGGCAAGGATAAAAATAAATAAAATAATTAATTAATAAATATATAAATAAATAAATAAATAAAAAAGAACCACTGATTTTAACGGGTATACGCTGAAAAGTATATGCAGAAAGAAAGAAGCAGGCCTAGAAGAAAGGGCATAAAAGAGGTGAGGCAGGCTTCTATGATTCCAAACCAGAGTGTGCGCACACACACACCCTTTTATTATCTCTCCCTCAATTACACTAGGACTTCCCAATAGTATTTTCTCATTTTCCTTCCCAGAAGGCCCACCAGCCAGAGGCAGGCTCCTAGATCTACTGCAGATTGGGCTTATTTCTTTACCAATCAATATCTTTGACATATCACAGAGAATAAGGACAAACAAGTCAAGATGCTGCTTTATTTACATTTTGGTTTATAGACACATTCAAAACTTTATACGGACAAGCTGTCACCTATTTTTTTTTGGAATCAGGACAGCCATTAACTTCAACTCTATCTCCTAAATATTTCTCTAATCTGCCCATTTCTCTTCATTTCCACTCCAACTATCGCATCTTGCTTTGACCATGGCAGCACTCTCCTACCTGGCTTCCCTATATCCTCTCTGCCATACTCTCCAATCCACTGTCCATGCTTTAACCAAAACTATCCCTTCACTCACCAGCTCTCAACCTGCCCATGGCTGCTCTTTGCTCTCTGGCTAAAAGGCCAACCTCTTGGTGCATGTGTCCAACTGGGCGGTCTGCCTGACCTACCTCCTCTATGATGCTGAGCCCCTCTTCCCTCACCCTGGCTCCCACCACACCTGGGACACTCAGCCATTCTCTCTCCCATACCATGACCTTTGTCATTCTATTTCTTCTGCCTGAATGCTCTCTCTCCCACTCTTTTCTTTCACTGAGTTGACTTCTACTCAGCTTAAAAATAACTTCCCTGACATCCCAGGCCAAGTCATGTGCTGCTATTTCATGCTTTCATAACAAAAGCATAAAATACTCCACTTGTTTTCTTTAGCAGTTATCCCAAATTTTCAATAATATAGTTCATTAACATCTGCTTCCACTCTGGCAGGAGACGTCCATGAAAATAGGATGGGATCTCTTTTGCTCTTCTTGAAATCCCAGAGCAGGGCTAACCCAGAGCAGATGACCAATAAGTACTGTTGAAGCGAGGAGAGGAAAAGGATGCTTTTAGAAATAATCCTTTGTAGGCCTTTATTTTTCGTTACACTTTCCTTCCAACCTGAGAGGATAGTAACTATGTCCTGGATATGGAAATTTGCTAACCCTTTCAAGGCATTCCCGGCATTTATCAGGAACCTACTATGTACGTACTAGACACCTTTCTAGGAACCGGGAGACACCACAGTAGAAAAAAAAAAAAATCCAGACCAAACTTCTCCTTACATTCTGGAAGAAAGAGATAGTCAACATCACAGTTAAGTCAATTATATGGTACACTTAGGAGACGAAAAGTGCTGTGAAGAAAAAGAGAGCTGGATAAGTTGGGTGAAAGAAGAAAGAAGAGGGAACTCACACCCATTCGTTGTATGTTAAAAAACCAGGTTGGGGAGGCCGGGTGCGGTGGCTCACGCCTGTAATCCCAGCACTTTGGGAGGCCGAGGCGGGCGGATCACGAGGCCAGGAGTTCGAGACCAGTGTGGCCAACATAGTGAAACCCCATCTCTACTAAAAATAACAAAAATTAGCTGAGCATGGTGATGGGCGCCTGTAATCCCAGCTGCTCGGGAGGCTGAGGCAGGAGAATCATTTGAACCTGGGAGGTGGTTGCAGTAAGCCAAGATCGCGCCATTGCACTCCAGACTGGGCAACAAGAGCGAAACTGTCTCAAAAAAAAAAAAAAAAAAAACAACTAGGTTGGGGAGATAGACATAGAGGGGGTGTCATGAAGTGACATAAGCTCATGAAGTTTAAACTAAGTTTGAGAAAAACAACAGAAATAGATACACATACACACTAACTCTAGTAGTAAAATATTGTGTACACCGGCTTGTGAGCTGCCTTGAGCAGCGTGCTGGCTGGTTTGAGTAGCTCCTCTCATTCCCCGAGTCCATCCACATCTTGCTCAAGAACTTCAATTTCAATGTTAACTCTATTCCTCAGAACCCATTCCTTCTCCCTGGCATGGCTGGTGGATCTTTCTTCCATGTTCCCAAGGCCTTTTGTTCACCTTTAAGGTGTCACTCATCTCCCTGTCCTGTGATTATTTTTGTGTCAGCCCCACTAGAACACAGGAACTCCTCAAGGGCAGAAACTACGTCCCAGCACCCAGTGTCTGATAGCTCCCAGCATTTGGTAATACAGCATGTGCTCAAAGCATTTGACAAATCAGTGAATGAAAGAATGGGTAGAGAATGAATGAAGGGAGTTAGAATGAGTGTAGCTCTGGCAATTGGAATGCACCTTGTTCTGAGCAGCTGAATTCTCCAGAAATTCTCCGTACGTGTGTGTGCTCATCTTCAGCACTTCTGCATCCAAGAATACTGGTAGTCAGACAAGTTATTCTCTAGAGGTAATCAGAAATGCTTGGTTTAGACTCATTAGTGGGTTATAAAATTAATGTAATAAGTCCTGAAAAGCATTTTTTAAATTAGCTAGAATACAAGAAAACAGAATGTATCCAAATACATAAGGTCAAGTGATTTGGGGACATGTGGCCCAATTTGCCCAGAACACCCTGCTTTATTCTTATTGGCCCAGCATGGTTGCTACCTTCAAAATAATAACTTTCCCAGTGTGTACTGTAAATTGGGTGATCATGTTCATTATACATACATTTGTGTATAATGTAAATACTGGTTTATGAAGTAAAGCATATTTCTTACAGTGGACAATGGTCAAAACAACTTTGAAATTATGTAAGATAAGGTGAATATAGAAAATAAAAATTAAAAAATTAAAAGTTTGATAAACACTTTTCTTGAGAGACTCAAACTTCTGAGACTCCGGGGAAGCAGCATCGAGGAGAAAAAGCCAGGGAAAAGCAGAGGAAAGAAAAGAAAATTGAAGTGTGGCTGGATAGCTTTCTAATCCTCACACTATCCTGTGTGGAAGGCAGAACCTTACAAATGGGGAATGAAGCTCACCGGGCTTAAATAACTTGCCCAGGTCTGGTCTACATGCCATCAAGCCACAGTGCCAGCATTGAAATCTAGGTCTACACACAGTGAAAAGTAAAAGCATTTTGTTCTACACATAGCGGGGGAAAGGATTTTTTTCCACTTCTTGGACACCACAATATTTGTAACCACATCAAAATTGAGGAGGGGATAATGGAACATATCTCCCAGTGTCCCGTTATGACTTTTGTAAGTTAAGAAACATACTTTTATTTTGGAAATATTCTGCATTTGAAAGTAGTTAGCATTTTGATTCAGAGATCAGTTCTTAATTATGGACCAAAAAAGTGGGTGTTTCAGATTGATGAAATAAGCCTTGCTAGGCAAAAGCAAAGAAAATGAGTAGTTCTGTGCAAAGTGTCACATTAACAAAGAGTGCAGGGTCTGAAGTCAGACAAGCATCGGTCCAAATCTTAACAGCCAGGGGACTGCAGACAGGTTCTCAAATTTCTCTGTGCCTTAGTTTACTCATCTATAAAATGCCCACTACAACAGTACCTACCTCATGGGGTTCTAATAAAGACTAAACAAAAGAATCCACATAAAGCTCTGAACATGTTTCCTGGAATGTGGTAAATGCTTGGCAATGTTGACCACAGTCAAAATAGAAATCAAGATGATTGGAGCCAAAGGTGCTCTCTTCTTACTTTTATTTGTTCTTCCCATCATCATACACCCCCACCTTCGATGGTCTTCCTCTAGCTGCTCATACATTCCTGCAATAACCCCCACTTGGCCATGACACATTATTTCTTTAAGAGAGTGTTGCACACAATTTGCTAGTATTTTGCTAAGGATTTTTACATCTGTGTTTATGAAGTTTTTTCCCCTTGTAATATCTATCAGATTTCATACCAAGATGACGCTAGCCTCATAAGATGAACTGGGCAGTATTTCATCCTCCTAGTTTCTAAGAGTTTGTAAAACATTGGTATATTTCTTTCTTAAAAGTTTGATAGAATTCACAACCGAAGCCATCTGGGCCTCAAGGTTTTTTTGTGGGAGGTTTTTAAACTACACATTTAATTTCTTTACTAAATATAGGGCTATTCTGCTTCTTCAGTCACACACAGTATGTTGTATTTTCTAAGGAACTGTCCATTCATCTAGGTTGTTGAATTTATTGACATAAAGTTATTCATAATATTCATGTATTTTCCTTGTGATGTTTGTAGCATCTGTCCTACTCTCATTTCTAGTATGATATTTTGTGTCTTCTCCCTTTTTTTCTTAACAAATCTGGCTACAAGTTTATAAACTTTGTTGAAATTTTCCAAGAACCAGCTTTAGGTTTCATTGATTTTCTGTATTATTTTTGTTTTATATTTTATTGATTTCTGCTTTTGTCTTTGTTATTTTCTCCCTTCTGTTTTCTTTGGGTTTAATTTGTCTTCCGTGTCGTGATTTTTTAAGGCAGTATCTTAGATTGTTAATTTTAGACCTTTCTTATTTTCTAATATAAACATTTAATATTTTACATTTCCCTTGAGACACTGCTGTAGCTACATCTACATCCCACACTTTTGATATGTTTTCATTTTTATTCAGTTCAAAATATTTTTTAAGTTCTCTTGTGATTTCTTCTCTGACCCATGTGTTGTTTAGTCGTCTATTGCTTAATTCCTAAATATTTGGAGATTTCTCAAATAGCTGTTATTTATTTCTAATTTAATTTCATTATGGGTGGAGCACATACTCTACGATTTCAATACTTTTAAATTTGTTGGAACTTGTTTATGATTAACATTTAGTCTCTTTTGGTTAATGTTCCATGTGAACTTGAAAAGAATGTATTCTCTTGTCATTGGACAGAGTCCAGTTAGGTCCAGTTGACTGGTGCTGTCTTCTACATCCTTGCTGATTTTCTGTCTTACTTCTTTATTGATTGCTAAGTGAAGAGTATTGAAATCTGTAACTGTAACTGTGGGGTTTTTTAAAATTTCCTTTCAGTTCTGTCAAGTTTTGCTACATGTATTTTGAAGCTCTAGTACATTTAGGATTCTTATATCATCCTGATGAATTGACGCCTTTATCATGATGAAAAGTTCCTCCTTATTCCTAGTAACATTCCTTTTTATATTGTCTGCTGTAACATAACCAGTCTAGCTTTCTTGTAATTCATGTTTGCATAGTACATCTTTTTCCATCCTTTTAATTCTAACTTTCTGTTCTACAAAGTGGTTTTCTTGTACACAGCACATAATAGGATCTTACTTTTCGTAACCAGTCTGACAATCTCTGACTTTTAATTCGAGTGTTTAGACCACTTACATTTAACATAATTATCAGTATGGCTGAATTTAAATCTACTATTTGCTATTGGTTTTCTATTAGACTCATCTCTCCTTGTTATTGTTTGTTTCTTTTTTTCTGCTTCTTTTGATTTAATTAGTGCTTTTTAATATTTCATTTTATCTCTATTGCTGGATATATATATGTATATACACAAACACACATATATGTTTAAGTATATATATAAAACTTATTTTATTTTTCATGATTTTCCTACTTTTTATAATACATATTTCTAACTCATTATACATGTTCAACTAATATTATGCTACTTAATATGTAATGTAAAACTCTTATAGCTACAGGCTTACCATGGTTTGACTTTATGATGGTGGGAAAGCAATACACATTCAGTAGAAATCATACTTTGGATTTTAAATTTTGATCTTTTCCTTGGCTAGCAATATGCAGTGTGATAGTCTCTTGCAATGCTGGGCAGTGGCAGTAAGCTACAGTTGCCAGCCAGCCATGCAGTCACGAAGGTAAACAACAGATACTCTACAGTGTACTGTGTTGCCAGTGTTTTTTGATACTGTGTTTTATGGTTTTGCATCCCATGGTGTCCCTAAAATGCCAGTTTTGACTTACGATATTTTCTACTTACGATGGGTTTATCAGGATGCAACCCCATCATCAATTAAGGGGCATCTATATAGACTTCCATTTCTCCCTATCCTGTCCTTAAAGCTGTGGTCAAATATTTTACTTTTATTAATACATATTTGATATATCTCAAAAATACATTGTTACTATTTTTGCTTCATGCAGTCAATTAGCTTTTCAAGAAATTTAAAAATAAGGACACAAAGTCTTTTCTATTTGTCCACATATTTACTACTTCTGAAATAGTGTCTTTCAAGTTTCCATCTGGTATCATTTTGCTTTGGCCTGAATAATTTCCTTTAAACATTTCTTGTTGCATATATCTGCCGACAACAAATTCCCTCAAGTTATGTCTGATAAACTTTATTTCATCTTTGTTTTTGAAGATGTTTTCATTAAATATAGAATTCAAGGCTGCCTTTTTCTTTGAGCACTCTAAAGATGTTATTTCATTGTCTTCAGGCTTGCAAAGTTGGAGGTGAAATGAAGTCTGTGATCCTTCCATTGTCTGTTTTGTATATAATGTGTATTCTTCTCTGATTGCCTTTAAGATTTTCTGTGCAACACTGGTCTTCAGCAACTTAATTATGTGCCTTTGTTTCTTTATTTCATTTTATTTTTGGAGATGGGGTCTTGTTATGTTGCCCCAGCTGGTCTCAAACCTTAGGCTCAAACAATGTTCCCACCTTAGCCTCTCTAGTACCTGGGACTACAAAAGTGCATGCCACCATACCTAGACCTTAATTTTTTTGATGAAATTATTTCATCTCCTGGTTCATTAAGCTTCTTAGATTTACGAAATAGTTTTCATCAAATTTTGAAATCTTTCAGCTATTATTTCTTCAAATACTTTTTCTGTCCCTTATCCTTTTCTCCATGTATGATAGACTGCTTGATATTATCCCACAGATCACTGGGTCTCTGTTCACTAATTTTTTTTTCAGTTTTTTATTTCTGTGATTCATCTTGCATAGGTAACGCTGCTGTATTTGTAGGTTCACTAATCTTTTCTTCTGCATTGCCTAATCTATTAATCCCATCTAGTGAAATTTTCATTTCAGATGTTGTATTTTTTTCACCATGGTTCTTTTTTATCTTTCATTTTTTTCTGATTATTTTTGTGTTTTTGTTTATTTTTATTTTATTTTATTTTATTTAGAGACAGGGTCTCACTCTGTCACTCGGGCTGGAGCGCAGTGGCACAATCACAGCTCACTACAACCTCAACCTCATGATCCTCCCACCTTAGCCTCCCAAGTAGCTGGGACCACAGGCATGTACCACCACGCCCAACTAATTTTTAAATTATCTTTGGTAGAGATGGAATATCACTTTGTTGCCCAGACTGGTCTTGAACGTCTGAGCTCAAGCAATCCTCCCACTCTAACTTCCCAAATTGCTGGGATCATCCCCATGAGCCACCATACCCAACTGTTTTTTGTGTTTTCCTTTAAATATTGATACACACTAATAAAATTTGTTGTAACATCCTTGTCTGCTAATTCCATTACCTTGTTACTTCCAGTTCTGTTTCTCTTAACTGATTCTTCTTCTTGTTACAGGTATTTTTTTCTGCTTTTTAGCATATCTAGTGATTGTGTTTGATGCTGGCATTGTTATCATTACATTATTAAGTGTCTGCATTATGTTGTCTTCCTTTAATTAGTATTGGACTTTCTTTTGCTAGGCAGTGAAGTTAAGTGCTAATCTTCAAGATCCGTTTTTAAGCTTTACTAGAGAGAGGCTAGGGCTGTGCTGTCCAATAAGATAGTCACTAGCTACCTGTGGCTACTGAAATGCGGCTAATCTGAATTGAGATGTGATAAAGGCATGAAATACACACTGGATTTGGAAGACCTAGTATGAGAATAAGAATGCAAAGTATCTCATTAATAATTTTATATTGGTTACATATTGATGACACTTTGGATATACTGTGTTAAGTAAAATATATTACTAAAATTAATTTTATCTATTTCTTTTTACCATATATGTGGCATGCATTATATTTCTACTAGACAGCACTGTTCTAGAACAGAGGTCTGCAAACTACAGCCTACAGGATAGCCACCTATTTTTGTTAATAAAGTTTTATGGGAACTCAGCCATACCTACTCACTTATCTGTTGTCTATGGCTGCCTTCACACTAAAATAGATTAGTTGTGACAGAGAATATACGACCCACAAGCCTAAAATCTTTGCTCTCTGAAAATTTAACAAAAAATGTCCACCCCTGGTCTAGAGTACCCTTCACTCCAAGGATAGTTCAGCCCTATTTTCTAACTTGTGATGCCTCCAAGGTCTCCACTGAATGCTTCAGGGCTGAATGAGGACTCCCCTTTGGCTAGTCAGACAAAAAACACTTTCCCATTTCATGTGTGCTCTGGGTTTATTCAGCTTACAACTAAAAAGTCTTTTCTTGCCCAGACTTGTAGAGCATCATTCTACATACTTGTATCCTAACACTCAGCAAAAATTCAAGAGATTCCTATGCATATTTCTGGAGCTCTTTTTCTGCATAGCTTCCTCCTTCTCAGAACTCTGCCCCAGTACCTCTCACCACCTCAGCCTCCCCAAACTCTGATCTTCATCTCATCAATTCAGCGAGGCTACTAGGATCTGCTCATATCCCTCCTTCCTGGATCCATGGTCTAGAAATTGCTTTCAGACAGAAAACCAGGGCAGTCATTGAATTCACTTTGTTTCTCTTCTCTTAGGGATCACAGTCATATATAGACTGTTGCTCAATGTCCAAAAGCAGTTATTAATTACAATAATTTATAATGGGCAGTTAGGTCAGGCTATTATTATTCCATCATGACTATAAGGTGATGTCCCCTCTACTTAACATTTGATAGGTAGAACTTACTATGTAGTATACTCTGGGTCTTCAGACTTTCCAAAGATTTGGTAAATTTGACTGACTTGTATGCAGCTAGAGAACAAAGTGTAGAACTTTTCCTGCAGTTTGCCTAAATAGTTGATATGCTATATAATCATTGACCACAATTTCTCATGTTCAGGTTATGACAGAGAAGACAAAGAGAACTTGATAGAAGAAGCTGAAAGAAGGGTAGCTTGGAGCTATGCATTTCTGAATCTATTTGTACATTTATATCAGAGGTAGAACAAGCATATTAGCAGGCCTAGAAAAGATGATAGTGCAATGGCGTGATCTTGGCTCACTGCAACCTCTGCCTCCCAGGTTCAAGTGATTCTCCTGCCTCAGCCTCCCGAGTAGCTGGGAATACAGGCATGTGCCACCATGCCCGGCTAATTTTGTATTTTCAGTAAAGACGGGGCTTCTCCATGTTGGTCAGGCTGGTCTCAAACTCCCAACCTCAGGTGATCCGCCCACCTTGGCCTCTCAAAGTGCTGGGATTACAGGCATGAGCCACCGTGCCCGGCCATGATGTACCTCTTTTTAAAGCATGTGAAAAGTTTGGGAAGCAATTATCATTAGCTCCAGATGCTATATTATGTGAAACAAATAGAGCTGTATACCTTCAGGTATTTATAGTGAAAAAAAAGAACTGATCCAAAATACAGATAAATGATAGAGATAGATAGATGGATATCCCCCAAAAAGTTTGTTTTATATTAGTGGCATTTCTTTATTAAGAGATAGAAACTACAATCAGCCGATAAAACCAAAAAGGAAATTACAAGTAAAAACAAACAAGCATCTATTTTCTCGCACCTGATTAGAAAAATATTTATTTCATAAAAATGTGAAGAACCCATTTGTTGAAAATAGAATGAGTAGTTATACTTTTAGTCAAGGTGGAGGAGATGGAAGAGAACTGGGAAGAGAATAACATCAAAGATAGGTGTCAAAAATAGAAGATTCAAGAATCATATAAAGGGGTAGATAAAAAAAAAGAAGTCAAAAAGAAAAAAGGAGAAGAGAGAGGAAAAAATAAAGAACTTGGGGTGCAACAGTGCCAGGCTTATATTAGGTGCTCAAGGAAAGTTAATTAGATAGATGATGGATGGATGGATGGATGGATGGATGGATGGATGGATGGACAGACAGTAGGAACAATATAATAGAAGAGAATAAACGTGATACCTGAAAGTGAGCATTTGATCTTGTAGAACAGAGAAGAAATCTAATGGAGATAGACAGAATTGTCATGAAGGGTTTTTTAGGATGGTAATTTGTAACTATTTTAAGTGCAAATAAGTTTTCCCCCAGTTAATTCATGATTGAAACTTCATCTCAAAGGTCAACTTTCTGAAAGAGACCTTTAGCATCAGTCTAGATTAATTCACCTGTTTTATTCGTCTTCTGGTACCATGTATTTTTCCTTTATAACTCTTATTACAGTTTTGAAAAATGTTTTGGTAACTATTTGTTGAATATCTGTTCTCCCACTAGAATGCAGGCTCCATGAGGGAATGAGCTATGCCTTCATTGCTACCCCCTTGTCATCAGGGTCTGGAATAAAGTGTGGCCCAAATTTACCTCCCAATAAATATTTGTTGAGTAAAGTGTAAGTAAGTGCATGAATTCATGAATGAAGGAGGGTGGTACTTGCAGAAATGCAGAGCTGTGAGACCTACCCAGCCCCATGAGGACTGAGCCTATTCATCCAAGGAGTGGCTTTAGTGCAATAGGAAATGCCCTGGAATTAGAGCCAGGAAGCTTCACATCTGCCTCTGCTATTTACTTACTGTATTAACTAAGACAAGATAATTTATCTCAGCTTCTGTTTTCTGATCTCTTAAATGAGGATTATACACCTCATATGGTTGTTATGAAACTTGGATGAATAAAGTGTTCAAACTGGGTGTGATGGCGCATGCCTGTAGTCCCAGCTACTCGAGAGGCTGAGACAGGGGTATCACTTGAGCCCAGGAGGTCAAGGCTGCAGTGAACTATGATTGCACCATTGCACTCCAGCCTGAACAACAGAATAAGAACCCATCTCTAAAAAAAAAAAAAAAAAAAAAAAAAAGTGCTTAGAACTTCTCCAGTGTTTTCTCCCAAGAACCCTTCTGGAAAAAGCGGGCATTCACATCTGTGTTGAACTCAAGGTATACTAAAAACAAAAGCAACTTCTTTGAAACAGATTTTAGCTAAAAAGTTCATGCAAATGCTTCATTTTATACCATAATATATATCTACATTGTCTCAATGCTGAAATTCTGTTTTAAATTATTCATCAGTTAATTTAGATTTTTATTTCATAAAATAATGGAATAAAATGGATGTTTATAGAACATGCACCATATTATCCTTTGCTTTTCCATATTTTTGAGAAACATGGATTGATGTAAAATGACCTGCTACATGGTGGGCAGGACCTCCATAAGTGTTTGCTGAATCCGAATCTGCCCACCAGAGGAGTTGCAGGGTTGAATCAAAAGCAAAGCTTTTGATTGATGCAAAGAGGATTTCTCCCACAGGAGGAGTGCCCAGGCAGGCTGCTAATCTGGGGATAAATCAAAAGGTACAGGTCAAAAATGACCTATAAACTTCTTTGAATCTAGATAATCAAAAGGAAATGATCAGTGCTATATAAAATGTAGGCTATATGTAAAATGATTATATATTTATCATAAATTATTAGAATTATCATTATAAATTTGTATAATAATGTTTTATTATATATAAAAATGTTATTATATAATATACTGGACTGTCTACAGAGAAAAAAACATACTTAATTGTAAAGATTACTCCTAGCCAGGTGTGTGGCTCATGCCTGTAATCCCAGCACTTTGGGAGGCCAAGGCGGGCAGATCACTTGAAGTCAGGAGTTGAAGACCAGCCTGGTCAACATGGCGAAACCCCGTCTCTACTAAAAATACAAAAATAAATTAGCTAGACATGGTGGTGTGCACCTGTAATTCCAGCTACTTGGGAGGCTGAGGCAGGAGAATCCCTTGAACCTGGGAGGTGGTGGTTGCAGTGAGCTGAGATTGTGCCACTGCACTCCAGCCTGGACGACACAGCGAGACTCTGTCTCGAAACAAAAACGAAAACAACAACAACAAAAAACTCCTATCTTTGGTTTTATTCTTAGAAACTAATGTAAAACAAACAAACAAACCTTCCCCACCCCCAGCTCTATTTTAACATCCAGACTTTGGTCTGCTCTGAATCTGAATTTGCCATGAATTCAGCTACACATTTAGCTGTAGCTCAATTTCTATTTCCAAGGCTTTGACCCAATGAAAGCATTAAACATACTATCACAAAAGCAAACCTCCCTATGAACAAACGTGGTCTGCCCTCAGTTTCCTCACTGTGAAGTGGAGATAACAACACCTATCTCACAGGTTGGTTACAAGCATTCAATGAAATGATGCACACAAACATGCCTGGTACAATGCCCGCCACATTGCAAACGACCACCCAACTTGTAGGGTTTATTCACTGCTTTATCACCAATTTCCACTTGTTACAGGCAGAACTGTGTCCCTAGCCACAATTCATGTTGAAGTCCTAACCCTTCATATCCAAGAATATGACTGCATTTGGGTTGTGTTTGTTTGCTTGTTTTTTGAGACAAGGTCTCACTCCATCACCCAGGCTGGAGTGCAGTGGTGTGATCACGGCTCACTGCAGCCTCGACTTTCCAGTCTCAGATGATCCTTCCACCTCAGCCTCCTGGGTAGCTGGGACTACAGGCACACGCCACCACACCTGGCTAGTTTTTTGTAGAGATGGAGTTTCGCCACATTGTCCAAGCTGGTCTCAACCTCCCAGGGTCAAGCAATCCTCCCACCTCAGCCTCCCAAGAAGCTGGGACTATAGGCACACACCACCATGCTTGGCTAATTTTTGTATTTTTTGTAGAGACAAGGTCTTGCTGTGTTGCCCAGGCTGGTCTCAAACTCCCAGGCTCAAGTGATCTGCCCATCTAAGCCTCCCAAAGTGCTGGGATTACAGGTGTGAGACACCATGCCCAGCCCAATGTGACTGTATTTGGAGATAGGGTCTTTACAGAAGTAATTAAGTTCAAATGAGGTCATTAGAGTAGGACCTAATGTAATATGACCGATGTTCTTTAAGAGAAAATCTGGATGCAGACAGAGGGAAGACAATGTGAAGACAAAGGGAGAAGAGGGCCATCTACAAGTCAACAAGAAGAAGTCTGGAGCAGATCCTTTCCGCACAGCTCCCCTGAAGAAACCAGCCCTGCCAACACCACCTTGATCATGAACTTCCAACCTATAGAACTGCAGGAAAATAAACATCTGTTGTTTAAGCCATCCAGCTATGGCAGCCCTAGTAAACTAACATACCACTAGAATAAAAGCTCCATGAGGGCAAGTGTTTTTCTTTTTGCTCTATACTGTATCCTAAGTGCCTAGAACACAGCCTGGCCCATAGTAAGCACCTAATAAATAATTGTTGACCTATTCCATAAATGTCCAATCCTGAGCCTGGCACAGATATTTAGCAAATATTTGAAGACTGGATAAATGATTCTATTTCCAAATACCAAATTAGAACACAGTCTGAAAAAAATATGTATTACCTGATTTTTAAATATATATATATATAAGCTTTGTTAAACTTTAAATATTGTCACACTTAAATCACCTTAATTGGAAAGGGCAAAATGTCATGAAATCCATGCTGGTCTTGGAAAATCCAATTTTGGTAGAGTACATCCTTAATTGTTTAACATCCAAACTCCCTGGCCTAAATTTAAGCACTGCATAGCTCTCTCTCTTGCCAATCCAACCTCATTTCCCCAAGTCCCCCACAGGATCCATCTGCTGAAACCACACTGGTCTCTGCATCACTTCCAGAAATACCATCCTGCTAGGCTCAGCTCAAACCCCTCTTCTCACATGAAGCCTTCTTCATCCTCTGAAGCCAAAGTAATAAAGTAATACCACTTTCTTTAGGGACTTTTTTTTTTTTAAATGTATCGCTTACTTCCTCATACCATTAGTTATCTTTGTGTGAGTTTATCTGGTTTCTATTCTAGGTTAAAAACTCTTTGAGGACAGGAACTTTTAAAAACACTTAATTCTACCCTATCTAGGTTGGAATCCAGCAAATATTATAAAGAGATTTTAATTAAATCACTGGAAAACACACAGTCAGCATTTACACACAACCCCAGCCTTGAAAGCACAGAGAGCCAGAGAAGGCACTGGCAAATCCAAGTCTGTTAACATTAACAACTTGAGCACAAGTTCTACTCAAAGTGGGAAATAGAGAAGAACTACAATAACATAGTTCAAAGTGATGCTGTCACTTCCAAAAGGTATCACTTTACTGTTAACACCAGTATAATAAATATCCATCATGCCCTACTTTTGAATAATATCTATTTGATTAATGCCCAGCGGCATTTCCTTCCCAAGGCTTCATACTATTCCTCTTGCCACTTGTTCTTTTTCTTGTTTTTGAGACTGGGTCTTACTCTCTTGCCCAGGCTGGAATGCAATGGCACAATCATGGTTCACTGCAGCCTCAACCTCTCAGGCTCAAGGGATCCTCCCACTTCAGCCTCCTGAGTAGCTGGGACTACAGGCACGCACCACCACACCTGGCTAATTTTTCTATTTTTTGTAGAGACAGGGTTTCACTATGTTGTCCAGGTTGGTCTTGAACACCTGGGCTCAAGCGATTCTCCTGCCTCTGCTTCCCAAAGTGCTGGTATTACAGGCGTGAGCCACCTTACCTGGCTCCCCTCTTGCTGTTTTTTTGATTAAGTAGGCATTTGCCTCAGATAACCAGATCAGCAGCAGGACCAAGAAATACACTTCAGCTGTTTTGTGGGCTTTGGCAAACAGTTAATGTGTGTTTGTGCAATCATAGGTAGAAGGAATACCATAAAGAATTAAAAATAATTTTTTAAAAAATATCTGATTCTTCTGATTCACTTGATATGAAACATGAGCCAATGTCAATCAAATTCTTTTCTCTTGGCCAGGCACAGTGGCTCACGCCTGTAATCCCAGCACTTTGGGAGGCCGAGGCAGCTCAAGGGTTCGGAGACCAGCCTGGGCACCATGGTGAAAATACAAAAAATTAGCCAGTCATGGCGGCGTGTGCCTGTAGTCCCAACGACCTGGAAGGCTGAGGTGAGAGGATCACTTGAGCCTGGACGGTCAAGGCTGCAGTGAGCTGAGACTGTGCCACTGCACTCCAGCCTGGGTGACAGAGGGAGACCCTGTCTCCAAAAAAAAAAAAATTTTTTTCTCTAATTTAATGGGAAAAAGCAGTGTAATATTCCTCAAGTGGCTTTCTAGCTGCTTGATCCCATCTTCACATGACCTTTAAAAATCTTGTTGCTATATTTCTTTTCATATAATTGCATCCAAGCAATATGATAAATAAAGGTAGTTAGGATGAGGCAGGAGAGTGGTTCCTAACCTCACACATAAGCATGAATGTCAGTCCTTGGCTATTTCAGTAAGCATTCTTCATTTAACCCCCAGTCTAATATTTTTATGTGATATAACAGTGATACTAGAGGAGGGCAGGGAAGTGTAGGGAAGGGAAGGGTGTGGTCCCTGGCTAGAGCTCCACCCATGAGCCTGTGCCCACAGACCTATGTGAGGACAGGCATTTCTGTTTTCCTGCCTAAATGTTGCATTTCCCAAGACCACTCCAGCCTGCCATGCCCCCATCCTGTGCCTATAAAAACCCTGAGACCCTAGCAGGCAGAGACACAAGCGGCTGGACGTTAAGAGGAACACACCAGCGGAAGAACACAAGCAGAGGAATGCACTGGCATAAGAGTACACCGACAGACACTGGCAGGCCATCAACCGGGGGAATGACACAGTTTGGCCAGAGTGGTCGGAGAAGGGCCCAGGCTGCTGAGTGGCTGGACTCCAGGGGAAAACCACCTTCTCACTATATCCCCCTTCTGGCTCCCCCACCTGCCGAGAGCTATTTTAACTCAATAAAATATTGCACTCAGGCCGGGCGTGGTGGCTCACACCTGTAATCTCAGCACTTTGGGAGGCTGAGGCAAGTAGATCACTTGAGATCAGGAGTTCGAGACCAGCCTGGCCAACACGGTAAAACCCATCTCTACCAAAGCTCATACAAAAATGAGCTGGGTGTGGTGGCACATGCCTGTAGTCCCAACTATTTGGGAGGCTGAGGCAGGAAAATCACTTAAACCCAGGAGGCAGAGGTTGCAGTGAGCCAAGATGGTGCCACTGCACTCCAGCCTGGGCAACGGAGTGAGACTCTGTCTCAAAACAAAAAACAAAAAACCTTGCACTCATTCTCCAAGCCCATGTGTGATCCAATTTTTCTAGTACACCAAGGCAAGAAACCCCAAGATGCAGAAAGTCCTCTGTCCTTGCAATAAAGCAGGGGGTCTCATTGAGCTGACTGACACAAGCCACCTACGGATGGCTAAACTAAAAGAGCACATGGTAACACACGCCCACTGGGGCTTCAGGAGCGGTAAACATTCACCCCTAGACACTGCCATGGGGCTGGAGTCCACACTCCCCATGACCTGCCCATCTGCCTGCTCCCCCTAGGGTTTTTTGTTTTTTGTTTTTTTTCTTGAGACAGTCTTGCTTTGTTGCCAAGGCTGGAGTGCAGTGGTGTGATCTCAGCTCACTGCAACCTCCACCTCCCAGGTTCAGGCAATTCTCCTGCATCAGCTTCCTGAGTAGCTGGGATACAGGCATGTGCCACCACGCCCAGCTAATTTTGGTATTTATAGTAGAGACAGGGTTTCACCATCTTGGCCAGGCTGGTCTCGAGCTCCTAACCTCAAGCGATCTGCCCAGCTCAGCCTCCCAAAGTGCTGGGATTACAGGCATGAGCTACCGTGCCCAGCCACCCCTAGGGGTTTTGAGGAGCAGGGCAGCGAAGAAGCGAGTCCAAGCCACACCCCATCGCATGCTCTACAAAGGGGACAAGATAATTTTTCTCCTTTCAATAGGACATCCATTTTTATGTGATATAACAGGACATTTTATATGAAACTCTTAATTATAATACTTTAAATATATGTAATTATTAAATATTATAGTTAAATTTAATTATATTTAATATTTTCCTTGAGAAATAGCTTTAAATTATACTATTTTGAGTAAAGTTTATACTTTCAAGAATATAACAGAGGTACTAAAGCAAGTGATAAGCCATAAGGTATAAGATATAAAAATGCAAATCAATATTAGATAAATAATAGTACAAGCATCCTATTTATGGAGAAATAAATTCAAATTTTAAAAGTCATGTATATGTCCGGGCACAGTGGCTCACGCCTATAATCCCAGCATTTTGGGAGGCCAAGGCGGGTGGATCACGAGGTCAGGAGTTCGAGATCAGCCTGGCCAACATGGTGAAACCTCGTCTCTACTAAAAATACTAAACTTAGCCAGACGCGACGGCAGTCACCTGTAATCCCAGCTACTTGGGAGGCTGAGGCAGGAGAATGGCTTGAACCCAGGCAGCAGAGGTTACAGTGAGCTGAGATTGCGCCACTTCACTCCAGCCTGGGTGACAGTGAGACTCTGTCTCAAAAAAAAAAAAAAAGAAAAGAATAAGAAAAGTTATTTTTATGGCCAAGGAAATTAGTTGTTAGAAAAATATAGAACTGTCTGTTAAGTATAAAAATTGTAACAGAAACTATAAAAAAGACAAAGCCCTTGCTCTAAGTAGCTTATAAACAACTACAAGAGTTCAAGCAAACTAGAAATGTATTTGTGTTTGTGTTTGTTTTTGTTTTTGTTTTTGAGACAGTCTTGCTGTCACCTAGGCTGGAGTGCAGTGGCGCGATCTCAGCTCACTGCAACAACGATTCTCCTGCCTCAGCCTCCTGAGTAGCTTGGGAATACAGGCATGCGTCACTGCACCCGGCTAATTTCTGTATTTTTACTAGAGACAGGGTTTCACCATGTTGGCCAGAGTAGTCTCGAAATGCTGACCTTAAGTGATCCGCCCCCTGCTCGGCCTCCCAAAGTGCTGGGATCACAGGTGTGTGCCACTGCACCCAGCTAATTTTTGTATTTTTAGTAGAGACAGGATTTCGCCATGTTGGCCAGGCTGGTCTCCAACTCCTGGCCTCCAATGATCCACCTGCCTCAGCCTCCCAAAGTGCTGGGATTATAGGCATGAGCCACCGCGCCCAGCTGCTAACTAGAAATGTAAAGTGCACAGAGTGGTTGTGCTGGTAATAATTCTAGAGTATAAAAACAATTTAAAAATTTTTTGGAGAATTTGTTTTTCAGATTTGAAAAGAAAAGGTGAATGATACACATATCTGTTTAAAACAATGATACAGGAAAGGTTTTCTTTAAAACAGGCTAAAAATTTTTGCCTTCCTTTCCTAATTTCTAAAGATGATGGAATAGAAAGACCATTACCTGGGCCAGGTGCGGTGGCTCACGCCTGTAATCCCAGCACTTTGGGAGGCCGAGGTGGGCAGATCACTTGAGGTCAGGAGTTTGAGACCAGCCTGGCTAATATGGTGAAATCCCCATCTCTACTAAAAATTTAAAAATCAGCTGGGCATGGTGGCGTGCACTTATAATCCCAGCTACTTGGGAGGCTTAGGCAGGAGAATAGCTTGAACTCGGGAGGCAGAAGTTGTAGTGAGCCTAGATCACACCACTGTACTCCAGCCTGGGAGACAGAGCAAGACTCTGTATGAAAGAAAGAGAGAAAGAGAAAAAAAAGAGAGAGAGAGACAGAAATTAAGACTGTTATCTGGAATTGAAATAATAACATAATCAACAGTGTTGGCAGGGTGCAGTGGTTCACACCTGTAATCCCAACACTTTAGGAGGCCGAGGCAGGTGGATCATGAGATGAGGGGTTCGAGACCAGACTGGCCAACATGTGAAACCCCGTCTCTACTAAAAATACAAAAATTAGCCGGGTGTGGTGGTGGACACCTGTAATCCCATCTACTCGGGAGGCTGAGGCAGGAGAATTGCCTGAACCTGGGAGGTGGAGGTTGCAGTGAGCCGAGATCTCAGACACAGCAATTGCTGTGTCTGAATTATACAATGCATCTTTGTCAGTCATCTGTACCAAATGGTCTAGATTAACTGGGTTTTTTTTTGGGGGGGGCGTTGTTTGTTTGTTTGTTTGTTTGGATCTAAGGGTACTTCTGCAGGTACAGAAGAAAGTTAAGGGAAATACATTAATAAATGTGACTAATTTTGTCATTATCCAAACTACACTACTCATTTGATAACTACCACCTAATGAAAATTGAAAAGTCCTGAGGACTGGACTTCAGACAGGTACTTTCAAATGCATCACAACTGGGAACACCTTGAGATATGTGGTTCGAGAAAGTAAGCTGATATCCTACCAAGAGTGTCTCTCCTGGGAGGTGGTGATAAATGCTCCTCAAGACTTCTCCTGTTTCCTCCTAAATCTTCGGAACTCCTTTAAGATGCCCTCATCTTCATAGGCATGAATGAAAGAAAATCAATTGCATTTGAAACAATTTGCCACATAAGAAAATAAACAAACATGGAAAAGGAGACACATTCGTGTGAATCTGAGGGGAAATCTTATTTTTCAGATATTGATGAAATAGCAAAAGAAACAAGATATTGATATGAGTTTAGAATACCGTCATCCATTCCTGCTTCTTTTGAATCCATTTCCCTTATCTTTAGTGCAGAAAAGGAAACTGATTAGACACATTACTGTGTAGCAAAAGTTGTACTCAAATTTTGAAAGTGTTTCCCTCCTTTTTAAAAAACTAAATGTTTCTCTTTTCTAGAAAGTGAATTTTCTCTATTGTGAAGATACCATGACTACTAGGCAGAATTATATATTTAGTTGTGCTAGAGCACTGATGACTTCTTTTATGATGATTTTTTAAAATGTTTAAATATTCCTCATAAACCTGCAAAACTGAAGTGCTAGACTCTACAACGTTTCATAGTTAATAGACCCATTTGCAACAGCAATGAGAAAAATTTGAATGTAAGTCCAGACACTTCACATAAAATTATTGACTGGCTGGGCTGTGCACAGTGGCTCACGCCTGTAATCCCAGCACTTTGGGAGGCCGAGGCAGGCAGATCATGAGGTCAGGAGATCGAGACCATCCTAGCTAACACGGTGAAAACCCATCTCTACTAAAAACACAAAAAATTAGCCAGGCATGATGGCACACGCCTATAGCCCCAGCTACTAGGGAGGCTGAAGCAGGAGAATCTGTTGAACCCAGGAGGCGGAGGTTGCAGTGAGCCGATATTGCACCACTACACTCAGCCTGGGTGACAGAGCAAGACTCTGTCTCAAAAAACAAACAAAAAAAACCCAAAAATTATTGACGGGCTAAAATATTCTGGAAAATCTAATAAACTAAACATATTGATGTGAGCATGAACACAATATATATTGTAGATTTCTTGTTCCTATCATAAGCAAGTAACTTTAAGAGCAAAGCACACCAAAAAAAAAGCCTTTTACATAATTCAAAGCTGTCCATACTTTCTTTTATCCTCTTCCATTCTTTTTTTTATTTTTTTTTAAATTTTTATTTATTTATTTTTTATTATACTTTAAGTTTCTAGGGTACATGTGCACAACATGCAGGTTTGTTACATATGTATACATGTGCCATGTTGGTGTGCTGCACCCATTAACTCGTCATTTACATTAGGTATATAACAGTATCTTCAAGACAAGGGGAGGAAGGGAAGACACACTGCAATATACATCTGGACATATTTTAAAGATATTCACGATAGAAGAAAGCACAAATTAATGAATAAACAATTGGATAGATGACGTGCCTTGTTTGATGTGAGAACATTTAATAAAAGGTTAAAATTAATGAGCTAAGGGAAGAAAACATGGCTAAAAGGGCTGGTAGCTCTGTAAGGGTGGGGACAGGGCGGGGAACAGAGTCAGGGAGACAAACAGGATGCTGGGAGGTGAGAAATAAGGGTGGGGAGTAGTGGGCAATCTCAAGAGGAACTAACAAGGCCGTTGCTTATAGTTACCCAGAAAACCTATGAACAATAACAGACAAGCAGATGCAGGTCAGAAAGAAACAGCGGAGCAGCTAGAAGCCCCTCCTGCTGAGACAACACACCAGACACGTTAATGGTGTTTGCGGGCTGCAGGTCATCTCTCATACTCACATCCACAACTGCTGACACCTCTGTTTCCCGTCGAATCAACAGATCCTGGCAAAAGACCCCCAGAGAGGATGAATGGACCTTGATCCAGGAGTTTTAATATATTCCTATCTCTTCAGAAATAGGAACTTCGGCTCTACTCATTCTAGTTTGCTGGCTTTTCTATTTTTGGTTTTGGTGTTTCTTTTTTGTTTTGTTTTGTTTTTTTGTGTTTGTTTTTAGCTTTTCTTCTTTGGAAAGGTTTGTCAAGTAAATACTGTACGTGTTATTTTGAAGAAGAAATTCCAGTTCCAAGAACCAGCACAGGTCCAACTATCCAAGCGGTCTTTAAAAAGCCAAAGAGTCGGCCGGGTGCAGTGCCTGCAATCCCAGCACTTTGGGAGGCCGAGGCAGGCGGATCACAAGGTCAGGAGTTGGAGACCAGCCTGATTAACATAGTGAAACCCTGTCTCTACTAAAAACACAAAAACTAGCCGGGTGTGGTGGGATATGCCCATAATCCCAGCTATTCGGGAGGCTGAGGCAGGAGAATCACTTGAAGCTGGGAGGCGGAGGTTGCAGTGAGCTGAGATCATGCCACTGCACTCCAGCCTGGGCGACAGAGCTAGACTTCATCTCAAAAAAACAAACAAACAAACAAAAAAAACCCCACAGTCAATAAAAGACGTTTGCCTTCTCTCACTGCCCTTGATTCCTAGAGCCTCCCTCTTCACCACCTCCTGCCCCCCTAGACTCAGCCCCCTTCAAAATCCCAATCAAAAGACTGCACCTCTGGCTCTGAGGTGCTTTCAAAGGGCCAACTTGCAAAACTGTGCTTCAGATCTGACACTTAATCATACACAACTTGCCCGTTTCTTTCTTTCTTAGCGGGTTTTTTTTTTTTTTTTTTGAGATAGTCACTCTGTCGCCCAGGCTGGAGTGCAGTGGCACAATCTCGGCTCACTGCAAAGTCGCCTCGCAGGTTCAAGCGATTCTTCTCCCTCAGCCTCCAGAGTAGCTGGGATTACAGACACATGCCACCACGCCCAGCTAATTTTTGTATTTTTAGTAGAGACACGGTTTCACCATGTTAGCTAGGCTGGCCTCGAACTCCTGACCTCAAGTGATCCACCACCTCAGCCTCCCAAAATGCTGGGATTACAGGTGTGAGCCACCATGCCTGGCATTTTAGCTATTTTTTAAAACACACTTGTTTCTTATTACAAAAGGAATACATGCTCATTAAAGAAAAAAACCCAGAATATTGAAAGGCAAAGAAAAAATATCCCCCCTACTCCTATCACTTGGATATGAGCTTATTATCATTTTCATGTTTTTGTGTATTAGCAAATCTTTTCTAATTGCCAGGGTGATGAAGAACTCTCCACTGTTCACGTGGGAGAACCATGTGTTTAATTTTTTCTAGGACAGATCAGCAAAACTTCCAAAGCATTTGTGAATGCAGAATGGCTTGCCAGGTTGGGAGACCAAGGAATAAAAGGCTGAAGTCCTCTTCCCAGCCAAGTACCAGGGGAGCCTGTGCAACTGAGCTTTTACATGGAGGGAAATGCTTCAAACTTCAGGGTTTTGGAAGTGTGGGCATGCAATGCACTTGGAATGAGCAGAAAAGAAAAGGTGGCAAGACCACTTCCCTAGAGCACAGTGTACACACTGCCTCTTTGCTGGCTTAGTCACTAAGGTAGAAAAATGCTCACACATGCACATGTACATGTGCATGTGTGTACAGGGTAAGAGAGAGAGAGATGACATATGTATATATACATGAATAGATGAATGCACCCTTTGCTTGCTGCCTTCTGCTCTGCACTGTTGGAGCTTTATATTGACATTAAACTTCATGTCATTTTTATATGCTATCATGCCACTCACCTGCTTAAAAACCTTCTGTGGTTTCCCAATGTCAAATTCCAATTTTCTCCACAACATGGCCTTGACTGACCTCTCCTGCCTTATCTCACTCCACTCCTAAGTGACCCAGGTTCCTGTTGGACCCTTTGCCTCCATGCCCTTTCCAGATCCTAAAATGTGATTTCTAGCCCCTTCTGTAGCCATGAAGTTCTAACACAGATATCACCTCCTCCATGAAGATTTTGAGGATTTCCTGACCAGATGTGATTTCTTTTGCAAGACTGTAAGCTCCTTGAAGACAAAAACCAAACCACACATTACTACTCATATTTTGGACAAATAAATTTACCTTTTTATCCATTTAATTCTCATATCATTGTCCTTTTCTTAATTTTATTCATTATATTCTTGGCCGGGCACAGTGGCTCACACCTGTAATCCCAGCACTTTGGGAGGCCAAGACAGGAGCATCACTTGAGATCAGGTGTTCAAGACCAGCCTGGCCAACATGGTGAAACCCCGTCTCTACTAAAAATACAGAAATTAGCCGAGGGTGGCACACACCTATAATCCCAGCTACTTGGGAGGCTGAGGCAGGAGAATCGCTGAAACCCAGGAGGCAGAGGTTGTTGCACTGAGTTGAGATTGTGCCACTGCACTCCAGCCTGGGTAACAGAATGAGATTCTGTCTCAAAAATAAAATAAAATAAAATAAAATAAAATAAATTGTATTCATTATATTATTATTTCTGCATTGTGTAATAATTAAGCAGAATAATACATATATTCTCTCTAATTCCTTGAATGCAGGGATTATGTCATACATATTTCTTGCACTATCACCCCCACCCGAGACCTATGGTAAATGTTCAAGCAATACTAACTGAAGTAGATTAAACTCAAGATTTAAATGCCAATAATTATTCCTTAACATAGAGGAGAGGGCTGGAAACATAAAGAGTCCACCTTACTCCAAAATAGTTGAAAAACAGCCTCATTCCAAAACAAGAGAGGTAGTTTTTCTTACTTTGTGGGTCTCCCATTCTTTACTTACTCTGACTACCAGCACAGGAAAAATCTAGGTAGTCTCCAACTCAGCAAGAAGGTGCAGTCTCTTTGTATGTGTAGGACACTGATTTGGAAATTATAAATCATTTCTCTTTGAAGTCATAGTATAAATAATGTTTTAAGGTCCCTGACAGGTCTCCCACAGGTCTCCAAAAGTTGATTGAAACTCTTAATAAAGCAGAAATAATATATTTTCAATAAAAAGTAGAAAATAAAACTACTGACATATTTTACTTACTTGCAAAATAACCAATAAACAATGAAATACACGTGATTTTTTTTTTTTTTTTTTTTTTTTTTTTTGAGATGGAGTCTTGCTCTGTCGCCCTGGCTGGAGTGCAGTGATGCAATCTCGGCTCACTGCAAGCTCTGCCTCCCGGGTTCAAGTAATTCTTCTGCCTCAGCCTCTAGAGTAGCTGGGATTACAGGCGCATGCCACAGCGCCCGGCTAATGCTTATATTTTTAGTAGAGACAGGGTTTCACCATGTTGGCCAGGTTGGTCTCAAACTCCTGACCTCAGATGATCTGTCTGCCTCAGCCTCTCAAAGTGCTGGGATTACAGGCGTGAGCCACCACGCCCAGCCCAAGTGATTATTTTTAATTTGAATAATCATGATTCAAGGAAAGCAGATTTAACTATAGAAAAAGCAGGATATCTTCTAACCATTCTCTCCTGGCGGCTATCTTCCATGTTTCTCAGACAATTTTTTAATTTTTAATTTTTTTTTTATGGAATTAAGACATGACTTGAGGGCCTAAGTCTTACTCTGGCCATAGCTCTGAGTAATTTCAGGATCCACAAGGAACCATGTTTAACACCCCAGTCACTCTTTTCACTCATCTCTTCATCTTCAGGGACCTTCTCCACTCCCTTCTAGTTCTCCCACTTCCGCAGGCACTCCCTGGACCGCACCATCCCCTAGGACTGCTTCACCTCTAAATACTAAACTTACAGGTAGGTCCCCATTCTCTGACAACTCACCTCCTAACCTTCCAGGTCACTCCCTCCATTATTCCCAAGACACCCACTCTTCAACCTATTCGGAATGTCCAGTTCACCAGTCCCTTGGCTATTTCTCCACAGCCTTATTCTGTTTTACCTCTCTGACTTAGATCCCAAGAACCAACATTTCCACTGTGCCACTGTCCTTGGATTGCACTGTCCTGCCAAACACAATCCAAGACAACTGTCCACCTGCACTAGAAATGCTGAGAGCTTCTGGAGGTGGGAGTGGATCATACATCCAGTCTGATCTTCACCAGAACTCACGGTCACCTAACTCAACCTCAGTATTTCCTGGCAATTCTAAATTAGATGGATGGATAGATAATAAAGGTGGAAACTTGCAGAGATGATGCAGAGAATCTCCAGAGCTTTTGTAATGTTTTAGAGATGGATAATCCTTAGACTAGCATTTCTAATTTTACTTCAAATCATATAGCTTTGTTTTCCTTTAAGGTAAATGTATCTGTGCTGCTCGTAAATTCACAAGCACATGACACTTTTCTGCCTTGGTAGCTTTGTCTGTCATCAACGAGGAGGAGAAATGCCCTGGGAAGAAACAGAAAAGCTCTAAAGTAGATTGGAAAAGAAATAAGAAATCTCAAGAAAATATATTTGTGTAGCAGGAAGAGACTGCCTGAGATGGGATATATTGTGATGTAAGTCACAAAAGAGAAAGTGGAGGTTTGCAGTGGCTTGTGTCCACTAGCCCCTGAATCCATTTCAACATGGTGTTATTGTCCTGGGGTAGCTTAGCTGTCATACATTAATTAACAAATACTTATGGAACACCTTCTACTTCTATTTGTCAGACACTGTTCTAGAAGCTTGAGAAAAAGTGAATAAAACAATGTCCCTGCTCTCACAGAGATCACATCCTAATAAGAAAAAAAGGTAGCAAATAAACAAAAAAAGAAAGGGGGTTTTTAGTTAACGATATACAAAAAAAAGAAAAGAAAATAGGACAATGACTAAACAATGAATGGGCATATTAGTCCATTTCGTGTTGCTGTAAAGGAAACACCTGAGGCTGGGTAACTTATAAAGAAAACACATTTATTTGGCTCACTGTTCTGCTGGTTGGAAGGCTCCTTCCATGCATGGCAGAAGGTGAAGGGGAGCCAGTGTGTGCAGAGATCACAGGGCAAGAGAGAAACAAGAGAGCCAGGAGGGAAGTGCCAGGCTCGTTTTTTTGTTGTTGTTCTTTTTTTTTTTTTGAGACGGAGTTTTGCCCTTGTTGCCCAGGCAGAAGTGCAACAGTGCAGTCTCAGCTCACTGCAACCTCCTCCTCCCAGGTTCAAGCGATTCTTCTGCCTCAGCCTCCCAAGTAGCTGGGATTACAGGCGCCCGCCACCACGCCTGGCTTCTATCTTTTTTTGTATTTGTAGTAGAGATGGGGTTTCATCACGTTGGCCAGGCTGGTCTCGAACTCCTAACCTCAGGTGATCTGCCCACCTCGGCCTCCCAAAGTGCTGAGATTACAGGCGTGAGCCACCACGCCTAGCCCAGGCTCTTTTTAAGAATCAGCTTTCTCCGAAACTAACATAGGAAGTGTTCACTTATTCCCCATCCTCAGGGAGAGTGTTCATCTATCCATGAAGGATCCACTCCCATGACCCGAACACGTCCCATCAGGCCCCCATCTCCAACGCTGAGGATCAAATTTCGACACGAGATTTGGAAAGGACAAATATCTGAACCATAGCAAAGAGGAAGGGGGGTATGTTTTAAATTGTGTGGTCAAGGAAGTCATTCCTGAGGAGGTAACATTTGAACTGAAAACAGAATGACTTGAAAAAAAAAAAAAAAAACTATCCACATGGAAACGGAAACGTTGGCTTTCTCTCACGAATACAAGATGGCTACCACAGCTTCAAGCATCACATCCTCACCTAACAGCTTCCAAAGCAGGTCTGGGGATTTCCTTGTATCAGGAAAAAAACCCCAGCACACTTCCCTTCATGTCCCACTTGCTAGAACTAGGTTACATACCTACCCTCCAACCAGTCACTGGCAAAAGACACTGGGATTGGCTGGGAGTAACCAGGGTTCCTCTGCTGGGACCAGGCATGGGTATCCTCCACTGAGGATAGGCTTCCCACACCTAAACCAGACTGGCCTGCTGTCAGCAAGGAAAAAGCGCAAAGCAGCTACCGCAAAGATCACACTTGAGATTGTCATGTAGGACTTACTGAACACCTGACCATGTTCCAGGCACTGTGCTAGTGTTAGGAATTTTAAAAAGACCCAGGCATCGCTTTTACTATCTCACTCTGTTGCTTAAAAGCACTCAGTGGGGGTAACTCCCTCTTCCCTCCTCTTCACCATTTCAAAGCCCCTGGACTGATGGAGGTATAGTTCACTGCCACTTGCCTCCCGATAGCCTCCACTCACCTCTTCAGCTCAGAATGACTCCTCCTTCCTCGCAACTCATAAACCACATTTATTCCTTTGACAAATATTCATTGAACATCTGGGCCCTGGGAATACACTTTTGCTGAAAAGACAAGGTCCCTGCCCTCACAGAGTTTCCAGTCTAGTGCCACAGAGAGATCATTAAATAGCCAACTACAAGAACGAAAAGTGTTACAAGAGGGGAAATAGGAGGATCCACTCCGATGACCCAAACATCTCCCATCACGCCCCACTAGATGTTACCAGAGCACCTCAACTTGTCCAAAGGTGCAGTGAGAGAATACATATTTGGAGAAAATGTCATTTAAGTCAAGACTGAAACGATGGATAGAATTTAGGGAAATGGGAGTAGCGGTCAGGTTGAGAAGACAAGGCTTTTCTACCTAGAAAAATGAGCATGTGCAAAGGGCCAGAGGTGGGAAGAGAGAGTTGGAAGAAAGGAACGGAAAGAAGTTCAGCGTTGCTGGAAAAGAGTAGGAAGAGAGAAGAGGAAGAAGTGTCTGTAATGACAGGCAGAGGCCAGGCCAGCAGGGATGGAAAGCTTAGGACTTCATCCTATGGGAAGCCATTGAAGGGACTGACATGATCAGGCTTGCATTTTGGAAAGGGCACTCTTACTCCCGTGCTCCAATGCCTTTTTCATGCTTCAGCCCATACTGCAAACAGGATGACAGGATGACCAACAAGACATGGTGGCAACAGGCTGGGCCAGCATAGTGGTCAGAGAGTGGGTAGTGACCAAGGAGGTCCAGGACTCAGTGAAACATGGGCTATGCCCTGCTAGCGAGAAGAAAGGCTTAGGTGCTTCTGTTGTTTTTTTTTTTTTTTTTTTTGACAGAGTCTCACTCTGTTCAGTGGTGACATGATCTCAGCTCACTACAACCTCCACCTCTTGAATTCAAGCAATTACCCTGTCTCAGCCTCCCTACATAGCTAGGATTACAGGCGTGCGCCGCCATGCCTAATTTTTGTAATTTCCGTAGAGACGATGTTTCGCCAACTTGGCCAGACTGGTCTCGAACTCCTGGCCTCAAGTGATCCACCCAACTCGGCCTCCCAAAGTGCTGGGATTACAGGCGTGAGCGACCGCGTCCCACCCTGTTGGGCACTTTGAAGAATGATGGTGTCCTTCACTGAACTACCCAGCACTAGATAGATTCATTTCCGACAAGTTGCATTTGAGCAGCTTCCCACAGGGCACCGAACACAGTGTTCACTAATTAACTTTTTAAAATGGCTTTTCTTCTCCTTTGCCGCCTGCCCCTTCCATATCAAAACTACTCCCTTCTTATCTTGGGTCACACTTTTCTCCGACAGGCCTATTTCGCTCTTCCCCTTTGCGTCCACACCCACATGAACAAGGTAAAAAACATGGTTTATGTGCTTCAAGTTTTCGTCACTGTGTCCCTGGAGAAAAAAACGTACTTTTTTGAGCACCTACTATGAGCCAGTTTCAGCAGCCATTCCTAACAGGGTGTTCCGCTAATGCAAACCTTAAGGCAGCCAATCAGACATTTAATGATGTCAGTGATCAATAAATGGCAATTAGTAATTGACACGAATCCAACTCTTTTTTTTTCTGGAATGTCTTTTATTCATTATGAAGAAAAAAAAAACTCACACCCTTTACACTTTAAAGATGAAGCTTATGGGACAGCACGACGTCCCATGAGCCGGCGTCGGTTCTGGGTATCCTCCACGTGGCCTTTCCCGGACTTGCGTTATTTACAATATGCGATTTCACTACTTGAGGTTACCGAGTACTAATTTTACAATACTGTGTAGCTACATGAAGCGGCTCGAAGTATACTATTATCACTCCGTTTTAAGCAGCACGATGTCTGGACGAGCATCAAAGCGAGATGGGTCAACTTAAAGGGCCTTTAAAACATCTTGAAGCAATAAGCCATACACTGAAGCAGGGGCGGTTTTAAACATTACACAGAACTTAAAACAATCGAACGAATTTGTCCTTTGTTCTTCTTATCACATTAATTATTACATTAATACTGTTTAAAAAGAAACTCAAAAGGCATTAAACTTAGGTACCAATCTACACAAAGTCCTCGAAGGGGCCTGGCTTGGACCGAACGCGCTTTTGTGCCGCCCCGCTCGCTCGCAGCACCCTGAAGGCCAGTGAGCTTAGGGCGCTCGGTCCCTAGAAGCGACTTGAAATGAGGGGGTCGGCAGGCCAGGCCCTCGCTCTGCAGGGGAGGATCCGACCAAAGTTTGCCAAGTTTCCAGGCAAGCCCAACTGCGCAAATGCCGCTTTTTAGCTCCAGCGGCAGGCCTGGCCCGTGGGAGGTTTGCCCCAGGGGTCTCCGGGCCTTCAAAGAAAAGTCCCACGAGGCGGGGGGCGCCGCCTGGGCCGCCGGCCAGGGGGACCCGTCGCCCCAGGGCACAAAGAAAGAGCGCGCCTACAGGGTGTCCCCTGACCCCGGCGACTCGGGGCCAGGGAGGCTCGGCGCGCCCCAGCGGCCGCTCTTCCCCTCCCGAACCCGCCTGGCCCACTCGCTCCTGCACCGCGGCCGCCTCGGCTCGGCTTTTCTCTTGCAGTGAGCTGAGTGCGCTCAGCCGAGGAGGGGCCGCGTCGCGCCGCGCCGGCCGCGGGGCCCAGCCCTTCCCGCCGCGCCCGGGGCCGCCCTTCCCGCTGGAGCCGGCTGATCGATGGCCCTGGCCGCCCGCGCCCCCCACCTCGGCTCGCCCGCGAGCCCGGCTGTGTGTTTTGGAAGCAGCGCAGCGGGCCGCAGCCGTGTGACGCCCGGAGCGGGCAGCGCCGCCCTTCCTTCCCCCCGGGCTCGGGCGGCGGCGAGGCGGCGGGGCCGGGCGGGAGGGCTGGCGGGGCGCGGACTCCGGGGAGGAGGGCGCGGGGAGGGGACGCGGGCGGGGACGCGGGCGGGGGCGCGGGGCCGGGCGGGGGGCGGAGGCCGCGCCGCGCACGCCCAGCCCCACGGCCGCGCCGCGCCTCGTGGGACAGGTTGGGCCGGCGGGGCGGCGCCCGGCTCCGGGGAATAATGAGTGTCTGTCAGGCCGTCCCCGGGTGACTGGGCGGGGCGGGGCGGAGGCGGCGCGGGAGGCGGGGGTGGCGGGGGAAGGGCGCAGGGCGGGGTGCGTGTTTGCGCGAGTGACTCGGCCGACCCCTCCGGCGGCTGCCTCCACCCAAGTGGGTGGGGACCCGCCCAGCCCGGGCGGCCGCGGCGGCTCCCTCTCCCCTCCCTGACCCTCCCACCCCGGGTCCCAGCCTCTACTTACCCCGCCAGCCCCGGGAGGCTCGCAGAGCGAGCGGCGCCGGCGTCATGTGACTGCCCGGAGTTGGTGCCAGGAGCCAGAGGGGAGCCAGGAGCGGAGCCGCGCGGAGCCGGGGCCCGAGCCGGAGCGCAGCGAGAGCGCCCGCCGCACGCGCGCCCGTCCCCGTCCCCTGCGGCCGCCAACGCCGCCCGGACTGGAGCCCTGACATTGCTGCGCTCGGGGGGCTCCAGGCAGCCCGTATCGGGGCCTTTATTTCTCGTCGGCGGCGCCCTGCACCGCGCCTCGCAAAGTAAGTCCCGTCTCCCTCACCTCTGCTCCGCACCCTGGTCCCTGCCGCCCCCCTCCTCGGCCAGTCTGGTTTCATTTTTTCTCCCGGAGGGGGCCGCGGGGAATGGGTCGGGGGTGCAGCGCTGGTGTGTGGGGGGGCGCCTGCGGGCTTGGGAAAGTGCGGCGGCTCCACTTAGCCGGGGTGGGGGCGGAGAGCAAGCAAGGAGGAGGGGGTCACGGGTTCGCGGTGAAAAGTGAGGGGTTGAGGAGAGGCACCGTGCGGACCCCGGGTGCGGGGGAGCGGGGCTGGCACCGCCCGCCGCCGTCCCGGGCAGGGCGCGGGCGGGGGCTCACCTGTGTGGTCCCCGGCCTCCTCCCGCCCGCTCACGATTCCCTCCAAAGCCCCAGAAATCTCCGTGCTCTCCGCGTGTGGCAACGTTGTTTGGAGAAAGGTAGCGCCGAGGCCGCGCGCTCCTGCTCCTCCCCCTCCCGGTGCCCCCCCCCCCCACCACCACAGCCCAGGCTCCCGCGTCTTTCCCCTCCCCGCCCTCCGCCCGCGCCCCCCGCCGCCCCCCTCCCAGGACACGGCGCGCGGCCGCTTGCCCGCCACAGCAAACTTGGAGCAGTCTCCCGGCCCTCTGGAAAGAAACTTAGGGCAATTGGGATTGGAGGCAGCATCCCATTCTCGGTTCTGGAGCCCAGGAGCTGCCAGGGCGTCTGGATCCTCCGGGGCAGGAGAAATGAGCTGGCCGGGTTTGGAGAGTCTTCCTGGGGGCATGGAGAGAACCTGCCGCAGTGCCTGGAGCAAGGATTGCAGCGTGGCTGAAGGCGGAGGACGCCTTAGGCAACTGCCTGCAGCCGAGCCTGATGGGGACCCAGGGACAGATCCCTGGATCAGGACCCATGGGACCTACCTAACATTTCCAAGTGGCTTTCTTAGAGATGGCAGATAAGATCTGGAATTGTCATATTCATTTTTTTGGGCAGATAGCTACTGACAAGGAGAAGCACTTTTCTGGTTTAAATTTTATAGCAGTATACAATAATACTAGAAGAATGTGAATGAGACTTATTTTTAATAAGTGAAGTTAAACGGAAATTGGAAATTGCTCACCTTCTTGTATTTCACTAAAATAAACATTTTACACTTAACCACTGAATTTCTTACTCAGAATTTATGTTTCCATTAATATCACCCAAGACATTTTAAATATATTGATTATATTCTCACAAGAGTCTGGTATATGGGAAAAAGTATGAAGTGGTATTCTGACAAGTACCTGAAATATGCCAGCAAAATCAAGTGGGGAATAGGCCAGTTGTTCATTATAGGTTTTTCCACACAGCAGTTTTGTGCTATCCTTTTCTGTATGAATTTGAGGAGCATTTTTATAAGAGAAATTCATCTGGATGATCTGCCTCACCCTAGGGAAGAAGACTTGCTTTTAGGGGAAAAAACAATCTGCTAGCATTAGTATCTACAAATTTTTTGGAGTTAGTAATAGTGTTTAAGGAAAGTGTCCACGAGTGATTTCTTCTGGTTTGAAAAGAGGTATGTTAGTTGACCTTAGGCTGTTAATAGAAACCTGAAATTAGATGTTCGATTAAATTAAACTCCCTAGAGAAACTGGTATCTTCATTTCTGCAGTCAGTGGGCTTTGCTGCAGAACTATTTATTAGAAGAAAAAAAACCTAATGTACTATCGGTAAGTTCAATGATGATACATTGTAAAGAACATTTAGCTTGCATGAAAGAGAATGCAAGTATAAAAATCTCAACATGGGAATAACAAAGAAAAGTAACTGTTTAGACCACAAAACCTTGTCAGGTACAAAACAACAACAGAGTTTTGCAGAAAGCTATTGTTTTATTCACTGCAAAGTTTCTAAATTAAAACCCAATCTTCTTGTTGCTATGGGCACAGTGATGCTTTTTTTTCCTTTTTTTTTTTCTTTTTTTTTTTTTTTTCCTTACCTGTACTTAGTCTGCACACACCACATTCTTAAATCTCTGATAACGTAAGCTTGAGTTAAACAGTCCTGGCTAACAAAGTAAAGAGAAATAATGGGAAAGGAACTGTGAATGGATTTTACTATCTTAAAAATAACCCAAAGGGAAAATAGACATTTTAGAATGACTTCTAGAAATTAGTACTCTGGTGTGCAGATTGTATAATAATTTTTAGATAAATGTCAGGAACAGAATCACATTCTTAAAAGGCGAATTTCTGTAAACGTGTGTATATGTTGAACAGATGAGCAGCTCTGCAAAAATGTGTATAACTGCATTTGAAAAAGACAGTGAAAATTTTGGGTTACTGTAGATGTCCCACAGTCTGTCTTGGAATTTAGTTCTGTGACTAAAGGAGGCTTACAATTGCTCCAATTTTGGTTCTGTGGGGTACCCCAATTGTAATCTGAATTCCTAACAGCAGTGCTCTATCTTTTTTCCTCTTGATGCACTGAGGCTGAACCATAATCATTACCCTAACTCGGAATTTGATCAGAGCTAGGGACTAGCCATTGGAATGGGGCAGAAAGGGACAAAAGAAATCAGGAGGGAGGCTAGTGTTCATTAGGAAGGTCTCTGCTGCTTGAATATGATAAAATCACATTTCACTTATGATGTTTACTGTATGTGGCAGCTCTTATTTGTAAATAGGGCAGGTCCCCTGTATAAAGCTGGTGTTATTATTCACACCCATAGAACAAACACCTCCACCCCCCTGTTGTTGTCTTAAAAAACTCCAGCTGCTCATGAATATAGGGTCAGGGAGGGCCGGCTAAATGTTTCTCTGTGCTTTCTCTCCAGCACAGCCAGCAGAGCTGTTTCCTGTTCTTTGTTTCAAGGCTGGGGTTTGCGTCATACATTCCAAGTGGCATATGTGTGCTCTTTCCTGTTTCAGGCTGTTTTCTGGTAGATCAGTAGCCCAGACCAGGCTGAGGTCCCTGCCCCTAAACTCCGTATCCCCACCCATGGAGTTATCATGTCTCTACACACTTGATATTGCTTAAGACGCCTGTGTTATGTCATAATGAGAAGTCAGTTAACCTTTTTACGTACACCCTTTGCTCCACTGCATTTGTCTGGGTGAATAAACGCTTTTACCTTTTTAAATTTTTTATTGCTAGATTGTGATTTGGGGAAATGCGGGTCCATCTTGGCAAAGAAACCTAAAGGAGTTTTGTTTTTATTTGTTTGTAATTCTTGTGTTGAAGTGGTTAGGGCGTTTGTTTTAAGATAGGCATTTTGCCCTGAAGCTGTCAATTTTGGATCAGGATTAACACCTTACAGTTTAGAAGACCTAGCATTATCTGAAAGATGTGGCCCACCCTCGTTCACGTTTAACCCAGGCTGCTCCAGGTGGCTTCCGTGGATGGAGAATTTAAGCGATGTTGGCAGCCTGGCCTTAGTTTAAGTCTTGCTTATGTTTGGAAGGAGAAATCTTTAGAAAAATCATTGAAGCAAAGCCTAAGACATTGAGAAAATCCCAGGATTATTTCTTTTTAAGGACAAAGATTTAAATATCAGGATAATGTTTTAAGGACAAAGATTTCACTGTGCAATATTCTACACCTCATTTCCAACCCGTTTTTAAGAATTAAAAAGCTCAAAGGAGAACTGGCATTAACAAATTCATTTAATGATAGATTGTTTGGAAAATCTTAATCTTCTATTTTGAAAACAAGAAGAATGCTCTTCTCATTTTTGTTTTACAATAATATTTTTCATTATTTTTTAAATATTCTATCAGTTGTGGGTTAATGAATTTCTAGGATAACTGTTTAAGACCTGCCTTAATATTAGTTTTCTGTTGGTTCTTGAGAAACAAAGATTTAAGGAAATATTTGGTTGAAAAAGAAAAGTTTTGGAAAGTGCTTTTGTAAACTTACTTGGGGATTTTTTTTTTAATCAAAAGGAATCATCTACAGCATCTCTGTGGAATTAAAGAGTTGCTGAAGCAGCAAATCAGGCTCTCTTCTCCCCAAAATTGATGATAATGGTGCGTTTTAAATGTCACTTTCCACCACATTCTTTATGTATAAATGGAAAGTATAAAATATCATATTAAGAGAGTTATTAGTATCAAATAGTTGGCTACTGATAACCTTCTATGAAAAAAGCTGGGAGTTTTAGAAGTCCCAATAAGTTCTTTCTCCTTTGGGAAAAGCAGCTGGAAATACTTAGCTGACCTGTAGGACAAGAGACTTTTAAGCTTAAAATTCATAAGTAACTCCAATCGAAGCAGATTTTTTTGTTTGTTTGTTTTGGTTCCAAAGTTGTTAACAATCTAACTAGGTTTGGTAAACAGAGTCTTTATTTGGCTTTCCCCAAGTTCGTTCTTCTCTCTTTTGCAGGGAGATGAAGTGGTTAATAGAGATAATTAGGGTCTAATATATTCTATTAGAAAAAAATTCTGCAAGCTTCTAAATGCTAAGCTGAATAGTTGGGGAAAATTACCCTATCTTATAGTTGCTATGATTACCAAAAAGATGGGAACAAGAGTTTTATTTCTTAACCATGTAAACCATGATTCCTAATTTAATTTCATTGTGTCTCCATCCCCCCTTGAGATACTTGCCTTCTTAATATTTTCAAATCAACATTTTTGCTATAAAACGACAGATTTCTTAGGCAGCATTTCTTGTTCTCTGTTTTCACACCCAGTTGAGTTTAAGAAAAATAAAATACACACAACCTCATTCTTTAAGGTACTAGGAATTACAATTACATTATTCTGGAACTTGGATTCTTTCTGAAGTGCATCATTTATCATTGGTTCTAGCTTTTTAAAAAAACAAATCCCTAGAATCTTAAAACAATTGATATCTAGTTTGCTAGTATGTGATATTCTAGTCAGAATTCCTCTTGGGAGTGAGTTGGAAGAGGGTTATGGTGGTCGCTAGCATTCTCATTTTCAAGACCTCTCTGTTGCTTTCTTAGACCATGTTTCTCATCTTAAGCAGTCATGCCCGAGCTGGAGACAGGAAACCAGACAGCAGTCTACCCTGATAAGGGACAGCATTGTCTGAAGGCGGGGATAGCCCTGCGTTTCCCCCCAACTCAGCTCTCTTTGCTCGAAATTTAGTAGTCATAGAAGAGGCACAACGCTGTTGACAGTTTCTGAACCAGAACTAGGATTCATTTCTTCCAAAGCAAAAAAATAGTGTCCTCGGCCGGGCGCGGTGGCTCACGCCTGTAATTTCAGCACTTTGGGAGGCCGAGGTGGGCGGATCACCTGAGGTCAGGAGTTCGAGACCAGCCTAGCCAACATGGCAAAACCCCGTCTTTACTAAAAGTACAAAAATTATCCGGGCGTGGTGGCGGGCGCCTGTAATCCCAGCTACTCAGGAGGCTGAGGCAGGAGAATCACTTGAACCTGGGAGGTGGAGGTTGCCGTGAGCTCAGATTGTGCCACTGCACTGCAGCCTGGGCAACAAGAGTGAGACTCTGTCTCAAAAAAAAAAAAAAAAAAAAAAGATGTCCTCTTAACTGGCCCTGTCCTAATTCTGTAATGTGACCATATTCTCTGGAACAGTAAGAAAATAAAAAAATGATCTGTGCATTTTGTATCCGTTGGCCAGAGAGTTTGTAGTAAAATTCTTTCTTTAGCAAAACAGGCTCCTGGAGGTTTTTGAAACTCACTCTATTGTGTCGGCAGGCTGAATTCATTATCATTTCTCTATCTAATTATTTAGAAGGGCTGGAGACAGAAGAGAGCAAGTTAAGTGGCCCTCTAGCCCATGCATTTCATGTAACCCCTGGGTCTGGCTCTTACTTACCCTGTTTCCTGTAAGGGGGCGCTCCCTGAGGCAGACCCTTTGCAGGAGGACCCAGAATTGCCCTGCTTAGTCTGGGACATCCTCAAGATGGTTGCCAGTCTCTGGAAGGCTTGTGGATCCTGCCAGGGATGGCCCAGAGCTAGTCTCAACCCAAATCGGTGGAGTTTGGCCAAATCTGGACATAAGAGATCAAATGAGTATTGAGGTCAGCGGATTCTGCCCTGGAGAGCGACCTGCAAATCAAGTGTGGGGTTTTTTCTCCTCTGGCCTATATGCTGTTCTTTCTACTACCACTGTTGTTTAAGTGTAATCACTGAAATCCACTCCTTTATCTGTTCCTGTACTTTGCATCCCTGGTACCTTCCAAAGCTTCACACTCCAAAGCCTCTTTCATTTGTAAGATCGAGTTCCTGTTCCGCTGAGTTTCCAAACCAGGGAGTTTTTCTCTCCCAGGCTCCCAAAGTTTTCACATTTACTTTGCATTTTAGAAGATGAGGTTTCAGGCTGGCTTCACCAGCCGCTGGACAGAGTTTCCATGTAGGACACCTGGTGTACCATCATTCCAGGGCCCTTGCCCTTAATTTATCCTAGCATGTGAGAAGTGTAGTTTGACATCCATTCATTTATTCATCTCACAAGTATTTATTGAGTACCTACTTATTAGAGCTAATCTCAAATTATGTGCAATCATTACTCTGAGTTATGCCATAGGATGGAGTAGATCTACAGTGATCTAACCTGAAAAGGCATTTTGAAATCTTAATTGCCTGCTGGAACCTCCCCCTGGCACTGCTTCCCATGGGCCAGTGTGGCTGTGCACACCCACACCCTCCCTACTGGGGAAAGACCCCAGCATTAGGCGATTTTACCTAAAAGTCGGTCCCACAGCACAGGCTCTGAAGCAGAACAGAAAGTGCCCGGGTCTGCAGGCAGACACGCTTCTGTTCCTGGCTGCAGCTCCAACCAGCTCTGTGAAATTGGGCGAGTCATTTCACCTCTGTTCCTCCATTTCCTCATTTCTAAAATGGGGATGAGGACCTGACCCTTCCACCTTTGTACAGTTATTATGAGGATTTCCGTATTTACTTGGGTTAAGCTGCCAATTTTTCTCAGCAGTTATATCGACAATGCAGGTGCACTGGCTAGGAAGAATAATTGCCTAATTTGGGGCCTTCAGAATGTGTCTTTTGATCTTGCATCCGAGTGTGCGTACTGAGACAGGGTGGGCAGCAGGGGCCAGTTGGAAGGAGTGGAAACTGTCACTAATGTAAACAGACCGTCCCCACGTTCTGTCTTCTCCGGGGACCAACCTGTTCACAGAAATCACTATCATGTACTTACTGTTGGTGGTGTGATGTTGTCCTCTGCCTGGGGAGGTGGAAGAGTGGTGTGCCAAGGCCACCAGTCTTAAGTCAGACTACCTTGGGTTCAAGTCCTGGCTCTACGAGTTAGCAGCTGTGTGATGTTAGGCAGGTTACTTGACCTCTCTGTTTGAGTGTTCTTTTCAGTAAAACGGGAAGGTAGTAACCACCTCATTGACATTAAACAGCGCCTGGGGATTACCAATCACGAAGGTGGTGGTGATTGGCAGGAAACCTATGACATCACTTAGCCCCTTGCCTTCCTTGATCCCTTTTCAAAAACCTGTGTTTGTGCACACACCCCTTCCCCATGCAGTTCCCCCCACCTGCCTCCTCTCCTCCCTTTCTCGCTTTCTTTTTTCTATTTTAGATTTTAAACTACAGTAGAGACCTCGACACTAGACTTGTTTAGACGACCTCACTGAGTGGATAATAATAAATTATTTGAAGATGGTACTGATAAGGTCTCTGGAGTACACATGATGGGCCAGGCTAAGGTTAGGGGCAATAACTTTTCCTTAGGAAGTTTGGTTTACTAGGTCTCCCTTAGAGTTAGGCCCTTCATCCCTATTACTTGTTTAAGGGAGATTTCAAGTGCATTCAGAGGGAAAGGGAGATGATTGTGGAACTCCTACTATGAGCTAAGTGCTCTTATGTTAACTCCTTAGGCTTGACATAAAAACTTCATTCAGGGAACAAGCCCGATCTCCTGTGGGGAGTGGGGAGGGAGCCCTCTCAGGAAGGCTGAGGCCTGCCTGTCTGTCCTTCCCAGTACTGGTGGTGGTGTGGGACACACCACTGGGAAAGCTAAAAGGCCTAGCCTATCTAGGTAAGAAGAGGCGGCCTTGGATCCCCCAGGGAGCAATCAGCTGGCTGCACAGAGTGGGGAGGGCCTTGAGCTGGTCTTTGAAGAATTAGGGGGATTTAGATAAGCCGGAAGGGGAGGGGGCATTCCATTGCCGGTTGCCCAGCATCAGGGCCAAAAATGAACAAAGGCCTGGGGGTGGGCAGGGCAGCCGGCATGAAGGGCACTTGTTGGAGCAGGGGGCAGCTGGTAGGGAGCGGGGTGCCAAGCATGGGTGCCTGAGCCCACTGTCAGACCCGGGGAGTGCACGGGAGGGAAGTTTGTGAGCTGGAGAAGGGTGGGATGAGAAGAGATCTGTGAAAAACGTGGGTGGCAAGGGGCGAGGGCTGGACTGGAGAGGCTGAGGGAGACCAGTGGCGGAAAAGCTGCAGCAACGCAGGTGGGAGGCGCTGAGGGCCTGGCCCCCGAGGCAGGAGGGGAGAGCAAAGGAGGTGAGGAGGGCTTCAGAGATGGCCTCTAGGTTTCCATGGTGAAGGACCAGAAAATAAGGCCAATGGGAGGCGGGGAGGGGGCAGCCTTAGAGGCAGGAACAAGGAGGGGTAGGGTTGGTTTGGGCCACGTTGATAGCAGTGGTTCAAAATGCTTTTCTGTTTCTTTTCTGCTTATTTTTAAAGGGAGAGGGTAGGCTTCGCTCATGGTTTTGTATCCAAAGTTTCAGTGGCTCTCTGGGAGGAACTTCAGTGGAGAATCCTCAGGAGCAGAGGAATGATCACAGCCCCACGGTTCCTTCTGGTTATTTTTAAGATTCTAACCATCCCTGTTCAGGCCGGAATTTCCAGGAACTGGCTGCTGCCCAGCGCCAACTGGTCCCTCCCAACCTCCCACTCCCTGCAGGGTGGGGCCCCATGGGTGGAGGCTCCTTAGGGTGGAGTTGGGTGGGTCTCCAGTGATAGGGAGGGCACTGAGCAGAGGCAGATGAGAGGCAGTGTGGCCTCACGCAGCCCTTCTGGATTTGATTATATAACACTTCACAGAGGAGAATTGTGAGGGCTTAGGCGAGGCCTTGTGAGATATGTACACAGCAGGATTAGACATTATGGGTATTTTTCAATTTATCTTGGGTTGCCTGCCCTTAAAACTAAAACACAAAATTGTCAGAGAGCATAAACAAGTGTGTAACCCTAGTAGGGAAAATGATTCGAGTTTGCTGCAGTTTCTCTAAGAAGGGTGTAGAATGCCACTAGCCAGATGGCCTTGAACTTAGAGGGTAGCATGGGTGTGGGTATCCCCGCCCCCAGCCCCACTTTGCCAGGCCTCAGTTTGGAAACTTGTCAGGCTTCTGCTTGGTTGTTACCTTTGCACCTGTCCTTATTGACAAGCAAAATCAATTGCTTCACTTGGTCTTTCCGAAGTACAGGGTGTGGGCAGAATCTTATCTGAAGCCATGTCCTGTTTGGACAAGTTGGACTTGCCTTGGCAACTCTCCATAGGGTGGAGCAGATGGGTGGAGGCAGGAAAGTAAAATTGGGTGGCTTGTTAGCAGAGAGAGGAGAGAGGGTGGGTTGTTTGCTCACTGGATCATTATATTTCATCTGAAACGAACTAATTAACTTCTTTCCCATTTATAATACACATTAATGCAAAATAACTAATTCGTGAGGGGCGAAGATTTAGAAACACCGCATGGAATTTTTCTCCTTTTCAAACCAGTCATAGAAGAGTAAGACAGGTGAAAATCACAGAGTGGCATGAAAATTTCCAAGAATGTCCAGGTAGGAAATTCCAGGTAGGTGCCAGTGCTTAGCTTTGTTTCAGGGAGCCTCCAGCTTAAAAATGCCTGCTGACATCTGTTGCCTGTCCCCTGTATTTCTGGCTAGGGCAACTGTCCTTAAATAATACTTGAGCCATTGGGGGATTTTGAAGGATTTGGGTAAAGAAACGAAGAGAGAAAAGTTTCTCTGGAAAGGAAGTTTAGCTACAGGGATGTTGCTTGCCTGCCCAGTTTTCCTAGCCAAGAACTACACACACACATGCACACACAGCCTTTTTTTTTTTTTTTTTCTTTTTTTGCCTTAAGTTCCTTTGGGGAGTAAGGGTGGGGGAAGATAACATGTTTTCTCTTTTAAAAATCCAAAAACTTAGAAGAGTTGAAAGGGAGGCTTAGCGATGGTGTGTTAGTGTGTTGCTCCGTATGCCTAGCCGAGGCCAGCTGGGAGACGGAAGTTTGCTTGGAGGAAGGCAGGTGATTTGGAGCCTCGGGGTCAGTCCTGGGTTGGGGAAGATAATGCAGGCACCCTTTGAGGATCTGTGGGAAGAAATGAGGGCATGGAGAAAGGAAGAAATAGGGAGATGAGAAGGAACGTCAGAGGCAGGTCTTGCTCTAACCCCAAGAAACAGGGAAGAAACTGCTCCTGATACGTACACATTCTCTCTCCACCTTCCTCCTCCCTCAGGAAGGGGCAGGCAGTTGTCTGTAAGGTCGTTTCTGTAATAAATCATGCTCTAGCCTCCAGGCAAGCTGCTTTCAGAGGAGGTTTAGTAACCCCCTAACCTCGTCTTCCATGAAGGACTGTGTGTGTGTTTCTAAGCCTTGCAGCTCACCTGCAGCCCCGCCCCCCACCCCATAAAGCCATTGTGCATAGGCCTCAGACACCACTGGATAGGGCTCCAAAGCAGGACTGCATTACTTCTGAAACTTCATGTCAATGATTCACCAACCCTTTTAATCTATAATCACGCAGTCTTGCATTTTGACAGAAATTTGACCCTTATTTTAACATCTGAAAAGTCAGAAGTGTAGGTGGAAAGAGCATGAAGGGAAATCTGTTTCTCCTTTTTGAGGACCATTCATTTTTATTGGCCTTTCTCTGCAAAATAACACAGCTGGGGAAGATGGCATTTGCTCCAGTTATGGAAAATTATTTTGGCGGTGGTGATGTTCCTGTATATTTTTGCTTTTAAGCACCTCAATAACTTAGAATTTTTCATAAAAACAATTTTGCCCTTCACCCCCCTTTTGGATGCAGTTTTGTTATCCTGGTATTGCTTAGTTTAGCATTAGAATGTATTTCTAAGACTAGCTAATGTATTTCTAAAGCTAGCTAAGCTAGTTAAATATAATGAAGATGTCAATGTGTTTATGATTGGAAAATAGTCGTCAGAAAAAAATAGAACCACATTTAGAGCCTCCTCTTCTCTGTGATACCCACATAAAATGATTAATAGAATTCCTGAGCCTGGTTAAAACCCACTAGGTTTAAAGACCGAGAGGTTGGCCAACTGGATTGATTTACTGCCGGTGTCCTGGTCTCTAATGTCTGTTTTAGTGCGCCACCTACTGATTGCCGTCAGTACTGTATGATAGATTTTCTAAGCATTTGTGGTTTACTTAGCATTCTTTCAGAATGGTAATAACCCCAGTGCACTGAGCCGCCCATGGGTACCAAAGACTGCCAAGTTTAGGGACCCTAATTCTTCCAGGGCTTAAGTTACTTCTCAGTTATGTGGAAGGCACGTTGAAGACTGTACGGTCACTCTTTTATTATTGTAGATCAGAACCTGTAAACAAATCAGTACCAATGACATAAGTGGTCCCTGTAGTCAGAGATATGGGTGCAAAGTATAGAAATTTTTTGCAAATACATAAACAGAAGCCTCATTTCTGTTCATGTGTTTGATTCTCTTTCTAAATTTGGTTCCTTCCTAGCTTGGCTTCCCCATCTTGTCTTTGTTAAAAGTTTTGATTATGGAAATAATAAACTTGGCCAGGTGTAGTGGCTTACACCTGTAATCCCAGCACTTTGGGAGGCCGAGGCAGGCAGATCACTTGAGGTCAGGAGTTCGAGACCAGCCTAGCCAACATGGTGAAACCCCGTCTCTACTAAAAGTATAAAACTAAGCCAGGAGTGGTGGTGCGTGCCTGTAATCCCAGCTACTCGGGAGGCTGAGGCAGAAGAATCGCTTGAACCCAGGAGGCAGAGGTTGCAGTGAGCCGAGATCGTTCCACTGCACTCCAGCCTGGGTGACAGAGTGGGACTCCATCTCAAAATAAAAATACATATAAATAATAAACTTTAAAAATAGAACACAGATGTGTAGAAAGCTGTCCCACCCACCGCCACTCCCAAGAAGCTCCTGTTAACAGTTTCGGTTGTGTGGTTCCAGACATTTTCTTTGCATGTCCTTTATCTTCTTGTTTTATATCCTGTGACTATCACTAAAAGCATCATCATTTAAAAGCTATTATCAGAAGCTACCAAATTGGAAACAAAGTGCTTGTAGACATGTGAAATAGTGAGTTTGATTCTATTCTTTGTGATATTTGAATTTTGCACAGACTTTTTTTTTAATGTCCAGGGATGCATTATTTAGTTAGGAATTTCAAAAATAGGTATTCTAATCCTATCATTCCTTCTTTGTTTATTAACTTAAATACTTCTGTAATAAGAACATCCCTTCATCAACATTTGGATTACTTTGAGGTACATTTCTGGGCAAATAAACATACCTTTGTAATTATTTTTTAGTAAAAGCAAATCAGGTTTTGTTAGTGCCAGTGTTTTTTTGTTTTTGTTTTTGTTTTTGTTTTTTTTGAGACCAGAGTTTCGCTCTTGTTGCCCAAGCTGGAGTGCAGTGGCGCTATTTGGGCTCACTGCAACCTCCGCCTCCTGGGTTCAAGCGATTCTGCTGCCTCAGCCTCGCGAATAGCTGGGATTGCAGGCGTGCGCCACCACACCTGGCTAATTTGTTGTATGTTTAGTAGAAACGGGGTTTCACCACGTTGGCAAGGCTGGTCTCAATCTCCTATCCTCAATGATCCGCCCACCTCGGCCTCCCAAAGTGCTGGAATTACAGGCATGAGCCACCACGCCCAGTCAGTGCCAGCGTTTTATACTAGACTGTGTTTCTCTTAGGATTACAAGTCTTGCATTTCCTTAAACTTAGATAAAACAAAAAATTAAAGAACAATAGTGATTTAAATAATGTCTTAATGATAAAAAGATGTAGCACATTAATGTGTAATTCATTTCTAAAAGGATTCAGTAGTCGTTGCTGTGGCCATTAGACAAAGTCATTGAAAGCTGTGTGAGCTAAATGGTAGACTTAGAATTTGAACCAAAAGGAACTCCAGAGCCCATCATCTTAATTTATTCTGCTGTGCTGCAATTAGTGGTCGTAAAGAGTGCAGGATGACATGAAGTGTGGAGATGCTGGCCTCGCTCAGAAGCTGTTGTTGCAGTGGTACAGTTGTGAAGTGTCAAGGCCTTATATGAGACCTCATACAGGATGTAGGCAGCTGTTAACTTTGAAACTGAATCTAGTCTGAGTTTTATTTAAGGATGGGGGATAGACCTCTAAGGCTAGTGTATGTTAGCAAAGAGGCAAACACCAGACATTTTTGCTCCGGAAGTTGGAACCAACACATTTAGTGTTGTGTGTACGGAATATACATCCAGATTTTATGTGCATATGGATATAAATGAGGGCAAAAGGAGAGTGTGTGTGTGTGTGTGTGTGTTTTAATCTCATTTGATAGACCTAAATCCTTGAGAAGCAGATAGGGAGGCATGCTCTGCATTTTACAAATGATCACTCTTGCCCCATGGCTGCGTTAGTTTGTAGCCTGCTTGAGTCTCAAAACCATGGCTCCTTCCTTATACACCTGAGAATGTGAATGCTTTAATTTGGAAGCATTTGCATCAAGATACTCTCTAGTGGGATAGATGAGTCTGGAAGAGTGAATTCAGTGTAAAAAGCTGGGGGTGAGGAGGTGGGAGGCTGCCACAGGGTGACCAGCCGTGAGTCAGGGCTGCTAAATGATCTGACCTCATTGATGTAAGCAGGAGACCTCACATCTTTTGTTTATGGTCCACTGTGAGGCACTGGACAACAATTCTTAGAACCATGTTCATCCGTACAGCTGCTAGGCTGGGAACTGGTTAATAATAGATCCCAAGACACAAAAGCGTTTTCATCCCTCATTATGAAATCATCTATTTTTCACTGGCTGTTGCGGTTAGTTCTTGCTGGAATACATAAGAGGGTAGTAGCACCATTGATTTGAGCAGCTTGGTATCAAATTGTGTTTGCAGATTACAATACACCCTGTGATGGAGGAAAATACAATTTTGAAGTCAAGGCCTTATGTCGAGTTATTGATGAAATTCGTGTGTTGTCGTGAGATTCAAAACAGGCTTTCTTCAATGAATCAACGAAGCACAAGAACGACATAGTATCACTTCCATCATTGTATATGAAGATATCTTAGTATAAACCCGTAGAGCACCAACACAACAAATTATAGGATTGCTATCATGGAGGTGGGGATGGGGGTTTTTAACACTGAAATACAAGAAGTAATCCAGAACCCGGGATTCCTGCAGCTTCTTCAGCTGGAACTCACTCTAGAACTTGTTCACTTTGCCACTCAAACCAGGGTGATCTATAAAGACCTTACCTCTAACCAAAGCGCTGAGCACTTAAACCAAATTTGGCTAATGAGTGCCTGAAGTCGATTTCTGAAAGTGTGTCTAGTAGCAGGACAGTGTTTCTGTAACTGAGGAGACACATTTGAACATTGAGCAGACTGAATATTTCGTCCTGTGAAGAAGCAGTTGGCTGGATGTAGATTGGTGTTAGAAGTGGACTATACAGAACACAGAAGAAAATAGAAAGGATGGCAAGCAGAGAACAACAGAAGAAAAGGACAGGACAGGATCGAGGTGGACATTTCCTTTACAATAGGCTCATTTCCTAATGAGGAGAAATCTGAGTGAAAACAAGCTAATATTCTTCATATGTGAAAAGTGCTTAGAAAACAATAAGAAGTGGTGGAGGCTGTCAAGCCCTAAGTAGGCATTTCTCAAAAGAAGAAATCCAGATGGTCAATAAAGCTGAAAAAAAATAACTTCAATAACCAAATCAATTTAGAATAAAAATCATTTGCCATCTTGAGACTTAACAAGTTGGCAAGGTGTTTATCTTTTATAACACAAGTGATAACACATGTTGCTGGTGGAGATTTGGGGAAACAGGTGGTATTTTATTAATGAAAATAATAGTTCGTCTTTGCCAGGTGATGCATCAGGCGCTTTGGGAAATGTATATACTTCTCACCCAGGAATTCCCCTACAGAAAACTTATCCTAAAAATTAATGGTGTGCAGGAGGATATATTTAAAGAGGCTCATTGCTGTTTGTAATGGCGAAAGTTTAGAAGCAACCCTAAGTGCCTAATAAAGAGGAAGAAGTTAAGTAAACTGATGTGTTCACACAGTGGCACGGGGGATTTGATGGTGCAGAACCATACTTACTGTAAAAGAAACATTTTCACATAAATTGTTCAGTGAAATGTTAGGTAATAAATACCATGTACACTGTGAGCCCAGTTTTAAAGAGGGTTTGTTAGAATAAAAATGAAATTTTAATGATGGTTGGTTCTAGGTTTTCTTTCTGCTTGTCTTTTTTTCCCCTAATTTTTCTGTGACCGACATCGCGGAAAAGGGAAGGTGTTTAACAATCATATGTAATCTGAACCCCTAAAGAGTTGCACGGCAATCCCAAGCAAGCTTTGGCGCTCAGAAGGGGCTGTACATAGTGTTGCAGAAAAGTCAGGGTTTCTGTATTGAGTTAGAAATGCTGGTTGGCTCTCATCTGGTTATGACCATGGAGTCTGGTTTTAATTATGTAAATGGCATCTTTCATAGGTAAGGGAAACAAATTCCAGCCATTCCAGGGGTAGGGGAGAAAAAGGAGTAGAGAAGTGGGGTGAGGAGTATTATATTTCATTTTATTATTTATTTATTCATTTATTTATTTATTTTTTTGAGGTAGTGCCTCGCTCCATCACCCAGGCTGGAGTGCAGCGGTGCCATTTCGGCTCACTGCAACCTCCGCCTCCTGGGTTCAAGCGATTCTCCTGCCTCAGCCTTCCGAGTAGCTGGGATTATAGACGAGTGCCATCACGCCCAGCTAATTTTTGCATTTTTAGTGGAGACGGGGTTTCACCATGTTGGCCAGGCTGGTCTCGAACTCCTGACCTCAGGCGATCCGTCTGCCTCAGCCTCTCAAAGTGCTGGGATTACAGGGGTGAGCCACCTTGCCCAGGCTATATTTTATTTTTACTAGTTTGTATTTAAAGTCACCTTGAGACTTAGATGGATACCTTGTTTTGTTTTCTAGGCCGAACACCAGAGCACCCTAGAAGGTTTAACTAAAAGAATGCTCATGTTTGACCCAGTTCCTGTCAAGCAAGAGGCCATGGACCCTGTCTCAGTGGTAAGTTTTCCAAGATTGAACACCTCGCCTTATTTTTTCCAAGTGATGATAACATTATTGTGTGTTGAATTATTCCTTGAAATCATGGCCGGACGTGGCGGCTCACGCCTGTAATCCCAGCACTTTGGGAGACCGAGGCGGGAGGATCACCTGAGGTCGGGAGTTTGAGACCAGCCTGACCAACATGAAGAAACCCCGTCTCTACTAAAAATACCAAATTAGCCAGGCGTGGTGGCACATGCCTATAATCCCAGCTACTCGGGAGGCTGAGGCAGGAGAGTCGCTTGAACCTGGGAGGCGGAGGTTACGGTGAGCCGAGATAGCAGAGATCGCACCATTGCACTCCAGCCTGGGCAACAAGAGCGAAAGTCCGTCTCAAAAAAAAAAAAAAAAATCACTCATTGCTTGACAGGCATTTCATAGGCAAACTTTTCTCAACGCCACCAGGTATGAGTGAGCTAAATACTGTCCTAGCAGCTGTGGATCCTTTAAATGGGATCTGCGCTTCCTTAAGACCCGTGCCCGGTGTCCCCCTAAGATATGATCAGCATAGAACTTAGGCCACAGGTGAATCCTCTCATGACAGAAGTAAGTTTACAAAAATTCCTCAGCCCTTTTGTGTGTAAAAATATATTAAGAATAGGATGATTTGCTTAAAAACCAATGACAACAGCCATATGGAGCTGTAACTATATGAGATGACTGAGGGAAGCCAGCGAGAGAAAGACTTGGCAGTGAGGACGGAATCTCGTTTACTTGGAAGAGTCTGGCTGGGTAGGAATTACGTTCATTGTCCTTTTCAGCACCTTAGCGCTAAGCCACCCCCTCATGGGAGCCAGGCCACTGGCTGCTTTTAGGCCGCCAGGGACTAGTGAGGAGTCTGGGGTTTCTGCAGGTACAACACCAGTGCCATGAAGGTGAGACATGGTGACAGAGGAAGCTGTCTGACTTCAGAGCAGGGAGTGGTTTCAACTTGAGGATTCTGGTTGAGTGAATATTGAATAACAAGGCAATGCTCCCACTCTGTCTTGCTCTTTTCTTCCACGGGCTTGGAAAATATTCACAAGGGGGAAAACTTGGCCCGAGTTGTGTATCTGAAGGTTGGTAATGACACGCTTGCAAAATTAGATCATCCTTATGCATGGGCTCTGGAGGTTCCTGCCAAAAATATTTATACAAGACACGGGGGTCACGCCGAGGCCCTTGGAGCTGAGTTGCCATGGATATTACTAAGCCAGTAAAGTGTTTACCAGTATCTATAATGCAAGTTAAGTCAGAGGGGCTTTAAGGAAATAACATTTACATTCCAGCATGATAACTGAATAACCAAGTGTCTGAATATGGTAGCAACTGAGCAATAAGGATTTTATTAATCAAAAAACTAAATTACTTTTTGAGATGGACTCTCACTCTGTCGCCTAGGCGGGAGTGCAGTGGTGTGACCTCAGCTCACTGCAACCTCCGCCTCCCAGGTTCAAGTGATTCTCCTGCCTCAGCCCCCATAGTAGCTGGGATTACAGGCGCCCGCCACCACGCCCGGCTAATTTTTGTATTTTCAGTAGAGGCCAGGTTTCACCATGTTGGCCAGGCTGGTCTTGAACTCCTGACCTCAGATAATCCACCCACCTCAGCCTCCCGAAGTGCTGGGATTACAGGCATGAGCCACCGCTCCTGGCCAAAAAACTAAATTACTTCGAATGTTATTCAGTGCTGTCATTGTATTCATCAAATCCCCCTCCCCGGCATCACTACATGATCACGTTAGAGGAAAATGAAGGTATAAAATTTCCCCATTAATTATATTCTTGAAATAGGAATAGGTTTTTAGCACTGGAGAATATGATTCATTTTACAATTGGTGCAGAGCCATCAGTGAGGCATTTTACTGTTCAATGTACTTCCAGTGCTTTTAATCAAGCATGAACATAAGGCTCAAGAGTCTAATATAAAGCTAAAATGAAGATCCACATTGCTAAATTGGTGTGATATATATAATTAAGTGCAAGGAAATGCACTTAACCGAAAAAAAAATGTGGAATAAAACGAATTTGAAGTAACTGTTAAACTTGTATTGTTGTAACGTATTAATACATGAAGTTAAAATATGTAGAACTGATTTTGCAGTTAATGGTCTTTTTCTCCTTCATGTGCTAGATTTCAACTGCAGCTGACACTTTTAGAATTTAGTTTCACCAAAAGTTACTGTCAGTCCTTTAAAATGAAGGTTTTTTTTTTCTTTTTCTTTTTTTGGTTTTAACTTTCTTCAGCAGGAAGTATTTTTTTCTTAATTCAGTGCAACCTCAGTTAACAGAAACATTTGAGCAGTGGGGTGTTAAAATGATTTTACTTAAACAAATTAAAAAGCTTTTGTTTCCACTCTTAAGTGTTCAAATTTCGTCTTTCCTGCCTTCATAGGTGAAGTATATTGAACCTCATTTATTATTCCTTTTTCTTTTTAATTCAGTCTTTGACCTGAAGGTCAAAGTCTTTGGCTCTTCAAGTCAACGTTGTAAACATTAAGGCACAATAGGACATTTGTAAAAGTATTTTTAATTTCTATAGATGAATAAAAATATTTTATGGTAACTTATTTCTCCCCCTCTTCCCACCCCCTAAAAGGATAGCACAGCAGAAACAATCGCTTGTTTGTGCTTTTGCTATAGGTTAGAGAAAGTGAGGACGTGTCATTTCCCTCTTAATCAAATATAAGCCCTCATACTGTTCTCCACTAGCCTTGTGCTTTGAGGCTTGGGGTCACCCTGTTAAAATTTGCTAGAATGAGGAACAGAGGAGACTCTCCCTCCCCAAGTCTGTGCCTTCAGTCTCTGCTACTTACATCCAGCCAGTGTTGGCAAAATCACCAGCAGCTCCCCAAGCTTCTGTTTTTTTTTGAAAAAATTATAAAATATGAAACTGTGTGTAAAAAAATGCGCATGTACATAAATCTTTTTTTTACCATTTCCCAAAAGATTGAAAATTAAAGGATTTAATTCAGGAAGTGAGCAAGGAAACAAATTGTAAAAAAACAAAACAAATCAAAAAACAAACTTTAAAAGTATTCTTCTATTCCTGTGGAAAGATTACTTTTGAAGAAAGGATTAATAATATTCTGTTATCTTCGGTCATCTAACAGACTCCTTATAGATAGGAAAGTATGTCACATCAGTAATTTCCTCTGCTCTTTTCTAACAGAAACTTTTCATGGCTTTTTCAAGCCTGGTGGAAAGAGAGCTTTCTACCTCTGTTTGCATGGGGGTGCATGCCATTTGCTCTTCCCAGAGTGTGTGTTTATACACGCACCATGCCTTCCTGTGCCTGGAACCCTCTCTTGGATGAAGATTCTTTTGACTTGACCTGTCATGGACATTCACTTTTTTTCATGTTGATGAATAGTGAAATAGAGATTTCATCCATGTTTCCATCATTCCGTCCACTGAAACTGTCTTATAATGGAAAGCTCGCCAAAACTATTCCTCATAAAATGAGAAACTATTGCAATTATCACCTTAGCATAAAGTGATAGAGCTTTGGGAAATTATCCAAACGTGGTACCTCTTTCCCTGTTGCAATTAAAATCACTTTTTCAAAGTTCAAAATAATTAGTATATTATTCTTCACTTTATCAGTAATAAAAACCTGCTAAGAGAGTGTGTTAATTTACTACACATTTATCAAGTATTAATTGAGCACCTATTGCAGGCCCTCATCACCTCACAGTGCAGTGAGAAGCAGCAGTCAATAAGTAAATGCACACTGTGCAGGGGTGTGAACATCTGAGTACATGTTACAGACGGAAATAACTCTTATAGCAGATCAGTGGTTTTGTGGGGTTTTTTTTTGTTTTGGTTTTTTGTGTGTCTTTTTTTTTTTTTTGGTTTTGTTTTGGTTTTGAGACAAGGTATTGCTCTGTTGCCCAGGCTGGAATGCAGTACCAAGATCACTGCAACCTCAAACGCCTGGGTTCAAGCAATCCTCCTCCCTCAGCCTCCCAAGTAGCTGGGACTACAAGCAAGCACCACCATGCCCCACTACATTTTTTTTTTTTCTGTAGAGACAGGATCTCACTATGTTGCCCAGGCTGGTCTCAAACTCTCGGCCTTAAGATATCCTCCTGCCTCAGCCTCTCCAAGTGCTGGAGTTAAAAGTGTGAGCCACCATGCCTGGCCCAGCCCGTTGTTTTAAGCTCTTAAGATCCCTAGTGGGGGCCAGAGGCAGAAGCGGGAAAGACCCATGTCTGTGTCTTGTCTTTGGACTGCTCTGTTCCAGGACACAGTGTCTCTTGGACTAAGCAGCATGCACAGAGGGCACTGGAGGTCCATCCGTGGCCAGAGGCACATTTTTTGCTTCATCAACATTTGTCTCTGATTTGGATATGGGGGCCAGTACAGCCATGCTTGTATGCATTGCTTTGATAGAACATAGGAACTGTCTGGAACAGAGCGGGGAAGACTGTTACCAGGTTGTACCTGCCCAGAGCTCACACCCTGCCGTGTCAGTCCCTACACGGCACCAGATTGTTGGAAGCTGATTGCAAAAGCTTGTGTGCACCACCCAAATAAAGTGAACCAGCTTGAGGGACCACATGTCTTCACCCTTTTGTGAGGCAGTTGGGCTGGAAACAGTTAATTATCTGCCCAGAGTTGGGTGTCTGTGTCCAAATGTGTCTCTCCCCACAGTTAGTCTTGTACCTTACAATAATCGCACATCCAATAGAGGGAATGAGGGCATTCATTTGAGAACAGACTTATCAGCAAACCGCATAATGTTGATAAAGCTTAGCTTTATGTGTGGCTTTTTCTGTCTTAATGGCTTGAGAAACCTGAGAATATTATTAAATTTGCAAATCTGGAGGTTCTAAATTCCTACTCTCCCAAAACTCATCCCATGCATAGAAAAATCCAGCAATGACAGCAATAAAACTGTGTCCTCATTTTGCTTCCCATTTAGCTGCCAATAACTGTTGGCATTAAAATCTAGGTCATAGGGAGGTCTTGGAAGAACAGGGCTGAAAATAAGGGAGAAGCTACATTTTCGTCAATAGAAACAATGCTGCCTCCCATTTCCTAAAGTTTTTTCCTAGTACCAGAACCATTGCCCTTTGGAGAATTATATAAAGCACATTAGACTTTAAGACTAGGCGAAATCATTCTCCTTCCTATATTTAATTACTCCCTGAAACCCTCCAATGTACATGATTTATAATGGATTTATTTTGTTGTTGTTGTTAATGAACCTTGTGCCTCTTTTAATAATACCCATCTTAATATTTAAATTTAAATCTATTTAATACTTAATGTTGCTATCTTTTGGACCTCTTGCGTTGGTACTGTGCATGCCTGGCTTTAAAGAAAGGTAGAGAATCTTTTCTTCATTTGATCCTTGATCTATAACTCAAAGCCGTTTTTATGCATTTTGTGTTTTCTGATTTTATATCCTTCATGTTCTTGTTTTTAAGCAGTGTTAGTAGTGAAAACTGGCTGCGTGTGGTGGCTCATGTCTGTAATCCTAGAACTTTGGGAGGTTGAGGCAGGCAGATCACTTGAGCCCAAGAGTTCGAGACCAGCCTGGACAACATGACAAAACCCAGTCTCTACAAAAAAATACAAAAATTAGCCAGGCGTGGTGTCATGTGCCTGTAGTTCCACTTCCTCCGGAGGCTGAATTGGGAGAATCATATGAGCCCAGGAGGTCGAGGCTGCAGTGAGCTATGATCATACCACTGCACTCCAGCCTGAGTAACAGTGAGACCCTATCTCAAAAAAAAAAAGAAAAAGAAAAGAAAATTCTTTTTCCCTCCTTTAAATAGACCTTTAGTATCTTTATTTTCTATCTCTGTCATTTAGAGCATTGCTATTCAAAAGGTAGCCTAAGTTCCCTTGGTCCACTCCCCGGTAATTCAAAATTTGCATTTTAACGAGTGCTCCGGGGAGATGGATGTGCACGGTAAAGTTTGAGAAGCTCTGGTTGGGAGCATTAGAGCCTGTGACAGTGAGCATCTTTTGTATAAGCAGGGACAAGAAGGGATTTCCAGGATGGCATGTGTATAAGCTCGTTGTGTAGGTTATCCCATAACCTTGATCTTAACCATGAGGACCTGACATCCAAACCAGATAAAGATAAACACAGTTATGTGATAAAGTTTCACTGACTGACTCCTCTGTAACAGGCTGCTCCGCAGGCCTGGAGCAGGGACTGGGCATCTGGAATTTTAAAAACAACACAGATGATTCCAATGCATAACCAGCCGAGGATTCGCCCAGACCAAGCCCAGAGAGGAAAGAGGGTGATCTCAGTAGGAATCCCTATCAAAACCACTGCTGCCCCACAGTCATAACTCACAATAGTGGCCACCAGAGGGGCCAAGGAGACCCAGAAATTAATAGTGCATTTACGCTGTTTAATTACAAGGCACCATTGGGTTTTCTTGGTTGCATCCCAAGTTAGTATTGCCTCTAACTCTTAAACACATAGGGTATTAGAGCTGGAAGAGAAGCACAATATGTTGTTTATCACTGTCACTGTCACTGTCAGACATTCAAGTACAAAGAATTTTCTGCAGGTAAGCAGGCTTGACATGCAAAATTTCAGTTTCCCTAAAATGCCTAGTAAAGATAATGGTTTATGTTGAGTTTAATTTTTTTAAAATTAAAAATTAGGTTGCATTCTACAAAGAAAATTTACAACAAAATGTTAGTTAAGGAATAGAAGTAATTTAGGTGAACTCCATGGTCAAGGATAGTGCCCATTGTGTGAAATTATGATGACTGGTTTGTATTTAAAGCTGGCAGATGAAAGTTAGGTTATCCTGATATTTAAAGAGAGAAAGGTGTTTGAAGATAAATGAGGTCAGTTGTGGACCAGATCTTGGGAAGGAAACAGACTCTTTTGTCTCTTCTGCACTCCCTTGTTTGTGCCCCAGCCTCATTTGATGAGTGGGTAGCAGGGTATAGAGGAGAGAACACAGGGCCTCAGCTTGTGTGAATGACTTTGAGCACCGCATTTCCTTATGTGAGTCATATCACGTTAGCTGTTTCTTATAGTTCCGTGTCATCCACAGACTTGCCATTCAAGTCTACAGCTTCATTCAGATTCTGAATAAGAACATTGAGCAAGTTAGGGCCAAGGACATCATTGCCGCAGTGAGGGTGGCCTTCAGTACAAAGGTGTGTATGGTGACTGACCCCCTCCTGGTTTGCCTGAGACTGTAGAGTTTCATGGGATGTGGGACTTTCAGTGCTGAAACTAGCACAGTTCCAGGCTGACTAGGATTGTTGGCCAGTCCTAGGCATGGATTGTACAGCTGCTGAAGCCCATCAGATGAAAGGTACTGCCTATCATGCAGCCCCATTCTTGCTTATTATACACAAGTATGATGAGAAATCAATGTCCTGCTGAAGTTGAAGACACTACTTACCCTGAGAAAGAACTGTCCTGCCGAAGTTAGACATCAAAGCTAGAGAGCATCTCCTGCTCATCAAGAAACCCCACCAGAAAAGCAACCAGGTTGGTTTGGCTTGACTGGTTCTTGTGATCCCCAGCTCTGACTCCTAATGATAATGGCCCCCAAGCCTGGGCTATCACCTGTCTTAGAATTTTGCCAGGTATCGGCCTTAATGTTTGACACAGGAATCATCTTAGGATTAAATTTCAGATTTTTCGTCTGCAGTAGTGACCACATTGATCTTAGTTTTAATATTTTTGAGACCGCCTCTCATTGCATTTTTAATGTTGAGACCACCTCTCTGAGCATTTTTTTAAGGTCACATATATATCGAAATCTAAACTATTTTGTAAAGCCCATGTAAATTGTTAAGTGCCTTGTTAGCATATTTTTCTTAATTCATGTTTCAAGTAAATGGACTTATTTGGCTGTTGACACGTTTTCCTTTTCTTTTCTAATAGTCATACCCATCTAATTACATGGAATCCATGAAGCCTAACAAGTATGGGGTCATCTACTCCACACCATTGCCTGAGAAGTTCTTTCAGACCCCAGAAGGTCTGTCGCACGGAATACAGATGGAGCCAGTGGACCTCACGGTGAACAAGCGGAGTTCACCCCCGTCGGCTGGGAATTCGCCCTCCTCTCTGAAGTTCCCGTCCTCACACCGGAGAGCCTCGCCTGGGTTGAGCATGCCTTCTTCCAGCCCACCGATAAAAAAATACTCACCCCCTTCTCCAGGCGTGCAGCCCTTCGGCGTGCCGCTGTCCATGCCACCAGTGATGGCAGCTGCCCTCTCGCGGCATGGAATACGGAGCCCGGGGATCCTGCCTGTCATCCAGCCGGTGGTGGTGCAGCCCGTCCCCTTTATGTACACAAGTCACCTCCAGCAGCCTCTCATGGTCTCCTTATCGGAGGAGATGGAAAATTCCAGTAGTAGCATGCAAGGTAAATTCCGTCACTGCTCCATGCTGCTGCACTTGCTTAGCGTACTGGCGCTTCACCAGATGGGGTGGGTGAGGAAGCATGGGGGCAAGAGCTGTTGAACTCTTCAAAGGAAATACTCATCTGCCTAAGGCATTTCCTTTTTTTTTTCCTCCCCTAAAGTGTTGATACTGGAAGAGATCCCAAGAATCAGGCTGTCTGTTTGATACCATAAGATGATTACTTTCACTATGTAATAGTCAACTTGGGGATAGAAAGAATCTTGACTTTATGTTGCTTTCTTGAATACCAACATGGTTCTAGGTACAAAAGGCATTTAATAAATCCTTTTTGATCGCGGCGAAAACTAATGGTGATCAAAAGCTACCTTGTTTATCAGCTGGTCATAGACAGAGGACTAAGGGGTTGAAAGGAAATAATCCAGAATTATAAGAACGAATCATTTCAGGGCTGGTGTCTTAGAATCCAGGTCCCTATATTTGCTGCTTACTGGCAAAATAATGGTCAGGAGAGGCGAGAATCTCCCACAGATTTGTTCCTGCTATAATCTGCCAAAGGCAAATAAACCTGTCATATCTGTGTTGTAGGTAGGAGCTATGCAGTAAGCTTTTAAAAGCTGAAATTGGTAAACTGTACATGAAGTGACTTTTCTATTTTTATTTTTTAGTACCTGTAATTGAATCATATGAGAAGCCTATATCACAGAAAAAAATTAAAATAGAACCTGGGATCGAACCACAGAGGACAGATTATTATCCTGAAGAAATGTCACCCCCCTTAATGAACTCAGTGTCCCCCCCGCAAGCACTGTTGCAAGAGTAAGTATATTTAGGTCTACCCAGCATTTGCATAGTAGCGTGCATCTTGGAACCTGGAGCAGAAGCACAAGATTTCACACGTGTGATGTGGTGTGGATGACCAGGAACGGCTTGTGATCTGTGGCCGCCACTGGTCCAGTACCACTGGTCAAGATGGGAGAATCTCTCCAAAAACAATATGCTGTTACACTGACAACGTTATGACAAAAGTTACATCAAGTTTTCATGGAATCAGTCATCCATGATTTTGCACCTTACCACATGAATTATTTTTGTTTTTTTTCCATTCTTCCAGGCTATGTATACTTAGTTTTTCCATGATGAGAATCCTTGTATAGATTAAACTTGGTGTTCTGTGGATCATGTAAAGTTTTCATGTGGACACACATAGTCCTTACAGAGTGTATAGTATCCTGTAGAATTGCTATCCAGTAGGAAGGCTGTGCAGTGTTGGTCAGCATCCAAGCACCTGAATGGTGGTTTCTTATAGGTCTAACATGGTATAATGTGGTAGTTGCCACACACAGCTTCAGTAACCTCATTTGTGGGATCCTGCTGTAGATAACCTTGACCTCCACCAGTGATTACACTGAAGGCTGGGTTTGTAGTTGCTAAGAAGATGGTTTTCGGGTCCAACAAGGATCCCACCTCTGCTCTCTGCCATATGTATGATCTTGGACTAGTCACTTAATCTTGCTGCCCCCATTTCTGTTTTCATTATTAATTGTAGTTGTGATTGTCTTGTGTTATGGTGCTTCAACATTGGATTCAGCAGCCAGCTTCCTAGTACAAAGGCAATGATTACCTCCACAGGGTCCCTTCCATTGTCCTCCTGCATCATTTTCCTCCAACTTGAATAAATGTTCTACCCACCTTTCTCCTTTATCTTCTCTACCCCCTGTACCCCGCTCCCTCTCACAATTAACTCTACAGCAGAATGTGAATTCTCTGATTTTAGAATAACTATTTTATGGTAACTTCAAATATATCCTAGTTGTATCCACATTCAGCTTGGGTAGGTACCTTCATAGTAGCTCATGGATTAATTGTCCACTGCACCCAATCATAGTCATTTTTGGTTTGGGTTGTCATATGCTCCCCAATAGATGAAGAAGAGAATAACCCTTAGCCGACTTCATCAGCAGGTAGGGAGAGAGTCTCTGATGGAATTATATTTCATTATTCCTCACAATTGCATAGTGCCCTCTTCCCTCAAAAAAAACCTTCCCAGGTGTTTTCAAAGGAATTATTTTATTCCTCCACAACAAGCATGTGGGAGTCGGAGCAAAAGGCGAAGTGATTACCTGAGACATTAGATAACTCGCCAATATTCACACTGCTAACAACTGAGGGGCCTTGGGCTTGATCTCCTGCTTCCGAATCAGGGCTTTTCCTGCCATCTTGTCATATCCAACCCATTGCATCTGCTCATGCACTCAAGTGAAAGGAAAAAATGACTAGGCAAAATGGACACATCTTGGAGGTGGAATTAACTCTTTTTTTATGTTGAGGGATGTTTCTGGCAAGGTAACTAGCAACGTGGCCTGCACTTATAGTTGTTCCTGCATGGGTGATGAAAGAGATGCTGTAAAACTAAATAAAACCAACTGCCTCCAAGGGAGGGATCCGTTGACTGGACAAGTGTTATTCCAAAGTCTGGGTTATTATGAGTTGCAATGTAAAACATTACATAAGAAGATTTGAAGGCAATATTCTGTGCTCTGAATGCTGCTCAAAAGAAAATACTTTTCTCTTATTTTAAGTAATATTCTTTTGATGATCTCAAGCTCAGTGGCTTTTAATGATTAATGAGTAATATGCTTATTTTAATGCTGACCTAAGAATGCATTCTGCTTCTCAAAAAAATGCAACAGATTAGCCACAGCTGGGACATGTACTCTTTAAGTAATGTTCTCACAGATGTGATTAAGTAACGTCTTGGAGTATGCCCAGTAGCAGCCCACGTAAGAAACCAGCTAGCCAGGAAAGAATCACTTGAAACTAGGCACCCAGTACCACTGCAGTGAGGCAGCCCCAATAATATTTGCCTTAAGAAACCCTTCCTTTCCAGAGGCAGACTTAAAAGTACAGCTTTGAAATCCATTTGCTTGATTGTGGTGTTGCAACTTTAGGATTATTTATAAAGGCACTCAAAGGTACCTCAAATTCTTTTTGTTATAGATTTACAAAAAGATTTCTTTGTTCTAAATATACAAAGCTATATTTAGAACAAAAAGCATAAGGATCAGATTTCCCTATTGAGTTGTGTATGCGAATTATAGCAAACTTAAGAGGGGCTGTCTCAACTCAAAACAGTGGACAGATATCTTATATGTATTAGCTCTGTAACTTCTTGGTTATAATAATCCCAGACCATCTCTTTGAAAATGGGAGTGGAGACCAAAAAGTGTGAGATCCCAAGACTCTTAATCTAGCCTTGGCCTAAACCAACATCATTGTCTTCAGAGATGCGGCAGGTAACTGTGCTCAGAATGTTTGAGGGACACAGCTCAAGCAGAGATATCCTGGTTTGGGGACATCCTCAAAAAACTCATGAAATTAAACAACCGTAGGGTACAAAGTTACAAATGGACTATTTTGAACCTGAAAATATTCATGGCTACCATTTATAGCTTTATCTTGGGAACAGACATTGTTCCGAGATATAACCTTCTGAGATAACATTATTATCATCCCCAGTTTACAGAGAGGAAACTAAGACACAGAGAGGGCGAGATCTTGGTCCAGGATCACAGAGACTGTCAGTGACAGAGCTGGGATTTGTAACTGGAGCCCACAGCCTTTCAGTGCACCTTTATGTGTAAAATAAACAACTGGAAAGGGCAATCAGAATGACTGCACAGAAACGGTTAGATTCCCAACCCATAAAATCCAATAACTGGGAGAGATTTCTAAAGTTATCTGAGAAAGATAGTCTCCCAGTATCCCAAAGACATATAAAAGTTTTATAGTTAATAATTAAATTTCTACCCCAGCACTTTATTTCCTGAATTTCTTTTAATGGAGATGAAATATTTTCATTAGATGGCATTAAAGCTGAAAGTTAAAAATAAACTGAACTTTTTTCTTTCTATTGAATGATTTTTAAATGAATAATTCAGCCTTATAAAAACTCTGTCTGTAAACCTCTCACTTTGCTGTGTTCTCTGCTGTTTGCACATATATATATATATATATATATATATAAAATTGAAGTCCTTGTTCTTTTCTCCCTCCTCACTACTTTATGTTCACTTTTCCATGTATCTAAACTTGGCCTATTTTATCCATCTCTACCACCCTTCCAGGTATTAGAGTAGGAAGGTAAGAGTCAAAACTGACAGTTTCCTTTGCTCATAATAAAGCATGAGCAGTAAATAAATAAATAAATAATTTTTTTAAAAAAAAAAGCATGAGAAGTAAGGTCACTTAAGAAACACACCTTTTATTCTTTTTCTAGTCACTTCTTAGCATGCCTGAAAAAGTGATTGACAAGGGATGTGTATTCAAATATTTACCAAGACAAGTTTTATATCAAGAGACTCCCTTTTGATTTTTATGGATAAATTTCTTTTATTCTTTTTTTAAGCTCACGAGTTAGAGTGTTTACTCTCATCAAATTCTTTTTTCCTTTTCACACACCTTTTTTCTCCACAGACACTTAGGCAAAGTAGTCCTGTATTATATGGAACATTTTAGGAGCTATAGATTCAAATATGAAAGAGAAAGAAGTCTTTCATTACAGTTAGAGGCCAACGACATACACTTGTGATATATCAAGTAATTAGTCATTAGGAAAGTGAATGAGCAGATTAGAACATTATAATTACTTACATTAATCAGCAGGGGAAGCCTGAGGAACTTAACAGACTTTTCCCAGCTCTTCCTCCATCTCCCTTTTCTCTCCACCACCTTCTTGCTGAAAAAAAGAAAGCTTAGATTATAAGATTTTTAACAGGATTTGGTTTCTAATCCACCCAGGGAAGGTGCAAACTCAGGAATGAGAGAGAAATCAGGAAGGTAGGGAGAACGTCAGGCATGCCATGGGGGAGCCGGCACCACGTGAGCCAGCATCATGGGTGACCACAACACTACATTGAAATTCTCCCTCATACAGGAATCACAGTGACAGTGGAGGTTTGAGTTTGTGAAGACAGCAATGCCAACTTTTTTGTTGTTTTTTGGAAGAGCCGGCATTTGAAAATTGCACATGAATTGGCAGTCTCTAAGGGACTCCAATTAAATGCCAATTACATAAAGGATAAAAACGTAGATATACCCTACAATGTGGTTTCCTGAGACTTAGGAGTTTGATCTTTTCCATTTTTCCCTAGCCAACAATAATGAAAATCAGAGCAGCCTGTGAAAAAATATAGTGTTCAGCATTGCCTAGAACCACAAGATTCTATAAGTAGGCAAAAGTTGACTGAGGGAAAGAGCCTCCCCAGCACTCGGCGCCTGCCTCTAGCATAGCACTTAACCCTTCTTACTGTCATTACTTATCTCCATGTCTGTCTCCCCCTAGAGTGTGAGCTCCTCGAGGGCAGGAACCCTGTTTTTATTCATCTTTGTGTCCCGGTGCCAAGCACAGTGCCTGGCTCATGGTAGGTGCTCACTCAATGTTTGTTGAATGAATATAGCAGTGCTTCTTGGGTTGATCAGCTAATTTCTTTTTGTTTATTTTGTTGGGATTTTTTGTTTGTTTGTTTTTGCCCAGTGTTGTTAATGCTTTTAGTAGACTGATGAAAAAGGAAGAGCGTGCTCTCAACATTTGGCCTGTAACCTTGGCTTTCACAGGAATCACCCTTCGGTCATCGTGCAGCCTGGGAAGAGACCTTTACCTGTGGAATCCCCGGATACTCAAAGGAAGCGGAGGATACACAGATGTGATTATGATGGATGCAACAAAGTGTACACTAAAAGCTCCCACTTGAAAGCACACAGAAGAACACACACAGGTAATAGAAACACCAGACCCACTTCATCTTTCTTCTTAAGAAGTATTAGAATGGAATGCAAAGGTTGTTATGATGAAAGTTTTCAGGCATCTTGAAAGTTACCACAGTCATCTCCAGATGTGTCTTCTCCAGATTAGTTGTGCAGAATGAAGATATTGCTAATGATTTGCCTTTGTAATAAGTTAGAATAGATTCAAAGTAATCCCCAAAACAAGGCCACTCACAATCACTTGCAGTTCTGTGCTCTCTAGCAAAGGAGGGAGAAAGGGTTGGAGCCTTCGCCGCTGGAATGGGGGAAGTGCTTTCACAGTCAAGGATGTGGCCTTCCTATGAGCTGTTTCACATACCTGCATTGTAAATTCATGAGAGCGAACAGTCTTTGTGCAGCACAAATTAATGCAGCAGTTTAACACAATTCAAATAGAAGACTGTCCTTGAAGGAAAGAAAAGTGAAGAAATGTGGTTAATATTTGTCTTCTAAACTTGAGGGAACTCTTACGCCGTTGCCTACCATATTTGTTCTAGGATTTCTTCCATCTCGCCCAATACTGAATATAGAGCATGAGCAGCCAGATCATATAAAAGTCATTACATGGCCGAGAAAAATGTGAAATTGGTCTCAGTGCCAAACATTTTGGTAGTAAAACATCTTAAGGAAATAATACAAAAATGTTTTAACAGCCAGGTGCAGTGACGTGCACCTGTGGTCCCAGCTCCTTGGGAGGTGGAAGTAGGAGGATTGTTTGAGCCCAGGAGTTCAAGTCCAGCCTGGGCAACATAGGGAGGCCATGTCTCTAAAAAATATTAAAAATGACATCTTTTAACAGCCTGATTGACCATTAGTAGTGGTGATGTATGTACAGTAAGACTCATCTCACCTCAAACTCTTTGATGTGAAATTCTAGTTTGACAGCAGTTTGCATCTGTGTACATTTTCCTTAGCAGTGTAGGTTGCTTTTCTGAGTCTTGCAAATCATTTTTACTCAGAAAATTTACAAAGAGGAATCTGAGGTTTGGAAGAGAAAAGGGAAGGAAAGTGGCAAAATGGAAGTGAAGTTTTTAAGTGAATCCTGGGAGGAGGCAGAGGAAGCTAACACCCACAGAGAGAGCTGAGGGTGATAGCCTTGTATCTAGAGCAACGCCCAAACAGCAGTGCGAATCGATGATTACTGAGGGCATCGTTGAGGCATTAGTGGGACCCAAGAGGTGGATGTTACCCACTTCCAGCCTAAAATTAAAAGGACATTGAATATTTGGGTGACAGTTTAGATGTAGGAAAAAAAAAATGCCTCTTTGTGTGTGTATTCTGTACCAGGAAGCAGATAATAGAAATCCTGCCTATCTCTTTCAAATGCCAAGGAATGGTAATCCCTCAAGGCTTCTAGAGAACAAAGGGTGTTAAATGGGAGTTAATTTTGTCATACTTATGACCCTTATGACTAATTTAAAATGTAAGATTGCCATAACAGCCTTTTTATTTGTGAGGGTCTCCCTTCATCCTGGTTCTCCCCATCATTTTCTCACAAGGAGCTTTTGTTCCTCATCTGTAAATGATCCTTATCCTACAGGAGGGGGTTGTGAAAACCTGGCTCAGGACAGATGGGGAAGAATTCGTATATTTTAGTACCCCTGAATTAAAGCATTATACTTAGGCATAATTGTTATTGACTAAACAAGAAAATAAGATGTTAATCCCTAACAGATACTTCAGTTGTTAGAGACTTCATATTTTTGGAAAACTATTGAAAAGTTTAAGAAAATCCCACAAACTTTCAATTTGGAGTTCTCATTATCTCATTAAATGAATAGCACTGCATATAATTAAGCTCCCAAGCAGGTTTAAGATTTGGGAGATATGCAAATACAGATCACCATGTGTTCATTCACTATTTGGTAGTCCCTCAGAATGGATTTCAGTGTTTTAAGAACTCTTAAAATTCTCCTCCCGTTTTTTTGGCAGAGAGCCAATGAAACATTACGGTATTAGTTCATTTTTTTCTTGCTTGTCTTGCAGTAGTTTATAATGCACTGTGTTATTGAAGAACAAATGTATGAACATATCTTGGAAATAATATTTGTCAAGCATTAGCTCAAAGATCTTTACTAACTTTACAGAAAAAAAAATAGCTCTTTTCTTTTTCCTTTTGCAGGAGAAAAACCCTACAAATGTACATGGGAAGGGTGCACATGGAAGTTTGCTCGGTCTGATGAACTAACAAGACATTTCCGAAAACATACTGGAATCAAACCTTTCCAGTGCCCGGACTGTGACCGCAGCTTCTCCCGTTCTGACCATCTTGCCCTCCATAGGAAACGCCACATGCTAGTCTGATTGCCTGTGTCCTGCCTCAGCGTGACTCCCCACTCACCTGGCTCTCTCTCTGTCCTGCCTCCCATTATCTAACACATTTTTTACATGTACATTTTAATTTGATTCAGCTGGTCTGAATCTCTGAATTTATATCATCCAAAACTTCCATATGGTCAGTAGTAGATGTTCTCTAATCCTCCCTCTCCTTACCACGGGTCAGACCTAAAGAATGTGAACACTTTTTTTTTTTTTTTCTGGGGATGCTAAGCAAACCCTTCTTACAGATACGTTTAATGTAATAAGAACAAGGGAACATGTAAACTAACATAACCAATTGTCAGTTCTCCATGTATTCCTCAAAAGAATGTCAGAGTAAATGTATTAGAAATACAGTATCCAGACTGCTAGTCCTTGCCAGAGACATTCTTACCTCTGCCCTGTGATAATATTTTATGCTTGACAGTGAAAACAAGTGTGGCCCCTTGCACCGGTTAGCCAGAAGTACAGCCAGATTTCAAGCTAGTGCAGTCACCTCTTCCGTCATTCTTCACAAATCTTGTCAACCTGGATCTTAGACTTCATCTGAATCGAGTTCTTTGCCCTCCTTTGTGCCTGCAGCTCATATGGAGGTCTTTGCCATCAATGGGAGATGAGCCCAAACTTTCGATCTAGGTGGGTGATGTGTAGCAGTTCAAGGGAAGGGTGCTGTGTTTTCATAGCATGGAGTCGGAGGAGAGGGCCATTTAGCAGGGGGAGCAGAAGAGGCAATTCCTCCTGGGCTAGGGGTTGTCAGTGAGGTTTCAACATTTTGTTAGCTGTGTGCAGCATTCCCAGAGCTTCAGTCTCTGTGCATACTCAGCTTTGTAGAACCATGCTGCAAAGCCATATACCGATGGGGTTATCCATGCAACTATCTCCATTCCTACAATGTCCTTAATATGAGATCATCAAACATTGATAGTAGGGACTCCATGGAATATTTGCCCAGTAATGGTAAGAAATCTTTTGGGTAAGAGTATGGATGGTTCTTCTTTTACCCAATCTGCTTATAGCTTTTTTTGTAAACAGGGAAATGTTGAGTGGTACTTGTATTCCCTTATCAAATTAATCACATAGCTTTTATACAGAAACTCTTCTGTGTGAGCTGTTAAGGTGCCAAATTGGCTGTCATTTGTATTCATGACACATACCATAAAGCATCTGCTAATGCTTTAATGGATTGATTCAATTAAGACCTGAGTGACACTATTTGTAAATATAACTAGTTGTGAAGCACACATACCTTTATTTTGGGAATTTATGAAAAAATATAGAAAACCACAGATCAGGGATTCATATATGTAGCTCAAAAATTCCCAAAAGTTTACTGTTAGAGTTGGCAATTTCCTATCACTATTTCAGTGTCAGAACAAACTGAAAATAATGGCTCGTGTTTATGTTGAAGATAAATAGCACCATTATTGGGGGAAGTTATTCAAAAGCAGGCTTTTGAGCACCATAGTCTAAATGCCAATAAAAATAATTCATACATAGAAATGTCATTGGTCCTGAATTTGAAGAAAGTGAGCAACAGTAGTTAAATGTGGGTGCATATAACCAAATTCCCCTTCATCAAGAATGGAGGAGAAGAGAGAAGAATGAAATCCTGAAGATTCATCCCAGCCGCAACTCAGGATCCAACACAACTTTAACTGGGAGGAATACATTGTTTGATCATTTTTAAAACATCTGTGAATGAGTGATTCCGGAGGCCTGTGAATTGTGTGGGGAGCTTACTTTGATGGCACTATGTTAATAAAAGTTGTAGGGACTGTGCACCTAAGAGGCTAAGAGGTCCCACTCATCTGCCCTGTGAACCAGCTGTAAAGAAATGTAGTTAAGAAATGCAAAGAAATGTGTTATCTTGGCACTTGGGTTTGATTTTCCTTTTTTTAAAGCACTGCAAAACTTCTTTAGGATACTAAAACATCCTAATTGGGCTGTTTTTTTGTTTTGTTTTTCAGCTAAAGGCAAAGAGAATTTTTTTTTTCAGCTGAAGTTTTTCTTTTTTGCAACTATGACATGAATTGAGTGATAAAATGGCTCTTTGAAAAGTAGATATTGTCTGTATTGTAAATGCTTAGTCATATTCATGGCAAAATGTTTATTTCTTGAGATGGTTCTTTCACAACACACAAGAATCAAGATGGAATGCAAGGAAAATCTTTTTGTTTTGACCGAGGTAACCAGTTTATGTGTGTTCCAATCCATAGAGAAGTGGGGAAAGGGCGAGAAAGGATCAGATTGATCTGGGATCAGCTTTGAGCCTGAGTTCAGTGAATAGCCTCATGGGCATCTCATGGAATTGATGCATTTGCTGTGGCATATTTAAATTTTGTTCAAAAGATTTTAAGCAAGACCTTGCAAAGACTCTTAACGTTACTGTTCAGCTTGCTTAGATTGTGTTAACAGTTCATTTAACAAAGATCCGTTTTAACTCTGAACAAAAGCAACCCAGAGCGGCCATTCTCTATTCCCATGCTGGTCAATATGCTTTCATTACCAATTGGCCCTTACCAAACTTTTCTTATATATATATTTGTATTTTACTATGATAGTTGAGAAATTTAGCCTCTTAGTCATTTTTAGCTGTTATTGTGGAAGACCTCAAATACAAGATTAGATGCCCTTGAACATGTTTTAATGATGTGTGTTATGTTACTATCAATGGTGATTTCAATCGCAATATTTTAAATTAATGAGAATGATTTGTAAACATGAAGTTGCTATTACGTAAATTCTGTTTGTTATAGAGTTTCTTCAGTTGTTACCCAAGTGTCATCCTAGAGAAGTCAGAAGAATCAGAATCCATCGTATTTTAGAGTTATGTGAATCTACATCATAAATGGGCATTAACATTCTAAATTGCTTGGTTTGGAGAATGTGTTAGCAGCATAGCTATATTCAACTAGGGAGATGCTAAATACACAGAAGTTTCAAGAGCCTTGGAACAGAATTACAGGGGAACTATATATGTATATGTATATTTTATTAAACACCCATCTGCACTATCAGTATTGCACTAATGTGGAATTTGAAAGACTATTTTGCTGATACTGTATATATGCGCATCATTCCTGATTAGATTGTTGTAAAGACAATCTGAAAGATCTAAGGTTTTAAAATAATTTGGTTTGAAAATATACAGTTGTCTTGAAGGAATTGCTGTCATACATGAAGTTGCTCCGAGCTGTCTTTATTCTCTTCTTGGTCAAGGTTAACAATTGCTAAATGATCGCAAATTCACCTAAACAATACATTTACAAAGCCATCTTTACATGCATTAAACGAGGGCTACAACAATATTGTTTTACAAATACTAGCACTTTTTTTCTGTTATGTACTTAGTGTTAGAGGGTCAAAATAATCTTTCTGCTTAGCATCTCTTAAACCATACCTGCAAATATAGCAGGATTATTACATTTACAGTACTTTAATACTTGTATAAACTATGCAGAAATTTTTAATAAAGTGTAATATATTTTATAAGCTAATAAGACTGAATGGGTAAAGGTTTTTAGCATGCATTAGTATACTTGCAGATACTGAAACATTTTGGTAATCTTTCTTACTAAAGATGTGAATGTTTAATGTACCTTCTCTGTTTCTACTCTGTAGTCCAATGGGAATTCAGTAATGACATTTTGTCATGTCAAACTGTGAACATAAATTTGTACTGTACAGTCCTCATATACTATATACAGTATGCAATATATATTATATACTTGTTAATAAAACCATCAGAATATTAAATGTGATCATGTGATTACTTCATATGCAGTGATCACTAGAGCAAAACTTACAGAGCAATGTAAGAACCCTTGCTTAGAACTTTACTTACTCTGATGGGCAGTTATTGTTGATGGAGGGACAGAAAAATAGATCTAACTGGAAGATGAACTAACGGAATTAACTCAGCCCTCAAGCTATGTCCCTCGCTTTCTGAAAATAGCCAACAGGAAGTCTTCTAGGCTGAAATCATAAAACTGCAGACAATCCAGCAAAAATCTACAAACTCACCTAGTTCATTCTTGAAATACTTCGTGTATTTGTTATTTATGACCCCCTGCCTGCTTCCAAAAAGAACTTGCAGCGTTTTGTATTAAAAGACACATGTGTATAATACTTTAAACTTTTAGAGTAAAATATCAAGACTCTCATGTTTGGGAGTGGGGAATGAGGAACAGAACAATAACGCATTAAAGTAAATAATTCTGGATAAAAGTAATTATTTTTCAAGCCTTTAGTAACCATGTTCATGGACACTGCATTCTCCAGCATCACATGAAGAAGAAGTAGTTTCCGATAGGGATTTAGAGTTGAGTTTTGTTTTGTTTTGTTTTTGTTTTTGTTTTTGTTTTGAGACAGTCTCGCTGTGTTGCCCAGCCTGGAGTGCAATGTTGTGATCTCACTGCAACCTCTGCCTCTTGGGTTCAAGCGATTCTCCTGCCTCAGCCTCTTGAGTAGGCGGGACTACAGGCGCACGCCACTGTGCCCAGCTAATTTTTGTAATTTTAGTAGAGATGGGTTTTCACCGTGTTGGCCAGGCTGGTCTCAAACTCCCGACCTCAAGTGATCCACCCGCCTTGGCCTCAGAAAGTGCTGGTATTACAGGCATGAGCCACTGCACCCAGCCAAGGATTTAGAGTTCTTTTGTTTAAGGCAAAATGTAATTACCTCTCCTCTTCCCTCTGCATCCGTGCAATGTAATTGAAACTGAGGCTAGCTTGTTAGATCTCAGCAGTTTCCTCCAGCCTGGACTTCATCTTAGCAAAACACAAGATAATGTCTGGCCAGCACTTCCCACATGACTTACTTTCACAGGTTGGAGATGAAAGGAGGTTGGGAGAAGGCTAAGTTCAGCCTTTGGGGCACTCTCCAGCCTTCTCTGGGGAACTTCTCTGTTTTTATACCAATATAGTTGATTGCAAGATCAAAAGCAAGTGTATATGACTATAAATCCTAATGGAATATTGGCTTGAATTAGTCCAGTTGACTGGCTGTAATCCTTCCACTATATTTCTTTTTTGTTTGTTTGTTTGTTTTTGAGACAGAGTCTAGCTCTGTTGCCCAGGCCGGAGTGCAATGGCACGTTCTTGGCTCATTGCAACCTCCACCTCCCAGGTTCAAGCGATCCTCCTGCCTCAGCCCCCGTAGTTGCTGGAATTACAGGCACGCGCCACCATGCCCAGCTAATTTTTGTATTTTTAGTAGAGACGGGGTTTCGCCATGTTGGCCAGGCTGGTCTCAAACTCCTGACCTCAGGTGATCCACCCACCTCAGCCTCCTAAAGTGCTGGGATTACCGGAGTGAGTTATCGTGCCCAGCCAATCCTTTCATTATATTTCTTATGCATGACTTGACACTTGCTGAGTTCAAAGTAAGATCCATCCTTCTAGGAAGAATTGTTACAAGCTGGATTCTGCCCGGGTGAATGATCAGGATGGTAACAAATGTGGATTCTATGAGAAACTAAATTCTTTGGGGAAAATGGTTGAACAAAGTTAAGATGTTCCAAACAAAAAAATATATATAACCATTTCCCATTACAGTCAGCCCTCTGTGTCCATGGATTCCCCAATACAGATTCAACCTAGGGCGAACAGAAAATATTCAGGAAAAATAAAAAAAACCACTACAATAATAATACAAATAAAAAGAACACAGTATAATAGCTATTTACATTGCATTACATTGTATTAGGTATAAAATCCAGAGAGAATTTAAAATATACAGGAAGATGTGCATCAGTTGTGCAAATACTATGCCATTTTATGTAAGGGACTTTAGCATTTGAGGATTTTGGTGCCCCTGGGGGTCCATTCATACCGAGGGATGACTATATTTTAAATGCTATCAGGTTAAGAAAGCAGGATTAGGAGGCTTACTGGGGGCCAAGTAAGATTATCAATTCTAATCTGAAAGAGAAGAAATGGCTGTGTTCAGGGACGGATGCTGCTAAAAGATAAACTTGGGCACATTAAAATCTTAAAAGAGTTTATTTGAGCAGACAGCAATTCATGAATCTGGCAGTACCAGTTGCAAACAGTTGCCTGATTCCAGGAGACTGAATAAGCTGTTCTCAGAAGCAAAACAAATTATTTGATGGTTGAAGTTGAAAGTTTGTAGTTAGAGGTTAGTTGGCAGTTTCTGATTGGTTAAGATTGTTTCCCTAGGCTATGATCATTCACTCTGATCTGGGCTTTGGTTTGCTTACACAGGAAACCAAGGCATGGGAGCGGTCTCTGCCTAATGATCTCCCAATTCAATTATCAAAACAATGGATTGAGATGGAAGTAAATACATACACATATACATGTAAAAGTTAAACTACTAGAGACCTGACTTACCGGTGTGTACGCATAAAACTCAACAATGAATTTTCCTTCAAGTGTACATTCATTTTAAGAATGTAAACGGAACCTGGTACCATTTCCTATTGTCTGAGCAGATCATAGTCACACTAGTTAGTAATAGTGCAGTATGTAGAGAGAGTGACTCCGAAATTAGAATAACATGTGCTGTAAATTAGAATTATTTTTAGACTCATGGGGAAGTGGGAGGTTGATTCTCACCAAGTCCAGATATGCTTATTGGTTTGAGAGCTTCTGCTCATTATATCTCTGGTTTTGCATTCCCTACAGGCACCCTGAGTGGTGGGGTTAAGAATAGAAAACGGAAGCTGGATCTTCAGGCTCCTGGATCATGGCTGTTTCACACTGCATACACTTAATGAATTCGATGTTTCTTCCTTTTCTCATGATTCAGGAACTCCATCAGTCTAAGAACTTGGTGTTTAAAGAACTCAGAGAGGTGGTTCTTGGGGACTTTCAAGCCTTGCTGATCTGCTCCAGAAGAGGTATCACCTCCTGCTGCAAAGTACAAGAGCTTGCCTGTCAGTTACACATCTCCAAAGCTATGTTCATGTGTTCCCTCAACTAAAATAATATCCCACCCACACATTCACCACCAGAATGAGATCCTCATGGCTGAGCTGGGACTTGCTCGTCTTTTTGAAGACATTGTTAGATGGTAGTTTGTTTCCAAACCAAGCTAGAGTCCACTAGTCCAGTGCAGTAAAACCAAACATCCACACCAAGGTTTTGCAGCAGGAGAAAGGAGGGCATTTATTTGCAGGGCACCAAGCAAGGAGAACTGGGCAGCTCATGCTTAAAACCCAACCTTCCCCGTGACTTTTAATTAAGCAAGGGTTTTAAAGGCAAAGGTAAATTTCAGGAAAGCAAAAGTTATAAGCAAAATCTTAAATGTATCCATGGAGTTTATACATTGGGTTGGCCTAAAAAGATGGGATATCTTGCAGTGGGGCTGTACAGGTCATAGGGAGATTCAAAGATTTTCTGATTTGCAATTGATTAAGGAAGGAAAGATTTATCTGAAGACTTGGGGTCAGCAGAAATGAATATTAGGTCTGGCCCATGGGTGTGACTTCCTCCAGGATCCTCAGGAAGAACTTTAGAACAAAGAGCTGTGGTCAGAGCTTGGTCTTTAGTTCCCCCTTATCTGAGGTCTACATGCCAGCAGATGGCATTTTCCATTTGGTGGAGTTCTGGGTTTCTGAAAAGCAACTGAGGGACATGAGTTAAAATGTTATCTTTAGTTTCTACAGGGAAACAAACATCTTGTAACTCTAACTTCCTTGGCTATTGTTTAATGCTACTATTACCTTCTTGCTTATCAAGTTGCTCATTTACTTCTCATGGCTAGCTAGGTGCCTGGAATTCCCCTTAAAGGAACTCAAGAATTTCTTTTATTTCCATTCTTGGGGGCCCAACAGGCCCCTCAGAGAAGCTGGTGATCCATCTCAGTTTAAGGAATAGGTGAGCCTGAGTTCTGCTCCTACCTGTGACCCTAACCTCTCTCTCACCCCTTCACAGCCAGCTAATCGCTTCTGAGGCCACTTCTCGGTCTTTTCTGTTCTGTCCATTGCCATTGAGCTCCTGTGTTTCTCACTGGGGCTAGAACAGAAGTGTCTTCACTCTCCCACTTCAATCATTCTCCACCAGACACCAAAGCCATCTTTCCCACACTAAGAGCTGACCATGTTATGCCCCTCTGCTTAGAATCCTTCCATGGTCCTCACTGTACTGAAGCTGGTTCTTCTTAATTCAGCCCTACCCCCTTTAAAGCCTCATCATTTATCATTAAACTTTTGTTTTCATTTTCCTGCTTTTTTCTAAGAACCTTCAAACACTTCCCATACTCAGTGAGTTTGATAGGTGCACAAGGCATTCAGGGAGTTACAAAACTCTTACTCATTTGTCAAAATCCCACTCAAAAGTTACCTATTCTTTGAGCTTTCCTTGAATGAACTCCACTCACCCTCTCTGCAGAGATACTTTCTCCCTACTTCTTCTTTTTTTTTTTTTTTTTCTTTTTGAGATGGAGTCTTGCTCTGTCACCTAGGCTGGAGTGTAGTGCCGTGACCTCGGCTCACTGCAACCTCCACCTCCCAGGTTCAAGCGATTGCTCAGCCTCCTGAGTAGCTGGGATTACAGGTGCACACCACCATGCCTGGCTATTTTTTTTTTTTTTTGTATTTTTAGTAGAGACAGGGTTTCACCACGTTGGTCAGGCTGGTCTTGAACTCCTGACCTCGTGATCCGCCTGCCCCGGCCTCCCAAAGTGCTGCGATTACAGGCGTGAGCCACTGCGCCTGGCCCTCTCTCCCTACTTCTTTCTGTAACCACATAATCCTTGAGTTTCCCTCAATTTTCAGCACTTATCACCCTGCATGGTCAGTCCATCTGTCTCCTTCCCTCCCTAGATCTCAGATCACCCTAATATGATCCTGTTCTGGGTGTCCAGTATCCAATCCCCAGCACCAGGCACAAAGCATGCCTGGGTGTGTGTTGGAAAGTGTGCTAGGGAAGGTGTGTTGAATGAGCGAATGGGTACTAATAGCTAACATTAAGTGAACACTTACTATATATTTTGCAGTATTCTAAGCAATTTGCAGGCATTAATTAGTTTAATTCTCAACACTGTAAAGCATGTAACTATTATCATTTTCTTTTTACAGATGGAAATTGGGGCACAGACAGATTAAGTAATTTACCCAAGGTCACAAAGATAGGAAGCGGAAGAACCAGCTTCAAATTCAGGCCTCCTATGTCCAGAACCTGCTGTCTTAACTATTATATGGGTCTCTGGCCTTGGTGGCCCTCAGGACATTTCGTGCTTCCTCTCAAATTTCAACCCAGGTGTGCTATGGGTTGAATTTTTTTCATACTTTTACTGTACTGAGCCATCTGCTGGGATATCCTCCCCCTCCATCCTAGGCCACACTCATCCACCCCTTCACTAGAAAAATACTGCTAATTCTTCAGTACTTGCAAAGCCAGAAATCCCCAATGGGTAAAGGAAGGGGGAAATTTGCTGGTTTCTATAAATAAGAGGTTTGAGATATACAAATACATATACTTGTCTATATGTATGCATACATATACTTGTCTATATGTATGCATACATATATACGTATATATGTATGCATACGTATATATATGGGATTACACCTGTAATATACAAAATATACAAAAATTAGCTGGGCATCCCATACATATATATATATGCTTATATGTATATGAATATATATCTACATATGTATATGTATATATGTATACGTGTATGTGTATATAAATATATATATATTTTAAAAAATTATTTTTTCTGAGACACCGTCTCATTCAGTTGCCCAGGCTGGAGGGCAGTGGTGTCATCTCAGCTCACTGCAACCTCTGCCTCCTGGGCTCAAGTGATCTTCCCACCTTAGCTTCCTGAGTAGCTAGGACTACAGCCACGTGCCACCATGCCCAGCTAATTTTTGTATATTTTGTAGAGATGGGGTTTCGCCATGTTGCTCAGGCTGACCTTGAACCCCTGGACTCAAGAAATCCACCTGCCTTGGCCTCCCAAAGTGCTGGGATTACAGATGTGAGCCACTGTGCCTGGTCTCGATTTATTTTTTTTTATGTCAGGTGAAGTGTATCTTTAGATAAAAATCATTCTTTTTAGTGTACATTCAGTCATATCATTACAATGAAGACATAGAACAATTCCATCCCTTCTTAAAATTCCCTCAGGCTCCTTTATATTACCCGTCCTCCAGGCCTATTTTATTTTCCCTGTACTTTCACCTCTTACATATGTGTGTGTCACCTTTTTGAGTCTGGTGTCTATTGTTTCACATTACATATTTGAGATTCAACTATGTGGTTACATGTATCAGTAAGTTTTTCCTTTTAATGATTGAATAAGGATATACAACAATATGCTTATACATTTACCAGTGGAAGAATATCTGGATTATCTTCAATTTGAGGCAATTATGAATAAAGCCACCATAAATATTCATGTGCAGGTATTATTAACTTTTTTGTTCAATTTTTGGGTTTTGTGTTCCTTACTCTTGGGTAAGTACTTAACAGTGGGATTGCTAGATTGTGTGCTAAGTAAATATTTAGCTCTTTAACAAATTGCCCTACTCTTTTCCAGAGCAGCTATGCCATTTTGCATTTCCACCAGCAATGTATGAGAATTCCAAGGTATTCTACAACCTCACCCACACTTGGTATTGTCAAGTGTTTTGTTTTGTTTTATCCAACCGAATAGGTGGGGCAGTATCTCATTGTGGTTTTAATTTGCATTTCCTTCATGACTTATGATGAGCATCTTTTCATGTGCCTATTTGCCAGCCTTGTATCTTCTTTAGTGGAGAATCTCTTAAAATCTTTTGCACATTTTGTATTGGGTTGTTTGTTTTCTTATTATTACATTCTGAGAAGTCTCTGCACATTCTAGATATGCATCGTGTTTTGCTAATATTTTCTCCAAGTCTGTGGTTTGTCTTTTCATTTTCTTAACAGTGGTTTTTAAATAGAAGATATTTTTAATTTTGATAAAGTTTAATTTATCAATTTTTTTCTTTTATGAATCATAATTTTTGTGTTCTAAGAAATCTTTCCCTAGCCCAAGGCCACATACGTTTTATCCTGTTTTCTCCTTCTAGATTTCTTATGGTTTTAGGCTTTACATGTACATCTATGACCTATTTGGGCTTAATCTTTGCACATAGATATAATTTATGAATTAAGGTTCATATGTATGTCCAATTGTCCCAGCACCATTTATTGAAAAGACTATTCCTTCTCCATTAAATTGATTTTGCATGTTTGTCAAAAAATCAACTAACCATACATGTGTGAGTCAGTTTCTGGATTCTCTGTTGCATTCCATTAATCTATGTGTCTATCTTTTCACCGAGACCACACTATTTTAATTACAGTAGCTTTACAACAAGTCTTCAAATTAGTATGAATTCGCTAACTTCGTTATTCTTTTTAAAAATTATTTTGGTTGTTCTAGCACCTTTGGGCTTCCATTTAAATTTTAGGACCAGTTTATCAGTCTTTCAAAACAAAAGCCTGCTGGGATTTTGCTTGGGATTACATTGAATTTATAGAACAAATGAATCTTTCCATGTAAAAACATGGCCTATTACTCCATTTATTTAAGTCTTCTTTGATTTCTTTCATCAGTGTTTTATAGGTTTTGCGTACAGGTTATGGACATATTTAATTAGATTTATACTTAAGGTTTCTGTTGTTGTTCTGTGCAAGGGATTGAGTTTAGCAGTCATAGAGGGACACATGACAAGTCCTGACTTTGAATGAGATGGACAGTTAAAACTGAGACCCTCTACATAAATCTCTGAACATAAGCAAACACAAAACACTGCTGGAAGAACATACTTAACCCATGACACAGAGAATTTTCACAGAGAAAGCTCTACTTTAAGTTCACAAGCCAAGCTAACAAAACTCATAAAGAAACATATATTACAAGCAAAAGCACAGATGCTGCAAAGACCACAACACCAGAATTTCCTATGGTAGAACTGTCAGAACACTATAAGTATGTTTAAAGACATAACAGGATTAATCAAAGCCCTAAGAAAATGGCTTTCTGGAAAAGGGTTCCAGTCACAATATTAATAAATGGATTCATTCCACACTATTCCTTCTGCTAATTACCTCCCAAAGTGCTGGGATTCTGGGCATGAGCCACTGCACCTGGCTGACTATAACAGTTATATCAAAGGGGTCCAGCCTACAGAGCCATTCTCTTCCTGGTCTTTTGGGCAATGGGTGAGGGGGGTGCTGCACCTCTTACAGTGTTTACCTGGAGTATAAAAGTGGTTTTTTTTGTTTTGTTTTGTTTTGTTTTTTAGATGGAGTCTCACCCTGTCCCCCAGACTGGAGTGCAGTGGCGCGATCTCGGCTCACTGCAACTTCCGCCTCCAGGATTCAAGTGATTCTTCTGCTTCAGTCTCCCTAGTAGCTAGGACTACGGGCACCCGCCACGATACCCAGCTAATTTTTGTATTTTTAATAGAGACGGGGTTTCACCATATTGGCCAGGCTGGTCTTGAACTCCTGACATCGTGATCCGCCCGCCTCGGCCTCCCAAAGTGCTGGGATTACAGGCCTGAGCCAGCGTACCCAGCCAACAGTGTTTTAAAAAATTTTTTTAAGTTAGAGATGAAGGGTCTTGCTATGTTGCTCAGGCTGGTCTCGCACTCCTGGACTTAAGCCATCCGCCTGCCTTGGCCTCCCAAAGTGCTGGGATTACTGCACATAAGCCACCACATTGGCTTTCAATTATAGAATGGGGGAGAGGATTATAGAGAGCAGGGAGCAGAAGGAAAGGATATTTTAAACCCACGTCTGAAGTCCCTGGCTCATCTGTGGGTAGCCCAAGCATCAAACTGACCAGAATCAACACAGAAGAAGCTTTGAGAATTGAACTGCAGCATGGAATATCACCATGTTTCAAACTGGCCTCTGTGCACACTGTGGCTGACCAGAATCATACTACAAACCTTCAAAATTTAAGTTAACATTCAAACCACAGCCCACAAAAGTGGGCCAGGATGTGTGCTCTAAATCTAAATGGGTGGATGGCCAGCTAAAATAGAAGATTTAAACAGGAACCAGAGTCTCATAACAGTACACACAGAGTTTCTAAGACATAATCCAAAATTACTCAGCATAGCCAAGAACCAGGAAAATCTTACCTTGCATGAGAAAAGAAATCAACAGACACTAACACTCAAAGGACAGAAACGTTGGAATTATCTGAAAAGGGTTTTAAAGTAACTATTATAAAAATTCTCCTAAAAGCAATTATGAACACTCCTGGAATAACTGGAAAACTAGAAAATCTGAGCAAGAAGTACAAGACACAAAAAAGAATCAAAAGGAGATTTTAGAACCAAAAAGTATAATATTCAAAATAAAAAACCCACTGGATGGGCTTAATGACAGAATGGAGGTTACAGAGGAAAGAGTAATATGAAGATAGATCAATGCAAATTATCCAATCTGAACAACAGAGAGAAAAATAGATTGAAAAATTAATGAACACAGGCTAGGGACCTGTAGCACAATACCAAAAGATCTAACATTCGGAATTCCAAAGAGGGAGAAGAAAGTTCAGTGCTAAAAAAATATTGAAGAAATAATGTCTGAAAATTCCTCACATTTGTTGAAAGATCAAAAAAAACTACAGGTTCAAGAAGGTCGGCAAACTCCCAAAAGATTAAACCCAAAGAAATCTCTACCCAGATATATCATAATCAAACTGCTGAAAACTAGACAAATAAAAAAATGAGGGGTCAGGCATAACCTGCATGAAGTACGGTATTGAATTTTTACATCGACAACTAGATAGATACTAAATAGTAGAATTGTAAGTGGTTTTATTTGTATTAAAACATTTAATATTTTATTTTTGCCAAAAAATAAATAAAACTTCTTAGCTTCTCCCTCTGCCCAATCCTGTTCCCCTCACTTTCACGCAAGACTTATTTATTGCAGATGTTTTTCCCCCCTTTAAACCACCTGCATGCAAATCTCTGTCTCAGAATGTATTACCAGGGAACCTGACCTAGACATGTGCCAACTGGCACAGAGGTAGAAAGAAACGGCCCCCTGCCTCCTCTTTCAGATGTTGGTATAGTGAGACAAGCAAATGGTGAGCTTGCTGATAGATACTATTATTAAATGTACAAACGTGTAAATAAATTTATAATTCATTTTAAGTATCTTTGATTTCAAATTGTAGATATTTAAATACATAATGGTATTTTCCCTTGTATTCTTGCCCCAGGTCCCACAAATATTTAGAGTAAATCTGCCCTTCCTTCTTGATTTCTATTATATTTTCTAGTTTCTGGTATAGAGGAACATTATTGGTTTTATAATATCATCTTGTATCTGGCAAACAGGCTGAGCTGGCTAATTAATTCTATTACTTTGCCTGATGATGCTATTGGTTTGCTGTTATTGTTTTTAACACCTGTAATAACTACAGTAATAACTATTTAATTTTCCCCCAACCCCCCCCAATCTTCATTTCTTTTATGCTTGTCTCATTTCTTATGGTATTGGCTAAATTATGCAACACCATATTAAGCATTAGTAGCGACCATCTGGCATCCTTGTCTTATAGTGATCTTCATGGAAGTGTGTCTAAAATGGCTCCAATAAGCATGATTTCTGTTATAGGATTTTTGTCATATAACATTTACCTGGGTAAAACTGGTTCCTTTCTTTTTCTAGTTTTCTGAGTGTTTTCATGTAAATAGGTATTGAACTTTAACAAATGCTCTTTCTGCATCTATTTAGATAAAGGATTTTTCTCCTTTAGACCATTAATATGATAAATGACAGTGATAGATTTTTTTTTAATGTAGAACCATCCTTGCATTTCTTGTATAAAGCTTGCTTGTTCACAGGATATATAAATATGTAGTTTTAATAAAACGTAAAATTTGGCTAGCTGATGTTTTATTTAGGATTTTATATCCATGGGAATAACTGAAATGAGCTTGTAATTACTTGATCAAGGTTTCATTAGCTTCATAAACCGTGTGCAAATGAATGAAGACCAACCAAATGAGAACAGACAAAGGCAATTAATTCAGAGCTTGCTAGTAAGGGAGTCGGCCACCAGCATTTGCATTTTGACAGAGATTTAAAGGCAGGGAAAAGAGGGAGAAAGCTTCAGAGCAGAAAAAGGGAAGGCTACAGGTAAGCCCTTATTGGAGGCTGTTAGCCTTCGGAAGCAGGTTAACTCGAAGCAGCGTATCCTATGTGATTGGCTAGGGTGCATGTTTAACTTTCTCTGGTTGGTCGTAGGTTGGAAGCAGAAACAAAAATCAGGGATGTTGGCCAGGCATGGTGACTCACACCTGTAATCCTAGCACTTTGGGAGGCCAAGGCGGGCAGATAACCTGAGGTCAAGAGTTCAAGACCAGCCTGGCCAACAAGGTGAAACCCCATCTCTACAAAAATACAAAAATTAGCCAGGCGTGATGGTGGGTGCCTGTACTCTGAGCTACTCAGGATGCTGAGGCAGGAGAATCTCCGGAACCCAGGAGGCGGAGGTTGCAGTGAGCCGAGATCGTGCCATTGCACTTCAGCTTGGGTGACAGAGTGAGACTCTGTCTCAAAAAAAAAAAAAAAAAAAATTAGGGATGCTGTCAATTATTAATCAAGTCCTGGCTATTTTGGACTGATTGTTACAAGGGTTATTGTTTGGCTTCCTGGACTGTTTGCTAGAGATAGTGGTCTGACTTCCTCCAAGTCTAATTTGTAGATTGCAGGCTGGTTTTCTAGGCTAGTTACTGTAGGTAATGGGTTAGCTTCCTGGGCTAGTTGCTGCAGATTGTGGGGCAGAGTTCTATTTTTATATATACCCTGGCCATTGTCTGTTTATATAGACCATTTCAACTGAGTTGGACAACTTTCACTCTTTCAGTTTTCTGGAACATCTTATAAAAGGCAGATATTCTTCCTTGAAAGTTTGGTAAGATTCCTCTGAAAAACTGCCTGGGCCAAATTCTGGGCAGAGGGGGTGCTTGCTTACCCTTTGAGGTTTTAAAATAATCATTACTCTATTGAAATATTCTACTTATTCTTCCACCAATTGTTGCCCTTTATATTTTTCCAGAAATGTATCTGGTTCATCTAAGTTATCATATTTATTATAAAACAGTCATAATAGCATTTTACAATTCTTTTAATCTCTAGGTCTATAGCTGTTTTCCTTTTTATTACATATTTTGTGTACTTATGTCTTCCTTCTTTTCTTGATCAGTTTCGCCAGAAGTCTATCTTCCTAATTTTTTTCAAACAACCACATGTTTTCTTAATTAATATCCTAAAGTGCTTTATGTTTGTTTGTTGGTATCTAATACATTAATTTATATTTTCTTTCTTCTTGTTTGAGTTTGCATTGTTGTTATATATTTTAATTTCTTGAGATAATTCCTAACTCATTTGTTTTCAATCTTCCTTGGATTATTTATTTATTTATTTTTCAGACAACACCCGGTTCATGAGGTTTTTTTAAGAAATGTATTTAGAATTTTTGTTTTTTTTGGGTTTTTTTTATTATACTTTAAGTTTTAGGGTACATGTGCAAATGTGCAGGTTTGTTACATATGTATACATGTGCCACGTTGGTGTGCCGCACCAAATGTATTTAAATTTACTGTATGAGTCTGTTCTCACGTTGCTAATAAGGACATACCCTAGACTGGGTAATCTATAAAGAAAAAGAGGTTTAATGGACTCACAGTTTCACATGGCTGAGGAGGCCTCACAATCATGGCAGAAGATGAATGAGGGGCAAAGTCACTTATTACATGGAAGCAGGCAAGAGAGCTGGTGCAGGGGAACTCCTGTGTATAAAACCATCAGATCTCGTGAGACTTACTCACTATCATGAGAACGGTATGGGGGAAACAGCCCCCACGATTCAATTATCTCCACCTGGCCCCACTCTTGACGCGTGGGGATTATGACAATTCATGGTGAGATTTGGGTGGGGACACAGAGCCAAACCATATCAAGTTATAAATGTCTTTCTAATTTCTGCTTTTATTTGGCGCCCTAAATTTTGTCATTCATGCAGGCAGAACAGCCACACAGAGTGAACCATTTTGCTCACTGCATAAGGTCTGGATGAGCTGGTGAGAAGAGCTCTCTGTCGAAAGGAAGAAAAGCTTTTTCTTTGCAGAAAAGGACCTCTAGCTCTCTCCTTATAGACCCTCAAGGTTGTGACTGTCCAAAGCAGGTGCCTCTGTCTGATTCAAACAGAGATGCCGTGTAGGATAGTGAGAGTCCTGAGGTGGGGCTGCTGCTCAGCCCTAAGTATTTTATTTGTCTTATGATTTTGTTAACCCAGGAGTTACTTAGTAGCATTTTATCCAGTTTCCATGTGTCTGAGATTTTGTTTGAGTAATATACTAGGTAGGGGCAAATAGACCAATAGGACTGAGTAGACAACTGAGAAATACTGTGCACCCTTGCACCTCTGGGCTCTTGAGATGTAAGAGAGGTGGTGCCAAACATTAATGGAGAAAAACAGAAGTGCTTTAGGAAATGACATGAAAAGAACTGGATCACTATTTAGGGAAAAACAAAGCTGGATTTGCTCCCTTATCTCCTGTGCAAAGATGGATGTCTGGTGTAAAAGAAATAAACTGAAACCTAGCTGAAGAAAATGTAGGCATTCATCCTTGTGAGCTCCAAGTGGGGAGAGATATCCACAAGCCTGAAAATGTATAAACCACATAGCAAAATGTTGATAGGTTTGACTATATCAAAATTAATTTATTTCAGCAGAAAAAGTTAGCAGGAGCTAACAGAGTAGGAGAAGATGTTTCCAATATCTATTCAAGGACTGTCCTAAGAACACAAGTAAATCAACATCAATGACCTCAAAAACAGCATTGAGTAAGAAAACTAGAAAAAAATACAATAGTTTCCCCTTATCCATAGTTTTGTGCTTTCCACAATTCCAGTTACCATGGCCCAAAAATATTTCATGGAAAATTCCAGAAATAAGCAATTCATAAATTTTACATTGCATGCCATGTTGAGTAGCATGATGAAACCTCGTACCACCCTGCTCTCTCCTGCCTGGGACATGAATCATCCCTTTGTTCAGCCTATCCATGCTGTCTACACTACCCACCCGTTATTAATTTAGTAGCCCTCTAGGCTATTGGATCAAAAAAACATAAAACCAAACAAACAAACAGCATAATATGTATAGGGTTTGGTGCTATCTGAGGTTTCAGGTATCCATGGGAGGTCTTGGAACATATCCCCCAGAGACAATGGGGGACTATTGTATTAATATCACACATCATTCATATAAATTAGAAACACATATATGTACAAAGCTACATGCTTTACAAGAACACAGGCATATTTAAGGTCACAGCTTAAACACATTAAAGCTGGTGTGCACGGGGATAAGAAAAAGGGAATAGAGGCTAAGAAAGAAGGGAAAAAAGAAAATAAGAGAGACTTACACCTCAGCTCAGAGCGTAAGGTCATCATTAGTCTATCCATGAGTAACTCAGTTCTCAGCAGAAAAAACAATTTAGACCAGAAAACATTTGTAAAATGTCTATCTAGTACCGTCACATGCTAGTCATATAGTTATGTTAGTTGCTTTCCTACACTTCTACACTACTGTGAAAATCCATGTCACATTGTGCAACCCAGCCTAGATCTGTTTTTTTGTTTTGTTTTGTTTTTGTTTTTTTGAGACGGAGTCTCTCTCTGTTGCCCAGGCTGGAGTGCAGTGGCGCCATCTCTGCTCACTGCAAACTCCGCCTCGCAGGTTCACGCCATTCTCCTGCCTCAGCCTCCTGAGTAGCTGGGACTACAGGCACCCACCACCATGCCCGGCTAATTTTTTTTTATATTTAGTGGAGATGGGGCTTCACCATGTTAGCCAGGATGGTCTCGATCTCCTAACTTCCTGATCCACCCACCTCGGCCTCCCAAAGTGCTGGGATTACACGTATGAGCCACCGCGCCCAGTCGATCTGTTGTATTTTTTTTAATAAGCAAAAGCTTTCAACCTTACCAGTCAGAACTTCCTTGTTATTAAAAATAAAACGGTTGAGCAAAATGCTGAATTGAGTATTTGAAATGAGACAGGCGTCATCTGGCTAATTTCTTTTAAAGAATGGAGTGAACAATTGCTTGTATTTGAGCTTTTAATTAGACCCAATATAATATGCTTACAAGTATTTTGCCTGCCAGGCATCGCAAAAATCACTCCACTGATTTTACAAGAATTTAATACATGGGAACACAAGTTGGCTGGGATTCAATAAGAGATTATCTTGCTAAGTGAGAATAATGAAAAAATCAAGGAGAAACACAACTTTATTGGAAGGGGTGGGAGGAAAGGAGATGGGTGGGAAGTCACACTGGAAATGAGTTTCAGAAGTACAGAGTAATTTACTTAGGGACAGGTCCTGGTTTTGTGGGGCCTGACACCTACATATTTGGTGGAGGCAGGTGAGAGGAGTAAAAGATTTAAGGAAAAGAATATTAAAATATGAATATGAAACCAGTTATGATTATATTTATATCAAATGAGAAAAAAGTCTGAATAAACTATAAATTTTAAAACATGATAGATGTGTTAAACATAACAAAATCTAGACAAATCTCATAATGTTTCTTAATGACTTGTCTGATCATCTCTACAATATTTGTTTTCTACATATTTTTTGGCTGTGTAGCCTTTATAGCCTTTTTCTGTGACAACAATTTTATAATGTTTTTTATATGGAGAGAATACAAAGACAAGTTAATCTTTCCATAGCATGGATTATTAAAATTTATTTTTTATTACTTTTTATTTTTGAGATGGACTCTCATTCTATCGCCCAGGCTGGAGTGCCGTGGTGTGATCTCAGCTCACTGCAGCCTCTACCTCCCGGGTTCAGGCTATTCTCCTGCCTCAGCCTCCCAAGTAGCTGGGATTACACGCACGCCACCATACTCGGCTGATTTTTGTATTTTTAGTAGAGATGGGGTTTCGCCATGTTGGCCAGGCTGGTCTCGAACTCCTGACCTCAGGTGATCTGCCCACCTCAGCCTCCCAAAGTGCTGGGATTACAGGTGTGAGCCAGCACGCCCATCCTTGTTACTCTTTCTTTTAATTTTTTTTTGTGTGTTTTGTAGAAACAGAGTCTTGCTATATTGCCCAGGTTGGTCTCAAACTCCTGGCCTCAAGCAATCCTCCCACCTTGGCCTCCCAAATTTCATGCCAGTGGGATGAACACCAAAGTTTATGCCAGGCATGAACACCACATCTGGCGCACACTTTCTTGTTATTAATAATCAGATTCATAAAATACATGATTTCACACATAGATTTACTCACTTTTATAGAACTGCTACAGGTTTGTGCCCTGTAAATATAGAAATGCTGATAACATCTATTTCATATGATTCATTTCTAATTATGTGTGTTGCATTATTGAGTAGATTCTTGACAGGAAAGAACTTCTGCATGAATCAGATGCTGATGAGAACTGAGTGCCCTGCTTACCACTGTACGTGCCTGATGCCTGGCAGAGTGTTCTCTGGGTTGGCCTCTGTCCCTGCATGTTTTAATCCTTGTTTCTCTTCCACTGGCACATCTGGGTGAGGTGTCACAGGACACATTCTTATCACCATACCACCTCTGGTCCTCCAGCTTCATGTCTCCAATCAGGTCAGGTCAACCCAGTGGGCGATGAAAGTATTCCCTGGACATTATTCCCACACCAGGATGAACTGACAAGAACTCAGCATGGAAGTGACGTGAAACACACGAATATATCCTGCGAAACCCAAACGAAATGAAATTTCCAGGTTAATATTCCCTTAGATGACCTCCCCAAACTGCGCACAGCTGTTCCAGGCCTCTTCACACTTGGGGAAGTCAGAAAGGAAAGAGAGGGCAGTCGTAACCAATGTGCAGTTTCAGTATTGAACAGCAGGTCCTCAAATAACACCATTTCATTCAACGTTGTTTCCATATCACTTTGAGAGAAAAAAATGGATTTCTGGCCGGGACCACTGCCTGTGTGGAGGAGTTGCACATCTCCTCGCATCAGCATGGGTTTCCTTCGAACACGCTGCTTCCCCACCACATCCCAAAGCTGTGCACACTGGGTTAACTGGCATCTACATGGTCCCAGATCAAGTGAGTGTCGGGGGTTGTGAGTTGCCCTGCCATGGGATGGCCTCCTGTCCCCAGATCAATGAGTGTCGGGGGTTGTGAGTTGCCCTGCCATGGGATGGCCTCCTGTCCAGCCCCGGTTCCCACCGTGTGTGCCCTACCCTCCCGGGACCAGCTTCAACCACCTGCAACTCAGAGCTGGAATAATAAGGTAAATAATTATTTCACTTGTTTTATTCGTTTTTTGTTTTTTGTTTTTTGTTTTTTTTTTTTGAGACGGAGTCTGGCTCTGTGGCCCAGGCTGGAGTGCAGTGGCGCCATCTCGGCTCACTGCAAGCTCCGCCTCCCAGGTTCACGCCATTCTCCTGCCTCAGCCTCCCGAGTAGCTGGGACTACAGGTGCCCGTCACCACACCGGGCTAATTTTTTTGTATTTTTAGTAGAGGCGGGGTTTCACCGTGTTAGCCAGGATGATCGCAGTTTCCTGACCTCGTGATCTGCCCGCCTAGGCCTCCCAAAATGCTGGGATTACAGGCGTGAGCCACCGCGCCCGGCCGGTTTTATTCATATTTCTTAAATGCATGTATAGCTCACATTTATTTCAGTGTTTAATATTAGAGGTGTTTTGGTCTTTATTTAGAAGTTTGATGATGTTCTTCTAACCAGATATATGCCATGGGAACTTAATTCTTGTTTTTATCTATGAGCCTATGGGAAAATCGGTTTCATTATAAGTCGTTTCGCTTAAGGTCGCAGTTTCCAAGAACCTATTGATGACATTAAGTGAGGACTTGCTGTACTTCCATAGATTTCACAAACCTCAGTGGCAAAGGAACACAGCATGGGGGCTCGTGCCAGGACTTGGAAAGCCCCAAAGCTGCAGATGCATTAGCTTCAGGGTAAATCCACCTCTGACCCAAGAGGCGGGCAAACCTGGCTGATAATCAAACTCATCTGCAGGCCCTATTAGAGAAATACGGACCCAAAGGCCCCACCTCTGGAGATTTTGCTTCAATAGTGAAAAGGGAAGTGGTGCTTTTGGAAGCTAAGAGGGTTGGGTAAGGTGTGCATGGAGGTGGGAGGGAGGAGAGGACAGATGGAACTTACTGAGCCTTCTAAAATCATTCTCTTCATAGCTGGTCCTAGTACCCTGTGAACTCTCCATCTTTTTTTTTTTTTTTTTTTTTTGAGACAGAGTCTCGCTCTGTCGCCCAGCTTGGAGTGCAATGGCGCCATCTCAGCTCACTGCAACCTCCACCTCTTGGGTTCCAGCAATTCTCCTGCCTCAGCCTCCCAAGTAGCTGGGACTACAGGTGCGTATGCCACCACGCCCGGCTTTTTTGTATTTTTAGTAGAAACAGGCTTTCACCCATGTTGGCCAGGCTGGTCTAGAATTCCTGACCTTAAGTGATCTGCCTGCCTCGGCCTCCCGAAGTGCTGGGAGTACAGGCGTGAGCCACCACCCCCGGCCTGTCCATCATCTTTCAAAGCAAGCTTGTTCAACCTGTGGCCCGCCGGCCTAATGCAGCCCAGGATGGCTTGAATGCAGCCCAAAACAAATTTGTAAACTTTCTTAAAACATTATGAGATGTTTTAGGATTTTTTTTTCTCATCAGGTTTTGTTAGTGTCAGTGTATTTTATGTGTGGCCCAAGATAATTCTTCTTCCAATGTGGCCAAGGAAAGCCAAAAAATTGAGCACCCCTGTTTTAAAGTCTCCTGGTATTTCAAGAAATGATGGCCAGGGCCAACTTCTCCAAATTGCTATTGCTGCCCTTCCATCACAAGCACACACATCCTGCCTCTCCCTTTGCACTCCTATTCTGACTGTTTTGTTTTTGTTTTTGTTTTTGTTTTTGTTTTTTAAGACAGAGTCTTGCTCTGTCGCCCAGGCCGGAGCGCAATGGCGCGACCTCGGCTCACTGCAACCTCTGCCTCTCAGGTTTAAGCAATTCTCTGCCTCAGCCTCCCGAGTAGCTGGGATTATAGGCGCCCGCCACCACGCCTGGCTAATTTTTGTATTTTTAGTAGAGACGGGGTTTCACCATCTTGGCCAGGCTGGTCTTGAACTCCCGACCTCGTGATCCACCTGCATCGGTCTCCCAAAGTGCTGAGATTACAGGTGTGAGTCACTGCGCCTGGCCTTAATGAAAAAAAATTTTTTCCCCCCAGACGGAGTATTGCTCTGTCGCTCAGGCTGGAGTGCAGTGGTGCAATCTCGGCTCACTGCAACCTCCGCCTCCTAGGTTCAAGTGATACTCCTGCCTCAGCCTCCCGAGTAGCTGGGATTATAGGTGCATGCCACCATGCCTGACTAATTTTTGTATTCTTAGTAGAGACAGGGTTTCACCATGTTGGCCAGGCTGGTCTCAAACTCTTGACCTCATGATCCGTCCGCCTCAGCGGACGGATCCCAAAGTGCTGGGATTAAAGGCGTGAGCCACCACACCCGGCCCTGACTGTATTTAAATAAGGGACATGAGTATGTGTATGTGTCACACACACACACACCTGTGTCTTCCTCTAAATTACTACCATCAGGGCAAATATTAAATCAGGAGCTGAACCTGTTGATTGGAATCTGGAACTGGTCACTTGGAAGCTGGGAATCATTGGTCTTCTCTTTGTGTTCTAGAACGGAGGCAATCATACTTCCACTCATCTCCCATGCAGACAGTTCAGGTGAGAAATTAAATCAATCCACTCCACCCAGAGTTCACAGGAAGCTCCTTAAATCCTAAGAATAACTTTCCATTTGAAAAATAAGTATTTCTGCACAGCTGGAGGGTAAAAGACTCTGTAATTATAAGCCTGAGATACCATTTGAACAGTCAAATACTAACTAAATAATATTCTAAAAACAATAGCAGCCCTTGTCATGAAATCTTTTTTTTTTTTTTGAGACAGAGTCGATTGTCACCCCAGCTAGAGTGCAGTGGCGTGATCTCAGCTCACTGCAACCTCCACCTCAAGTGATTCTCCTGCCTCAGCCTCTCAAGTAGCTGCGATTACAGGAACCCACCAGGCCTGGCTAATTTTTTTGTACTTTCAGTCGAGACGGGTTTTCGCCACGTTGGCCGGGCTGTTCTCGAACTCCTAACCTCAGGTCATCCACCTGCCTCAGCCTCCCAAAGTGCTGGGATTACAGCCTGGCCCCTTGTCATTAAATCTGTCTCTCTTTTTGACATCTTTGTGCCTAAGTGTACAGGCTTCAGAACAGACTGCCTTTGTCCACGTTCCTGTTTTATTCCTTACCATTATGCCCCCCTTGCAAGCTATGTAAGCTCTCTGAGCTTCAGTTACCTGGTCTGCAAAACAGGAGCAATTCACAACTAGCTGATAGGGCTGTTAGGTTTGGATGAAATTGTGTTTGTAAAATGCCTAGTGTAATATTTGAAATTTGCTCAACAAATCAGTTAATATTTTCACTATGTTACTATTTGTACTTTCAGAATGAATGAGAAGGACATGCAAATGAGAAGAAGAAAGAGAGCCCATGGTTGTTGAGCCTACAGGACATTCTCAAACACTGAGAATAGGAAGACTGACAAAGATCATTTAGGAAGTAAGTTGATAGTGTTTATCCAAAATTTAATCCGTACATATCTAATTTCTAGGAACCTGTTACAGACGGATCTAAACTAATTTGACTGGGCAGCGACTGTCAGATTATCTTGGTAAAATTCAGCTGACTGCAGTGACTAGAGGTAGTGATACAACCTTAACACAAAGAGCCACACACCTCAACTGTGGGCTCCTGATGAGGCCACTTCAAATACTAACTGCCCCTACGGTGTAGAGACGAAAGATAAACTATCATACATATTACTAATGCTCATGGCGGATATGATGAATTCGGTACCTCTTTCTTTTTTTATTTTTCTTTTTCTTCTTTATTCTTTTTCTTTTTTTTTTTTTTTTTGAGACATAGTCTCACTCTGCCACCCAGGCTAGAGTGCAGTGGTGTGATCTCAGCTCACTACAACCTTTGCCTCCTGGGTTCAAGCGAGTCTCCTGCCTCAGCCTCCCAAGTAGCTAGGATTACAGGTGCGCACCACTGTGCCTGGCTAATTTTTGTATTTTTAATAGAGATGGGGTTTCACCATGTTGGCCAGGCTGGTCTCGAACTCCTGACTCAAGTGATTCGCCTGCCTCCACCTCCCAAAGTGCTGGGATTACAGGTATGAGCCACTGTGCTCAGCCAAACTACTGTTTCTAAATATACCTTTGTCGAGGAGGAAAAAATCATTTTCCTTCTACCCTTTTACATTCTCAGCTGAGGCTCTGACAGGTGAACAGGAGAGAAACAACAGAGGTTTATTAACATATGCATACACATAGGAGAAATTCAGGGATGAGTAACCCAAACAGGTGGCTAGAACTTGGACTTAATAGCACCTTTAAAAAAAACAATAAATTTCAAAGGCATAACAAGACAAAGCAGAAAAACTTTGAGTTTCTAGGGCAGCAAATTGTGGACAGGTAAATATATGGAAGGTCAGCACCAGTCAGTAAAATTTGTTATATGAATGTTCTGATGCTGTCTTTTCACTGATAAGGTTCTAGGATTGTCAGTGATTAACTGTTGTTCAAATTTATGTCCTGATTTTAGGCAAATAGGGATAAGGATGACAGCTTTTCATGTATCTTCTTCTCATTTGTCTTTAGCTTGAAAGAATCCTTACGCCCAAGTGGCATATTTTGGGGTGGCAAATTCTGCTATCCTTTATCTTCCTGTACTGCAAAGTCTAGAAAACTAAAAATTACATTCCCTAGCTTCTCTTGAAGCTGAGATTTGGAGGGAGAATTCGGTCCCACCAAAGTCACATCAGATAATTTCCAAAATATTCCCCTTTTTTATTGATAAAGGCTAAGATGAAGGACGTGCTTAGTGTGAGGTCCAGATGGCCTACTGTTAATAACTGAGGCCCAGGATCTAGCCAGGCTACCTGTCCCCAGTCAGGGCAGCATAGGACTGGCAGTGGCCTTCCCTACTGGGGGTTGGGGAATTGGGGCTGAGCTGGTAACATTTAGGGAGGGCCTGTAGAGGCTGAGGAACATTTGCGTTTTTTGCAGACAGCTCACTCCCAGGAGGAAGAAAGGGAAACCCTGGGCTGAGCACACCTAGTATTTTTCCCAAATTTGCCAACCAGGTTAAACCACCTTTTTCCTCTCTCAGCCACTGCAGAAAGTCAGAGAGAGAGGCCAGGGTGTCACAACTCCACACTGGGGAGAATCACCAAGGAGGGTGAAAGGGTTTAGTTACCTATATTGGCAGGAAGTCTGGTGAAAAGGGAGAAAAAGAACTGTCACAATTTACTGTATATACTCCTGTTTAAAATTAATTTTTGCAAAAATCCTGTATTCAAGTACAATTTGTATAGTTAAAATAGAAAGAAAAAGAAACCTACCACTTCGGTGTAGGATGGAGTAACCTACAGCAAATGAAAGATCCTGCCAAGAAAAACTGGAAAATCTAGATTACGGTAATTTAAAAAGAAAAAAATATTTTAAATGCATCAGAGGGCTGGGCGAAGCAAAAAGGATTAGAAAGGGCCCCACTCTGGAGAAAGGAGAACTGCAGAGAGGTGAGTTGCTAACTAGCAGCCACTTATCCCCTGGGGGCCCCTCATCCTGCCACTGGGCAGAGGAAAAGTCACTTCCTGGGATGACCGCATCTAAGGCCAGCTTTCCTCTTTTATTCTTCATCACAACTGTCTCAGGGCTTGCACTGCAATTTGTCATTAAATGTCAGCTTCATTGCATTTTTATTTGTCTCTCTGCGTATGCTATAACCCTCACGTGGGCAGGAAGAGTCTGTCCATCTTGTTCGTTGTTGCATTCCCAGGCCTGGTATACGGTAGATGCTTAGTAAATATGTGTTGGGTTGGATTGGAATGAATGGAATGGAATATGAACAGTGAAAGCTTTCCAGCTCTTTCAGATTTCCTGGATTCTAGAGGCCCCTTTTCTCCCCAGAGGCTCTGTTCCCTTAAGGCTTTGTCAATAGGACCAAACCTAAGCTCCTTTCTGATAGAATGGCATCCTCTGAGTCCTGCTCTAACACCTCCAGGTCTTGGAAGTGGGTGGGGTTGCGAGCCTTATCAGCAACCCTCTAATCTCCCAGGCCACACCCAAACTAGCACCTCCAGGCCCTTCTCTCCCTAACCACAGAATGCCTTGCAGCTCTAACAGAAAAAGTGTAAGAGCTCCTGTTTTGAGGGCCTACCTGGCATCCAGTTTCTGTTTAACTCAACCCATTTCTCAATCTCTCCAAAGCCCTGCAGGTTCCTCAAGTCCACGTGCTCTCAAACCCCTGCCCCAGATTCTAAAACCAGGCCTGTCCACTCTCAGTCTTATTGCCTGGCCTCTGGGCCCACCTTCCCCATTCTCACTAGACCCTGGACCACCCACCCTCTCTGGGGTCCCATCCAGGGGGAGCCCACACCCCATGAGTGAAGACCGTATAGAGAGAAAAAATCTAAATGGAAGTCCGCAGTTGCTGGGTACTTTAAAAATGTCTTTCTAAGGCCGGGCGCGGTGGCTCACGTCTGTAATCCCAGCACTTTGGGAGGCCAAGGCAGGTAGATCATGAGGTCAGGAGTTTGAGATCAGCCTGGCCAATATGGTGAAACCCTGTCTTTAAGGAAAATACAAAAATTAGCCCAGAGTGGTGGCACACGCCTGTTTTCCCAGCAACTCAGGAGGCTGAGGCAGGAGAATCACTTGAACCCGGGAGATGGAGTTTGCAGTGAGCCGAGATCGTGCCACTGCACTCCAGCTTGGCAACAAAGCGAGACTATTTCAAATAAAATAAAATAAAATAAGTCTTTCTAAGTGCAGCTTGACATTCTCGAAACTTTATTCTTGTGCATTTGAAGTATTTTATTTTCCTTTCTGGGTGTAAAAAGACCAAGACTGAAGCCAGGAAAAATGAATTCTGGTCCTGGTTCTGCTGCTATGTGATATTGGACCATCCGTTTTCTGATGGAAACCTGGGTCATTTGCTTTGGGGGTTGGTCCTCTGATGTCCTAGCAGGGACTTTGATCTTCTTGTGCGCACACAGAAGCTGTCAGGCTCAGGGAAACCTACATACATGGTCCACGTTGAAATGAGGGTCTAAAGCCTTGATGTAAGCACGAAAGCATGTGGGCAGCATGCAGCCCTACAAGCAGGCATTGATCCTCAGTGGGTCTATGGGTCAAGGTTTATCTAGCCCCCGCTGGACCAGAGAAACCCCTTTAGGCTTGTGTATTAGCCCTTTTTCACACTGCTGATAAAAACACAACGGAGACTGGGCAATTTATAAAAGAAAGACGTTTAATGGACTTACAGTTCCACATGGCTAGGGAGACCTCACAATCATGGTGGAAGGCGAAAGGCATTTCTTGCGGCAGCGAGAGAGTAGATGAGGAAGAAACGAAAGCAGAAACCCCTTATAAAACCATCAGATCTCATGAGACTTATTCACCACCATGAGAATGGTATGGGGGAGCCGCCCCCATGATTCAATGACCTCCCACCGGGTCCCTCCCACAACACATGGGAATTATACGAGTACAGTTCAAGATGAGATTTGGGTGGGGACACAACCAAACCATATCAGCTTGTTAGGCCTCTCCAGAAATGGGGAATTATTTTTTTATCACTTTGGTACTTATAGAGGCTTCCTATGTGCCAGGTCTCTTCTAAGCACTTTACACCTGATGGCCCATTTCATCCTCATGACAAATCTATGGAGTAGATGTACTTAACCCCCCGCCGCCCCAAGAGCTCCAAAATGTGAGGCCTTGGGAGGGTAAAGCATTTATTCAAGGTGAGCATTTCCTACAGTAAGAGGCAATCTGGCTGCCGGGTCCGTGTTCTTACCCACAGTGCTAGTGATTTTTCTACAGGCACCAGAAGAGCCTCCTCATTCGTGGTTTGGGTTCCCTGGTCACTAGATCCCAGGTGGACAGTGCTAAATTTGGGCATGCCACTCACTGCAGTTTAGTCACACCTTAGTCTCACGGTTTGGTTTTTCTGGAGAACCCTAAGTAACACAGTACCTACAGGGTGTTCTGTAAATATACATGTTTCATCAATGCATGGATTTGATTTTGGTATTTTGAGTCTCCTCTGGGCATCAGTCTACAACTCATCTTGGGGGTGGTTTATACCTGCAAATAGTCCACCTCATTAACTGCTTTCTTCCTAGTTTCTCAGTGAGTGACATTTTCCTGACCTCTTTTCCAGAATCTGGAAGCAATTTTCCAAAGCCCATTTCCTAAAGGAGGCCCTTACACAGAGCAGTATATACCCAATAAGGGTCTTTCCTTTCCTTTCCTTGAACCCTTATCAAATCTTTCTAGTCTTTTTTTTTTTGAGATGGAGTTTTGCTCTTGTTACCCAGGCTGGAGTGCAATAACGCGATCTCGGCTCACCGCAACCTCCCCTGAGTAGCTGGGATTACAGGCACGCACCACCACGCCCAGCTAATTTTGTATTTTTCATAGAGATGGGGTTAGTCAGGCTGGTCTCAAACTCCCGACCTCAGGTGATCCGCCTGCCTTGGCCTCCTAAAGTGCTGGGATTACAGGTGTGAGCCACTGTGCCCAGCCAATCTTTCTAGTCTTTCAAGGGTAAACTGATACACAGCTCTCCAGTTTCTTTATTTGTGTCATTTCATTTAATGGTTCATTTTATTTTATTTTATTTTTTGAGATAAGATCTGGCTCTATCACCCAGGCTGGAGTTCAGTGGCACAATCTCAACTCACTGCAACCTCTGCCTCCCGGGCTCAAGCCATCCTCCCACCTCAGCCTTCTGAGCAGCTGGGACTACAGGTGCACACCACCATACCCAGCTAATTTTTGCATTTTTTGTAGAGACAGAGTCTTGCCATGTTACCCACGCTGGTCTCCAACTCATGAGCTCATAAGACTTGCCTGCCTCAGCCTTCCAAAGTGCTGGGATTAAAGGCGTGAGCCACCATGCCTGGCCTTCACAGTTCTTTTTTTTTTTTTTTGAGACGAAGTCTCGCTCTGTCTCCCAGGCTGGAGTGCAGTGGCGCGATCTCAGCTCACTGCAAGCTCCGCCTCCCGGGTTCACGCCATTCTCCTGCCTCAGCCTCCGGAGTAGCTGGGGCTACAGGCACCCGCCACCATGCCCGGCTAATTTTTTGTATTTTTAGTAGAGACGGAGTTTCACCATGTTAGCCAGGATGATCTCGATCTCCTGACCTCGTGATCCACCCACCTCAGCCTCCCAAAGTGCTGGGATTACAGGCGTGAGCCACCGTGCCCGGCCCACAGTTCATTTTAAACTTCAATCTAGAAATGGGAATCTCAAGCAAAAGAAGGTAGATGTTTTTATTTAAGGCCCTCAAAGGAGATAAGGAAGTTCAAGAAATTTTCCAAATGGAGTTGCAAGCAGAGAGAATCATGGAGACTTACAAAGGTGCTCGATCTTAACAGGAGCTGTTATTTGTTTGCAGATTTGCCTGGGATCTTCTTGTGGGCCTACATACTCCCCATTGTCACTGCAATAGAGCCAGGACCCAGCCCAGTGCCTGGTCAGAAGAAGCTCCATTAGTGCTTAAGAACTGTATTCAATTGGAACTTTCAACCAATTCAATATGGTCACAACGGGTTGGCTCCTAGTAAGCTGCTCAATAAGTGTTTCTTCAGGTGACATTGGCAAATGAAAGGCAGTAAGGCCCAGTGATTTCAGATCCAGAGTGTGGTACTCAGAACCATATAATCCTGGGGTCAAATCTCAGCCTTGCTTGCTTCTTTCTGGGTGCCCTGAGCCTCTCCCCTGTAGAGAACCTATTTCACATTGTTGCTATGAAAATGACATGAGATCATGAATGTGAAATTTATCATAGTATTGCTCATACTACTACCTTGGGCTGGGAACTATTCCTGGGCTTTCTCATTTAATCCTCTTGCAATTCAAAGAGGAAGGCACTCTTAACTGCCCCACTTCTTACAGATTAAGAAGTTGAGGAACAAGGGCTGGAGCGGTGTCTCCAAGGTCACGAAGCTAGTAAGAGTGGGTATAGATTGCAGATGCAGTGGCTGGTCTTAACCGTTAAGGGAGAGCTACGAAGTCCCACGTGTGGACAGTAAGTACTCAGTAAAAGTACACTGTTACTGTTACTGCTGCTGCCATTGTGCTGGACAGCCGGGGAAAGTGAGGGGCAGAGAACTTGAATCCCCATAGCTACTCCATAACAGAGCCAGAACCACAGGTGGCTCCAACATTCAGACCTGGGGTACCAAGCCTTGTTGCTTGTTTCTTAACTGCTTTCTCCAAGGCCTGCCCTGGGCAGCCACACCCAGAGTTCTCACCACACCCTGGAGCTCTTGCCACCCAGAGGTTCTTGCCACACCCTGCCTGCTCCCGGAAGGTAACAGGGCCACTGAAGAAGGGCTGCATTGTTGTGGCCTTAGCCTTGGCCCTGAAGGCCAGGAGGACAAACACTTTGGCTTGTAAGTACTGCAAATCAATAAACAGTAAAAGTCAGAATAAACGCCCTCTTGAACTTCAACTGACCTCAACTCCAAGCTGGCTGGTCCTGAGGACAAATACCCAGGAATGTGATTCCAGGAGAGAATACTTCTGCATGGCATCCAGTTGCTACCTGGCAGGAGGGTGTTTGCCTTTGAGAGAGGTGGGGGCAGGGGTATCAAATTATCCTGGGGAAGACAGGAAGTTTGCCAGCGCCACCCAGAGCAGAAAAAAAGTGTGGCAGTATCAATAAAGATGACAATAGCAAGAGATTTCCTTTTTTCCTCAGAGTCCTGGCCTGCATGAATAGGTGAAATCACAACAGCTAAGATTCAGTGAGTGCTTCCTGTGTAGGCCACGCGCTGCACTTAGGACCACACGCATGGGTTCGTTGAATGCACTCAACAACCCTGTGGCATGGATTTTATTATTTTCATTTTTCAGGTGAGAAAACCATGGTACAGAGAAAAGTAAATCGCTTCCCCAGGGGCTGCTCAGCCCCCAGGAGGCAGAACTAGAGTCTGAACCCAAGCGATCTTCTATGGCCCTCCCCTGCAAGCTGGCAATGGAGTATTTCTCTTTATGGTCCCTCTCATTTAATTTTGAATCGATGTCTTATGCCAAAGTATATACAGAAAGGACACCACTTTGGAAGGTATCTTTGTCCACTCTGGCTACTATAACAAAATACCATAAACTGGGTGTCTTTTTTTTTTTGACGGAGTCTCGCTCTGTCGCCCAGGCTGGAGTGCAGTGGTGCGATCTCGGGCTCACTGCAAGCTCCGCCTCCTGGGTTCACACCATTCTCCTGCCTCAGCCTCCTGAGTAGCTGGGAATACAGGCGCCCGCCACCACGCCTGGCTAATTTTTTGTATTTTTTTTTAGTAGAGATGGAGTTTCACTGTGTTAGCCAGGATGGTCTCGATCTCCTGACCTCGTGATCCTCCCACCTCAGCCTCCCAAAGTGCTGAGATTACAGGCATGAGCCACCGCGCCCGGCCAACTGGATGTCTTATAAACAACAGAAATTCATTTCTGACAGTTCCGGAGGCTGGAACTCCAAAATCAAGGCACAGGCAGAGCTGGCATCTGGCGAGGTTCTGCCCTCTAGTTCATAGATGGTGCCTTCTCACCATGTCCTCCCAAGGTGGAAGGGGTGGGAGGTCTCTCTTGGGCATCTTTGATGAGGGCACTCTTCCCATTCAGGAGGCCTCTGCCTTCATGACCTAATCACCTCCCAAAGACCCAGCTCCCAATACCATCACCTTAGGGGGTAGGATTTAAACATATGGATTTTAGGGAAACACAAACATTCAGACCATAGCAGAGGGGATGAGAGACCCCTGAAGCCTGCTAAGGCTCCTGAGAGCAGCTGACAAATGTATAGGATTTTGAAGAAACTTTTAAAGTCCCAGGGCAATCAACTTTGTTCCTGCTCTGAGTCTGAGAGGTCCCCATTCAAAGTTAGCCCCCTCATTCAGTCTTTTCTTTTTTCTTAAATTTTGAGACAGGATCTTACCCAGGCTAGAGTGCAGTGGCACAATCACGGCTCACGGCAGCCTCCACCTCCCAGACTCAAGGGATCCTCCCACCTCAGCCTCCTGAGTAGCTGAGACTACAGGTACACGCCACCGTGCTTGGCTAATTTTTGTATTTTTTGTAGTGGCAGGGTTTTGCCATGTAGCCCAGGCTGGTGTGGAACTCCTGGGCTCAAGCAGTCCACCCACCTTGACTTCCCAAAATGCTGGGATTACAGGCCTGAGCCCCTAACTCAGTCTTTATTGCACAGCATTAAAAGGGTGGAAGGGGCGCTTCACAGAGCCATTCTCCTCCTCCCACCACCGTGAGAGGTACAAATTCTACCAAACCTCGTCTCCTGGCCTCTCTGCCTCTGGTGCAGGTTGAGGTTTGGCCTTCAGGGATTGCTCCTCTGAGCTAATTTCTTGCAAAGGATGTGACAAAGGTCACTAGAGAGAAAACACCTCAGCACGTGTTCCAAAGGGCCAATGCGGTGAGTTCAGCACAGCCCCATCAGCACGCAGACCATGTGAGAGGACTCATGCATGGGAGGCCACCCACGAGCAGGGCTATTTTAATAGAATGTCTTCGGGGTGTGGTGAGAAAAACCCCAGCTTGGAGTGTTTGTGGTTCATCTGGAATCAGGCAGCGCTGTTATAAGCTTGGGGCCTATACAGGCTTCCTGGGTTTCTGCTTATTGATACACATTGTAGGTCCTCCAAGAACGGTCCTGAATCATTCCCTTGGTTATGTCCATGTACCGGATCATTCCTTTGATTAGTACACTGTAAATACTTCAAGAATGCTAGAGAAAGTTTTGAGATCAGAGCCTTTCCCACAAAAGGTCAGGAGTTCCAGTTCTCAATAAGCCGAGGTATCTGTGGTTAGAGGAGCCCAGAAAATGCGGGCTGTGTGCGCCCCCTGCTGGAGAGGGAGGCCCAGGCACGTGGGGCTTCTAGTTCAGGGCCGGGGTCCTCTTGAGGGTTCTCGGAGCACCTTCTCGCGGCTCAGAGGGTTCTTCTTCCTGTCCTTCCAGGGCTGCCTTGCGTGAGAGCAGGACTGCTAAGGGTAATGTGGCAATCTAGAGCCAGATTGCCGGGGTTCGAATCCTGCTTCTGCAACTGCTCTGTAACTTTCGGCAGGTCATTAAACCTCTCTGTGCCTCACCTTCCTCATCTGTAAAGTTGGGATGATCATATTAGAGCCTACCTCAGAGAGTACTTATGAGACATAAACGAGATAACATCTCAAACACTGAGGCACAAACAAGGCAACATGTCAAAACACTTAGAATGGTGCCTGGCACATAGGGAGTGTTATGTATTAATTATATATTAATTATCGCTATTATTAATATCATCATAATTCTCTTGGTTATTAATAAAATCTAAGAGAAAGCTTTTCTCCTCTCTCTCAACCCTAAGGGTCACTTTCACGGGCATCAGAAATTCTAACAATCCCAGAGCTAGGATTACAGGCATGAGCCACCGCACTAGGCTCATTATTCTAGATACTAAGAGGAGGGAAGAAACTGCTAACTCTATTCCAATAAAAACATCTTCTTCAAAGAAAAAAGGTAAGCCAAGCACAGTGGCCATGCCCATAATCCTGGCACTTTGGGAAGCTAAGGTGGGAGATCACTTGAGGCCAGAAGTTTGAGACCAGCCTAGGCAACCTAGCAAGACTCCCCCTCTACAAAAAAATTTTAAAATTGACACATGCCTGTGGTCCCCGCTACTTGGGAGGCTGAGGTGTGAAGATCATTTGAACCCATGAGTTTGCAGCTACAGTGAGCTGTGATTGCATCACTGCACTGCAGCTTGGGCAACAGAGTGAAACACTGTCTCTAAATAAATAAATAAATAAATTTTAATTAAAAAGAAAAGGAAAAAAGGTAGAATAACTTTCATATCAGCCAGGCACTTCCAAAGTTGTTGGGCTTGTTGGTTGTCTCTGATAGCAAAATAATCTATAGACTGCCTTTTATTTCTGCTTTTGGGAAAATTTAATAAAGTTTGGTTTCTGAGGTAGTAACCTCAATTTAAAAATTTGTTTTCTTGAGAATTTGAAGATTATATATATGTCTCTTCAAGTGTATGCATATGCCTTATGTATATATACACATATGTGTATTTGTGCAAACATGTATACATCTATATTCCATTTTAGGCATTAGGCATATGCTTACAAAGATACATAAACATATATATTGTGAGCATGTTTAAGACTATATAGGCCAGATTGGTGGCTCACATCTGTAATCTCAGCACTTTGGGAGGCTGAGGCAGGCGGATCACTTGAGATCAGGAGCTTGAGACCAGCCTGGCCAACATGGCGAAACCCCATCTCTACTAAAAACACAAAAAAATTAGCCAGATATGGTGGCGGACACTTGGAGTCTCAGCTATTTGGGAGGCTGAGGCACAAGAATTGCTTGAACCTGGGAGGCGGAGGTTGCAGTGAGCCAAGATTGCACCACTGCACTCCCGACTGAATGACAGAACAAGACTCTGTCAAAAAAAAAAATAAAGACTGTATAAACACATACATACAGAATGCCTTATAGATGTTTATGCCCCTTTGTGTGGAATACTGGTGGTTGTGGGGAGGAAGGCACACATGGAAGAGGTAAAAATAGCCATAGGGTTCCCCAGGGGACGATATTCTCAAGAAATTTGGAAGTTCAGCAGGGCACAGCTCAGAAAAGGAGGTGATGGTGGTGGTGGTGGTAGTGGTGTCGATGATGGTGATGGTGGTGGTGATGTAGTGGTGATGGTGGTGGTGATGATGGTGGTGGTAATGGTGGGATGGTGGTGATGGTGGTGGTGATGATGATGGTGGTAATGGTGGGATGGTGGTGTTGGTGGTGATGATGGTGGTGGAGGCTGTGATGTTAGCGGTGATGGTGGTGGTACTGGTGGTAGTGGTGATGGTGGTGGAGGCAGTGGTGGCGGTGGTGGTGGTGATGATCATGGTTGTTGGGGTGGTAGTGGAGGTGGTGATGGTGGTAGTGTTGGTGGTGGTGGTGGTAGTGGTGGTGGTGGTAGTGGTAGTGATGGTGTTGGTGGTGATGGTGATGATGGTGGTGGTGGTGGCGATCATTGTGGTTGTGTTGGTAGCAGAGGTGGTGATGGTGGTGGTGTTGGTGTTGATGGTGTTGGTGTTGGTGATGGTGATGGTGTTGGTGGTGATGGTGATGATGATGGTGGTGGTGGTCATCGTGGTGGCTGTGGTGGTAGTGGAGGTGGTGATGGTGGCAGTGGTGGTGATAGTGATGGTGCTGGTGGTGGTGGTGATGGTGTTGATGGTGGTGGTGGTGATGGTGTTGATGGTGGTAGTGGTGATGGTCCTGGTGGTGATGGTGATGATGGTGGTGGTGGTAGTGGTGATCCTGGTGGTTGTGGTGGTAGCGGTGATGGTGTTGGTGGTGTTGATGATGTTGTTGGTGGTGGCAATGGTGGTGGTAGTGGTGGTGGTGGTGATGGTGGTGGTGGTGATGGTGATGATGGTGGTGGTGGTGACCATGGTGGTTGTGGTGGTAATGGAGGTGGTGATGGTGGTGGTGGTGGTGATAGTGATGGTGCTGGTGGTGCTGTTGGTAGTGGTGATGGTATTGGTGGTGGCAGTGGTGATGGTCCTGGTGGTGATGGTGATGATGGTGGTGGTGGTAGTGGTGATCATGGTAGTTGTGGTGGTAGTGATGATGGTGGTGGTGGCAGTGGTAGTGATGGTGATGATGGTAGTGCTGGTGGTGGTGGTGATGGTGGCGCTGGTGGTGGTGATTTTGGTGCTGGTGGTGGTGATGGTTGTGCTGGTGGTGGTAGTGCTGGTGGTGGTGTTAGAGGTGGTGGTGATGATGGTGGTTGAGCTAGTGGTGATGGTGGTAGTGGCAGTGGTGGCAGTGATGGTAGAGGTAGCAGTGGTGGTGGTACTGGTGGTGGTGGTACTGGTGGTGGTGGTGGTGATGGTAGAGGTGGGGGTGGTGTTGGTGATGGTGATGACTGTGGTACTGGTGGTGGTGGTGGTGGAGCTGGTGGTGATGGTGGTGGTGGCAGTGGTGGTGGTGGTGGTAGAGGTGGTGGTGATGGTGGTGGAGCTGGTGGTGCTGGTAATCGTGGTGGTGGTGGTGGTGATGGCAGTGGTGGCGGTGGTGGTAGAGGTGGTGGTGGTAGGGGTGGTGGTGATGGTGATGGTGGTAGATGTGGTGGTGGTGGTGGTATATCTACATGATGCAGCAGGCTAGTAGAAGATCCCAAAAAGTTGATTTCAAGAGTAGCTGGTGGTTGTGGTAGAACCAGCTTTGCCATTCTTTTGCCAGGAAAAACTTGTGCTTGGCATCACTACTTGTGGCACGCCTCTTCCGAGCCCTAGACTAAGTGCCCTCTCTGAGCCTCCATAGCACCCTGTAGCACTCACTCCTACCATAGTGTCTGTCGCTCTCTTGTCTGACCTCTCAGTAGAATGGAAGCTCGATGAGAGTGAGTAGAGCTTTTCCTTTTCACTTCTGCATCTCTAGTTCTCAATACATTGCCTGGCACAAAGTTGGCACAGTGTAAATACTTGTTGCATGGATGAATGGATAAGCAGACAGGTGGACACGTGCATGAATGAATGAAAAAATGAATAAGTGAGTAAATGAATAAAAAAGAGTCAGAGGGCTGCAAGCCTGGAACTGGGAATTATTCCTACCTGAGGAGCTCCAGAGAGCAAGAGCAAGACCTGGGGATTTACCATCTGCTGGGGTTTGCCTCCTGGTAGAATGACGGATCAGTGGCAATGGCACTTTATCATAGCCCAAGGACATAAAGCATTCTGATTCAGGAAGCCTCTTGAGACTGAAGAACCTCCTAGCTGAGAAGATATTTCTCCAAGGCAGCCCTAGCCAGATGGGAAGTCATTTTGGATGAAGTCACCCTGTGGTAGTTGAAAAACACAATACGGTCAACACCTACTCTGCGATGACAGCATGCATCTTCCCTCTAGTGTTCAAAGCTTACTTTGGCCTTATGAAGTAGGCATGATTATTCTATAAAGAAGAAGGCTGCACTCAAAGATGCGGAGTGGCTGGCTAGTAAGTACAGAGTCAGGATTCAAACCAGCTCTGTTGGCTCCAGTATCCCCTGTGGCTACTTGGGAAAGCAGGATTGATGAAAAAGGGAAGAAATTCTGTTGGTTAGAGAAACACTCACTGCTATAGCAAACTCTGAAATTTGTAATTGCTCCAACAATAGACGTGTATTTCTCATGTAAAGTCTCAAATGGGATTCCTGGTGAGCAGATGGGCCTTCTCCAAGAAGAGATTCAGGAACCTGTGCTCCCTCCATCCTGTGGTACCATCAACTTCGCACGTGACTTCAAGCTGCCACACTCATCTGCTTCGAACTGGCAGCAAGGAAGAGCCTGGGGGAATGGGAGGTTTTGTGGATCAGATGTAGAGGTGGCACACGTCACTTCTAATCACGCTTTGGCTGTAACTCAATTACTTGGCCAGTGCTTACCAGCGATGTAACTTCAACAGAGCCTGCAAAATACAGTGCAGCTCTGTGCCAGGAGAAAGGAGGCAATGAGTTTGGTGAAGATAGGCAATCTCCACCACAACCCATACCCAACAATTGGGGACAGCAGTGAGATTCCAGGACAGCAAAAGCCCAGCTCCGCCCTCCACTAGGGTATAGTAGCCCCGTAGGTAAGCTTAGAGGAAGTCAAAATTTGAAGCTCTATCTTGGGCTGCACACATGCCTAAAGCCTTGTTTATTGTATCCCCTTCTTTGGGAACTGTTCCTCTCGAACTTCAATAATGCCAATCCTAGTATTCTTAGACCCCTAGCTAGAGGTAAGCATATGACTCAGGTTTAAGGGTGGGCATTCAGGGATCAGTTTAGGGAAGGTCATGTGATCCTAAAAGAGCATATTGGCATGCTTCCCTAACCAATCAAGAAGGCTTTGCTCCTAATTGTCTGGTTATAGGGCTGCAAGGATTGAAGTGAGGAGTGGTCTGACATCATGCCTGCACCCTCAATGGAGAAAGCCAGAAGAAAGAAGGCAGCACACAGAAAAGAGCTGAGAAAGAAAGAGAGAAATGACAGCAATGACAGTGTTCAAGTCCCTGGCTCTTTAAGGCTAGGCTACTCCTCCCTAGCTCTTTTTTTTTTTTTTTTTTTTTTTTTTTTTTTTGACAGAGTCTCACTCTGTGCCCAGGCTAGAGTGCAGTGGCGCAATCTCGGTTCACTGAAACCTCCACCTCTGGGGTTCAAGCGATTATCCTGCCTCAGCCTCCCGAGTAGCTGGGACTACAAGTATGCACCACCATGTCCAGCTAATTTTTGTACTTTTAATAGAAATGGGATTTCACCATGTTGGCCAGGCTGGTCTCGAACTCCTGACCTCAAGTGACCCACCCACCTCAGCCTCCCACAGTGCTGGGATTACAGGCGGGAGCCACCGCACCCGGCCACCCCTGCCATTTCTATGGTTTGATTATATAACCCAATATATTCCCTCTTTGCTTAATCTAGTTCAAGTTGAGTCACTTGCAATCCTAAGATTTATGAGTTAACACATCCAACATGCCAGACACCAAGAGAGATTCTAGCAGGTAAATGGGCTTCAACAACAAATCCATATCAACTCCTACAATGCTTTTGTCCAGTGTTAGCTCTGCTCACGTGTATTCTCTCTCTGTCTCTCTCTTTCTCTCTCTCTCACACACACAAACCCTCTTGCACACTGGGTGTCCCCCCCAAATGATACATTGAAATTCTAATTCCCAGTAACTCAGAATGTGACCTTCTTTGGAAATAGGTCCATTACAGAGGTCATCATGTTGAAACGAAGTCATTATGGTAGGCTTAATCTGGTGGGACTTATGAAAGAGAGAAATTCAGACACAAAGACACGCACACACAGAGGGAAGATGATGTGACGAGACATCATCAGGGAAATGGACAATGACACGTGAAGATGAAGGCAGAGATTGGGATGAAAAGCAGTAGGTATTTGTCTTTGTAAGTTCTCTGGAAAGGCCTTGAGAAATTTCATTTCTCTCGTCAATACTATGTATGTACAGGTATGTGTATATGTATGTGTACGTATATAAACATTCTGTGTGGGAAAATGAGTAGAAGAAGATTAAGGCAATCTAGTGTACAGATGGTGTGTGTGTGTGTGTGTGTGTGTATGTGTGTTTTGGACATGGGGAAGAAGGTTTCCATAATAATGGTAATACTAATTTCCATTTATTATTTTCTGCTTTATGACAGATATTATTCTTTATAAATTTTTGTCTTTCTTCTTTTACAAGATCCTACAGCTAGCATGTCAGATATTACTCTTGGACATAATATAGACATGATTTCATTTAGTTCCAGTAAGAAGGAGTGTGTCTTGATTTGAGGTCAGTTTGGCCGGGCGTGGTGGCTCACGCCTATAATCCCAGCACTTTGGGAGGCTGAGGCGGGCGGATCACGAAGTCAGGAGATCGAGACCATCCTGGCCAACGTGGTGAAACCCTGTCTCTACTAAAATACAAAAAAGAAAAAAAAAAATTAGCCAGGCGTGATGGCACGTGCCTACAGTCCCAGCTACTCAGGAGGCTGAGGCAGGGGAATAGCTTCAACCTGGGAGGCGGAGGTTGCAGTGAGCCAAGATCACGCCACTGCACTCCAGCCTAGGCGACAGAGCAAGACTCCATCTCAAAAAAAAAAAAAAAAAAAAAAAAAAAGAAGTCCGTTCATACCTGAGTTTGAATCTCAGTTCTGCTGTTTATTAGCTATCTGGCCTGAGTCAGATTACTTAACTTCCATGAGCCCTATTTTCTCTATGGAATAATAATGTCTATTCCATGGAATTTCAGTAAAATTAATGCAATAATATATATAAATTGGAACCAACCCAAATGTCCATCAGTGACAGACTGGATTAAGAAAATGTGGCACATATACACCATGGAATACTATGCAGCCATAAAAAAGGATGAGTTCATGTCCTTTATAGGGACATGGATGAAGCTAGAAACCATCATTCTGAGCAAACTATCGCAAGGACAGAAAACCAAACACCATTCCCACTCATAGGTGGGAATTGAACAATGAGAACACATGGACACAGGGTGGGGAACATCACACACCGGGGCCTGCCAGGTGGTGGGGCGAGGGGAGGGATAGCATTAGGAGATATACCTAATGTAAATGACAAGTTAACGGGTGCAGCACACCAACATGGCACATGTATACATATGTAACAAACCTGCACGTTGTGCACATGTACCTTAGAACTTAAAGTGAAATAATAAAAAAATATATAAATAAAATAAAAATAAATTGGGTGGCCTATAGGAAGGTCCCTAGTAAGTGTTTGATAGTATCATTCATCTTCAGAATCACCCTCTATGACAGGCATTTATAATTCCCATTTCTCAAATAAGGAAACGAAGTCCCACCCAACTAGTAAGTGACAAAGAACTAAATTAGATGCACATCTCCCTGGTAGCTCCAAAGCCAAGGTCTCTCTCCTACGCAATCCTCCTTGACAAAGAAAAGATGGAAAGGGCAATAATTTGTCAGTACAACACAGTCATGTTTTAGGTAAATTTGAGTTACATGTATTTGAAATTGTGTAATACAGAACATTTAGAAGGTTTCATTTTGTGCTCAAAATGAGAAGTGGTGCAAATCCCCCAAATTAAAATAAAATGAAGATTTGCTCATGTCAAAGTTGCTCAGACAAGTGAATTGTAAACGTGCCACTTCAGTTCTAAAACAGAAATCCTCTCTTCCTTTTGCAGATATCTCATAGACTACGCCGTTGTTCACATAGCTCAGGACTCCAAGTGATTTTGTTGACAATTGAAATGTTATTATAATTGAAAATACTTTGTTAACATCCTATGGCCATGTCATGTGAGCATTCATAATGTGATGGCACAGAAAAGCACCAGAAGCAGTGCATTTATTCTGCACTTTAGATGTCATAAAAAGGCTTTGCAGAAGACCGGACAGCCATTATGATATGATATGCTTATAATTCAGCAGATTGATTTCTGCAAAATATCAGAGATCATGCCGAAGAAATGAAAAGCACCATTAAGAAGCAATTATGTACCCAACTGGTGTAGATTTATGTGCACTGGAAATCTACTCTTTCATACTTTAAATGTATTAATGTGGGAAAAATTGCTTTGAGTTACATAAGTTTTGAATAATGCAGTCTTCAGGAATGTATTCATTGTATAAAATAAACTCATCCTAAAGATATTAGCATTTACTTCTAGGAACTAAAATACCCAATACATTTGGTAACTAAATTGCTCATGATAATTTATAAATTGAAAGTTTGATTTATACATCAGTCTCTAAGGAGCTTATCATGCATAACCTCTGGGGACACTGAGGAAAATGAATTTTTCCAGTTTGTAAGCCTAGGGCTTGCCTTTGTACTGTGTCAGCTTAGCATGTACTAGCATGTAGCATATCTGGGTGGACCTCAGTTTTCTCTTTCCATGTTGACCAAACTTGGACAAGAGCCAAGGCTTTCTGAGAGGCAAGTAGAAGATGTACAGTGGTATGCACTACACAGTTAGTAAGAGGAGCTACCACTTATTGGGTGGGTTTTTTTTTTTTCTATATCAGACATGATTCTGAGTACTTTATGTACATTATTTTATTGACCTAAAAATCTATGTGCATGAACAAATGAATAATCGAAAGTGCAGGAATGTTGACTAACTTGTCCAGATTATTAATTAAGATGTGGCAGAGATGATTGTTCCAATATCTCCAATTTATTTTAAATATTTCCATATATACTGTGTGATATCATATGTATTGCTTTCATTAAGCCACAACCCAGGTGGTCAATTCTCTTTTTATTTTTTGTATTTAGAGATAGGGTCTCACTATGTTGCCCAGACTGTCCTAGAGCTCCTGGACTCAAGTGATCCTCCTGCCTCATCCTCCCAAGTAGCGGGATTACAGGCAAACGCCACTGTGCGAGGCCCTGGTTGTCAATTCTAAGCAAGAATTCTAACCCAGGTGGTCATGGGGCAATCGACCCAGGAAGTCTGTGCCCAAGCAGCAGCTGCTATACATGCTTCAGTTATTTGTATCTTGACCAACAGCTACTGTGTTGCCAATCAGCATAGGGAATGTCAGACACAGGTTATTATTTCTGATCCTAATGACTTGTCAAATAGCATGATGGATTTTAGAAATAGGCTCTAATTTGGGCGTTAAAGGTGTTGTGGCTTGGCTAAAGTATTTTACAGATACTCGCACAATTCCACAAATAGAGTATAATGACCTTTGACTCCTGTCGTCTTCACTGTTGAGCTATAGCTCTGGGCTAAAGCCCTAACTGGTTCCATGTAAAGCCATGACTCAGAGGATCACAGCTCACTCTCCATCCAATGCCAGCTGTCAAGGTAACAGAATCCTGTCTCTAAAGGTTCAGCATGTCTGCTTTGGATGACCTTGTCATGCAATGTGGTAGACGAAGCACCTAAAGTGACAGAGAGTTGGGGCTTCTTTTAGCCTTAAAGAACCAGCTGCAGAAATGGCTCTGGACTTGCTTGCTAATAAATGTTTGCTAAATAAACAAGCAACTACATAAATAAATGTAGCAGAATTATAACCTGGAAGCATAATTGTGAGGAAGGGAGTCGTTTCAAATCTATTCTGAGATTACAAAAGAAACCAAGAGCTGTGTCTGACCAAAGTGACTCAGGTGAGTTTTCAACATGGATATTGAACCCAGAACTGTTTGTCTGTCTCCAGAAGCAGACCTTGCTCTTTAGAGCAAGACCTATGCTGGAAAAAAAAAAAAAAAAAAAAAAAAGCATCATGGTTTCAACTACAGGGTCTCACTCTGTTGTGCAGGCTGGAGTGCAGTGGTGCAATCACAGCTCACTGCAGCCTTGACCTCCAGGGCTCAAGCAATCCTCCTATCTCAGCATCTAAGGTGAGAAGTTTCCTTTTCCGTTTCCAGCATTGGTGATGTAAGCCTTCTCTGGTTTGTTCATGATCATCCTCATGAAGGCTTTACTTTTCACTTTGCTGAATTGTACAGTGTCATCTAGTTCATTTGGCTTTTTGAAAGAAATCTTTGTTATGTCCTTTCTTCTATTATACTTTCTTTAAGTAAAATTTTTTGTTTGTCTTCTAATTCCTTCAGGCTTATTGATTTTTAGCGTTTCTTTTTTCTATTCTAAATACTTGACACAAATAGAACACTTATGGGAATATACAATCCTATAACAACAACCAAATTTTGCATCCCAAGAAAAATGTAAAGTTAAGACTGTGTCCAGCTAGATTTATTTATTTATCATAGAAACAGTGTCTTGCTATGCTGTCCAGGCTGGAGTGCAGTAGATATTCACAGCAGTGATCAAGCACATGGCAGTGTTGAATTCCTGGGCTCAAGCAACCCTCCTGCCTCAGCCTTCTAAGTAGCTGGACTACAGGCGTGTGCTCCGTCACCTGGATCTAATTAGAATTAAATTAATGCAGCTCAGTTTATATTTCATCATTACATTATTTGAATTCCATCACTAAAAAGACCCATTAAATTTGATAAATTAAAAACATCAGGCCGGGCACAGTGGCTCACACCTGTAATCCCAGCACTTTGGGAGGCTGAGGTGGGCAGATCACTTGAGGTCAGGAGTTCAAGACCAGCCTGGACAACACAGTGAAACCCTATCTCCACTAATAATACAAAAATTATCCCGGCATGGTGGTGCATGCCTGTAATCCCAGCTACTGAGGAGGCTGAAGCACAAGAATTGCTTGAACCCGTAGGTGGAGGCTGCAGTGAGCCAAGATGGCACCACTGCACTCCAGCCTGGGTAACAGAGCAAGACTCCGAATGAAAAATAAAATAATAATACTAAATAAAAATAAATAAAAAAATAAAAACATCATTTACAGTTTTGCCCCCAGCTTCACCAGTCCCACCAAAATAACAGAGAGTGGCTTAAAAAAAAGATATTAACTAACAAGGACAAAGAGAAAAAGAAAGTGGAAAGGAAAAAGAAATATTTTGGAAGCTGGAGAGCATACGGAACAAGTGATTACCAGCTTAGCTGACCAAAGGAAGCTAGAACCAATTGGGGGCAGCCTGAAGCGGGATGATTTGAGACACAGAACCTCAGAAAGTTGTGGCTCAGGAGTTGGTGGCCCAGGGTGAAATTGAGGCTGAGAACAGAAGACTGGTTACAAGCCTGTGCAAACAGAGACGCATAGATGCCTCCAGATCTGCCAACCGCTATCTCCCGTCTCAGAAGTCCAGAGTTGACCCTCCAAAGAGGGTTAGCCAGAGAGACTCCAGCCTCAGTGACATCACGGCAGGGCACCATATAGAAAACTGGGGATCAACTGGAGTTCTACACCCTGTGGGGCTCATCCCCTTCCCTCCACTCCAGTCTCAGAATGCTGGCAGTCAGGTTTATAATTCTCAAATCAAAAAGGATTTGAGGAAACTGTCTAGATTAAGAGAAAAGACCAAAAGAAACTACAAAATGAGACTTTCCCAATGAAACAGCCCAGCAAGATCACTGTACAGAAAAGTTCATCCATTGGCGAGCTCCCTCCAGCTCTCAGCACCACCATGTATGTGCATGCACACACACCACACACACACACATATGCACACACATATACACATGCATGTACACACACACACTACACAACTTACAATCAGCTTTTCAGTGCTTCACTTTTAAATATGAGAAAAGAGTCAAGGATGACCAAACATCTGAGAAATTTTCTAATAGAAAAACTGAGATAAAAACAAATAAGATTTTTATAAGAGCTCAGTAGAAGCAGAAATAATTTTTAAAAAGCAGAAGAAAATTTCAAAAAGCTATAATTGATGTGTCCAGAGAAAAAAAATGAAGGAAATTAGAAAGTTACATGAAGTAGAAATGTCAGAAGATAAAGTTTGGGAAAGTAAAAAAAAATTTCAGAGATGGAAAATACACACACACACACACACAAAAAAAAAAAAACCCATAAGAAATAACACCAATTTTACACAAACTCTTTCAGAGTTTGAGAAAGTAAAAAAATATTTCGGAGATGGAAAATATAGGAAAAAATTAAAGACCTGATGAAGAACTATAATATTCAAATAAAATGGGAGTTCCAGAAAGAGAGAACAGAGAAAATAGAAGGGTTGAAACTATTCAAAAAATAATTCAAGAAAATTCTTCAGGCCGGGCATGGTGGCTCATGCCTGTAATCCCAGACTTTGGGAGGCCAAGGCGGGTAGATCACCTGAAGTCAGGAGTTTGAGACCAGCCTTGCCAACATGGTGAAACCCCGCCTCTACTAAAAATGCAAAAATCAGCTGGGCATGATGTGGCGTGCCTATAATTCTAGCTACTCAGAAGGCCAAGACAGGAGAATCACTTGAACCCAAGAGGCGGAGGTTGCAGTGAGCTGAGATCGCACCACTGCACTCCAGCCTGGGTGACAGAGCAAGGCTCTGTCTCCAAAAAAAAAAAAAGGAAATTCTTCAGAGCTGAAGGACATGAGTTTTCATATTGAGAGGCGTCACAGGGTCTCCCACATAAGGGGTTTAGAAAGTCCCACACCAAGACACATCATTAGAAAACGCTAGAATTCCAAGGACAAAAAGAAGATTCTAAATACATTCAGAAAGGAAATAGTATGCCTCATTAAACAGGTAAAATATCAGACTTCCCAATAGCTGCACTGGAAGCTAGGAGAGCAACACCTTTAAATTTCTAAGAAAAAAATATTTTCAATTTAGAATTCTAAACCTAGTCCAATATCAATCATGTATGAGGTTGAAAGAATTGCATAGATATTCATGATCTGGAAGCTGCAGGAGGATGTGTTCACCCAAAATGAAAATGTAAAATGAGAAACGGGATGTCATGGGACCAAAAAAAAAAAAAGGAGGATCCAATACAGAGGAGAACTGAAAGGAATTTTGAGGTTAAGAAAAGGAAATCCCAGGGTGACAGCTGGGTGGCAGATTTTGAGAGCAGCCAGTCCAGACTGCAGTAAGGGGAGAGAGAGCTCCAGGAAGGATATCTTCCAAAAAAGAGTTTACGCTGGCAGAACATATGGAGAGGAGATTTCCATTTCTGAAGCAGGGTTTGGGATGATTTCAGTAGAGGTAAGGAGTCTCCTTCTATCCGTGGGGATATGTTCCAAGACCCCCAGTGGATGCCTGAAGCCACAGAGAGTCTGAACCCTACATATACTATGTTTCTTCCTATATGTACAGACCTGTGATAAAATTTAATTAGGCACAGTACTCTTGGGGCCATTATTAAGTAAAATAAGCGTTACTTGAACACAAGCACTGCGATAACTGCAACAGTTGATCTGATAACCAAGATGGCTACTAAGCAACCAACGGGCAGGGAGCACAGACCTTGTGGATAATTCTTTTTTTTTTTTTTGAGACAGAGTCTTGCTCTGTCACCCAGGTTGGAGTGCAGTGGCGTGATCTTGACTCACTGCAACCTCTGCCTCCTAGGTTCGAGCTATTCTCCTGTCTCAGTCTCCTGGGACTATAGGGATGCGCCAACACGCCCGGCTAATTTTTGTATTTTTAGTTGAGACGGGGTTTCACCAAGTTGATTAGGCTGGTCTCGAACTCCTGACCTCAAGGGATCCACCCGCCTCAGCCTCCCAAAGTGCTGGGATCTCACAGGTGCGTGAGCCACCACGCCCGGCCTAAACTTTTTATTTCTTAAATTTTCCACTTAATATTTTTGGGGTTGAATATGTAGTAACTGAAGCCACAGAAAGTGAAACCATGGATAAGGGGGATTGTCGTACATAGAAAACTAAGCAAAAAAGAAAAAAAATGAGATGACAACCTCCAGTGAAAACACATAATTGAAAAAGAAAGAAAATATCTTAATGTTTTATGTGGCTCAGCTATAGATATTTTTAAAATCATAGTTATGTAAACACTAAATATTAATCTTACTTTATGATAGAGGTATATTGTCAGATGGCAGGAGGAGGTGTTCAGGGAAAGATGTGTAAATGGTGTAACAAAACTGAATCATAATTATTTTATAATAAAAAGACAAGAGATAATAACAAAAACTGAAAAGTCAATATAACAACAGTAGTGCCAGGCACTGTTAAAAGTACTTATTTTTAATGCATTAATTCCTTTTGTTTTATTTATTTATTTATTTATTTATTTATTTGAGGCACAGTCTCGCTCTGTCACCCAGGCTGGAGTGAAGTGGTCCAATCTCAGCTCACTGCAACTTCTGCCTCCCAGGTTCAAGCAATTCTCTGCCTCAGCCTCCCAAGCAGCTGAGATTACAGGTATGCACCACCATGCCCAGTTAATTTTTGTATTTTTAGTAGAGACAGGGATTCACCATGTTGGCCAGGCTGGTCTCAAACTCCTGACCTCAGGTGATCCACCCACCTCGGCCTCCCAAAGTGCTGGGATTACAGGCATGAGCCACCGCACCCAAACTGAATTAATTCCTTTTAATGCTCACACTATCCTTATGAAGTTTTAAAACCCATTTAATGGATGAGAATATGAAAAATAGTGATATAAGCATATAATTTAGAAATATGGGGGCAAACTCCAGAAGCAACAGCTATAAGAAACAAAAGTAATTGCCTCCATGGAGAGGAAATTGGATGGAAAAGGGCATGCAGAGGTCTGCTGGTTTTCAATAGAAACCTTGGTTAGGCGCAGAGGCTTTCATCTGCAATCCCAGCACTTTGGGAGGCTGAAGTGAATGGATTGCTTAAGCCTAAGAGTTCAAGAGCAGCCTAGGCAATATAATGACCTCATCTCTACAAAAAATACAAAAATTAGCCAGCATGGCGGTGTATACCTATAGTCCTAGCTACTTGGGAGACTGAAGTGGGAGGATAACTTGAGCCTGGGCAATAAAGGCTGCAGTGAACTATGATCATACCACTGCACTCCAGCCTGAGTTACGCAGTGAGACTGTCTAAAAAAAAAAAAAAGACGAAACCTTATGAAACCATTTTTTTTGTTTTGTTTTGTTTTGTTTTGAGACAAAGTCTCACTCTGCTGCCCAGGCCAGAGTGCAGTGGCATGATCTCGGCTCACTGCAACCTCTGCCTATCAGGTTCAAGCCATTCTCTTGCCTCAGCTTCCCAAGTAGCTGGGACTACAGGCGCATGCCACCACATCTGGCTAATTTTTGTACTTTTAGTAGAGACAGGGTTTCACTATGTTGTCCAGGCTAGTCTCAAACTCCTGACTTAGATGATCCACCTGCCTCGGCCTCCCAAAGTGCTGGGATTACAGGCTGAGCCACTATGCTTGGCCTGAAACCATTTGACTTGTTAAACTTTGTACATATAAAACTTTGATAAAACTAAAAAATCAATTAAAAGACATCAATTCAATAATTTATTAATCAATCAGTGATAATGGTTGACTCTTTGGCCCCACCCAAATCTCATGTTGAATTGTAATCCCTAGTGTTGGAGGCGGGGCCTGGTAGGAGGTGACTGGATTATGGGGGAATTGGTCTCTAATGGCTTAGCACCATCTCCCTCGTGGTTTCTCATGATGGAGTTCTCACAAGATCTGGTTGTCTAAAAGTGTGTGGCACCTTCCCCTTCTCTCTCTCTCTTTCTCTTTCCTGCCACCATGTGAAGATGTGCTTGCTTCACCTTAGCCCTTCTGCCATGATTGTAAGCTTCCTAAGCCTCCCCAACAATGCCTCCTCTACAGCCTGTGGAACTATGAGTCAATTAAACCTCTTCTTTTCATAAATTACCCAGTCTCAGGTAGTTCTTTATAGCAGTGTGAGAACAGACTAATACAGAAAATTGGTATCAGATAAATGGGGCATTCCCATAAAGATAACAGAAAATGTAGAAGTGACTTTGGAACTGGGTAATGGGCAGAGACTGGAACAGTTTCGAGGGCTTTGGAAAAAGTCAGGAAGATGAGGGAAAGTTTGAAACTTCCTAGAGACTTGTTGAATGGTTTTGACCAAAATGCTGATAGTGATATGGACAGAGATGGCCAGGTTGATGAGGTCTCACTTAGAGATGAGGAACTTACTGAGAACTGCAGTAAATGTCATTCTGCTATGCTTTAGCAAAAAGACTGGTGGCATTGTGCCCCTGCTCTAGGGAATCTGTTGAATTTTGAACTTGAGAAAGAGGATTTAGGGTATCTGGCAGAAGAAATTCCTAAGCAGCAGCAGAGCATAAAAGTTTGGAAAATTTGCAGCCTGGCCATATAGTAAAAAAGAAAAACCCATTTTCTGAGGAGGAATTCAAACCTGCTGCAGTAAAGATAAGCCAAATGTTAATAGCCAAGACAATATGAAAAATGCCTCCAAGGCATTTTAGAGACAGAGGGCTGGAGGACTAAGAGGGAAAAATGGTTTTGTGGGCCAGGCCTAGGGCCCCCCCAACTCTGTTCTGTGCAGCCCCAGGACATGGCACCCTGCATCACAGCTGCTGCAGCTCCAGCCTTGGCGTAAAGGGCCTCAGATATGCTTCAGGCCTCTGCTTCAGAGGGTGAAAGCCATAAGAAGCTTTGGCAGCTCCACATGATGTTAAGCCTGTGGGTGTGCAGAGTGCAACAGTTGAGGCTTGGGAACCTCCACCTAGATTTCAGAGGATGTGTGAAAATGCCTGGATTTCCAAGCAGAAGTCTTCTGCAGGGGTGGAGCCCTCATGGGGAACCTCCACTAGGGCAATGTGGAGGGAAAATGTGGAATTGGAGCCCCCACACAGAGTCTCCACTGGAGCACTGCCTTGTGGAGCTGTGAGAAGAGGGCCACCATCCTTCAGACTCCAGAATGGTAAATCCACCAACAGCTTGCGCTGTGTGCCCAGAAAAACTCCAGGCACTCAATGCCAACCCGTGAAAGCAGCCACAGGGGAGTACCCTTCAGAGCCACAGAGGCAGAGCTGCCCAAGGCCTTGAGAGCCCACCTCTTGCATCAGCATGCCCTGGATGCGAGACATGGAATCAAAGGTAATTATTTTGGAGCTTTAAGATTTAATGACTGTCTGCTAGGTTTCAGACTTGCATGGGGCCCATAGCCCCTTTGTTTTGCCCAATTTCTCCCTTTTGGAAAGGGAGCATTTACTCAATGTTTGTACCCTCATTGTACCTTGGAAGTAACTGACTTGTTTTTTATTTTACAGGCTGATAGGCAGAAGTGACGTGCCTTGTGTCAGATGAGACTTTGGACTTGGACTTTTGAGTTATTGCTGGAATGAGTTAAGACTTTGGGGGACCATTGGGAAGGCATGATTGTGTTTTAAAATGTGAGAAGGACATGAGATTTGGGAAGGGGCAGTGGGAAGGGGATTTGGTTTGGCTTTGTGTCCCCACGCAAATCTGACATTGAGTTGTAATCCCTAGTGTTGGAGGTGGGGCGTGGTGGGAAGTGATTGGATCATGGGGTGGTTTCTAGTGGTTTAGCATCATTCCCCTAGTGCTGTCTTATGATAGAATTCTCACAGGATCTGGTTGCTTAAAAGTGTATGACACCTTCCCCTTCTCTCTCTCTTTCTCTCTCTCCTGCCACCATGTGAAGACATGCTTGCTCCCCCTTTGTCCTTCTGCCATGATTGTGAGTTTCCTGAGGCCTCCCCAACCATGCATCCTGCACAGCTTGTGGAACTGTGAGTCAATTAAACCTCTTTTCTTCATAAATTACCCAGTCTCAGTTAGTTCCTTATAGCAGTGTGAGAACGAACTAATACAATCAATAAATACATATTCACAACAAACCATTTTTAATTAACAAAAAACTATGCCTCTTGTAATCATTTCTATGTGAAAAACTTACAGAAAGCAGGCCTTGAACATTCCTCTAGTCAGCCTAGGCTTCTGGTGATGACTTTCCCTGGCCTGCAGGTTCCCAGTTCAACCAAACTGCCATCAATTTCCTCCCATGGAGGCTGGAGGAGTTCTGTGGCACAACTTGAGCACCACTCTTCCTCCAAGATGTTTAGCAAGTGTGTGCACATAAATCAGATTAAAGACTCAGCCTAAATCAAAAACATGAAGAATCATCCTTACAAATGCTTTAAAAACTATGAAAGCCCTGAACAATCACCTTTCATTCAAACACCCACTGAGAACTATGGGGTCATTTGCTATATTTTCTGAGAAGAAATCAAATAAACAGATATAATAATATTATAACATCTAGTTTTAATTAAAACACAAAATTAAACATAACATTTACTTTGGTCAGTTTTAAGAATGATAATTCCACTGATACTTTTTGGAAAACACTCGCTTATTAATAATGCTGGAGAGAGAAAAACCAAGAATAATGAATGCTTAGCTCATTATTCAAACTACCCTGGAGTCCTTGTTTTCATCTCGTCCTAAACCATTCACGTTTCAGGCTGACAGTTTTTCCACTGTCACTCAAGGCGAAAACAGAAGACTCCTTAAATTATGTTAGAAATAAATTAGCTCCCAGATAACACACACTCCATGTAAGAAAGAAAAGAAAGAAAGAATAAGTCCCGAGGTAAATTAACTCCTGGTGTACATAATGAAACTTTACCCTCAAGCTCCAATGCAGTGATACAAATACCAAAAATTCTGCCAATGACTGCACAATCTGTTTATTTGTGAGAAGGTGGAGGAGAGAAAAAGAAGAGCACCAGGTCCTTAGACAAATAAGACCATAATGAAATGACCCCTCTTAAAAATGGACTTTATTTTTTAAAGCAGTTTTAGGTTCACAGCAAAATTGAGTAGAAAAAAAATTGATGAGAAAGTACAGAGAGTTTCCACATTTCCCCTGTCCCCACCCGCCACACGCACAGCCTGTCCCACTGTCAACATCCCCCACCAGAGCGGGATATGTGTTGCAGTTGATGAATCTACCTTGACACATCATCGTCACCCAAATATTACAGGTTTCAACAAGTGTATGACAACATATATTCACTATTACAGTGTCGTATAGAATAGTTTCACTGCCCTAAAAATCCCCTGTGCGCCAACTCTTCCTGTCTTCCCTGGCTAGCCCCTGGCAACCACTGACATTTTCGCTGCCTCCATAGTTTTGCTTTTTTCAGAAGGTCATATAGTTGGAATCACACAGTGTGTAGCCTTTTCAGATTGGCTTCTTTCACTCAGTAATATGCATTTAAGTTTCCTCCACGTCTTTTCATGGCTTAATAGGACCCTGACTTTTAAAAGAATCATTTCTACTGTAGTATTGGATATTTATAAATATAAATATTTATGCCTTAAAACTTTAGAAAAACACAGTACCCTTCCACTGATATCCTAGGATACCTCTTCTCTTTTCTACTCCCGAGGTGGGTTCAGGAATTTGAGAGAGCCCATGGCCAATCGTTCATTAATGCATTCAGTGTCTGTCATCCACCATTGTTGCAGTTATTATGGATTCAAATAACCCCAATGCTTAGTGGTGTACTCCATTTGTTATGCTCAGAGACTCAACTGTGTGGGTTAAGACTTGGCCATGGCACACCAAGGATACCCCGTCTCTGCTCTGCAATGTCTGAGGATTCAGCTGGAAGACTTGAGAACTGGAGGATGGGATCAACTGAAGGCTCATTAATTCACTCATCTATCCTGGTGGGTGAAGCTGGCTGTTGGCTGGGGGCATCTTTCACCCTCCACATGAGCTAGTTGAAGCTTCCTCATAACCCAGTGGCTGGTTTCAAGGGTGAACATCCCAGGGAGAGAGCTGCAGGCAGAAGCCTAATTGCTTTTTATAACATAGGCTTGGAAGTCAAGCATTCTGTAGCATTCCAATTATCAAGACAGTCACAGAGTCAGCCCTTCCCCAATCCTGGGTCTCTGGAGAAGGCAAATAGATTCTGCCTCATGATGGGAAATGGAAAGTTTGTGGAAAAACATGTGAAACTGGAAATACTGCTGTTTCTATTTTTGGAAAACAGTCACCTCTGTAGGGCAAGGACTTTGCCAGGTCTGGGGATTCATAGTGAAAAGCCATGGTTTCTGATCTCAAGACAAGAGAGAGGATCCATAGAGTAGATTAACAAGCAACAACTCTAATGATTTTAACTTCTAGACTAGTGAATAACTGAAGCATTTTAGAAAACAGGAAAAGCCTCATTGATATGGATAGGAGACAGGGAAATACTGGGTAGAAGAGGGTGGTTCCCTGGCAAAGGCCCCACCCTGAAGTCCAGAGACCCTCGGCCCTACATGGAAACAGGCATTTCTGTTTTTGAGTGCAAAAAGTTGCCTTTTGGTCCGCCATGCCCCCCTATCCTGTACCCATATAAACCCCAAACCCCCAGGTTCCAGAAGCAGATGAGCAGACAAGGAGACAAGCAGAGGAATGTCAAAATGCTGCGGCAGAAAGAGAGAAGAGGAGGAATGTCTCAACACTAAGAGTTTAGCCCGGGGCGGTTCAGCTGCCGGAAGGCCAAACTCCAGGAGAAGACCATCTTCCTACTCCGTCCTCCCTTCAGGTTCTCCATCCATCCTGCTGAGAGCCACCTCCGCCATTCAGTAAGACCCCCACATTTATCCTTCAAATGCATGTGTGACCCAGTTCTTCCAGGATGCTGGATAAGAGATTGGGATACATAAAGCTGTCACACTGGCCCTCTGCCCTTGCTCGTTAACACTCAAGCCATTCGCAGACGGCTAAAAGAGCACATTGTAACACGTGCCCACTTGGACTCCTGCACCTGCCCATCTGCATGCTTTCCATCCTTTAAGGGGTTTGAGCAGTGTCAGCAATCGAACAGACAAGCCACACTCTTGTTTCACGTCCTGTGAGAGGGGTCAGGGAACTCTTCTGTTTCATCATTACCCAACTTTGGGACTCAAGAAAGGACTCACAGGGAAATTCCTGCAGAATCTCATGGAAAATCTCACATGTATTTGTGAAAATACAATGTGGATCTGTGAGATCCCACTTCAACACAGGCCACGGGGCCACCTTCTGCACCCACATGGGTTGTTTTAAGTCTTCCTTAGTCTCCTTGAGAATGACATGATGCTATGATGTTGGCAGGAATCTTCCACACCTTCCAAAACATGACAATATGGGTCAAGCCCGTGCAGAGACTGTGGCTCCTGCTTTGGGAGTCACCTGGAATTGTTGAGAGATTAGCAAATCCCAGAACCAGGTTTGTTAGAATTAACTGCTCAACCAGATTGTATTGAAAATGGTCTGAAGTCAAAGATGACAGATGCAAACGGGCTAAATTGCTCAGTTAATTCTTCCATTTCTCTTCCTCCTACTTGTTCTAGCTTCAGGGAGGACTCAGGAGAGTACTGTTTGAAAACCACTGATCTTACACTTTCATTTTACAGAGAGGAAACTGAGAGCCACAGAGATTCAAGTGACTCATCCAAGATGACCCAAACCCTGGGGTTTGTTATTGTTTTTCACACTATGCAAAGCACTAAAAAACATTCATTTGAAACAGGTGAACAAAAGTCTAATTTGTAGTGAGGTCTAGGGGAATGACTGTCCAGTCAATTCCTCAATTCATGAAGGAGCATTTGGGATGCCACAGAGGAACATACACAGGTATCCCTCCTCCCACCCGACACCATTCAGGAAGAGCGGTTACCCCTCCAACGCACTGAAGCAGATTCATTTCCCTCAGGACTGTGGGAGGTGACTGAGGCTGAGTGAATGATACAGCCTTTTAATTTGTTTTTAATTGTCGTGTCCTGGTAACCCTTCCAAAGACCCTTCACGGAGAGTAGTTTTATTTTTCCACTTATTAACCGCATTCACTAGACTGGAAAAAGAATTCCCTATCTCCCAAGAACTCTCCCTTTCATTCTTGTAATTCCTTTTTCTTTTTTTTTTTTTTTTTTTTTTTTAGCACCAGGAAAGTAATGTGTGTAAAACTAGAGCCAAGTATATTGTGGTTTCAAATACAAGCCTGTTTGGAGCAGAAGCCCGTGGGATTGCTGCGTTTCAGCCTCAGGGGATGGCCCGCTGATGGCCTCGGCCTGTGAAAGGGAGGGGCTTGAATGGCCCTTTGATTCAGCCCAAATCTGGGGGTGGAGGGTGGGGAAGGGGCAGGCCTGTTATTTGACACTCTCTGTTGGGCTTGGCCCAGGCCTCACTCGTTAGGCAGGCCTCCCTGGAGCCTGTAAGCCCTCTCTGAGGATGCACTGACTTCGCAAGGGCTGAAATGCATAACATTCCTTGCTGCTTAGGAAGTAGACCAGCAATCCCCAGGGCTCGCGAATTCCCTGCGCTTTGAGAATGGTGCTCTTTATAACGTTCCCCATCCAAACACACACACAGACACGCTACACACACATACCCCAAACATACACACACACTCCACGCACACCCAAACATACACGTACACACACACTCCACACACCCCCCCAAATATACATACACATGCACACAATAGGCACACACCCAAACATGCACACACACTCCACACACACACACCCAAATAAACACACACATGCGCAAACTACACACACATTACACACACACCCATACACACACATCCAAAAATACACGCACAAACTACACACATACTACACACACACCCAAACATACACACACGTGCACACACACGCTCCACACACACCCCAACATACACTCTACACACACGCCACACACACCCCATGCACACGCGCACACAATCCACACATACACTCCATATACACACACAAACCCAAACATACATACTCTACACACACACCACACACATTGCAAACATACACACACACACTCTACATACACCCAAAAATACACACACATGCACACACACTACACACACTCCAAACATACATACTCACACACATTCTATACACAGTACACACACGCTCTAAACACACACTCTATACACACACTTTATACACATACCCCAAAACACACTCTACACACACCTACACACACCCCCAAACATACACACACTCCACACACACCTATACACATACACACTCTACACACACGCACTCCACAGACACAGACTCCCAAACATACACACACTCCACACACACCTATACACATACACACTCTACACACACGCACTCCACAGACACAGACTCCCAAACATAAATATACACACACTGTACACACCCATACACACACATGCACACACACTACACACACCCCAAACATACATACACACACTCCACACACACATTCTACACACACACTCCCCACACACGCTCCATACACACACACTCCACACACACACACCCCATACACACACACACTACACACACACTACACACACAAACCTCCTGAAACATACACATATACACACACTCAACATGCACTCACACCTCCCACACACTATACACACACGCTCCACACATCCAAACATACACACACACGTGCCACACACACACCCAAACATACACATACACACACTCCACACGCACACCCCATACACACACACCCAAACATACACATACACACACTCCACACACACACACCCAAACATACACATACACACACTCCACACGCACACCCCATACACACATCCATACACATACACACTACATGCACACACCCAAACATACACACGCACACACTCCACACACACACCCCAAACATACACACATACCCACACACATGCACACACACTCTACACACACTCCACACACTATAAACACACACTCCATGTACACACTACACACACACCCAAACATACACACACACCTAAATATACACATACACACACACTGCACACACTATACACACTACACACACCCAAACATACACACACACCCCCAACATACACACATGCACACAGACACTCCACACACACTTCACACACACACCCCAAACACACACATGCACACACACACTCCACACACACTTCACACACACCCCAAACACACACGCACACACACACTCCACACACACCCCAAACGCACACATGCACACACACACTCCACACACACACTTTGCACACACACTCCACACACACATCCCAACATACACACACTCCACACACACACATACTCCACATACACAGTCCACACACACATCCCAACATACACACACTCCACACACACACATACTCCACATACACACTCCATATACACACACACATAAATATACACACACACCAAATATATGCACACTCTCCATACACATACTCTACACACACACTCCATAACACACACACTCACACACACATATCTACACACACACCCCAAACATATACACACACCATGTATACACACTCCACACACTCCCCAAACACACACACAGAACCTAAACACTCACATCCACACACACACTCCCAAACATCCACACACACACTACACACAAAAACACATTCACACATACAAATCACACACACATACACACACTACATGCATACACCCTCCCACACCCGATACATACACCCTCCACACACTCTCTACACACACACACTCCACATACCTCACACATACACACCCCATACATACACACTCTGCACACACACACACACACACACACACACATCCTACACACTTTACTATGGCATTAACCATTTGTGTGTTTGCTAGCTGATTTTAAGGTATTTATTATTGTTGTTTGCATGGAAAACCTGAGAATAGACAGGCATAGTATCAGAATTAATAACAGGGCTTACCAAGAGTAAGAAGTAAATGCAGTACCATGAGTATAGCCCTGGATGCTGGAGAATGAGTTTGAATCCTGGCTTCACCACTTATGATGGAATCTACTTACGTTCTCTGCACTTCTTTGGACTTCAGTTTCCTCATCTATAAATAGTTATAATAATAAGATCTCCCTCACTGGGTCATTGTGAGATTGAATGCATGTCATCCATGTAAAATGCCTAGAACAGTGCCTGACACATAGTAAGAGTTATATGAATGTCTGCTATTATGATAAGGTAGGATGATATTCTGCTATGGCTTTGAGATCAATATGCAAAAATTGATAGTATTCTAAACACTGCAACAAATAGCGAAAATATATAATTTGTAAAAGGTCACTTTTATATAACTTGTAATAGCATAAAAATAAGGTACCTAGGAATAAATCTAACAAATGAGGTGCATGATCTTTAAAAAGAAAATTATAAAATTTTATCAAATGTAATTAAAGAGACTGAAATAAATGGAGAAGTATCCTATGTTCTTTATGAAAAATTTATAACCTTGAACACTTTTCTTCCTCTCATATTACTCTTTAATTCAAAGTAGTTCAAAACAAAATATCGATCGGTATTTTTAGTGTACGTTGTGGAATTTGACAAGTTTGATTTTAAATGAAGGCTAAATAGTAAATATTTGAGAAGCATGGGATCAGCACAGAGACTGACAAATCGAACAATGAAATGGAAATAGCATGTCCAGGAAGACTTTCCTGCATTTATAGAAACTTGATAGTTGGCAAAAGTGATATTGCAGGTCAGTGGAAATAGGGTGAATTATTCAAAAATAATAATACTGGGGCAATTAATCAGCCATTAGCAAAAACTCAAAATTAGATCCTAGCTTCAGTCATACCCTGGGCTAAAGATTTCAGTGTGAAAAACAAAACAGAGCTGAGTATCTTCCTGGTGACCCTGGGTCAGAGAAGCATTTCTTAAAACAAGATGGGAAAACACAAACCATAAAGGAAAAGACCGATAAATGTCACTATGTTAACATTAATTTTGTTAATGTTTTATTATTTTCCGGTTCACCAGGGTAGGCTATGGTCCCAGTTTTGTACTGTCTCTGCACAGTATCACCACACAGCTATGGCCTTTACACAGTGACTTTGCATCACCTGCCTGTAGGGTGGGCAGCATGCATCTCCACACAATTGAGTTTGAGTCTCACTGGGTGACTTGCTTTGGCCAACAGAATGTAGGACAACATGCATGATGCCCAACCCGCTTTTTTTTTTTTTTTTTTTTTTGAGACAGAGTCTCACTCTGTTGGGCAGGCTAGAGGGCAGTGGTGCGATCTCCACTCACTTCAACCTCCACCTCCCAGGTTCAAGTGATTATCATGCCTCAGCCTCCTGAGTAGCTGAGATTACAGGCATGCACCACTACGCCTGGCTAATTTTTGTATTTTTAGTAGAGATGGGGTTTCATCATGTTGGCCAGGCTGGTCTTGAACTCCTGACTTCAAGCGATCCACCCACTTCAGCCTCCCAACATGCTGGGATTACAGGTGTGAGCCACCGCGCCCAGCCCCAATGAGATTTTACATGTGCTTGTGTGGTTTTCCTTGGCCTCTTCCATTTATCATGAGATGAGCATGCCCTGAGTAGCCGCTGTCTTTGAATGTGAAATATAGACAACAGACTTAAACCAGACCTGAAGTCTGAGGCAGAGCCACCCTGGTTGAACAATAGAACTGTGAATTAGAAAAATACATTTTTGTTGCTTAACTACTGAGATTTATCTGCAATATTATCCTAGTAATAACTGACTAGTACATTAACTTATTCAAAATAGGTTTTTTTTTGGAGAGGAAAGGACATTGGGGCTCATAGAATCAATAAGAGGGTAGAGGCTTCGAAATAGGCAGGAGCCAGGATATTTCTCGGGGATGGATTCCAGGACCACCAGCAAGTGTAAAAATCAGGCTCTCATAAGGCCAGGGCACAACTGCTGGGATGAAATAGAATTATTTTCTGCTTCTTTGATCCTCTGGTCAAGATCCAAGTACTAGGAAGAGAGTATGTAATTGTCCTAGCTTGGACTACTTCCACCCACGAACTAGACAGTACAGGTATCTGGGTCACTATCAGACAATATCCCCTGGGAAGAAAGAAGGCCTCAAAGGAAATGATGAGCCGGGCACGGTAGCTCACACCTGTAATCTTAGCAATTTGGGAGGCCGAGGTGGGTGGATCACTTGAGGTCAGGAGTTCGAGACCAGCCTGGCCAACATGGTGAAATCCGTCTCTACTAAAAATACAAAAATTAGTCAGGTGTAGTGATGCGCATCTGTAATCCCAGCACTTTGGAAGGTTGAGGCTGGCAGATCACTTGAGGTCAGGAGTTTGGGACCAGCCTGGCCAACATGGTGAAACCCCATCTCTGCTAAAAATACAAAAATTAGCCAGACGTGGTGGCACGCGCCTGTAATCCCAGCTACTTGGGAGCCTTAGGCAGGAGAATCATTTGAACTCGTGAGACAGAGGCTGCAGTGAGCCGAGATCATGCCACTGCACTCCAGCCTGGGTGACAGAATGAGACTCCATCCCCACCGCCAAAAAAAAAAAAGGAAGTGGTGTACTTTTCAGAAGAAGAGATTGACATTGGGCAGAGCCAGAAACAAGAAATGGCCAAGACACATGCTGACCAATGTACTTTTACACTGAGGGTTCCCAGCTTCTGGGCTAAGAATACCTTGGAGAGCTTTGGAGCTGTTGCAAGAGACCCTAAGTCTATCTATGCCACAACTATGGTCTGAGGCTTGGTAGATAACATAATTTATATCCCTATACTACCCTTCCCTGAAGATATATAGATGCTATTGGATGTTATTGGCTTAATTCAATGCAAATTCATTTTCAAGAGTTACTAGATTCATAGTAATAGCATCTTCTTAGGGTAGACTTTCCTAACCAAAAAATACTACAAACAAAATGACTGCCACACGGGAATCTGCAAAATAGAGATCACTATTTTGATCTCACTAAATTGTTCTAAGGTTCAAATGACTAAGTACTTGGAGGTGCTTAGAACAGTGCTTGGGACACAGTAAATATGCAGTAAATACCAACCACTAGCCTTCTGATGATGCCATTTCGTCCCATGAGGGCCTGCAGGAGAGAACTCTGCCAGCATGTGCACTGACCTGGTCACCTCAGTAGCTATATTTCTCACAGTGAACTCACGCTCGGTCTTGAGAGAAGGCCCTCCAACTCTGTGGCTCACCAGCACTGTCTTCCTGTGTCTGGGTAGGACCTAAACATGCACTCCTGGTGACTTAACTCAGGTGCTGCTTCCCAAGGAAGGTCACCTTAGCCACTAGGTGGCCTCCCTCCAAGTCTGTTTGTTGGTTAGGAAAATCTACACTAAGAAGAAACTATTGCTATGAGTCTAGTAACTCTTGAAAATGAATTTGCATTGAATTAAATCTAATAACAGCCAATAACATCTATATATATTCAGGGAAGGCTAGCATAGAGATATAAATTATGTTATCTACCAAGCCTCAGACCACGATTGTGGCATAGATAGACTTAGGGCCTCCTGCAACAGCTCCAAAGCTCTCCCTCCAAGTCTTCTCTAAGGCCAACATTCTTCTTGTCCTATGGGCAACACATAGTCTAGACAGAGGGTAAGGGACATCAACAGAGTAACAACAAGCAGGTTGGTTGGTATTCGATTTTGCTTTGGAGACGAAGATGGCTTTACCTTACAATAAGCAGTCAGGTAGAGCTGGGGGTCATTTTGAGGGGGAAAATAACCCAAACAGAACTGTGTTTTAGGAGAATCAACCTTCCTAGGGTGTATAGGTTGAAGAATGAAAAGGAGACACTGCCCATGGTCTCTTTTTCTCTATAGTGTAGCTTTTTCAAGCTAGAAGAATAACTATAACAACTTTCTGAAGTCAGTTTCCTCATCTGCAACTTCCCCCACAATCTCCCATCCAAGACCAAGGTAGTCTGATCCCACTAATCATCAGAGACCAGATGAAATCAGGTGTGTTCAGGATTGTACGGTGTGCCATCTATAAAGCACGTGGGGTGTGCTTCTACACTGGGGGTTCCCAGCCTGTGGGCTAAGAATACCGTGGAGAGCTTTGGAGCTGTTGCAAGAGGCCCTAAGTCTATCTATGCCACAACCGTGGTCTGAGGCTTGGTAGATAACATAATTTATATCTCTATACTACTCTTGCCTGAATATATATAGATGTTATTGGATGTTATTGGATTTAATTCAATGCAAATTCATTTTCAAGAATTACTAGATTCATAGCAATAGTTTCTTCTTAGTGTAGATTTTCCTAACCAACAAATAGTACAAACAAAATGACTGCCACACAGGAGTCTGCAAAATAGAGATCGCTATTTTGATCTCACTAAATTGTTCTAAGGTTCAGATGACTAAGTACATGGAGGTGCTTAGAACAGTGCTTGGGACACAGTAAATATGCAGTAAATGCCAACCATTATCATAAAGCAATTCTCATTCCTGAAAGGTGGGGCTCACTCATCTAGATGATCTCTAAAGCCATGCTTTGTGCCTCTGAGCTTTAATGGCTTTCTACATTTTATGAAAAATCTTGTGATGGGGGCAGACATTCTTTGAGATCTGTTGCTGTTGCTGACGCAGAAAGTGCCTTAGCCTATGAGCCATTCTTCTAAGCTTGGATAGAAGGCGTCCTTGGAAGAGGGCCCATATCTCTTCAATTGACAGTGTGGCCCAGAGAGGCCGCAGTCGGAGACCTCTGGGCACTAACACAAGGGCGGTCTGTTTCCTCCAGGGAGGAATGAACTGACTTCTGTTGTGTCCCACGCAGCTCGTCCACTGCAAAGCTCAGCGAAAAATACTAAAGTGACCTCAAGGTGGCACTGCGACCCAAAATTTCACACAAGGGCACACAACCTCAGTTCATTTTTTGGGGTTTTTGTGGTTTTTTTTTTTGTTAATTTTTGTTTTTTGATCATATCAATTATTTTTATTATCTTTAGAAATAGAAACACAAAACTTAAGAATTTTGTAGAGAATTTGAGTGACTTTAAGAGTGTGTCCTCAGAGTCCAGTTTAAAAAAACAATTCTTCCGACTGGAAAGTCCTGGAGTTGCAGGAAGTATCCTGTCTTCAGGTGAGGGTCTCAGAGGTGATTTATTCCTGAAGTTGGGTATTTGCAAGCTTTTCAAAGCTTTCAGAGCTATCATCATTAGAGGGCCACAAGATGGAGAAGGCACTCCTTGAAATATCCTTTATTTTAGGAAAATAATTTTTCAAAAAGTTCAATAGGTTTTGGGGGAACAGATTGTGTTTGGTTACACGCATAAGTTCTTTAGTGGTCGTTTCTGAAATTTTGGTGCCCTCATAACCCAACCAGTGTACGCTGTACCCAATTTGTAGTCTATTATCCCTCACCCTGCCCCCCACCCTTTCCCCCGAGGTCCCAAAGTCCATTGTATCATTCTTACGCCTTTGTGTCCTCATAGCTTAGCTCTCATTTATAAGTGAGAACATACGATGTTTGATTGTCCATTCCTGAGTTACTTCACCTAGAATAATGGTCTCCAATTCCATTCAGGTTGCTGCAAATGCCATTATTTTATTCCTTTTTAAGGCCCTCAGTTTATTTTTTTAAAATGATATATGATAGTTTACATATTTATGGAGTACATGTGCTATTCTGTTATATGCATCAAACGTGTAATGATCAAGTCAGGGTATTTGGAGTCTCCATTACCCTGAGTATCATTTCTACGTGCTGGGAACATTTCATGTTCTCTCTTCTAGCTACTTTGAAATATACAATACATTGTTGTTAACTAGAGTCACCCTACTCTGCTATTGAACACCTCCCCCCGCGCAAAAAAAAAAAAAAAAAAAAGGATTGTATTGCTCAGTTCATTTTTAAAGCCTTCTTTCTCAAACTTTACTGTGCATAAAATCCAGCCAGGATCTTGCTAAAATGCAGCTTCTGAATCAGTAGGCCTGGGATGGAGCCTGAAATTCTGCATATCTGACGTCTCTCAGGTGATGCGAACGCTGCAGCCTGGTTTAGCTGGAATATAGCTTTCAGCAATTCTCTGCTGTTGTTTCTAATTAGGGACAGGAGTGAGAATTAAGAAGACCAGAAAAATGGCCCCTTTCTGTGCCTTTAGGAGGTGATGAAGAGCAAGAAAAAAGAAAAATCAGAAACAACCAAAGAAAACCAAGGCAGCTTTCTCTTTCCATTCCAATCCCATGAGATTTGCCGTTCTGCCCTTGGAGACGACTGATTCAAGGTAGCAGGTGCCCCGGTCAAGATGAGTTGTGGAGAAGGCCAGACCTTCCCAGTAGGTTCTTTCTCTGACACAAGGGCTCCTTTCAGATTTTGTTACAGAATTTACAACACATGAAGTGACCCGATGCTTCAGCAAGTACTTCATGGCTTCCCCCAAAACCAAAGTCAGGGTTCCTGAGAGAGTGCCTAGAAAGTCGGGGTGGAGGTCGGGTGCGGTGACTCACGCCTGTAATCCCAGCACTTTGGGAGGCCGAGGCGGGCGGATTACGAGGTCAGAAGATCAAGACCATCCTGACCAACATGGTGAAACCCTGTCTCTACTAAAAATACAAAAATTAGCTGGGTGTGGTGGCGCATGCCTGTAGTCCCAGCTACTTGGGAGGCTGAGGCAGGAGAATCGCTTGAACACGGGAGGCGGAGGTTGCAGTGAGCCGAGATCGTGCCACTGCACTCCAGCCTGGCAACAGAGTGAGACTCCATCTCAAAAAAAAAAAAAAAAAAAAGTCTGGGTGGAAAGAACCAAGCTTAGAATTGAAGAAGTGTGGAGTCACAGGAAGAGGCGCTCTGCCGGCAGCGTTACTCTTGCATACACAATGAGATTTATTTTAATCCCGTGAACTTCTGCTTTCCACAGTGAAAAGGCCCCGTGGGAAGCAACCAATGAAGTGAAACTGCTTCTACCCCAGTGCTGGGCATCTGTAGGTATGGACAGGCCCTTGCTTTAAGGTAGATGCCCGCAGCAAAACGGGAAGTTGCATTATGGCTGCCTCCTGCTGGGGTTCTTTTTCTCTTGGTATTTTAATTTTTGTTTTTTGGATTTGGTTTGGTTTTTAGGATCTTCATATCATTTTTGTCGTTTTTGTTCTTCAGCCTGAAGCTGAGTTTTGAGACAATAAAAAATTCAAAGCCAAATTCGATCTTTTCAGTTTTTAATCTATTATAATGATTCAGATTAAAGTTTCTCCAGCCACCTGCTTTTAAGGGTGAAGGAGGATGTTGGCTCTATGTTTTCTCCGAGGCTCTGACAATGGAGTTCATTTCCCACCTCTCCCAGGCGGCCTTAGGAGACAAACTTTGCCATTTAATTTGTAGAAAACATGGATCAGGGTGTCGCAGCTGTACCCAAGCCGGGAGTAACAGTTTGGCTTTTATTTGGGTAAATTTTACTCGTCTCCGTCTGTGTGCATGAATTGATATGCATAGGTGGGTGGAAGGAGGATTATTTGGGGGTTGGAAAGGAGAGGTGGGACAGAATAGGGACAGTGGAAAGGACGAGGTGCTGTGTCACCCTTCTTGCGCCCTTGGGCTGGTTTGGAACCCCCGCGGAGGGAGGAGTGAGAGCTGAAGAAATGGATTTCATGAGCAACTCGGTGAGATGGTGGATCCCAGCATTGCAGCACTGGGATGCTGAGAGGTTGACACACAATTTTGAGGAGAGAAGTACCAAATCTACTGCTAGCTCCGTGGAACTTGGCATGGCTCCTCGTCTCAAGGATAGTTGCACTTGGGATTACTGGGAGAAAGCACCCTCAGCATGGTCGTTAGCACCATTGAGAAAGCACCTTCATTCAGCAATGTCAATAGTGAGAGACTCTTGCAAGGACCTGCAAAGGGCCCAGGGGTAGCTGCTGCGAGCTAGAGGGGAGTAGACTACGGCAGCATGGGGAGAGGAGCTGACAGGAAGCTGTCCGGCACCTGCGAGAATCTCAGGTTCGAATGGAAATATTCGTGTGCACGTTTGCAGGAGGGTGAGAGGCCCCGCTTCAGCAGGTGGGAGCCAGAATAAGAACAGGGGTAACCGATGCTGTTGTGCCTTCTTTGTAGCCTCAGGCTGGTAAGGATTGGTAGCATTTGGATTACACACATCATGATAAGAATTGCTCTTCCACAACGAGATACCTCCATCCAAGAATAGGGTCTAGCAGGAACAAGTATGTCCATGTTACTACACATAGGAAAGAAACTAATTCTTCAAGTCACCAAGCTCTGGCTCTACCAGTGTAGCAGAGCATCTGTGAAAGCAGACTCTGGGCTGGGCACGATGGCTCAAGCCTGTAATCCCAGCACTTTGGGAGGCCAAGGCGGTTGGATCACCTGAGGTCAGGAGTTCAAGACCAGCCTGGCCAACATGGTGAAAACCCGTCTCTACTAAAAATACAAAAATTAGCCAGGTGTGGTGGTGCACACCTGTAATCCCAGCTACTCGGGAGGCTGAGGCAGGAAAATCACTTGAACCCAGGAGGCAGAGGTTGCAGTGAGCAAGACAGCACCACTGCACTCCAGCCTGGGCGACAGAGCGAGACTACTTCTCAAAAAAAGGAAAAAAAAAAAAACACAGGCTCTGTCATCACAATCTTGCATTTCTGTCACTTACTAGCCATGAAACCTTGACTTCTGGTTGGGAACTTTATCTGTTAATAGGAATAATGATAATATTTAACCCTTGGATCTATGTGATTTAACAAGTATAACATCATGACAGACTTAGAACAGTGGCTGGCACATTTGAAATCTCAAAAAGGGCTGAGCATGGTGGCTCATGTTTGTATTCCCAATGCTTTGGGAAGCTGAGATGAGAGGATAACTTGAGCCCAGGAGTTCAAGATCAGCCTGGGGAATATAGTGAGATCCTGTCTCTACAAAAAAATTAAGATGTGAGCAGAGCATGGTAGCATGTGCCTGTTGTCCCAGCTATGCGGGAGGCTGAAGTGGGAGGAATGCTTTAGCCCAGGAGGTGGAGGCTGAAGTGAGCCATGGTCATGCCACTGCAACCCAACCTGGGCAACAGAGTGAGACCTTGTCTCTAAATAAATAAATAAATAATAAATCCTCAAGAAAGGTTAGTGCCTTGTATTGTTAAGTATACAAGGCCAGGATGTTAATGACAGCATCATGGAAACTTATTTTTCCAGAAATAAAAGAGCCAGCAAGAGGTTGAGGGCTCAGGGGTAGTGAGTCCAGGAATCAAAGATATCGATCCTAATGGAATATCTGAGCTAACCTTGAACAGATTCTTTCAGCAGCTTTCTCTGGCCTGTTTTTTCCCAGGGCCAAAGGTACTGCTGCTAGGAAAGACACTTAAAGTCCTTAGGTCTAGAAGGCTCCTGGGCATGACCAAGGATCTAACTTTCTTCACAGGGAGAACACAGTCTAATAATGTGGTGCCTTAACCCATCACGGCCTAAAATAATAAAGGCCTCATCTCCTTTCCATTTTTAATAAACACCACAGGAGGAACATCCAATAAACTTAATATTGTGGTATTAGAATGTGCCTGTTCCAATCTGTCAGAGCAACCCATCTTACCACTGAATTTCACCACGTCATCCATTAGTACTCAAGATAAAAACTGTCCTGTTGCCAATGACTTCCTCCGAAACAGAAACAAATCATTGTGCAGCTAAAAAATCAGAAGCAATACACATTCTGGCTGCATAAGCCAAGATATTCTTCTTCTCAGGACTGTGTAGCACAGGGCCCCTGTCTATAAAATAATTTGATTAAAAATATGTTTTGGCAGGGAGCGGTAGCTCACACCTGTGATCCCAGCACTTTGGGAGGCCGAGGTGGGCAGATCACTGGAGGTCAGGAGTTTGAGACTAACCTGGCCAACATGGAGAAACCCCATCTCTACTAAAAATACAAAAATTGTTCCAGCGTGATGGTGTGCACCTGTAATCCCAGCTACTTGGGAGGCTGAGGCAGGAGAATCGCTTGAACCTGTGAGGCAGAGTTTGCAGTGAGCCAAGATAGTGCCATTGTACTCGAGACTGGGTGATAGAGCAAGACTCCATCTCAAAAAAAAAAATTGTTTTGTGGCCCGACGCAGTGGCTCACACCTGTAATCTCAGCACTTTAGGAGGCCTAGGCAGGCAGATTGCTTGAGCCCAGTTTAAGACCAGCCTGGGTAACATGGCAAAAACCCTGTCTCTACCAAAAAAGATACAAAAATTAGCTAGGAGCAGTGGTACATGCCTGTAGTCCCAGCTACTCAGGAGGCCAAGGTAGGAGGATCACTGAAGCCTTGGAAGTGGAGGTTACAGTGAGCTGTGATTGCACCACTACATTCCTGCACCCCCGGTTAGAATGAAATCCTGTCTCAAAAAAAAAAAAAGATTTTTGAAATGGATGGACCCATGTGAGGTTCAGTGAGTTATTAACGAGAATTGGTACAGAAGAGTCATTCGTATTGTTTATTTTCCACCTGCTACCTGTGAGGATTCTTTGCAGCATCCAAGCAACATCTCTTCCTGTTCAAACCCAGGAGCCATCTCTTCACACATTTTATTGTCCAGTGTGCTGTTCTTGGTTAACTGTGTCTCTCACCAAGAAGAAAACAGCAGCAGTGTTGTAATTAATCACAAGGCAGCTCTTCAGAACCTGCTCACATTAAATGATGTAGGTCTTCTTGCCTCTGCAGTTCCCTGACAGTATGTTTGTAATGCTGGTTGAATTATTACTCATGCCGCCATATCATCCATCCACCCTGGCTTCCCATGACTCTCAAAGGTTGTTACTGTGCTTCATGAATGCAAGCCTTCCCCAGATGAGGCAGGGAAATGTGAGCCCATACAGTATTCATTTTCCGATTCTGTTAAGTTTACCATTCAGAATTTTATAGTAGAAACATAGAACTACCCACCATCCAGCCGCGTTTTCTCTTGGCCTCTTGAGGTGGTAACCACGGCATTCCTACCATGGAAGTACTTTTGGTTCTGACTGAACCCCTGCCTTCCACACAAGGGTAGGCAAGGGGTCAATGCACAAAGAGGGAAGAGCAGTCCCGCTCCTGCAAGAAACATTCCTCCTTCATCAGGCACAGCTTAATACTGACTGGCAGAGCACCATGTAACCATGGGAGGCAAGACAGGATGTTGATTGGAAGGCCCATTGGTGTTCAGTTTTGAAAGTCATCCTTGAAGGACTGCCTGGCACATGGCTCAGAGCATGCAGCAATGGCAGCTATTGCCCTGGGTGCCCGAGGCTGGGAGCACAGGTGGGTGCAGGGTAAAGGACACCTGCCAGCACACCTGCCACCCTCAGGTGTTATAGACAAGAGGTGGCACCACAGTCAAAACACAGATGGGCATAGGTCCACACTGGTGGCTCAAGCCCAAGGGTCAGCGATGAGCTGCTGGTAGCCAATGCCCTGAAGTCATCTTGTGTTCAGTGTGAGAGTTGCCCCAATCAACGCGTCAGCAGCATTCTGGTGCCCAATCCTGGGTGGGCCTATACTGCTTTCCAGGCCACCCACCAAATGGAGATCCAACCACCAGTCTCTGAGAGAGCCCCATAGATGTGAATTACAGAGCTCCTCAGGATATCTGGTTGACTCCATGTTTGCGGTAGAGGGTCAGAAGTCATCTCAAAGGGGATAAATAAAGACTGGGGTCCATATGGGTCTGCATCTGGGCTGGGGCATCCTGCTTGGGGAACACTGCCAGTCCCAGCTGTACCAGGCCCTCAGAAGGACTTAGAAAGTTCAAGGGAGAACTTCCAAAGCACTGGGGCAAGGGGAGATCTGAGGCGTGGGCCCACGGCAGGGGCTTCATTGGCCCAGTGCTGCCCCTTCCCCTCTAAAAAGGCTGAGACAGCAAAAGAACAGGGGAAGTGGTTGGGGGTGGGGGAGCCAGGTACCCCATTTGCAGTGATTCATATAATCTGCAGACTCCAAAATAGTTAAAGGGCTGCCCACAGCAAGCCCCTGAGATCCGGCAGCTTCCAATAGGAGGAGGCAAAGAGAAGATTCATGAAGTGTGGGGTGGCTGGGGGAAGCAATAGACCAGTGATGGCAGGTCCTAGAAAGTGTCAGCAAAAATACAGATGGTGAGGGATGCCCCCTGATATGATTTGGCTGTGTCCCCACCCAAATCTCATCTTGAATTGTAGCTCCTATAATTCCCACATGTTGTGGGAGGGACCCAGTGGGAGATGATTGAATCATGGGGCAGTTTCTCCCATACTGTTCTCATGGTAGTGAGTAAGTCTCACGAGATCTGATGGTTTTATATGGGGTTTCCCTTTTTGCTTGGCTCTCATTTGCTCTTGTCTGCCACCATGTAAAATGTGCCTTTCACCTTCTGCCATGATTGTGAGCCCTCCCCAGGCACATGGAACAGTGAGTCCATTAAACCTCTTTTTCTTTATAAATTACCCAGTCTTGGGTATGTCTTTATCAGCAACATGAAAATGGACTAATACACCCCCTTACAAGTAAAATCTGTAACCTTGATTTCCAACAACAAGCACTGACACTGAAAGGGGCAGCCTTGGCAACAGAGGCCCTGCTGGACCTCAGAGGAGCAGAGGAGGCCAATCAACAAAGAAAATAAAATCAACACAGAAAGAAAATCCTTGGGGAGTGGACCTGTGCCAGGCACTGTTCTAGACAGAGATGGAGACAATATCTGTGAGCAAAACAGAAAAAAAATCTCTGCTCTAAAAGAGTTTGCATTCTAGTGGGGGAAGATGGGGAATCAGCAGGATAAAGAGAAAACTTAGAAGTAAACTTAGAAGATGGCAAATGCTATGGAGAAATAAAAAGCAAGGAAGGTGGACAAAGAGTGCCGCCATTTTCTACTAGGTCATCCAGGAAGTCTTCAACGGAAATGGGATTGGAGCAAAGATTTGAAGGGCAAAAAGAACACTGAAATAAATGTCTTGGGGAAAATGTGAATTGATTTAGAGTCCACTCCACTGGCTTTTCATTAAGTATTTCAAAATAATGACTAGAATGTGCATGTGTTGTTAGAGTATTAATAGTTACCCTTGAGGCTGCTTACACCCCACTAACAAGACAGATTCTGAAGACAAGAATCTCATTGTGAAGAGGCAGACATGGGCTGCTGTCAGGAGTTGTGCTGGCCAGGATCCCCCACCCAGCTTCCCTAACCATAATCCTAAACACCCCTACTGTTGGCTGCAACTTTGTCCTTGAACATCCAGAACGCAATGTTGTCCAGCAGCTCAGAGCCCCCATCTGTGAAGGAGGGCAGTGTCTCAGCGGCTGGCTGTTGAATAGATGTACAGGTGTAGGCCACTTCCAGACCCACAGTCAGGAGTTTTTCATTGTGCTTGTCCCCTGGCAGGACTTCAGGATGCACTACCAGACCCACTCTCTCTCTCAAGTGGGTCCTCAAGGAGCCCTGTCCAGGGTTAAAAGGATCAATGGCAGCAGCACGTCATGGGTCACAGCACACCAGGTGGAAAATTGAGCTCAGGGACCAAGGTATGTATCCCCAGCAGGATGCTGGTGATTAAGTTGCCTTTGAAACCTCCAGGGGAGAACAGGCTCCCCATTATTCCCCATCCTTTACATAGAGAACATTTTCTGGCTCCTAGACCGGGGTGGCTGATCTGAGGAGCCACCCCCATTGCAAGTTACCGATGGCAAAAGAATGTTTTTTTCGGGGATGGAATTAGGTGGCAAATACAGGATGCTTTGGCCATGGAGGAAGACTGCAGAGAAAGCCTAGACCTCAAATGACTTTGGGGAATATAGACAGGATAATCAAAGTGCCCCATCCAGGGCTCTGTTCTTGAGAATTGCAATAGAAGGAATGAGAGAATAAAAATCAAATGCGAAAAGTAAAGGCCACTTGGTTGTGGATTGGAAGGAAAAACATTAGGAGTTAAAAGACTATGACCTTGGGCTTGGGTGGGTCATTTAAAATTCTAAAGCCTCAATTTCCCCATTTGAAAGTGAGAGTTATACTTGACAATCTCCACATTCTCACCCACTTTTAATATGCCTAGTCTATGCTTCTCTTGAATGGTTCATCATAATAGATAAAGGAGTGAACTTTGGGGAACATTTGCCAAAAATTAGACGTAAAATTCCTTCTTCCCACTAATCTGTTGAGAATTCAAGGACTGCAATTCCATTTCAGTACAGCTCTCCTTGCCACATTTGCTGAGAGAATACAGACCATTCTCAACAACTCAACTGTTGACGTCCAGAAAGGATTGCAATTTATCTGTAGAGATGCTAAGAGATTGTGAAAGCCCCCTGAGGAATACAGAGACAGACTTCACTTAAGAGTTCAGTTTCCTCGGGGAAAAAAATGAAACAAGCTCCAGGTTGACAAATGGCAAGGAAATAAAAAGGAACTTACAAGCTCCAGGGTCATTTTTAAAACATGATCGGAGTTCATGACACCGGCTGCTGTTACAGCATTCAGCCTGGGTGTGCTCACTTCCGCATCAATGTCATGATTCAGAACAGTGGGTCTTTGTTGAAATCTGAAATTTCTTGGGTAAAAGTATATCATCAGGTTTGTATGAGGCTAGGTGTTACTTGTATTTCAAGCCTCAAAAGCAAATAACGTTCAACTCATGTAAAATTTATTTTTTCTGATTGTAATTCATAACAGTCAAAACCAAGCATATTAGGAGATGTTGGATGGTATTTAAGTTTCTGAGACAGGAACAGCAAAATGATTTGATAGGTAAGATTTAAGGATTGTCCAGCTGTGAAGCTGCTGAGAGCTCAGCCTAATGTGTTATTTTTAAACTTGTAATAAAACACATCTGTTTTGTAAATGGTATTGCTAAACTGAGGGTTCTAGCATGAAATAACTAAATCCTGGTGACTTTAGAGCTAATCTTACATTCTTCGTGTGTTCCAAATTAATTAATTAAATGTGAATTAATTAAAGCTGGATTAATTAATCAAAGGTGAATTCATTAAATAATTAAAGGTGAATTCATTAACTAATTAAAGGTGAAAGTCTCATTCTGAATAATTTACTCAAGATTTACAAACCCTCGTGCAGAATCGGTCTCACTCCTCCAGAAGCCAAGAATCACATTTACATCAGTGTCCTGCCCAGGAAGGCACCTTCCCCATGCTTTGTCTCCATTCCACTGTGGTTTCCTTGGGTTTCCCCTTCTGCCAGACAGACCATGGGCTCACCAGGGAAGAGAAAGAGAGATGCTCAGCCCCCAAGCTGCTAGACTCTAGCTCCTCAACTCCAGCTACTGGCTAAATGGTAGCATGGCCTGGCTTCTGGATTGACACCCATTGCCCTCCCTGTACTCTCGTGTTGGCCTTCTTGAGTACAATTTTTAAAATAATCACTAGCATGAGGAATTCATAAGATCACAAACTATAAGAAAATGAATTAGATGCAGAATCCAGTTTTAACTTGTTTAGGAGATTAGTCTTAGTAGATGGTGTGATGGCTAATATTGAGTGTCAACTTGATTGGATTGAAGGATGCAAAGTATTGTTCCTGGGTGTGTCTGTGAGGGTGTTGCCAAGGAGATTAACATTTGAGTCAGTGGAATGGGAAAGGCAGACCCACCCTTAATCTGGGAGGGCACCATCTAATCAGCTGCCAGCATAGCTAGAATAAAAGGAGGCAGAAGAACATGACGAAACTTGACTGGGTTAGCCTCCCAGCCTACATCTTTCTCCCGTGCTGGATGCTTCCTGCCCTCAAACATTGCACTCCAAGTTCTTCAGCTTTGGGACTTGGACTGGCTTCCTTGCTCCTCAGCTTGCAGATGGTCTACTGTGGGACCTTGTAATTGTGTGTGTCAATACTCCTTAATAAGCTCCTATATATATATATCTCGTATTATATATATATCCTATATATATCTCCTATTATATATATCCTATATATTTAATATCCTATTTTATATATAATATATATATTTATATATACCCTATATATATAATATCCTATTATATATATAATATATATTTATATATACTTTATATATATTTGTATATATATCCTATATAGCTCCTATATATATCCTATTATACATATATCCTATTTTATATATATATCCTATATATAATATCCTATTTCATATATATATCCTATATATAATATCCTATTTTATATATATATCCTATATATATAATATCCTATTTTATATATATATGTATCTCCTGTATATATAGGAGTTTATTAAGGAGTGTTGACCCACACAATTACAAGGTCCCACAATAGACCTTGCAATATATATATATATATATATAGTATTGTGTGATTGATATATATATATATATATATATATCCTATTAGTTCTGTCCCTCTAGAGAACCCTGACTAATACAGATGGAATGAGATTTTTAAAAGTAGATGCTTTTCTAGGTCAAGAGCAACCAAATTTTGGCAATTTCACATGACATGAGCTCTACTTAGGAATCCTACAATTCTGGATTCTCTGTCTTCTTACCTGAGTTTTACCTATTCCTGCTCTTCCTGAGCTTCTCAGAATATGCCTTTAAATTCCACCATCTATCCTTAAGCCAGTTGAGTTCCCACTAAGCTCCTCTAGCCAACCCAACATCCATTCCATAAACATTCATTGAGCACTGGTTCTGAACCAGGGACTGCTGCAGACACAAGGGCAGATGTAAGTCTGTCTTAGCCTTTGAGGAGTTCATAGTCTAGTGGGAAATTGAAACTTTAAAAATGTACATAATTAGGTTGATGACAGAAATATGTCCAAAGTGTGGAAGAGAATCAAGAAGCATCATGCTTACGGGAAAGAGTGAGGATGATTTCAAAGAAGAGTCGATATGTGGATTGTGTCCTGAGAGAACTGTAAGATTTCCTGAACAAACCCAAGCAGGGAAGGCATTACAGCAGGCATGATGTGAAATCTGGGCTCTGGAGCCATGAAAGAACACTGGAAGTTCTGGGGAAGGGCCAGTAGCTCCATAGGGCCCAATGATAGGATGCAAGGAGGGGCTGGGTGTGGTGGCTCACACCTGTGATCCCAGCACTTCGGGAGTCCAAGACAGGAGGATCATTTGAGGCCAGGAGCTCAATACTGCAGTGAGCTATGATCGCACCACTGCATTCGAGCCTGGGTGACAGAGCAAGAGCTAGTCTCTAAAAATTAAAAATAAAGAAGATGCAAGGAGATAAAAGGAGATTGCTGTTAGATCTTAAAGGAGCATGACATTCTCTCCCTGAATCATGTGTTTAAGCCACAAAATTTTTTTCTAACCAGAAAAGTGACATGATGTTTGTTTTTGAAATATAATTTTGCAAAATTATAATTTTTGAAATATAATTTTGCAAAAATTATATTTCAGGAGTGCTTTTCTTCCTGTGACCCGTGAGACCAGAAAGAAGAATCAAGCCAAATGAGTAGGATGTGTAGGCTCTAAAAACTATCTTTATTTTTTTCTACTTATAAAAGAAATACAGATTCATTCTAAACAATTCAAACATGATAGAAATACGCAACATAGAAATCAAATGCTCCCTGTAATCCAACCTCCCAGACCCAAACCACTGTTACTACATCTGGTATAGATTTCTTTACACTTTTATTTCAATGCCATTTCAATGGCAAAAACCACAATTAGTTTTGCACCAACCTAATAGTTTATAACATATTAATATGTTTTTTCCATACCAGGAAATATACAGCTACCTTATTCTTTTTAGTGGCATGTAATATTATATTACATTAATGTACTATAATTTATTGAATTAGACCTTATTTTGTGGACATGAGGATGTTTTCCTTTTTTTTCTTTTTTTTTTTCTTTTTTTTGAGATGGAGTCTCGCTCTGTCACCAGGCTGGAGTGCAGTGGCTCGATCTCAGCTCACTGCAACTGCCACCTCCCAGGTTCAAGCGATTCTCCTGCCTCAGCCTCCCAAGTAGCTGGGACTACAGGCGTGGACCACCACGCCCAGCTAATTTTTGTATTTTTAGTAGAGACAGGGTTTCACCATGTTGGCCAGGATGGTCTCCATCTCTTGACCTCGTGGTTCACCCGTCTTGGCCTCCCACAGTGCTGGGATTACAAGAGTGAGCCACTGCACCTGGCCACATTTTTCATGATTATAAACAATCCTGGGATGAACACCTTTTTCCATAAGCCCTTATAAACTTGTGAAGGTGTTTCTATAGGATACATTCTTAGAAATCCTTCTAGAAACTGATATGAAGGGAATAACCATTTTTTATTTTAATAAGTGTTGTCAAATTGCCATCATAAAGGTTGTATCAATGTACATCCCAACAGTGTATGTGGTCCCCAACTTCCCAAGGACTGTGGGATTTTATAGGCAGTCTGTTCTCATCAGAGAGATTGTAGAACCTCGAGACTCTTCATTTAACTCTGTGAATGTCTGCAGTTCATACATTTCTCTGGTGGCTGATACATTAACATTAATAGCAGCTCGAAGGTTTGCCCAGAAAAGCCCACATTTACGCCTATCCTTGGGCCATTCCAAGTATGCTTTTTTTTCCAGGAGAGCTTTCAGTTTATGATACCTGGTGGGAATGCAGTAGAATGGAATGGGTTCCAGTAAGATAAGAATTATATGATCAGAATTTTCATGGAAGAGATTGTGGTGGGCAAAGTAGAATTCATAATGGCACCACTCATTCTGGACAAAGTTGGGAGACAAAACAAAGATGGACTTATAGCTTTTCTCAATGAAGCTTACAATATTTTCACTAATGCTTTTGCCAGGGTCAAAGTAGCTTTCATAAAGGCAAATCAAGATAGAACCATCTTCCTTCTCTAGATTGGGGATCAATTCATTCTTCACCCACAGAGAATCATGTTCACTGTATGAAATAAATGCATGGAATCGGACATTTCTCTTGAGTTGTTCTTGGGTTGTTTTCCTAACCCTGTGCCATGTTTGTGTGCATTGACCTAGCATCCTGAGATACCAGGGCAGATCAAAGTGGAGACAGCAGAAGGCCACAGCCAACCCCAGAACTAGCATAATAACCACAATGGTGACAATCAACAGAGCTGTGTTGCAAGATAATTCGTGGAGATGAACGTCTTTTAACGGAGTTCCCCTTAGGTTTAAAGGGTATTCACAGGTGTATGAATCTGACCATCCAACCATCATGACCTCTGAATATGTTTCAAGCTGAATGAAATTTTTTAATTCACAGGTACACCGGAATGGATTTCTTCCCGCATTTAGAGTCTTAACTTCCTGGCAGCTCTGAACAAAATCCAGAGATGGGCTGAGAATGAAGTTCATTTCAATGTTCAGAATTGAAAGTCTACTGAAATGACTGCACCCAGGGAGATCGGTTAGAAAATTAAATGCAATATTTAGTTCTCGTAAGGCCATCAGATGAATAGTCTCTTTAGGTACAGTTTGGATTTGGTTATTATTTAGGTCAAGTATTTGAATACTTTTGGGCAAGCACCTGAAGACAGAATCAGACAATTTATTGTATGACAGATTCATATTGACCACAGTTTCTGGCCATGAGCAATTTTCATCATTTTTATGTTGTAATAGATTTTGACTCAGATCCAAGTGTTCCAAGGGTGTGTTGTTAGCAAAGCAACTCACTAAAGAAAGTGTCTCCAGTTTATTGCCATTCAAAACGAGAGTTTTCAAGTGAGGCAGTTGGATAGTTCTTTTAAACAACTCGTCTGTTAAGATATTATTGGCAAAATTTAAATATTGGAATTTCGTAGGATAATTAGGGAAAAGCATGTGTGGCATTTGTGCATTTGATATTGTCAGGTTTTCTATGTCCATTTTGGTCAAAAGCAAATAGATTTTATCCTGTTGAATGTAAAACACTCGGAAATGTACATGCTCCAATTTTATAGTTCTCATTACAGTATTTGAGTAGTCAAATGAATTGTGGTCAAGATAAGCCTTACCACCAAAAGTCACATTTCGGATCTGAAAGTGTTCCACTGATGTATGCCAAACAAATTGTAAGATAAGGAAAAGGTCGTCCCAGAGTAAATCAACTTTATTAAGTAATAGAACCGATGTCTTAGCATTTTCTAAACTAAGATTTCGTTGCATTTCATAACTTACAAATTGGCTTTTGCCATCTATATTTGTCATTTCTAATATTTTTGAAGTCTTGATTCCATCACGCAAAAGAACCCAGAAATTTGTGTCCATTGGTAAAACAATGTGCAGTTTTGTTGTGTTTAAGATGGGCAGGCTACCTTCTTCATAATGAGAAAGAGTTCTGAATCCTAAGAAGACAGTATTTAGATGCAGATGAGCAATTTTCTGGAAATCTGATTTTTGTATTTTTGCCCCACTCAAACCTAGGATTTCCAGGTGTGACATGTTGCCAGCTTCTTCACAGATAGGCATGGTGTCAAAGTCATTAAAAGAAAGATCTAAATACCTGAGACCTGCCAGTAAATACCAAGTTACACTCTTCAGTCTGTTATTAGACAAATCTAAATATCTTAACTCCTTGTTGAATTCAAAGGTTTTGAGATCCAGCTGTTGAATTCTGTTATGGCATAGAATCAAAACTCTCAGTTTGGAGACAGAATGAAAATCTGAACTCTGGAGTTGAAAAAGGAGGTTATAGGATAAATCCAGTGTTGTTGTGGCTGGGGTCAAGTCTGCGGGAACCTTTCTTAGAGACATGTTGGAGCAGTTGGTCATCAGTTCCCTTTCTTCTGGCAGCTCTGGAGCATCACCCTCTACTGTCATAAAAATACTACAAAATATGTAAATGTTTCTGATGAGTCTCATTGTATTTCCAAGGATTTTACCACTGATTTCCTCATATGAATGATGAAGATGAGCTCAAAACCCTAAAAAAAAGTATATAATGTTAGATTTTTATTTGGTTTGTTAAATCCTGTAGGATTTTTATTTGCAAAAAAAATGCCAACATCTGACTACATTCATCAAGAGGTTGGAATAAGGTCCCAACCTGTATGTTGGGTCTTCAACTTGATCTCAGAGCATTGGCTGAGAAGTCTCCAAGCTGGCTACTGTGCCATGTCTCCGTCGTTGAGGTAAGTCAGGATTCTCAGAGAGGAGAAGCATAATGGCCCTTTGGTTTAAGAACTGCATTGTCAGGCCAGACTCAATACCTTCTCTCACATCTCCTTTTGATAGCTTGAAGATTTAAAGAAAATCGAAAGTAATTTGTTTTATTACCAGACATTGTGAGCCTTTGACTTGATATCAAGGAGTTACCCCTCAATTTTTGTATTTGTGGATATAGAAAGTCCCTGGAGCCAATATCTGACTTTCAACACTTACCTTACAGATGGAAGTTTCAAAACAGGAAACAAATAGAATTATTCCTGTCCTTCTGCCTCTATATGTCTTCAGGTTGGTGGCAAAAGCAATCTGGATTACTGCCAAATAATAGTATTAATGTTGAAAAACAATTTCCAGGTGTGAAATGTTGCCAGCTTCTCCACAGACAGGCATGCTGTTAGTCATTAAAAGAAAGATCTAAATGTCTGAAACCTGCCAGTGAATACCAAGCTACAATCTTCAGTCTGTTGTTAGACAACTATAAATGTCTTAACTTCTTGTTGAATTCAAAGGTCTTGATATTCAGTTGCTGAATTCTGTTATGGCATAGAATCAAAGCTTTCAGTTTAGATTTCAATGTGCCAAGATACATACTAATTGCTTCATGTATATTATCTCATTTATTTATCACCATACTCTCTGAGGGAAGTACTACTACTCCCATTTGATAGATGAGGAAATTGAAGGATATAGAATTCTGAGGACTTTGGGAGATGTGCCAGGCTTCACGTGGTTGGATTAGACGTAGAACAGAGGTAGTTGGAGTACTAAGATTTTACGATATTCATTATTCAAGATATTTATTAAGTACCTATTCTGCCAGAAACTTTTCTAGGCACTGGGGAAGTAGCAGTGAACAGAAGAGATTTCTGTTTCTACATAGCTTATATTCTAGAAAGAGGTTAAGAAAAGAGAGACTGCAAACAAAACAATACGTTTATATGTTATGACTTACAATTCCACATGCCTGGGGAGGCCTCACAATCATGGTGGAAGGCGAATGAGGAGCAAAGTCATGTCTTATGTGGCAGCAGGCAAGAGAGCATGTGCAGGGAAACTCCCCTTTATAAAACCACCAGATCTCATGAGACTTATTCACTATCATGAGAACAGCATGGGAAAGACCCGCACCCATGATTCAATTACTTCCCTCCAGGTCCCTCCCACAACATGTGGGAATTATGGGAGCTACAGTTCAAGATGAGATTTGGGTGGGGACCAATATCAGGCAGTGATATTGTCTTGAAGAAAAAATTACTGAGATAAGGGAAACAGAGAGAGACTGGGGAGTGATTTTCTTTTTTATAGAATGATCAAAAAAGGCCTCCCTGATAGTGATCTTCATGCAGAAATCTAAAGGGGGTGAAGAAGCAAGACACTTGTTGTCTGGGGAAAGAGTATTTTGGAGAGAGAGAGAACAGCAAGTACAAATTTAAAGATCCTGATGTGCTTGGAAAATGTGAGGAAGACCTGGAGTGGAGTTAGGGGACAGAATCAGAGAAGAGGTCGGATCTTATAAGAACTTGGCAATTTTCCTCTGACTGAAATAAGAAACCAGCAGAAGATTTAGAGTCCAGGAGTGACAGGTTCTGACATACATTTTAAAGATTCCTCTGTTTGAGGCAACCTATAGAATGGGAGAAAATTTTTGCAATCTGTCCATCTGACAAAGGGCTAATACCCAGAATCTATAAAGAACATAAAAAAATTTACAAGAAAAAAACAACCCCATCAAAAAGTGGGTGAAGGATATGAACAGGCACTTCTCAAAAGAAGACATTTATGCAGCCAACAAACATATGAAAAAAAGCTCATGATCACTGGTCATTAGAGAAATGCAAATCAAAACCACAATGAAATACCATCTCATACCTGTTAGAATGGTGATCATTAAAAAGTCAGGAGACAACAGGTGCTGGAGAGGATGTGGAGAAATAGGAATACTTTCACACTGTTGGTGGGGGTGTAAATTAGCTCAACAATTGTGGAAGACAATGTGGCGATTCCTCAAGGATCCAGAACTAGAAATACTATTTGACCCAGCAATACCAATCCTTTGGTATCTATCCAGAGGATTATAAATCATTCTACTATAAAGATACATGCACACACGTGTTTATTGCAGCACTATTCACAACAGCAAAGACTTGGAACCAACCCAAATGCCCATCAATGATAGACTGCATAAAGAAAATATGGCACATATACACCATGGAATGCTACGCAGCCATAAAAAAGAATGCGTTCATGTCCTTTGCAGGGACATGGATGAATCTGGAAACCATCATTCTCAGCAAACTAATACAAGAACAGAAAACCAAACACCACATGTTCTCACTCATAACTGGGAGTTGAACAATGAGAACACATTGACACACACCGGGGCCTGTCAGGGGGTGGGGGGCTAGAGGAGGAATAGCATTAGGAGAAATACCTAATGTAGATGATGGGCTGATGGGTGCAGCAAACCACCATGGCATGTGTATACCTGTGTAACAAACCCGCACGTTCTGCACATGTACCCCAGAACTTAAAGTATAAAATAATAAATAAATAAATAAATAAAAAGATTCCTCTATTTGTTGGGTGAAAATGACTGGGAGCCACAAGGCTGGCAGGGAAGACTCCTTGAGACACTATAGAGTAACTTGTGCCAGAGAGAATGTATCAATGGAAGTGGAGAGAAGTGGTTAGATTCTAATTTCAAATTAGTAAACAATTTAACTCTACGTGTCCCCACACCAGGCTCTCTGAAGGCACCAAGGGCAGGTGATAAGTTAGTGGGGGAGTTTTTCTGCTTCCATTTGTATGTATCTGTTACACATTGACCGTCAACCTCCCTCAGACAGGTCACTCCCATAGACAAACAGAGGGAGCAAAAGATATGCTCAACAGAAAGAGGATGGGGTAGAGAGACTTCTCTGTGCGTGTCATGTTCCCATCATTCTGAAAGGCTGGATGGGAGGTGAGGGAGGCAGTGGGCACGCCCATCCACAGGAATGCACACAAACATGGCGGGGTAACAAAGGTGGGGCAGAATCAAAACATAAGGCCACTTAGAATGTTACCTCTCTCTCATCTGTATTTCTCTTTCTCTAGAACCTTCCCAAGTCTGGTTTTTTTCTTGAAGTGAAGGAATTCCAGGAAACCTATGGAGAGTAGGGAGTGAGAGGGCCACTCCCAAGTTTTCCATTAGCCGCTGATACTAGTAAAGGAGAGAGAGCATCTTATCTCTGATCTTCGGAACACATATGATCATAGTTTCTTTGTGTGAACTCCCTTACAATGTAAACTTGGAGAATTCTTTTGTAAAAATATTAATTATCCACACTGATCATATAGTTTTTATATTTCATAAACTATTGTTTCTGGTAAGTGTTCTCAGATATCTTGGAGAAAAAGCAATCATTTTGGTAAGGTCACCACATTTAGATGATTTCTCAAAACACCAACTTTTAAAAACACGGTCAAATGACTTAAGATGCCTCCGGCCGTATTTTTCTTTGCTGACATTTCAGTGACTCCCTAGAGTGTAATGTATACTAAAATATTATACTGCATTAATATGTAAATATAACACAGTATAATTATCAGAAAAAAACAGGTGAATATTCTATTTAATTAACTTAGCTCCTGCTGGATTTTTGAACTGTCACATATTTAAGAGTAAGTTTTCTACATCTACTTTTAAATATTTCTAATAGAAAATCAGTTTACAACTGTGGCCTGGAAGTGTAATTACTACTCAAATCATTGTGTTCATAGTATCCAATGTATAATGATAAACTTTATATTTTCTTTCAGTTTTCTTAAAACTATACATTAAAATTCAGAATATCTTAATTTCCATGCCACTAGATGCAGAAAATAATTTTCCATGAATTCATGATCTCTTCTGAATGACCTCTTAGTAAATAAACTTTCATTCATTTGCTTATCACCTGTCCCTTCTCTGTTCGTTCCCATGGTAGCTGTCAGTCTTGTTCACTTCTGTATCCTCAGCATGTAGCATAGTGCTTGACACATGGTGCCTGCTCATTACTGCTTGTTGAATGCACATATGAATGAATGAATCCTTGTATGTATGAATTTCAACGTTTTAATCCTTAGCACAACGTGATGCATAATATGCTCTCATAAATATGTGTTGAATGAATGAATTTATGTTGTGAATTCCTGATACAGTGCAGGGCATGATGGTTGAAGAATGAGTTTGGTAGGCCTGGCGCGGTGGCTCAGGCCTGTAATCCCAGCACTTTGGGAGGCTGAGGCAGGTGGATCACAAAGTGAGGAGATCAAGACCATCCTGGCTAACATGGTGAAACTCTGTCTCTACTAAAAAAATACAAAAAATTAGCCGAGCGTGGTGGCATGTGCCTGTAGTCCCAGCTACTCTGGAGGCTGAGGCAGGATAATCGCTTGAACCGAAGAGGTGGAGGTTGCAGTGAGCTGAGATGCCACCACTGCACTCCAGACTGGGCAACAGAGCAAGACTCAGTCTCAAAAAAAGAATAAGTTTGGTTTTAGGGATTGATGGATCTGTGTTCAAATCCAATGTTAACCATTCATCCACTCATTAGCTATGTACTCGGATCATTTATTTAATCTCTGAAAGATCTGGTTTTGTCATCTGTAAAATGGAGCTTGTGAAGAGGCATAAGACAATGTATGTAAGTCACTTAGTACCATGCCTAGCGTATCACACTTAATAAATGGTGGCAGTTATCAGGTCAAGACTCAGGTGAAGCAAGGAAGGCATAAATGTTAAGGGGGTCCCAAGGAACTCAGTAATCAAGATAATGTTTACATGAAATATTTTTAAAAATGAAAATTAATGCAAAAATCTATGTTGAACAAAATATCGAAATTTTTCATAAAGACAGGATCAGTATTACTGATTGTTTCTTTTGCCTCAGGCTCTATTATGGCTTGATAGGACCCTGGCAGTTATAATCATTAGGTTGACAAAGGTGCGTTTAATGTTATCATCTCATAGAGTGCTTAATTTGTAGCAATTGACTTTAAGCTTCTAGGTCTTAGAGCCATGGCCCCTTAAGAATGCAGCAGAATCTAACCCAGTTGCTTTAGCTGGAACTCTCTGCGCTGAGAAGTCAGAGTTTCTATCTCTTACCCACTTCTTCCCCCTGCCCAATACCACAGTCTTATCTGGGACTACAATGGGAGAGGAACTCTTTTTGAACTTCTCTTAATATAACAATAGTAAAGGTCCTATCTCTCAGGCAATACTTATGCATTATGACATTTTATAAAAACAACTTTTATATAGAGACAGGGTCTCACTATGTTGCCAAGGCTGCTCTTAAACTCCTGGCCTCCAGCAATCTTCCCACCTCAGCCTCCCAAATGGGTGTGATTAGAGGTGTGAGCCACTGTGCTTGGCCTCATTAAAGCAATTTTAAAAGTAGGACATACACTTTTTTTTTTTTTTTTTGAGATGGAGTCTCGCTCTGTTGCCCAGGCTGGAGTAAAGTGGTATGATCTCAGCTCACTGCAAGCTCCACCTCCCAGGTTCAAGCAATTTTCCTGCCGCAGCCTCCTGAGTAGCTGGGATTACAGGCACCTGCCATCACGCCTGGCTAATTTTTGTATTTTTAGTAGAGATGGGGTTTCACCATGTTGGTGATGTAGTCTATAAATAGTATATATATGTTAATATCATATCCCTACTACTATGTTAAAAGCAGGTAAAAAACAGAGAATGACCTTCCTTAATACATCTTTAATATCTTATAATTTAAAAGTCCAAGTCAAAAGACATCATGAAATGACAACTAGTGTTTTACCAAAGAATATTTAATCATCTAATTTATCTTTTCCCAATGATATAAAGAAATAGAAAAGAGATTAAGAACCTATTGAATGTTGAATGATCTTTGCAACATAAGAGTAAGAATGACTTCTTTTTAGTATTTCCTATGTGTCTGACATGGAGCTAAGTGTTTTCTGTCCATTACCTTGTTTAATCCTTCAATGACTCAACAAAATGGCGGCCATTATTATTCATATTTTACAGATGGAGGAGCTAAAGCCCAGAGGTAAAGTAACTTGCCCCAGATGACCAACTGAAGAAGCAGAGATTTGAACCCAGACCTGTTTGGTTCCTTCTGGATGGTAACTAAACCCAAATGCAAGGCACCTCAAACCTTGAAATGAGGTGGCTTAAGATGTAACGACATCCTAAGGACCGAATCACTGAGGTTGAATCCATTGATCTGACCAGCTGCCATGGCGGCCACTTCCTCCTTTCTCACCCCATACCCCTCTCTATGAAGCTTCATGCAGCTGCTGTGGGACACTCTGCTAGGTGCCACAAAGTTCAAGAGACTTTGCCTACATGTATAAATATATTCTTAGGAAAGTTATAAGTTCACAAGAATTGAAATAAAACTCGAAGTGCATCCTATTCCTAATTAATAGCTCAATGTAGGTGGTCTGGGAGAAAGCTTATCAAGAAACCAAATGCTCACAGGTTGTTAACCATCCTCTTCTTTACAGCAACCACATATGGCCCTCTTTGTCCACTTCTGAAGGAAACGGAATAAGAACTGCATTGTACAAGATCCATCAGATCTGCCCCTACTTTTAAACAGGTAACACAAATGCAGAACTTTTCAACGGGGTAAAGGAGCAACAGATATGCCTTAAATAGCCAAAGGTTTCATCCAGCAGAGGTTAACATACACCGTGGGGAAATAAGAGTTAGAAAAAACTTGCCACAATGCATGGGACCGTTCAATCTGAACAGAAGAGCTGACCAGGTTTGATCCGCAATCAGTGAAAAGAAACCCACGCTCTCAAGCATCTGCAAGAAATTCCTCAGATCAATAGCCCCAAGGTCACTAATCATTAATCTAGACAAAATAGTAAATACTAAAAATCTAAATAACCCTACTTCCCTCCCCTCAATGTTAGCTCAAATTATCTCCTCTTTAGAAAAGACCCATTGCAGCCCTTATATCTTTTTAATGAGAGTTACAACAAACAAAGCTAAGGTTCTTACCCCACGGCTTGCACTCTCTCAGCAGAGCTGCAGGTGCGTGGATGATTCGTTGACACGGTCAGAATTGGCTGCAGGAGGGAATTGAATCAAGTTTTTCTGCAAAGCTTAAACCCCATCCGCCCTCTTCTGCATGCTGGTGGTATTGCATGTTATATATATTCATTATAATCTTAGCACTTTTTAAAATTGTGGTCAAATACACATAACATAGGAGTTATCATGCTCACCATCTTTCTATTTTTATTTTTTCTTTTTTATTTTTTTTGAGGTAGGGTCTCACTTTGTCACCCAGGCTGGAGTGCAGTGGTGTGATCACTGCTCACTGCAGCCTTGACCTCTTGCGCTAAAGCCCGCAAGAGGCTGGGCTTCTCAGTCCCGCAAATGTCTGGGACTACAGGCGCTCACCAACTGGCCTGGCTAAGTTTTTTGTATTTTTTTGTAGAGACGGGGTTTCGCCAGTTGCCCAGGCTGGTCTCGAACTCCTGAGCTCAAGTGATCTGCCTGTCTCAGCCTCCCAAAGTGCTAGGATTACAGTGTGAGCCACCGCGCCTGACCTTAAGCATTTTTAAATGTACAATTTAGTGGCATTAATTAAGTATGTTCACACTGTTGTGTAACCACCACCACTGCCCATCTCCAAAGATTTTTCGTCATCCCAAACTGAAATTCTATGCCATTAAAAAATAATTTCCCATTTTCCCCTTTCCTCAGACCCTGGAAACTGTAATTCTACTTTCTGTCTGTGTGGATTTGACTACTCTAGGTACCTCATGGCCGTGGAGTTATACCATATTTGGTTTTTTGTGACTGGCTTGTTTCATTGAGCATAATGTCTTTAAGGTTCATCCATATCATTTCTATTATTATTACATAGAATAATAGAATCTTTCCTTCCTTTTTTAAGGCTGAATACTATTTTGTTGTATGTACGTCCCACGTTTTGTTCATTCATTCATCCATCAATGGACATTTGGGTAGTTTTCACCTTTTGGCTCTTGTGAATAATGCTGCTGTGAACGTGGTGCACAAATATCTATTTAAGTTGGTACTTAACATTCTTTTGAGTCTATACCTAGAAGTGGAATTCATGGATCATATGACCATTCTGTTTAATTTTTTGCAGAACCACCATACTGGTTTTCCACAGCATCTTAGAGCACTTTGCTGATGCTTTTCTTCAAGGTGCAGGTCGGTTATCCCTTTCGTCAGTTGGGTGGGGCAGTCATGTGATGATGGGCAGAAGTAGGAATGGTGACTCCATAATTTCAGCAATCAGGCAGGAAGAGGGCGGAAAGGAGTTATCTAGAGCAGGGGTCCCCAACCCCTGGGCCACAGACAGGTACCAGTTCATGGCCTGTTAGGAACCGAGCCACACAGCAGGAGGTGAGTGGTGGGTAAGCAAATGAAGCTTCATCTGTATTTACAGTCACTCCCCATTGCTTGCATTACCACCTGAGCTCCACCTCCTGTCATATCAGTGGCAGCATTAGATTCTCATAGGAGCTTGGACCCTACTGTGAGCTGCCTATGGGAGGGATCTAGGTTGCGTGCTCCTTATGAGAATCTAATGTCTGATGATCTGTCACTGCTTCCCATCATGTCAGATGGGACCATCTAGTTGCAGGAAAACAGGCTCAGGGCTTCCACTGGTTCTACATTACGGTGAGTTGTATAATTATTTCATTATATATTACAATGTCATAATAATAGAAATAAAGTGCACAATAAATGTAATGTGCTTGAATCATCCCGAAACCATCTCTCCCCCATCTCCAAACCCGGTCTGTGGAAAAACTGTCTTCCATGAAATTGGTCCTGGTGCCAAAAAGATTGGAGACCTCTGACCTAGAGGCCTTTTCTTGAAGTGAAGTGGTAAAATAAGCATGGTATTTTTTAAAATGTAGATCGCAAAGTACGGATCAATTTTTAAAGCAACATTTTTGAGGTTTTTTTTCATACTTGACTTAAGATTTAGGTGACTGCTGGAGATCACGAGTAAAGAAGAAAATTTCCAGATGGATTTGTCTACAGGAAGAATGATCAATTTAAACATGAATGATTATAATAGATTTATGTCTTATAAAATTGGGGAGTGGGTGGGTTCTTAAAATACATTTTTTAACTATCATATTGGGGTTTTTAAATTTAAAATGTAGTCCATGTATTTCCACATATATTGTAGGGGGAAATCACACAAAATATAAATAACTGTAAAAAGAAAAACAACAGCAAAACAAAACCAGCTCTGCTCCTCACCTAAACATATACAAACCTGTCTATATTACACAGACGTAGGAAGACAGGTGCTGGCTGTACACCCGTCAGGAACGTTGGAGAGGGTATTCCCAGCTTGTTGGATGAACTAAGCTCTAAAATCTTTTTCATTTCAGAAATTCTCAAATTACTATGATCAGCACACTCACATTGTATATTGCCCTCTCAAGAAAAAATAATCACTTGGGGTTTTTGTTGTCCAAAGACATATTCTTCCTTTTCCCAGAGACCAACATGTTTAAATACTTTATTGTCAGAAAACGGAGAAGTTTTCTTTAAGTGTTTTTACATTTGTTTACCAAAAACAAGTTGAGCCAAGTAGAGTTGTTTGTGTCACATAATCATCATCATTAAGCTTGCATTTACTTCCTAAGTGCAGATAGTATTGCACACAAGATATTGGCTAATCATCACCACAAACTACATAGAACATATACTTTATTCCCATTCGCCAGATGGAAAAACTGGTTGAGACAGAACAAAAAACTTGCACAAGGTCATCATCCAATAGGGGAGGGAGCCAAGATTCAAAACTAAGTAAGTCTGGTTCCAAAGCCCACAATTTTTTCACGACTCCAGATGCCCAAGAGGTTAGGTAATACTCTCTCTGCCTTCACCTGAGATTTCTAAAACGTTTAAATCTTTATTCACAACTAGCAACCAAGAATAGTATGCTCAGAACCATATGTGCTGATAACTTTGAGATGTAATATTTTTATTCCTTTTTAAAAAACTTCCCCCTGCCCCTACACACATGCATGCATGCAGGCGCACGCACACACATGCACGCACACAAACACACAAACGCACATTTCCCTCCTATGTCTTCCTCTGATACCAGACGTGGGCCAGCTGTGATTCTGCCTTCATATAAGTTGCAATGAACAGAGAACCTTGGGTTACCACAAGGGGATGGAGGTTTGTTTTAAAGACACTAGAGGCTGTAAGGAAACACAGCAGCACAGCCAGGCCCTGTAGAGACCTGGAGCAGTGGCTTCTGGGGACTCCCAGAGCAGCCGTGGTGGTCAGGCTGTCTTGCTGGGCTGCTCTCCACTTTAGCTATGACTTGACTTCTCTTTGACTCTTCCTCAATCTGCTTCTCTTTCTATTCCCCACTTCTCTTTATTGCTGCCTTTGCTTCTATATGTGTCTTCCTACAGCCTTTTCCCAGGCTCACGGCTTACAGTCAAGGGCTGAGGCCCGCTCTGAGAATACTTCCCCCAAGAAGGGAAATCTGATCAGATCTTTGCCTCACTATGCAAGATGGAGCGTCTCTATTGGGCAGAGGATTCATGACCACCTTACAGGCGGCTAGCTTATTTTATTTTTATTATTATTTTGAGATAGAGTCTTGCTCTGCTGCCCAGGCTGGAGTGCAGTGGCATGATCTCAGCTCACTGCAACCTCCTCCTCCTGGGTTCAAGCGATTCTCCTGCCTCAGCCTCCCAAATAGCCGGGATCACAGGCATGTGCCACCATGCTCGACTAAGTTTTGTATTTTTAGTAGATATGGGGTTTGCCATCTTGGCCAGGCTGGTCTTGAACTCCTGACCTCAGGTGACCCACTCACCTCGGCCTCCCAAAGTGCTGGGATTACAGGTATGAGCCACCGCACCCAGTCTATTTTTATAGTTCTTGCCTTTAAGAGGGCCTTGGTCCCTGATCCAGGCAGGTAGGAAAGTTACATGACCTAGAGCTGCTCACGGGTAGAAGAAAGGGCCTGGGCTTGCATTCTCCCTAAGAGCACTGTGGGTGGCTCAGGGTCTAGTGTGGAGCACGTGTTAGCTGGGGAAAGCTCCTTTACTTTAATTACTGGTATCAGTAAATGAAAATAGTAACAACTTTTTTTTTTTCTGAATCCTATTTCTGAAAAATAAATGAAAAGTAATAAAATTCTCACATGGTTAGAAAATGTAAATCATTTGTCATTCATTTACTACACTTGAGTATAAGGAGAACATTTTAGTTCAAACAAATAAAATGATCCTGGCTGGGCATAGCAGCTCATGCCTGTAATCCCAGCACTTTGGGAGGCCGAGGTGGGTGGATCACCTGAGGTCAGGAGTTTGAGACCAGCCTGGCCAACATGGTGAAACCCTGTCTCTACTGAAAATACAAAAAATTAGCCATGCATGGTGGCACGCACCTGTAATCCCAGCTACTCGGGAAGCTGAGGCAGCAGAATTGCTTGAAGCTGGGAGGCGGAGGTTGCAGTGAACCAAGATCGCGCCACTGCACTCCAGCCTGGGCAACATGAGCAAAGCCCCGTCTCAAAAAAAAAAGAAAAAGAATAAAATAAAATGATCCTAGATATGCGCTAGGAACCTGAAAGACTTTGGAGAGATTTGGTAACCACATTAAAAAGACAAAAAGAGGTGAAATTAATTTTAATAATATATTTTATATAATTCACCACATTAAAATATTATTTCGCAAGTACTCAACATAAAAAATTACTAGCAAGATATTTGACATTCTTTTTTTATATAATGTCTTTGAAATTTGGTGTGTGTTTTACACTTACAGCACATTTCAATTCAGGCTTGTCATTTTTCAAGCATTCCATAGCCACATACGGCTAGTGGCTACCATATTACACAAACAGGACTAGAGCCTTAAGTTAATAAATGACAGTCCTACAATGAGCCAACAAACTTGAACTCTAATGCACCCACGAAACTTTCCCTAATGATACCAAATATTGATATTTCTCATCTCTCATTTTCCCACGTGCTACCCCTGACTCCCGCTCCCACTTCCCCTCTCAACTGACCCTGCTCACTCTGGGAATGGTCCCGTTGTAAGAGCCATCACTTAGAACCCACGTCCTCAGAAATTATCCCAAAGGCTTTAGGGACAGAGAAGGAATATGTGTATCTATTAGAGGTGACATGGGGGAGAAAAGGAGGACAAATAAATATTAAAGAAAAATTAAAGAGAAAAAGAGAGAAATGGAAGAGAAAAGCACTGGGAGGAGAGGATCAAAAGGAAAAAGCAAAAAAGAGAAAGAACAAGGGAAACACAGATAGAGAAAATTAGGATGGAAGGCAAAGAACAAGAGAGAAATGGAGAGAAAAGGAAGGGAGAAAATAAAATACAAGGCTAAACAAGGGAGCGGTAAAGAGAAAAGAGTACAGACAAAAAGAGGAAAGCCTGGATTTCTCATCCTGGTCTAGGTATTATTATAACTTTATTAATTAGTTGCTTAGCATTGCTCTTAGGCAGAATTCCAAGACTTAATCATATAACAAATATCCAAAAAGACATGTCAGCTTGAGGAATTCCCCTGGATTTCCTTGTTTGCATCCAAGCCACATGCCATTGTTGCTTGCACTGAATATGAACAATTATACACTGAATCATGCTTACTAAGATATATTTCAATACATCCAGGGCTCTGCTAGAGCCAGCTTATACCAGCTTATAAGAGCCAATTTTTAATTTTCAAGAATTTTGTGAGCCAGTTGTTAAAAATAATCATTATTAAAAATGAAATCATATATACCTGCATTTAAATAAACTATATTTAGGGCCAAGTGCAGTGACTCATGTGTGTAATCCCAGTACTTTGGGAGGCCAAGGCAGGAGGATGCTTTGAAGCCAGGAGTTCAAGGCCAGCCTGGGCAACATAGCAAGACCCCATCTCTACAAAAAAAAATGTTTAAATGAGCCAGATGTAGTGGCATGCCCATATTCCTAGCTACTCGGGAGGCTGAGGCAAGAGGATCTCTGGAGCTGAGGAGTATGATGTTACAGTGAGCTATGATTGTGCCACTGCACTCCAGCACAAGTGGCACAGCAAGACTCTATCTCTAAAATAAATAAATAAATAAATAAAGCTATATTTAAAACAAAAGTAGTAAATACTCAGAACTCATCACTTCCTAATTATTTGACTGTATATTTACCATCATTATGTTCTGGGAGTTATTTTTGTCTACTGTATCTGTATGGTGGAAACACTTTACAATGAATGGTATACTGCACTTGTCTTTCCAACTCCACCTTCAGCGATGTCATATTGGTACCTTGAAATCAACCATGGTAGGAGTATTTACACCATAAAATTGGCAAACACTATAAATTAGGACTTTAGTTATTGTTTTGTTAATTTTCTAGACTTACAAAATTAACGAAGAAAATGTTAATAATTTGTCAAAGCGTTTTCTTTTTCTGCGAATCTGTTAACATTTACCAGCACATTACAGCAGCTGGTATCATTTATATCTGATTTAAAATGAAAGCATTTATCCAACTCAATGGTTTACTTTTTTTTCTTTTTCTTTTCTTTTCTTTTCTTTTCTTTTTTTTTTTTTTTTTTTTGAGCTGGAGTCTAGCTCTGCCGCCCAGGCTAGAGTGCAACGATGTGATCTTCGCCTTCCAGGTTCAAGCGATTCTCATGTTTCAGCCTCCCAAGTAGCTGAGATTACAGGCGTGCACAACCATGCCCAGCTAATTTTTGTATTTTTAGTAGAGCCGGGCTTTCATGTTACCATGTTACCCAGGTTGGTCTTGAACTCTTGACCTCAGGTGATCCACCTGCCTCGGCCTCCCAAAGTGCTGGGAATACAGGCACGAGCCACTGCATCAGGCCTCAATGGTTTACTTTTTAAAAGAGCAATATTTTGGCAGAGGTTTATATATGAACTCTTACTTTTGATTAACTTGATGTTCAGTGTTTACATTATTATGATCTATGTAATGTTGGGCCTCACTAAAAGCTACATTATACACTATGATTACAATCTATGATTATGCTTTTTGGTTTTCTTGTAGTTAATAATTGCCTTGTATTTTGTTTTGTTAGTTTTCAATGCTTCTATGATAATTTTCCTCACATTCCCAAATAGCTCTCAAGTCAAAAAATGTATTATAATGAAATCTATCAAATAAACAATCACCTCTCTCAAATTACTGTCTGTCATTTTGCTCCAGCATGCATTGGATTTCTGCAGAGCTGACATCCTCTGACTTTGAGTTGTTGCTAACCTGGAAAGCTGTTGCTCCTCTCTGCTGTATTAGATCTCCCATTTCTTGGGATGCACAGCATCTTCTTTCTTGGTTTTTATCTGTTATAGTGGAATTCATCATCCAGTAGTTTCCCGAAAGAATGCATTGATGGTTAATTTGGAGGGAGAACTTACATGTCATGCCTCATATTTGATTGATTGTTTGGCTGGATATAAAGTTATATGTTGCAAATGATTTTTCTATACAATTTTGAAGGTATTGCTCTATAAGTTCTAGCTTCTAGCATTGTACTGAGAGATGCATGGCTATTCTGATTTCTGATTCTTTGTATGTAACCTGGTTTCTTTTTTCTTTCTCTCTCTCTGGAAGCTTTTACTACTGTTGTTCCTGATGGTCTAAAATTTCAAGAGAAAGTGCCTTGGTTTGGGTCTTTGAACTGTTCGTTTTGCTGGGTACTTTTAGGAGATTCATGTCCTTCAATGGGATTTCTCTTATTATTATTTTTTTTTGATAATGTCTTCACCTCATCTCTTTTTCTGGTTCTGGAACACCTATTAGATGGATGTGGACTTCCCAGAGTTAGGCTCTTACTTATTTTTTCTCTTGCAAAATAAGTCATTTTGTTCTAATTTCATAGAAATTTCTTTAACATATTTTCCAATGCTTCTATTTCTTTGGGTAAGGGGCTATCAAACTTTTTAAGTTCTAAGAAGCGTCTGTAACTTCAAGTTGTCTTAGAGGAAAGATGAACATCCTCGTAGGTCTGCCTGTGACTATATCATTACCGGTGGCACTTCTGTCCCCTGGCTCTCAATCTTGTTTGGGACCTTGTTGATTAATTTTGACAATTAATTTTTATTAAGGCTTGTCATTCACACGGGTGGGTGTTTATCTGGGGAATTCAAGAAGCGACTGTGTCCTAGTAGGATGAAGTCCATCACACAGTTCCAGAACAGCCAAGGAGGGCAGTGCGAGCTTGTCCAAAGTGACAGGGAGCTACCAGAAGAAGCAGTTCAGAAGAAGAGAATGTGAGAGTCAGTCAGGAAGTCCAGCTCTTCTCTGAAATCCTCAGGAGGAACTGTTTTCCTGTAAACATAGGGGTTGGGGACTTGAGTCATTTTACTTAAAATGAAAAGGAAGTGGTAACCCAAAAAATGAGAAACCTTGGGGACACTTGGGCTGCATTAATGAGGTTGAAATTTTTCATAAATTTGTTTTCTAACTGGATCCTGTTTTGGGCTGACCATGCTTATTGCCCACATATCAATGGAGATCTTAGTGCTTTTCTATTTTATTCTATTAGTTCTTGATATACATGAATTTTATCTATGATAGTTGCTAACAGTTTACTTCCCAATTTCTTATTTCCCCATTTGCCATTTTTAGTTGTTTTGTTTGCCTCATTTGTTCATTTGCTTGTTTAACATGGAGCTGTTCCCAGTTTTTCTGTAACTTTTCTCTCTTTTCTGATTTTATTTCATCTTAGAAAGCCCAGGATAATCTAGATGAAACATGATCAGCACTTCAGCTCCAGTTCCATATTTGTTGGTATAATAAGGACAAGAAGAATGATGATAATGACATAATAATAACTCTAACATTTATTGAGCTTTTGCTTAATGCCAGGAACTGTTCTATAGACATTATATGTATTAACTCATTTAATCCTCGTAACAATAGTATGAGACAGGTATTTCCATTACTCTCATTTTACGTCTCCACAATAATAAAGCAGAGAAGGAGTACATAACCACCCAAAGTCACTAGAAGAAGGTGGAAGAAGCAAAATTCAGGCGGAGGTCCGAGATGCTTCTCCTCCCCACTGTGTCTGCCACCTCTAGAGTGAATAGCCACGACCCTGAGATAAGTCAGTTACACACATTGTACCACCAATTTCTAAAACAACCATATGAGAGAGGTACCAGTATTATGCCCATTTTGTAGATGAGAAAAAGGAGGCTAGCAAGGGTGAAGGAATTCATCTATGGACAGAGGATTTGTGCCCTCTCTTTTCTCTTCTACAGAGAAATTGAGCCAGGATTTAATCCCAGCATGCCGGTTTACAAAGCCCAGCTTTATAACCTTTATTTATTCTCTACTGTTCCACTGGGAGAGACCTATGTTTGGTCTCCTAAGCCCCATTTCCTTATTTGTTTGTTGTAAATTTTTCAAGTACAGAAAAGTATAAAAACAAAAACAAACACCAGTTGTAGGCAAGCAGTGATAATTTTTTCATATTTCATCTAGACCATTTTCTACGCCTATTTTAACCTAGTTGAAATCATAGTGTACATATACTTTAGTATCGTATGCTTTTTATTTATGTTGTAATATAAGCATAGTTCACTGCAGCCTCAAATGCCTGGGCTCAAGCGATCCTCCTACCTCAGTCTCCTGAGTTGCTGGGATTACAGAAACTGTGCCACCACACCAGGCCCTATACATTTTTTTAAAAATTGTAGTGAAAAAGACATAACATAAAAATTAACATCTTAATCCTATACATTATATTAAATGGTTGTACAATATGTCATTAAACACATTCCCCCATTGTTAGAAATTTGGAGTGTCTCAAATTTTCCATGGCTGCTAATAACCTTACAGTTAACATACTTATAAATAAATATTTGTTCACATTTCAACTTATTTCCTTAGGATAAATTCCTAAAAGTGGAACTGACAGATCAAAGAGCATGAGTATTTTCATATTTTATATATATATATCTCCAAATTACTTTGCCCTCCTATTATTGCCATATGAAATGCCCATCCCACTGCAGTCTCGCTAGTATAGCAGGCTGATAAAATGGAACTAGGTTAGTCTCAATTTTGGTGGAGGTCCCCCGAGTGAGGTGTGAGACTAGATAACTGGTTTTGTGACCTTGGCTAACTACCCATCTCTAGCCAATAAAGGGGATTGGAGAGACTGAGAGGAGTTATACATTAGAAGAGCATTTTGGAGAGAGGTTTTGGTATATTATGAGTTTCATTTACCCTCAAGAAGGATGGGTGGGGTGTGCTCCCTCTGACCTAGGTCCTAGGGAAAGGGCTTCAACAGTACCACTTGGAAAGCTTGCTATGTGAAAACTGTAGTTTGGGAGACATATTTGACCAGTCTTTTAATTTATACTTGGAAATCTAAAGGTCTTGGCTAGCTACTCTAAGACTATATTTTACAAATAATGAAATCTATGCTTAGAAAGTTTAAGTAACTTGTCCAAGATCAACTGCAAATACATGACGGAGCTAGAATTGAAACCCAGACTTGATTAAGGGCTTGCATATTTACCCATTCTGTAATACTTCCTCTCATTTATCTGTGAAATCTCTCTTATTTTCATTGATATTTATCATACTTTGGCCTGAATTCTTCATCTTCCAACTTTGAATTCTTTGGCAGGAGACTCCACCAATACAATTTCAACCTCCCGCCAGCATCCTTAAAACCACTTATGAGATCAGCTATTTATGCATAGGACTGATCTAACATCTAAAAATTTTGAGTTTATTAAATAAACTCTAAGTGACTTTATGTTCCTTTCAGGGAATTCTTTTTCGGATTTACAGGGTGTAACAAGTTGAATTGTGTCTCCGAAAATTCATATGTTGAAGTCCTGAACCCCAGAACCTCAGAATTAACCCTTCCTTGGAAATAAGGTTGTTGGGAGATGGACTTAGTTAAAATGAGGTCATTAGAGTGGGCCCTAATCCAATGTAATTGGTGTCCTTATTAAAAAAAAAAAAAAGAATTTTGGACACAGAGACAGACAGGCATAGAGGGAAGACGATGTGAAGAGACAGAGAAAAGACAGCCATCTATGAGTTAAGAAAAGAGACTGGGTTGTCCACAGTAGAAATGGATCCTTCCCTCTCTCCTCTCAAAAGCAGCCAACCCTGCCAACACCTTGATTTTGGACTTTCAGCCTCCAGAACTATGGGAATAAATTTCAGTTGTTTAGGCCACCCAGCTTGTTAAAATAGACTTTGTTAAAATAGACCTTGAAAATGAATACATAACTGCTTGCTGAGTAGTTGAAACTTGGTTATGAAATCTTGAAGTTCAATACAGAAAGTGCAATCATCCTAGAGAAAATGGGAAAATCCAGTTCTTACAATTTTTGCAATTCCATTACAGAACAATAGTTCTCCTATTTTTAGCATACATTTCATGGTTAAAATTTGCCTCCCACTATTATGCTTCAAAGAAGTTTAAATAATGACTTTCCTCTATCCCCAAGCTCTAACTCCGTGGTTTGACTTTCAAGATCCTTGACAATATAGTCTTAATATAACTTTCCACACTCCTATCCTACTGTTGTTTTTCATGAACCTCACGGTCCAGTCAAACTGAGATACCAGTCCAAGAATAGGCCTGGGTATACCTGCCTTTGCTCTCTTTATCTTTCTGTTTAGAATGGCCTTTCCATTCTTCATCATTACACATTGAAAAATCCAAAGTTAAAGTCTTCCTTCAAGACCTAATGGGAAAAAAATAAAGACACATCATTTCTAAGATTTTTTTTCACTCAATTTAAGCAACCTCTGAACTTCCATTTTATAGCTTTGTTTCATTGATTTTTATTTTAGTTATTTGGATATGTTTAGTGTTCTCTGATTGACTGTAAGTTCTTTAGGCCAAGAAGCTAATAGATATGTATGTGTTAGTTGGGTTCCTTCCCACTCAAAAAAGTAGAGACTGAGACAAGAGCTTTGTGGGCTGGTCATTTGTAGGCTTTTTGGTTTTTGTTGCTTTTTATTTTATTTATTTTTTCTAGACTCCTTGAGTTAAGGAAAGGTCGCTTGTTTGGAGCAGCGATCTCAGGACTCAAGAGTGACGCGAATGAGAAGAGTGACCAAGGAAGAATGGAAAGTCAATGCAAAAACAAGTTACTGAGCTGGTTACCCTGTGGGTAAGTAAACCTCAATGCCACTGGGGATTGTTTGAGAAAAGGTATCAATTATACCTCATTTTTTAACCCAAGAATAGAAGAAAGGAGCATGTATATAACGCCTCCCATCCCGTAGTGTTATCCCTTGTGCTTCCAGGTTTGTGCATGTATCAGAATGGTTGAACAGGCTTCTACAAGCATCCCATGCAGTGGTATCAGTGAAGTCATGGGGCATAAAGTGAAAGATACATGGTGTAGTTATGACAAGGTTTTGTCAAGACTACACCTGCCCAGAGCTGGCTGCTGGAGTAAAAATGTAGACTGACAGGATGTTTGATGGGTATGAAAAGCATCAGATATATCCATTCCTTACACTGCCCCATCTGCTCATGCTCTACCTTAATAGTTCCCCAAAGAGACAGATGCTATATATAGAAGCACCGTATATCAACTATATTCTTCCTTCTAATCAAAAGAGCAAAGGCTCTTGTGCGTGTTAGTTCATACAACCAGAATCTCAGCGAGATCTCCAGTCATGGAAAACCAGACTCAGAATTTTCATCTGGACTGAGGTGGAACACTTTCTTGGTCTGGGCTCCCTCATAAGCAGCCCCTGAGACAAATATTCAGTGGCAAGTAGTTTACCACAGAGGTGATCCCATGGAATACACATGGAGGAATAAGTAAGTGAGAAAAAAATGGGAAGGAAGCCAATCGAGAATACTTAATCAAGCCATTTCTACTGTGGATAACCAGAATTTTATCCTACTGGGGAACTCAGGGAGAGTGTAAAGTATACCCCAGATTTATCTCAAAAAATGAGTGAGAAAGTTGGGATATTTATCCACCAGCTCTTTCTGACATTGGTTGAGGGCTGTTTCCAAGGACAATTTCCAGCACTTCTGAACTGCCCTTTGTGTGGGCATGATGGTGGGGGATTGGGGAGGAACCTTCAGGCATAGTGTCTCCAGCATTATCAACGAGCAGCCATCAATAAGTTGAGTTGAATGCACCATGGAAATGAGGAAAGCATCAAAAGCTGTCGAAATCTGCTATACAAACCCAGCTATATTCACAAAAGTCATGGCGTTTTCCAATATTGGCAATGATACACTAGAACACACATCACTGAAGAAAAACAGGTGCTTCCCTTGACTTCATGATAAATTCAGAACTCAGTTACAGCAAAGAAACAAGTGGATCCCTTATGTGTCAGAACTGTTTAAATCAAAGTTATATCGTTTCATTAATTTTTAATACCACATATAAATGGTGAACTGGGGCCCGAAGGTATATATTTTTACCTACATCATACACTCACAATTGTGTTTACATTTATGCTGATGCAAAATAAAGTCATTGTTGGAACTTCCAAAAGCAGCAACATCAACAGGAGGAATATTTTTCACTTGATGTGTAATCTATTTCTTTGCTTGCTCTGTCAGCTTAATATTAATGGCTGCCCTTAAGTTAGCCCAAAAAAGCCCACGTTTGCTCTTTTCCTTGGGCCATTCCAAATAAGTCCTCCTGGCCATGAGACTTTTGAGCTTGTGATAACTGCTAGGAATGGAGTACTGCGGAATGGGTTCCAGCAAGATCAGGATTAAGTTATTAGATCCTTCATGAAAGAGATTGTGATGGGCAAAGTAGAGTTCATAATGGCACCATTCACTCTGGACAAAGTTGGGAGACAAAACAAAGATGGACTTGTAACTCTTCTCAATGCAGGTGATGATATTTTCCACAATGCTCTTGCCAGGAACAAAGTTTCTCTCATGAAGGCAAATCTGCATACCTTCTTTCTCTAGGTTTGGTAATAATTCATTCTTCACCCAGAAAGAATCGTGCCCACTATATGAAATAAAAGCATGAAACTGGAGATTTCTCTGGAGTTCTTCTAAGGGTATGTTCCTGGCCCTGCGCCGAGTCTGGGTCCACTGGCACACCATCCTGAGATACCAGGGCAGATCCAAGTAGATGCAGAGGGAGGTCACAGTCACAGCCAACACCAGCATGGTGGCACCGATGGTGATGATCAGCAGAGTTATGTTGCAGGATAATTCAGACATGTGAAAGTCCTTTAGTAGGGTTCCTCTATAACTTTCTGGGTAGTCACACTTATAAGAATCAGGCCAGCCCTCTACCACTTCGCTTGATGCTTGGTCTATATTTTTGACAAATTCTCTTAGCTCACAGGTACATTGGAATGGATTGTCCCCTGCTTTTATTGACCTCACCTTCTGGCAGCTCTGGAAGAAATCAGCTGATGGGTGGGAAACTGAATTGTGATCAATGATCAATACAGAAAGGCTGCTAAAGCTGCCACATCCAGGAAGGTCAGTTAAAGAATTGAAAGCAACATTGAGTTCTTGCAAAGCTTCCAGTTTTACGACTTGTTTAGGAACGCTCTTTATTTTATTGCTGTGAAGATCAAGTACCTTGATCCTGGGAGGTAAACATCTGAAAATAGTGTCAGTAAGTATATTTGAAGACATATTTAAACTTAATAAACTTTTAGTCCAAGAACAGTCTCCTTTCTTTTCATCATAGCTTACAGAATTCTGGCTAATATCCAATTGTTGCAGAGACTTCATCTGTGTAGTCATTTCAGCTATTTTTGAAAGTTCTTTTAATTGATTCATTTGTAAAATAAGTGTCTCCAACTCAGTAAGGTGCCCACAATTTTCAAAAACCGTGTCTGTTAAGAGATTATTGGAAAAATCCAAATGCAGGAACGGGCTAATTTTGGATGGGCAAAGCATGTGGACCATAGGTGTACCAGACACTGTGAAATTTTTGATGTTCATATTCGAAAAGATTTCATAGATATCACTTTGTGGAAAACTGAACACATCGCTGACAACTTGGTGTATAGACAAGGCCTTCAAGGAAGTGCCAGAATAATCAAAATCTCTGAAGTCCAGCTGACCCTGTAGCTTCACGTTTGAAATTGAGAAATACCATACGGTTGTATGCCAAACCAGCTGGAGGATCCTAAAGAAAGAATTCCAAGTTGTTTCAATGTTGTTTAAGGTAAGACTTGATAACTTTGGATTTGTTTGAAGTTTTGCCAGAATACTTAGGAAGTAAGAACATTTGTTATCTTCTAGCACACATTTGATATTAGATAGTTCCAGATTTGCTACAGTCTTGACTGACACATCCAAAATAAAATGGAATTCTTTGTTTGTGGGGAACACAATGTGCAGACTCTCAGTGTTAAAGTCTTGAAGGCCCTCAGGGTCTTCTTTTTCCCCATAAGTCTCTCCTAAGACCAGCAAGACCTTGCTGATATTCAAATGAGCAATTGGCAGCACACTAGATTTTTCTAAGTGTGTGGTGCTCAACCCCAGAAATTTTAGTTGAGACATATTGCCAAACTCTTTGCATATAGGCAGGGCATCAAATGCATTAAATGACAGGTCCAAGTGCTTGAGGTTCACAGTAGGGTGGCAAGAAATCTTCGCCAACTTGTTGTGGGACAAATCCAAGTATTCCAATTCCTGGTTGAATCTGAAAACACTGATATCAAGATACTGGATTCTATTATGAGAAATTATCAAAATCCTCAGTTTTGACAGTGATAAGATGTCAGAAGTCCAAAGCTCAGATATATAATTTTGTGATATATTTAAGATTGTTGTTTTCTGGGATAGGTCTTTAGGAACGCGGATGAGACCGTTTTTTGACCTATCAACTAAAAATTCACTTTCTTCAGATAATTGTATTCTGATCTGAAGTATTAACATGAAGATAATGGCAAAATGGAAGATGCTAGTCATTTTGGAACACTAGACATTCCTAAAGGTAGAAGCTGTTCTTCAGATCATCTTGATACAGATACAGATTCTAGAAAAAAAATACATGAAATGATGAAATACATTACATACATTTTTAAAATACATGAAATTAGTCATGCTGACATTAAACTTTTTTTTATTACAGACTTATAAAGTGGAGGCTACATTCTTTTGGGTTACATGGCCTAAAAGTAGAGAAATATATATATTGGTAAATAATGATGCCAGCTCTAATCAAATAAGTTTTAATATGGATGGTGTAATAGGTTGAATGGTGGATCACCAAAAGATATGTCTACATCTTAACCATGTCCTAATCCCCAGAAACCATGAACATTACCTTCCTTAGAAAAGGGGTCTTTGCAGAGATAATAAAGTTAAGGATCTTGAGATGAGGAGATCATCCCAAATTATCCAGGTGGTCCATAAATCCAATGACAAGTGCTTTTTTAAGAGAAAGGCAGAGGGATATTTGACAAAGAGACAAGAGAAGAGGCAACTGAGACACAGAGGAGAAGGCCTTGTGACAGTGGAGGCAGAGACTGGAGTGCAGCAGCTACAAGGCAAGGAACATCAACAGGTGCCAGAAGTTAGAGGAGGCTCTGGAGTGAGGGCAGCCCTGCTGACACCTTGAGTTTCGACTTCTGCTCTCCAGAACGTTGATGGCAAAGCCACCACGTTTATGATCATCTGTTACAGCAGCCTCAGGAAATTAATACAGGTGGGTTCATAGAAAGTTCTCTGGCCCCTAGCTTCCCAAAATTACTTAGAACTCCAGCTAAGACTCAACTGGTGTACTTTCACTCTTTGACGTGCATCTCCCCATGACTTTCTCAAGAGGTGTTCCTAATGGTGGCATTGGGACTGCTCTTCTATTACCCTTTATGACCTATACACGGTTTGGGTCTAACTTTGGTCTTATTCAAAAGGTAATTAGATCCTGATAAAAGATCTCTCAGAAGATCCATTTATTCATCCATTTATTTATTCAACCAGTATTTATTGATCACCTACTGGCCATGTTTTAAGAACTGGAGATAGAGCAGTGAACAAGATAAAGTCCGAATTCTCAAGGAGTTTTTATCTAGTGGGGAGACAGAAAATAAATGAATGACTAAACTCAAGTTCCTGTAGTGATAAGTTCTGTAGAGAAAAATAAAGCAGGGTAAATTGTAGGTATGAGACAGTGCTTGGGGGTGGCTATTTTTGAGTGATTAGCTAGAGAAGGCCTTTTTGAGATGATGACACTAGAGTAGAAATCAAAATGAAGTGAATGAGTAACCTATGGGAAGATCTGGGTAACCTACAGCATTTCTGGCAAAAGAAAAGGCAAGTATAAAGGTCCTGAGATGGAATTGAGCTTGGCTTGTCTGAGAAGGAACGGGAAGGTCAATGTTAGCACGGAGTTAGGGAAGATGAGAGGAGTTAGGGCCAAGATCACTCAGGCTTTGTTGATCATTGCAAGTAGTTGGATTCTATTCCAAAAATGATGAGAGGGTGGAGAACACTGGGAGGTTTTGAGAAAGGGAGTTGTTTCCTCCTCTCTCTTATTCAGAATACTTTTTTTCACTCATTCATCAAATATGTATTTATTCTCCATGCAGTGGTAGGCACTGTTCTAGGTTATGCCTATTGTACCAGTATTCAAACTGCTCTAGCTAAGACACCATTCTGTGGTCAGCATTCCAGTGGCATATAAGAACAGAGGGAGCTGTGTTGGGATGAACTCTAGAGTGTGCAGTCCTCACCTCCAGAGACCCTTTCAGCCATGATTACACAGCTACCCAGTTCTCACAAGGAACTTATTCAAAATCCCCTAGAACCATTAGACAAGCAGGGCATTAGTATCAGCAAAGCACCAAATTCCTCTTCACATATCCCCTCCCATATCTCAATGAGCACAGAGAACCTAAATAATTTAGCTGCTAGAAACAACCGTCGGTTACAAAAGTTCCCCAATTTAGATGTGCAAACTTATCTGGGTTTTGGAGCCTTCCTTGGACTTACCCTTTTGTAGGGGTGCCCAATATGCCTTTGTTATCCTGATTTCTTCTAACGAGGAAGAGGGCCTGGTACCCCTATTAGTGTTCATGAAGACCCTGAGCAAGGAAGATGATGCAGACATTAACGTTCATGTTAAAAGTCAAGGTGGTGTTTTTATGACATTAACTGTATTTGGCTGAAAGACCTGGAAATTTCCCAATTCTTCCTCTCTCCAGCTTCCTTAAAGAGCTACTCACACAAGGAGCAATATTTCAATGGATGTTATAGCTTGAATGTTTGTGCCCTGTGAAATTCTTATGTTGAAATCCTAACCCCCAAGGTGATGGTATTAGCAGGAGAAAATTGTGAAGTAATTAGGTCATAAGAATAGAGCCTTTATGAGTCAGATTAGTACCTTTATAAAAAAGACCCCAGAGAGCCTCAGGCTGTCATTCTGCCATGTGAAAATACAAGAAGAAGGCATCCGCAAACCAGAAGAGGGCCTTCGCCAGAACCCAACACTACCACCCTGATCTTAGACTTCTACCTTCCAGAACTGTGAAAAGTAAGTGTCTGTTGTTTGTAAGTCACCCATTCTGGTACTTTGTTACGGCAATTTAAACAGACTAAAATAATGGGAATAAAAATAATTCCCTGGGGCAGTGCCAAGCTAGGTCGAAGCAAAAGTGGCCTGGTCTTAAGGCCTAAGTGGGGTTTCCTGCTTATTCCTATGCCTGAATCCAGATCAAGGCTCCTTCCACCTCCTAGCCAACTCCAGAGTTCATGGAAGCAGTGATCAGCTCTGTCAGGCGTGGTATTCAAAAGTGATCAGAGGCACACAGGACCCCATGCATGAGTGCGAGTGCTTGGCTCACAGAACCTACCACACGCAAGATGAAAGTTGTCCTTTTTCCCTTAACAACAGCTATCATCACAAAAATCTATAAATTTATATAACTGCCTGCCCCCAAGTGTTAGAGTAGGTACTTAGGCAGACATGAGCAGGACAGGAGAGGGGCCCCCCAACCAGGAATATCAGGTGACCATCAGGTGATGATCAGGCAGTTGTTAAACAGTCTCTGTAAGCCGGGGGCCATGGCTCACGCCTGTAATTCCAGCACTTTGGGAGGCCGAGATAGGTGGATCACTTGAGGTCGGGAGTTTGAGACTAGTCTGGCCAGGATGGTGAAACCCCGTATCTACTAAAAATACAAAAATTAGCCAGGCGTGGTGGCAGGTGCCTGTAATCCCAGCTACTGGGGAAGCTGAGGCAGGAGAATTGCTTGAACCCAGGAGGCAGAGGTTGCAGTGAGCCAAGATCGTGCCATTGCACTCCAGCCTGGGCAACAGGGCTAGACTCTGTCTCAAAAACAAACAAACAAACAAGAACAAAAAAACAGTCTCTCTAGAATAATAATTGTTTGCAGCCAGCGTCAGGGAAAGTCAGTCTCCTAATAGATAGAAAACACACCTGAAGCTGGTGGTTAGCAGCCTCCTGACAAACTCTCAGGAGCTGGGCAAGCAGGCTTGAGCATGCATACCAAGAGGCAAAATGGCGGACTTCAACGGGTATGTGACCTTCCTCTAGGAAGACTTGTCTGGCAAGGGAAAAATGTCTCCAATGAGCATGTACACAACTTCAGTAAACACAGTGTGTGTGCAGCCCATCCCAAGGGCTGGCAGGCCACTGCACATGCAGACAGCCCACCCCAAGGGAAGAATCAGGGGAGAAGAGACGCAAGACTCCAGAAGCCTGCCAACAAATAAGCCCCAAGTAATAGGTTAAACTGGGCACTTGGATCTCTCAAGTTGCCCACTTGGCCCTCTTCCAAGTGTACTTTATTTCCTTTCGTTCCTGATCTAAAACTTTTTAATAAACTCTCTGTAAGGAATATGGCTGTGCTTTGGTCAAGGATAGGCCAAGGTAAACATCCAGAGTGACTCAGCGAGTTTAGAGTGCAGGCGTATAACTCACTTTTTATCATAGCCATGTAGACATAACATAGAGAAGCTTACCATAGCCATAACATAGGGAAGGTTCATCCCTTGGCTCTAAGCCACTATTGTCCGTAAATGGTATAATTGCCCTGCTGACGCTGTACAGGTGCATTGGCAGCCAGAGAAAGAGAGAGAGAGAGAGCCAAAGCTGTCCATCTTTGCACATGGACTGAGGGGAGCCAGGACACAGCTCTGCTTGCTTGTACCCAGAGAGAGAAAGAGTTAAGCTGCTGACCCTGAGGGCAAGGGAGAGCCGGAGGCACAGCTGTGTGTGGAAGCTGCCGAACTAAGCAGCCAGGACAAGGCGGACAGTCTGAGAGAACTACTGTAAGTAAGCTGCTAATGAGAGCTGCTGCTGAATAAAATCACCTTTCACCTGCCTACGGCCCCCTGAGTGTTCTTTCAGCTATCTGCTCATCCACCCCGTCCCCTCAGACCTCAGTATGGGCTGGAACCTGGCCCTGGGCGTGACTCTCTCTTACTCTAAAACTTGCCTCGGTCTCTCACTCTGCCTTATGCCCCTCACACAAATTCTTTCCACTGAGGAGGCAAGAATTAAGTTTCTACGACCCATATGGATTCACCACTGCTAACGCAAGCATTTAATGAAGCATAGCTTCAGTTTTATGTTGAGCTAAATTAACTGACTCAAATATCTTCTATTTGCCTAACCTCCATCTTGCCCTTTCATTTAAAGTCATTAATTTTAAGTACTCAGTTTATGAAACCATTCTTATTTCTATAATTAAGAAATCAAAATGTTATACACAGGAATAACTGATTTTTAATACTTCCAGGATCTTTGAATTTTATATACCAAACTTGCTAAATCCATGAAAATCAATGTCTCAGTTTCCTAGACCAAAGAATTTTTTGATCAACATCTTAATGACCATGACTGAGCCTCATCTATTTTAGAACCTTTAAACTCTTTTACTATCCAAAAAATAAGCTGAGCAGAAAAGGATGCTTTAATTTGAAAGTGTAAAATGCCTCTAGGTGAGCTTCTGTGAATTTTCATTATTATGATAGGTTTAGCCTCACATTATATGATACAATGAATCAATAAATTTAATTTGTCTTCTTTTGGAGACTTTGGAGGCATCAAATCAAGGCTTTGACTGGTCTTAATGAACAATACCCATACAATCTATCTGGCCCATTAAGTTTAGTCCTGTAAATATTTACTAAGGGCCTTCTCTGCACAAGACCAAATAGCTATTAACCAAAGGTTAAAAGAATCTGAGACAGTTCAAGAACTGTTCTGCTTTGCTTTCTATGCGGTTTTGTGAACTCTTGCTTTGTTATAAAACAAATTCACTTTCAAGTCTTTTGACCAAATTGGGTGTAGCCTGGGAAACATTTTCAAAACCTGCAATTCCACCTCACGTCTAGCTCCCCAGAACAGTGTTAGTGGCCTGAGAAACAGAAGGACTAGCTAGTGGGAAGGCCCCAGGGAAAAAAACTGAAACAAACCTGGCCACAAAAACAGAAGAGCTGAACAGCAGCATTGCCTCCGGGAGTAACTGACTTATATCTCATTTTCCTTAACACTGAGAAGAGAATACGAATGGCGGGATTAGGTGAAGAGAAATGCTGTCAAAATCAACAACCAGCAGCTGCTCTGGAAGAAAACCAGAAGACGTGTGTGACCCAAATATTTATTTCCCAACTCAAAAATATTTCCTATAAGCAAATCACACACGAGGTGTTTTTCCCAGAGGAGTGTGGGGACTTTCTCTGATTTAGGACTCAGAACTGATACACAAATGCCAGTACAAACTACACAGTAACTATATACATATCAGAAATATAACCCACTTAGAAAAACACCCAGGACTTACACAGATTTTTGAGACTTCTGTACTTAATAACTAGCTATACAATTATTTTCTTTTACAAAATAAAATAATGTGTTGCTTACCAAGACAACCTGCTTGTCTGTTCCATTTGGCAGTCTGTAAGAAATTCAAGCACTTCCTTGAAGATTTATTTCACTGTTAACCACATTTGGTGTTGAAAACAAAACAAAACAAAAAGGCTGTTTTATGCCACCTACCGAATTCCACTGGAATTACATTACATAGTTAAGAATAAACTTATTTTCTCTTATTCATATGTAGCATAGTCTGTGGGTTACCTGATAGGCCTGTATTAAAATAGAATCACGTTTCTATGGTTCCGAATTTCACTACAGTCAGTTTACTATTGTCTACACTGATGAAGTAAATGAGGTAATGTTAATAATCCACAGATCATAACTGGCTGAATTCAAAATGCTTACCGTGGTGGCTATGCTTGGCAGAAGTGTGCGTCAGGGTGTGTTTCGGCTGCTTTGTTTTTCCTCTTGCCTTTTCATCCATCCACTATTAAAAGTGGAAAGAGAGAGGGTTCGAGATTAAAGTTTTGCTGAAGCACACTCGTAAAGAGGGAAGATCATTCATGTGCTGGTTACAGGATGGATGTTAATCACGTCTTTTTTGACAAGTTGATTTTCAGAGAAAATTTGGTGCTGAATTTTTTTCCACTGATCTTTTCAAGCTTTCTTCAAAACATATTTTTGTAAACCCTAAGTGAAAAATATGCTAAGAAGAAAAGAGATTCTTAGCGTGATTTTCACTTAGGGTTTATAAAAATCCTGGGGTTTATTGACAGCATGTTCAAGGAAGACATTCTGATGGCTCTACTCTTGCCTTTTCCAGTAATGACAACAACAAAATAACAACACAATAAATGGGCAAATAAAGCTAAGGGATTCCAGCTGACTGCCTCTGAAGTTGATCTCAGCCTGCATGGTGTCCAGTCAAAACCGGATGTGGGGATGACAAAACTGCCTCCCTTCCTTCCCTCCACGGTTCTCTCGCATAATCAGCTTTTCTACCACACAGCGAGCAAGGCCAACTTCCCTAAACTAAGAATGCTGAGATTCTTTTCGACTTATAATGTTCTGACTGTCTCTCTCTGTTTCCCCTTACCTCAGAATTTGTTTAATAGAGGAAATATGTTATGTCTACAGATATTTTCTGAAACTGAAAGAATGAAACCACCCACCTGCCATTTCCTCCCTGAGACCCATAACTGGACAGGGGGGAGGTGTCTTTGACTAAGAATTTAGTTCCTGGCTCCCAAAGGCATTGACTTTGTGAATCCAGGCTGATGGAGCAATGCCCAGGGGAGGGAAGTGGGCAGGGCAGTAAGGGAAGCTCCTCAGCACTCTGAATTCCTGTTTTTCCCCACAGACTCATCCCCACTACTCCCAGTTGTGTACATGATTACAAGTGTGTGTGTCTCTGCCCACCCCTAGCCCATACCTGGGCATTTCTTTTTGGATTCAGGGCAGTAAAAATATGCTGTCAATTAGATGTAATCTGTAGTTAGTTGTGTTTTTTTTTTAACAAAACCTTATTGATATATAATTCACAAACCATAAAAAATTTCACCCTCCATAAAAAATTTCACAAACCATAAAAAATACACCCGTTTAAAGTGTATAATTCAGGCCGGGCATGGTAGCTCATGCCTACAATCCCAACACTTTGGGAGGCTGAGGCAGGCAGATCACCTGAGGTCAGGAGTTTGAGACCAGCCTAGTAGAGATGGCGAAACCCCATCTCTACTAAAAATAAAAAAAATTAGCCAGACGTGGTGGCACATGCCTGTGATCTCAGCTACTTAGGAGGCTGAGGCAGGAGAATCGCCTGAACCCAAGAGGCGGAGGTTGCAGTGAGCCAAGATCACACCACTGCACTCTAGCCTGGGTGACAGAGCAAGACTCCATCTCAAAAAATAAATAAATAAATAAATAAATAAAATAAAGTGTCTAATTCAGAGGCACCTACCTGCCTCTTTTTCCCCCTGCTGTCCAGTGGATCACCACAGAACAAACACACACTTGTAATCATGTACACCCATCAATCAACAAACACACACTTGTAATCATGTATACCCGTGCGTTGACACAGCCTCATTTCCCAGGGAAAACTTCCATTCTCAGAGAATACAGCTTCTTTTTACATTTTTAAAAATATTTTATTTAGCCTAATACATCCAAACATGCAATGAATATAAAACATTATTAATGAGGTATTTTATATTTTTTCATTCTAAGTCTTCAAAATCCAGTGTGTGTTCTATACTTACAGAATATCTCGATTGGGTTATACCATTTTAGGCACTCGATCACGTTTGGCCAAAGACTACCATATTGGACAATGCAGGTTTAGAATAGCATTATCACAGCCATGCAAAGAAGTACAAGCCTAAGTCCAGTTAACAGCAGCCCACAGAGTTAATTCAAAATAAAGACTTCATACTTTATACTCTAAGCAATCCCACACATCTCTTCATAGCAGTTTCTCTGCCCACCCCATCCCATACCTGGGCACTTCTTTTTGGATTCAAGGCAGTAAAAATATGCTGTCAATTAGATGTGATCTGTAATTAGTTGTTGCTTGTTTTTTTTAACAAAGCTCTATTGAGTTATAATTCACAAACCATAAAAAAATTCACCCATTTAAAATGTGTAATTCAATGACTTTAGGCATATTCACAGAGTGGTGCAACCATCACCAAATCAATTTAGAACATTTTCATTACACTAAAAAGAAACACTATACCCCTTAGCTATCACCTCCACTTCTCCACGTATCCCAGCCCTAGGCAACCACCAATCTACTCTATAGATCATACTGGTCTCCATAGATTTGTCTATTCTGGATATTTCACATAAATGCAATCATATAAAAAGTGGCCCTTTGTGACTGGCTTCTTTCACTTAGTATAGTGTTTCCATGGTTTGTCCACTCAGTATTTCATTTTTTATTTTTTTATTGCCAAATGATTTTCAAGTGTATGTGTGTACCATATTTTATTTATCCATTTATCAGTTGATGGATATTATGGCTCTTATGAATAATGCTGCCATTGACATTCGCATAAAAGTTTTTGTGTAGACATATTTTCTCTTGGGTATATACCTAGGAGTGGAATTGCTGCATCATATGGTAACTCTGCATTTGGCCTTTTGAGGAACTGCCAGACTGAAAGCAGCTACACCATTTGTTCTATGAAACAGCCATATAGGAAAAGCAGCCCCCAAATGCCCTAGGAGCTGAGAAACCAAAGAACGAAGCAGACAAATCCAGTTTGTCAGTAAAGGGTAATTTATTTGGGGAACTTACCCACAGAAGCATGGTCAAAACAGGAGCAATACAGGTAGATCTCTGCAGCATTACTATCCAGACCCAGGACTTATAGACACCTTATATAGGGAAAGGAAGTACATGCTCTATAGAGACAGCTAAAGGCCACCTTCCAGAACAGGCAAGACTGCTATGTGCACCATAGCCTATAATATGTGTGATAACATCAATGTGCTTTGATCTAAAATCAGGATCTGTAGTGAGTTCATGTTCTTACACTAAGGACAGGAAATAAAGTAGGAATCAGGAGGCATTCAGGATACTGGAGCTAATCAGAAGTCAGCATGGTGGATTAGCATCCAAGATAGAGCCCCTTTTGTCTCCACACTCCACCCCTCTAATCCAGCTCTTACAACCTCAAGCGCCCACCTCTTCCATGATGAGTCCTGAGCCAGGGGGCTGCTGCAGTCATTTTGGTGATGTGGGTGACACATTGCATCACTTTCTTTTCTACCTGTAAGCAGAGGCTGCAGCAACAATACAAACAACAGGCAACGATACCTGTGTCAAGTATGAGACACAGAATTAGTCATGCCTTTGCCACCATATTTTCCAGAATCCAAAACAAGAGGCATTTTGCAGGGCAGAGCAGCAGCAGGAACAGAAGACTACGGGAGGAAATACAAGTCTCGAGCAGGTACTTGGCAGGGCAGTTCTTCCCCATCAAGGAAAATGGCTGTGGTAGCTTCATCTCTGTTAGTTATGATGCAAGCAGCCCGAGGATTATGGGCTGAGGGTGCACACCAAACGTGTTGCCTGAGGGGCGAGGGTAAGGTCACAGGGGCAGCAAAGGACCATACCAAGCAGCCACCCGAGTGCCTTTTAAAAAGGGCCATGTTCAGTGTATGGGTATGTGGAGCGTCTTGGTCCAGACTCCAGCAGGATCAATGAAGACCTCTTTAGTTGCCAAGGAATTCCCTATTCTGTAGCAAAAAAAAAAATACCTTATCCAACCTGGGGGAGATTGCCAGTCAAACTTCCATTCAAGTGCTCCCTCCTCTGCCTCAAGGTCTTGGGGAGTCCCAAATAATATTTGCTGTTGGCCTTTTATCAGCTCTGGTAGAAATTTGTCTGGCTGGACTTTCTTTGCCACTGTGGTTAATGGACCATCCTCTACGGTGGTCCTGAGTTGTTGGTGTGGTGTCAGCCGTATATTTGTCTCAACTGAATTAAAGTTTCTAAGGCCTTTGAGGTAGGAGGCAGGACTCGACTCCAGGGGCGGGGCTCAGACACTGGACCAGATTGAGGACTCACTAAAACAGGGGTGGGGTGAAAGCAGCTTTCAATCAGACACACCCACCAGCGTGCCACATCAATTTACCATTGCCATGGCAACAGCCAGACATTACCACCCCTTTTCATGGCAATGACCCAGTGATTACTACCCCTTCCCTAGAAATTTCTGCATAAACTGCCCCATAATCTGCATGCAATTAAAAGTGGGTATAAATATGACTGCAAAACTGCCCTGAGTTGCTACTCTGTCTATGGGGTAGCCCTGCTCTGCAGGAGCAGTCAGGGAGCTATAATACCACCAGAGATATAACACTGCCTGTTCAATAAAACTGTTTTCTTCTACCTCTGGCTTGAATTTTTTCCTGGGCAAAGGGAGAAGCCAATTCTGCTGAACTTAAAAAGGGAGACCTAAAAGGCCCGGTTAGAATTATCAGGAAACAAATGTGGTATGATCTGATCTCAGCTGGAGTAGGCAAAGAAAAAATGGATCAGCAACCCAATGCCAGAATAGTGGGCCTTTGAAAAACCTGATTCTTGATCAACAGCTTAGACCCCTTCCTACTGTCTATAGTGAGTACACTAAGGATAGTAAATAAAGTAGGAATCAGGAGGCATTCATGGGACTGAGGCTAATCAGAAGTCAACATGGTGGATTTGCACCCAAGATGGAGCCACTTTTGTCTTGATATCATTTTACATTCCCATCAGCAATAGTTAAGAGTTCTAATTTCTCTACATCCTTGCTAACTTGTGAGGCTGAGGCAGGAGAACTGCTTGAACCCGGGAGGTGGAGGTTGCAGTGAGCTGAGATTGCACCATTGCACTCCAGCCTGGGCAACAGAACAAGACTCTGTCTCAAAAAAAAAAAAAAAAAAAAAAAAAAGTCTTCTGATTCATGGGCATGGGATGTCTTTTATTGATTTTGGTCTTTAATTTTTTCAATGGTCTTATATAGTTTCAGAGTATATGTTTTGTATTTCTTTTGTTCAGTTTATTTCTAAGTATCTTTTGATGCATTGTTTTTCAAGTTTTTGATTTGTTCATTGTTGCTATATAGAAATATCATAGATTTTTATATAGTGATGTGTATCTTGCAATCTTGCTGAACTTGTTTATTGGTTCTAATGGTTTTTTAGTGGTGTTACAGACTAAATGTGTGTGCTCCCCCAAAATTTATATGTTGAAGTCCCAACCCTCAATGTGATAATATCAGGAGGTGGGACATTTGGGAGGTAATCAAGTCTTGAGAGTGGAGCCCTCATGAATGGTATTAGTGCCCTTATAAAAAGACCCAAAGAGCTCACTAGTCCTTTTTCTGCCATGTGAGAGTATAACAAAAGACAGAAGTCTACAACCCAGAGAAGGGCCCTCACCAGAAGACAACCATGCTGACACTCTGACCTCAGACTTCCAGGCTCTAGAACAATGAGAAATAAATTTATGTTGTTTATAAGCCACTCAGTTTCTAGCACTTTTTATAGCAGCCCAAATTGACTAAGTCAAGTAGATTTCTAAGTATTTTCTATAAAGAAAATAATGTCATCTGCAAATAGAGGCAGTTTTACTTCTTCCTTTCCAATATGGATTCTTAACTCCTAATCGCCCTGGCTAGTACCTCCAGTAAAATAGGAGTGGTGAGAGCAGGGCCAGGCACAGTCGGTCACACCTGTAATCCCAGAACTGTGGGAGGCTGTGGCAGAAGGATCACTTGAGGCCAGGGGTTCAAGATCAGCATATGCAACATAGGGAGACTCTGTCTCTACAAAAATAAAAAAAAAAATACCAAAATTAGCCAGGCATGGTGATGTGTGCCTAAAGTCCCAGCTACCCGGGAGGCTGAGGTCGGGGCATGGCTTGAGCCTGGAGGTCAAGGCTGCAGTGAGTTATAATCACACTACTGCTCTCCAGCCTGGGTAACAGAATGAGATCTAGTCTCAAAAAAATGTAGTGGGAGCAGACATCCTTATCTTGTAGCTGATGTTAGGGCAAAAGCTTTAAGTATATGTTTTACTATTAAGTACAATGTTAACTGTGACTTTTTCCATAGATGCTTTTTATCAGTTGAGAAAGTCCTCTTTTATTCCTAGCTTGTTGGGTGTTTTTATCATGAAGGAGTAGATAGTATGGTTTCTTAATCAATAAGGAAGGAAACAAATGCTATGGGCACAGTGTCATAATTTGTGAGGTGCTTCTCGCAGTGAGGTTAGCACTCACATCAATTGTGCAGAATAGTGATCTTCCTTTCCCTCTTTTCCTCTCTACTGCCCCTACACAATTCTATAGTTTCTCTTACCCACCTGATCCTAGAACTTCAAAACTGCACCCTGTAAACGTGTTGGGAATGAGAAATGTCATCACATTTACATTTACCTTCTAATAAATTCTCCCTTAATGATCTAAAGTTTTCCAGTCAAATTTTTGAAATTGCCACTGATATATCAGTACCTGAGTAAATCTTAGGTCATGACCAGCCACCCTCAGCTCTGTCTGAGCAGAGATTTGCCCTTTGCATTTCACAAAATGTTATAAGCACCTTTGTACACAATCGTGGTCTGAATCTTTTACTATTGCTTTAGGATAAATTTCTGGGAAAGAATGACTAGGTTGAAGGACACGAGCATTGTCATGTTACATAGCACCAAATGCTCTCCATAAAGTTTGTTCCACTTTACCTGCCCTCCAAGAGTGTGCTGGGGTAGACATTCTACACATCCTCCACAAAAATAACATTATAGAGATCTGTCAATTTGATAGATGTAGAGTGACATCTCATTATTGTTTTATTTTTATTTTCTTTTATTATTGGCAATATGTATCTCTTTAGTGAATTACCTGTTCGTGTCATTTACCTATTTTTCTTTCAGGGTTCTGTTTTTTACTATTTAATTTTGTAACAGTCCATTCTTGCACTGATGAAAAAAATACCTGAGACTAGGTAATTTATAAAGGAATGAGGTTTAATTGGCTCACAGTTCTGCAGGCTGTACAGGAAACACAGTGGCTTCTGATTCTGGCGAGGTCTCAGGAAACTTACAATCATGGCGAAAAGTGAACAAGAGAGCAGGAACATGGCTGGAGCAGGAACGAGAGAGAGAGAGAGAGGAAGGGCTACATGCTTTTAAACAACCAGATCTCATAATATGATAACTCACTTACTCACTAACATGAGAACATCACCAAGAAGATGATGCTAACCCATTCATGAGAACTCTACCCCATCCAATCACCTCCCACTTGGTCCCACCTCCAACATGGGGAATTATAACTGGACATGAGATTTAGTGGGGACAGAGATCCCAATTATATCATTCCACCCCCAGCCCCTCCAAATTTCATGTCCTTCTCATATTGCAAAATACAATCATCCCTTCTCAACAGTCCCCCAAAGTCTTATCTCATTCCAGCATTAATTCAAAAGAAGTCCAAAGTCTCAGCTGAGACAAGGCAAGTCCCTTCCACCTATGAGCCTGGAAAACCATAAGCAAGTTAGTTACTCTTAAACAGCAAGGGTACGGGCACTGGGTAAACACAACTGTTCCAAAAGGGAGAAATCAGCCAAAAGAAAGGGGCTACAGGCCCCATGCTAGTCTGAAACCCAGCAGGGCAGTCATTAAATCTTAAAGCTCCAAAATAATCTCCCTTGACTCCATGCTTCACATCCAAGGTACACTGGTGCAAGAGGTGGGCTCCCAAAGCATTGGGCAGCTCCTCCTCTCTGGCTTTGCAGGGTTCAGTCCCCACAGTTGCTCTCAAGAGCTGGTGTTGACTGCCTGCAGCTTTTCCAGGCACAAGGTGCAAGTTGCCAGTGGGTCTACTATTCTGGGGTCTGGAGGACAGTGGCCCACTTCTCACAGCTCATCTAGGCAGTGCTGCAGTGGGGACTCTGTGTGGAGGCTCCAACCCCACAATTCCCCTCCACACTGCCCTAGTAGAGGTTCTCCATGAGGGCTCTGGCCCTGCAGCAGGCTTCTGTCTGGACATCCAGGCTTTTACATACTTCTTCTGAAATCTAGGTGGAGGTTTCCAAGCCTCAACTCTTGCACTCTGCACACCTGAAGGCTTAACATCACGTGGAAGCTGCCAAGGCTTATAGCTTACACTCTCTGAAGCAGTGGCCTGAGCTGTACCTGGGCCACTTTGAGCCATTGTTGGAGCTAGAGTGGCTGGGATGTGAGGAGCAGTGTCCCTGGGTCTGGCCCAGGAAACCATTCTTTCTTCCTAAGCCTCCTTAGGCTTGTGATGGAAGTGGCTGCCTCTAAGGTCTCTGAAATGCCTTCGAAGCCACCTCCCCATTTCTTGGCTATCAGCATTTGCCTTTCTTTTAGTTATGAAAATTTCTGCAGCCTGTTTAATTCCTCTCCTGAAAATGGGCTTTTCTTTTCTACTATATAGCCAGGATGCAAATTTTCCAAACCTTTACACTCTGCTTTCTTTTTAAATATAAGTTCAAGTTTCAGGTCATTTCTTTGCTCACACATATGAGCATAGGTTGTTAGAAGCTGCCAGACCACATGTTGAACACTTTGCTGCTTAGAAATTCATTCTGCCAGATACCCTAAATGGTCTCTCTCAAGTTCAAAGTTCCACAGATTCCTAGGGTAGGGACACAATGTTTCCAAGTTCTTTGCTAACACTTAACAAAAGTGACCTTTGCTCCAGTTCCTAGTAAGGTCCTCATTTCTATATGAGACCTCCTCAGCCTGGACTTCATTGTCCCTATCACTATCAGCATTTTGGTCAAAACAATTTAACAAGTCTCCAGGAATTTCCAAATTTTTCTTCATCTTCCTGTCTATTTCTGAGCCCTCCACACTCTTCTAACCTCTGCCTGTTACCCAATTCCGAAGCTGCTTCCACATTTTCAGGCATTTTTATAGCAATGCCCCACTCTTCAGTACCAATTTTCTGTATTAGTCCATTCTTGCACTGCTATAAAGAAATACCTGAGACTAATTAATTTATAAAGAAAAGGGATTTAATTGGCTCACAGTTCCACAGGCTGTACAGAAAGCATAGTGGCTTCTGTTTCTGGAGAGGCCTCACAGAGCTTTCAATCATGGTGGAAGGCAAAGGGGGAGCAAGGTGTCTTCCATAGCAGGAACAGAAGCAAGAGAGAGTGTAGGGAGGTGCTACATACTTTTAAACAACCAGATCTTACAATAACTCACTCACTCACTATCACGAGAACAGCACTAAGGCAATAATGTCAACCCATTCATGAGAACTCCTTCCCCATGATCTAATTACTTCCCACCAGGCCCCACATTCATTTTTATATAAACAAGTAAGTTCCCCTTTTCTTTGTTATTACTGTCTTTCAGATGTGTGCTGGTAAAGCAGTTTCAAAAGAAAAGTCTGATTCGTAGCATTTGCTGATATCTGCAGTGTCAGTATTCCTGCTATTGCTGAGGGCTAGCTACCAACTAATTTTTTGGCAAAGTTCTTGAATATTTTATTTTTATTTATGTATTTATTTATATTTAATTTTATTTTTTGAAATGCAGTTTCGCTCTTGTTGCCCAGGCTGGAGTGCAATGTCATGATCACAGTTCACTACAACCTCTACCTCCCTAGTAGCTGGGATTGCAGGCATGTGCCACCATGCCTGGCTAATTTTGTATTTTTAGTAGAGATGGGATTTCACCATGTTGGTCAGGCTAGTCTCAAACTCTTGACCTCAAGTGATCCACCCGCCTTCGCCTCCCAAAGTGCTGGGATTACAAGTGTAAGCCACCGTGCCTGGCCCTGAATACTTTAGAATCAGATTTAACAAATCTGTGCAAGCAAGCTCCAGCACACCATGGCTACCCTGGTTTTAGATTTAGAAAGTTTTTCTCCATAACAAGATAAGATAGATATATGTGTATCTGTTCTTCGCAAATGTATTTTTTTAGTTTTTTAAATTTTCAATTATGCAAGTAATAAATGTTTACTGAAGAAAAATCAGGAAATATAAATAAATTTTAAAATATTTAAATAAGCAGTAATCTCACCAAATAGAATCATACCAATATCATTTTTAGAGCAACCATGCAGTCATTTTTCTCTATATGTTAACATTCTTTAGATTCTTGGCTCCTACTGCAAATTGTGGTTCAGAAAGTTTATAACAATTTATCTGCTTACACATGACCAAGTGCATGCACACACACATAGCATCATACTACGTATACTGTTTGTAATATGCTTTTCTTAACCTATGATCGATCATAAATATCTTTTCATGTCAGTAATTATCCATCTACAATTTCATGATTATTGGCTGGATAATATTCCTTTTTATTTATAATGCAATTTTTAACATTTTAGTTTATAATGCATTTCACCAATCTTCTGTTGTTGGACATTTAAATTGCTTCCAATTTTCACAATTAGAAACAATTCTGCAATAAGCAGCAATATTTCCTTGGGATGTGTATGAACAATTATTTTTATTTTTATTTATTTATTTATTTTTGAGATGGAGTTTCGCTCTTGCTCCCCAAGCTGGAGTGCAATGGCATGATCTTGGCTCACCACAACCTCCACCTCCCAGGTTCAAGAGATTCTCCTGCCTCAGCTTCCTGAATAGCTAGGATTACAGGCATGCACCACCACGCCCGGCTAATTTTGTATTTTTAGTAGAGACAGGTTTTCTCCATGTTGGTCAGGATGGTCTCGAACTCCCGACCTCAGGTGATCCACCCACCTCGACCTCCCAAAGTGCTGGGATTACAGGCATGAGCCACTGTGCCTGGCTGAACAATTATTTTTTTAATATATATTCTATAAAGTGGACTTTTTGAACCAATAGACATAAACCCATACCACTATTCTTTGCCTTTTCTTCTATTACTATAGATGAAATGTCTTTTTTATTAATTATTTAACCCAAATTTAGGATACTTTTTTTAGATTGCTCATCTGCCATATAATTCAACAGCCTATCAACAATTTGGTTTCTCTTCTCATCTGTTGGTTGTACTGATTACATAATAAGGTGTTGACTGGAACTTGTCCTATGACTTGGGTCCAAAACTGAAGACAAAGAAGTATTATGTACCACATTCTATACAAAGCTGCCAGCAACTGAAGCATGTCCCCCGGGACATTCTAAGAAGCAGTAGAACCAGATAGCACTGTCCACAGCATCGCCTCACCCTACCTTCCCCCATTCACCTGAGAATGCTGGGGAGGGTGACAAGAGAGTCAGCAGCACCAGGAGATGAGTGTTAATGATGTAAGCCTGCAAGCTCTTCTCCCTATGCAAGAGATGACATCTCTTTCTCAAGCCAAGTGAAGGGGAAATAACAGTAAAATTACTCTTAGACACTGGACAGGCAGATCAGGCATTTCTTTCCTCAAGAGGATTCTTGTTTTGATGCAGCAATGTGTAGGATCACCCTCTGAGGTTGATCCCCCTGCCCATCTGAGCAGTATTAGAGAACATTACACGTGCCCCCTGGGGGTTCAGGAGTGTAAATTAGTAGAGGGACTGGTGTCTACTCTGTTGGAGATTTCCACTGGACCAACCCTTGCCAACTGGCAATTAGAGACTGTGGTATCAGGTACCTGGGAAAGGGGGTGTATCTCCACCTCAGCATCCCATGGGCCACACACACACAAAAAGGCACAGGAGGGCTTCATCAGCTCCTGTGGCTCCATGCAAGGGAGAATGGAGGCCATAGGATAAGACCAGAGCTATAGGAAACAGAGACATCTGGTCATCCTGAGCCCTTGAATGATTTTGTGGAATAGAGACAGCTTACCTATTCTAGACCTCTTAGCTATACTTTTTCTATTATATGAGAAAGAAATAAACCTCAATCTTATGTAAGCCTCTGTATTTGAGGTCTCCCAGTCCTGCAGCTTAGACTGTACCTTAATCGACACAATTATAGAAAAGGGTATCTGCCTTCTTACCACTCATCCCTGATCTCCACTTCAGGGAGCTAGATCTGGGAGAGGGAGGGGCAAGAAGAGTGTATCTCAGATAAGCCATGCCTACCTCCAAAATATATGCCAAGGTTGAGCTACAGACCTAGCCTGTGGCATGCAGAAAGAAGATGAGTTTCAGATGAAGATGGAGGTTTAGAATTTTAAACTAGATTGGAGTATCAGTATCTCAAAAGGACTGGAGAAGTATTAAATCTGCTCAAGATATCACTAAGGAGTGACAAGAGGGGAATTTCAGAATCCAGTTGATGGAATGACTGAGAAAAATAAACACTACTTCACATTTGGAATAGACGATGTTGAGATTCCTCATAAACTAACCGTAATTGAAACTCTCAGAAAGTCCCTGTGGTTTTAGAAATCCCCTCAGGTCTTTTACTCCCTGTAGTTTAGTCTCATTCCTTTCTAATCAAACCAGTCCCCAGAAACCTAGACAGAAATACCTCCTCCTTTCCCCATATTTGTGGTCTCATTCTCTTTAAAACTCCCACACTCTCACCATTTATATCCCGGGTCTCCATCCACTGTCTCTTTCCTATGCTCTTACACCCATCCACTCTATTCTCTTTGCCTATTACTCCTTTCTTTGTACCTCTGACTTTCCAAGCAGCTTCTTTCAGAGTCTTCACTCTTTCCAGGATAACATTTCTTTTCTGCTGCCACACTCAACTGAGTCTCCAGGGCATCAGAGCTGGTCATGCCAACTCCAGATGACTGGGTTGAATAGTGTCCTCCTCCCAACCTCCAAACATTTATGTCCATTTATTTCAGATTTATTCTGAAATCTCAGAATGTGACCTCATTGAAAAAAGAGTCTTTGTAGATCTAATTAAGTTAAGGACCAAGATGTGATGGCATCAGATTAAGGAGGCCCCTAAATCCAACTAGAGTGTCCTTGTAAGAGACAGGAAAAAAAAGACAGAGACTCGGAGGAGAACACCATGTGAAGACACAGGCACAGATTATTGATTATTTAACCCAAATTTAGGATACATTTTTTTAGATTGCACATCTGCCATGTAATTCAATAGCCTACCAATAATTTCGGTTTCTCTTCTCATCTGTTGGTTCTACTGATTACGTGATAGGGTGTTGACTGGAACTTTTCTTATGACTTGGGTCCAAAACTAAAGACAAAGAAGTATTATGTACCACATTCTATAGAAAGCTGCTAACTATTGGGGCATGTCCTCCAGGGCATTCTAAGAAGCAGCTGATGCATCTGCAAACCAAGGGACGCCAAGGTTTGCCAGCAACTACCAGAAGCTAGGAGAGAGGAAAGGGATGATTTCTCCCTGACAGCCTCTGGAAGGAACCACCCTGCCAACCTTGATTTCTGACTTCTGCCTTCCTGAACTGGGAGAAATATATTTCTGTTGTTTTAAGCCACCCAGTTTCTGGTAATTTGTTTTGGTAGCCACAGGAAACTAACACATCCAGCAACACTGCCAATTTGATGCTTTCTTCGCTCATGGTATTCTTTCACTTCCAACTTTGCACCCACAGTGCCCTCCCCTTTGAAGGGTCTTCCCAGCCACATGCCCAGGACCCTTCCCAGCCACATGCCCAGGATCCTCCCCAGCCACATGCCCAGGATCCTCCTGATGAAAGATCTTTCATCAAGGCTCATCCTAGCAGCCCTCCCTGGTCACTAACCTAGGTTTCTTATCTCTTTTACTATGGTCTGGATGTTTGTGTCCTCCCAAAATTCATATGGTGAAATCCTAACCCTCAAGGGGATAATACAGTCAGTCCTTCATATCCATGGGTTCCACATCCATAGATTCAAACAACCATGGATTGAAAATATTCAATAAATGAATAAATAAATAATAACAATACAATAATACAAAATAATAAAAATAAAAGACCATACAGTTTAACAACTACATAACATTTACATAACATTTACATTGTATTAGGTATTGTAAGAAATCTAGAGATGATTTAAGTATATGAGAGGATGTACATAGGTTATATGTAAATAGTACACTTTTTTTTTCAGAGTCAGTGTCTTGCTCTGTTGCCCAGGCTATAGTGCAATGGCATGATCATAGCTCACCGTAGCCTGGAATTCCTGGGCTCAAACAATCCTCCCACCTCAGCCTCCTGAGTAGTTGGGACTACAGGCATGTGCCGCCAGGCATGTATTTTTTTTGAGGAGGTGGGGTCTCACTATGATGCTCAGGTTGGAAGTATGCCATTTTACATAAGGGACTTGAGCATTCACAGACTTTGGAATCTACAGGGCTCCTGGAACCAATCCCCTGTGGATATGGAGAAAGAGCTGTATTAAGAGTTGGGGATGTTGGGAGACAATTAGGTCATGAATGTGGAGCCTTCATGAATAGCATTAGTGCCCTCCCCCAGGTGAGGATACAGTGAAAAGACAAGCCATCTATGAAGCAGGAAGTGGGCCCTCGCCAGGCACCAAATCTGTCAGCAGCCTGACCCTGGACATTACAGCCTCCAGAACTATAAGCCATAAATTTCCATTGTTTATAAGCTACTCAATTTATGGTACAGTCATGCAGTGCATAACAATATTTCACTCAACAGTCATGGCCCTATAAGATAATAATGGAGATGAAAAATTCCTATGGCCTAGTAACATTGCAGTGCAATGTATTACTCACGTTTGTGGTGATGCTGCTGTAAACAAGCATACGACACTGACAGTCATATAAAAGCACAGCACATACAATTACGTACAGTTCATAATACTTGATACTGATAATGAGCAACTATGTTACTGGTTTCTGTATCTAGTAGACTATAATTTTAATCATTATTTTAGAGTGTGCTCCTACTTACTTTTTTAAAAGCTAACTATAAAAATCCTCAAGCAGGTCCTTCAGGAGGTTTTCCAGAAGAAGGCATTGTTGTTATAGGAGATGATGGCTTCACGCATGTTATTGCCCCTAAAGACCTTCCAACGGAACAAGAGGTAGAGGTAGAAGACAGTGATATTGATAATGACCCTATGAGTAGGCCTAGGCTAGTGTGTGTGTGTCTGTGTGTGTGTCTCAGTTTTTAACAGAAAAGTTTAAAAAGTGAAAAATAAAAATAAAAAATTTTAAAAATAGAAAAAAATAAAGATATAAAGAAGGAAAATATTTTTATATAGCTGTAGAATGTGTGTGTGTTTTAAGCTAAGTGTTATTATTAAAGAGCCAAAAAATTTTTTTAAAGCAAAAAGTTGATAAAGTAAAAACATTACAATAAGCTAAGGCTAATTTCTTACTAAAGAAAGATAACAATTTTAATACTTTTTCTTACTAAAGAAAGAAAACAAATTTAATAATTTTTGTGTGGCCTATATGTACAATGGGACTTATAAAGTCCACAGTGGGACATGGTAAAGTCCACAGTAGGATATGGTAATGTCCTAGGCCTTCACATTCACTCACCACTCACTCACTCACTGACTCACCCAGAGCAACTTCCAATCCTGCAAGCTCCATTTATGGTAAGTGCCTGTATTCGTTCATTTTCACGCTGCTGATAAAGACATATCTGAGACTGTGCAATTTACAACAGAAAGAGGTTTATTGGACTTACAGTTCCACAGAGCTGGTGAAGCCTCACAATCATGGCAGAAGGCAAGGAGGAGCAAGTCACATCTTATACGTCAGCAGGGAAGACAGAGAAGTTGTGCAGGGAAACTCCCCCTTAAAGAACCATCAGATTTCATGAGACCCATTCGCTAACAGGAGAACAGCACAGGAAAAGACCCGCCTCCATGATGCAATCACCTCCCACTGGGTCCCTCCCACAACACGTGGGAATTCAAGATGAGATTTGGGTGGGGGCACAGCCAACCCACATCAGTGCCCTATACAAGTGTACCATTTTTTATCTTTTTTACCATATTTTTACCACACCCTTGCTATGTTTAGATATGTTTGGATACACAAATACTTAGCATTGTGTTACAATCACCTAGAAGCAACAGGCTATACCATAAGCCTAGGTGGGAGTAAGCTATGCCATCTATGTCTGTGTGAGTGCACTCTATGATGTTCAACCAAAGGCAAAATTACCTAACAACACACATCTCAGAACTTAGTTACAGCAGCACAAACGGACTGACACCTTTCCTCATCCAAGCTCATCTTTGCCATGCCCCATTCCTTTTAACAGGTCATCTTACTATGGGATCTACTGTTTATTCTCATCACAATGTTAAGAACTGAAAACGTGTTGAGGCAAACCTACCAAATTGTGGCATTGGATGGGGGAATGAGGAGGAATAGCACAAACATGGATGCAAGAGATACTTTATTTGTATGGATTTTTGTTTTGTTTTGCCTCCTTTTTGCTTTCCTGTTTCTTTGTTTTTTGTTTTAGGTCTTTCTGGATCAATTTTTCAACCTCCCAAAAACGACGGCAGGGAAGATGCATGACCCTCAAAACAAAAGCGCGCGTCCTACCGGGCAACGGCCCCGTAGGACGAGCTGCAGGGCCGCTGTGGGGTGGGCAAGTGAGGCACAGGGAAGGGCTCACCCAGCCTCCGAAAGGCAGCCATTCCTTTTTCTCAGTGTCCTGCTAAACCTGGAGCCGCGTCGCCCCAGCATCTTCCAGTGGCGGATGGGGAGGAGCAGCGCGCACCGCGAAGGTGTCCACGGCCAAGATCAGGCGCCCGGGCCGCCCAGGTACTGTGGCGGGGACGAGCGGCCAGGAGGCAGCTCAGCGTGGAACTGTAGCCCCGCCGCCCCCGCCTGCCTGGGCTTTTTAGATAAAATCCAGGACTTCATGGACATTTCCTGCATGGGACCGTTTCAGAGTCATTTGCTCATCCCACGAGTTTTTACTGCGCATCTACAATGGGGTGCACAGTGTCCCCTCGGCACCGGGCAGAGGCAGGGAACAGGTGGAGAAGTCTCCCTTTTTCCTGGAGCTTAGACTTTAGAGGAGAGAAAAAGAAGACGAGTAAGCAACTAAGCAAACAAGATAATTTTAGACAGTGATGTGTTCTGTGAAGAAAAGAAATGGGAAGAATGTGACGGAGAGGACTGTGAGGACCCTACTTTCCACTGGGATGCAGGGAGGCGCCTCTGCCGAGGGGATGTAGGTTTAAAAAAATTAATGCTGAAATTCTATATTTTCAATGTCAACAATATTTTGTGGGAAACATTGATACCATTTAAAAAGATCTGATTATTTAGAATCTGTGGCAGTTTTGTTGTTGTTGTTATTGTGGTTGTGTATTGTTTTTATTGTTTTTAGATTAGGCAACAGTTTAACGAATCTGTTCAACAGGGGTTGTGGAAGAATGTGCCGTTTGGGATAGAGCCTAGGGAGGAAAACAAATGTTGTTCTCCTGAAGAGCAAGGAAGGGCTAATGCAGACAGAAGATGATGCTAATAAAATATCATTAAGGCTTATTTCGTTACAGCTATTATGAAACCAGATTTTTTTTCTTTTAATTTTTTTGAGATGGAGTCTCACTCTGTTGCCCAGGGTGGCGTGCAGTGCTGCTATCTCAGCTCACTACAGCCTCTGTCTCCCAGGTTCAAGTGATTCTTCTGCCTCAGCCTCCCGAGTAGCTGGGACTACAGGTGCACACCACCACACCCGGCTAATTTTTGTATTTTTAGTACAGACACGGTTTCCCCATGTTGGCCAGGCTGGTCTTGACCTCCTGACCTCAAGTGATCCACCTGCCTCAGCCTCCCACAGTACTGGGATTATAGATGTGAGCCAACGTGCCTGGCCGAAACTGGTTTATTGAATGAACTAAGTCCAGAAAGCAAGGGCTTCATTTTTCCTTAACCATTGCCTTACAACAAAGTTCTGTTGGATCTCCTCCCATCATCATTCCTGAATCTTGGGCAGATACCATAAATTTTAGTGACAAATCTCATTTTAGTCATTGCACCTCTATTTTAGGGGTTAAAATGTCCAGGCCAGTCCAATTTAACAGCAATCTCACACCTCATTCAAAAATCTGCTTGGCCTTCCTTGCAGTGAAATAAAGAAGGCATATAGTCAGTTTCTTTACTCTTCCTCCATTGTCTCTGTCTTCTCTATATTCTAGATGTCCCTATGCCATTGCAAGGGAAGAGGGTATTACACAAAGAGGAGCAGATCTTCCTGTAGTTAACTACTGAATAAGGCAGACAGGCCAGCATGTTCCTGACAGCTGCTATGGCAGAGTCCAAATGCTGGCTTTTTCATAGGGCACATCTGTGAGTTATTGGAGGGCCTTGAGTGTACCCCACATTGCACAGTTCCATGATGCAGGGCCACATTATCTGGCTGACCTCTTGCAGCAACCTCCACCCCAAACCCCTCTTCTGCCTAACCCCGTGTCCTCTTACTGCTATAGTTTCTTTGCACAACAGGCTACCCTATTGGCTGATATCCCATCATGACAACGCAAGCCCAGCTACTCTTCCATAGTCAAAGCCATGTGAAGAAATTCACATCCTTTTACCATGTCAATAATGGAAGGGCAGGTTGCTATCAGTGCTTCTCTTCTCTCATCCTGCCATTTTGGGTTGCTCAAGCCAACCTTTCACCTTCTGAATTCCCCAGGGGGGAAGAACTCATCTATTCATTCAACAAATATTCATCAAGCACTTGTATTTGCCAAACACTATTTACCAGTCTCTGTGTTCCCAGTGCCCACCCTCATCCCAAACTCCAGCAAACACTCATCAAGCTCTTCCAAGAATTCTCAAGCCACACCACATCTGCTGCACTGAACCTGTGTGCTCCTGTTACTCTGCAAGCTTTCAGTCTTGGAGTGGGATGCCAGGCTACCTTCTACCGTGCTGAGTCCCTCACACTTGTCTGCAAGAAATTCAAAGCAATCTCCCTATGGCCTAGAACCTCCGCTTAATGACTCTTTAATTACGCTTTTGACTCTAGTCTTCTAGAGATGGATAATACGGACTGGGAGTCATTGGTCTCTTTCTGCTCTTTTGATAAGTCCAGACTGGCTGTGTCTAGTATCATGTTGGTGCAGTTACTGTCTTTTGTCAGCTTTGAGCCTTTAGCCAGAATTCTAAGACAACCAGAAAAGTCCCATTCAATATCCAGTTGCAAATAAATTTGGCCCTGAGTTTTCTTGGAAAGCAGGTGAATCCACGTCTTTCACCTCAACAGCTTATGATTAAGTCCATATATCCCTTTACATACATACACTATCAAGTCATGAGTCCTCATTGGTTAATTACATATTTGTGTAGCAGGATAAAAAATTAAATAAGCTATTACACATATGTGAAACAAAAGACTTTTTTATATGCCGTAGCTGATCTAATTTTTTCCCCAAGCCCCAGACTTGAAGAGAATGATGACACTGACCCAAAGACCAATATGATTCACAGGGCACTCTGAGGACTGGTGCATATGATGCTGAAGTTGGCTGTTCCCTTGCTACCATGAAGCCATATAAACTCTTGCTCACAACAGAATCCGTTTGGGAAAGCAGAGTGGAGAGGAGCTGAAAAACTGAGCATTTACTCAAAAGAGACTGTTTCAATTTGAAACATAATGATTAAACCAGAAGAGACTGGCCTGTCTCTAACTGGCAGGTTGAGTACCACCTCACCGCCTAGCCCAGTTCCCCAGATGAAACATTGTTTTTGTTAAGTCTTTCCTGAAGGCATGAGGATAATGGAGGCACCTCCAGACAGTTACTTACGACTGTATTATTCACCATCATCCAAGTAAATAATAGTTTCTTAAGTTGAATTTCCTAAATTTTTTTAAGATTTCACATCATTGTTTTCAGTGACTAGTGTTAATTTCATATTAAAAGCGGCTCTAATGTTAGCCCAAAAGAGCCCACGTTTGCTTTTCTCTTTGGGCCACTGCAAATAAGTCCGCTGCGTCATGAGAGCCTTCAGCTTGTGGTACTTGTTGGGAATGCTGTTCTGTGGAATGGGTTCCAGTAAGATGAGGATTAAGTTATTAGATCCTTCATGAAAGAGATTGTGATGGGCAAAATAGAGTTCGTAATGGCACCACTCACTCTGGACAAAGTTGGGAGACAAAACAAAGATGGACTTGTAACTCTTCTCAATGCAGTTGATGATATTTTCCACAATGCTCTTGCCAGGGACAAAGTTTCTCTCATGCAGACAAATCTGTATATCTTCTTTTTCTAGGTAAGGTACCAATTCACTTTTCACCCAGGCAGAATCATGTTCACTATATGAAATAAAAGCATGAAACTGGAGATTTCTTTGGAGTTCTTCTAAGGGTATGTTCCTGGCCCTGCGCCGAGTCTGGGTCCACTGGCACACCATCCTGAGATACCAGGGCAGATCCAAGTAGATGCAGAGGGAGGTCACAGTCACAGCCAACACCAGCATGGTGGCACCGATGGTGACGATCAGCAGAGTTATGTTGCAGGATAATTCAGACATGTGAAAGTCCTTTAGTAGGGTTCCTCTATAACTTTCTGGGTAGTCACACTTATAAGAATCAAGCCAGCCCTCTACCACTTCACTTGATACTTGGTCTATATTTTTGACAAATTCTCTTAGCTCACAGGTACATTGGAATGGATTGTCCCCTGCTTTTATTGACCTCATCTTCTGGCAGCTCTGGAAGAAATCAGCTGATGGGTGGGAAACTGAATTGTGATCAATGATCAATACAGAAAGGCTGCTAAAGCTGCCACATCCAGGAAGGTCAGTTAAAGAATTGAAAGCAACATTGAGTTCTTGCAAAGCTTCCAGTTTTACGACTTGTTTAGGAATGCTCTTTATTTTATTGCTGTGAAGATCAAGTACCTTGATCCTGGGAGGTAAACATCTGAAAACAGAGTCAGTAAGCATATTTGAAGACAAATTTAACACCACTATACTCTCAACCCAAGTGCAGTTTTCCTTATGTCTACCAGATTCCAAAGAATTCCAGCTAACATCCAGTATTTCCAAAGAAGGCATATCCTTAGTCATGAGACCTACTTTGAAAAGGTCTTTTAATCCATTCTTTTGTAAGATAAGTGTCTCCAATTTAACTAACGTGGAACATTTTTCAAAAATACTATCTGTGAAAACGTTCTGGGTAAAGTTCAAAAACTTGAATGTGCTTGGTGCATGAGGACACAGCATGTGTATAAAAGGTGTATCTGAAATGGTTAACATCATAATGTTCATCTCAGAAAACACGGTGTACAACGCTGTCTGTGAAAACAGAAAAACTTGGTTCGTGATATGTTCTATGGTCAATGCTTTCAATGTCGTTTTAGAATAAGTAAAATCTTCTTCACGAATGCTTTCAATTATTGTTAAATTGTAAATATTGAGATATTCCACAGGTTTGGGCCAAAGAAATTGGAAGACTCTGACCAGGCATTTCCAAGTTGTTTCTATGTGGTTGAGGGTAAAATTCAGTAAGGTTGGACCTCTGGTGAGTTCTGATAAAAATTTAATGAAAACTTGACAGTTGTCATCATTCAATTTAATATTAGTCAGTTGTAAGCACCCTAAAGTATTAACTGATATGTTCACTTGGATAGCGAATAAACTAGTTGGGTGAAAAACAAGGTGAAGGGTTTTTGCATTCAGAATTTGTAGACTTTCTGTCTCATTTTCTTTTATATAATAATTTCTTAAATCCAGAAGGATATAACTTAGATGCAAGTGAGCAATTGGCAGCAAATCTAATTTTTGCAGCTTCATAGCACTCAATCCCAGGAAATTCAGTTGTGACAAGTTGCCAAATTCCTTACAGATGGGCAGGGCCTTGAAATCATTGAATGAGAGATCTAAATGCCTGAAACTCACAATAGGATGGCAGGATATCTTTTGCAACTGATTATGAGATAAATCCAAATATTCTAAATCCTGGTTGAACTTGAAAACACTTAAATCAAGTAGCTGGATTCTGTTATGGGAAAGTCTCAAAACTTTCAACTCTGATAGAAAGCTCATGTCAGAGACCTGAAGCTCAGCTATGTAGTTCTGAGACATATCTAAGACTTTGGTTTTCAGCGGTAGGTCTTTTGGAACATGAATAAGACCTCTTTTTGACTTGTCTACTGCAAATTCATTTCCGTCGGAGAACTGGATTCTGGTTCCAACTATTATGATCATAAGGCAAACAAAATGGGAGCTTTTAACAATAGGTTCTTTGTCTTTGGTCATGATGTTGCAGTGGCTATCCTAAAGGGTTGTTCTTCTTCAGAGCATCTTGATATGAGTCCAAATTCTAGAAATATAATATACACTAAGATTAATAAAGATCGGATGGTTACTCTCAAACCTCCACTTACTAACCATAAAATCTAAATGATTTCTTCATTCACTAGTAGAGTCGTTTCTGTCCCCATAATTTAATATAATACTTTTTATAACCAGTTATATAGCTTGCTCATGCCAGAAGGGGCAATATAGGTCTTGTTATGAAAGAATTATGGTTGTGTGTTTTGACCTGTCTGGTTGCTGCCTGAGGGATTCACACTCAGGGGCTTGCCTTTGTTTTGTACACCTTAGAACTTTCTCAGGGCTGGAACAGCCTTCTGGCTGGTGTTTGCTGTAAACAAGTAAAGGCAAATATACTAGCTGCAGCCACCTGAGCAAGGGCTAACAGAGGGGGCAAGCAGCAGACACAACAAAAAGTCTGGGAAATATGCAAAGATATATGGAAAAAGATATGTGGGAGAAAAAAGGCTGAGGAAATCTCTGTATATACCAGGGAGTCTAGAGGTCCACCCATGCGCCCAAGCCTGGACGCATGTTCAGAGGAGACCTGAGAAAATCCTAAACTTCACCTCTGGCTCATCTTTAGCTTCCATGCATGCAGAAAGTGAAGGCTAAGGCAGAGCTGTGAATAGACTGGCTAAGCATTGAGAAAGTGATCCAACACAGCCAACCTGCAAAGATCAGGGATGTTTCTGTTTTTGCTTTTGCTATTTTATTTGGTTTTTGTTTTTGCTCCAGATGTTTAAAGAAATCTCAAGTCACTGGCTGACCACTAAGCTAACTGGACAGAAAATGTAATAGCCACACATGACAAAGAATAATCTTTATAAAAATTATTTAGAAAAGTCATTAAACAAGCAACTGTAAGCCACAAGAAGCAATACACCCTGGGAAAGGAAGGCCAGGCACAGTGGCTTAAGCCTATAGTCCCAGAACTTGGGGAGGGCAAGGCAGGTGGATTGCTTGAGTCCAGGAGTTCAAAGCCAGCCTGCGCAACATAGTGAAACTCCATCTCTACAAAAAATACAAAACTTAGCTGGGCATGGTGGTGTGTGCCTATAGTCCCAGCTACTTGGGAGGCTGAGGTGGGAGGATTGTTTGGGGCCGAGGAAGTCGAGGCTCCAATGAGCTATGATTACACCACTGCACTCCAGCCTGGGTGACAGAATGAGACCCTGTCAAAATAAATAAATAAATAAATAAAACACCTCTGGGAAAGGGGGACAGAATTTGATTTCTAGAGTTACCTCATTGTAGTGTTTAAAATGTCTGATTTAAAAAAACAAAAATCAAAACAAAATAATCACTAGCCCCCACATTTGCCAGTGGACTTGCTCTGCGTCTTGCCCTGAAATAACACAAACCTTGCAAAAAGCAAATGGAAAGAGATTGTTGTCTTTTTGATTGTGTAACTTGGCATTAAAGGAATCTCTAATTTATTTGTTTAAAAAAATTAGCCATGCAAAGAAACAAGAAAGTATTGTTCATTCACAGGAAGAAAAAAAAAGAAATTAAAAGAACAAAGTCAGATAACTGACACCACCTAACATTGAGACTTGCTACAAAGCTACAGCAATCAAGGCAGTGTGGTTTTGGTGAAAGAATAGACAAATAGGTCAAATGACCAGAATACAGAGCTTAGAAATAGACCCACAAAAAAATAATCAACTGCTGTTTGACAAACGAGCAAAGGCAACTCAGTGGAGAATGGATAGTCTTTTCAACAAATGGTGCTGGAACAATTAGACCTCCACATGCCAAAAAAAAAAAGAAGAAGAGAAAGAATTTAGACGCAGACCTTACAGTTTTCACAAAAATCAGCTCAAAATTAACCATAGACCTAAATGTATAATGCAAAACTATAAAATTTCCAGAAGATAACATAGGAGAAAATCTAGGTGACTTTGGATTTGGTGATGACTTTTTAGATATGCATCAAAAACATAATCCAAGAAAGAAAACACTGTTAAGTTGGACTTCATTAAAATTAAAATTTTTGCTTTGCAAAAGACACTGCAAGAGAGTGAAAAAGACAAACCACAGACTGAGAGAAGATATTTGCAAAACACATATATGATAGGGACTTGTATCCAAACTATGCAAAGAACTCTTAAGCTCCACAATAAGAAAGCAAACAACCTAGTTTTTAAATGGGCACAAAAATCTAAACAGACACCTCACCAAAGAAGATATGTAAAGAGCAAATACACATATACATAGCTATTTGACATCATATTTCATCATGGTTTTGCAGATTAATACAGCAATGAAATTACATTACACTTATGAGAATGGGTAAAATCCAAAAACAACATCAAATGTTGGTGAGGATGTGGAGCAACAAGAACTCTCTTTCACTGCTTGTGGGAATGCAAAATGGTGCAGCCACTATGGAACGCAGTTTCTTATAAAACTAAGCATAGTCTTATCACACGATCCAGCAAATCACATTCCTGGGTATTTAACCAAAAGAACTGAAAATTTATGTCCACATAAAAGCCTCCATGTGGATGTTTATAGAAGCTTTATTCATAACTGTCAAACATTGGAAGCAACAAGATATCCCTCAATAGCTAAAAATATTAACAAACTGGTACATTCACACAATAAAATACTATTGAACAATTAAAAAATGAGCTGGAGAAGCATTAAAATGGCTGAATAGAGGCACCTAGCCCTCACCCCCTCTGCAAAGAAGGACCAAAACAGTGAGCAGATAATCACACATTGAATGAGCATCTAAGAGAGAACACTGGAATTCAGTGGAGAAGTGACAGTGCACCTCTGAGGCATGGGAGAAGAGGGAAGTGAAGCAGCCAGCCCAGCTGGGACTAGCTCAGAACCAGGAGGACTTCCCATTCCAGGGAAAGTTTAACTGAGAGATCTTCAGAGGTCAATGTTTCCACTATGGACTCCTGTAATCCTAGCCATGAGCTAGCTCCTTGGCCTTCACATGCCCTGGGGCTGTCTGGAATATATGCAATGGCATTGTTCCACAATGGGACTTCACATTGGGTCCCACATACCCCATACCCTGAGACACAAACAGCTTTAGCATAAGGCTCTTTTAAGAGCCTAGCCATCACCATACACATCCTGTTCTGGGGCCCAACAACCCTGAATCTCCATACCCCTGAAGCCCCACTGATATTCTCCTACGTCCACCTAGAGGGCTACAGCATTGTAATGCCAGCTAAGACCAGCAGTGCAGCTAGGTAGCCAGCACTCTAGCCCATGCAATGCCCCGCATCCCAGGAAACAGGAAGCACAGTGCACCTAGTGGCTCTCCCTAGGACAAAGGGAGTCAAAGTGTGCATTCCCCAGAGCCTCAGAGCTACCTGCCCAGGGCCACCACCACTTACAGCAACCCCACCTTCCCTAGCAGCAGGACTACGACACATCTACACATGCCTCCAAGGGGCCTGAGGACAGGTCCACCATGCCCTTTGCTGCTAGTGCCTGCCTGCCACTGCCATGGCCAACACTCATCCATGCATGCCACATGGGGTCCTGGGGACTGGCTTGCCCAGCCTGCTGCTGCCACTGCTGCTGCCTGTGCCTACCACTTGGGGGCCAGAGGGTTGGTCCACTTTTGCTACTGCTACAGTTGATGCCACACAAATTGTGCAGGGGCCCAAGAACCTGCCCTCCCACTTGGTCCATTACTGCCACTGCAAGCATCCAACTAAATCTCCTGGAGGCTCAAGGACCCATCACCACCAGTGCCCACATACTTCACACAGGGGCCTGAGAACTGGCAAGCCTAGGCCACTGCTGCCACCACTGGTGCCTGATAACAGGCCTGCCTGGTGTCCCCATCCCCAGCAAAGCCTTGCCATAGCGTCTGCTAACAACTGCAACCTAAGCCACTGAGGAACCCAAATGCCACTGACACTGATGACAGCTGAAGAAGTCATACAGAAACTACACTGCTGTGCCCACTCAGAATCAAAGCCAAAGCACCCTATACTCAACTAACACTATAAAAACACCTAGAGGCAAAAGTCTTTCCCTATCAAAGCCAATCCATAAAATTGGAAGCAGCAGCTATTACATGAGATCCATAGATATCAACATAAGGACACAAGAAATACAAAAGTGCAAGGAAACATGAAGCTTCCAAAGGAACACAATAATTCTCTAATAACAGATCCCAAAAAAAAGAAAATCTATGAAATGCCTGAAAAGTAATTCAAAATAATGATACTAAAGAAACTCAGTGAGTTACAAGAGAGCATAGATAAATAATAAAAGAAATCAGAAAAACAATTTATGATCTGAGTCAGAAATTCAACAAAGAAATAGATATTAAAAATAGAACAAAACAGGAATCTTGGAACTACAGAAGTCAATAAATGAAGTAAAAAAATATAATCAAGAGCTTGTACAAACAATAGGCTAGGCCGGGTGCAGTGGCTCACATCTGTAATCCCAGTACTTTGGGAGGCCGAGGTGGGTGGATCACCTGAGGTCAGGAGTTTGAGACCAGCCTGGCCAAAATGGTGAAACCCTATCTGTACTAAAAAAAAAAAAAAAAATTACAAAAATTAGTTGGGCGTGGTGGCAGACACCTGTAATCCCAGCTACTTGTGAGGCTGAGGCATGAGAATTGCTTGAACCCAGGAGGCAGAGGTTGCAATGAGCTGAGATTGCACCACTATGTTCCAGCCTGGGTGACAAGAGCAAAACTCCAGCTCAAAAAAAAAAAAAAAAAAAAAAAAAAAAAAAATATATATATATATATATAATCAAAAAACAATAGACTAGATTGAGCAAAAGAAAGAATTTCTGAACTGGAAGACAGGTCTTTTGAAATAACCCAGTGAGGCAAAAAAAAAAAAAAAAAGGAAAAAAAAGAATAAGGAAAGCCTATGGGACACCATTAAGCAAACAAAATTCACATTTTGGGAGTTCCAGAAGGAGAAGAGTTGAGCAAAGGGATAGAAAATATGTTTAATGAAATAATAGCTAAAAACTTCCCAGGTCTTGCAAAAGGTATAGACATCCAGATACAAGAAGCTTAAAAATTCCCAAGTAGATTTAATTCAAAAATGTTCTCTCTGAGGAAGATCACAGTCAAACTCTCAAAAGTTGAAGACTAAGAGAGAATCCTAAAAACAGCAAGGAATAAAAAAAGTCAAGTCATATAGAAGAGACTCCCCATCAGATTAACAGATTTTTCAGCAGAAACTATAGGCCAGGAGAGAATGGGATAATATACTCAAAGTGCTGAAAGAAGAAACTGTCAGCCAAGAAGACTATACCCACCACAGCTGTCCTTCCATAATGAAGAAGAAATATTCTTTCCCAGACAAGCGACAACTGAGGGAATTCATCACCACTAGACGAGCCCTACAAGAAATACTTAAGAGAGTAGAACATCTGGAAGTGAAAAGATTATATCTACCACTATGAAAACACATGAAAGTATAAAACTCACTAGTAGAACAAATACATAAATGAAAGAGAAAAGAGCTGAAGTTACTACTACAGAAAACCACCAAAGTTCAATGATAAACAATGAGAGGAAGAAAGGAACAAAGGATATACAAAACAACCAGAAAACAATAAGCCAAATGACAGAAATAAGTCGTTACCTATCCATGATAACCTTGAATGTAAAAAGATTAACTTCCTCACTTAAAAGATATAAACTAGCTGAATAGATTTTTTTACTTACCCAACTATATGCTGCCTACAAGGCACTCACTTCACCTTCAAAGACGCATATAGACTGAAATTGAAGGAAAGGAAAAAGATATTCCCTGCCAATGGAAACCAAAAGCAACCAAGAATAGCTATACTTATCAGATAAAACAGACTTTAAGTATAAAACTATTAAAAAAGACAAAAAAGCCATTATATAATGTTAAAGGGATCAATTCATCAAAAGGATATAACAATTCTAAGTATATATGTGCCCCACACAGGAACATCCAGATATATAAAGCAAATATTATTAGATCAAAAGAGAGAGATAGACTCCAATACAATAATGGTTGGGAACTTCAACATCCCACTCTCAGCATTGAACAGATCATTTAGACAGAATATCAGCAAAGAAACGTTGGATTTAAACTGCACTTTAGACAAAATGGACCTAACAGATATTTACAGAACATTTCATCTGATAGCTGCAGGGTACACATTCTTCTCATCAGTGCATGGAACATTGTCCAGAATAGACCATATCTTAGGCCACAAAACAAGTTTCAACAAAAGTTTTAAAAATTGAAATCATATCAAGTATTTTCTCAGATCACAATGGAATAAAACTACATGGAATAAAATGGAATAAAATCAATAACAAGATGAACTTTGGAAACTGTATAAATACATGGAAATTAAACAACATGCTCCTGAACAACCACTGGGTGAATGAAGAAATTAAATAGGAGGTAAAAAAATTTCTTGAAAAAAGTTAAAATGCAAATACAGCACACCAAAACCTAGGAGACACAGCAAAAACAGTGCTAAGATGGAAATTTATAGCAATAAATGCCTACATCAAAAAAGTAGAAAGATTTTAAATAAACAACCTAACAATGAACCTCAAGGAAGCAAGAACAAATAGAAAAGCAAGAACAAACACTTTCAAGTGTTAGGAGAAGGAAAGAAATACTAAAGCTCAGAGAACTAAGCAAAAGAGATATTTAAAAATAGAAAAGATCAATAAAACAAAAAAATTGTTTTTTGAAAAGATAAACAAAATCAATAAACCTTTACCTAGACTAACCAAGACAAGAAAAGAAAGAAAACCAAAATAAATAAAATCAGAAATAAAAAAGGAGACATTACAACTGATACCACAGAAATATAAAAGATCATTGGAGACAATTATGAACACCTATATGTTAACAAATTGGAAACCCTACAGGAAACGTATAAATTTCTGGATACATACAACCTACCAAATTTGAGCCTGGAAGAAATAGAAAAATCTGAACAGACCAATAATAAGTAATACATTTGAATCAGTAATAAAACATTTCCCAACAAAGAAAATCTCAGGACTGGATGGCTTTACTGCTGAATTATACAAAACTTTTAACAAATAATTAACACAAAGTTTTCTCAAACTATTCAAAAAAATTTAAGATGAAGGTATTCCTCCTAACTCATTCTACAAAGCCAGCTTTTTCCTGATACCAAAACCAGACAAGGGCTGGGTGTGGTGACTCACACCTGTAATCCCAGAACTTTGGGAGGCTGAGGTGGGCAGATCACCTGAGGTCAGGAGTTCAAGACAAGCCTGGCCAACATGGTGAAACCTTATCTCTACTAAAAATACAAAAAATTAGCCAGGTGTGTTGGCAGGCACCTGGAATCCCAGCTACTCAGGAGGCCGAGGCATGAGAATCACTTGAACCTGGGAGGCAGAGGTTGTAGTGAGCTGAGATTGTGCCACTGCACTCCAGACTGTGTGACAGAGTGAGACTCAGTCTCAGAAAAAAAAAAAGAAAGAAAGAAATCGAGAAAGCAATCCTATTTGCATAGCTACAAGACAATTACAATACCTAGGAATAAACTTAATCAAGAAGGCAAAAGGCCCCTACAACAAAAACTACAAAATACTGATGAAAGAAATTGAGAACACAAAAAAATGGAAACACATCCCATGTTCATGGATTGGAAGAATTAATATTGTTAAAATGACCACACTACTCAAAGCAATCTACAGATCCAATGCAATCCCTATCAAAATACCAATGATATTATTTACAGAAATATAAAAAATAATCTCAAAATTCATATGGAACCAGAAAACACCCCAAATAGCCAAATCAATACCGAGGAAAAAGGGCAAAGCTGAAGGGATCACACTACTTCAAACAATACTGCAAAGCAAAAGTAGCATGGTATTGGTACAAAAACAGATACATAGACCAATAGAACAGAATACAGAACCCAGAAATTAATCCACATATTTACAGCCAATCAATTTTCAACAAAGGTGCCAACAACATACATTGGGGAAAGGCCACTCTCTTCAATAAATGGTGCTGGCTTTGTATTCACTCATATGTATAAGAATGAAACTAGACCCCTATCTCTCACCATATACAAAAAATCAATTCAAAATGGATTAAAGACTTAAATGGAAGACTTGAAAGTATAAAACTACTAAGAGAAAACAGAAGAAATGCTTGAGGACATTGGTCTAGGAAAAGATCTTATGGCTAAAATTTCAAAAGTACAGGCAATGAAAACATAAATAGACAAATGGGACTACATTAAACTAAAAACTTCTACACAGCACAGGAAACAATCAACAGGGTGAATAGATAACAGGGTTAAATGGGCGAAAATATTTGCAAACTATTCATCCAATAAAGGCTAATAGCCACAATATACAAAGAACTCAAACAACTCAACAGCAAAAATAATAATAATCCTATGAAAAAGTAGGCATAAGATTTGAATAGACATTTCTCAAAAGAAGACGTAGAAATGGCCAACAGTTATATGAAAAAAATGCTCACCATGAATCATCAGGGAAGTGCAAATCAAAACCACAATGAGATATCATCTCATTCTAGTTTAAATGGCTGTCATCAAAAAGACAATAAATAGCAAATGCTGGTGGGAGTGCAGAGAAAAGGGAACTCTTATACACTGTTGGTGGGAATGTAAATTAGTACAGCCATTATGGAGAACAGTACAGAGCTGTCTCAAAAAACTAAAAATAGAACTAACATACAATTCAGCAACCCCACTTCTGGATGTTTATCTAAAAGACTGAAATCAGTGTATCAAAAGGATACCTGCACCTCCATATTGATTGCAGCACTATCCGCAATAGCCAAAATATGGAATCAACCTAAGAGTCCATCAGCAGATGAATGGATAAATAAAATGTGATATATATACACAATGGAATACCATTCAGCCATTAAAAATAATTAAATCCTGTCATTTGCAGCAATATGGATGGACCTGGAGGTCATTACATTAGCAAAATAAGCCAGGCACAGAAAGGCAAATGTGTGTTCGCACTCGTCTGTGGGAGCTAAAATACTCATCTCAGGAGGGTAGAGAGTAGAACAATAGTTACCAGAGACTAAGAGGTGAGCGAGGGAATGAAGAGAGGTTGGTTAATGGATAAAAACATACAGTTAGATAAAAAGAAAAAGTTCTAGTGTTCAATAACACAGTAGGGTGACTATAGCTAACAATAATTTATTGTATATTTCAAAACAGCTAGAAGAGAAGATCTGAAATGTTCCCCCACCCACACACAAAATGATATATGTTTGAGATGGTGGATATCCTAAATACCCTGATTTGACACACGGTATGTATGTGTCAAATATTGTAGTTACCCCATAAATATGTATAATTATTTTGTGGGGAAGGAAAGAAGAAAGAAAGAGAAAAAGGGAAGGGAGGGAGGGAAGGAAGGAAGGAAGGGGAGGGAAAGAAGGAAAGAAAGGAGGGAGAGAGGGAGAGAGAGAGAAAGAAAGTTAAGAAAGAGAGGGAAAGAAAGAAAAAGAGAGAGAAAGAAAGAGAAAGAGAGAAAGAGGAAGGAAGGGAGGGAGGGAGGGGAGGAAGGGAGGGAAGGGAGGGAGGTGAGGGAATGAGGGGGAAGATCCTTAAATCCATTTTGCTAGGTGAAAGAAGTCAGTCTGAAAAAGCTAAATACTATTTTATTTCAACTATATGATATTCCGGGAAAGGCAAAACTAAATAGACAAAAAAAAACTGCTCTAAAAAATAAAGTCTATTAATTTTTTTAAAAAAATTTTCCATAGAAATTGAAAAAGCATAGACATTGGACTTACTAGGCAAAGGCTTTAAATCAACTGTATTGAAAGTTAACTACGTGCTGTACTCAAAAAATAGTTATTCTCTTTTAAAGAAGAAGTTCTTTTATCCTCCCCCACCACCAAATATTAGACCAGCTGGTCTGATAATTTGAAAAAGCAGGCAAGAAGCCAGTCCCCAAAACTCCAAGACATACTCAGTAGTTTATACCAGTATCCAGTTTGGCACCAACTCAGCCATCTGCTGCAACCAGTGACCCTTCACGGCTGAAGGGTTAACAAATCCATTTCTCTCTTTCTCCATGGACTGATTTGACCTCAAGTTAACTTCCTAGCCCTATTCTGAAAACCTGAAACATGTAGAAAGTCAGCTGTGTACCAGCCAACATTACTTACTGTAACAATGATCCCTGACTGGTAAATTGCATCCAGGATGAAAGGACTGTGTATGAACTATAAATACCAGGTAGAAAATTGAGTTTCTGAGTGTGGCCTATTGGGGCATTTGGGTATGAATGTTTAGTTGAGCCTGAGAAACCTCCGATGGGCACTCGACAGTGGTGCCAGTGCTGAGCTAGACTTTCAGCAGTGCTGATTATAATCCCGAAAGACACAATCCTGAAGGCCATAATCCTGACTGCTGGAATCCTAAAAGATCAAAGTCCCCAAAGTCTAAAATCCCTAATGTCCAAATGAATCCTCAAATCATAATGACCTATCATTTGATTTGGAATTAGGTGTGATCAAGGCTTCTAAAAGGGAATTTCAAGGTGTTACCAATAAAGTTTGTTTTCTTCCATTCAGCCCAATGCATTTGTCAGAAAATTCAGTTGAGAGGATTGGCCACATAATGTGGCAATGATGAAAAATTTAGTTTAAAAATACATTATTTGTCTGCACTGGCATTCCTTCTGGCTGATGAAATACCAGGAGTTCTCAATGAATTAAAGGTGCATTTGCCTAAAGAACCCAGTGAAGTTACTGACTGATTTGAAAATAATAATGCATATGGTAGGATAAGAAGACACAGGCCTGGCGTGGTGGCTCACACCTGTAATTCCAGCACTTTGGGAGGCCGAGGCCCATGGATCACGAGGTCAGGAGTTCGAGACCTGAGTGGCCAATATGGTGAAACCCCGTCTCTAATAAAAAAATACAAGAATTAGCTGGGCGTGGTCGTGGGTTCCTATAATCCCAGCTACTTGAGAGGCTGAGGCAGGAGAATTGCTTGAACCCGGGAGGTGGAGGTTGCAATGAGCCAAGATTGCGCCATTACACTCCAGCCTGGGTGACAGGGCAAGACTCCCTCCCAAAAAAAAAAAAGAAGAAGACACACAATGCTGCTGTTGATTGTTCACCAGTATTGTTTCTGCCAAATGTGTGGTCTGTATATGAGTGCATGCAGAATAGATTTTCATGTACCCAAATCAACACAGAAGCATGGCACTGAAGATGGGAACATTTAACAGGAATGCTCATGTTGGTGTAAATATGTAAATAGAAGCAGAGAAGCATTTCCAAACAAGCAGTGCCACATCGAAAATAAATGTGAATGTATTCTCTGAGGAGAACAGTGCCCTGAAAGAAATAAATCAGCTATTTGTTGTGATGCAAGACTTTAAAATATTAATAATGGTGAAAGTTGGCCAGCTCTTATAGACTACCTCCATGCAATTGCCCATAATCTGTCCCTGTGATATACTTTTTCTTCTTAATTTTTTTTGGGGGGTGGGGTGGATGGTTAATTTTTTTGCTTTTCTTTTCCTTTGTCCCATTATTTTAAATCATCAACACTATTTTTTACAATTTGCTATGCTATGTATTTCATTTTCACATCATTTCCAATACTGGAGATATAAATTTTGTAAAGACTATTAGAGAGTTCTGATTTATTTTATGCAATGTTGACTCCATAAAAGTACATTATCACAACATTGACTTTGTGTGCAAGCGTTGTGTGTGTATGTGAAAACACAGAAACTTCTGCCGGGAGCAGAGGCTCATCTCTGTAATCCCAGCACTTTGGGAGGCCACGGCGGGCAGATGGCTTGAGCTCTGGAGTTTGAGACCAACCCGGGCAACACAGTGAAACCCTGTCTCTACAAAAAATACAAAAATTAGCCAGGCATAGTGGTGCCTGCCTGTGGTCCCAGCTACTAGGGAGGCTGAAGTGGAGGATGGCTTGAGCCCGGGAGACAGAGGTAGTTGCAGTGAGCAGAGATTAAAAGGAGAGAGAGAGAAAGAGAGAAGAAAAAAGGGAAACTTTCTCAATAAATGAAGAGAAGTCCTTTTTGTCCATCTGCATTTGTGAAAGATAAAATTTCTCAAGCTCTCAGCTCTCTGGGCAACTATATATGTGGTGGTGACCCATCACAGTTTCTGATCAATCGCATCAAAGGACTTAGGTTGCCCATCATGGTTTGACAGTGTGGATGGCAGCAGTTATATAAGCCATTTATTTGTGAGTACGGTTCATCTGTTCATGAGTGTTTACGCATGCAACTGTCCTTAGCATATCTGAGTGTTCATGCTTGCAAAAATATGTATGTCATTATTGTGTACTTTATTTGTAAAGTGACTTATAAAATATTGTCATGTTTTAATATGTTTCTCAAATAAATCGCCTTTCAAAAATGTAAATGAATGTCTTTCAAAGAATGTTTAAAATTTTTTTTTCAGAATTATATTTTCAGGATTTTGATCTTCCAGGATTTCAACATTCAGGATTATGGCACTTGGGATTGCATCTTTCAGGATTCTGACCCAAACCCGACTTTCTGATCCCCAACCCAATTTGGCCAAGGTGACATCAAAAGAAAGGGAAGGGGAGGAAGGTGGTTGGCAGGACATTGAGGCCTGGCCAGGAGGTGGATCTGCCTGCAATGTGATGACCAAAGCCCTGTGGAAGATGAGAGGGATCAATCCTTTTGGGAAGGCAGATGAGGACTGGAATGAGGCTATATTTATATCTTAAGGAGGAACGACCTACTCCCTCCACCTTCACGAATTGGACCTGACCAAAACTAACCATAAGTGGCCTGGCAGAAATGATACCACCATTCATGGAGCCAGTGAGAAAATGCAATTAACCCAGGCCAAACTGGTCATTTGTGCCCTGCTGGCGGCTGGTAGCAGGCACACAAGCCCACAGATCCCATGTTTGTAACTGGGAAAACGGGGTGGGACTAAAATTATTCTAAAGGGAAAGCAAGGAGCCAGTCTCAGAAACTCAGACATATGCTTAGGAGTCTACTCTCCTTAGGCTCTGATCTGCACAGAAAAGCATCTGTGAGCCCCCATGGGGGGCAAAAGCCAGAATGCCTCTGTGTGCCAGCACACAAGGCCAGACAAGTCTCCATGGCCACCCAGCTCCGACAGGGGCATCCTGGCCGCCTGTCCTCATGACCTAATCACCTTCCAGAGGCTCACACATCTAATACCATCACGTTGGTAATTAGGTTTCAACGCATGAATTTCGAAGAGACACAAACATTCGGGCCATAGCAATGACACATATACTGTGCTTTTTTAAATCCCAGGAGTGTTTTAGTTACAGAATCTCATTGTTGACACAATTCCCATTACAATGGGGAAGTATTTTTCCAACCAACATTAGACTGCAAGCCGCAAATTTAGAGAGACAGGATTCAGCACATGATAATCTGAAAACATCAAGTTCTAACAGCTAACACACTGACAAAATGAAAAAGTTTGCCAGGCTAAAGCTGCCGTATGGAAGAGATAACTACTTTCTCAGGGCCCAGAAAGCCTCACTGCATTACAACAGATTATAGACATTGATGTTCATGACAATGATGCTGAGCAAACAAGAAAAGAATACCTGACTGAGGCAGGGCGGCAGGTGCGAGAGCCCACAAACCCCATGTTCATGACTGAGACAGAAGACTGGAACTGCCAGGCTGGCTCAGAACCTTTTCAGGCTCTGTTCTGCACAAGAAAGCATCTGTGAGCTCCTCCTGGGGGACAAAAGCAGCCACCAACATTTTTAAAGTAGGTCTCTGTGTTGCAGGGATAATTGAGAGCAGATTACCAAAATGAGCACTGCTCATTGCTCAGTTTTATTTAAAAGGGACCCACTTTTCACCATCAGGGGATATACTGGAAATAGTAAAACAGTCAAGAGATGAATCCTTTATTTACAAAGGGTCCACTTTTCACCATCAGGGGATATATTGGAAATAGTAAAACAGGAAAGAGATGAGTCCTTTATTTACAAAGGATCCACTTTTCATCATCAGAGGATATATTGGAAATAGCAAAACAGGCAAGAGATGAGTAGAGTTTCAACCAACCATTCTTTGGAAGAGTGAAAACTCTGAGTTGGGGAACTTTTATTACTGAATGGCGTATGGTTAAAAGCTCTTCACTGATCCATATAACTTCTCCCAACTGCCCATCAGAACAACCACAGAGACACACATACATTTGAAAAATCCACTTTGCCACTGAAAACAAAGAAGCACAGAAATGTAATGGCAGGATCCAGGAGCATCTTCACTCACAAAAATGTAACTGGAGCTGTGTTAGGGCAAACCTGCCACACTCAAGCTTTGTCTCAGGAAAATAGACTCCCTGATGAAAGGCAGGAAGAAATTTGTCCTCTCTCTGTCTCTGATTCAAACAGTGAGGATGAGTTCCAACTAGTACTTAATGAGTAGCTAGGCAGTGTCCCTTTTACCCCAATGGTACTGACATGAGTGGATCAGCATGCTGAGTTTTCCTTCTATGGACTGCCACACTCCATTCTCCCCAAACTTTACACTTAGTGATGGACACTACCAGGTAAGAGCTGGACATGGGGCAGAGAACCACTTTAGGGAGCACACCGCATTCTGAGATGTGTAACTCAGACAATACTTACCGATATGGACAGCGACTGGAATACTGGTAGCGGTGTTCATCAGGAATTGCAGTTTTTATACACAATATATACAAAGTATATATTGGTCAAAGTACTAGAGAGTTGGGCAACGATAGGAGAAGCTACTACTTTATACTGGTTATATGGTCAAAACAAATAGCTCACAATGAAGATGTAACAGATAAGAACACTTATGCAGCAAGTAATATTGCATCAAAATTTACAAAGTAAAAAATGTTACAAAACACATGGAGACATTGTGAGTAAAAGTATTTAGCATATTTCTCTGGGTCACTGTTAGATCAAGTAGAAAAAAATAAAAACATATATGGAAATTTGAATGAGACAATTAATAAAGGATTTAATAGACACATAAGCTGTACCCTACAAACAGAGAACATCATATGTCTAAGTCTCTAGAGTTCACAGAGCATTTACTAAAATCAATTGTTTTTTAGGTCAAATACATACATCTTAAATTAAGTATCCCAAAACAGAAATTATAAAAGTCATACTTCTGACTATAAAAGAAACTTTTAAAATCACATTTAAAAATGTTCTAAGAGGCCTGGCATGGTGGCTCATACCTGTAATCCCAGCACTTTGGGAGGCCAAAGTGGGTGGATCTCCTGAGGTGAGGAGTTCGAGACCAGCCTTGCCAACATGGTGAAACCCTGTCTCTACTAAACATACAAAAAAAAAAAAAAATTAGCCAGGCGTGGTGGTACACACCTGTAGTCCCAGCTACTTTGGGGGCTGAGGCAGGAGAATCGCTTGAACCTGGGAGGCAGAGGTTGCAGTGAGCTAAGATTGTGCCACTGCACTCCAGCCTGGGTGACAAAACCACATTTTCAAATACAAACATTACAAATTACGATAGTCAAAAGGGTGGCTTGTATGTGTTCCAGCTTCCTCTTCTTGCCTTAAATTCCTGAAATGACCAAATATTTTTAAAAATATTAATTAAGTTATATCTCTATCTATCTATTAAAGTTTTATCTATATTGATCGATTGATAGATCCATAACACACTAAAAGACAAGGGGACCTTTAGGGGACTGAAACCGAGAAGCCTCTGAAATCCAGAAAGGGACTCACCTATGACAGAATACTGGCCTCCCAAAGATGTCTACTTCTAATCCAACTTGGTGAATTCACCAACTTGGTGAATATGGTATGTTACATGGCAAAGGAAAATTAATGTTGCAGATGAAATTATAGTTGCTAATCAATTGATCTTAAAATAGGAAGATTATCCTGAATTATTTGGGTGGCCCCAGTGTAATCACAAGCACCCTTAGAAGTGGAAGAGGAAGGCAGAGAGGATGTCAGGGTGATGTGATATGAGAAGAACTTGGCCCATTCTTGCTGGCCCTGAAGATAAAGGAAGGGGACTATGAGTCAAGAAATGTGAGCAGCCTCTAGAAGTTTGAAAAGGCAAGTACCTTGATTCCCTCCTAGAGCCTCCAGAAAGAATGCAGCCTTGCCAGTCCCTTGATTTTAGCCAACAAGACCTGTGTCAGACTCCTACCCTACAGAACTGTAAGATAATAAATGTATATTGTTTTAAGCCACAACGTTTGTGGTAATTTGTTACAGCATCAATAGAAAATTAGTAGAGACTGGGGCCAGGCATGGTGGCTTACCTCTGTAATCCTAGCACTTTGGGAGGCTGAGGTGGATGGATTGCCTCAGGTCAGAAGTTCGAGACCAGCCTGGCCAACATGGTGAAACCCTGTCTCCATTAAAAATACAAAAATTAGCCGGGTGTGGCAGTGAGTGCCTGTAGTCCCAGCTATTCAGGAGGCTGATGCAGGAGAATCACTTGAACCCGGGAGGTGGAGGTTGCAGTGAGCTGAGATTGTGCCGCTGTACTCCAGGCTGGGCCACAGAGCGAGACGTCTCAAAAAAAAGAAAAGAAAATTAGTAGAGACTGGTTTGATCCAGCATCCCAACAAGCAGGCTATGAAAATAGATCAACAAGCACTTTCACAAGAAGGCTTAAACACAGTTGCACAATCAAGAAGCATGATACTGCAGAAAGCAAGTACCATAATAGAAAGGAGCCAAACTCAAGATATGAAAGAAGTTAATACCCAACTAAACAGAAATAAAAGAGCAGAATAGGCATTTATAATAGATATCCTCAGAAAGAGGCAAGATTCTTTTAAAAATAGAGTAAGAATCATGGAAATTATAGACAATTATTGAAAAGAAAAACTCATTGGATGACTTGAGTTGCAAATAGCACCACTAATGAGAAAATTAATGATAGAGAAGACCAAGGAGAATTTTCCCAAACTCACCAGGGGAGGCCAAAGAGACAGAAAACATACTAAAATGCTAAAAGACATGGAAGACAGATCCATATCTGAATTCCCAGAGGATGGAGAGTTTAAAAAGAAATTAACTTTAAAATAATAAAATACAAGAAGGATTATTTAGCAAAGAAAAGTAGTAAAATTTAGTGCTAAGTACCAAAAAGTATTGATGACAAAAATCTTAATAGAAATCTCAAGCTAAAAACTGCCAATGATAAGAAGGGAGAAGGGAGTTGGCTGAAGGTGGGGTAGGGAGGGAGAGAGTGCACTAAAACCATGTAAGATAGTAGTCTAATTGAAAGGAAGCTATAGATGCCAATTAACTCCTGATGTTGTTAGAAAAATATTTGTAAGTATATATATTATAAAATTAAGAGTAATTATGAGAAAATACAAATGAAAGGGATAAATTTCAGCCATTTATGGGGAAGGGATAGAGCTCAGAATAAAGAAACCCCAATCAATCTAGCTGTGTCCTGAAGAAAAAATACAATGAGTAATTAGGATGTTTCTGAGATTGCAGAAATGGTCTATCATTAACAAGTCTATAACAATAATTCAATTGAGTAAGTCAAACAAGAAAAATAGATGAGCATCTCTATAAAGGTGAAAAATTCACTTGATAAAATTCAGTCCTCATCTTTGATTAAATACAACTTTAGGTATTTAAAAAATACTTTGAAAACTTTATAAAGAATACCTCAAATATCTAACTTTAATCAATATTCCACCCCAAGGCATTCCTGTTAAAGTCAACATCAAGAATGCACACATTAGGGGGGGTGGTTCCAAGATGGCCAAATAGGAACAGCTCCAGTCTATAGCTCTCAGCATGAGTGATGCAGAAGATGGGTGATTTCTGCATTTCCAGCTGAGGTACCGGGTTCATCTCACTGGGGCCCGTCGGACAGTTGGGGTAGGACAGTGGGTGCAGCCCAATGAGTGTGAGCCGAAGCAGGGTGAGGCATTGCCTCACCCGGGAAGCACAAGGGGTCAGGGAATTCCCTTTCCCAGCCAAAGGAAGGGGTGACAGATGGCACCTGGAAAATTGGGTCACTCCCACCCTAATACCATGCTTTTCCAACGGTCTTAGCAAATGGCATACCAGGAGATTATATCCCGCACCTGGCTTGGAGGGTCCCACACCCACGGAGCCTCGCTCATTGCTAGTACAGCAGTCTGAGCTCAAACTGCAAGGCGGCAGTGAGGCTGGGGGACGGGCGCCAGCCATTGCTGAGGCTTGAGTAGGTAAACAAAGCAGCCAGGAAGCTCAAACTGGGTGAAGCCCACCGCAGCTCAAGGAGGCCTGCCTGCCTCTGTAGACTCCACCTCTGGGGGCAGGGCATAGCCCAACAAAAGGCAGCAGAAACCTCTGCAGACTTAAATGTCCCTGTCTGACAGCTTTGAAGAGAGTAAAGGTTCTCCCAGCACAGAGTTTGAGATCTGGGAGCAGACAGACTGCCTCCTCAAGTGGGTCCCTGACCCCAAGTAGCCTAACTGGGAGGCACCCCCCAGTAGGGGCAGACTGATACCTCACATGGCCGGGTACCCCTCTGAGACAAAGCTTCCAGAGGAACTATTAGGCAGCGACATTTGCTGTTCAGCAATATTCGCTCTTCTGCAGCCTCCGCTGCTGATACCCAGGCAAACAGGGTCTGGAGTGGACCTCCAGCAAACTCCAACAGACCTGCAGCTGAGGGTCCTGACTGTTAGAAGGAAAACTAACAAACAGAAAGGACATCCACACCAAAAACCCATCTGTACGTCACCATCATCAAAGACCAAAGGTTGATAAAACCACAAAGATGGGGAAAAAACACAGCAGAAAAGCTGAAAATTCTAAAAATCAGAGCACCTCTCCCACTCCAAAGGAATGCAGCTCCTCGCCAGCAATGGAACAAAGCTGGACAGAGAATGACTTTGACAAGTTGAGAGAAGAAGGCTTCAGATAATCAAACTTCTCCGACTAAAGGAGGAAGTTCGAACCCATCGCAAAGAAGCTAAAAGTTTTGACAAAAGATTAGATGAATGGCTAGCTAGAATAAGCAGTGTAGAGAAGTCCTTAAAGGACCTGATGGAGCTGAAAACCATGCCACTAGAACTATGTGATGAATGCACAAGTTTCAGTAGCTGATTTGATCAACTGGAAGAAAGGGTATCAGTGATTGACAATCAAATGAATGAAATGAAGCGAGAAGAGAAGTTTAGAGGAAAAAGAGTAAAAAGAAACAAACAAAGCCTCCAAGAAATATGGGACTATGTGAAAAGGCCAAATCTATGTCTGATTGGTGTACCTGAAATTGACGGGGAGAATGGAACCATGTTGGAAAACATTCTGCAGGATGTTATCCAGGAGAAATTCACCAACGTAGCAAGGCAGGCCAACATTCAACTTCAGGAAATACAGAGAATACCACAAAGATACTCCTCGAGAAGAGCAACTCCAAGACACATAATTGTCAGATTCACCAAAGTTGAATGAAGGAAAAAATGTTAAGGGCAGCCAGAGAGAAAGGTCAGGTTACCCACAAAGGGAAGCCCATCAGACTAACAGCTGATCTCTTGGCAGAAAATCTACAAGCCAGAAGAGAGTGGGGGCCAATATTCAACATTCTGAAAGAAAAGAATTTTCAACCCAGAATTTCATATCCAGCCAAACTAAGCTTCATAAGTGAAGGAGAAATAAAATACTTTACAGACAAGTAAATGCTGAGAGATTTTGTCACCACCAGGCCTGCCCTACAAGAGCTCCTGAAGGAAGCACTAAACATGGAAAGGAAAAACCGGTACCAGCCACTGCAACAACATGCCAAAATGTAAAGACCATCGATGCTAGGAAGAAACTGCATCAACTAACGAGCAGAATAACCAGCTAACATCATAATGACAGGATCAAATTCACACATAATAATATTAACCTTAAATGTAAATGGGCTAAATGCTCCAACTAAAAGACACAGACTAGCAAATTGGATAAAGAGTCAAGACTCATCAGTGTGCTGTATTCAGGAGACCCATCTCATGTGCAGAGACACACACAGGCTCAAAATAAAGGGATGGAGGAAGATCTACCAAGCAAATGGAAAATAAAAAAAGGCAGGGGTTGCAGTCCTAGTCTCTGATAAAACAAACTATAAACTAACAAAAATCAAAAGAGACAAAGAAGGCCATTACATAATGGTAAAGGGATCAATTCAACAAGAAGAGCTAACTATCCTAAATATATATGCACCCAATACAGGAGAACCCAGATTCATAAAGCAAGTCCTTAGAGATCTACAAAGAGACTTAGACTCCCACACAATAATAATGGGAGACTTTAACACCCCACTGTCAATATTAGACAGATCAACGAGACAGAAAGTTAACAAGGATATCCAGGAATTGAACTCAGCTCTGCACCAAGCGAGCCTAATAGACATCTACAGAACTCTCCACCCCAAATCAACAGAATATACATTTTTCTCAGCACCACACTGCACTTATTCCAAAATTGACCACATAGTTAGAAGTAAAGCACTCCGCAGCAAATGTAAAAGAACAGAAATTATAACAAACTGTCTCTCAGACCACAGTGCAATCAAACTAGAACTCAGGATTAAGAAACTCACTCAAAACCACTCAACTACATGGAAACTGAACAACCTGCTCCTGAATGACTACTGGGTTCATAAAGAAATGAAGGCAGAAATAAAGATGTTCTTTGAAACCAGCGAGGACAAAGACACAACATACCACAATCTCAGGGACACAGTTAAAGCAGTGTGTAGAGGGAAATTTATAGCACTAAATGCCCACAAGAGAAAGCAGGAAAGATCTAAAATTGACACCCTAACATCACAATTAAAAGAACTAGAGAAGCAAGAGCAAACATATTGAAAAGCTAGCAGAAGGCAAGAAATAACTAAGATCAGAGCAGAACTGAAGGAGATAGAGACACAAAAAACCCTTCAAAAAATCAATGAATCCAGGAGGTGGGTTTTTGAAAAGATCAACAAAATTGATAGACCTCTAGCAAGACTAATAAAGAAGAAAAGAGAGAAATATCAAATCAATGCAATAAAAAATGATAAAGGGGATATCACCACTGATCCCACAGAAATACAAACTACCATCAGAGAATACTATAAACACCTCTATGCAAATAAACTAGAAAATCTAGAAGAAGTGGATAAATTCCTCGACACCTACACTCTCCCAAGACTAAACCAGGAAGAAGTTGAATCCCTGAATAGACCAATAACAGGCTCTGAAATTGAGGCAATAATTAATAGCCTACCAACCAAAAAAAGTCCAGGACCAGACGGATTCACAGCCGAATTCTACCAGAGGTACAACTAGGAGCTGGTACCATTCCTTCTGAAACTATTCCAATCAATAGAAAAAGAGGGAACCCTCCCTAACTCATTTTATGAGGCCAGCATCATCCTGATACCAAAGCCTGGCAGAGACACAACAAAAAAAGAGAATTTTAGACCAATATCCCTGATGAACATTGATACAAAAATCCTCATAAAATACTGGCAAACTGAATCCAGCAGCACATCAAAAAGCTTCTCCACCATGATCAAGTGGGCTTCATCCCTGGGATGCAAGGCTGTTTCAACATACGCAAATCAATAAATGTAATCCAGCATATAAACAGAACCAAAGACAAAAACCACATGATTATCTCAATAGATGCAGAAAAGGCCTTTGACAAAATTCAACAGCTCTTCATGCTAAAAATTCTCAATAAATTAGGTATTGATGGGATGTATCTCAAAATAATAAGAGCTATTTATGACAAACCCACAGCCAATAGCATACTGAATGGGCAAAAACTGGAAGCATTCCCTTTGAAAACCGGCACATGACAGAGATGCCCCCTGTCACCACTCCTATTCAACATAGTGTTGGAATCACTGGCCAGGGCAATCAGGCAAGAGAAAGAAATAAAGGGTATTCAATTAGGAAAAGAGGAAGTCAAATTGTCCCTCTTTGCAGATGACATGATAGTATATTTAGAAAACCCCATCGTCTCAGCTCAAAATCTCCTTAAGCTGATAAGCAACTTCAGCAAAGTCTCAGGATACAAAATCAATGTACAAAAATCACAAGCATTCTTATACACCAATAACAGACAAACAGAGAGCCAAATCATGAGTGGACTCCCATTCACAATTGCTTCAAAGAGAATAAAATACCTAGGAATCCAACTTAAAACGGATGTGAAGGACCTCTTCAAGGAGAACTACAAACCACTGCTCAATGAAATAAAAGAGGACACAAACAAACATTCCATGCTCATGGATAGGAAGAATCAATATCATGAAAATGGCCATACTGCCCAAGGTAATTTATAGATTCAATGCCATCCCCATCAAGCTACCAATGACTTTCTTCAGAGAATTGGAAAAAACTACTTTAAAGTTCATATGGGGCCAAAAAAGAGCCCGTATTGCCAAGTCAATCCTAAGCCAAAAGAACAAAGCTGGAGGCATCATGCTACCTGATTTCAAACTATACTACAAGGCTACAGTAACCAAAACAGCATGGTACTGGTACCAAAACAGAGATATAGATCAATGGAACAGAACAGAGCTCTCAGAAGTAATACCACACATCTACAACCATCTGATCTTTGACAAGCCTGACAAAAACAAGAAATAGGGAAAGGATTCCCTATTTAATAAATGATGCTGGGAAAACTGGCTAGCCATATGTAGAAAGCTGAAACTAGATCCCTTCCTTACACCTTATACAAAAATTAATTCAAGATGGATTAAAGACTTAAATGTTAGACTTAAAACCATAAAAACTCTAGAAGAAAACCTAGGCAATACCATTCAGGACATAGGCATGGGCAAGGACTTCATGTCTAAAACACCAAAAGCAATGGCAACAAAAGCCAAAATTGACAAATGGGATCTAATTAAACTAAAGAGCTTCTGCACAGCAAAAGAAACTACCATCAGAATGAATAGGCAACCTACAGAATGGGAGAAAATTTTTGCAATCTACTCATCCAACAAAGGGCTAATATCCAGAATCTACAATGAACTCAAACAAATTTACAAGAAAAAAATAACCCCATCAAAAAGTGGGCAAAGGATACGAACAGACACTTCTCAAAAGAAGACATTTATGCAGCCAAAAGACACATGAAAAAATGCTCATCATCACTGGCCATCAGAGAAATGCAAATCAAAACCACAATGAGATACCGTCTCACACCAGTTAGAATGGCGATCATTAAAAAGTCAGGAAACAACAGGTGCTGGAGAGGACGTGGAGAAATAGGAACACTTTTACACTGTTGGTGGGACTGTAAACTAGTTCAACCATTGTGGAAGACAGTGTGGTGATTCCTCAGGGATCTAGAACTAGAAATACGATTTGACCCAGCTATCCCATTACTGGGTATATACCCAAAGGATTATAAATCATGCTGCTATAAAGATACATGCACACACATGTTTATTGTGGCACTATTCACAATAGCAAAGACTTGGAACCAACCCAAATGTCCATCAATGATAGACTGGATTAAGAAAATGTGGCACATATACACCATGGAATACTATGCAGCCATAAAAAAGGATGAGTTCATGTCCTTTGTAGGGACATGGATGAAGCTAGAAACCATCATTCTCAGCAAACTATCACAAGGACAAAAAACCAAACACCGCATGTTCTCACTCATAGGTGGGAAATGAACAATGAGAACTCTTGGACACAGGAAAGGGAACATCACACACCGGGGCCTGTCGTGGGGTAGGGGGAGGGGGGAGGGAAAGCATTAGGAGATATACCTAATGTAAATGACGAGTTAATGGGTGCAGCACACCAACATGGCACATGTATACATATATAACAAACCTGCATGTTGTGCACATGTACCCTAGAACTTAAAGTATAATAAATAAATAAATTAAAAAGAATGCACACATTGTTCTTTCTGGAAGTTTTAACCACTGTAATAAAGAAAAAAAATGACAGGAAGAAATACTGAAATGAAGAAAGAAAATCATTATTATTTTTAGATTATAAGACTGTCAATGTGGAAAGCCAAAGAGAAGTCATTGAAAAAATGTTAGCACCGATAAAAGAATACAATAAAGTGGCCGTCACAAAATAAATTATTATCATTACTATTTTCTTAAACACTTTCTTTTTAAGAGACAGGGTTTTGTCCCACTGCCCAGGCTGGAGTGCAGTGGCACAATCATAGCTTAAGGTCCTGGGCTCATGCCATCCTCTCACCTCAGCCTCCCACGGAGCTGGGGTTACAGGTACAAGCCACTGCTCCTGGCAAAAATAAATTCTATTTTGAAAACAAATCCCTCAATTATCCAAAAATAGCAGGTTATCAAATAAATTTTAGTATCTCTGTATAATTAAACAGTACTATGCAGCCTTTAAAAATAATAAAAATCGAATTGCATGAAAATATTTTCACTATATGTGACAAAAAGCAGTTTATTTAAAAAGTACCAAAGTAAATATGTACCTATGCGAGTAGAAAAATTAATAAGATACATACCAAGATACGAACAGTAATTATCTTTGCACAGTAAGATTATAATGGAACTTTATTTTCCTCTTAGTTTTTATCTATATTTTTCAAACTTTTAACATTCAAAATTAAGTTTACTGTACTATTTACTGAATAATTTGCCAAAAATCAATTGCCAGTAATATGAATAATGTCCAGTCTCACAAAAAATAAAACAGCATGTTAAATCAAAAAAGCACATAACATCTAGATGAAACTCTTGATCTTGGATTAGATCTCAGCTAAGACAGACTTGCTATAAAACATATTCAGTAACAGGAGGAGGGGCAGATTCTATGATGGACCAGCCATTAGATGCTATTAAGAAACAAATTGTAATTTTTTATAATGTTATTTGGCTATTTTAGGAAAATGTAATTTTTTTAGAGATAGAGAATAAAGCATTTAGAAATAGGTTTCCAGAATGCCTGTTATTTTTACTACAAGATATTTAAGCATAAAAAGAGGAAGGGGGTCAAAGGAGGACTCTTGTTTCTTAAAAGATTTTTTAAAAGGCAAGACTTTTTTTTCACCTATCAAATAGGGAAAATTAAAAAATATAATATCCAGGTTGGTAGGTGGAAACTAAAATAAGAACCCTCATTTACTACTTAGGCAGGAATGAAAAATTAGTACAAGCTTTCTAAAGGGTAATTTGGTAATTTACATAAATTTCTTAAAAATATACCTTCCTTTATTTTAGCAATTCCACTATAAGGAATTTTCTAAAGAAATAGTCAAAAATAACACACAAAAGATATGACTATAAGGATACTCGTGACACAATGAAATATTGAAAAAATCAGAATGTCTAGTGTAGAAAATGATTTAATCAGTTATGCATAATTAAATAATAGCCTCAAATACTGTACTTTGAAAAAATGATAATGTTAAATAAATACAGTAATAGAAAATTATGGCCGGGCACGGTGGCTCACGCCTCTCATCCCAGCACTTTGGGAGGCCAAGGCGGGTGGATCACGAGGTCAGGAGATCGAGACCATCCTGGCTAACGGTGAAACCCCGTCTCTACCAAAAAAAAATACAAAAAAATTAGCCGGGCGTGGTGGCGGGCCCCTGTAGTCCCAGCTACTCGGGAGGCTGAGGCAGGAGAATGGCGTGAACCCGGGAGGCGGAGCTTGCAGTGAGCCGAGATCGTGCCGCTGCACTCCAGCCTGGGCGACAGAGCAAGACTCCGTCTCAAAAACAAAACAAAAAAAAATTATATATGTAGTAAGACTCTAATTTTGCAAAATATGATTAAAACCTGACATATACATAAAAGCTAGAGGACAAAAAAAGTGACAAAATATACCAAATACTAATAATAGTGGTTCTCTGAATCTCTGAATTATAGATGAATTTAATTTTCTTTCTTATACTTTCAGATATCCCTAAAATGTCTCATTTTGAACATCCTTTATAATCCAAAAAAGTTATCGTAAGGCAATTTAAGAGTTGTCTTTATAGCTGTGTAAAAATATTTTATATTTAAAGAAACGTGCTTGTTTTATTTGGAATATTAAAATATAAAGATGGAGAACTTTCAGATAATAGTAGATAACTGACATTCATAGATGAGGACCCACCCTACAGGTCCCCGGCAACCAGACCCACGGTGTCTGGGTTCATGGGACTGAAAATCAGTCACCAGGTGGAAAAGCTGGTCAGCTGTCCTTATAGTATCCTGCCACAAAAACGCAATATTCCTCCAGAGGCGTTCATACCCTGAGGCAGTTCCTAGGGAATACACTAAATGAACAAGATAGTAACTTTTCTATTTACTGGGAAAAAAGGAGGGAAAAATGGGAAGATGAGAGTGGAAGATTAGAGAGTTCACAGTTTTTTAGAGAAAGTAAAAATAAATAAACAGGTAAATGCTCTTGATTTTTTAAATGCATCAAATAAAAAGGGTGAGGAAATAGATGAAATAAGCTACATTTCAGAAAAAAAGGGTAGACAAGACCTATGAAAATTAAAACTACAAGGAAGAAGAGAGCAGAAAAAAACATTAAGTGAAATAAGTGTAGGAAAGATCACATAATCAAGTCAACAAATAGGCAAGAAAAACATTGTTTCATTTGTCAAACTGAAGGTGGAAGGACCTGGAGGAAGGCAATTGCTACACTGTGCCAGATTCAAGGTTGTGAAGGGCTTGGTCCCGGCCACTTCCTCCATTTAATAAATGTTTATTCAGTCTATTTTTCTGCCAGTGCCATGCTACGCACTAGGTACCAGGGATATAAATATGAATAGGACTGACATAATTCCTGCTTTCAAAAAGCTTATGAATTAGGGACAGACACAGACCAGCAAACTATTACAGTGACAAACGACAAGGGAGATCAAACACACGTCTGCTGTAAAAACATATAATAAATAGGTGCCATATCAGTGGTATATATAAATTACTGTTAAATGTTACTGAAAACAATAAACTAGAGAAAGACGAAAAGAGAAAATTCGCTAGGCCAAATCAGAAGAAATAAATAACATTAGTTTTGTTCCTTAATTATCACCACAAGCGCTAGTTGTTTTCTATCTTTTCAAGACAGCTGTAAAGACGCTGCTCTTCATCCTGCTTGTGAAATTCAAAGGACATTTGCAACATCTACAAAAAAAACCACTTCAAATCATTTTGCAAAAATGTCAAGGAAACATTACCTATTTCCTATATAATGAATGGTTAGCAAACTTGCTTACTTGAAGCACCTGTGCCATAATGTGAAAAAGCCACAGAAGTCTTTCTACTTACCAAGATCTCTTTTTCAGAAGAAGAGAAAATAACTTGTAAATGAACGGAAATACAATTGAAAATGCTTGACAAACACAAGTTCTTAAAGTTGAGTAAAGCGATACCTTAGAAACAGATTGGTGCCATCTGTTGGCCCACACTGGAATTACTCCTACGTATATTTTTACCTTTCAAAGGTCTGGAGGTGAGTTAGCAGTTTTTTCTGGGCTACAGACAAAACCAGTAATCCAATTTTCTAATTCGTGTGAGAAAGCAACTTACAAACAATTCAATGTGAAGAAAAATATTTTTCTAAGGTAATATTTCTCTGTAAGAGTTTGCAGCCTGGTTATTACATTTGTCACCTGAGTGGAAAGTTATTTTAAACAGCCTGTTTTCTATTATCACCATATTTAACATTTCAAGAATAATTGCAGTTTCCCTTATCAAGCAATTTTGAGCATTATTTTAGCTGGATGAGATACTTTAAAATAAAATAAGTATAGTTCCACAATTTGGGGTTTTTTTTTAAAAATCAACTTCTAAGGAAAGTTTACTGGTTGATACATATTTATGACTACATATTTAGCCATATGTATGAGCAATCATACCCATACTCTGATCAACATTTGGTGTTATTAAATGGTTTAGATTTTAATTTAGGAATAATAAATAACACTGAAATCCTGCAAGACTAATTTAAAAATCAATTTCTAAAGACCATTTAGAAGAATTTCAGAATGACATCAACAAAGGCTGATTACCAGAAGTCTCTGGTTAAACAGAGACTTCTGGTGGACAGTAAACCCTTTCCCCAGACTTCTTGCTTAACTGAGTTCTGCAAAGGACAGAAGGCATGAGTGAAACAATCATTCTATAATTTATCTCACTGTCTGGCACAATCTCATCTTTATCAAAAAAAAAACAACAAGTTAAGACCTTACAATTTGGCTAATGACAAAGTTGAACATCTCGGTAAGAATCACTTCTGCTTTCAGGAGGAAGAGAAAGGCTGGCTTCTTGTGATTCATCCTTACTCATCAAACATAACAGGAAGTCTCCTCAGGCCTGGGGAGGCTCAGTAAGGAGTGGATGGATCTCTGCTCCACTGGCAAAAGGAGACAGCCAGAAAGCAGCAGGTATCTGTGACCCTGGAAAACCAGATTTGTGAAACAAGCCAAGGGAAAGGGCTGGCTGTGGCTCTGAGGGAATTTCAAGTAACCGTGGACTAAAGTCTTAAGAAAACAGACAACTATCACTGCAGATCTGGGCACATTGACATGTCTCATTAGGAGATTGCATCACAACACCAATGTTCAGAAACAAGGAGACTATTCTTGTCGAGGCTGTCATAACTCAGAAACGTCTGTAAGGGGATGACAAAAACACAAAAATCAAGTAATAGCGAAGATGGCAATGACAGTTAAGCAAACAAAGAAACAGACAGTACTGGGCCGAACCTCCACTTGGCCACTTACTGTGAGGCTTGGGACAAGTTCCTTAACCTCCATTTATTCATCCACAAAATGGGAGTACTTTTAGGAAAGATAATGAATTTAAAGTGGCTGGAATAGTGACTGACACAGAAGAGAAGTCATAATAGTAAGGAGTTTGGTGCAAATCATATGGTTTTTTTGTATGCTGAGGGGTAAAGATTTCAGGATATACTATGAAGTGAAGAAAATCAAGGTGCAGGCTGGGCACGGTGTCTCATGCCTGTAATCCCAGCACTTCGGGAGGCCGAGGTGGGTAGATCACCAGAGGTCAGGAGTTCGAGACCGGCTTGGCCAACATGGCGAAACCCTGTCTCTACTAAAAATACAAACATTAGCTGGGTATGGTGGCAGGCAACTGTACTCCCAGCTACTCGGGAGGCTGAAGCAGGAGAATCATTGGAACCCAGGAGGCAGAGGTAGCAGAGAGCTGAGATTGTGCCACTGCACTCCAGCCTGGGCAACAGAGTGAGACTCTGGCTCAAAAGAAAAAAGAAAGAGAGAGAGAGAGAGAGAGAGGGAGAGAGAGAGAGAGAGAGAGAGAGAGAGAGAGAGAGAGAGGAAGAAAGAAAGAAAAGAAAGAAAGAAAGAAAGAAAGAAAGAAAGAAAGAAAAAGAAAATTAAGGTGCAGAACTGTAAGAAGAGTATGACATCAATTGTATAAAATCTAGCCATTTACACAGGTTATCTTCTTGCCAGGCATTGCTGTGACTACTTTCCAAGTATTAACTCATTAAGGTGCTGTGAGATAAGTACTGTCACGTCATCTCCACTTAGCGCAGCTGGGTAATTGTTCCAGCTTGCACTGCTGGTCAGTGGTGGGGGTGGGATTCGAACCCAGGCAGTTTGGCCCCAGTGCCTATGCACTTAAGCATCACACCATGCTGCCTTAGAAGACACCCTGTGTCCTCATAAGACACACAGAGAAGAGAGACACAGAGAAGCAAAGCATTTGCAAGCAGAGGCAGAGACTGGGGTATTGCAGTCACAGTGCAAGGGATGCCTGGAGCCACCAGAGGCTGGAGAGAGCATCACCTTATGAACAGCTTGATTTTGAACTTCTCGCCTCCAGAACTCTGAGAGAATAAATTTTTGTTGTTTTAAGCCACACAGTCTGTGGTGATTTGTCATGGTAGCCACAGGAAACTTAATACAAGGGTCTACATACATATGTTGATAGAGGCATATGAATCTTTTTTTCTCAAAGGATACATAAGAAATGTTCACCTTTGAGCAGAAGAACTAAGAGAAAGAGATTATTGGCCTTTTTTTTTTTTTTTTTTTTGAGACAGGGTCTCGCTCTGTTGCCCAGGGTGGAGTGCAGTGGCGTGATCACAGCTCACTGCGGCCTTGACTTTTCCCTCTCAGGCGATTCTCCCACCTCAGCCTCCCAAGGATCTGAGACCACAGGCATCCACCACCATGCATGGCTAATTTTTATATTTTTTTGCAGAGACAGGGTTTTGCCATGTTGCTCAGGCTGGTCTGGAATTCCTGGGCTCAAACAATCCGCCCACCTCAGCCTCCCAAAGTGCTGGAATTACAGGATTGAGCCACCCCGCCCGGCCTCTTCACCATTTTATGCTTTTTGTCCTATTTGAATTCTTCACTATATATAGATATGTATATATATCTTAATTTTTAAAAAATAGTGTCACACTGGGTTAAGTATTATAAACATAATCTAAGGCCACCAAATACACTGTCCCAATACAGACACAGGCAAAACATTATTTTGATGACTTTTACTTTTTAAAAAATGTTGTCTTTCTCCAGATAATAAATAAATAAATAAATAAATATTAGTGTCTACCAACAGCTTTAAAGTAAGTTCTGTGACAATTATCAATATCATAAGATACACATACGACAGAGATAAGATTGATAATTTTGGCTGGGCGCAGTGGCTCACACCTGTAATCTCAGCACTTTGGGAGGCTGAGGCAGGCAGATCACCTGAGGTCAGGAGTTCAAAACCAGCCTGGGCAACGTGGTGAAACCCTGTCTCTACTAAAAATACAAAAATTAGCTGGATGTGGTGGCTGGCGCCTGTAGTCCCAGCTACTCAGGAGCCTGAGGCACGAGAATCACTTGAACCCAGGAGGCGGAGGTTGCTCTGAGCTGAGATCGTGCCACTGCACTCAAGCCTGGGCAACAGAGCGAGACTCCGTCTCAAAAAAAAAAAATGCTAATTTATATATTAAGTATTGATAGTAAACCTAAACTTCTCTGCTGAATTAAAAAAAAAAAAAAGACAAGCCGCAGACTGGGAGAAGATATCTGCAACTTGTATAATCACAAAAGTGTTAATATACAAAATATATAAAGATTTCCTACAAATCAATTTTAAAATGACTAACAACCCCAATGCGGGGAAATGAGCAAAGGAGATCAACAGATGGATAACAGAAAAGGAAACGGAAATAGCTCAAACACATGGAAAAGTATGCATCCTCATTAGAACACGGGAAAATACAAATTAACACAACCAGGAGACACTACTGTACACCCCTAAGGTGGATAAAATTTAAAACATCTAGTAATACAAATGGTGGCCAGAACATGAAGAAACAGGAGCGCACATACATGTCCAGAGATGCTGATGTAAGTGGTCTGGGAGGGGCCGGGCATACGTTTTATTTTGAAAGCTCTTGAGGTGAGTCCATTTCATTGAAACCCCATGAAGATCAGGGGACTGAGACCTACACGCTGGCCTGAGCACAGCGCCCTCTAGTGGTCTATATCTTCTTGGGTGCACCCTTCACACACCAGAGCCTGGGAGATGGTGCAGGTGTTCTTGACTCTCACTGCTACTTCCAGATCACTTTCCTTCCTCCAAACCCACCCCTTCTCGTTGCAGTCATCTACTGAGCCCCATCACTTCATCAAGTATTCTAGCAGTACTCACTATTTCAATCCGATACCACCCCTTTCATAATTCTAGTGATTTCCATAGCTACATAGAGACTCTTCCATTCACCTGGCCTCTGAGTTCTTGGACATTCTCTCTTCTAATAATCTTGTCCTGCACCCTACCTCAGTCATGCATTCCCTTATTATACCCTAGATATCATTATTAGCAATGGCTGCACCCCCTCCATAATCTCAGTTGCCTGAATCCCACTTTCCATCTCTCACCTACAACTCTTCCTCCAATGCCAACGATTCCCCAGCCCCACTGCACTGGACTGAAAGATCATGCTCCATCCTTGTCATTATTCTTCTGCAGCTACCTACTCCTCTTTCCTCAACCCAGTTTAAATCCAGCTCTCCACTGGACTACGCTGAGCTTGAGTAGCTGAATATAGTTGGAGAAAATACACAGCCATGCTGACTGGCTTACTTGAAATGTAAGCCAGCCTCAAGAGAGAGCAGCCATCCTCCTACCCTCCTTACTACCCTTCCCTAGCCCCTTCACTCTCCTGCTCTCCTCTCTCACACCTCCTCTTGTCTCTTTCACTTCCAAAATCTCCTTCTCGTGTCTAGGTCCTCTTTATCTCTCTGGCATGGAATACCCAAGGCTCAGTTTTGGACCACTTCTTTTCTAAATCCATGCATTGTCATCCGGGTCCATGGCTTCAAGACTATCTGCTTGCTGATGTCTCCTCAATTACCAGCTCCAGGCCAGACTTCCCTGAACTCCAGACTCTCACATTCAACAGCCTACTAAATAGTTGCTAAAACATTCTTGTTGAAAATCAACATTCTCACGTGATGATGCTTCATTTTCACAATGAAAATAGATGCTACCAGAGGAGCATTTCCACATCTTCCCCTGAAATTCTATAAGCCTCCCCTGCACGAGTTCTACCTGAACTCTTGCTGTCCTTTGGAATGAACTCTCTGTGCCAAGAGCCAGCCCCTTCCCACTGAGCACTGGGTCCCCTTCCTGCTCATCTACTCAAGGAAGTCACTCTTGCAATGATCTTCTCTCTACTGTATCAACATTTTTCTGCTCTGATGTATTATTCCAATCACATTTTTTTTTTTCTTTTAGATAAGGTTTCACTCCCATCACCCTGGCTGGAGTGCAGTGGCACGATCTTTGGCTCACTGCAACCTTCACCTCCCAGGTTCAAGAGATTTTCTTGCCTCAGCCTTCTGAGTAGCCTGGATTACAGGTGTGTGCCATCACTCTCTGCTAATTTTTGTATTTTTAGTACAGACGGGGTTTTGCCATGTTGGCCAGGCTGGTTTTGAATTCCTGGCCTCAAGTGATCTGCCCGCCTCAGCCTCCCAAAGTGCTGGGATTACAGGTGTGTGCCACCACACCTGGCCCCAATCACCATTTTTTTTTTTTTTTGAGATGGAGTTTTGCTCTGTCACCCAGGCTGGAGTGCAGTGGTGCAATCTCAGCTCACTGCAACCTCCGCCTCCCAGGTTCAAGCAATTCTCCTGCCTCAGCCTCCCGAGTAGCTGGGACTACAGGCACGTGCCACCACACCCAGTTAATTTTTTGTATTTTTAGTAGAGACAGGGTTTCACCTTGTTAACCAGGATGGTCTCAATCTCCTGACCTCATGATCCGCCCATCTTGGCCTCCCAAAGTGCTAGGATTACAGGCATGAGCCAATACACCCGGCCCCCAATCACCTTTTAAAGCAATAATTTCTCCCATCTAAAAAAAAAAAAAAAAAAAAACTCCCTTTGAATCCACAACCTTCCCCTCCTTGCTCCTCTATATACCAGAACTCCTTGCAAGAGCTTTTATTGACTATCTCTAATTGTTCTCCTCTCATTCTCTTAAATGTACTTCAGTCAGGTTTCCTTCCCCACCGGTCAGAAGAAATAGCTCTTTTCAAGGTCACCAATGATCACCACATTGCCAAATCCATAGTCAAATCTCAATTTTTAGCTTCTTTGAACTATTAGCAGCGTTTAACACAGTTGAAAGATCCTGAAATGTTTTCTTGCCTGACTTCTTAGACCCCATATGCCACTCCCCACTCTCCCTTCCCTGAATTTCCTGCTAACTCATTGGCATTCCTTCCCAGTCTCCTTCTGGATCCTCTTTATATCTCTGGCATGGAATACCCAAGACTTAGTCTTGGACCACATGTCTAACTCCATGCATTCTCATCCTGGTCCTTCAAACCAGGATGAAGTCCCAGACTTCCCTGAACTTCAGACTCTCACATTCAATAGCCTGCTAAATGCTTGCTAAACCATTATTGTTGCAAGCCAAACGCCTGAATCTTTACTACCTCTAACTCCAAACCTGCTCCCTCTTGCATCCTTCCTCATATCAATAAATGATATTTCTACTCTTCCAGTAGTGCAGACTAAAATCCTTGGAGTGATTAATGATTAATTTCTCTTTTGCTCAAACTCTACATTCAATCCATAGGCAAATTTTGTTGGATTTTTCTTTGAAATATGTCCATAAGCAAACACCTCTCATGTCCCCCACTACTCCCATGGTGGTCAAAAGCATCATCATCTCTCACCTGGATAACTGCAATGGCCTCCTAACTGGTATCCCAGCCTCCATCCTTCTCTCCCCTCCCACCTTCACCCAATTCCAATATGACTAGAGTCAGATACTAGAATCATACTCAAAAGCCATAAAGATGCCAGTCTCACTCAAAGTATAAACCAAAATCCCTCTGCCCATCTCTCAGCCTCCACTACCTCTATGGCCTCATTTTCTTCTACTCTTCCCCATCCTCCCTCTGCTCCAGCCACACCGGCCACCTTACCTTTCTGTGAATGCATCATCCATGCTCCCAAACTGCCTGAGACTGTCTACAGATATGGCCACTGTTCATTTCCTTACTTCCTTAAAGTCTACATTGCAATGCCACTTTATCAGTAAGGACTTCCTTGACCACAGTTGGTCCTACCCATCATTCCCTAAACCCTGTAGATTCTATAGCCTGCTTTACTCCACCACCTCATATAGATCCCCTAGTTAGGGTCTATCTCCCTTTCTGTGGAGTGTAAGTTCTTGAATACCAGGAGTTTGCTTTGCTTCTTTTGTACTCCAAGCACCTACAGCCGTATTTGGTACACAGTGCATGCTTTCAGAAAGGTTACGTTGAATAAATGGTTGACCCATAATGAAGGGCGACTCAGCAATGTCTAGTAAAGGGGAACCAGCTATTCCATTTCTTGCCTAGATACTAAAAATATATATTCAAAGGTGGCAATTGTAGCATTATATGTAATTGAGTGAAATATGAAACACAATAAAGTAGATCAATCGGGAAATAAATTGTGGCATATTCATACCCTCCTATGAAGACTTTGAAATGAATGTGCTAGAGCTACATGTGTGAATATGAATGATTCTCAAAAATATAATGCAAGTTAACAAGTGTACAGGATGTCCTTAATATTCTAAAACATTGAAAAACAATTATATGTGCATTTGTGGGTGAGGACATATGCAGCAAACATTTAGAAATATGAGTGAGGGGGGCTGTGCATGGTGGCTCACACCTGTAATCCCAGTACTTTAGGAGGCTGAGGCGGGAGATTGCTTAAAGCCAGGAGTTTGAGACCAGCCTGGGCAACACAGCAAGACCACGACTCTACAAAAAATTTAAAAATTTGCTGGGTGCAGTGGCACCCTGTGATCCTAGCTCCTTGTGAGGCTGAGGCAGGATGATTGCTGGAGCCCAGGAGTCTGAGGCCGCACTGAGCCGTCATCACACCACTGCACTCCAGCCTAGGTGACAGAGTAAGACCTCATTCCTAAAAAAGAAAGAAAGAAATATGGGTGGGAGGGATATACAACCACCTCAAGAAAATGGCTACCTGCAGAGATGGTGGACAATGGAAGGGACAGGGTTTCAAACATATCCGTAACATTTTTTTCTTTGCAAAGAAAATTCTAAAATAAATACTGCAAAAAATTTTGTTAAATCTAGATATCATCATAGTATTTCCTATATTTTTTACACAAATAAGTATTTGTCATATTATTCTTTACTTTTCTATATATTTTAAATACTCCAGAAAATTTTTAAATGAACTTAAAATGTTTTACATTGCAAATAAATAAAATATCTGAAATAAAATCTGGTAGTCCTGGAAGCAGCTACATGAGTAAAAGGGACAAACTTGCAGTTGGCAAAACAAAAAACAAACTTGTTGCCAGGATAGTTTGCTTTATTTTCTTTATTGGATAGGTGTGGTTTGGGTCAAAGGAGAAGAGGAACTCAGCCCTTTAAAAAGAGAATATCTGATTGGGCTGTTACGGCTCAGCAGGGAAGGGAAGGCGGGTTAGCAAAGGTGCTTGCTGTCTCTGGGCAGGAGCAGAAGTCCCAGGCACAGACGTCTGTGTATATGCTACACCAAAACACACCTGTTGCAACTGGAACATAATTTGATAACACTCACAAAGCCAGAACTGGAAGGGACTGTGCCGAGCAATGCTCTTTATTTTAGAGGTGGAAAAGCTGAGTTACAGAAGCCACGTGTTAGTTAAGGTTCAAAGTCTCGCTCAATTCAAAAAGGCTATTGATCTCAATTTAAAGCAGTTTCCACCCACTCTCACATTAAGATAACTTTCTGGTTTTTCTATGAATTTAAAAATGACAGGCTGGGTGTGGTGGCTCACGCCTGTAATCCCAACACTTTGGGAGGCCGAGGTGGGCAGATCACTTGAGGTCAGAAGTTCGAGACCAGCCTTGCCAACATGGCAAAACCCTGTCTCTACTGAAAACACAAAAATTCGCCAGGCATGGTGGCGGGTGCCTGTAATCCCAGCTACTCGGGAGGCAGAAGAATCGCTTGAACCCAGGAGATGGAGATGGTGCCACTGCACTGCAGCCTAGGCCACAGATCAAGACTCTGTCCTCCTAAAAAATAAAATAAAATAAATATTCAGTAGCTTAAAAAATTAATATAAAAATATTTAATAAAAATATTAAATAAAAAATATAGCCAGGCACGGTGGCTCATGCCTGTAATCCCAGCACTTTGGGAGGCCGAGGTGGGTGGATCACCTGAGGTCAGGAGTTCGAGACCAGCCTGGCCAACATGGTGAAACCCCGTCTCTAGTAAAAAATACAAAAATTAGCCGGGTGTGGTGGCACGCACCTGTAATCCCAGCTACTCAAGAGGCTGAGGCAGGAGAATTGCTTGAACCCAGGAAGCAGAGGCTGCAGTGAGCTGAGATCACGCCACTGCTTTCCAGCCTGGACGACAGAGCAAGACTCTATCTCAAAAAATGAATTAATAAATTAATTAATATATATATGGAAGAAACTGGAATGTAAGGAGCAAACTAATTGTCAATAGGAGAATGATGGAATGAAGTATAATTACAAACATATTGCAATATATAAGACAAGTCTTAGAAGAGTGGTTTTGGTTGACATGTATTGACCAAGAAAGATGATTATAATATATAATAAATAGGGGGAAATTTACAAAATATGTCAACATCTCGCCATTTTTATAAAAAAGCAAACAAAAAGCTGTTTATGCATACATGTATTTATACAAGCTTAGAAAAACTATGGTAGGATCCACACACTATAAAAAATGGTAGTGATATTGAAAGGGAGAGACTGAGGCTATTTTTTCTTTAACTTTGAATTTATAATTCTTTAAAAAGAAGAAGGGATGGAGTGAGAGAAAGAGGAGAAGATCTGCCTTAAACACATCGCTCAGAAAGAATCACTATTTTTAAATTGTATTTCCTCCGACTTTTATAGAAAATACAAAATTGTTTACAAAACTAGTTAATACTATAAACACTGCGCTTCCTCCGCATCTGAGTTCATATTAAGCCATATTTGAGGAAGGCCTTAATATGTGGCCTTCCTTCCATGTCAACGAATCCTCATTTTTAAGGGCTACAACATATTCGATGTCTGAAGTTACTGTAGCTTACTTCGCCAATCTTACTGGGGGACATTGAGATTGTCTCCGGCTTCCCCCCGCAGAAACAACTACAACAAACATCCTTGTACATACATATTTGCCCATTTGACTGCCTACTTAGGACAAATTCACAAATGTGGAATTCCTAGGCCAAAGCTAATACATCGGAGTTTTAACCCACAGCTCCAAACTGGCCTTCTGGAAAGTGGGTTTTCGTTGTTTGTTTGGGGTTTGTTTGTTTGTTTTAAATCTATCACACTCCCACCGACAGGGCAAGGGAGTGCTGCTTAACGCAGAATCAGGAGATCAAACTTTGGCTGAACTTGAGCGACCTCTTCCCAGTGACACGGCGGGGGTTTTCCAAGCCCTTTTAAGGAAAGGAAAGGGATCTGGCGAACCCCGAGACCCACCCGTCCTGGGCTGGAGAGGGGGCGCGCTCTGGCTCTCCGCGCTGGCACAGGGGTGGGACAAGCCAAGTTTCCAGGAGACTCGCCCAGCGCGGGCCCGGCCATCGCAGCGTGAGGGTGGCCGGGCGTCCCCGCGGCGCTCCTCGTGGGGCGGGGCGCAGGCGGGGCGGGGCCCCCTCTCCAGCCGCCCGCCCTCCGGCCGCGTCCCCGCCGGCCCTGCAGACGTGGCGGGGCGGGACCCGCTGGGCACTCCCGCGCGTACTCGGCCGCCTGAGCGGTAAGAGCCCCGGGCACCCGGTCCCCATCCCCTTCCCCGGGGGGCGGGCGAGCGCGGGGGCGGCTGCCCGGGGGTGGTGGGAACACCATACCTTGGCGCCTCGTCCGGGACCCACGAATCCTGCCCTCTGCGTTAGTGAGAAGCAGTGGTCAGGGAGGACCCGGCTCTGGGGTGAGGGTCTGGGGCGGCGCGGCCGAGGGCCCTGCGTGGGTGCGGGCGTGTGAGTGTGTGTGTGTGAGTGTGTGTCGCTCCGGGTCCACGCTCATGCACACACCCACACGCCCACACTCAGGGTCTGCCCCCTCGGCCGGCGTGAACCTCCGCGGAGCCTGCCTGGATCTCCCAAAGTATCCAGTCCTGGCACCAAGCAAGTCTGGAAAAGTGCCCCCAGTGGCTCGGGGCCAAGTCAGAGGTGGGCTGCAGGGTCCCCCAGCCCGGGCACGAAGGGAGCAGTTCCCTGTAAGACAGAGGCCTCGTCCCAGGGTGCGCCTGCCCTCGGCCTTGGCACAGGGAGCTCAGGCCTTGACCTCCCCGCTCCCCTCGCCTTACCCCTCCCCCAGCAGCCGACCCACGCCCTGCCTGCTCTTCCAGTCCAGCCAACACTCTAAGCAGGCAGCGCTTCCATTCGCGGCCCCCGGGATGGGTCCCACTCCCTACCCCAGATCCCCAGGCCCCCTCCACCCAGTCGGCTAGCCCTCGCCTCTGCCATCCGGTGAGTATTTCCAGGCACCTCAGACCAGGCGCCTGAACGTCACTGCCTTTTCTTAAGTAGGAAGACATCTCGCTATGGGCTGTGAGAGCATTACCTATGCCCTACTGATCCCATCATTTCCCATCCTAAACATCTTGAAGGACACAGGCAGGTGGCTTCTTAAATCAGTGTCCTCTGAACTCCCTGTGACCTCAGCCAACCTGTGACAACTGAGAATGAGACAGGCTCTATCCTCAGAGCCTCTTTTTGCCCTCTCTGCAGCCTAGTGGCTCCTTCCCTACCCCACCCATAGGCCTGCGTCCCCGCCCTCCTTTCTTCCATCAAGCCTGAGCTTGGGAAAGAATCTGATAAACTTCTTACATTGTAACCTTTAAGTGAAGGAATGAGACGTTAGGGATGGATTTGAGGCACAAGTGAGACAGTGCAGAAGGAATTTGAGGGTCGGAGGGGGCTTTCTTGAATCTGAGCGATTCAGACCGTAAAAGTAAACTTGTCTTTGTTTATTTGACCAGGCTTACATCAAACATGGTTTCTCTTTTATTAATATCAAACACAATGTATTTCAATTCAGTAAATATCTGAGGGACAGAAACCAACCTAGGTGCTGTTGGTCACAGTCTTGGAGGACAGAATGGCAGAAGTAACTACTCCATAAATACATGGAATAGAAATCTGTGCAAAGTGCCAAAAACATAGAAGAGGTAGCAGTTATTTCATTGGAAGCAGTGGGGCAGATTAAGGAAAAATTCAGAACGAAAGGTAACATTAGACATTGGGTGTCTAGAGGAATAGGAGTTTGCCAGGCAGCTGGAGGAAGGGCAGCACCGGGGCAGAGGAACCAGCGTAAGCAAAGGCAGGGAGATGTGAAGAGTTACGGGGAATGGAGAAAAGACTGGTGAGGCAGGAGTGGAGGATGCTGAGAGTTGCAAGAGGTGGAGAGAGATTGGAGCTGGATTATGATGGGAAGTGTGAAGATATTTACACCTAACGGTTTTTGAACAGGGGAGCAAATAGGTCCAAAAATGCCTGGCAGCCTCACAGAGAATAGGCTGGAGCCTGGGTACATAGACTTGTCAAGCTTTATACAAACTCATACAAACTGCTACAACCTGATTAAGAGCCTCTCATCCAGAGTTTTTATTCCTGGTCCTTCGCTGACTGGCACTTTTTTTTTTTTTTTTTAACTGGGGGAGATGACCTCACACAGGATATCATGCTAACCAAATTTTTATGCTGCCAAGTCAGGCCATTTTTTTAAAAAAAATCCATCCACTGTCACTACTATTTCATAAAATGAAAGACATTTTAATACCAAGAAAAAGCACAAAGGCTAAACTTGAAAGATGAAGGCAGTCCTTTACATTTAATAAATTTAGATTTATGAAAAACTTGCGATCTTGTCCTCATTTTTCCCTATCATCACAGACTTGCCCCAGTCCTGCAGGTGGAGTTTGGAAAAAAAAAGCATCCAGATCAGTCTGTCCATCCTAGCTTTACAGAGGAGCAGGTGTAAGCGCAGTGAGGATGATCAAGTTGTGTGCCCACAAAGGGATACTGGGACCAGAGGCCACATCCCTTGATGCCTGCAAGGCACAACTCTTTCCACCTCAGAATACCATCGCTCCCACCTCTCATTATTCCTGCATGCAGCCTCATGTCCTGGCCTCTCAGACACCTGTCCTGAATCACTACAGTCCATCCCTGATGCTTGGACATTTGCACATGCTCTCATCCCACCAGGCCTGAATCACCACATCAAAGACACTTTCAAGGTTCTCCCTTGCACAGGGTCAGTCTAGTTCAGGCACATCTGTCCTTGATTTGCTGTGCTGTTTTGCATCACTTTTTAACTGTTTTGTGTTAGCTCCTCAAACAGATGATTCATTTCTGAAGGATAGCGACCATGTCTTCTGTTTTATACTTATTTTTGGAGCTGTGATGTTGCTGCTTCAATACCTTGCATAGTTCTGGGAGCATTTTAGGTGATGAATGAATTTACTCATGAAAAACTAACTTATTCCCAGCCCACAAAGGCTTCTTTATATGCCACCCTTCCTCTCCTTAGAGTTTCCTGAAGCAGCCTCCTTGTTGCTGTGGGTTGAGTCTCCCTAGCCTCCAGTCCATGAGACATGGCTACAGTGATCAGTGTTCCTAACCATAAATCAGGAAAGGTTTCTAAGTCTGGCTTATGGAACACCCAGACGGAGATGGAAACCGTCCCAGGAAACACAGTGCTTGTCATGACTGTAATCCTGGTGGACTCCAGCAGCCCCTGCTCAGAAACAGTTCTGTATTTCAAACACACAGTTTCTAGTGGTTTCATACAAAAGGGTACAGTCTGAAAAATGATTACATTTCCCCCATCATGATAGCATCCACAGTCGATAAAGTTCTACCAGAACAACCAAACAAAAAATAATTTTTTTTTCATTTTGATTTGGGGAAAATTAGACCTGTAACAAGTAGAGATAAATATGGATTAGAGATACACACAATTAGAAATTGAATTAGGGCTGATCTTGCATGGCTTTCTTTTTTTTTTTTTTTTTTTTTTTGCGGCAGGGTCTCACTCTGTCACCCAGGCTGGAGTGCAGTGGCATGATCTTGGCTCACTGTAGCCTCTGCCTTCCAGGTTCAAGCAATTCTCATGCCTCAGCCTCCAGAGTAGCTGGGATTACAGGCACATGCCACCATGCCCAGCTAATTTTTTTGTATTTTTAGTAGAGACGGGATTTCACTCTGCTGGGCAGGCTGGTCTGGAACTCCTGGCCTCAAGTGATCTGTCTGCCTTGGCCTCCCAAAGTGCTGGGATGTGAGCCACTATGCCTGACCGATGACCATTTTTAAATTTAACAGATGTAAAGATCTAGTATTACTAAAATTTATAAATTATCCATAAATATTTTAAACAATAATCTATAAATATTTTAAATAATAATCCATAAATATTTTTCGACAATAGTCCATAAATATGTTTTAACAATGCCTGTTTGACATCTTACAGCTGAGTTTCTGGGGTATTTCTGAAGGGATGGTTTGTGTTGGTTGAATGCAGAGCAGCCACAGAGAGGAGTTTTACTGCAGCACTTTTTCTACATTTGGGATAAACTGACCTAGGGTAATTTGACCATCAGAGATAGGTAAGGGCTCTAGGTTTCCTCCTCTGCAACTTCCCTGCCAAGAGCTAAATTACCATGAATCCAAGTTCACTGATGGAATTCTGCCATAAACCCACACATGTATTAGCAAACAGGCTTAGTTAACCAGTCTGTTCTTATAAGCTCAAGGAAGTCCTAGCTCACTGTCCTTTTAGGCCTGTGTTCTAGAGGCAGGACTCAGCTAAGCTTCTAGTCACCTTCAGGCTTTGGAGTCCTGCATTCAGCTAGAGAACCTAGAAGAACCCTACTCCAAAGGGTAAGTCAGCTGCTGGATTCAGTGCAATCTCATGTCTTGGGTATAGAAGCGGAGAAGGCACCTGTACGTTATTTCTTGTCGATCCACATATCTGAGGCATGTTTCATGTCACCAGTGAAAAATTATTTCTCATATTCCTTATGCTAATTAGCATACCCTGGAGTGCCAATCAGAGAAGACGGTAGATGAACCCTCTAAAAAAAGGTGGACACCTCATTACGGATTTTTAAGTGCTTACTAAAGACCCCTGGATAGTATATTCCTGAATAAGGCACTTCAAATGTCATCCAGCCACCCTTAGGGCACAAATTAAAACTAAGTCACATGCACGTGTCACATAGTATATGCTGAACTATTTTAGGATACTTCATGAACAAGATAACAACACATGAGGGCAAGGCTTGTACATTCAGGCATCCATAATGGTTTTTATTTACCCATAAGTGTTTATCACAGCCAGATTTACTCTGATGTTCCTGCTTATAGAAAACTGAAATATTTTGGGACTTCCTAATAATCCAGATTAATAATAAGGATTTTCAAATTACCTTACAAAGAAATATAAAGATCAGACAATGTCTACCATCTACTGATTTAAAAAAATGAGAATAAAAGTGATGGCAAGGTATCATTTATTCATGAACCCATTCTCCTCATTGTTGTGTCCATACGACTCATGTGAGGATAATAAATTAAGACAGGGAAATCTTTAGGCCATGGCAATCAAGCAAAGTCCTAGGCCATGGGTAAGCAGACATTTTCGGAAACAGGCCAGATAGTAAATATTTTAGGCTTTGTGACTTTGTAGCCCATCTGGCCTGTGTTGCAATGACTCAGCTCCGCTATTGTAGTGCCAGAGAAACCATGACGGTCCCGTATGTAAACAAAGGGTGTATCTCTGGTCCAATAAAACTGCGTTTACGAAAACAGGCAGAGGACAAGAGTTGGCCAGCAGACTAGTTTGCCAACACCGTGTCCTAGGCTAGTCCTGATTCAGAGAGAGGTTTTCACAAAGATTTTGTAAACTTCCAAATGACAACAGCCTTTTTAGCAGCCCCCATCAATTCTGCTCACCTCCCATAAACCACCCACGATACTACCCCTTCTCTATACAGTGGGTTTCTGTCATTCTTTACTATTTCAGCTAGGCTTGAACCTGGCTCCTTGACAGCCCACCGCCAACCTTGAATATCCTAAAGTTTGTATACCAGCTCGAGGGAAGTCTGCATTCGTTGCCTTTCTTACATGTAGACTTGTTTACAGGAATATTATCACTGAATTCAAGGTCTGGCAGATATTTTTGCTTACACAAATACATTCTAACTCAATTAACTGGGAGGTGAAGGAAAAAAGAAAGGCAATACGGAAATGTCAAGTCATTTGGAACCATCTGCTGTAAGAGAGCTCCTGAGTGTCTGTACACAAATATTAATCTAACTCAACAGGCATATTTGTTGAGCTTCCTACTATGCACAGGAAGCCATGCCAAGTACTATGTAGAATATGAATACAAAACAAGGAAGGTCTTTGTCTTTATAGAATTTACAAATCATAGGAAAAACTGAAGCAACTCTAATCAAAGAGGACTTTAACCGTCTAAAGTAAGATAAACACAGAATGCCCTCAGAAGGGTTCAGAAGGAAAATGTTCAACCTGGAGGAACAAAGAATGGAGGAGGCGGTTATTTTAACTGGGTCTTCAATGTGCAAAAGAACAACATATGGAACCAACAGCCCCCGAGGGTCTCTTGTGGATGTGCCAGGCATTGCACAGATATTTACACTGTCTCATTTAAGGTTTTATAGGAAATCGTGGGAGGTAAGCCTGGTGGGATCAGAGCACAGAGGTCCCTGGATACTAGCTGAAGCATGTGGCCTCATCTCAGGAGGGAGAGAAAGGGGAAGCTCCTGAGGATGTGTGAGCAGGAGAGCCATGTAATTAGAGCCGTGAGGTGAAGGATGGGAAGTAAGGGGAAGAGCTGCAGTGAACAGGGGAACCCAATACTGAAATAGTCATCATGAACCATAATGAGGACCTTGCCATGAGAATAGGAGTAAAAGAATGTAGATAGATTCTCAGTAAAGAGCCTCTAGGATTTGGCCACTGACTGAATGTAAGAAAAGAGGCAGATGGCATTGCTGATAGGGCTCTGATGTGGTTCAGTCTCAAAGTCAGACACGGGTTCAAATTTCAAACGTACAATTTACTAAAAGTGTGACTTCTGAGCTTCAGTTTCCTCGTCTGTAAAATGGAGCTGATAACATTCAACTCGCAGGAGATAATAGATTTAAAGAGCATGGATACAGTAAGCACTCAATAAATGATAGCTGTTGATACTATATATTCTTGAGAGGGTGAAAGCGTGGTAAATGACAACTCTGAGTTATTCGGAAAATCTATGTGTGAGATGGTATCTCATTATGGTTTTTATTTGCATTTCTCTAATGATTAGTGGTGGTGTGCCTTTTTTCATATGCTTGTTGGCCACCTATATGTTTTCTTTTGAGAAGTACCTATTTATGTCATTTGCCCATTTTTTAATGGTTTTTGTTTTGCTTTTTGCTTGTTGATTTAAGTTCCTTACAGATTCTGGATATTAGACCTTTGTCACATGCATAGTTGCAAACATTTTCTGCCATTATGTAGGTTGTCTATTTATTCTGTTGATAGTTTCTTTTGCTGTGTAGAAGCTCTTTTGTTTAATTAGCTCCCACTTGTCAATTTTTGTTTTTGCTGCAGTTGCTTTTGGAGTCTTTGTCATGAAATCTTTGCCAGGGCCGATATTCAGGATAGTGTTTCCTAGGTTCCTAGGTTTTCTTCTAGAGTTTTTATAGTTTGGGGTTTTACATTTAAGTCTTTAGTCCATCTTGAGTTTATTTTTGTATATGGTATAAGGAAGGGGAACAGTTTCAATCTTCTGCATATGGCTGGCCAGTTATCCCAGCACAATTTATTGAATAGGGAGTCCGTTCCCCATTGTTTGTCATTGTTGGCTTTGTCAAAGATCAGATGGTTTAGGTGTGTGGCTTTATTTCAGAGTTCTCTATTCTGTTCTCTTGGCTTATGTGTTTTATTTTTGTGCCAGTACCATGGTGTTTTGGTTACTATAACCTTGTAGTATAGTTTGAAGTTGGGTAGTGTGATGTCTCCAGCTTTGTTCTTTTTGCTTAGGAATGCTTTGGCTATTTGGGCCCTTTTTTGGTTCCACATGAATTTTAGAATTTTTTTTCTAATTCTCTGAAAAACATCATTGGTAGTTTGATAAGAATAGCATTGAATCTGTACATTGCTTTGGGTAGTATGGCCATTTTACCAATAATGATTCTTCCTATCCATGAGCATGGAAAATTTTTCCATTTGTGTCATCTCTGATTTCTTTGAGCACTGTTTTGTAATTCTCATTGTGGAGCTCTTTCATCTCCCCGATTAGCTGTATTCCTACGTATTTTGTTCTTTTTGTGGCTATTGTGAATGGAATTGCATTCTTGATTTCGCCCTCAGCTTGGACATTATTGGTGTATAGAAATGCTACTGATTTTTGTACATTGATTTTGTATCTTGAAACTTTGCTGAAGTTGTTTATCAGATCTAGGAGCCTTTGGGCAGAGACTATGGGATTTTCTAGGTGTAGAATCATATCATCTGCAAAGATAGTTTGTCTTCCTCTCTTCCTATTTTATTTCGTTCTCTTGTCTGATTGCTCTGGCTAGGACTTCCACTACTGTGTTGAATAGAAGTAGTAAGAGTGGGTATCCTCGTCTTGTTCTGGTTCCTAAGGGGAATGCTTCCACTTTTTGCCCCTTCGGTATGATGTTAGCTGTGGGTTTGTCATAAAAGGCTCTTATTACTTTGAGATATGTTCCTTCAATGCTTAGTTTGTTGAGACAGAACATTTTTATCACCACCGAAAGTTCCATTGAATAGTGCTGTTCTACATGATATCAATAATTTGTAAGCTTTAAAAGAGTTTTCTGCTTTAATGGCTACATTCCTTATTTGGTTTCTACCTCACTTCTTACCCTTTAAGTTTATCCTTGACTAAACCATGGTCTAGACCTTCATCAGCTGGTCCCCAACAAGGAATACTGTGTGTATATAGGTCTCTTTCTCACTGTGAATTTCTGACAAAGACGTTGCAAAGCTAAATGGCAAGTATTTTTTTGATAAGTGCTCAGATATTTTCTAGACTTATTCTTTTTTTTTTTTTTTTTTTTTTTTTTTTTTTTTTTTTTTTTTGAGACAGTCTCGCTTTGTCGCCCAGGCTGGAATGCAGTGACACGATCTCAGCTCACTGCAACCTCCACCCCCCAGGTTCAAGCAATTATTGTGCCTCAGCCTCCTAAGTAGCTGGGACTACAGGTGCATGCCACCATGCCCAGCTAATTTTTGTATTTTTAGTAGAGACAGGGTTTCACCATGTTGGCCTTGGCTGGTCTTGAACTCCTGGCCTGATGTGATTCACCCACCTCAGCCTACCAAAGTGCTGGGATTACAGGTGTGAGCCATTGCACCCTGCCTTCCTATGCTTATTCTCATTATTGCTACAAATATAATTAATAAAGCCAGAGTCAATAATTTTAAAGATACAGGTATTACTCTTAGTTCCCATAGGCGTAGTCCTTCATGCCAAGTAAGAGCTCCAGGAAAGTTTAAAGATAGCCCTGTAGGTTTCTGTTAGCTTCCTATCAGTGCTGTGACAAATTACAACTAACTTCGCGGCTTTTGCCAACACAGACTTATTCTCTTGGAGTTCTGGAGGTCAGAAGTCTGAAATCAGTGTCCATGGGCTAAAGTCAAGTTGCTGGCAGCCTGGTTCCTTCTAGAGTCTTTGAGGGGAGAGTGGTTTCTTTTCCCTTTTCAGCTTCTGGTGGACACCCATATTCCTTGGCTTTGGGCCCCTTCCTTCATCTTTGAAGTGCGTCACTTCAGCCTCTGCTTCTGTCATCACATCACCTTTTCCTCTTTGTAATCAAATCTCCCTCTGCCTCCATATGATAAGGACACTTGTGATTACATTTAAGGCCAACTCAGATGATCTAAAATAATCCCCTCATCTCAAGATCCTTATCTTACTCACATTTGCAAGGTCCCTTTTTTTATGTAAGGTAACACTCACAGGTTCCAGGAATTGGGATGTGGTTATCTTGGGGGCCATTCATTACTCCAGCAGTCCCCAACCTTTTTGGCACCAGGAACTAGTTTTGTGGAAGACAATTTTCCCACAGATCAGCAGAAAGGGGTGCGGGGGAGATGCTTTTGGGATGATTCAAGCACATTACTATTGTGCACTTTATTTCTATTATTATTACATTGTAATTTATAATGAAATAATTATACAACTCACCACAGGGTAGAATCAGTGGGAGCCCTGAGCTTGTTTCCCTGCAACTAGATGCTCCCACCTGGGGATGATGGGAGACAGATCATCAGGCATTAGATTCTCATAAGGAGTGCACAGCCTAGATCCCTCACACGTGCAGTTCACAATAGGGTTCATGCTCCTATGAGAATCTAATGCCACCACTGATCTGATAGGAGGCGGAGTTCAGGTGGTAATGCGAGCGATGGGGAGCAGCTGTAAATACAGAAGAAGCTGTGCTCACTCACCTGCCACTCAGCCACTGCTGTGCAGCTTGGTTCCTAACGGGCCATGGACTGGTACAGGGAGTAATGCAGGGTTGGGGACCCACAAGGTTACATAGAGTATTGGTTAAAAAAAAGTTTGCCCTGGCTGGGCGCGGTGGCTCATGCCTGTAATCCCAGCACTTCGGGAGGCCGAGGTGGGTGGATCACCTGAGCTCGGGAGTTCGAGACCAGCCTGACCAACATGGAAAAACCCCGTTTCTACTAAAAACACAAAATAAGCCAGGTGTGGTGGCACATGCCTGTAATCCCAGCTACTTGGGAGGCTGAGGCAGGAGAATCGCTTGAACCTGGGAGGCGGAGGTTGCAGTGAGCTGAGATCGTGCCATTGCACTCCAGCCTAGGCAACAAGAGCGAAACTCCATCTCAAAAAAAAAAAAAGTTTGCCCCTACCAGATTTATTTATCCAGGGCTTTGAATTGAAGCTTAACAATTCGATGAAAGCATGAGGTGTTTGTAATTGTGTTGACAGATACTAAAATGTCTGATGATGCTGGTGACACCTTAGCCACTGGAGACAAAGCAGAAGTTACTGAGATGCCTAATAGTGATTCTTTACCTGAGGATGCAGAAGTGCATTGTGATTCAGCTGCAGTTTCACATGAGCCAACACCAGCTGACCCCAGAGGGGAGGGGCATGAAAATGCAGCTGTGCAGGGTGCAGGGGCTGCCGCCATTGGGCCCCCTGTGCAGCCTCAGGATGCCAACGCCCTGGAGTCCCCTCTCAATGGAGACGTGACTGAGGATACACTTGCTGAATGTATTGATTCCGTCAGCCTAGAGGCAGAACCCAGATCCGAAATACCCCTGCAAGAACAGAATTATCCGGTAAGAATGGGTCATTCAATTCACTTCGGCCTAAGTTCTTGCTTATATCTACTGTGTGCAGAGCGAGCACCAAGCTCTGTGGGTGGGAATTGGGAGTTCAAAATGTACTGTGACATCCGCTCTGTCATCAGAAATGTGTTGTGTAGTGAGATTAGACATATATGAAAATAATTTGTCATAATATTTGCATTTTGATAAATGTATTATTAACAGTAACAGCCACCAATTATCAGACACACGCCGTGTGCCAGGCACTCTGCTAGCCACTTTATGTGTTATGTAATTCACTCCATCAACAGTTCAAACCTGGGTATTACTAACTCCAGCTTATACCTGTGGCAACCAGGCTCAGAGATGGTAGCTTGTCCTGGGCTACTTGGTTGTAAATGGAAAACATTGTAATATCACACATCATGACTCCAGATAATTAACAAGCCTGATTCCACCCTAAATAAGTCAATGTTTCTTTAAGATCACTTAAAATCTGATGTATATTTACAAGTCCATAGTGGAGATCTTCAGCCTTCAGATCACTGTTTTATCATCACACACCACCTTCCAGGGGAACAGAGGCAGAATGCACTCATCACCTCTCCCCTTTCAGTGCCTGCACCTATCTCTCAGGGTATGAGATAAGCCAGATCTCCCTGTTGGCACCTGGGCCACCAAGAAGACTATCCCAGCAGGGTTTTCCTGGAGCCTTCACCTCCAGCCATGTGGGGCCGGGCAGGGGTGGGAGACGCCCCACATGAAAGAAGGAGACAGGCTGCTCTCCTCATCCTGTCTGGAATGGACTGCCTTCTAGAAGGGTGGTGCAGGAGGGAGGAATTGGAGTCTTCCCTCAGCCAGGCCCAGCCCTGTTCATCCTGAAGTGTGCCACCACAGATCACCCCCTTGAGGTGACTCTGCAGCATGACGTGAGGGACAGGAACTAAACAGGGAACTAGGGGCCCTGGGCATTCACCCTCCAATCTATCATTAACTCCACGAGCTTGGGCCAGACAAACTAATGTCTCTGCGCTTCAGGTTTTTCCTCTATGAAGTGAAGAATTCTCACATGAAGACTTTGATGCATCCTTCTGACTAATGTTTTATGACTCCTGTATTCAAGATTGGGCTTCCCTCCCACCCACTTTTCTCAAGGGGTTTGACCCTCAGAACTGTCTGCGATGGGCTTCCTCAGGGGCAAGGTGTTTCCCTTCACTGGAAGTGTTTAAACAGAAGCTGAACAGTCATTTTGTAGGGATGTTATGGAAGCAATTTGAGGACCAGCTGGGAGTTTGAATCAGATAGGGTAAACATACACAAAATTTTGTTTATGAGTTTCAAGAGGTCGCTGACCCTTTGAAGCCATCCACAGATGCCCTAAATAATTAAGAGCCCCTAGACCAGAAGTTCTCAACTTCAGCTGAATGTTACCAGCCACTGGGGGAGATCTAAAATGTATTGAAGCCTGGGCAACGTGGCGAACCCTGTCTCTACGAAAAATACAAAAAATTAGCCAGGCATGGTAGTATGCACCTGTAGTCCCTGCTACTTAGGAAGAGGCAGGAGGATCACCTGAACCCAGGTGGTCAAGGCTGCAGTGAGCCGAGATTGCACCATTGCACTCCAGCCTGGGCAATGACAGTGAAACTCTGTCTCAAAAAAATAAATAAAATAAAATAGAGTGGAATAGAATAGAATAGAATAGAATAGAATAGAATAGAATAGAACAGAACAGAACAGAACAGAATAGAATAGAATAGAATAGAATAGAATAGAATAGAATAGAATAGAATAGAATAGAATAGAATAGAATAGAATAGAATAGAAAATATTGATGCTAGGGTCCCAACCCCAAGGATTCTGATTCAGGAATGGGGCTTGGACATCAGCAATTTCTAAAAGTACCCCAAGTGGTTCTAATGTTTGGCCAGGATTGAGAATAATTAGTTTAGGCTAAAGAATTTTCAAGGTCCTTTTTATGATTCTTTGAGTAGGTGGTCTTCAGTATCATTCCAGCTCTAAAATGCTGTGGTGCTACAATAACACTTCAAAAGTATTTGGAGACAAGCCCTTTCATTCTTTTGGCTACTAGGACACTTTTTCATCCATTGATCTTAGGACAACAATAGCAATAACAGCCACAAAACACATAGGAAGTAAAAGTGGGACATTAATAAGCCGCAGGTTTGGCAGTTTGCATGGTATTGGTGAAGAGATGGACCACTAGATTATGTCAAGAATCAGCCCAAATAGGAAATGGCAGAGTGAGGATTTGAACAGAGTCTTCCTGACTCCAGAGCGTGCTTTGCCTCCACACTGTCTGTCTCATGTAGGGAGCTATGGTTCCCAATTTTCATCCTAAGTGCTACTGTTAAAAATATCTTGGTACAGTAAGAAAAATATAACTTAGCCACACCAGTATCACCTAAGATGACTTAAACTGTATAAGCTCTACTAATTCAAAATCCATACTAATTCAAAATCCATATACATTCCAATTTCAGACATAATAATTATAACAGGATTGTTCATGAAGATAGCATAGTAAGGCCGGGCATGGTGGCTCATGCCTGTAACCCCAGCACTTTGGGAGGATGAGGCAGGTGGATCACTTGAGGTCAGGAGTTCAAGACCAGCCTGGCCAACATGGTGAAACCCCATCTCTACTAAAAACACAAAAATTAGCCAGATGTGGTGGTGCATGCCTGTAGTCCCAGCTGCTTGGGAGGCTGAGGCAGGAGAATCTCTTGAACCTGGGAGGTGAAGGTTGCAGTGAGCTGAGATTGAGGCAGTGAGCTGAGATTGAGCCACTGCACTCCAGCCTGGGTGACAGCGAGACTCTGTCTCAAAAAAAAAAAAAAAAAAAAAAAATCAGTATGCTTCTACCACATTTGCCTTAAATGTTTTGGTCAAATGGAATGAATCTTGCTTTGAAAACACCTTATAAACCTCCTGAATGCTACAGAAATTGAGCTGGTTGGTAACAGATACTCCACCTTCCCCACCCCCTACAACACTGACAGCATTTCAAGGACCTGGGAAAGGGGAGAAATTCCTAATAATAGAGCACCACGGAATTACCTGGATGGAAGTGCAAACACTGGCCACAGAGTTGGGCCCGTGGCTCTGGATGTATTGTGTTGGGTCAGAAGCTCAGAGGGAACAAAGGAGTGGGGACAGTACCTGTGAGTTTGTTTTAAGAAGGGCAGGAAAGCCGATAGGTTGGCTGAAAGGGCCTGGAGGAGAGGATATCACTTTCACCCAGGTCTTATTTAAACCATTCTACGTAGGTGCAAATTTAGTCTCTTTTTAAAGATTACCAGGAAAGGGGATTCTACTATCTCTCTTAGTAGCTTATCCTTTTATTAGAAGTCAATTTTATGCCTAGTCTTTGATTATTGTTCATTTTTTTATATTTTATTTGCCTCTTGTTGCATACTCATAAGAAATCATTTTGCATTGATGAAAACAACTCTTTCCCTGTTGCTCCAGAGCAGAGTGAATTGTACAAAACAAATTCTTGAATCTAAAGTTCATTACAAGGTGGTTGTTTGGATTGAACACAGGCTGCCCCTGAGGAATGGCAGGTTCTGCAGGAAAATAGCCAAGTGCAAAAGCCTATTTGACCCCATATACATCTACACCTGATAAATTCTCATCAGCACTTTAAAAAAGTTTCTGACCAGGTGCAGTGGCTCACACCTGTAATCCCAGCACTTTGGGAGGCCGAGGGCACCGGATCACCTGAGGTCAGGAGTTCGAGACCAGCCTGACTAATATGGAGAAACCCCGTCTCTGCTAAAAATGCAAAATTAGCTGGGCATGGTAGTGCATGCCTGTAATCCCAGCTACTCGAGAGGCTGAGGCAGGAGAATCACTTGAACCCGGGAGGCGGAGGTTGCAGTGAGCCGAGATTGCACCGTTTCACTCTAGCCTGGGCAACAAGAGTGAAACTCCATCTCAAAAAAAAAGTTTCTGTGAGGAATGCTTGCTTTACTAAAAAAAGAAAACTGGCAGAATAGACTTTGAGGACGTACTTCTAAGGCACATTAGATTTTGTGATAATGCGCATAAATGTGTGTGTGTGTGTGTGTGTGTGTGTGTATGCATATATATTTGTAAGTACCTGGGTCTGGGTCCCCTTAAAATCCACATCATTAGGCTCACATTTGCCTCAGGCAGCAAGGCCACCATAACTTGGCAGGTGGGGTGTTGCGACTAGCAGGTGGCCAGAGTCAAGGATGAGGCCACCTTTCTGGCTGGCACCTCTGTTTTTAAGGACCACACCATTTATGCACTCGGATAAACTATCTCTATCTTTAGGGCTTCTTTGCTTTCTTGTCCTTTCTGACATACAGACTCAGAAGCCATTGAATTGAGCCTTCTCCTGTAGGAACCCACTCTACAACCTCCGTGAGAAATGGTCCTCAGCATTGGAGGTTGGACCGGATTCTCTAAGGCCTCTGCCAGCATCATGACACAATGCATTATGCCCAGAAATCTGGGTGGTGTAACTATCTTCAGGATGCCTACAGTCTAGTTGGGGGAAACATTGTTGTATGAAAGCAATGATTACATGTCCTCTAGTACTAGATAGGACAGGCACAAGGGAGGCTTTAGACGGAGCATTTAAATTTGTCTTAAAGAGTCAGAGAAGTCTTCAGCCTCAATTCAAAGATGTTTGTCTTGAGTACTGGTTGGGAGTGACATTTGTTCCCAGAGCTCTTGTGGGACCTTATTATATACTAGCCAGTCAACCCTTAAACGACCCAATCTAGATCAAATTTCTCTGAATTCTTGACACCAAGAAAGGTTACCCAGAATTTTTAAAATGTCATCCCTACTGCTCAACACCAACGCATAAGGCCGATTATGGAGAAGGTCAAGAATCCCAATGTTAACACTGTTGAGTACTCTCATGGGAAAACATGGGAGTGTGGACCACCATGGATAGTTCTCTCCCTAAAAAAGGAAAAGCAGAATGTTTAAATGCCATAAAGTTATGGTCAAGAGAGACAAGGAGTAGGGGACACAGGCTGAGACATGACAGCATTTAGCCTCCTAAACCGGATAAGCAGAGTTTTCTCCAGTTCTGTTTTAGTATTTTCCCTTTTTGGCCTGCTCTAAAAGGACAGTGTTCCCTACTGCCTACGTTCCTTATTCTGTGTTCCCTGAACGGTGACACCCAGTTTTGGCTTGGACAACCAGGTGGATGGAGGTGCCATTCCGCCATAGAGAGCAGTGCTTCCCAGATCTGGAGGTGTATTGGAATCATGTGGGGAGCCTGTTAAAAATTCAGATTCCTGGGCTCTACCCTAAGAGATTCTTAGGCACAAGATCATAGTGGAAGCTGAGACTCTATTTTTAATGAATTCCCCCAGGTGACACTCTTACAGTCAGTCTGTGGACTAGAGTTTGGGAACCACTAACACTAGGACACAGAAAGAGCTAGTTGGGGCACGGGGAATAATTGAGAAGATGGTGAGTTCAGTTGGTTTTTGGTTTTTGGTAGAGACGGGGTCTCCCTGTGTTGCCCAGGCAGGTCTGAAACTCCTAGACTCAAGCTCTTCTCTCACCTCAGCCTCCCAAAGTGCTGGGATTATAGGCGCAAGCCACCGCACCGGCCTGAGTTCAGTATTAAATATGCCATGCGACATCCAAGTGAAGATACTTTGTGGACAGTTGGTTAAAATGGTCTGGAGAGATAGGTGATTCAGAGGCTATCAGCACCTATGTGGTTATTTCAGTAATGGAAGTGGGTAAGATGGCTCAGGTGTTAACATATAAATAACAACAGAGGCCAAGCCCTCAGCCCTGGAAGGTTTCTGTCTCTAAGCCAATTTGGCTGGGCACAGCTCTTAGGGTTTTGTTTTGCTTTTTAAATAGATTATGGTAGCTAGCAAAGAAGTTATAGTACAGTCTCACCACTACCACATTCTATAAGCGAAATCAAGTTTCAGATCACATTGTACCACACTGATATTTTTAAATGCAACGGTAATTAACAAGAGAGTTGAAAACGGTGTATGAGAACTCTTTCTCATGTAGGCTTGAGAACATCCCATTGTTTAGGTGCTTTGATCACCATCTTGAATGAAAGGTTTACTCAAGGCAACTGTCTGGATTTCAGAGCTAAGGTTTCTTCCCTGATAGCTGGCATCAAGTCACCAGAATTCCCCAGAGTTGAAAGATGGATGGAAGACCATTTACACAGGGCAAAATCCTTTGTAACACCCTATTCATATAAAACTGGGAGGAGCAGAAAATATACTTAACTGTTTACAAATCTTGAATACTTTTAAAAATTTTTATTTATATTTATTTATTTATTCGAGATAGGGTCTCCCTCTATCGCCAGGCTGGAGTGCCGTGACATGATCTCGGCTCACTGCAACCTCTGCCTCCCAGATTCAAGTGATTCTCTTGCCTCAGCCTCCAGAGTAGCTGGGACTACCGGCATCTGCCACCATGCCAAGCTAATTTTTGTATTTTAAGTAGAGACCAGGTTTCACCATGTTAGCCAGGCTGGTCTTGAACTCCTGACCTCAGGTGATCCATCCATCACAGCCTCCCAAAGTGCTGGAATTACAGACATGAGCCACAAAGCCTGGCCCCGTCCTGTTTTAAAAAAATAGTCTCTCTCTCTCTCTCTGTTGCCCAGGCTGGAGTGAAGTAGCAAGATCATAGCTCACTGCAGTCTTGAACTCTTGCATTCAAGTGATCCTCTTGCCTCACCTTACCAAATAGATAGGACTACATGTGCATGCCACCATGCCTGGCTAATTTTTTAATTTTTCTGTAGAGACCAGATCTTGCCATGTTGCCCAGGCTGGTCTTGAACTCCTGGCCTCAAGTGATCCTCCTGCCTCGGCCTCCCAAAGTGCTGAGATTATAGGAGTGAGCCACCGAAGCCAGCTCCTTGAATACCTTTATTTTTACCATCTAGAACCCCTTTCAGATATTGAGAATGCTAGTAAATAGTCCACCATGTGTACCAATTAAAACCCATTTTTGCCATTAGGTGTGGTAATTGGTAAAGCATCAGATGTTACCAGATACCGATAATAGAATCTCTATAAATAGCTGCCTCCAGAGTATGGCTTTCCTGATTGGAATGCTGGCTGACCACCCTGGACTGTGCATATTTTATTGGAATGCTGACAGCACTTGGATTGTAGGTTAATTTGAGAAGCACCCATAATGTCACAATATGCATGTAGAAGCATTCTAATGTAAATAACTGAAATCATACTACAAGATGGTAAAAAGGAAAAAAAGTGCGAGTCAGAAGATAGGCCATCAGAATAGAACACTCTAAGGCAGATGTAAAAGTGGGTGAGCTTTGGATGCTACCGAGAGGTCAAGTAAGTAATAAAAAGACTAAAATGAGTCCGTGGCTTTGACAACAGGAAGCCACTTGACCTTGATGAGAACGATTTCATGAAGTAGTGGCATAGGAGTCTTGCTGTGGAGGGAGGATGGACAAGGGAGGTGAATACAGAAGATAAGCACCTTTTTTTTTTTCTTTTTGAGACAGAGTCTCACTCTGCCTCCCAGGCTGGAGTGCAGTGGCACAATCTCAGCTCACTGCAACCTCCGCCTCCTGGGTTCAAGCGATTCTCCTGCCTCAGGCTCCCGAGTAGCTGGGATTACAGCATGAGCCACCACACCCGGCTAATTTTTGTATTTTTAGTAGAGACGGGGTTTCACCTTGTTGGCCAGGCTGGTCTCAAACTCCTGACCTCAGGTGATTTGCCCACCTTGGCCTCCCAAAGTGCTGGGTTTACAGGTGTGAGCTATGGTGCCCGGCCACTATAAGCACCTTTTTTAAGAGACAAAGAAGAAAGATGTGGAGCAGACACCAGATAAGTTTGAAAGACACATTTTGTTCATGTTGTGATTTTCATTTGTTGGCTTTAAGATAGAGGAATCATGTGCATGATTAAATGTAACCTATATAGAAAGCATGTATAGAAATGTAGCCTGGGCCGGGCACAGTGGCTCACACCTGTAATTCCAGCACTTTGGGAGGCCGAGGCGGGCAGATCACCTGAGGTCAGGAGTTCAAGACCAGCCTGGCCAACAAGGTGAAACCCTGTCTCCACTAAAAATACAAAACTTAGCCGGGCATGGTGGTGGGCACCTGTAATCCCAGCTACTCAGAAGGCTGAGGAAGGAGAATTGCTTGAGCCCAGGAGGTGGAGGCTGCAGTGAACCAAAATCACACCACTGCACTCCAGCCTGGGAGACAGAGCGAGACTCCGTCTCAAAAAAAAAAAAAAAAGGAATGTAGCCTGTACAGGGAAGCAGCTTGTATATAAAAAGGCTGAAAAGCTAGGAGAGAGTAAAACCAACCTAACCAGGTCAGGAGATGTGTAGGTGGAGGTGCTATGGTACCTAAGAGGAAGGTGCACTTCCATAATAATGAAAGGGAGGAAGTAATTGTGAATCGCAGGGTAGTGTACTTAGATTTGTGTTTAGATGGGTTTTTGGTGTAGGCCTGTGTATATTTTGTGCATAAAAAGAACTACTCAAATGTTTAATTGGGTTTAAACAATTCGTGTTCCATCTATGAAGATGACAAACTCAAAAACCCAATCTTTAGGCTTCACATGAATCTCATAAATCTCACTGTTTAGAAGTCCAGCAAAATCAAACAGTCACTTTCAAGGTACTTTTGGTTAATGTTCGATTTGGTCCTTTTTACCAACTTACACACGTTTAAATACTTTAAACTGCATTTATAATATATTCTACTTCCTTTTAAAGTACCTGAATTATCTACTTATACAAAACCTTGCTAAGTACTTAATAATTGTTATAAAGCTACTAAAATAAATTTACAGAGTTGACTTAAAGACCTCTTAATAATGTGTGGAAACTTGGGATGATTTCAGCTTAAAATCAGAAGTCTAATAGTTCAATTATTCATTTTTGATTGATTTTCAAAAACTGTCACTCTAATAGGTCAGATTCCTTCAACATTAGTAGTACAGAAAAGAACAAACATGCCCAAAAATATGAATAGCATATCTTCCATGCTTTCAACCTTCCTATGTTTAATTTTTAAATCTTCCCAAAGTTGAATGATGCATACTTACCAAGGAAGAAAATTAGCTGGAAATAACTGAGGCCATTTTCAGTCAGATATTTTGACAAGAGTTTCAGACTCCAGAGCAATTTTCATCCTCCCAGCTGTCATACTGACCCCCTTTTTAGAGTAGCTATGTCATGAGTTACAAAAATTAAAAAGTGTTGATCACCCTATGAGTTACAAAACTCACAGGTTTCATTGCCCACATCCCTGGATACAAGTTATACGCAGCACCTGATTCTTGATCTGCTCAAGGAAATAGAACAACCAAGTTGCTCCTTCAGCTTTAAGATAAGTACATATGTTTTCCATCTAAATGATAAAGGCCTTTGAATTTGATGGAGTTCTGGGATTTTACTTTTTTCTATCTAATAATACCTTTAAACTTGATAGCTTAAAATAAATGCATTTTCTATTTAATGATAAAGACCTTTAAATGGGATACTAGATATGAAAATGTCTTTCCTATTTAAAGAACGTTGAACTTGGGCCAGGTGCAGTCACCCGTAATCCTAGCACTTCGAGAGACCAAGATAGAAGGATCACTTGAGGCCATGAGATCAAGACCAGCCTGGGCAACATAGTGAGATCCTGTCTCTACAAAAAATAATTTTTAAAAATTAGCTAAGTGTGGTGGTGCATGCCTGTAATCTCAGCTACTTGGGAGGCTGAGGCAGGAAGATCACTTAAGCTCAGGAGTTGGAGGATGTAGTGAGCTATTATCATACCACACACTCCAGCTTGGGCAACAGAGCGAGACTCTGTCTCCTAAAAAGAAAAAAGAACTGTGAACTTGATGGAATCCTACATTCTTTCTTAGTACCACACAAAGGTTTAGATGTTTAAATGATTTCCAGTTGAGTTTTGAATATCCCTTTTGATTAAGCCAAATCTAATTTGCTGTTATAAGAGTTATGGGGAGCAGGCAGGAAGCTGAGAGAGTTCTCATCTGATGGCTTTTTTTCCTCTATGTATTAGGATGTGAAGTTGTCTATGGAAGGAGGTGGGAGTTATGGGGGAAGGGTGAGAAAAACGTCTTTAAATCCCTCTATTGGTAATAGGCAATCTGAGCAGCTCCTTGCTGCCTGTTGTAGCATCTCCTAATTGTGTGACATTAAGTCCATTTAAAGTGGAGACCATATTCATGATGAGATATATTTATAATTCATGCTTAACATTTTTTTATTAAATATGTGTATTTAATCATTTGAATATTTACCATTTGATAACATATTTATAGCTGATCAAGAAGTCACAGCTCAATGTCAAAGGACTTTATTAATAAAGCAATTGAAGCAGTCACTTATTATACAGCAAAAAGTTCTAGACTCATTTAACATTTATTTCCATTTGCTAGTCAATTACCAGCTGTCAGAACATAATAAATATTATAAATTTGAGTCAGAAGCTGTCACCTCTAATTGTATTAACTCTTCCTAATCATAGGTAGTGATTTGTCCTGTGAAAGAATGATATTAATCACTGATTTCCATCTGTCTTCATAATGGTGTAAAATTGCTACTGGATTCCATTGCTGAAGTGAAGTAAATCAATGTAGACACCAAAAATGAAAGCAGGCAGTGATGAGTCATGAATATTTCCATTCATGTTAACAAGCTTCTCATTGTTTCCAGACAGAAAGAAAAAAAAATGACAGCTAACTTTCAAAGCTTTTTGCTTCTTAGTCTTAAAAGCATAGTTTCTTCTTATTGTTTCTAGCTCACGCTTTTGGAGTACTTCTTATATGCCAGGCACTATGCTCGCAACATTATATGAATTATTTCTTTTGATCTTCACGAACCGGTGAGGTTATTGGTTCCTATACTTATGGCTCTTATGCCACTATTGTTTGCATTTTATAATGAGGAAATGAAGGCTTAAAACAATTTGAGTAACTTGTTGTCCAAAACAGTAGAGCCTGGAGTCAAACCCAAGCAATTTAACTTCCATAACTCAGTCTCAACCAGTACTCTACACTGATGGGTGGCATTTGAATCAGTTAGGAATGCTTTTGAGTCAAAGTAACTAAAATCCAACATATAGTAGTTCACAAAATAGTAATTTTTTTTCTCTCACTTAATACAAAGAATGGAGATAGGCAGCTACTTATGTTGGTTTAGTAGCTCAGCGGGGCCAGGACCAGTGACTGAGACTCCTTGGCCTTTCCCTTGAGGCAGCAAAAATGACTGCTTCAATTTGAAGCTTCATGTCCACATTCAGGGCAGGAAAAAGAGAAGGGAAAAGAGTGGGCACTCGCTGTAACTATAAGGTATCATGAAAGCAAAAACTTTTCCATTTATATATCTCATTGGTTGAAAACTGTTTCATATGGCCATCCTTATCTGCAAGGGTAGAAAATAGCAAGGGAGGCTGGGCATGGTGGCTCACACCTGTATTCCTAGCACTTTGGGAGGCCGAGGTGGGCGGATCATGAGGTCAAGAGATCAAGACCATCCTGGCCAAAATGGTGAAACCTCGTCTCTACTAAAATAGAAAAAATCAGCCAGGCGTGGTGGTGCGCAACTGTAGTCTCAGCTGCTTGGGAGGCTGAGGCAGGAGAATGGCGTGAACCCGGGAGGTGGAGCTTGCAGTGAGCTGAGATCGCACCACTGCACTCCAGCCTGGTGACAGAGCAAGACTCCGTCTCAAAAAAAAAAAAAACAGCAAGGGAGTTGGGAGTTGGGGATGACTAATGGACCAGCTGTGAGTCAAAAGTTATGGAATCTACGAACTCTGTAGGAATTTTCCACTGCCTCCTTACTTTCTTTCTGCCCGCCCTTCCTTCTTTCCTTCCTTCCTTCTTCTCTTTTGAGTAAAAAAGAGCTATGATTCTCCATATAGGTAACTCATAGAATATTTATTCTTGCCTTGTTTTCTAGAATGTGTTCCCAGATAGAGAAAGCTGTGGTTCCCTACTTGAGTTAGGACTCATTGGTTGCAAGTAACAGAAACACGCATACCTGAGAAAATGGATGCGTTTCAGCCATTTATTCAACAAATATTTATTAAGCATTCATTATATTCCAAGCACTCTTCTAAGCTCTGGGAGTATATCAGTGAATAAAACATTTAAAAAAATGAACAAGAATATGAGAGAATCTCATAGAACCCAAAGATCAGAAAGCAGCAGGGCCTTCAGAGGGACAGAAACCAGGGACTGAGAAGCTGTCAGGAATCCAAACAGCAGCTCTAAGCCAATCTCCATTCTGCTCACTCTGCCTTCTCTTAATTCTTAGTCTGCGTGGTGGATATAACAGGGTCACCCACATAGCCTGAGTTTTCAACTTCTGTTCATGCACACAGTTCACACTGAACCACAGTCTCTCAGTTCCAATTCCAAAAACCTAGGCAAACGAATTGGAATCCACTGAGGTCAGGGACAGTCTTATCCCTGTGTTATAGGAGTCACTATGAGTGAAGCAGGGCACCTTGAATCAAAGGTTTCTACCTTGCAAGCCTTCCTGTCACTACTGCCCATCCATCGCCAGGTGTATTGACGCTTTTTAGACACTTTGCCCATCATCCATGCCAAAGCACCTGCCTACTGCCCCAGAGTTTAAAAGTTAGCTCTACCTTGAAGAGCACATTTTTTAAAGCCCTGTAAGAATTGCCTGGGTCCAGATCATTTTGAACTTTTTCAAATCACTCTTGTGCCCTCATGCGTATCTTTTTCCCATGCAGCCTTTTCCCTGTCTTCTAAATAATAAGAGAATCGAGGCTCAGTTAACATCAAACTCCCTTCTCACTTCAAACCAAGCCTTCAGAAGCCAACATCAGCACTAATCAATTTGGTTCCAAAGTACACATTGCAGTGTGGTTTGGGATATTCTTTTATGACCCTTATAAACTATAAGCCAATTAGATACGGTTGTTGGTGATTCTTTTCCAAACCTCCTCTTTGTTTCAAACCAATAGGTGTTTTTCCATTCAGAGATATACTGAATTTCTGACCTGTGGCTAATTTGTTTTTCTCCAGGCTGTGGATTCCCCTCCAAGTGGAGGAGGATGGGCAGGCTGGGGATCCTGGGGCAAATCTCTGCTGTCGTCAGCATCTGCCACAGTAGGTAAGCATTGTGTGTTGCATTGGAATAGACAAAGTGCCAAAGCCTAATAGGATAGGACGTTTTGATCGTACTGTATACTAATAGAGTTTAACATTAGCCCGTGAGCAAACCATGTTTAGTGCTTACTATTCTAAGTGCTTCATTTATTCCTCCAATACATTTGTTCCTCAAAATAACCCTATATGGAGGAACTGTTGTTTGCTGCACTTTACAGATAAGGAAGCTAATCAGAGAGAGACTAAGACCTTGACCAAAGTCAGGAATGTCTGGGTTGCAATTTAAAAACCAAGTAGTATGGCTTTTAGCCACTATATTATATGGTCTTTTAAAGTATAATATATTCTTAAAGCTTCGTGTTTATCATCCCACTTGAATTTTTTTAGTGCACAACTCATCTACTCCCAAAAAGGATTTGAGATATCTTGATAAGAGGCATTTCATTAGCAGGATATTAAAATATAAGTAGAAAACAATGTGCTGGTAGGGAGGATATATATTTTATATATCCCATGGCTAATAGAGTTTTTGTAATTGAGTATTGACCTCAACTCTGAGCTTCTTGGCTGCCAGTACATTATTTATTTCTCTTTGAAAACAAAATTTTAATTTAAATAAATATATTTTTCTGGTTTTAAATTTTTAAAGAAATTTCCTGTATTTGTTCTTATACAAAGAGAAAATATGATGGACAGTGTAGTGTCTTCCTGAGTGCAAATTTGTCATGATATTCTTCATGTTACCATTTCTTCTATTCTCTCTTCATGAGAACTGAAGGTATAACATCAATATGTCGAAGATAATTTAGCAAAGGCATTTCATCTTGAAGGTGGAATGTAAGAAGACAGGGGAAGCCACAGGTAACAGAGTTTTCACATCATCCACTTCAGGTATTCTAAGGTGCAGTCAATGGCCATGAGGACCTTGCGATGGGCCATGAATTGGTCCACTTCACTGCTACTCCTAAAACCAGGAAGGTCTTCAGGCCTTTTGCCCCACCCCAACGGACCATGACCACAGTGTTAAGGGCCAGATATCTAACTTGACAGAGCTTAGGCTGCCTGGAAGAATGGATAGATTGCATTCCTCTAATTCCATCTCTGTCAAATATCAGTTTGCTCAGGAAGGTTCTGGGAAGAAGTAGCAATGGCCAAATAAATGTTGATCTCTCTGGTAAGCCTGGAGAGCAGATTTTCTCTATTTCTTATTAAGGGGATGGCTATGCCTTGAGTACCACATATGCAGATGACAAAATTAACTAAATTCAAGTAGAGGCGCCTGTTTTGTTTTCTGAACAGGATGCTATCTCTTCACAAGGGTGAGGACAAGCACCTGCAGGCATGTCTGTCCTTGGAAAAATGTTTGAACTTAGTGGCTATCAAAAGGATCTTGCCACTGGTGGCACTTAGAAGTGACATGCTTTCTAAGCCGAAAACTAAAAAGGAGGTTCTAAAAGATTGTTTTAATTGGAATAAGTCATGAAAAAGTAAATAATATGGTCACTAAAATTATACAGCTCTTCTCGTGGTTTATATCATAAAACAGTCATGTGTCCCAGATGTTTCCAGTTTTAACCGCATCCAAACCACTCTGGTTTATAATGAATTGGTGGTTCGAGGGTTCTAGTATAGATGGAGGACTTACTCTTTCATTAAACTTTTAAATATAAGTTCCTGCCACAGTAAACACAGAAATCATCTGCCCCGTGGTAGCAGCTATAGGTGCTCTCTGTGCACACTTAAAGGTGCATCTCCCTGTAACTGCTCTAGCCCTGGTTGGTCAGACCATTTGCTGTTGTTTCTCATTCAGTGTCTGTACCTCATTGGACTTTGGGCTTTGTTGGACCCTCCCAAGTTTTCTGTCCATGAACTGACAGCTCTCCCATTGAATTTACTATCCAGCACCTTCTTAGGTGTGTTGCTATAATCTGACCTTTGCACACATGCAGCTTTGGTTCCAGTGGATGGTGCTCCAAGGCCTCTGGGTTTTGTTACCTGGTTCACATGTAACCAGTAGATGGCGCTGACTTTACTGCTTAAAAAGTGGGATGTGGCCAGGCATGGTGGCTCACGCCTGTAATCCTGGCACTTTGGGAGGCCGAGGTGGATGGATCATTTCAGGTCAGGAGTTCAAGACCAGCCTGGCCAACATGGTGAAAACCCATCTCTACTAAAAATACAAAAATTAGCTGGACGTGGTGGTGGGTGCCTGTAGTCCCAGCTACATGGGAGGCTGAGACAGGAGAATTGCTTGAACCCAGGAGGTGGAGGTTGCAGTGAACAGAGATTACGCCCCTGCACTCCAGCCTGGGCAATAGAACGAGAGTATGTCTCAAAAAAAAAAAAAAAAAAAAAGCAGGGTGTGGTTTTTCACAGCAGGTCCCTTTTGACTTGATCCGACGTCGTTGTCTTAATCTGCGGCCTGTGCTTGTGTTTGGGGTTGCTCTTAAAGTTTCTCTGTGTCTGAGCCACCATGCAGATAATAAATACTGCATCTTGTTACTCTCACAACAATTTATAAATTCTGATGGTTCTCACCTGGCTCTGAGTAGTCATTGATCCAGAAGAGCCTAGGGAGGTAAATTCCTGTAGGCCATCACGATCATTGTGCCAGTCACATGGTCACTGTGCCATGAAAAATAATATCCCGCTTTTTATGTAGTAATGTCAGCACCATCTACTGGTTATACTTGAACCAAGTAACAAAACCTAGAGGACTTGGAGCACAGTCCACTGGAACCAAATCTGCACGTATGCAAAGATCAGATTACAAAAGGACACCTAAGAAGACGCTGGATAGTAAATTCAATGGGCGAGCTGTCAGTCCGTGGATGGAAAAACTTGCCACTTTTCTTCTAGGGTGAGTAAACACGTGGTTTCTCTGAGAGTGTATGACATTCACACATTCCTTATGCAATATCAGAATGAAGTTCAGTATACCCTCTTGTATTAGTTTCTGTTGCTGTGTAAGGAATTACCACAGTTAAAGAGGCTGAAAACAACACGCATTCATTATTTTACAGTTTCCGTGGGTCAAGAGTTCAGGTATGGGACAGCTGCTCATGTAAAATAATGTGAGCTTAACAGGCTAAAATCAGGGTGGCAGCCAGCTGTATTCTCATCTGAGGCTCACTTTTACCTGAGGCAGCATGGCCCTGGGGTTGACACTATGCTTGTACATAATGGAATTTGTTCCTTGCTTGCCTCTCTCAATCCCAAGATAATGGCTCAACATAGACCACAGATCAGGAAGGCACCCATAACTTTTAAGTCTCTGGAGGATAGGGTGGTGCAGCTAGAAGGGGGCCCAGAGTTGAAGATGAGGCCAGTGGCTCTGCCAGCTGCTCAGCTGGCACCTCTGCTTTGAAGACGTCATCTTTCAGGGTCATTCACGTTGTTGGCAGAATTCAGATTTTGAAGTTGTAGGACTGAGGTCCCTGTTTTCCTGCTGATTATTGACCGGGGCTCACTTTCAGCTCTTAGAGGCTGCCCTCAGGTCCTCCTTCAAAGCCAGCAGGAAAATCTCTCTCATGCTTCAAATCGCTACCTTCAGGAAGGGCCCCTTTGTTTTAAAGACGCTCCTGATTAGTTCAGGCGCACTAAGGATGATCTCTCTTTTGAGTCACTGAAATTCAACTGATCAAGGACCTTAATTACATCTGAAAATTCTCTCCATCATTGCTGGATAGAGTAACCTAATCACAGGGGTGAAATCCCATCCTGTTTACACTCCGGCTCACACTCCAAAGGGAAGGGATCACATAGGGTGTATACATCTGGGAACAAGAATCTTGGGGCCATCTCTCAATACGGTCATGCTTCCCTTAACAATGGGAATACCTTCTGAGAAATGGGTCGTTGGGTGATTTAATCATTGTGCAAACCTCACAAAGTATACACAGACCTACACAGCTAGGCTATATGGTAGAGCCTATTGCTCCGAGGCTGCAAACATAGGACAGCTTATTACTGTACTGAATACTGTAGGCAATTGTAACACAGTAATAAGTATTTGTGTATTTCACACATCTAAACATAGAAAAGGCACAGGAAAAATATGGTATTATAATCTTATGGGACCACTGTCATAGATGTGGCCCGTTGTTGACCGAAAGTTTGTCATGTGGTGCATCCCGCCTACCTTAATTCTCTTCTCATCTCTGTTTGAGATCTTTGTCAGTTACACCACCAATTACAGAACTTTAGTATTTTCTATGGTTCTGGCTACATGCTGGAATTTTGAAAAGCCAGCAAATCTTGGCATTTTTCTCTTGTTTGCATACAAAATGGCAAAGGGTACATGAGGAAAGTCATTAAAATTTTGAAATATTGATGCTCGTTCTAAAAGTCCCTTTGGAGAAATTTTAGAGCTGTCTTTAGAAAAGCAGGTACTAAAATTGTTCATCACCACTGATCATCACTACCCACCCCCTCCCCCCAAAATGAATGCAATAGAAGTATAACTGAAAACCCTCCCTAAATTGCTCTTACTGCATATTTTGGAGATTTCTGATGAGGACATGCTGTGACTTTATGTAGTGATAGTAGTTAAAACAAAAGCAATATATATTTCAAAATTGGACAAGTGTCTTTGTAGACCTGTACAGAACTAAAGCATGTAGCCTAACAGGAGGCTGAAGTCGTGGGTTCCCAGGCTGGAAACAAGCACTGGTGGTTGGGAGTTTAACTCCTGAAAGGTAAGAGGGATCATAAGTAGCCCACACATGGAGCCAGGCTCACAGCCTGAAACAGGTTGGAATGGGGCTCAAAGATCTGTGAACAGAAAATTTAAAGTTATGGGTGCCTTCCTGATCTGTGGTCTATGTTGAGCCACTATCTTGGGATTGAGAGAGGCAAGCGAGGCACAACTTCTGCTATGTACAGGCATAGTGTCAATCCCAGGGCTTTACAGCATTAGCAGTTTATTATCATCAGGCAAAGAAACTTATTGGAAAACAGATCATTCACAGTAGTAGACAAGCTTTGAAGATTTATAAATTGCCTGTGGAAAGTAAGGAAAGAAAATAACCACATGTTCAATTGCAATTGATTTCCACTCAGAAACCTCATGTATACCCCCAGGGTAATTCCAACTGCAGACAGGGGTGCAAAACATATAGACATTAACAAAACACAGAGCTGTCAATTGAGCACTAGAAATGGAAACCATTACCTCTTACAGTTGTTGAAAAACTGCAGTTAGAATAGTTAGAACTGTTGAGAGTTGGCAGGAGAGTAATAGGAGAATAGAAACAATTGAAAAATGGTAATCTCTTGGAATGAGCACTGTATCATGAGTCATAAGACCTGAGACCTGGTCCTGAATGCAGCTAACTTGTGATCACAAGGCACTGTTACTAACTAGCTACACTGTGCCCTTAACCTAAGACTCAGGTTCTTTGTATGGAAAAACGTGGGTGAAAAAACTGGAGAAATTCTAAGGTCTCTTCCAACTTCCAGAATATGTTGATACCATATCCTGTGTCTATGCATAGAAGGAGAAAGATATTTGTGCCCACTGTGCTAAGTGGAAAAATACAGAAAACTAATTGAAATTATGTCTACTCTTTATTTTTATATTTTATCTTTTGCCTCAATACTCTTTGACTCTGAGGTTAAGGGAAAACGAGAAAAAGTGACCTTCCTAATGCTTATACAAAATCAAACATTTTTCAGCCAACAATTATTTTTGGAGAGGACTTAACTCTTGCATTAGGCTCAACTACAGCTACACTGTCATCACATTCTTAGAAGATTTGATCACCTGTCACCCATGCCTTTGGACAAGTTTGTGAAATGAAGTAAGCTTGGTTATTATTTCCAGGCAGACACAAGAGTAGAAAACATTTTAGAAAAGAGGGTTTTTGGGGAGGCTGAGGCAGGTGAATCACTTGAGGTCAGGAGTTCAAGACCAGCCTGGCCAACATGGCAAAACCCCATCTCTACTAAAAAAAAAAATACAAAAATTAGCTGGGTGTGGTGACATGCCCCTGTAGTACCAGCTGCTTGGAGGCTACGACAGAAGAATCACTTGAGCCTGGGAGATGGAGGTTGCAGTGAGCCAAGATTGCACCACTGCACTCCAGCCTGGGCAACAGAACAAGACTCTGTTTCAAAAAAAAAGAAAGAAAGAAAAAAGAAAAGAGGGTTTTGATAGTAGTTCCAAATCCCACAGGATCTTATAGACCTGACTTGTTCCTAAAATGTATTACTAGGCTAAGAGTGATAGACCAGTAGTCAAAATGAAAGTCAACAATGCTAAAACATATATAAGTGTACAAAAGGAAGAGCTCTATAGTAGAATAGAGTAATTTATTTCTAGATACCACCGAAGGCTTAAATGTTTATTTGAAATTCTAGTTTTGACAGTTTTATGAGTTTAAACATCTTATGCAAGAGTACCTGAGGTTGAGGGTTGGTGTGTACGGAATGTACCTGATATGTATATTTACTTTTTCCAAAATTATCATTGTTCCCCTTCCTCATCCTCTCCCAAGGTACATAGTTTTTTCCTTCTGCACATTTTAATGAAACTCTTCTAGCAGCCCTGTCAGAAATGACAGTGTTTATTACAGAGAATGGCAAACTTGTCAAAATGATACTACGATGAGAAATCGTCACTGTATAAATCACCGTCGATAGCGCATGGATTCATTTTTGAAGGTGACATTGCTGATGATATGAAATTTCTCAAGGAGCAATGAGACAAAGAGAATAGGAATAATGCTTAGAGTTTGTCCATCGTCCTTTAGATTCTATGAATAAAACACAGGGGTTAATGAGTTTCTGTTGGACTTCTGGGCAAATATCATCAGTTCAGTAACACTTCTTGTCTATTTTGAGCCTAAAGGGAAGTAAGCATCTGATTACAGAGTGGACATCAACCATCATATGGAGAGGAAAGACTATTCCAAAGGAAGGTAGATTGGCTCCCTTTTTGCTGCGCTGTAGTTCGCTTTGGTTGAGCATGGCAGTATCAACTTGTGCTTTTCTGAACAATTGCTCTTCACAACTTTTTATAATATCTTGAACTCATCGATAGAAGAGTCTGAAACACAGTCAGTACTTTATATATGTGTGTAATATATATGTTATATATGTTATATATTATATATGTAATATATATGTTATATATGTAATATATATTGTTATATATGTAATATATGTTATATATGTAGTATATGTTTCATATATATGTAATATATATATATAGACAGATATAGATATATCTATCTCCATTCCGTGGAATACTATGCAGCCATTAAAAAGACCAAGGTAGATCAGTTTTCTAGGTTGGATGCCCAACAGAGGGATGAGGCAGAAATTGTGTGCTGGAGTTTTACTGTGAAGTGCTTTCTGGAACAAGCTTTGCAAGAGAGCAAAGGATTGGGAAGCAAAACTGAGCCAAGGGAGAAGCTGAACTGCAGTGTCATTACAGCAGAGGTCTTAACCTATCCCATTGGGAGCTTGGGGTTTGGGATGACTCTTAGGAGATGTCTTCCATTAATCCACAGCACTGGGCCTTTATATCAACAGCTCCCTCATTGACCAGTCACTGTAGTATAGTCTTGGTGGAACCAACTCCCTTTGGTCAAGGGCAATTCAAAGGGAGGCATTTATTTAGTTGAGCGCTGTCAGTAGACAACACTCCCAGAATCAAGGAGAATGAGCACTGTGATTCCAGGCAGCACATAGCACACAGCACTATCTGTGTGTGCTGAGACTTCAACTGTGAACTGCCAAATGGGAAAAGCCAGGTCCAGAAGACTTATATGTAGGTAAATATGCTTTTATATTCTTGAAAGGAATCACAAGAAATAATTAGAATTGTTATCTTTAGAAGGAAGTCTTTCAAAAGCTCCAAGCATTGCTTTTTTTAGAAGTCACTCCTATATCAGAGCAAATACATTAAAATGTACCCACATTTTTCATTACATTTCCTACACACACACACATATGTAACTATGTAGGAGTTGAATTTATTTGAATGATAATAGACCAGCTGATCCAATATTACATTTTGAATACATTTAAGTAAATATTAATTACTATCTAATTTGCAATTTTTTTTTTCTTTTAAAGCCAACAGTTTTTGCAGGCCTTAATTATTTCCACAGGACCTTATAAGTTCATACACTCTATTGCTTATTACGTTACTGAAATCTATCTAAGCAGAAAGAGGCTGGCCCACCTTCTGTTATCTATGTTTCTATACTCTTTGGATTTGCTAATATTATGAAATTTTTATTTTTTAAATCTGCACATGAAAACATGCTCAACACCACTAATCATTAGGGAAATGCTAATCAAAACTGTGATGAGATACTACCTCACACCCATTAGAATGACGTTTTGAAAATTTTTTTTACCACTAATATTTCAGTATAAGAATGACGATTATTTAAAAAAAAAACAGAAAATAAGCGTTGGTGAGGATGTGGAGAAACTGGAACCCTTGTGTACTCTTGGTGGGGTTATAAAATGGTACAGCTGCTGTGGAAGACAGTTCCTCAAAAAACTAAAAACAGAATTACCATATGATCCACCAATTCCACTTCTGATTATATTTCCAAAAGAATTAAAGGCAGGGTCCCAAGGAGATATTTGTACACCCATGATCATAGCAGCATTATTCACAATAGCTAAAACACAGAAGCAACCAAAGTGTCTGTCGACAGATGAATGGAAAAGCAAAATGTGGTCTTTACATACAAGGGAATATTATTCAGATTTTAAAAAGAAGGAAATTCTGACATATGTTACAACATGGATGAACCTTGAGGACATTATTCTAAGTGAAATGAGCCAGTCACAAAAAGACAAATACCGTGTGATTCCACTTCTTTGAGGCACTTAGAAATAGTCAAAATCATAGAGATTTGAGAACGTTCTGACTACTGGAATGTAGAATGATGGTCGCCAGGGGCTGGTAAAAGAGGAGAGTGGGGAGTTATTGTTTAAATGGGTATAGAGTTTCCATTTTATACAAGGGAAAAAGTTCTGGAGATGGATGGTGGTGATGGTTGCATGATATTGTGAAGGTATTTGGTATCTCTGAACTATTCAGGTAGGAAAAGTTAAGATGGTAAAATGCATGTCATGTGCATTTTACCACAAAAAAAAATGGAGTAAAAATTCAACCAGATATATCAGAGATGTGATATTATGGGATTTTTAAAAGTCTCTTTTTAATACATTCATTTTTTGAAAAAGAAGGAGAAAGAGAAAGTTAAAATAAGAAAAAGAAGGAAATATTGTCTTAAAAAATAAAACAAGCTAAAAGGGAGAAACTTTCCTGATGAGTTAGCGTGGGCCCTTCTCGTGATCCTTTAGCATATGGGACCAATAGGAAGTACCCATTGAGCTACCCAGTCATCCAGGGTGCTGCAGAGAACTGCTGTTGCTTCCCTGAGTTACCACTTGGTCAGAGAGAACTTCCCAGCATATTCTCTTGGTTTTTTTTGAGCTGGAGTCCTAGTCTGGCTCTGTCACCCAGGCTGGAGTGCGATGGTGCAAACTCAGCTCGCTGCACCCCTGCCTCCTGGGTTCAAGCGATTCTCCTGCCTCAGCCTCCCAAGTAGCTGGGATTACAGGCGCCTGCCACCACACCCGGCAAATTTTGTATTGTATTTTTGGTAGAGGTGGGGTTTCACCATGTTGGCCAGGATGGTCTCGAACTCCTGATCTCAGGTGATCCGCCTACCTCGGCCTCCCAAAGTGCTGGGATTACAGGCGTGAGCCACCATGCCCGGTCCAGCACAGCCAGCAGTTATTTCATCTTTCCAGAAAGAGGAGAGACTTCCCTTCAATGGCTTTTTGATCCTGGCGGAATTCACAAGAAGAGAGCTTCAAAAGATCACAGTGCTTTGCGGGAAGAAAAAGATCAAAGTGGATGTGTAAGATAGCCCTACACAGTGTCTTGAGAATACAGCCTGCACAGCACAGGGATGATCCTAAAAACACTAAGCTATGCCATCACTAGACACAGTTGACAGGGAGAGGGTTAGAGTCAGGTTTCACCCTGGAGGTGATCTTCACCTTGTTCTTTGGTCAAGGTAAGGTAAGTCAAGTGCACTTTAGAATAAAACAATGTTTTAAAAAGTAGGAAGCTCCAAACCAAGGATCTGATTTCCAAGGAGTTACAGAAATGGGATTAAAATGACATTTAATCAACTATAAATGACACATAAAACTTTCTTAACATAACATAATGATTACACATGTGGGTTCTAGAGTCAGAAGGACTGAGTTGGAATCCTGCCTTTGTCACTGATTGGCTTTAGGACCTTGGGAAAGTGATTTCGCCTCACCAGGTCTCAGTTTTCTCAGTTGTGAAATGAGTATACTAATATCCCTTACCTCATAAGATCATTGAGAAGATTAAATGAGATAATGTACTGTACTAAAAGTATTTAGTACAGTGTTAGGACATAGTAAGTGCTCAATAAATGTCGGCCATAGCAGAGATTTCACATGTTTCTTCTCAATAATCTCGCAAAACTCTGAGAGGTAATCCTCCTTTCAGAGAATGCACAGCAGCAGAGACTCAGAGAGGTTAAGTAGCTCACCAGCATTACACAGCTCATAAATGATGGGAGCAGAAATCCTCCACAAGACTCCTGACTCCTAAGTTTAAGGTATTTTCCATTCGAGTATAGGTGGTAAATTAAATACCAGCCAATCGTTCAGCATTTATTTTAAAATGATACATTATCAAAGCATTTGTATGACATTCTCATCTTCTTTGCAGCACTCACCTTCTATTGCAGTCAGCCAAAGAGTAGAGGATATTCCATCTTTAGAACCATGGAATTTAGAGGGGTTTCAGATTTTGGGGATACTTGGGGTTTGGGATGACACATGAAGAAATTAATCCATGAACTGTACCCTATAGTATTATTCATATTTGTCGTTTTTCTCTTATTAGTAGGTCCCAGTCAGTACCTCTGGAGATGAAATCACTCCCAATCAAAAGGCAACAGTGACTTCATATTATTATTTTCTTGCTCTGGACACTAGATGTCACACTAAGTAAAGTTTTAGAGGTTACTCTTTAGGGTAAGGTGTGGCACAGTGTCTAAAACCTTAGCTGTGAAAAATGATAGCTCATACATAAATATAAAGCTGAACTTTATATTTATTTTTTGTTTCTTTTTTTTTGTAAAGCTGAACTTTATATTTCTAGTAGAATGCAGTAAAAGGGTACTTTCCCTAACAAAAAATTCAGAAAAAGAATTGTTAATAAGAAAATGTAGTTGGAATAGCAGCCTATTTTGATGTCTGTTAAACAGATAGATCCCATTTATATGCAGATAAAATCGTATTTCCTTCTAGTAACAAAGTGATTTTTCTAGAGGCGGCTCATGTATACATATCTGTGATCGTTTATGTTCTGAGATGGCGAGAAGCCATTCTTCCTGCAAAAAGAACCAGACATTATCCTAACCTGCAAGGGACGGAGAAGGTGAAAGAAGAGATACTGAATATGAGTTTCATTATCTCCTGAAACAGTCTCAGGGAAGGATGTGTGATCATCTTTCTTGAGTGGCTTAAGCAAAGAAGACAGAGAAGATGGTGCCTCCCAGCCTCCTTGACCTCATTTTTTTCCTTGATTTTGGCTCTCAGAAATCTAGATGAGAATCATAGGTTGAGATTTGGAGGCACATTATTTCCTTTTGGAAAATGCATATATATATTTTTAATGGCAGGGAAGTTGGACTCAGTATGTAAAAGAGTAAGATATTCTATCCTCTAACTTAAATGTGTTATTGAAACTTCAATAAGTTTCCATTGAAATGCTTGAAATTCATTGGACGCTAGAGATAATTAATTCAAGCCTTAACAGTCGCAGTACACCTTTATTTTTTCAAGTAACTCAGTAATTAATTTGAACTGTGTCTAATGATCTGCACATGACTATAAACACGTATTTCTATATGTGATTACAGTTGTAAATAATGTTTACGTTTCAGGGTTTTCTAGGTAGTGTATAAGGACAGGTGATTTCCATTGGACATAATTCCTTCTACATTTGTCAAATATCAGTGCCTTGTTTATGCTAAGATCACTAGGATAAATAAGGTTACAACTGCTAAAATGCTACTCTTTAGGTTTGGGAGTCATCCATGTCTTCCCCTTTCTTATTCAGGAAATGGGCAATTGGTTATTTTAACAGTGCCTTCTAAGACTAGGTGGTTCTAGTTAGCTCTCAAATTCTGTTGGGACTTGGGACGTTTTTCCTCATATTACTGCCTTGTGTTTTAGCAACCTGAGGTTACCCAGGTCCCGAGAGAAATCTTTCATTTTCTCCGTGAGTGCTCAGGGGATGGGGAGTTCTGTGATGATGGCAGCCTGTGCTGTTTCTCCTTCAAGAAGTCAGACAGCCACTTTGGACCATCCGTAGGCTATTCATTCCTTCAACGGTTTGACAACTCAGAAAAGCTATAGCTCATCGTGAAGGCCTCAAAGGGAGGAAAATCTCTCCAGAATAAAATGTAGACAAGACTATGTCCCTATCAGGTCAAAGTTTGGGGTCAAAGGTTGGGGTTTTTCCATGTGGGTAGGAAGGTCAGCTCTGTATTTACCAAATAGTTATTGAATAACCGCTCTGCCTGGCTCGGGGAACAAGGGTATTATCCCTGCTTAGATGGAGTAAAACCTGTGCTCTTCACCTGCCTGACTGCTGTTAAAGTTGATTTATATCATTATTAAGACAACTGTCGGGGCTGTTGGGTGGCCTTCCTGGTTTCTCCACTGACTTGCCTTTTGATTTTTGAATGTCGGCTCCAGGACCTTCATTCTCCATGCCCAAAGGAAGGCCTAATGCTTTAAAGAAATATTCTGAGGTTCAGGTGATTTCAATCCAACCAATATTAATTGATCATCTGCAATGTGCTAAGCCTGCAAGGAATCAAAAAAATGAATGAAGAATATCTTCCGTAAGGAGCTTACAAAAGAGTAAAGAGGATGGGACAGGTACACTATACAAAGACTGTGTTGAGCTTAGAATTCCAGGTTGATAGCTAGGTGGTGTGAGAAGCAAAAGCAAACAGTGAAGCATCCGGGAGCACTTTACCTACGTGTATCTCATTTGCACGTCACAATAACTCAATGAGGAAACTGAGTCACAGAGAGGCTAGGTAACTTCTCCAAGGTCATTCAACCAGGCAGGGGTGAAACTGAGCTCATATTGGAACCCACATCTCAGGGAGCAGGGATTCCTCTTTCTTTCAATCAGGATGTACTTCTACAGGCCAGGTGCGATGGCTCACACCTGTAATCCCAGCACTTTGGGAGGCAGAGGTGAGCCAATCACCTGAGGTCAGGAGTTCGAGACAAGCCTGGCCAACACTTAGTGAAACCTAGTCTCCACTAAAGGCACAAAAATTAGCCGGGCGTGGTGGTGTGCATCTGTAATCCCAGCTGCTAGGGAGGCTGAAGCAGGAGAATCACTTGAACTCGGGAGGCGGAGGTTGCAGTGAGCCAAGATTTCACCACTGCACTCCAGCCTGGGTGACAGAGCAAGACTCCATCTTTTTTTTTTTTTTAAAAAAAAAAGAAAGTTGTACTTCTACAACTTGAAACAGCTTTGTAAGATTCGGTGGAGGATTTGCAGACCATGGATTTCTAATGTATCCATGAACCATATTTTTATTTCCAACAGGTCATGGATTGACGGCAGTCAAGGAAAAAGCAGGGGCCACTCTACGGATTCATGGTGTAAATTCTGGATCTTCTGAAGGGGCCCAACCAAATACTGAAAACGGAGTCCCTGAAAGTGAGTGATGTGTCTCATCTGGGTGTTCTTGGACTTTATTACACCATGTGCATAATCAGAGGTTTTCCAAGTTCAGATCAGCAACATGAACTCTTAAAGGATTTCTTTTTTCTCTTTAGTAACAGATGCAGCCACAGATCAGGGCCCTGCAGAAAGCCCACCCACTTCCCCTTCATCGGCCTCTCGGGGTATGCTGTCTGCCATCACCAATGTGGTTCAAAACACAGTGAGTCGCTGGCTGCTTCCTCTCTTTCCCCTGTATTTCCCAGGGCCTTCTTTTGATATTTCCATTTACCAGTGACCCAGATACATCAGAGAAACGATGGCCTTGCTCAGAACTTTGGATTATGGTTTTTTTTTTAATGTTTTCTGCTACAAAGTAGACGTAACCTTGGATTCAAAATAATAAGGGCAAAATGAAATATATTTTATGTTTAAAAGAAGGGAGCTGTTCGGAAGGAACATTTTTCAGTCTGATTTAACAGTGTCCTTTCCAGCTGCGGCAAGGACAGCCTCTGGTTGAGGGGAGAGAACTCTTTATCAGAGCTGGGACAGCTGTTTTTCCTAAATGCTCTGCTTATCTTATCCCTGAGTTTGAAAAAGCATTAAACCGTTTAAATAAAAAGTACCAGTTACAAGACAGGAAAAACAGCCCAAATATGTTTCTGAAGTGTTTCCAGAGACCAGCGTTCTTCCCCCATCCCTACCTCTTCATTCCCACCCTTCCTCTTCCTTATATCACCCTAAGTGTATCCCCCCAGATCCCTGCCTACCTCTTAAAAGAAGCTCAATATTAGCAGCAAAACATTGGTGAATAATGAAAAAAGGGGAGGCACCTCAACTGAGATAAGGCAGGTAGCTGGTCCTCAGGGTCAGGGAGCAAAGATTTATTTTGTTTTTTCTTTTGTTTTTTTGAGATGGAGTCTCACTCTTGTCCCCTAGACTGGCGTGCAGTGGTGCGATCTCGGCTCACTGCAACCTCCGCATCCCTGATTCAAGTGATTCTCCCACCTCAGCCTCCCAAGTAGCTGGGATTACAGGTGCCCATCACCACACCCAGCTAATTTTTGTGTTTTTAGTAGAGATGGGGTTTCACCATGTTGGCCAGGCTTGTCTTGAACTCTTGACCTCAGGTGATCCTCCCTTCTCGGCCTCCCAAAATGCTGAGATTACAGGTGTGAAGGTGTATTTCTTACTATGTAAACTAACTAGTTTTTCTAAAAATATGGCTCGTGTCTCATTTATTCGTTCATTCATTCATTCATTAAAAGAAAAGCAACAACACAAACATGATTAGCCCTCACCATGTTCCAGTATCTATGCTAGATCTTGGATATATGCTGGCAAACAAGAGGGCACAATATCCCAGAGGACTGAGGCAACTGAACAAATAAACACAATGTAATTCGGGAAGAGGTGAGGGCTGCGGTCAAACATGAGAGGATCTCACCCAGACCTTGGGGTCAGGACATGCCAGAAATATAGAAAATGACTGGTCTTCTCCTTGCTATTTGAGGACCTCTATACTGGGGTGGGGTGAAGTAAGGAGGAGCAGCAAATCTGTCTTAGGAGTCAAATAGCAATACAAATCAACCACCCCCGTGGGGGGTTTGTAGGATGGGAGATGGATGGAACTCTGTCAGTATCTCTGGTATAAGAAATGAATGCACGGCCTATCTGAGCTACCAAGAGGGCACTCTGAGTTTGTCTTCAGCAGCCTCACATTCCTTTCTGTGTTCTCTCCAACCTTCTTGACCCCTTTTTCCCAAGTTCCAGACACTACCCCTCCAAGTCTATCCTTAACACAAATCCCTGTGTCCTTTCTTCCACCATTTTATTCTCAATAAAATAATTTTTCATAGGATGTTAGCAGGCACTAAGTCAAATTACACAGAAGTGTGAATTGCTGCTGTCCCATCATCCCCCCGAAGTGTGCGCACTGAAAACTGATTTACAGCATGATTACTGGTTGGCTCCCAAATCTAAAAACAAAGTCTAAATACCCAAGATGAAAATAAAGTATATTAATTCTATGAAATTAAATATTTCTATTTAAATGATAATTATGAAGATTGGAAAATGCATATCAGTAATAATATCATAATAAAATACAATTTATATCATTTTTATATATGGTGGGGAAAAACACAGATGTATGCATATTATAATTGCAGTTATACAGTTGGAGTGTATGTATGAAAGAGTTGCAAAGAAATGTACGCAGTTCTGTTCACTTGAATAGTTTATGTGTGAGTAAGTCTGGGTTATTTTAATTTTTTAAAAAAAGCAACAATGACTGACAAAGGGATTTGCAGGAGGATAGCTATATAATACACCAGTTTCTAAAGCCAGAAGTACAAGGAAATCAACCTGTCTTATTTCATGGATATACTAATTATAGGCAGTTATTGCTAGTTTCTGAGAGTATGCAAGAACCATCTGAAACAGCCTGAGGGTCTTACCCTCCAGGGCCCTAGATTAAAGAATTCCCTAAATTAGCAGGACTATTTGACATTTTAATAGACTGCTCTAAGCAACTCTGTTACTTGGGTTAAAAAAATTTTTAAACAGAAACAGCAATTTATTTTATGTTAATTTTATGTCTTAGCAATTTATTTTATGTTAATTTTATGTCTTAGATACACATCCATTCATACACAGAGAGCCCGTAAAATTAATCCCTTTGTGGGAATAATTTTATTTTATGTGCTTTGTTTTTTTTCTAAGCATCAGTTTTTAATAACATTGTATGTCCTACAAATTATATAACATATGCTTTTCCAAGGAAACGAAAATAGGATTAAATGGATGATAAATCTGATGAGAAAAAATTATGACTTTATATTGATTTTAATATTTGAAGATAGTGCCAGTTACCTAGGAGTTGCTGACCGCTGCGAAACAGCAAAACCTAAACATCTAATCTCATGCAGTTATCTCATCTGCAGGGTAAAAGTGTCTTAACTGGAGGCCTTGATGCGTTGGAATTCATCGGCAAGAAAACCATGAATGTCCTTGCGGAAAGTGACCCGGGCTTTAAGCGGACCAAGACGCTCATGGAGAGAACTGTTTCCTTGTCTCAGGTTGGATTATATACTTTTGCAATTTTTTCTTTCAGTCAATAAAGTAAATAAATTTTTTATTTATCTTTTTGAATAGCTCATTTAAAGCATGTGATTCAAATCAAATGACACCAAAGAGCAGAGAGAGAAAACTGAGCTTCTAATACCCCCGTTTCCCCAGTCACTTAATTCCTCAGAGGAGACAACCAGTTAACAGTTTCTTAAGGAGTCTATCAGAGACCGCATAGAGATATGGATATAGATCTATAGATGCAGCTATACATAAATATACAGATGTAAAAGTACATATGTATGCATGTGGATAGACATGCACATAAATACACACATACTTTTTCAACCCAGTGGTGGCATACTAAACACACTCTTGTTCCTTGCTTAATTCACTTAATATTATTTCTTGAAGATGATCCATTTATGTCATGGTATGCATCCCATCTCTACCACTTAGTAGCTGTGTGACCTTGGGCAAGTTACTTAGCCCCTCTGTGCCTCAGCTTACTCATCTGTACACTGGGGATAATTTAAGTACCTACCAATAACTTTGTCGTGAGGATATGCTGAGTTAGAATAGAACCCAGCTCTTAGTAAGCATTCAGAAATGTTAGTTGCTGTCATTGCCATTATTATGTGTCGGTATAATAGGTGGAAATGGTATCTCATTGGAATTTTAAATTCTATTTCTCTTGATATGTGCAAGGATGGTCTTCTCCTCTCACACTTGCAGCACTAAAGTTTTCCAGCCCTTCTTGCAAAACATAAAACAAAGAATTCAATCTGTCTTTGCTTACTTACAACAGTTAAGAAAATTGGAAATAATATTTGTCTTGTTTTCCAAATATGACTCTAATATTAAACTTGCTTTTCCAGATGGAACATGCCTAACTTACCCCACAGTCCAGGCATGCCCCAGTCCACCTCCTCCACGAGAGACTGATACACCAGGTCTCTGTGCTTTCCTGAAATCAGAGGCAGCTGATGCAGCAGTGGATTTTGTAAATGTCACAGGCAGGACTTGGTACTAGGAACCCATGAAGGTTGCCTTCATGAACAGCTATCACTGAGAATATGTTCATGGCAACCCCTAGAAGCTTTTGTTTTAGGCTATTTCTTCTTGTCTCTTCTGGAATAACCCAAGTATGAGCACTCCGATGTTATAGTCCAGGGAGGGACTTTGCAGGATCATCTAGACCATCACCCTGCTGCTCCTTGAAAAAGAAAATAGATGGCTGGGCACAGTGGCTCATGCTGGTAATCCCAGCACTTTGGGAGGCCGAGGCGGGCGGATCACCTGAGGTCAGGAGTTCGAGATCAGCCTGGCCAAGATGGTGAAACCCTGTCTTTACTAAAAATACAAAAAAAAAAAAATTAGCCGGATGTGGTGGCAAGCACCTGTAATCCCAGCTACTCGGGAGGCTGAGGCAGGGGAATTGCTTGAACCAGGGAGATGGTGATTACAGTGAGCTGAGATTGTGCCACTGCACTCTAGCCTGGGCAACAGAGCAGGACTGCATCTCAAAAAAAAAAAAGAAGAAGAAGAAAAAGGAAAATAGATTAGTATTAGTTAGGTAATTAGCACTAGATGTCATGAAAGAACAACCACCCCCAAGTATCAGTGTGGCTTAGAACAAAAAGGTTTACCTTTCGCTCCACAAAGTGCAGCATGAACATTCCTGCTCACACAGGAGGCTCGTCCCAGGGGGCTCTCATGGGTAGCACACTTCTGAGCCCACATCTTCTGGCCTCATCATCTTGAAATGCCTTACTTCCAGCCTCACAGAGAGGGGATGTGGAAGGCAATATCTGGTATTTCAGAAAGTGACGAGGGAGTGCCATGGGGAAAAAGACAAAGTAGAACAGGAAGAGGTGATCAGGAATCAGAAATATGGGTGTGAGGGGCAGGCTGAGTGTTAAGTAGGATAGTGAGGGGGCCTTGGGCAGATGATGACATGTGAGCAAATCCTTGAAGGAGATGAGAGCATTGGCAATGCAGGAACCTGAGTAAAGCTCATTCCAGGCCGAGGGAGAACTCACACAAAGGCCCTGCGTCAGGAGTGTCTGGTATGAACACAGAACAGCAGGATGCCCATGATGGAGAGGTGTGGGCTCCGGGCGAGAGCTGTTGAGGAGGACATCAGAGTGGTGAGAGGGAGTAGGTGATAGCAGATCATGGCAGACATTCATAAGGACCTTGGGTTTGACTGTTAGTGAAATGGGGAAACCATTGCAGCATTTTGAGAAAAGAAGTGACAGAATCTGATTTGTGCTTTAACAGGACCACTCTAGTTCCTGGGTAGAAAATTGGCTGGGAGGACCAAGGGCAGGGAGACTGGTTAGAGTGACTATCGGTCTGTGCCCTCCCAGAAACAGACACCAAGATGGGCTTAAACATGCAAGGATTTCATTAGGGGAAGTGCTTGTGTGAGAGAAAATGGGGAGGGAGCCCAGGAAGGCTGGGAGAACCATTAGACCAGGATGCCGGTCCCACCCCAGTGAAGAGAAGAGGGTGAGAAAAATGGGTGAAAGTGTCCCAGACTGCAGTGCGGCCTGGGAAAGGCTGGGCGAAGCCATGGGAAAGCCCTTCAGCCAAAGGCTACTGACAAAGGAGACCTCATCTTCCAGGAACAGGTCTGCCTTAGTGCCCTGCTGTACCAGTGATTGGCAGGGAAGAGCTGTGGGAGGCTGAAGGCTGGATTTTGAAGTCCAGCATTTATGCTCCCAGGAGTAGGAGGGAGGTCTGCAGGTTGCACTGTCACACCGTCCACTGGAGGCAATTGCGCTTTCAATTGCTGTTATCTAAACAAGAGATAATGGTGGCCCTGTGCAGCATGGAGGCCTTGTAGGTAGTGAGGAATGGCTGATTCTGGCTATAATTTGAAGATAGATCCAGATCGCTTGTTGGAATGAATGTGAGCTGTGAGATAAAAGCAGTTGTCAGGGATGGCTCCAAGGTCTTTCGGACAATTGGAAGGATGAAGCTCACATATTTTTCCTTTACACACTAAAGAAATATATAACTATGGAAACTAGAAGCATGCACGCATGCACTACCTACGTTTCTCACGTATTTTTATCCCAGTGGCACAGGGAATACTCTTTCTTTTTGTTTCTTTCTTCTTCTTCTTCTTTTTTTTTTTTTTTGAGACAGAGCCCTCACTCTGTCGCCCAGGATGGAGTGCAGTGGCGCGATCTTGACTCACTGCAAACTCCGCCTCCTGGGTTCAAGCAATTCCCCTGCCTCAGCCTCCTGAGTAGCTGGGATTACAGTGTGCACCACCACGCCCGGCTAATTTTTGTATTTTTAGTAGAGACGGGGTTTCACCATGTTGGCCAGGCTGGTCCCGAACTCCTGACCTCAGGTGATCCACCCTATTCGGCCTCGAAAAGTGCTGAGATTACAGGCATGAGCCACCGCGCCCAGCCAAGCGCAGGGAATACTCTTTAAATAACACGGGGACAGGGGGTCCTTGGATTCCACACATGGAAGTCTCCATAGCTTCTCTGTGTCAGGAATTCTTCCAGGCCAGGATCATTCCCTGCTATTGAAACCCACTTCCCTTTCTTTTCTAGTGGGAAAATAGAACCAGCATCCCTTGTCAAGCTGGTTATCCCTTAGGCAGCTTTAATTTCACTCCCCAGTTTTGTTTTGTTTGTTTGTTTGTTTTGAGATGGAGTCTCACTCTGTCACCCAGGCTGGAGTGCAATGGCGCAATCTTGGCTCACTGCAACCTCCTCCTCTCGGCTTCAAGTGATTCCCCTGCCTCCCTCCTGAATAGCTGGGATTACAGGTGCCCGCCACCATGCCCAGCTAATTTTTTGAATTTTTAGTAGAGACAGGGTTTCATCATATTGGCCAGGCTGGTCTTGAACTCCTGACCTAGTGATCGGCCCACCTTGGCCTCCCAAAGTGCTGGGATTACAGGCGTGAGTCACCGCGCCTGGCCTACTCCCCAGTTTTGAGTGAGTCCACATCATTCCAGAGTGACCCTTTCCCTTTCTCTTCAATTTCATCCCTTCTTTCTTCTCTCCCAAAGCCCACATTCGGAGGTGGAAGCTGGTGTAGAGAAAGGAAGTGATTTCAGTGTCACTTTGTTATTTTATTTTACCACCACCAAGCCCTGAGATCAGTGGGGGTAATTAGTTTTTGTTGCCAGTGTTAAAATTTTCCAGTGATGGTTTCATTGGGTTGTTTGAAAAACTTTAAGATTCAGAGTCTGTGCTAATTTAGTCTTAAAGACAGACAGGAGAGAGAATTCTCTTTGTGGCCCTGTGGGTTCTTGGCAGATAACCTCGAGAACCCAAAAGGAAATGAGGCTGATTGTTTTTCTGGCACACAATAAAAACCAAAGTCTATTCTTCAGTTCTCTTCCCCTGTGACCTTGTGGTGGTGGCCAGTGTCTTTACGGTGCTCTCCACAGAAATTAAAGAACCCCATAAACGTAATGCCTCAGTAAACTTAATGAGGAATCACATAAAAGATGCTTAGAATCAAAGAACGCAAGTGCAGAAAATTGAGAGTGACTGATGGACTTGTGTTTATTTGTTGTCTTTTTGCTTAACCAACAAAAAATAACTGGAGAAAAGTTATTAATGGGGAGAGGAAACTTGGTTCACAGTCATATTTCTGGAAACCAGCCTTAAGAATCTATAAGCTAATTTTTTTTTTGTTTTTTTGTTTTGAGACCAAGTCTCACTCTGTTGCACAGGCTGGAGTGCAATGGCGCAGTCTCGGCTCACTGCGCCTCCGGGTTCAACCTCCGCCTCTCCTGCCTCAGCCTCCTGAGTAGCTGGAATTACAGGCATGCACCACCATGCCCGGCTAATTTTTGTATTTTTAGTAGATACATGGTTTCACCATTCCAGGCTGGTCTCGAACTCCTGACCTCAAGTGATCTGCCCATCTCAGCCTCCCGAAGTACTGGAATTACAGGTGTGAGCCACTGTGCATGGCCCTAAGTTAATATTCTTAATTGCAGTAAGTATATGATGACAAATACATTATGAGTTTATATTTATTGATTTTTAAATTGAGGAAATTTAATAACCACATACACAAAATTTTTAAAATATTAAAACTCGGCCAGGTGCAGTGGCTCACGCCTGTGATCCCAGCGCTTTTGGAGGCCAAGCTGGGTGGATCATCTGAGGTCAGGAGTTCGAGACCAGCCTGGCCAACATGGTGAAACCCCATCTCTACTAAAAATACAAAAAAAATAGCTGGCTGTGGTGGTGGGTGCCTGTAATCCCAGCTACTCGGGAGGCTGAGGCAGGAGAATCACTTGAACCTGGGATGGGGAGGTTGCAGTGAGCTGAGATCGTACCATTGCACTCCAGCCTGGGCAACAAGAGCTAAACTCCATCTCAAAAAAATAAAGTAAAAAATTATAACTTAGAAAAAATCAGACCAGCTTATTTCTGCTTTGATGTCTGTGTAGGTGCAGGACTTAAAGTTAATCCTGTCATAAGAGATTCAACTTTTCAAGCATACATAAAACTCGCTCATTATAGAAAATTTGGGGACTTTAGAAAATAAGAAATTTGGCCGGATGCAGTGGCTCACACCTGCAATCCCAGCATGTTGAGAGGCTGAGGGAGGAGGATCACTTGAGGTCAGGAGTTTGAGACCAGTCTGGGCAACATGGTGAAACCCTGTCTCTACCAAAAAATACAAAAATTAGCTGGGCATGGTGGCAAGGGTCTGTAGTCCCAGCTCCTCAGGAGGCTGAGGCAGGAGAATCGCTTGAACCCGTGGGGCGGAGGTTGCAGTGAGCCGAGACTGTGCCACTGCACTCCAGCCTGAGCAACAGAGTGAGACTCCATCTCAAAATAAATAAATAAAATAATAAGAAAATAAGAAAGTTAATTACTCATGTGGGAAACACCTTAGTGGAAACCACTGTCAAAGCTTTTGGTGTGTTTCTTACCAGTTTATTCCCAGGCATTGAATTTTTGCTTTGTTTTGCCTTTCACATAATGAACATGTAAAATGTGAAGTAGGATATGATGTAAAAGTTATCAATAGGATCAATCAAAAAAATCATTTTTTAGAAATTCTAAAGTGACCAGAATCTCCCCCTCTTCAACACAAAGTCAGTCCTCCCCACCTCCCCCATGTCTTACACAGGAAACGGTGCTTTTAAATATACATCCAGAGTACAAACATTGTGTATTTCTGCAGATGTTAAGGGAAGCTAAGGAGAAGGAGAAGCAGAGACTGGCACAGCAGCTCACGATGGAGAGAACCGCGCACTACGGGATGCTGTTTGATGAATATCAAGGCTTGTCACACCTGGAAGCCCTGGAAATTCTGTCCAATGAAAGCGAAAGCAAGGTACTTCTGCACTACTCGTTTGAAATGGCATGCTTAGTCCTGTGTTGCTTAAACATGAAAGAAACTGGAAAATCTGCCGTTAAAAGATCTCATTTTTAGAGCCTCATTATTATTGTGCTAAGGTCAGAAACACTGCACAATGGGATGACCCTCGAGCTCCGTATCATCTCTTCTGTGTCCTATGCCAAGCTATTACCCCACCCCAGCTCCAAAAAGGCCGGCACAGTAAGAGCCACCACTATCCCCCCCACCTCATGGTGCAAAAGGCTGCTCAGAAATGTGGCTGTCCGGCTGCTGGCCCTCTCTCTCCCTTTGGTAACGAAGTACCCAGGTCAGAGATGCCCTGCCAGCCCACATCTTCATTCCTACCCAATGCAAACAAAGCACTTGATGTTCCTTTTAGACTGCAGGGTTTTAATATATTTTGTCTTGTGGGTTATATAGTTATTTATTCAGCCATCTTGTTAGGACTCCTGGGCCACAAAGGGCAGGATTATCCTGCTGAAGGTTAAGGTTCTATTAGGGAATGCTCCCATACAGACACCTGGGAAACCCAGCCTACCCAATGGCCCTGCACATTCATACTCCTCCACTTGGTCCCAGGAAAACAAAAGATGAATAGCAAAAGTCAGCAGGGTTTGGTGATTTTTTCCCTTAAAGCGTCTATAGTGGGGTGTGTGTGTGTGTGTGTGTGTGCATGTGTGTGTGTGTGTTTATTTAGCAAACACTTAATGGCACTTACATAGCCACTATTCTAAATACCATAAAACTGTTGACTTATTTAACTGTATATATGTGGCTGTTTTGTGGATGTCAGGCTGACTGTGCTCCGGAGTGGTTTTCTAGTGGAGGCCACCAGGCTGTACCCTCTGGGCCTCCAGAGAGGGAAGGGCTGTGGTGACATTCATTGAGGAGAGGCAGGTCCCTAGACAAGAAGCTCAATTTGGCAGTGAGTCTTAGAATGGAGAAGTAGTTTTTGACTCTCCCTAGACCTCATCCTCTTATGTTTGGACTTTGAGCCGTTCTTGATGCCTGTCTAATCAGAGAAAGACAACATCTGCCACGTAACAGGCAACCAAGAACCAAATAGGATGGAGACATTGTCCCCTGCCCCAGATGATGGAGCTACATGTTACTATGTTTATTTCCTTCTTTGTTATCCATGAGCCTTCAGGGAAAGTCTTGTGGTTAAACTGTTCAAGAATAATTTTCAAAAAAAGGCAAAATTGGGACTCTCATACAGATACAAAATGACCTATGTTAAAGGATTTATTTAGCTCATTAATTAGTTCAGGGAACCAAGCAGATGTTATAAATGATTCAAAGGAAAAGCCAAAGAAGCACAAATGTGTGTGGAGTAATATGTATGTGGCTATACACCATGGAATACTATGCAGCCATAAAAAAGAATGAGTTCATGTCCTTTGCAGGGACATGGATGAAGCTGGAAACCATCATTCTCAGCAAACTAACACAAGAACGGAAAACCAAAACTGCATGTTCTTACTCATAAGTGAAGTTGAACAATGAGAACATATGGACACAGGGAGGGGAACATCACACACCGAGGCCTGTCGGGGGTGGGGGGCAAGGGGAGGGATAGCATTAGGAGAAATACCTAATGTAAATGACAGGTTGATGAGTGCAGCAAACCACCATGGCACGTGTATACCTATGTTAACAAACCTTCACGTTCTGCACGTGTATCCCAGAACTTAAGTGTAATAATTTAAAAATATATGAAGGTGCCAATAGACACAAACCTGCTTTTCCACATAGGGGAGGTTGTCCTCCCACTGCACAGAATTCATTCACATGACTATTGACAACAATGGCTTTGCATTGTTGTTAGCCCTTTACAATTTACAGAGTCATAAAATTGCTCCGATAAATTCAGAATCCAATAGTCCAGTAAGATGTGCTCTCGAAAATGCAGTTCTTAGCCGGGCGCAGTGGCTCATGCCTTAATCCCAGCACTTTGGGAGGCCGAGGTGGGCAGATCACCTGATGTCAGGAGTTCAAGACCAGCCTGGCCAACATGGTGAAACCCCATCTCTACTAAAAATACAAATAAATAAATAAATAAATAAATAAAAAGCTGGGCATGGTGGCAGGTGCCTGTAATACCAGCTACTCAGGAGGCTAAGGCAGGAGAATCGCCTGAACCTGGGAGGCAGAGGTTGCAGTAAGCCGAGATCGTGCCACTGCGTTCTGGCCTGGGCGACAGAGCAAGACTCTGTCTCAAAAAAAAAAAGCAAGGTCTGGAGTCAGACGTTATTTAATTAAACACCATGCAGAAGCTGTATGATTTTGGACCCCCTTACCTCAATCTCCTTATCTGTGAAATGGGAATAATAAAACCTACCTCACAGAATTATTAACAGAATTAAATGAGATGATCCACGGAAAGCTAGTAACAGCATGACTAACATGGAAGTAAGCACTGAATAATGTACACATGTTGATGACAGTTGATTTTTATATGCGTTCTTATGTCATAGACATTTGTTGTTGTTATTAAAAATATCACAGGGGAGCGTGGCCCTGCTGTAAAAAAAGCATTACAAGATATCATGGTGGTGGAGAATGATTCCATTGTGGTGACTTCCATCACAGCTCTCAGCTGTGAAACAGCCCCAGGGCCCTGGAAAAGAGCCCCCAAGGACTTAGTTTCTAGGAAGAAGGTTTGGCCTTTGGAGGGGCACAGTTTGCCCATTGCCTCCACAAGCTCTGCTTTCTTTCCCTAGCCTGGAGATTTTTGTGATATTCATAGTAAGGAAAATAAATTTTTGTCTTGACTTAGTAATGATTAGTTAATGGGTACTATAATAAACAGTTCTACAGGCCAGGCACGGTGGCTCACGCCTGTAATCCCAACACTTTGGGAAGCTGAGACAGGCGGATCACCTGAGGTCGGGAGTTCGAGATCAGCCTGACCAACATGATGAAACCCCGTCTCTACTAAAAAAAACAATACAGAATTAGCCGGGCATGGTGACGCATGCCTTTAATCCCAGCTATTCGGGAGGCTGAGGCAGGAGAAACACTTGAACCCAGGATGTGGAGGTTGTGGTGAGCTGAGATCGTGCCATTGCACTCCAGCCTGGGCAGCAAGAGCGAAACTCCGTCTCAAAAAAACATAATAAATAAATAAACAGTCCTACAAATGTATGGGTCAAAAACAGTAAGAGCTATTCTTCACTCCTGTAATAGTCCAAGATAGGAGTGCCTGGTCAGCAGGCAGCATTCCTGCATTTAGGGCTTCAGGAACCAGGCTGTGTCCATCTTGTGGCTCCACTAGACCCGTTCCAAGGTACACAGGCCTCCAGCAAGAAAACAAATGGAGGCTTAGACTGAGGTTGACACACGTAGCGAATAAAAATACAGGATGACTAGTTATATTTTAACTTTAGATGAACAATGAATACTTTTTCAGTATAAATGTGTCCCATGCAATATTTGGGACACATACTTATATGTAGAAAATATTCACTGTTTATCTGAAATTCAAGCTTAGCTAGGCGTCCTGTATTTTATATGGCAACCCTACACATACCAAGTATTTAAAAGTTAAATAATTTTGGGGCCAGGCACGGTGGCTCACACCTGTAATCCCAACACTTTGGGAGGCTGAGGCGGGCAGATCACTTGAGGCCAGGAGTTCGAGACTAGCCTGACCAACATGGCAAAACCCTGTCTCAACTAAAAATACAAAAATTAGAGCCAGGCATGGTGGCACTGCCTATGGTCTAAGGTAGATGTAAAACCGGGTGAGCTGGCTGGGCACAGTGGCTCACGCCTATAATCCCAGCACTTCAGGAGGCCGAGGCAGGTGGATCACCTGAGGGCCAGGAGTTCAAGACCAGCCAGGCCAACATGGCAAAACCCCATCTCTACTAAAAATACAAAAATTAGCAGGGTGTGATGGCACATCCCTGTAATCTCAGCTACTCGGGAGGCTGAGGCACGAGAGTCACTTGAACCTGGAGGGCGGAGGTTGTAGTGAGCCGAGATCGCACCACTGCACTGCAGTCTAGGCGACAGAGTGAGACTGTCTCAAAAATAATAAAAATTAAAAAGGTAAAGAACTTTAGAAACAAATTGTTAAAGAAAATGTATTCCATCCTCTTAACTTGACAAACATACTTGTATAATGACCTGGAAGGCCAGGTTCCCATTTGAATTCCCAGACTCCTCAAATTTGAATTCCCAGACTCTGCTTCAGCCTGCCTGCCTCCTATCTGCAGCTCTATCTCTCACCCCAGGGAACATTATGTGGCTGTGGGAGGATGCCCTAGTTCAAGCTCCAGCCATACCCCCTGTAAGCAGCACCTCTTAGCTATCCCGTGGGCTGAGGGATACACAGCCAGTGGCACCGTCCCACTGTCAGGAGCACAGCCTAGGGAAGAGTTCCATGCAGGCTGTGAGAGGGACCCTTTGGTGACCTGGAGAGTGTTCTAGAATGGAGATGTGGGCTCTGGTGGGACCATTTCTTGGGCCTGGGGACTCCCCTGTGTTGAAGCCTAAAGGCAGTGTTGGATTTCCCTGCCATCTGAGGGCTTATTGTCTTCTGAGTCACATCAGCATAAGGAGAGAGAGTGTAGAGAGGACACTCCCATGTTTTAAAAGCCTTGCCTAGAAATGATGCACATCATCCCTGCTGACAGTCATGATGCACATCTTCTCTGCTGACAGTCCATTGGCTGAAACTCAGACCCCATCATGGAAATACAAGGAATTATTATCGTTACTATTTTACTAGATTGATTCTAGGATGGCAACAGGCATGGCGATGCGGTGTTTGATAAAGGTTAAAGAGAAACTAATCATTTTCGGCTGGGCGCGATGGCACACCTGTAATCCCAGCACTTTGGGAGGCCAAGGTAGGCAGATCACTTGAGGTCAGGAGTTTGAGACCAGCCTGGCCAACATGGCGAAACCCTGTCTCTACAAAAAATACAAAAATTAGCAGGGAGTGGTGGTGTGTACCTATAGTCCCAGCTACTCAGGAGACTGAGGCAGGAGAATCGCTTGAACCTGGGAGGCGGAGGTTCCAGTGAGCCAAGATTGCACCACTGCACTCCAGCCTGGGCAGCAGAATGAGACCTGTCTCAAAAAAAAAAGAACAGAAAAACTAATCATTTTCATAACCATTATACTCCACAGTTAGAAATAGTAAACAAAAATCTTCACAATGACAGCACACACCTCCTTTCAAGGAAAAGATTTATAAGACAGCCTCTCTACCCTGTGTCCTGAACAACACTCAGCACTGTGCCAAGCATATAGTCAGCATTCCATAAATATTTATGGAGAAGTGTGTGATTATGTCCTATTTATTATTGGATTGAACTAAAGATTCAATGCACATGGCCTTGGCATAATGCAAATGAGCTAGGAGAAAGCAGGAGAGATGCTGTAGTGGAAAGATGCTGTCGAAAGAGTGCTTCGCTAAAGAGAACCCTTCCCAGGGGTGCCCCAGATGGAAAACCCCAATGCTCTCCCTTCCAGATGATTGCCATCCGCCAGAAGACATAGGCAAACACAAATGTTCCACAGGTCTGCATACCTTTTCACTAAGCATGGTATTCAAACACATTTATTCAATGATTAATGTTAGAAAACTGCAGTTTAGAAAATAGATCTGAAGCCTAAGAATACGTTGATGCACATCTGGGACCCTGACCCCTAAACATGAGTGTGCGAGCTGAAATGAAGAGTCTGAGAAGGTCAGGGCAGAACGGAGTGGCGTGCAGCCATGAGTCTGGGCACATTTACTTCCACCTGCTGAACTCCACGCTAATGGGTTTTGTGTTGATGACTTCCTGCAGAGCTTCCTCCCAGAGCCTCAGCACTGGCTGCATTATGCCCTGGCAATGTGCTTTAGCAACTTTTAGGAAAATGGTGTCCTGGTATTCCAGATGCCCTCTCTACCTCTCTCACTTATCCCGATGTGCTCATCTATTACCATAATGAATATTAAAACCTATTCCAAAGAGGACTACAGCTCCACTGCTGTCTCTCTCTCCAGAGCAAGAGTTTGACCTGCAGAATGAAAAAATAAAACTTTACTACTTTATACTTATACTTAATATTTTATAAGGTGCCTTCCCTGTGCCCTTTTACCATTTTGGAAATTCAAATCAATCTTCAGAGAATGAGCGACCATCTGTACAAATAATTTTTTGTTTTTTTTGAGACATGATCTTGCTGGAGTGCAGTGGCACAATCATGCTTCACTGCAGCCTCAAACTCCTGGGCTCAAGCAGTCCTCTTATCTCAGCCTCTTGAGCAACTGAGACCACAGGCGTGCACCAGCATTCCTGGCTAATTTTCTTAAAATTTTTTATAGAGATGGGATCTCACTATGTTGATTGCTTGAGCCCTCAAACTCCTGGGCTCAAGTGATCCTCCCGCCTCAGCCTCCCAAAATGCTGGGATTACAGGAGTGAACAACCATGCCTGGCCTGTACAAATAATTGTTAACTGTATACAGAGGATAGTTTCAAAAGAGGGGCTCTAAAGACAGTGAGCAGGGATGACGTCAGTCCCAGCATCATCTCCTCTGTGAAGCCCTCCCTGTGTGTACCCTTTCAGTTCCCCAAGGGGGAAGGACAGCGCCCTTCCTAGTGCTTCCCTCCACTGTACCCTCCTCTCGTGCCTGTCATAGTTGTTCTTGGTTGACACAGCCTCACTCCTTTAGACTGCAAGATGTTGGAGAAGAAAAATGTGTCTTGTGCATTTTTGTAAACCCAGTGTGATAACTGACATCTAGCAAGTATATATGTGCATCTATACAATGCGTATTTATTTATGTTTACATATGGATGCATGTTTGCTTATTTATTTATTTATTTATTCATTCATTTATTTTTTGAGATGGAGTCTCGCTCTGTCACCAGGTTGGAGTGCAGTGGCGCGATCTCGGCTCACTGCAAACTCCGACTCCCTGGTTCAAGGGATTCTCCTGCCTCAGCCTCCTGAGTAGCTGGGATTACAGGCACGCACCACCACACTCAGCTAATTTTTGTATTTTTAATAGAGACGGGGTTTCACCCTGTCAGCCAGGATGGTCTTGATGTCCTGACCTCGTGATCCGCCTGCCTCGGCCTCCCAAAGTGCTGGGATTACAGGCGTGAGCCACCGTGTCTGGCCGTCTGCATGTATATTTATAAGTATTGAGCATCACTCTAAGTATTTTAAGTAGATTACTTCATTTAACCCTCAAAACAACCTTATAAGGAGGTGCAATTAGTTTCCATTTTACGGATAAGGAAGCTGAGGCATTAAAAGGTTCAATAAGTTACCGAAGGTCATAGTAAGTGAGGAGCTGACATTTGACTGCAGGGTTGATGTCAAACTGCATTTTTAACCACTGTGATAGAAGAGCTACCACCACCATTTATGCAGCACATACTGTGTGCAGTTGTGCAAAGTATTTCACATTTTGTATCTCATTTACTCCACAAAGAATCTCTCTTTAAAAATGAGAAAACTGAGACCCAGAGAGCTTATCTAACTTGCCCAAAGTTGCACAGTTAATATGCATCAAGCCAACATTCAACCCAGTGATACCTCCCACAGCATGAATCACTTTTGTCCTGGGAAAACTGGGGACCACTGTATGTAAACGTTACTAATGAGAAGAAAAGATGACAGTTGTGCTGACCTATTTCTTTTTTCAGGTTCAGTCATTTTTAGCATCACTTGATGGAGAGAAGCTGGAACTCTTAAAAAATGACCTAATTTCCATTAAAGACATCTTTGCAGCCAAAGAATTAGAGAATGAAGAAAATCAAGAAGAACAAGGTAAAGGAAAATAAGTTGAATAGCAAGACAAACTGTTGGCATAATCCTTATGAAACTGCTGTTAATGAACACAGCCCTTTGAATTACTTAATTCAAGTGCTCCTCCTCCATGCTTCCAAAATACACTGTGCATCTGCTCTTGTTACAGGAGCTGGTCACATTGATTTATAAGACTCTCTTTCACTGGGCGGGAACTCCTATTGTTCCTCTGGTGTTCGGCACAATCCCTGGCACATCACAGGCATACAATAAATGCGAATGCATATAGTCAGATAAACAAAGACTGCAATGTGCTAAGCAGAGCCCTGATGACTACAGTTTATGCTGCCGCTTTTTTTTTTTTTTTTTTTTTTTTTTGAGATGGAGTCTCGCTCTGTTGCCAGGCTGGAGTGCAGTGGCATGATATCGGCTCACTGCAACCTCCACCTCCCAGGTTCAAGTGATTCTCCTGCCTCAGTCTCCTGAGTAGCTGGGATACAGGCGCTTGCCACCATGCCCAGCTAATTTTTGTATTTTTAGTAGAGACGGGGTTTCACTATGTTGGCCAGGATGATCTCGGTCTCTTGACCTCATGATCCGCCTGCCTCGGCCTCCCAAAGTGCTGGGATTACAGGCATGAGCCACCTTGCCCGGCCTATGCTGCCACTTATAATTTTTATCTGCATGTGAAAGTTATTTAGTGTGATTAATGTTGATGGTGGGCAAATTTTTCCCTGAATTTTTTTGTATATTTTTCTTATTCCTTTTAATTTATAGGTGTAAGAGTTTGGGTATATTTGCAGGTGTCCTACGCTCTACCTAAAAAGTTCAGTTCTGACAAAGGCTGTACCATTTTCTGACAGTGCACCAGGGCATGCTACGTCAGGTTGGCAACCACACTTCCCAATAATCTTCCACCCAGATGATAACTTGACCCCAAGGAGATTAGAACTTATTTTATGAGAAGCAAGGCTTCCTTAAGAGGGGAAAACTTATTCTCTGGGTTGGGCATGGTTAATGATTCCTTTAGGTTGTCCATTTGGGAGCAGGAGAGAGTAAAACATTTGCTATGTACTTGAAGAGAGATTTCTTACTGATGTCATAACCACCGACCCACAGTTGTTTTGTGTAGGTTACGCTGAAAGGTCAGACAACCTCAGAGACAGGTCTGGCTTCTCCTAGGACCTTTGGAAGGGTCCCATTTGAAACATTTTCACCACTTTCTTGCTATATGGCCTTAAACAAGTTATATACCCTTTCTGAAATGCAGTATCTTCACTTGTAAAATGGAGACAGTGATATATATGTCAGGTTCAAGAGCTGTTGTAGGGGGTCATATTAGATAATATATCTAAAAACATGTATTACAGTGCCTGGCACACAGAACTGCTCGAAAATGTTAGCTGTGCTTATTACTTAAAGTGCTAGCACAGTGCCAGGAAAAAGTAAAGGTGCAATAAAGTATAACTTTCATGTATTATTATGCTCGTTGTTATTACCCGGCATGCAAAGTAATGAGAATGTGCATTCTTAAATCGCTGGCAGTGTTTTGTGCCCAGATGTGTTACATTCTTTTAATCAAAGCTCTGACACAAGAGCTCAAATGCTTGAGCCTTGATGTTCAGGGCAAAATTATTCTAGGCATTCAGAAACTGTCATTTAGACACCCTTTCCCTCTTTAGCTCCACACACTGACCTTACATGCCTTCAGCTTAATGAGATTTATGCTCATTGCGTCAAAATAAAAGAATCAATTATACTGAAGCATAGAAAGAGGCCGTATCAGAGACAGTTGGGAATCATGTTTTTGAACATTAGTATGTTCCTCCCAGAGTCACAAAGGATGACAGCCTTGTCTTTGTTTTTCTAATGAAGAAACTAAAACACTAGCTGTCAAAGGTCATGTAGCTCGCCTTGTGGACCCAGGATGAACTAATAGATGCCCCTTTCCCAGACTAGCAATCACCAAAAAGAATCAAGCTATTTCTCTTCAAGAGTCATGGTGTCTGAGGTAGACCTTGGTCCTATTAAGGGTGTCATTTAGAAAGGACAAAAAGAGAATCCCAGATTCCCCCCAACATCAAGGAGATATTGTTGCCAATGCAACTAAAGAAATATTGCATCCCCAACTGGTGCTATTCCTTGGAGGGGAAACTTAATTTCAACTTAAATAGAAAATGTTGCTGTAAGTGATGTGTTCTAGTCTTAGTGTAGACCTTCAGTAAATTCAGTTTCTTTAAATACACATTCACATATACACATAGAAAAACCTGAAGTGCTGAACAGCATGCTTTAGCAATGGTAGGTTTGCCTCGCCTTAATTTGACAAAACCCTGTTATCTCCCATAATACATCAATTTTCCCAAGAGGGCATCTCCAGATTTTCAAAACACTGTTAATGTTAATTAACTTAATTTAATAAATAAATTCCTTCAGAAACTTAATGAAGAACTAGGAGAAAAGAATAGACGTTGTCATTAAATCAGTCCAATTATCGAGTGTCACAACTCCAGAAAGGTTCAGGGATTACGCAAAAGCTGTCTTAAGGAATCTTTGCAGTGGGGGAAATCCAGGAGCAATCCAGCAGAAAATCTAGGAGCAAAATTCTGGAAGAAAACTGAGCATTTTCATCCATTTTTTTCCTTGTAAGCCTTACGTTCCTAAAAGCCTTCTAACAACTAAATAATTTATTTGGTACTCTCAGAAAATGTAATAAACTATCATTTTTTAGATGAATTTAATATCGGTCTCCTCTGCATTTAATAATGTTAGCTAATGATTTGCATGTTTGTTTTTCCAGCAGAGTGTAATTTTATCACACTGCCATAGATCCCTTAATGTGATTTACCATGGCTGAGAAGAGATTTTAAAAGGCCATTTTCTATTTTTATTGCTTCGGTGAAGATCTTCTCGGCCATGTGTACAGACCAAGAGTTGTAGTAATAGGTATTGTTTGTTGCGATATTTATTATCATCTGTTTTTATCAACCTCCATTTTTCTCTATGATTTTTTTTTTTCCAAAATAGTTTCTAAAACTTGCTGGTGTATGTTTTACAGAATTAATACACCTTTAAAAGCTGGAGCTCTACAAAGTGCTTGTATCTTAATTTAGTGTTGATTCCTCCCAAATACTTTTAATCTCCCTATGTTTGTATCAGTGTAGCACATAATTTGTTTACATAAAACTTCATGTTTACAAAACACTTTCACGTTTGTTGCAGTGTTTGGTCCTTATAACAGCTGTAAAGAGGAGATGAGTGGGTTTTATTGTCCTCAATTTTCAGAGGAGGCAGTGGAAGCTGAGGAAGCTCTGTGACTGGCCCCAGGCCACAGAACTACCAGATGCAAGAGCTGGGTAGAATCCATGCCTTCCAAGTCCCAGCCCAGAACTCTTTGTGCTCTGCAACACTGCCTCATACAGAGTGAGGGGCAGGCAGTTTGGGAAGAGACCTTGTCGATGCTGCCCAGGTGTGCCCAGCCCCTCTCACTGTCCCTCCCTGGGGAAGACTAGACCAAGACTTCTGCCCATCAGAGAGAATCTCTGCTTCTGATGGAATCAATCTAGCTCTCTAGCTCTGTCTCTCTCTCTCTCCCTTTTTTTTTTTTTTTTTTCCAGATAGAGTCTCATTCTGTTGGCCAGGCTGGAGTACAGTGGTGCAATCTCAGCTCACTTCAACCTCCGCCCTCCCGGGTTCAAGTGATTCTCCTGCCTCAGTCTCCCAAGTAGCTGGGATTACAGGCACGTGCCACCACACCTGGCAAATTTTTGTACCTTTAGTAGAGATGGGGTTTCACCACGTTGGCCAGGCTGGTCTCCATCTCCTGACCTCAAGTGATCCAACCACGTCGGCCTCCTAAAGTGCTAGGATTACAGGCGGGAGCCACTGTGCCAGGCCCTCTCTATCTATCTCTGAGACTGTCTCTCTATCTCTGAGACTGTCTAGCCCTCCAGCTCTCCCTTTGTGTAATTAATGCATTCTCTTTCTTGAAGGCTCTGTTCAGGCATCACCTCCTCCAGGAACCCAGCTTCACACCCCTCTGAGAACTGGATTATATGCTGCAAAAGCCCCCTTAGAGCACTTACCTCTTTGGGTTAAAATGATTTGCTTGTTGTGGCTTCATCATGAGCAAAGACAGCCGTCTCTGCCTCCTCCCTGCGCGCACCTGCCTCACTCTGCTGCAGCCACGCTGACGCCCTTGCTGCTCCCATGGATGAACCAGGCATACTCCCTCCTGGACTCTACTCTTGCTGCACTGCAGCTGGAAGGCTCTTCCCCCTGACATCTTGTAGCTGGCTCATTGCTCTCCTCCTCTAGCACATTACTCAAATGTCACCTTCTTAGTTAGCTTCCCTCCTGTCTTAGTCCCTTCAGGCTGCTATATCAAAATACCATAGACTATGTGGCTTATAAACAACAGAAATCTATTTCTCACAGCTTTGGAGACTGTAAAGTCGAAGCTCAAAGTGCTGGCAGATTCTGTGTCTAATGAGGGCTCCTGATCTCTGGTTGACAGCTGGTGTCTTCTAGCTGTGTCCTTACATGGTGGAAGGGACCAGCTAGCTCCCTGGGGCCTCTTTTTTTAGGGCACTAATCCTGTTCATGGGGGGCTCCCCACTTCATGATCTAATCACACCCCCAAAGCCTCACCTCCTATTATCATCACATTGGTATTAGGTTTCAAAATATTAATTTGGAGAGGACAGGGGCATTCAGACCACAGCACCTCCTGTTTAAAACTCCTAAACCCCAGCTAGTCCTGTTTATACTTCTCCATAAAACGTATCCCTTGACGTTGATGTTATTTACTTACCTGTTTTGTTTTGTTTTGTTTTTTGAGACAGAGTCTTGCTCTGTCACCCAGGCTAGAGTGCAGTGGCACGATCTCCACTCACTGCAACCTCTGCCTCCCAGGTTCAAGTGATTCTCCTGCCTCAGCCTCCCGAGTAGCTGGGATTACAGGCGCCCGCCTCCACGCCCGGTTAATTTTTGTATTTTTAGTAGAGACAGGGTTTCACCATCTTGGCCAGGCTGGTCTCAAACTCCTGACCTCATGATCCATCCACCTTGGCCTCCCAAAGTGCTGGGATTACAGGCGTGAGCCACCGTGCCCGGACTACTTATCTGTTTTGATTATTGATCTGTTTCCCTCATGAGAATAGATGAGTTATAGGTAATAATAAGCGGATCTAAGCTAAATGTTTTGAATAAATACCTACAAGCTACACCAGGCTATCTTCATGGGCTGCAGATCAACCATTTTGTCCATAAAACAGAAAATAGCATCTCCAGACAAGGGCTGGATGCAGTGTTTCTCACATGGCTTAGTCCCCTCTTCAAGGCTCTGCCTTCCCCCACTGGCATAAGCCGCAGTATTTTCTTCTTAGAGAGTTCTGAGATCATGTAGTCAGGTGAGATAAATGATGCTTTTATTCTCCCCAAACTGGTAATAAATCCATGTGGAATCCATTCTTTGGCACCTTTCAGAACTGTTAAAAATGGCATGGCCTTGCAGATACTTTAAAAGAGAAAAATAAGATTGTAACCTTTAACAATCTCTTTATTGCTCACAATGATCCTAATTTTTTTATTTTATGATATTCAATATTTTAATATGTATACTATCTGTTATATATATTAATATATCACATTATATATTAGGCAATGTATTAAATTATTCTGTAAATATTCATTTTAGCATCTATGATATGTGAGGTATTGTGTTAGATGCTCTAGGATTCAAGAGTGAGCAGAAGAAATACTGTCTCTGTCCCTCAGTAGCTTCCAGGGTGAAAGGAAGACAGATCATTAAGAAATATTGTAGGACCAGCCAGGTATCCTAGGGAACCTTGGGAAATTTCTCCAGAGAGATGGTTGAGACTAATTCGGTTTATTCCGCACTGTGGCTCTGTGGACATAAAAGGGCACCTGGGTATCATTAGGGTTGCAATGCTAAGCATAACAATATCGAAGTCATAAATATGATGTTGTCCCAGGTCTCTTAGGCCTGAGAAAGGTCATGCCTTTGTTCATCCCAGTCCTTCTTTCAGCAAATAGCTGCTGACCACCTATAGCTGTGAACAAGACAATCGAGGTCCCTCCCTGACCTCTTGTTGCCTTTGGGTTGGCCTGGGGGTGTCCCTGCTGGAGCTGCCAAACAGCAAGACTTCAGCGGTCCTGCACCCGGATGCGTCTGCTGCCTCACTGCCATGCTCACGAATGGAAGACATTCATCTTTGCCCGGCAGCTGGCGGGCAGGCTGCTACAACCTCCACTTAGTCTACCCCAGCTGCGGGCTGTAATGTTGGGGGAGCTGCCACATCCTGAAGGATGAAAAATAAATCACGCTTCTTCTGTCGTGTTCTATTTCTAGGCTTAGAAGAAAAGGGAGAAGAATTTGCTCGCATGCTTACAGAGCTTCTCTTTGAATTACATGTGGCGGCCACACCTGACAAACTCAATAAGGTCAGCACTGTCTGATTTATAGTTTCTGGTTAAAAAAAAAGTGCAGGGGAGAGTCTCTGTTGTAAAGTTCCAGAGATGCACCTGAAATGGAAAACCCCCAAATCTTATGTGGCATAGTGCCGGGAGAGGAGTTTGAGGTCAGTAATTAAGATTTGAGGAGGGGCTGCGCGCGTGGTTCATGCCTATAATCCCAGCACTTTGGGAGGCCGAGGCGGGTGGATCACCTGAGGTCAGGAGTTTGAGACCAGCCTGGCCAACGTGGTGAAACTCCATCTCTACTAAAATACAAAAATTAGCCAAGTGTGGTGGCGCATGCCTGTAATCCCAGCTACTCGGGAGACTGAGGCAACAGAATCGCTTGAACCCAGGAGGCCAAGATTGCAGGGAGCTGAGATTGTGCCACAGCACTCCAGCCTAGGTGACAGAGTGAGACTCTGTCTCAAATTTTAAAAAAAGGAAAAAACGAAAAGATTTGAGGAGGCAACATAATGGAATGTGGTGGTGGAGAACATGCTAGACTGTGTCATGAGATCTGCATTTTAGTTGTAATTTTACTAGTAATTACCTTGTAACCTTGAATAAGTCACTTACCTTTTCATGGCAAAATAGAATGTTATGTCGGAGCAGTAGTTATCATCAGGTTAGGGCAGGGAAAAAGGGTGCAGAATCACCAAGAGGCTTTTTTCAAATTTCACCCCGCCCCCCTTCTAAAGAAACATGCCAGAATTAGGTAGAGAGAGGCACGTCAGCCAGGTAAACCCCACAGTTCCTCCCACCTGGAGCACAGGGGCTACGTCATGTCTAAGACCATTCCAGCTTTAACAATCTGGGTTCCTCTAATAATACCACAGTGTGTTTTGCAAGTTAGTACAAGGTCTTGCTGTGAAGTTTCTTTAGAGGCCATGATCATTAATTACTTAAAACTGTGTGATGTTTTTCCATTTTCTCTCTCTCTCTTTCTTTCTTCTTTTTAACAAGCAGTGGTTTACATAGGTACTCACTTATCCAGGTGGGTGAGGAAAAGGGCAGAATGAGGAGGTGAGATGAGTAATTTCTTTATCTCTGATAGGGGTCACTGATTCTGGCAGGTCAGTGACTTGAACACAGTGGGAAATCGCCTCATTCATCTCCGTGCAGCACCTGCCACTGCTCAGAGGGGGTATGTGGTGGCTCTGAGATTCCACTGGCTTATTTGCTTAGGGTTAAATCTTTGTCTGTAATAGAGGACACACTGAAGGCAGTTTTGTTGGGTTTTCTCTCCCCAGATCTTCTTGCTGTTAACTTACCATTCAACACTCTGATATTTTTAACTTTGGCGTGTAAGATTTAAGGTGGGAAGTAAGTTTAGTGTAAGCCCCAAAACAACTTTTACTTAAGCAAACAGCTTAAACTGTAATGATAAAATTGGAGTGAGTCTGCCGCTTCGTTCTAAATTCAGGGAATAATAGGCAGGGGATGAGGTTTCTGATTGTTTAATTTAGCCATGATTTTGCAGGGCACAGAGTGCATAAACTGCACTCATGTGAAATTAAACTAGACACAGAGCAGCACCAGACCTTTCCAGCAGCGCTTCTCTTCTCCCCCTTGAGGGTGGAAGACCTGTCATGAATCAAGAAACGCAGAGCCCTTCTTCACCTTCCCAGCATGATACATTATTAGGTTCACGAAACATGAAGAGCTTCCTGAGATATATCAGATGAGGACATTTGCTGTAGCCGCGGCCCCATGGCTCAATTTCTAACACATATTTTTAAAAATACTATTATTCTTTTATAGATGGTCATGAAAAGTGAAAAATATACTATAGATTTTTCAGTGTGACTGTCATTTTTATTCTTATCTGAATATCATTTTTAAATGCTTTTTAAAGAGTCCTCAGGCCTGCATTGTTCTTTCCATACCTTCTGTTCTGTCCCTCTTTTCTACTTTATATTTACCAGAAAGCAACAACAAGGTTATCTTTTTAGGGGGTTGAAAAATTGCCCCGTCATCCTCCAAACATACAGAGATCCATTCTTGAAGGCTTAGAGACACTTGATTCTAGTCTTGGGGTTGGAATGACTTAGTTTCCATATTTGCACCATAAAAGGGTTGTTTGGTTGGGGACCTCTGCAGGCCATGAAGAGGGCTCATGACTGGGTGGAAGAGGATCAAACCGTGGTGTCAGTAGATGTGGCAAAAGTGTCCGAAGAAGAAACAAAGAAGGAAGAAAAGGAAGAGAAATCTCAAGACCCTCAAGAAGACAAAAAGGAGGAAAAGAAAACTAAGACCATAGAGGTAAATTCATTCTAGATTGTCCACCTACAAGGTAATAAGAGTGTGTTCATTTTATTAGCAGCTTAATTTTAATTGAGGAGAGGCCATTTCTTTTTCATTTGTTCCATATTATAGAAATATAAGTAGGAATGCAATAAACACTGAAATTTCTCTATGCCAAGATAATTCATTGTTCAACACAGATTTTGTCACTTTTCTCCATAGCTTTACAATTATAATTTAAAGGGACAAAAATCTTTAGGAACATAGTTGATTTACCTTTACAGTAGAATTTCATTTTATATGCAAATGTGTTACTATAAAATGTCTTTGTGCCCCATAACTAATGAGGTAATTGAAGCCTTTAAAAAAATTCACTGCCATAGCTTTTATTCTGTAATTTAATAAATTTATGTCTGCATAATTTATATCCTGCCTATGTTCAATAAAGGAGTTTGTAGTAACTTCATCTTACACTGAGTTTTAATTTTAAAGAAAGTAACTTTGTGGCTGGGCACGGTGACTCATGCCTGTAATCCCAGCACTTTGGGAGGCCAAGGCAGGTGGATCACCTGAGGTCAGGAGTTTGAGACCAGCCTGGCCAACATGGTGAAACCCTGTCTCTAATAAAAATACAAAATAATAATAATAATAATTAGCAGGGCATGGTGGCATGTGCCTGTACTCTCAGCTACTTGGGAGGCTGAGGTATGAGAATTGCTTAAACCTGGGAGGTGGAGGTTGCAGTGATTAGATCACTGTAAGGAAAAATATCCATTGAGCTCTGTTCATTCAGCCGGCCTTCCACACACCTTCTTTAGCACCTGCCTGTTTTGTACCCAGCATTGCTGTAAGCACTGGGGATGCAGCTGTGAACAGACTTGCCACATCCCTGGGGGCCTTACAGCCCTTCCTGGCAACATTACACTTAAAGGCTTAGATATGCTTGTAATCGTCAGGTTAACTATTTCGTGTTATATTTGGGGTATTTTTGAAAGAATTATATCACTTCTAATGTCACAGCATTTTTTTAAAAAAGCATCTGCTCAGTAAAAAATTTCTTGCTTGTGTCTATTCATTTCAGGAAGTATACATGTTGTCCATTGAAAGTCTGGCGGAGGTAACAGCGCGCTGTATTGAGCAGCTTCATAAAGTAGCAGAATTAATTCTTCATGGACAAGAAGAGGAAAAACCAGCTCAGGACCAAGCAAAAGTTCTAATAAAGTAAATAAATGTTACTTTAATTCTTATTTTCCAAGTTTTATATATAGATACCATTCAGATACACACATACACACGCACACCCTCTAAGCCACTAGAAGATTCAGATTTCTTTTTGTTTGTTTTTGTTTTTTGTTTTGTTGAGATGGGATCTCACTCTGTCACCCAGACTGGAGTGCAATGGCATGATCATGACTCACTGCAGCCCCAAACTCCTGGGCTCACGTGACCCTCCTGCCTCAGTCTCCCCTGGAGTTGGGACCACAGGTGCGTGCCACCACATCCAGCTAATTTTTTAATTAATTGCAGAGACCAGGCCTGGCTGCTTGCCCAGGCTGGTCTCAAACTCCTGAGCTCAAGCAATCCTCCTGCCTCAGCCTCCTAAAGTGCTACGATTACAGGCATGAGCCACCATACCTGGCCAAAGATTCAAATTTCAAGTCAACCAATTCCATTGTTCTACGGTCATCTTAAGAAATAAGGATTTTTTTTTTTTTTTTTTTTTTGAGACAGAGTCTCGCTCTGTCACCAGGTTGGAGTACAGTGTCACGATCTCAACTCACTGCAACCTCCGCCTCCCAGGTTCAAGCGATTCTCCTGCCTCAGCCTCCCGAGTAGCTGGGATTACAGGTGCACACCACCACATCCAGCTAATTTTTGTATTTTTAGTAGAGACGATTTTCACCATGTTGGCCAGGATGGTCTCCATCTCTTGACCTTGTGATCTGCCTGCCTCGGCCTCCCAAAGTGCTGGGATTACAGTCGTGAGCCACCACGCCTAGCCAGAAATAAGGATTTCTTTAGCAAGTGCATTTTGTTAGCAAGAAGAAGACTTAACTAGCCATTCTAGGAATTATTTATGAAGAGATTTAAGGGAAAACACACTAAATCATTGCATGAGGCATGAAAGTACTTATTTAATAGATCAAAGTCTTAGAAGTAAAACCTTTTGAGGGTAATTACATTTTCAACATATACATGAATAGAGAAAGGACGCTTTAATGTAACTTCTAGCTAGATTCACAAAATAGGCAAATACACTCCACTGCTCCTGGGGACTTATACCAGGTCTCCATGTTCCGAACTCCAGTGATGATGGTCACTAATATTAACCAGTTCACTGTGGGTTGTATGTGTGCACGTATGTGTTGTCCTATATCATGTTCTTCAATAAATAATAGCTATTATCATTAGTTTATTAAGTAAAATTAAAATATATGTGTAACATATATGAATATGGAATCTAGTGAATATACATGAAAACAGTTGATATGGAGCATTCATGAAAATAGTTGGTATGGAGCTGAAAAATAAGCCTTTAACTTTTATGCACATGACTGTATACTGTGATGTGGAAAATTAACATAGGCCTAAGTACCCTCGTGTTATTAGACAGACACAGGAGCCAAAATAGAGCCCCTGAAAATATCCAGTGACGGACACACACAGGTCTCAGCACACTCAATTTGCTAGCTAACTAGTCTTTGCTTATTACTGCTTTGACATTGTCGGTTGGGGAGTAAGTTTTTAGTGGAAAGATCTTCCAAAAAGTCAGCATTAGTGTCTTTGTACTGGCAGCATTTTTCCTCACTTGTAAAGGTCCGTCATCTAGTCTAGATTTCCATATCTAAGAATATAAAAATCAAAGTTATTATAAGAACCACAGAATCCCCACCTTAATATTCCTAGAAAGAATATGCACTTGCCTAAACATTTAGAAGGAAGAGGAAAGGACAAAGTCAGGGAAGCTGAAAATGCTGAGGACAATCTGTAGGTACTGGTTTATCTTTGCAGTACGAATTGGAAAGAAGAGGGCCAAAGTTCAGAAGCCGCTAGGTATGGATAGTGACCTTACTCTTTGCTCCTTTCTGATTCCTAGCCCTGATTGTCCTGACCTTACCAAGCTGCACCCAGTCCCTGATTTGCCTGTACAATAAGTGCCTCCCCACCCACCTGCCCAAGAACATAGACTGAATGGCTCTGGGATATCTCCTGGCTTTACTCTTGGCCCTTTCTGCAGAAAAGTTTTGGATGGATGGGTGGGTGGGTGGATGGATGGGTGGATATAGCTCATAAAACCTATATATATTAGATAAGGCCTCTTTTATCAAAGCAAAACTTACCTCTACTGACTTTACTAGATATTTTAACATATAAGATTCTTAACTTGGGGTTATCATTCCCATAGCATTTTAATCACTATTCATGAGTGCTGTATGCACTGATAGAAAAATATCAGACATTACCTACATTATTAGGTAATCAGATTGTTTTCAGTTTTTGTCATCATCCATAGTGTTAGGATAAATGCCGTTTTTTGTTAAATATTTGTGTGTATCTTGCATTGTTTTCTTGGGATAAAGTTCTAGAAGTGGAATGCCAGCATAAACTTGGAATTTTTATATCAGTATTAAAAACATATTCTACGTATTCTACAGGATCTTTATTTTGAAGCATATAATAAAAACATAATCAAACTATCCAGAGACACCTGAGTTTGAATCCCTCCTCTCCTGCATGTCCTAAACAGGTTGCCTAACTTTCTTACTTTTTTTTTTTTTTTTTGAGATGGAGTTTTGCTCTTGTTGCCCAGGCTGGAATGCAATGGCATGATCTCAGCTCACTGCAACCTCCACCTCCTGGCTTCAAGTGATTCTCCTGCCTCAGCCTCCCAAGTAGCTGAGATTATAGGCGCCTGCCACCACGCCCAGCTAATTTTTCGGTATTTTTGGTAAAGACAGGGTTTCACTATGTTGGTCAGGCTGGTCTTGAACTCCTGACCTCCAGTGATCCACCCACCTCGGCCTCCCACAGCTGAGATTACAGGCGTGAGCCACTGTTCCCCGGCCACCTAACTTTCTTAAATGTCCGATTTTCCATCTGTATAAAATGGAAATAATAATATAACCCATAAGGTCACCCTGAGGATTAAATATTAGACACACAAAAGTGCTTAACATAGTGCCTCGGTGAATGTTCATGATTATTTGGAAATGACCAAAAAGCTGGAAACCAGCCATCTGGCCAGAGTGTATAAGCTCTACACATGTGGAGCTCAAGCCTGGTATTTTCCTGCACATGGTTTTGATTCTAAAAGAGGTCAAGTGAGTTGGATGATTATTCTTTAATTAAGCATGGAAAGAAAACCAGGATTAGATTAAACTGTGATTGCGAATCATGGAAGATGATTAAGGAAAACCGCCTGACTGCACATTTCTGTAGAGCATCTTCAAGCGTGTGTGGCATTCTTTTAAATGTCATAGTGAATTAGTATCAGAAATGGTCATGACAGTTAAATTATTTTACCTTATTGAAAACATCCAAGCCTTTTTTTTTTTTCTTCTTTCAGATTAACTACTGCAATGTGCAATGAAGTGGCCTCCTTATCAAAGAAGTTTACGAATTCTTTAACCACTGTTGGGGTAAGATTACAGTCTTGAATTTTTTTCACCTTTTTTAAGGGAAGTATGTCTGTGAGGAAATGTGGAGATGCAGCGCCTTCTTTAGTAGCTCCATAAAACTGAAGCTATGCCATGATGTAAGCTGAAGTCAGGCCAAGAGTAACTTCTCTAAGGACAGGCAGCTTAGGACTCTCCTGACTGGGTTCTAGCCTTGAATCTGCCATCTCAGTCTTGCAAGATGTTGGGTGAGTGAGTTTTCAAACCTCTGTGGACCTTATTTTCTTTGTTTTTGTTTGTTTGTTTGTTCGATTTTTGTTTTGTTTTGTTTTGTTTTTGAGACGGAGTTTTGCTCTGGTGCCCAGACTGGCGTGCAGTGGCGCGATCTCGGCTCACTGCAAGCTCCGCCTCCCAGGCTCACGCCATTCTCCTGCCTCAGCCTCCCAAGTAGCTGGGACTACAGGCGCCCACCACCACACCCGGCTAATTTTTTAATATTTTTAGTAGAGACAGGGTTTCACCGTGTTAGCCAGGATGGTTTCGATCTCCTGACCTCGTGATCCGCCCACCTCGGCCCTGCAAAGTGCTGGGATTACAGGCGTGAGCCACCGCGCCTGGCCTGTTTGTTTTTTTTAAAGTGTCAGATGAAGGTTCCTTTTATTACTTAATATCTGTGACGTATGTAATTCAGAATCTCTGGTAAAATTATTAATTTTGAATATTCTCATTCACTGTTGCCCTCAGAGCCTACTTTATAAGCCATGCAAGATAAGAGTTTTCCTTTTTTTTTTTTTTTTTTTTTTGAGACTGAGTCTCGCCCTGTCGCCCAGCCTGGAGTGCAGTGGCACAGTATTGGCTCACCGCAGCCTCCACCTCCTGGGTTGAAGCGATTCTCCTGCCTCAGCCTCCAAAGTAGCTGGGATTACAGGCACACGCCACCACGCCCAGCTAACTTATGTATTTTTAGTAGAGACGGGGTTTCACCATGTTGGCCAGGCTGGTCTTAAACTCCTGACCTAGTGATCCACCGGCCTCGGCCTCCCAAACTGCTGGATTACAGGCATGAGCCACTGTGCCTGGCAGAGATAAGAGTTTTCTTTGCTTCATTGTGGCACTTGACTTTAACCAAAAGAAAAAAATGTTACTGATTGGCTCAAGTGTTTCTATTATCAGGGTAACAAGTCTGAAAGGCTCAGCATTCACTTGGAGGTGTGGCCTCTGGTTATTTTCTTTGGAAATCAGTCATGTTATATAGCTTCACCTTAGTAGGCGCAGAGAAAAGTGGAAAATATTCCCTTTCAGCTTCCTGTTTTTTCCCTTTAAAACACTGGATGCAAAGTCTAATGATGTTCTCCATGAGAAACAGCAGGTTTACTTCCTATTCTAATTAGGTTGTTTTCTTGGTTTCAAGTATATTAGTTTCCTAGGGCTGCTCTAACAAAGTACCATAAACTGGGTTATTTTCTCGTGGTTCTGGAGGCTAGACGTCTGAAAGCACGGTGGTATCAGGGCCTTGATCTCTCCAAAGCCTCTAGGATTCTTTCTTGCTTCTTCCAGCTTCTGGTAGCCCCAGGTGTTCCTTGGCTTGTGGCTGCAAAACTCCAGTCTCTCTCTGTGTCTTGACATGGCTGCTTTCTCCCTGTGTCTCCACATCACCTTCCCTCCATGCATGTCTGTGTCCAGATTTCCCTCTGCTTATAAGGACACCAGGCCTATTTGGTTAGCGCATGACCAATATGACCTCATCCTAACTTACCACACCAGCAACAACCCTATCTCCAAATAAGGTCGCAGTCTGAGGTGCTGGGGGTTAGGACTTCAATATGTCTTTTTGCAGGGGACACAATTCAAACCATACCAGGAAGCAACAGAAACACATTCTAAAAAATTTAGACGGAAAGGAGGCTTTATGAAAGGCAGTGGGGGAAATGAACCGCTGTGGGGACCCAGCACCAGAGCTCAGGCACACTCTTTTTTTATTTTTTGAAACCGTGTCTCGCTCTGTCGCCCAGGCTGGAGTGCAGTGGCGCGATCTTGGCTCACTGCAGCCTCTGCCTCCCAAGTTCAAGTGATTCTCATGCCTCAGCTTCCTGAGTAGCTGGGATTACAGGTGTGGGCCACCACTCCCAGCTAATTTTTTTGTATTTTTAGTACAGACAGGGTTTCACCATGTTGGCCAGGCTGGTCTCAAACTCCTGACCTCAGGTGCTCCACCTGCCTCAGCCTCCCAAAATGCTGGGATTACAGGTGTGAGCCACCGCGCCCGACCTACACATACTTTCTCTAATGTGCTGCTATTAATGTGACTCAGTGACAGCAGTTCCTAACCCTGTGTCTTTCCATTCAAATTCCTGGTTCCTGGGTAAAAAGGTTTGAATAGCTCATCAGCATGGGTCACATGTCCACCTTGGCGTCACTCAGCAGCAATTGGGGACAGTGTCTCATTGTGCAAACCTGCAGACCTGCCTGGCTTCTGGGGCATGCCCCCTCCTTCTGCTCAGGCCAAGAGCATTTCTAAAAAGATGAGAAATGACCATGGACCTGGCTGTCACCCAAAAAGACACCTGTCTCCCACACTTCTGTCAGTGACTCTGAATAAGGGGTGAGCTACGCACCACCTATTCATTCTGCTGTCAAGAAATCTGACCTGCTTCTCCTATTTTGTAAAACAACACCTTTTATGTTTGTCTAATTTCAGGCCTTCAGCAATAGAGCTTCACTGTATACAAGCAGAATGACAAGGGAGGTGGAAGCTCATTGATAGGATAGGCTGGACAAAATGCATTTGCACCCTCGTGTGGTCCAAGTTACCTGATATCCATGGACTTTGATATAAACACTAGGCTTGCAGAGAGGTGCGAGGTCTTAATCAAGATGGAATAGCCTTGGTGACACCGGTTCCTAAGGCTCTATTGCACCCTCTTGTCACCCTTTTCATAGTTTACTAGGTGAGGAAACTGAGGCCTAGAGGGGTGAATTGATTCACTCAAGCCTCTCAGTAGATCTCCTAATTCCCAGTTGGTTTTCCACCAGATACATCAGATAGACACCAACTCTTTGGTTCTCTGTGTTTGTTTAGGCTTGAGAGTGTGAATGTCTGTGTGCATGTTTGTATTATATTTTGCATAATATGTGTTAAATATTAATTTACCTACTAGTATTCATGGTATTGCTTTCCATTCCCTCTGCATATTGTATCCCAGAACAGTGCTTCTCAAACTTAAGGTGCACATGGATCAACTGGAGATGTTGTTAAAATGAAGATTCTTATTCAGTAGGTCTGGGATGAGGCTGAGATTCTGTATTTCTAGTAAGCAGTCAGGTGATGACAATGTTCCTGATCCATGGCCCATATTTTATGTAGCAAGGCTGTGGCAGATGGCTGTGCACTTGAACTTTCATATATATTTATATGTACACACACACACATACAAGTGTTTGCATGAACAAAATCGGGACCACACAGGTTATCATTATGGGGAAGAAAAACCTGAATCTAAAATAGAATTTAGAAAGGCCATCTCACCACAACAATACCTCTGATCTTGTGCTGTGATGAATCATTTACATCAAGTCAGGGTTTCTGTTCTCTAAAGCAGCCATTATTCATAACTTGAAGTTAACGAGTGTGTATTGCTCTCTAGACTCTATTTAAATTGCTTGCACACCTCATTGATTCTGAAAACCAGTGTCATCTTATTTGATTATATTTTAGAGGTTTATTGATAATCAAATAAACATGAAAGCAAATACCATAATGGATTTTCTGGTTACTTACTAAAATGACTGGGTTTTTAAAGAGGTTTCTCCCAAGGCTCCATCATGATTTCCCCAGGAAGACATTACTTCACCCTCAGTAGAGTAATGTCAATGAAAGTGGGCTGCTCTGGGAAGATATATTTAATTTATGTATTTTTGTTTACTCTGAACTCTTCCAGGTACTATAAGAGAAGCTGACTTATTAAGATTGCATCCTCTCTCTCTCCAATCCCTTTAATGGTTTATGGTCTAAGAGTAGATTGAACTCTTAGACAGAGAAGACTATTGATTGATAGACCGATAGCATAAGCAAAGATAATGATACCAACTCTGCCTTTCACTTTCATTTTTTTTTTTTTTTTGTTAGATGGAGTCTCACTCTGTCACCCAGGTTGGAGTGCAATGGTGCCATCTCGGCTCACTGCAACCACTGCCTCCTAGGTTTAAGCAATTCTCCTGCCTCAGCCTCCTGAGTAGCTGGGATTACAGGCACCTACCACCATGCCCAGCTAATTTTTTTGTATTTTTAGTGGACACAGGGTTTCGCCATGTTGGCCGGGCTGGTCTCAAACTCCTGACCTCAGGTGATCCACTCACCTCGGCCTCTGAAAGTGCTGGGACTGCAAGCTTGAGCCACCACACCTGGCCTGCCTTTCATTTTTTGAGCCCCTGCTTTATACCAGGCACTGTACTCTCTGCTTTATGTATATCTGCATTTCTCAAATGTGGATCTGCAGACCTGTTTTCAAGTTATATTTAAGAATGTCTTAATTTTGCTGCTCTTCTAGAAGATGCCGTATAACCAAGTTCCTATGTTTGCATTTAAAAGAAGAAAGAAAAAAAAAAAGGAGTAGACCAGGGCTTAGACTAGGTTAGGTGAGTGAGGGACTTAACTCATCTGCAAAATGGAAGAGGGCCCAAAAAAGAAACAGAAAAAAACCTCAGGAATCTAGATAGATATTTTGATGAAATATATTTTAAAATAAAAGTGCCAAAATATTATGATCATCAAAATATCAAAATTTTAAGTAAAGACAGCATCCACTCTGCCTACACAACTCAACCTCCCTCACTTCACTCTTATCCCAGACCTGCTACAAAATTTACATAGTGAAAAAGGTCTCGGTTTCAATTTCTAGCTATGTGACCTTAAACAAGTTACTCAACCTTTCTGATCCCTATTCTCTCCTCTTTAAATTGGGGTTATCATGATACCTGCCTACCTCCTAGGATTTCCATTGCAATTAAATGAGACTAAAAAGGTGCAGCAGCGGGTATGAAGCCTGGTCTGTAGGAAGCATTCTGCTTCCCCTCCTCTTCCTCTGCAAGAGATCCCTCAATAAAGCTAGTGTATTACGTTTTACGTGGCAAGCCTTGTAGTATGAGGACCTAATCTGTCAATTTCATACTTCTGATTCCACAGAGCAACAAGAAGGCCGAGGTCCTTAACCCCATGATCAGTAGTGTATTGTTAGAGGTAAGTGGCCTCTGGAGAGAAAGTGCTTCTGAATCAAAGTAAATGTTAGAACTACTTTTTTTTTTTCTTTTTTGCCTTTCTTCCCCCACAGCAAATGTTATTGCAATTCTGAATCTCATCATCAGGTCTTTTTTGAGTAAATTTGTGTAGCTCAACCAGCTGTAAACCCTCTGATGAAGCAACAATATCTAATTTTCAAGAATTCCTGATTATAAAAAGAAATGCTAAGCTTGCACGTTATTTCTGTCACTGTTTCCTCCAGCAGAAGCAGATTTCTGCTGCCAAATTTGACACTAGATTTAACACTATGATTATTGGCTGCAATGAGGGGTTATTGCTCATCGGTGATTTTCATAAAAATGGGCATTTCCTTCTATTTAGAATAACCTTTGGTTTAGCTGGGTCTAATGTCCAAGCTGGCAACAATGACAAGGAGAATGTTTAGCCTATGCCCAGTCAATGACAAGAGACACCATCCTGTGTGACTTCTCACTCTGTGGCCTGCCCACTCACTAGGACTTTGCAGCATCAGTCGTGTTGATATAAAGCTGCCCCAACCAACACTGCTGTGTCTTTGCCAGAAATGGTAGCCCAAGAGAGAAGAGGTCCAGGAAGAATTCTCATTCTTGAATCATAGGCACTGTGCTCTACCTGTAGAGGAAAGGTAGAAGATTGGTAGAGGAAAATCTTCTGTTAGGGGCTAAACTATAAGTAACAGCCACGGGGCACCCAGCTGAAGGCACAAGGTGTTAACAAGCTAAGTTTGAACATGGGCAATGCATATATCATAGGATTTTGCTTTCTGAAGTGGCTGTCCATTGCAAAATTTGGAAATTACAAAAGTTCAGGAGGGCTACTGTATTAGTCCAATTTCACACTGCTGATAAAGACATACCCGAGACGGCAATTTACAAAAGAAAGAAATTTAATGGACTCACAGTTCCACGTGGCTGGGGAGGCCTCACAGTCATGGTGGTAGGTGAAAGGCACGTCTCACATGGCTGCAGACAAGAGAAGAGAGCTTGTGCAGAGAAACTCCCCGTTATAAAACCATCAGATCTCATGAGACTTACTCACTATCACGAGAATAGCACGGGAAAGACCTGCCCCCATGATTCAATTACTTCCCATCAGGTCCCTCCCACAACATGTGGAAATTGTGGGACTTAAAATTCAAGATGAGATTTGGGTGGTGACACAGCCAAACCATATCAGCTACCTATATATTTATATCATTGTTTTGGGGACTTGTGCCTTACTGTTAAGGAAAACGACAAAGGTACAGAAATAACTAAGTGATGGCACTGAATATTATTGTTTAGGATGCGGCCACACAGTGGGATGGCATCAGCCAGAAGGAATAGGAGCTATAGGGGCAGGTCTTCGAGGAACAGACATAGCTAAGAGAAAACCCTGGCAGTCAGAGGCAGAATGTGGTACAAGAAAAATCTCTCCCCTGGCCACCCAGAAGGCATAAAATTAACTTACCATGTCAGGTATGAGAAATATGAGGTCAAATGTTTTTTCCATTTCCCCAGTAGATGTTTTCACATGTTTTAGTTACCCTAACCTTTAAATGGCCTCTCCATTCAATACTGTGTGTTAGTGCACCACAAAACAGGAATAATAATTTCAGCTATCCCAACCAAACATAAAGTACCATGCATAGGAGGATAACAGTGTTCAAGTTTGCCATGAATAACTGCCCAATAGTATCTCCAGTTAGCTTTATGTTGACCATTCTTGCTTATCTATCTGTAGGGTGGGACAAACTGAGCTCCTTCATACAGTGTTTTTGTGTTATTTCAGGGCAGTAGGGTTGATCTGGGAAAGAGATAGATAAGACAGGACATACCCTGGGCCAAGAAAGTACACACACTGATGGATCTTAAAAGTCCATAGAAGTGGCTCACGCCTGTAATCCCAGCACTTTGGGAGGCCGAGGTGGGCAGACACGAAGTCAGAAGATCAAGACCATCCTGGCCAACACGGTGAAACCCTGTCTCTACTAAAATACAAACAAATTAGCTGGGCGTGGTGGTGCACGCCCGTAGTCCCAGCTACTCGAGAGGCTGAAGCAGGGGAATCGCTTGAACCTGGGAGGCGGAAGTTGCAGTGAGCCAAGATCGTGCCTCTGCACTCCAGCTTGACATCAGAGCAAGACTCTGTCTCAAAAAAAAAAAAAAAAAAAAAATTCCATGAAAATGATTTGCCTCATTTTAAGTGAATTATTCTCTCTGTTAGTATAGATAATTGAGAGCTGGACATGCCCCATCCAAAAGCATGTGTTTACACTTGCTTTAAGCACCAATATTGCAAGATAAATATAATCCAGTATTGGGGGGTGGGTTGAAGAGTGGGAACATTATCCAATTGGAAGTATTGTCAAGGTTGAACTATGAAAATAACCCTTCAACCTCATTTTTCTCCTCTCACAGGGCTGCAACAGTACAACGTACATACAGGATGCCTTCCAGCTGCTGCTGCCTGTTCTGCAGGTCTCACATATCCAGACCAGTTGTTTGAAAGCACAGCCGTGACCTGGCCAGACTCCATCTAGTTAAAGGAGACAGCTGGCCGCCTTGCCTCAATATGTACCATTTAAGGGGATGTTCTCTGTGAGCCTGGCCACAGACATCCATTTGAGGACACTACAAGCAACTTTGCACAGACAGTATTGAGAATGCAAATTTAGAGAGAGTTATCATTTCTCTCAATGTGTATAATTGTTTTTACAAACAATTGTGTTTTCTTTATGTTAATTTAAACTTACACAGCTTATATTGAAAATTTCCTTTCATCTGAAATTTATTTACAAATATTCGTGTTCATTTTCCTGGTTAAGCATGCTATATTTAGAAACTCATGGGGAGACCTTAGACTTTTGTTTAATCCTTTATGTTTCAACCTTTAAATGTTCCATTCTTATAGTATTACTTTAAATCAGTTCTAAAACTGAACTTTGTTTTGTTACATAAATGTCGCAGGCAAAAATAACACTACTTATAGATTTTACCTATTATGGTAAAAAATAGGAACATATTGTCATTCTTTTTTTTTTTTTTTTTTTTGAGACAGAGTCTCACTCTGTCGCCAGGCTGGAGTGCGTTGGCACAATCTCGGCTCACTGCAACCTCCGCCTCCTGGGTTCAAGCGATTCTCCTGCCTCAGCCTCCTGAGTAGCTGGGACTACAGGCGTGTGCCACCACGCCCAGCCAATTTTTTTTGTATTTTTAGCAGAGACAGGGTTTCACCATGTTGGCCAGGATGGTCTCGATCTCCTGACCTCGTGATCCGCCTGCCTCAGCCTCCCAAAGTGCTGGGATTACAGGCTTGAGCCACTGCGCCCGGCCGGTCATTCATTCTTGCAACAAGCATTTATTGAGCACCTACTGTGTGCTCTCAGTAAAGAAACATGATCTTATCCCAGTAGAGATAGATATTCTGAAAAAGAATAATTCTTAAACTGCTTAAAACAGGGGTCCCCACCCCCAGGCCACAGACCAGTACCAGTCCATGGCACTGGTTAGGAACCAGGCCACACAGCAGGGGGTGAGCGGTGGGTGAGTGAGCACAGCTTCATCTGTATTTACAGCTGCTCCCCAGAGCTTGCATTACTGCCTGAGCTCTGCCTCCCGTCAGGTCAGCAGCGGCATTAGAGTCTCATGGGAGTGCGAACCCAGTTGTGACCTGCACATGCGAGGGATCTAGGTTGTGCATTCCTTATGAGAATCTAATGCCTGATGAATCTAATGCCTCATGATCTGAGGTTGAATAGCTTCATGCCGAAACCATCCCCCACCCCCATCCCGCTACCCCGAGTCCGTGAAAAAATTGTCTTCCATGAAACTGGTCCCTGGTACCAGAAAGGTTGGGGACCACTGGCTTAAAATACCAATAAATTTTAGAACCTTAAAAACTTTGAAGAACAAGGTAAATTGGTGTTTTATTTAATGTCCTACCCTTTAATTTGTTGCATTTTCCTATACTCTTTACACTATTTTATCCCAAACTATGTATATGAGGTGAAAATATATATGAAAAGGGATACTGGAGAATATTTAGTTTAAAAGTAATTTCTTATGATCATGAGCACATGATGGCATAATTACAAAGCTTGGAAGTATTCAAATAGGAAATCAAAGGTGTTTCAATACAGCAGAATCCCAGGACTGCATTTTAAAATCGCTTCACAGATCACACTCGCTGGTGGCAAATATCATCATCGTTGCTAAAGGACAGAAAATACTGATGTGTGTTTTAACTAACTGGTATATTGATCCATGGGAGGCTGCACAGAAGACCCTGCAGCCAGGAGGGGCATTGTCAGTGGCTGCTTCTCCTGAGCTCCACGCCTTCATTGCAGCTGCATGTTCTATACAATACACCTGCTTCACAGCCCCATGGACATCCCTGCAGGCACTGTCATGTGAAGCCTTGCCTAGTAGTTCTCTCCAGGGCAAATGAAGCTCACAGTTTTGCAAGGTGGAAACCTCTTATTCACATTTGCTTTGATTCCCCGATGGAGTAGACTGCCTTTGTTCCATACAGGCAAAGTAAGGATATTTTAATATCATCCTACTTCTTATTAGCATTTCATTTGTCTATGTACTGTATTTCATTTGTATGTCTCCTGAAACATCCAAATAGAGAACATAAGAACACTTTATGTACAATCTGGAAAAAAATTACCTGAGAAATCAATTAAAGATTTTTCCCCTTTTCTGATTGCCAGAAATGTTTTTATTAAGTCTAGAGAATGATTAACCGATGAAAATGTTGCATTTACCTCTTCATCAATTTTAGACTTTTTATGTGTAGAGCAGAGGAAATGATATAGATTTACAATTTCTTCACATCAGTTTTTTGTTGTTTTTTGTTGTTGTTGTTTTGTCTTTTGCATCAGATGGGTTTAGATATTAAGTGGAAATGTAAAAGAGAAACAAGTGGCAGGGCTCAGTGGCTCACACCTGTAATCCCAGCACTTTGGGAGGCTGAGGTGGGCAGATTACCTGAGGTCAGGAGTTCGAGACCAGCCTGGCAGACATGGTAAAACCCCGTCTCCACTAAAAATACAAAAAAATTAGCTGGATGTGGTGGCTCGCGCCTGTAGTCCCAGCTACTCGGGAGGCTGAGGCAGGAGAATCGTTTGAGCCTGGGTGGCAGAGGTTGCAGTGAGCCAAGATGCACCACTGCACTCCAGTCTGGGCGGCAGAGGGAGATGCCGTCTCAATTAAAAAAAATAAAAAGAGAGAAAAAAAGAGAAACAAGTATTTCTCAAGGAGCTAGAATCCTAGACTTAGACTTTAAGCCTAACTGCACCTGTGTAGTGCGTGCATAGCAAAAACTTTAATGATAAAATGAAATATAAATGTTTAAAAGAATAAGAGATAATCATTCAAAAAGAAGTGGTTAGTGTCATTGGCGTTGCACTTATCTTCTAATGCTGGAATGCCTAAGGTTGCCAGGTGAAGACAGGCTGAGAGATGATTCCCTGGGCCTAGTTCCATAGTCTGTGAATTACATTATTTAAGAGAGAATAATCACTTAAAATAGATCCACCTTCCAGGATTTCTTACAATACTGTTTTTCACCACCACTTTTAAATAATTGCTTCTTTGCTTTGCTTTAAAATCTGGCAAAGCGCAGGATCCAGATCTGTGCAAATGTCAGTCAGTTACTAAATGAATGATTTAACAGGCTTACCTTGGAAGTTTTTTATTCCTTCAATAATCCTTTACATAAATTGCATTCATTTCATTCTATGCAATTACCCTGAACAAGCGTGCCAGTTTTTTCTGAACATCAAGTGCAAAATCAGTTCTAGTCTAAATAATGAATGTAGGCCTGTGCCTGTGCCTTATTAAATAAGAAGCATCAAAAGCGGATCTCAAAATCAAAGTAAAATGAGTTCAAGAAAAACTGCTTTCAGGTATTGATACAGACAGATCGAAAGGGCAAAATTGAGTCCCAAATCTTAAAGCATAGGCCTTAGCTTAAATATTATACTCCACCAAGAAGAGAAGGCTCTGTTTTCTCTGAGTGTCACCCTGGACTGCACATCAAGCTCATAGCTAAATGAGCAGTGTGATGAGCTGAGGCCCTGGCAGGGGTGAGTGAGGATGTGCTACAGCCTCAGCAATACCAGCTAAGGAACTATGGACCTCAGATGAGGGCTCAAAGGGGTTGAAGGAAGTTCAGCCTTCGGCAGGCTGAAGTAAAGTGCTGAATACAAGGTAGAGGCCTGAATAGGGAAATAAGAGAGTTCCTTTGTGGTTTGTAGAAATTAGCTTCCCCGGGGTGCTCAGATACCTGGGAAGTCACCTTCTGCACAGGCGGGCCACGGTGTTTTCATGTTAGAAATAAAGGCAGACAGATTCCAATCACAGCCATCCCGGAGGTCCAGGATGTAACATCTCAGGAAAGCAATTTAGCAACAATTTGAAATGAACATTTAATTTCTCATCTTTCCTAAAAACGTGTGTGTGTGTGTTGAACAGATGGGGTTGATCATAATACATGACTTCAAATGATTTAATTTTTTATAAAAGCAATTATTTTTCAGGGTCAAGCTAGTTTTTTCTATAATGTAAAAACTGCCCTTTGATCTTCCCCCAAGTAAGCGTGCCCTACATTTTGATATGCAGATCCAGGCTTCAACTTGGTGTCTTAAATTACTGGGTTTGCAAAGGCTCATCAGAAGAGATCATACTGAAAATCCATTTTAGAACTTCAGTTTCGCTCTGGTTTTGTAGTTGATTAGAATTCATAACACCATAGGAGTCTATTCAGACCAGCCATTCTTCCCATAAAAGAAAAAAAGGATATAGTTAACCATGTGTTGTATTTTTCTAGATTATCTCATCACTTATGCAAGTTTATGTTCATTTTCTGTATGTCCATCTGTGCTGGATGGTGCACTAGAATATCTACTATTATCCAATTCTGAGGAAAGATATTCTATTTTCTTTCTTTCTTTCTTACTTTCTTTCTTTTTCTTTCTTCTCTTTCTTCTTTCTTTCTTCTTTTTTTCATTTTTTTTTCTTTTGAGACACACTGTCACTCTGTCCCCCAGGCTGGAGTGCAGTAGTGCAATCTCGGCTTGCTGCAACCTCTGCCTCCCAGGTTCAAGCAATTCTGCCTCAGCCTCCCGAGTAGCTGGGATTACAGGTGCACACCACCACACCCGGCTAATTTTGTATTTGTTTAGTAGAGACGGGGTTTCACCATGTTGGCCAGGCTAGTCTCGAACTCCTGAGCTCATGTGATCTCCCCACTTCAGCCTCCCAAAATGCTGGGATTACAGGCGTAAGCCACCACACCTGGCCTATTTTTTTTTCTTAGACCCTGAAAATAATCTGAATTATTCTACCCTTTGAACATTTTACCTTTACCGATGATTAAATTATTATACCCCAAACAGTAGGAAATGTATTAATGGTATTTCTGCTATTTCTGGTGTCTGGGGTCATCATAGACTGGGAATAGAAGCTGATTAGGGAGGATCAGAATTTCGTGTTGAGATTCAAACTACATTTACCTTTGGATCAGAGTGAATTTTTCTCTGCCTGAGCTGTCAGCCAAAAAGCAATTGGATTATATCAGCCTGTGGTCACTGCTGACTCACTTGACAGGCTTGTCTCTTGTATTAGTCTCAAAGGAATTCTATATTGCAAAAGAAGAATATGTTTATTTCTTAAATGCCTTCACTGAGTGCAGAAGTTTAGGGTGATCCAGAGATGTTCTATTTCCCGGCCCTGGGTTTCACCGTCAGGCTTGGAAGCTGCCACTTGGAAGGAAAAGCAAGCATAGAAGCCAAGGCCAGATGGATGAAACCTTGGCAAAAAACAAGGCTGAGCTTCTGCCTCTGAGTCTCTGCCATCTTTATCCTTTTTCTCTCTCAGGATTTTATTTTATTTTTTTTTGGCAATCACCAAGTACCTGTCTCCAGGATCAGCTTTTAACATCCTGCCCCTCTTTTCCATATCTCTTATTTCCCTTCTCTTCCTTTACATTTTTTTGTCTTATTTCCCCATTAACCAGAAAACAATTCATACAAAAGATTTGGTCATAATCACCAACATGCATTTATTGTGTGCTGGGCACTGTGCTGAGTATTTTATTTGCATTATCCCACTTCATCTCCGTAATCACCCTATTAGGTAGATATTATCATGTCCCTGCACAAATGAGAACATTGAGACCCAGAGACATTATCTACCTTGTCCAGAATTACACAACTAGTAAAAAAAAAAAAAAAAAAAAAAAAAAAGAGCCAGGATTCAAACTCAGGTCAGTTCAGCCTGACTAGCTAGCGAGCATTTTTAACTATTAGACGGAGCCTCCCAACAAAACGAATGTAACATGGTTATTTTTAGAGACACCTGCATGCTCAGATTAGCTCTAAGGTAGATTTGAGCTGTGAGGTAGATTTGTAGCTGAAAGATTTGGTTGTCAACTTTGGTTGTTTCCATGCAACTGAGAACAAACTGAGACTAAAGAGACACAGAATGCAGCCACGTGAGGTTATTTGGCCTCTGGGTGGTTCTCACCACAGGCCTCTTCATCATTTCACAGACGTTTACATCAAGCAGTTTCCTGGTCATCATCGACTCAGCATCCTGTCTCACAGGTGACTTTGATATCACAAAAACGTCTCCATTTCCTTCTCCCTTCCCCTTCTCTGGTGCCAGGGAAGCCCATTTGTACATAACCACCTTCCTGAAAATCCTTAACCCTCTACTACCTTCCCAAAGCGTGGGGTTTGTTTACTTCTCTAGACAGCCTTTAAGCTGAATCTTCAGTACCAAGCTCTGTGAGACACTGATTGATGTTTAAAGAAGTACTGAATAATGCCTTTCTACCCCTGAACTTGTTTCCTGTTAAGCTCAGGAACTAATGATCATGGTGGTGGTGATAGTGATGTGATGATGATGGCATACTTACTGATCATTCGCTATGTTTCAGACACAAAGTACACAGTCCCTACCTCTACAATCTCATTTAATCCTCCATATCAACCTTAGGCGATAGCTACTATTATTATCATTTCCATTTTACAGATGGAAAATGAAGCTCGGAGAGATTGAGTGATCTGCCTATGACTATTCTACTAAGAATTAGACAAGCTGGGATTTATATCCAAGCAGTATGTAGAATGCTAAACATAGCCATGGAGAAGCAGATACCTGGTCATAAAGAAGAAAATTTGCTTATTTTTTCCTGGGTCTGAGTTCCCTTCTTTCAGCTAATATTTGGCCTCCCCCTCCCTGCTCTCTATCCTGTGGCCTCAAGCAGAGAAAAATTGCTCCACAAATCTTTCTGTCAGAGAGCCAACCACATTTCTCCTGCCAGCACCCCTGATCCCAGGAGAAAATGAGTGCCCTATATGCCCTGGTCTCCCTCATGTTATAAACCTTGTATGTTGAGTGATTCATTTCTCATTGAAAAATATGATCGCCTTTCGACATTTCTGCAGGAGAGCTCTAGTCAACTCTCCTTGGGAAAAAAATTCCACTGGTAGGAAGTGATAAAGGACAAGAACCCAAATGATGAACTGCAGGACAGAAAGATCCCGGCCATTTCTCTGTCAGAAAAAATCATTTGTTCCCACGGGGTATCTTGATCAGGCTTCTCCCCCAGACATCCGCGTGGCTTCCTCCCTCGCTTCTTGAAGGTGTTTACTCAAAAACCACCTTTTAAATAAACCACCTTTCCCACCTTCGTATTTTTTTCTCTTCAGGACATACCACTGTCTAACATCCTTTATATCCTACCGATTTTTCTGTTATCTGCCTTGCACGAGGATGTAGATTCCAGGAAAGGAGGGATTTTTCTGTGTTTTGTTTGTTACCATATTCCTAACACCCACAGCAGTGCTTGGCAAATAGTCGGTGCTCAATAATGATTTGTTGAATTAACAAATAGGTCAAAGTCTTCTGTGTATAATCTGTAAACGCTGAACGAGAGAACGGAAATAGCTGTAGTATAGGGTAATTTGTGGGAAAATATCTGGTTGGGTTACATTAGGAAATGTTAACTGTGAAGTAATGGTGCTCATTTTAATGGTATTTGGTGGTATAGCATAAAAGAGTATGATTGGGGAGCTTAGAAATGAGTAAGCTTTTTCCCAATAAAATTAATACGATGTACTCTTTTTTTACTTTGAAGAATTCGCTGTTTGAGGGGTCTTTCAAGATTCTTCAGGGTAAGGTAGACTGCAGTGAAAATTCAGAAGCCCTGAAGAAGTTAATGGTGGTGCACCAATACTCTGGAATATTATGCAACAGTAAAAACAAATAAAAAGAATGGAATAGATCCCTGTAGTGACAGCTCCAAGATGTGTAACTGAGTGAAAAAAAAAGAAGCTGTAGTATGATATTTGTCTACAATAACATGTTTGTACACACACACACACACGCACACACACCCCTAGAAGATCCAGAAGGATACACATGAAACTGTTAACATTGCTTATAACCAGAAGTGAAAGGGGGTGCCATGGGTGGGGGAAAACATCAGAATTTCACAATCATCAAAAGGGACTGCAATGTTATTTGCAATAATTATGTTTGTATAATGAAATATATTAATGGAATACTTATGTAACTAAATTTTTAGAAATCAAAACAGGAAGCAAAAGAAATTGCTTCTGATCAGGGAGGTAAGAGGATAGGGCCCTGCCAGAGACAGAAAGTGTAAAAACACACAGATTGTTTTTCACTAGAAGAGCCAGAAGTGTCCATGAGAGTGTCTAAATGATTTGAATTTATTTGTCATCGATGTGCCTGTAAGTTTCTAACACAAAGTTGATGACTCTACACATCTCTCCTTGCTTTCCTCAGAAAAGCCCAAACCAAGTACTTCAAATGCGTAATTTGTAAAGATTGTGATGATGTACACAGAAAAATTTGTCATTTCCATCTCATTGAAAAAGGCCTCTCACTTCCTTAGCCAGATCGTCTCTCTAATCCTCAGACTAAAACTGAACAGCTCTGGGATGATACATAATGACTACAGAAGCAATTTCAGAAACTTCTGGAGGGAAGCATCACACAAATGAATGATTCTGTGGTTCAGAATTATTAGCTTGATGCCCAGATGCATATCATATTTGCAAGAGGCAGTTTACAATCTGCTCATCTTAACAAATGCAGCACAAGGGGATTTAAATCCCTGCATTTGCCGTTTCTGTCTCTCCCTCTCCAAATTTATGGTGAAATTATAGACGCCAGTAATGTGTCAGGGTTGAGTGAACTGAGGTCTCTGCTCTGCTCTCACAGCTCCATTTCACTCAAAGGAGAGTAATAAATGGAAAGCAACAAAAAAGTCTCAGCAGATAATGAATCCGTGTCCTAATGACCTTCCCAAACTACAAAATGGATTCATAATTTACCTGATATTGCCCAAACCATTTGGTGCCTGTTGTGAGGTGTTAAACTATTTTGGACATTTTAGACCACAAATGTGCATTTTAAGCAGTTCCTCAATGATTCAAGAAGGCTCCGAACTACCTTTCCCTGTCAAGGTAAAATTTTCCATCAATGACAGTGGAAGGCATGTTTCCACCCTTCCCTGTTTACTGCCTTGATAATGATGTGATTGATTACTAAGGAGTCTTGGTCTGTTCTGCAGACCCTGGGACTACAGTGTGGCCATTTATATAAGATACGGGTGTTACAAGCCAATGCGTGGTATCACACATCTGTCTTTATTTTAAAACCACTTGGTCTCTGGCAAGGATTGTAGAGTGGAGGCTCACATTTATTCAAGGGAAGTCATGTGCAAAATAACATGTTTGCTTGCTGAACAGGTCTGTCACTTGCTGGTCATCTCCATCTGGGTTTGCTGCAAAGGAAGCAGTTGATCGGTCACTACTAGGGCATCAATACCAAATAGGAATAACACATATGAAATGGTCTGAAATTAGTAGGCTTTAGAAATGAAAAGCAGCTAGGCACAGTGGCTCACGCCTATAACCCCAATACTGTGGGAGGCTGAGGCGAGAGGATCGCTTGAGCCCAGCAGTTCGAGGCTGCAGTAAGCCATGATCGTACCACTGAATTCCAGCCTGGGGAACAGAGGGAAACCCTATTTCTAAAACTAAAAAAAAAAAAAAAAGGCTCACTGATTTTTAAAGATCTCTGTGTATTGCATCCAAATGTTGCCTTTTTTTCCATGCCAGAGCTAAAATGGAAATAAGTCATGAGATAAAGTAAAAGAGAACATCTACTGATTTTCATGAACTCATACTTTTTATTCATTTAATCACCTCTCTATCCTTATGTTCATCCAGTCAGTCCACAAACATTTATTACAATTGTTGTACACTTTCCCAAGTAAAATAAGGTTCGATTTGAAATTTACTTTGCGCTTCTTTCATCCAAAATTATATATTAGCTTGAGCAAAGCAATCCATTGGATATATCTATGGCTTCTGCAACCACCCACTATGCGCTGGTGACATTCAAATTTCTACATGGAGCTCAGATATCACTCTTGAATTCCAGCTTTATCATCAACTTCCCACCAGACCCCCGTTCATCAGTATTTAAGTGTCCCACTAAACTTAATCGAAACACATCCAAATTGAATTCATCCTCTTTCCGCCTCCTCTTATTCTCTATCTGAGCTGGATGTGTAGTGTGGCCTCTGCCAGAAGCCCAGCTATGGCCATAGATTGTTGCCTTTCCCCACCCTCAACACACAGTCAGTTTCCAAGTGCTATTAACTACTCCTTTGTGTACCTTCCTCCATCCCATTGCCTTGGTCTTGCTTCACTTTCTTCTCATCCTTCCTGCAAACTAGCATGATAGACCAGCCTGGTCTCAGCACAGGTCTCAGTTCCCTTCCAAACCACCCATGACATTCGTGTCAGCATAGTCTCTCAGAAGGTGCAAATCTGGTTATTCTTCTGTTTCAAACCTTCACTGGCTCATCCCAGCATTCAGGAATATGCCCAAACAAGGCCCTTTTATGGTCCGGCCCCTGCCTATCTTTTCAGGCACCTCCCACAAGACTCAAGTGTAAAATCCTCCAAAATCCTCACGAGTTATCCCTTGCACCGTGAGCCTTCTTACCTCTATATAGTGGCAATTTAACCCATGCAGCTACTACTACGTATTTTTTAGAGACCATGAGGGACTCATATGAATTGAAAGATTCACTAATATTGATGTCACAGACCAATGTGTTTGTAAAATCAGCATAGCATCATTAGCACAAATGAAACTGGGCTTTAATGGAATTTATCTTTGGCTAGATTGTTTTTTAATCTGGCTGTGGCACCACCCTAGAAGAGTAAATGAAATTCCACATGTCAGCCAGGCATGGTGGCTCACTCCTGTAATCCCAGCACTTTGGGAGGCCGAGGCAGGTGGATCACGAGGTCAGGAGTTCAAGAGCAGCCTGGCTAAGATGATGAAACCCCATCTCTGCCAAAAATATAAAAAATTAGCCAGGTGTGGTGGCACGCACCTGTAATCCCAGCTACTCTGAGGCTGAGGCAGGTGAATTGCTTGAATTTGGTTTGTGGAGGTTGCAGTGAGCCACGCCGCTGCACTCCAGCCTGGGCAACAGAGACTCCATCTCAAAACAAAACAAATAAACAAACAAACAAACAAAACAAAAACAAAAAAAAATTCCACATGTCCTCCTATGTCTCAGTATTCTTATTGTGGTGATTCAAGAACTGGTTTTTAGGGAAAACTGGAAAGAAAACACAAAGGATTTTTCTAGAAAATGTGTTTGCTCAGCCATTAATAAACTTGTTTTTCCTTAACCATCAGGACTTTGTTATTATGCATTGGAACCCTCCAAGAGAGGGATTTAAGGAGCAGCTTTTCTTCAGGTTGAACAGGGAAGCCTGGTTTCAGAGCACTGATTAACAGCTACCCATAGTGATTTTCTTTGAATGCAATCTGGCTTCCCTGTATTCCAATGTAATAAATCATTCTTTCAGCTGTGCAGTAGTATTTAAGGACTACCTGCTTAATCTTTAATTGGCTAAGTAGTTACAAGCTCAAATTATATAGTGTAAAAATATTGCAATAGATCACAGTGCTGTCAATTTTCTCCTACAGAACTCTGACATTCTCAAATGTAACAAAGCTCACCTCTCTCACATTAATGACTGAAATGTCCTTGGAATAGAGAATGGCATAGTTATTATTTGCAAAAAAAAAGTATACTTCTGTCTCCTGAATGTCAGGAGCCCACACGTCATGTGCATGTGAGTGTGTGTGTGTGTGTGAGTGTTGGAGGACATGTAGACCTTGAATTAGGGCTTCATTTTCTGTACATCACTGATGAAGTAGCTTTATATGTGTTCCCTTCACCACAGCCAACTTATCTTTTAACTAATCCTACTGTAAGGATCATTTAACTTATCCCTATCAAATGTGTCTCCTCCTCCAGGAAGTCTTCCCTTACTTCCGTCTTCCACCTAGATTCAGGTGCCCCTTTTCTGGGCTGCCACAGTGCTCCATTCATTGAGTCAACACTTACTGGGTAATTTTTATGTCAGGTACATGGCTTGGTACTAGTAACTTAGAGATGGATAAAACTAGTCCCTCAAGGAGTTAAGACCCAGCCTACCCCTGTCCAAACTACATTGTAATTGTTTGGGTCACCTGTCTCTGGTATCGGACTGTGCCTGGTATATGCTAGGTGTCATATTAACGAATGGATGGATAAATAAAAGACCTTTGCTTCAGCAACATGTTAATATCAAAAGGGAGACCATCCCGGGCTTTAATATGTAATAAATTTCCATTAAATTTCACTGGAAAAACTGCTAATAAACGAGGTCTGGGTGCTAAGGCGATGGAGGAGTCTCCACGCTGCTCAACTATTGTGTTGGGGTTAAACAGGTAAAAAACTAGCTTGTTTGGGGTACAGGTGGGCCAACCTGGGTCCCCAGCGAAGGGAGACCTACATATTCACGGCTCATACAACTGGGTCCCAAGAGAAGTCACATAATCTACTGTTAATTATACTAGAGGCACCATTAAATCACATTCCTTTCCTTATTTAAGAAGAAAACTAGCTCTTTAGCTCACTGCAGACCACCCCTTCCCCCTTTCCCCTCTCTCCCTTACAAACCCACCTTACCTAAGAAAAAGTTCAAATGTTTAGCCAATCAAGTCTAGCTTAGATTGTGCAATCTGACCCCAGCCAATAAAAAAAGAGCACAAGGGCAAAATTTACGTCAAGAATAAAAACTTTCACTCTCCTTTGTTCTGTGTGCTCTCATAGCGACTAGCCAAACAAGAAGCTCCCCTCTGCACAGAAGGAAATTTGCTTTGTTAAGAAATCCTTTTGTCTAAGTACTCGTTTTCCTTACGACTCCGAGCTTTTTTTCAAATATCTAATCTTCTCTTCTTCTCTCACCTCCTGATATGGTTTGTACCCGTGTCCCTACCCAAATCTCATGTTGAATTGTAATCCCCAATGTTGGAGGTGAGGCCTGCTGGGAGGTGATTGGATCATGGGGCAGAGTTCTCATGAATGGTTTTGCATCATCCCCTTGGTGTTGTTCTCATGATAGCGAGTGAGTTCTCCCGAGATCTGGTTGTTTAACCGCCCCCCATCTCTTGCTCCTGCTTTTGCCGTGTAAGACACCCACTTCCCCTTCACCTTCTGTCGTGACTGTAAGTTTCCTGAGGCCTCCCCAGAAGCAGAAGCCACTGTACTTCCCATACAGCCTGCAGAACCATGAGCTAATTAAACCTCTTTTCTTTATAAATTACCCAGTCTCAGACAATATCTTTATAGTAATACGAGAATAGACTAACACACCTCCCTACTGCGCCTGCTTCCCCATCCATCCCATCCCAACCAGCAGAGTCTCTAGAAGACATCCTGTGTGATTTCTGTCTCTGATGAAACTGCCGGCACTAAAGCATGTCATTGAAAGAGGTCTTTTTTGCTTACATTGATCTAATTCTTCTGTAAAGAAGCAACAATTACTAAATCTGGAGAACTTTTCTTCTAGTATGAGTCTAATTGTCAGAATAAAGTTAGTAGAAATAAAGTAGACAATTTTTGTTTTGTTTTGTTTTGTTTTGTTTTGAGACGGAGTCTTGCTCTGTCACCCAGGCTGGAATACAGTGGCACAATCTCGGCTCACTGCAACCTCCGCTTCCTGGGTTCCAGTGATCCTTCTGCCTCAGACTCCTGAGTAGCTAGGATTACAGGCGCCCGCTACCACGCTTGGCTGATTTTTGTATTTTTAATAGAGATGGGGTTTCGCGATGTCGGCCAGGCTGGTCTCAAACTCCTGACCTCAGGACCCGCCTCAGCCTCTCAAAGTGCTGGGATTACAGGCATGAGCCACTGTGCCCGGCCAACAATTTTTTAAGTATCCTTTTTTTCCTACTGAATTTTCTACACTGAATAAAGACTAACACAAGAAAAATATCTCGCTGTGATGTAATCGTTAAGCACTGTTGTTTTGTTTGACATACTGGAACTTTGTAAAGCTAAATTGCTTAAAAAGAAACCCTACATTGTTTGCCAAAATAAAAATGGAACAGAGATGATTTCCTTTCTCTCTGTAGACAAGAAATTTCAAGTAGAAAAACGTCTTTTGAACCCAGCAAGGGGAAAGGGGAAAGGGGACTTTCCAGAGACTCAGTCCATGACTTTTTCTTATCATTGCTTGGGTGTTTTTGTATCGTAATTAATTTTTTTTTTTAACCACAAAGGATCTCGACATGGCTTAAAAGAATTTCTCTTAAAAAATCAATTAACACATTGCTTATTGATCCTATTTTATGAGCATCCAAAGCAAAAAGCTTAATTCTGTGCAATTCTTCTCACAACTACCAAATAATTGAGTTCTTTGAGGTACTTTGTTACATAGGTAGAGATGAGAGAATGTTTGTTGTGTAGCGAACTTGTGGTAGAGTATGGTTTATAAGTAGGCCTTCCAAGCATTGTTGAGATCAAGAGATTCGCAATACGGAACTCTCTACTAGAAGTGTTTATGAAAAGGTATTTGTCTGTATTGAACAATCTTTTTTTCCTAAGAAAAAGATCATAGCCAGGCAAGGTAGCTCACACTTATTATCTCAGCTCTTTGGGAGGCTGAGGCAGGAGAATCACTTGAGGTCGGGAGTTCAACAGAAATGATTCACTTTTACCTCCATGATTCAGTGATTAAGATGCAACAGAGCAGTGGGTTAAGAGCACAGACTTTAAAACCAGACTGCCTGGGTTTGAATTTCAATCCTGCCACTTAAAAGCTGTGTGACCTTGAACAAGTTTCTTAACCTCTCTTTGACTTAATCTCTTCACTTATAAAAAGGGGTAATAATAATGGTACTTACCTCCTAACCTTGAGAGGAGAATATTAATTCATTAATTAATACATGCTAGGTGCTTCATATGGTACCTGGCACATAGTCAATACTGTTCTAAATTCCCTTCCCAACTCCTATCCCAACCTTGGGCTATTTTTTACAGTGGTTGCATGAGATATGGCTACCCTAAAGCAGCTGAAAAAGTAGAGCAGCTATATATCCTTTAGTGTGAGTGAAGGGAGATCCTTTCCCAATATACACAGCTTACAAGGGGCAGACTTAGAAATGGTAGATAATCACTTTCAGAACTCTAGCCCATATGTTTCCCTAGAGCAAACCACTTCCTTTCCAAACATGAATTTCATGTAAGAGAATAAACATTTACAGATAGCTGGAAAGAAGCAAGGCTCCATATAGGGACATAAACTAATGCCTGTCTTTGCCAGATACCAAGTCCCTGAGAGGTCTATCTCTGAAACAAGCCTTTAAACTACACAAAGCAAACTGTCAGTTTGGGGGGAAAATGAGGATTTTAAAGTCACTATCTCCTATTAAATATTGCAGATAAACACACACAGAGAGAAAAAGAAGAGAAGTTGTGCTTTACACTAAAAAGAGACTTGGGGAAAAAAAGCAGGCTGCACTACCCTAGGGAAAGGAGACCTTGTCTTCTTTCCAAGTTCCATCATTGACAACCTCTGTGATGTGATCTTGGGTGAAACCCTCAACCGCTGGGGGCATCAGCTTCCTCAGCTGTAAAATGAGGGAGATGAACTAGATCTATAAGATTTCTTACAGCTCCGACATCCTATGACTTTATAAAATAAAATAGATGTTAAATGTATCCAGCAGGCAACAGAAACTAACTCTGGAAACGTAAGCAGGAAAAGGATATTTTTGCAAGAATATCACTGGTAGCCCACAGAATCAAAGGGAAGGCTGGAGAACCAGGTTCAGAACTGATGTGGTTTGGCTGTGTACCCACTCCACTCTCATCTTGAATTGTAGCTCCCATAATTCCTACATGTCATGGGAGGGACCCAGTGGGAGATAATTGAATCATGGGAGCGGGTCTTTTCCATGCTGTTCTTGTGATAGCGAATAAGTCTCACGAATCTGATAGTTTTAGTAAGGGGATTTCCCCTGCACACACTTTCTTGCCTGCCACCGTGTAAGACGTGACTTTGCTCCTCCTTCACTTTCTGCCATGATTGTTAGGCGCCCCCCAGCCACGGAAAACTGTGAGTCCATTAAACCTCTTTCCTTTATAAATTGCCCAGTCTCGGGTATGTCTTCATTAGCAGCATGAGAACAGACTAGTACTAGAACCAAGGCAGTTTGGTGAGGATAGGGGATGTGTTTGGGGTTTAGAGGCAGGAATAACTGAACTATGTTACTGAAGTGAATGAACTTCATTTTTTCCACCCTTACCTCACTGAATCCAAAACTCAAAGTCCTAAGATAGAGGGCCAAATTAGTCTAGCTCAAGTCACATGCCACTCATTGGCTGGTGGGCAAGAACCCTTGATTAATAGTCCCACCAAGACATTGTTCAACCTGTGAGAGGTGATTCCCTAAGAGGACATTGGGGTATGATTATGAGAAGTGCAACGACTACTGGGCAGCTCTTCACTACAAATGTTGTGTCTGTCTTTGTGATACCACACATTGATAGAACTTTTCTAAGTCAAAATTGATGGACTATTTTCACAGCCCATCCGAAAACAGATGTAACTTTGGATAGAGATATTGGCCCCATGACAGCACTGTATCCATACACAGATGTGACCACCCATCACAAAATGTTAGACAATGACACATGCTTGCAGAACAGCCTTCGCATGCCTCAAGAGATTGTTCTGGGGGGAAAAAACACAAGTCTGTGTTTTGTTCTAAATGTTTCTCTCGGCTGGGCACAGTGGCTCACACTTGTAATCCCAGCACTTTGGGAGGCCAAGCCGGGTGGATCACAAGGGCAGGAGTTTGAGACCAGCCTGGCCAACATGGTGAAACCCCGTCTCTACTAAAAATACAAAAATTAGCTGGGCATGGTGGCACTCACCTGTAATCCCAGCTACTTGGGAGGCTGAGGCAGGAGAATCGCTTGAACCCAGGACGGGGAGGTTGCAGTGAGCCAAGATCACGCCACTGCACTCCAGGTCTGGGCAACAGAGCATGACTCCATTTCAAAAAAAAAAAAAAAATTGTTTCTGTCTTTGCACATCTCCTTGGATGTGAGAAGGAACATTCACAGAGGCACCCAAGAGTCATTTTCCTCTTCTTCCGTGTTTACAGAGCCCTGTTTTTATTCTGATGGTCAATTCTCCTCCCCAACTTGAGAATCAGGTTTATCCTGATTGGTTGTAATTAGTCATGATGGTCCCATACCCCCTGCCATTGGGTGGTTTAAGGGTAGCTCTGTGACCTTGCTCTAGATGCTCTGACATGAGAATAAATCTGCTGGGGATGGAGGAGACTTCTTGTAAAGGTTTCTTCACTTGTATAGAGGACACTGTGCCTATAGGTGTGGTGGCTCATGCCTGTAATCCAAGCTACTCAGGAGGCTGAGGCGGGAGTATAGTTTGAGCCCAGGAGTCCGAGACCAGCCTAGGTAACTAAAAAAGAAAAATCATGGTGTAAAGATATGATGATTGGGCTGGGTGCGGTGGCTCATGCCTATAATCCCAGCACTTTGGGAGGCCAAGGCGGGTGGATCACGAGGTCAGGAGTTCAAGACCAGCCTGGCCAACATGGCGAAACCCTGTCTTTACTAAAAATACAAAAATTAGCCAGGAGTGGTGGTGGGTGCCTGTAATCCCAACTACTTGAGAGGCTGAGGCAGGAGAATTGCTTGAACCCCACAGGCGGAGGTTGCAGTGAGCTGAGGTCACGCCACTGTACTCCAGCCTGGGTGACAGAGCAAGACTCCGTCTAAAAAAAAAAAAAAAAAAGATGTGATGATTGTTGCTGCTATGGCCCCATCATTTAATATAATTTTTCCTTGAAACCATGAGAGGGGAAGCCTGAACACAAACACCAACAATCTGAAGATGGCAAAGAGGAAAGAGAAGAAAGAACTTGAGTGCTTGATGATGAGTCTTGAATTAAGCAACCCTGGAAGCACCCTATTTAGAATTTCCCATTAGACAACATAATAAATCTCCTCATCATTTAAATCACTTTCACTTAGACCTTCTACTATTTGCAGAAGAATTATCTTTTTTTAGTTGACATATAATAATTGCACATATTTGTGGGATATAGAGTAATATTTTGATACACATGTAATGATTAAATCAGAGTAATTAGCATGTCCATCACCTCAAACATTTATCATTTGTTTGTGTTGGGAACCCTCACATACCGTTTTGTTAACTATAGCCACCCTGTAGTGACTATACAGTGACTTCCTCTCTGTAACTTTTTAACCATTAACCAATCTCTCCCTATCCTTCCCTCTCTCTACCCTTCCCAACCTCTAATAACTACAATTCTACTCTCTACCTCTACAAGCTAGTATTTTTTTAGCTTTTGCATGAGTAAGAACATTTGGTATTTATCTTTCTACATCTGGCTTGTTTCCCTTAACGTGATGTCCTCCAGGCTCATCCATGTTGCTGTGAATGACAGAATTTTATTTTTGTGTGTGTGTGTGGCTGAATGGTATTCCATTGTGTATATTGATATGGTTTGGCTGTGTCCCCACCCAAATCTCATCTTGAATTGTAGCTCCCATGGTGGGGAGGGACCCAGTGGAAGATCATTGAATCAGGAGGGCGATTTCCCCCATACTATTGTTATGGTAGTAAGTCAGTCTCATGAGATCTGATGGTTTTATAAGGGGAAACCCATTTTGCTTGGCTCTTATTCTCTCTTGCCTGCCGCCATGTAAGACATGCCTTTCACCTTCTGCCATGATTGTGAGGCCTCCCCAGCCATGTGGAACTATGAGTCCATTAAACCTCTTTTTCTTTATAAACTACCCAGTCTTGGGTATGTCTTTATTAGCAGTGTGAAGACAGACTAACACATATATGTACCACATTCTCTTTATTCATTCATCCATTGATGGATCTGTAGGTTGGTTTCATATTTGGGGTACTCTGAATAGGGCTGTAATAAACACTGAGGTGCAGGTAGTTCTTTGATATATTGATTTCCTTTCCTTTGGATAAATACCCAGTAATAGCACTGCTGGATCATGTGGTAGTTCTATTTTTAGTTTTTTAAGAAACTTTCGTACTATTTTTCATAATGGCTGTACTAATTTACATTCTCACCAACAGCACACAGTGGTTTCCTCTTCTCTGCATCCTCTCCAGCATTTATGTTATTTTTTGTCTTTTTGAGGATGGCCATTTGACTTGGAGTGAGATGATACCCCAGTATGGTTTTGATTTATATTTCCCTGATGATTAGTGATGTTGAACACTTTTTCATATACTTTTCTGTTTTTATGTCTTCTTTTGAAAAAAAAAAGTCTATTCAGAACCTTTACCAAAGTACGTAATTCCCAGTTCACAGATTTTTTAAATGTATATTTTAGTTTTCATGGCTCTAGGTTAATCTGGTAATACACCTTACTTAAATTTTCAAAACTTAAGAACTCCTTTCCACTCATTATCCTAAGATTGCCATCCATCAGAATAGTACAAATAGTTGGAGATGGCGAAGAAACATGTAGACAGAAAAAGATGTAAAATAGACAAGGAGACAGAGAAGGAAGTAAATGGAGTCAAATTATGAGAATAAACTGTGTCAGAAAATTGAGTCCAAGTCTTTATTCCACAATGTTTGACAGAAAGGGAAAGGAAGATAGTTCAGAGAGAGAGAAACAGACAGAAGTTATCTACTGACAGAAGGAGAAGGAAAAGATGGATGCAATTCAGTAAAATATTTGTCTATTTTTGAATTTTATTTTACTAAATATTAAGTAGGTACTAAAGTTCATTTTACAATATATATAAGCTATATAGAATTGTGACCCAATGAACTCTCGTACACCTGCCCCCAAGTTTATAAAAGAACATTATCCTTGGGCTAGAAGGCCCTGATGTGTGGGCCTCCAATTCCACCCCCTTACAGATAACCTGAATCTACAGCCAACATCTGGCTAACTCCATTAACCCAGATGACTATTGCTTGGGAGAAGCAGGTTGGAGAGAAGTGAGTACCTATCATCAGAGACTCAGAAGCTGGAGATGATATGGTTCCCTCCCTCACTCGCAGTCTGGTAGGGAAAGAGAAATGAATACATCTAGCTGTGGTACAAGGCAAGATGTGAGAAGTACCATGATAAGAGGACTAAATCCTAGAAAAACACAGAAAAAACAGACATTGTTCCATCTGGGGTGAGCAGGAGAAACTTCATGGACAAGGTGGCCTATCTACCTTTGGTGAAAAGGATTTATAAAGATGAAAGGAAAGGGCAAATGTAACAATCATTAAAAAGGCAGGGAAGAGAAGGTGGTCTGAATGACTATTTCATCCAGGGATGACTAAGTATAGGAGAGGGAGGAGTCCAACTTCAGGCTAGGATGAAAGTACAGAGTTTGGTAGAAATCCTCTGGAAAATAAAAATTCTTCTAGAAACTAAAAACTAGCCATAAGTTTGGGCAATATTTATTTTCTGCACACGGGAGTCTGGAAGGTTGTCATGTGTGTCTCTTCTCTCCTCCTTTCTCTGCCTACCCTGACTATCACCCCTGCATCAAATCACTTACCAAGCACCACCAATTCTTCATCCATATCCTCTCTTCTATCTCTTCTTTTTGTCACTCTAATTCCACTGTGTGCTTAATGACTGAAAGACTCCTGCATGGTGCCACGTTTCCTCTCTCCCTCTTCAATCTACACCTGAATTCTTTGAATGGCAGGCTAGGGACCTGGCTGCTTAGCAGGACGCAGAGGTCAAGGAGGTGAGTGTGGCTTACAGCTGGGGAGGAAAGCCTGCAGTGAGAGCCACGAACACAGGACTAAGCCACAAGTCATAGGGAGGGGGTATGGGTGGGTCAAGGTCAAGTTTGGAACCAACTGGAAAGCAGGGTACACGAAAAGCTAGTGGTGTCAATGGGAAGCCATCAATCATACCAGGCACCAAGGACCACTGGTTGGTTTTTACTGGGGCCAGTTGTATGGAGAGGGAGACAGAACTACCAGGCCAGGGGAGGCACACAGAACCAGTGACCACATAGCAATTCCAGTGAGATGTCTTCTTCCAGGGCCCAGTTCACCCAGCCTCCTTGTGCTCCTTGAAGACATCTTTGACAGTGCTCTCAGCCGCAGCCACTTCTATCAGGCACGCCCTCCATCCATTTTGCTCCCTTTGCCCTGTCTCTACCCCACAGGGCAGATTGTAGAAGCTGCACAGGGTTTGCAGCCTGACCAACCTAAGACTGAAGAATATCAATCAATAGGATTGGTAAGCTTCCCTTGGCCTCAGCTTCCTCAGAGAGAATGACACCTGATTCAGGGCATCATTGTGAGGAATAAATGAGAGTACATGGGGCCCATGCCACGTGTAGAGTGAAGGCTCGATAAATAGGTCTTCTTTATTTTTCAGAGACAGGGTCTCGCTCTGTTGCCTAGGTTGGAGTGCAGTGGTACAACCATAGCTCACTGCAGCCTCACACTCCTGGCCTCAAGCAATCCTCCTGCCTTTGCCTCTCACAGTGCTGGGATTACAGGTGTGAGCCACTGCACCCGGCCTAGTTCTTTACCCAACAAATATTTACAAAGAACCTACTGTGAGCCAAACACCTTACCAGCTGCTGGGGATATTATGGTGAGCAGAACCAGACATGTTCCCTGTCCTCATGCAGCTTCCAGTCTAGAGAGGAAGACAGACATTAATTTGTAACCACAAAAATAATCACAAAGTAATAGGTATGAAAAGGGCTATGGGGGCTGAGAACGTGTTTATTTGAGAGGTTTGGTGATTCTGAGAATCAGGAAAAGCCATCTTCAAAACCCTGCTCAAAAGCCTGCCCTAATTCCTCCCAACTAGAAGTGATCCTATTGGCTTGTAAATTCTCAGCAGGAAGCATGCATCCTGCAACTGACACTTAGCTTACCGTATTGTGTCCAGTATTTTCACCAGTGGTGTACACATCCTGTCTCCTCTGCCAGAGTGTAAATTCTCTGTAGGCAGAGTAGGCCATCTACATCTTTGTGTGCTTCACAGTATCTGTTAAAAGTCGATTATTTTAATGAATAGGCGAAATTAGCTTCCTGAAAGCTGCCACAATTTAACTGGACTCGAAGCTTAATGTATGCTTTTTGCAAGCCAAGTTCTCATTGATTTCTAAGTCATTGGTCAGAACATAAGAGGTGGTGTGTAGGGAAACAATAATTTGGCTTCTGAGAAATTGCATAATATCCATACCTCATAGGGTGTAATGCCCCTTCACTACTGCTGAAAAATCCCAGACCTGAGTTTGACTCACCTATTATTTAGGGATACACAGACAAGAAAAAGTGAGACTACTGTAATTCCGTTTGCAAAATCTTCAATCTCTAAATTTTACAATTAGAATCTCAATTTGTGATCTAGAGAAAAAAATAATCGAATATCAGAAAAAAAGCCTCTGTGTGCTGGAATATTCATGCCTGTTAGATTGCTTATGTAGGAAGGGAAAAATATCTTTTCCTTCTACCCTTTTAAATTCAGAGCTGAATCCTCTATAATAAAAGATTAACCAGAGAAAAACATAGTGGTTTATTTAAACAAGTTCTACGTAACACAAGGGCCATCCTCAGGAAGTGAAGATCAGAGGAAACAGTTACACTTGAGTGTTTTTAGTAGTAGGTTTGATGAAGAATGGAGAGACACTTGCAGAAATATGATCAGGCAAAAGAGTACTAGATCTATAGGAATAAATGGAGGGAAACTTAGCAGAGCCCGTTTGTTCAGATTCTCCTCTGGGTCCCTGTGTCTTGGGCGATAGGGAACTGCCTTTCCTCTGTGGATACAGGAAGAGCACCTCTCACATGAGGGTCCTATGATGTGTTTTAGAGGAAGGTCAGCAAAGGTTTTATTACCTGCTTCTGGGGAGAAAGGTGGCAAAGGAAGGTCAGAGTAATATTTCCACTTAAAATTTGCCATTTTCTCAAATCCTTCAGCTTAAAAAATTCAATTTGCCAAGGTGCCATATTTTTGGGCAGCATGTCCTCAACCCCATCACTGATTATTAAATCTGACCCTGCAGTTAACCCTGTAAATCAACTCAGATAAGCAACTGTAACCATATAATGATGGCCAGGAGATTAAGTTCCACCTTAACTCTGGAAAAGCATTTTTATATTTTAATGTCAAGAGCTGCCCTCTTGTCTATATGTGCTTTTTTATTGTCATTAGTAACTATAATTATGCTTGACATTAACAATGGCTATAACAAATATGAAAGCCAAAAGAATCAAAGGAAACGTTTTGCTATTAAAGTACTTAAGTATTTTATTTAAATTCGTTTTATTGGTATCTTTGAATTTTTTTTTTTTTTTTTTTTTTGAGACAGAGTCTTGCTCTGCACCAGGCTGTAATGCAGTGGCGTGATCTTGGTTCACTGCAAACTCTGCCTGCCAGGTTCAAGTGATTCTCCTGCCTCAGCCTCCTGGGGAGCTGGGACTACAGGCGCACACCACCACACCCAGCTAATTTTTGTGTTTTTAATAGAGACAGGGTTTCACCATGTTGGCCAGGATGGTCTCGATCTCTTGACCTCATGATCGTCCCACCTCAGAATCCCAAAGTGCTGGGATTACAGGCATGAGCCACTGCGCCTGGCCTCTTTGAATTTTTTTAAAAACATCCTGGTGCCAAAAGGCAGCAAGATTCATAAATGTAAACAAACATATAAATAAACAACCAGGCCCTCTTCCCTTTTAAATAATCTGTGAAATAAAAATAATCTATCTGCATAGGAAACAATTATCAAATCAGCATCTACAATGTGGCCCAATAAAAGAAAGGGTTTTCATATTTGATCCTGTTTTTGGTTCCTCAAAATTAAAAACTTGGCTCCATTCTGTGCTGTATAATGATAGATTTTTTTTTTTTTTAAGAAGAGAGAGAGTGGGAATTCTCTTGCTGTTTCCATGGGTTTCATCATCTTTTTTTCCATGACTCATAATGGCTTCTTGCAAACACTCTTGTTCCCTTGATCTCATGGAGCAAATGAATGCTCTTAAGCTAGTTTTCAACAACCAGTCAGCATTCCTCCTGCTTTCCAACTGTGCATCCTCAGCTGGACACAAACATTTTCTAGTCTACTCATTCACAAAATAAACTTATGAGTATTCTTCAAAGGGCTCAGTCCAACTTGCCCGGGGATATTCTGAAGATTTAAATAAAAGCAAGAAAATATTATTCACACAAAATTTTGTTAAGTGTTACTTGAATTAGAATGGGTAGAAAACAATTTTAAAACCGTTTGTTAAAACTATGCCTTATAAGACCACCAAAAAATGTTCTCAAGTCTCTGATTCAGGGCTCTTTCAGGGCAACCTGACTGCCTCAGCCTCCCAAAGTGCTGGGATTACAGGTGTGAGCCACCACACCCTTCCATGACTTCTTTTCCTTTGGGTAGATACCCAGTAGTGGGATTGCTAAATGGAACAGTAGTTCTATTTTTAGTTTTTTGAGAAATCTTCATACTGTTTTCTGTAGTGGCTATACTAGTTTACATTCCTACCAGCAGTGTATAAGAGTTCCCAAAGTTGGGACAGTTATTCTCTCTTTTCAGGGTGACCCCAGGACTGATTCTGTGTTACGCCATGGCACCCCCCATTATATCCCTGAGAAGACATTGTGCTCAGTGATAACAAACTTCTCAGCCTAGGACCAAGGAAACCTAGAGTCTCCTCTAACCTCTGCTGCTACAGCATGTTTGGTTTATTTTCTATATCTATCAAATGAAAGTGTAAGTGTTCATGCCAGTTTCTTTCAATTATAACATTCCATGATTCTAACACAGAGACATAGAAATTGGGATTTATTCATTTACTCAACAAATCCTTATTGAACATCTAAACGCTAGGCATCATGTCCTCTGAAGGAGGAGTCTCTCTATCGTGCTCCCCAAGTCCCTCTCTTCCCATGTGAACACCTTTATCATGTTACTTGAGTCTTTATTGGGATTAGGGCTTCTCTAATCTGACTCCTCCATTGACTACATTGTTGTTTTTGCCAATGAGTAGGATTCTTAACATACAGTAGGTGGTCAAAAATCATTTGGTGAATGAACAAAGAAAGAGGAACTCTTCAGATGCAAAGATAAGCTTCCCAGAATGAACAACCAGAAAGAGAGGTCTCAAGCATAATAATATCCAGTAATGTTTCATTGACACAATCACATGACTACACTATATGCTGCTTAGAAATTTCTGAGCCAACAGCTGACCCCGGTTGCACTGAGACCCAAAGTACTAAGACCTGCCTCTCTTTCACCTTGAACACAGACAGATTCTTGGCACTTAGTTTCATTTTGGCGTATTGAGCCATCTACGCTGGATCCCTTTGGCTGCCTCTCCCAATCTGCCCTCCACTCGTTTCCACCCTACTTGGTGCCCTGGGAGGCCAACTTACATAACTGCCTCCACTGGGCTCCAGTGCCCTCTGGCTCTGGCTGGGTTTGGTCAATGGGGGAGTACTAGCACATTAGAGGAAGAGAGGATGGCAAAGTTGGGGTTTGTTTGTACAAATTTATGGGGTACCTGTTAACTTTTGTTCTATGTATATAACGCATAGTGATTAGTGATCAAGTCAGAATACTTAGGATATCTGTCGCCCAAGTACAACACATTTTTGTGTAATTATAGTCACGCTACTGTGCTTTCAGACATTCAATGTATTCCTTCTATCTGACTGTACATTTGTACCCTTTAACCCATTTCCCTTCACTTTAATCCATTTCCCTTCATCCTCTCCCCACAACTTACCTTTCCCAGTCTCTGTTCTCTATCTTTCCACTCTACCTCCATGTGATCAACTTTTTTAGCTCTCATGTACAAGTGGAGAACATGTGATATTTGCCTTTTTGTCCGTGGCTTACTTCACTTGAGATAATGACCTCCAGTCCCATCCAAGTTGCTGCATATGGCACGATTTCATTTTTTATGAATCATTTTTATGAATTCATTTTTTATGTATATATGCACCACATTTGTTTATCCATTCACCTGTTGATGGGCACTTAGGTCCATTCCAAATCTTTGCTATTGTGAATAGTGCTACAATAAACATGTGAGTATAGGTACCCCTTTGCTATAGTGATTTATTTTCTTTTTCCGTTTCTTTTTTTTTTTTTTTTTTAGACATGGTCTCATTTTGTCTCCCAAGCTAGAGCGCAGTGGCATGGCATGAACACAGCTCACTGCAGCCTCAACTTCCCAGGCTCAAGTGATCCTCCTGCCTCAGCCTCCCCAGTAGCTGGGATTTCAGACACGTGTCACCACGCCTGGCTAATTTTTGTATCTTTTGTAGAGACAGGGTTTCACCATGTTGCTCAGGCTGGTCTTGAACCCCTGAGCTCCAGCAACCTGCCCACCTCAGCCTCCCAAAGTGCTGGGATTACAGATGTGAGCCACCACACCCTGAGGTGATTTATTTTCCTTTGGGTAGATACCCAGTAGCGGGATTGCTGAATGGAAGAGTAGTTCTATTTTAAGTTTTTTGAGAAATATCCTACTGTTTTCTGTAGTGGCCATACTCTTCCTACCAACAGTGTAAAAGAGTTCCCAAAGTTAGGATAGTTATTCTCTCTTTTCAGGGTGACCCCAGGCTATAGTGTCCCTTGACCAAATGTCACAGCTCCTGTCGGACAGCCCTCCTCACACACTGTGTGTGTGTGTGTGTGTGTGTGTGTGTGTGTGTGTGTGTGTATGTGTGTATACATGCATGCATGTCTGTCTCTGTCTCTGTCTCTCTGGGTTTCTTTCCCCTTTAGTCTTAAAGACAGTAGCAGGGCCCCACTATTCCTAGTCTCAGGGTGCTGCATTCTCCCTTTTTGTTTTTCCCACACCCTAGTTTAATATGCCCTTCATTAAACTAATCTCAAATTATTCAATTTGAGTGCAATATCAATTTCCTGATAGGACCTTGACTGAAAACCACCCACGTATTCTGAAGAGTAAATGATATAACCAATTACCACAAAGCACAATAAGGGGGATGCTTATAAATGCTAGTTTCCCTCCCCTTCCCTGTTATAATTTTTATACCCCCTACAATGGCTATTCCTAGTGTCTTTAACATAATTGCTACTTAAGAAAGATTTGATGAATGAATAAAAAAAAATTTCAACACTTTTGACCATACTTTTAGACTTAAATTCATGGAAATCAATGTGCATTAATTTAGATTATCAGCTGTTACATTTAGAGAAGTTTTTATTTCAATAATTGGGGAGGAGGCAGTTTGCTTTACACATCTCATTCTCTATTTTCTCATAGTCTAACTAAGTTATGGCTCAACTCCAGGAAAAACAGGGCCAAGGGATAAGCTTGTTAGCTTATCCCTTTTAAACTGCTCTCAGGGGCAGTTTAAAAGACGAACAGATTAGTTTAACAGACTAAGAGATCCATATACTGATCCTTCCTAGATCTTAGAGAAAATAGTCATTTTATTTCATGTCATCTAATTCATATGAACTGACTTTGCAAATTCATCATTTTCTACCTCCTACCAGATAGAAATGGAGTTTGGGATCAACTGTGCATCCTTGAATCTATCTGTGTTTATAATGAATAAAGTCGATAAAGCCGAATCATCACTCACCGTGTATATTGATCTCACTGATGCACTGTGGAAATAACTTATAGTTCTGGTATTGGGGGAAGCACTTCCTGGACTTGATCCAAAGGCAGCCTCTGCGTGGTCTCTGCTATTTAAGAAGGAGAACTGTTTTAGTCTGTATGTAGTAAATAGCAAAAAGAGACATGCTTATTCTAATGTAGTAAGTGTAGCAAGAGAAGCATGCTCTACCTCTAGAAAGGATTTTGGGACTTTCTACCCTCACTAATTTTCCTGCCTACCTCTCTAACACCTTTCACCCATTTCTCTCAACTCCTCACCCCACGTCCTGGGCACAAATACCTGAAGCATACGTAGAGACAACGTAGAGACAACGTAGAGACAACATAGAGAACAAATTTAAAGTCCAGTGTCAAGTAGCAAGCAAAGAATCTTAGTTTGGAAACTGACTGCAAACACTTTATTCTATCACATTTTCTTGAAATATGTCCCTAAGGAGAATATTAATGATGTCTTTGATCTCAGGGACAATTTTGCCAAGAAGCAAAGTCACAAATTAGATGAATTCTAATCTGTCTTCCTGCTCATGACTGTATGACTTTTTAAAATTCTTCTAATATTATCCTCAGCTGACTTCGAGGTGGAAGATGAAACTTTATTTCCTACATCATGGCATCTCGTTCATTCTCCTAAGATCCATGGTCTTGTTTTTCTAGCTTTTATATTGAGAATTGAGTTTTTGTTTCATAGACATCTCTACTTTTGATACAAAGCCCTGAACACAGGTGAAATTGAGGTGACCTATAATTTTTTTTTTTTAAGATGGAGTTTCGCTCTTGTTGCCCAGCCTAGAGTGCAATGGTGCCATCTTGGCTCACCACAACCTCTGCCTCCCGGGTTCAAGTGATTCTCCTGCCTCAGCCTCCTGAGTAGCTGGGATTACAGGCATGCACCACCATGCCCGGCTAATTTTGTATTTTTACTAGAGACGGGGTTTCTCCATGTTGATCAGGCTGGTCTGGAACTCCCAACCTCAGGTGATCCACCCACCTCAGCCTCCCAAAGTGCTGGGATTACAGGTGTGAGCCACCGTGTCCAGCCGAGGTGACCTACAATTTAAAGAGAAGTTTGGGTGGTTGCTACTTAAGAAGAGAAATCAGAAAGGGAGATTTAGTGTATTCAAGAAAATGATGCTTCTTGTCCATGAAGATGATCAAACACTGGTACAGAAATACTGTAGAACCTTCTCTGGGAATTTTTTTTTTTTTTTTTTTTTTGAGACAGAGTCTCACTCTGTCACCCAGGCTAGAGTGCAATGGTGCGATCTCAGCTCACTGCAACCTCCGCCTCCTGGGTTCAAGCAATTCTGTCTCAGCCTCCTGAGTAGCTGGGATCACAGATGTGTGACACCACACCTGGCTAAGTTCTGTATTTTTAGTAGAGATGGGGTTTCACCATGTTGGCCAGGCTGGTCTCAAACTCCTGACCTCAAGTGATCCTCCTGCCTCAGCCTCCCAAAGTGCTGGGATTACAGGCATGAGCCACCATTCCCTGCCTCTTTCTTTTTTTCTGGGGAGTAGTGGGGAGGGATTCACTGCCTTCTATACCCAGAAGGTCAATATTCTTGGCACATAGTAGGCTCACACACAAAAAACTGTTTTTGGAAGAATTTATTCTGAATGAGCCTGAGCAAACTTTCACGTGTGTAAGCACCAGCCGTTTGTATTTCCTTTTCTGTAGGCAGTCCAGTCTTATCCTTCACCATTTGCCTCCTGCATTGTGGTCTTTTCTTCAATTATTAGAAGCTCCTTATTTACTAGAGATTTAGTTGCTTACTCGATAAACTGCAAATAATTTTGCCCATTAGTTGTTGGTCTTTTATCTTAGCTTGTGATAGTTTTTTTGCTGTGTACATTTTTTTCCACATAGTGAATTTGATGAGTCTCTTCTCTGAGTTTTGTGTCATGATTAGAAAGACCAATTTTGCAGTTATAAATGAGTCATAGCATTGATTCTTCTATTACTTTTATAGTTTAATGTTTAAATTAAAATCATTGATCCACTTAAAAGTCACCCTAATGTGAGTGTGAGATCTTGATTAAGTTAACTTGTTGTCCTAAACGATTATTCAGTCGTCCCAATACCAGTCAGTTTGTAATCCAGTACCTTGATGGAATGAATACCTCTCCTCTATTCTTCTATTTCATTTTTTTCCTGGCTATTACTCACAGTTTACTTTTCATAGGGATATTGAAATGAACTTGTTTATTTCAAAAGATATTATTTTTATTTATTTAGGAAGAATTAGCATCTTTATATATTCATCTTCCTCTTCAAGAACATGATACACTTTTCCTTTATTCAAGTCATTTTTATGTCACTCAGCAGCATTTTACTGAAGTTTTCTTCAGAAAGATCTTGCAAATTTCTTACTAAGTTTATTCCTAGTTACTTTATTTATAATTGTTTTAAATGCAGTGTATCCTCTAACTGGTTATTGTTTAAATAGGTGGATCCCATTGATTTTTTAAATATTTTTGTACCCTGTCCCTTACTGAATTTTTCTTTTTTCATGATTTTTTAAGGGAATTATCTTAGGTTTTCCAGGTACACAATTGTATCATCTGCAAAATAAGTGATCATTTTACCTATTCTTTCCAATTTTGAAACTTCGTATTTCTGATCGCTTAACTAACTGTGTTGACTAGTACTTCCAATACAATGGTAGATAAAATGGCAGTAGTGGACACCCTGGAAAATTTCTGGCTCGGCAGGGCACGCTTTTAGTGTTTCCCTATTAAACATATTTCTGGGGTTTTTTGTTTGTTTGAGAGAAATATATTTTATCATTTTATCACATTAAGGAAGTATGTATTTGTCTTATTTTTATTAGAAGTTTTAATGAAAAATGCATTGTATTTTGTCAAATGCATTTTTAATATAACCAACCATTTATCTCTTTACATCTATAAATATGATGATGAGTAACAGGTTTTCTAATGCTAAACTGTCCTGTAATTCCTGGAATAGGCCCCCTTGATCAGGCAGGAGTGCGTATGTGTGTGTGTGTGTGTTATTTTTAAACTGTGCTACTGGATTGCTAATGTTTTATTTAGGATTTTTGCATGGATATACACAAGTAAGATTTCTCAATGATTTATTTATTTTTTCTTTCTTTCTCTCTGTTTTTTTTTTTTTTTTTTTAGACAAGCTCTTGCACTGTCACCCAGGCTGGAGTATAGTGGTGCCATCATGGCTCACTGCAGCCTCAAACTCCTGGGCTCAAGCAGTCCTCCTGCCTCAGCCTTGCAAAGCCCTGAGATTACAGGCATAAGCCACTGCATCCAGGCTGATTTCATTTTAGATTCAATCTTTCTTGGATTTGAATATTATTAGTAATGTTTATTTCAAAAATAGAATTAGGAAATATCTTTGGTCTTGCAACAGTTTAAATACATTGGAAATACCTATGTCTTAGAGATTGGTAACATTCTCCTGCGAACTGCTCTTCCTGTTACTTTTTGAAGGACAACTAACACATTTTCTATTTCTTCCATGACAATTTAGATTTTCTATTTCTTCTGGTGTTGGGTTTTATACATTTTTCCCAGAAAATTATATATTTTAACTGAAGATTTTTTTTTTAATTAAAAGTAACTTTTTTTTTTTTGAGATGGGAGTTTCATTCTTGTTGCCCAGGCTAGAGTGCAATGGCATGATCTTGGCTCACTGCAACCTCTGCCTCCCGGGTTCAAGAGACTTCCTGTCTCAGCCTCCCAAGTAGCTGGGATTACAGGCACACACCACCACGCCCAGCAAATTTTTTTGTATTTTTAGTAAAGACAGGGTTTCACCATGTTGGCCAGGCTAGTCTCAAACTCCTGACCTCAGGTGATCCACCCACCTCGGCCTCCCAAAGTCCTGGGATTGCAGGCATGAGCCACCGCGCCTGACCTGAAGATTTTTAAAATTAAGATAGTAACTACTCTTTAAGGGGCAAGAATAAATAGGCCATTTCCAGCAGATATTGAGGGCCCTTAGATGTCTATGGAAAAACTAAAATCACCACTAAAGTTAGAATTTCTTCTTACCCTTTAGACTTCTAAAGGGTAAATGACAAAACTTCTTTTGACTTATTAGGACAAAGAGGGGAAAATGAGACCCGAGGCCATCTTTACCTGGCCCACAGCACTCATCTCCTGCTCTCCTCCACACACATCCATTGCATTTGAGCCCCTTGGCATCCTTAACTTTTATTTTATTGTCATTAAGTACCAACCACATCTATGGGGCTATGTCTGTCAGCCCAGTCTCACACTAGAAGTTCCTAGCAGTCTGTGATTTTTTTTCTTTTCTTTTTTCTTTTCTTTTTTTTTTTTTTTTTTTTGAGAGAGTCTCGCTTTGTCACCCAAGCTGGAGGGCAGTGGTGCAATCTCGGCTCACCGCAACCTCCACCTCCCGAGTTCAAGCGATTCTCATACCTCAGACTCCCGAGTAGCTGGAATCACAGGCATGTGCCACCATGCCCAGCTAATTTTTGTATTTTTAGTAGAGATGGGGTTTCATCATGTTGGCCAGGCTGGCCTCGAACTTCTGATCTCGGGTGACCCGCCTACCTTGGCCTCCCAAAGTGCTGGGATTACAGGCATGAGCCACTGCGCCTGGCCTGTGATTTTGTCTTTCTAAAAGAATGGCTGTGGATCATTCTAAGATGGTCCCCAGGAGTCCCACCCCCCTGACGTGCAATACTCATTATAATCTCCTCTCCTTGAGCGTGGGCAAGACTATGAACCAGATGGGATTTCACTCCTGTGATTAGGTCATATTATAAGGCATAGATGAAGGGATTTTACAGGTATGACTAATATCCCAAATCAATAAAAGGGGAGGCCATCTTGGGTGGGCCTGACTTAAAGAGGTAAAATCCCTTAAAAGAGAAACAGCCCTTCCTGAGGTCAGAAAGACTCTCACTAGCCTTAAAGAAGCAAACTGCAGGCTGGGCGCAGTGGCTCACTCCTGTAATCCCAGCACTTCGGGAGGCCAAGGCGGGAGGATCACCCGAGGTCAGGAGATCGAGACCATCCTGGCCAACATAGTGAAACCCCGTCTCTACTAAAAACACAAAAATTAGCTGGGTGTGGTGGTGCATGCCTGTAATCTCAGTTACTTGGGAGGCTGAGGCAGGAGAATCCCTTCAACTCACTCGGGAGGCAGAAGTTGCAGTGAGCCAAGATCATGCCACTGTACTCCAGCCTGGTGACAGAGCTAGACTCCGTCTCAAAAAAAAAAAAAAAAAAAAAGCAAACTGCCATGCTGTGAAATGCCTATGGAGAGGGACTCCTGGTGGTGACTGCCAAGTGGCCTCTGGGACCTGAGGACAGCCTCCATGGGACAGCCGGGAAGACGCCAAGGCCCTCAGTACACAGCCGTAAATGAATTCTTCCCATAACCCGAGTGAGCGTAGATGCACAGCATCCAGATGGGAATGCAGTCCAGCTGACATCTTGATTTCAGCCTGTGAGACCCTAAGCAGAAGATCCAGTTAAGCCACGCACAGATATCTGACCAACAGAAACTGTGAGATAATAAATGTGTGCTGTTTTAAGCCACAAGTGTGTGGTAATTGGTTACACAACAACAGAAAGCTAATAAGTACAGTGACTGACAGACCCTTGGCCTGAAAATCAACAGAGGTAGTTATTTAAAATGCATGTTGCAGATCTATTGAATTAAGAATCTCTCTTCATAGAAGCCTAGGAGCCTGGATTTTTATAGACATCCAAGTTGATTCTGACGCACATTAAAGCTTCAGAATGAATTTACCATGCAAATAACAAAGCATCTTATAACCCACAATTCAACATTTGACATTGTTCTTTTGTTGTCGTTGTTGTTGTTCTTGTTTGAGACAGAGTCTGGCTCTGCCTCCCAGGCTAGAGTGCAGTGGCACAATCTTGGCTCACTACAGCCTCCACCTCCCAAGTTCAAGCAATTCTCCTGCTTCAGCCTCCTGAGAAGCTGGGACTACAAGCGTGCACCACCACACCGGCTAATTTTTGTATTTTTAGTAGAGATGGGGTTTCACCATGTTGGCCAGGCTGGTCTCAAACTCCTGGCCTCAAGTGATCCGCCCACCTCGGCCTTCCAAAATGCTAGGATTACAGGCTTGAGCCACTGGGCCCAGCTGAGATCATTCTTTATAAAGGTTAAGATATCAAAAGAGCCTATTCATGAAACTAAATAATTATCCAAGGAAATTAACAGAGTTCTTTTGGTTGAAAAGCCAAACCGCTGGTTTGGCTGGTGTTTGCTGGTGTTTATAGCATAAAATATAACTGTAATTTACAACAGAAAGCGATTGCCTGTCAAAATGATGGCTAGTCTAAAGTAATTCTCTAGTGGGGCATTATCTTCAGTTTCTTTCAGTATCCAAAGTCATGTAACTTATATGGTAATAGCAAATCTTCTAAAAATTGATTAAAAGGCAAAAAGGTAGGATATATGTCATTTTAATGCCTTCTTCAGAATAGCTAAAACGGGTGGAAATTTTTTCTAGTTCTACATAAGAAATACAATTTCTTTCAAATAATATTAATTCACCAACACTAGTTAAGGCAGTAGAAACAGTCAGAAATATTTTAAAGCTTCACAGCAGTCTTTTCATTAATTTATCAAATCTCTGAAACAAACATTTCTATGACTTCTTTTCAGAAACTTCAAAGAGCCTTAAAAAATTTTTTTAAATCCCAGTCTGAATTTTGACCTGGCTGAATCTAGTGAACAAAATGGATTTTCAGGAGTAGAAACTGATTAAAAATAAAACTCTATGCCTTATGCTCTCAAATAAAGCCCCTATCACGCTATCCCTGACCATGCCCAGGTGGCCCTCGGATGCTTCTTCTTTTTCTTCTTTTAGAAAAAGATTTCTATCGCTTTTCAAAGGTGCTTTATATCCATGACATCTGGTATCTAACCTCAACTCATCTTTCCCAAGTAACTTTTGATTCCCACTGAGTAATGGAAACTTGCAAGGTGTTTTCGTTACTTTGGTCCTGATGATTTTCATGTCAAAGACAAGGTCCATCTCCCACCATGAAAGCTCATCTAAAACTTCTTCATCCTAGCCAGTCTCTCTTGACTGCTAAGGGAATTTGCCCCAGCCATTTTTTTTTATTCTCTTATCTCCAAAACTACTTGTTCAGCTACATTTTATATGGTTATTAAATTGGAAAGCCAAAAGTAACTTTTAAAAAAATACCAAGAAGGAGTAAATAGGGTTAGGAGATCACACAGTATATGTCCCTCTGTGCCCTCCACTTCCCAAATAGAGAACTTACCCAACTTTGTTGTAATTACTCATTTGTCTGCCTCCTTGAGCACAAAGCTGGTATTCTGGGCACTGTTTTATTCCCCAGAACCTACCTTAGACACATAATAGGTACTCAACAAATATGGGCTGAATGATCAAAAGAATATCATTTAACGCCTCTGTGCCTCATTTTGCTCAGTAACAGGGTATGGATTCAGGCAGTTCAAGGAGCAATTCTAGAGGGCCACCCATGATTTGGGGGTAACAAAAATAAAATGGTCCTCTGATTTTAATCTATAAAGTCAGCACACGATCAGCACACAGACACACAAATTCATCTTCAAAAAATTATTCCCAATCCAAAGCTTGTTAAATGTTAAAACCTCTCTGTTAAATGAGCTTGTCAGGCTACCCCTAAAATGGGGAGAAAGTCTCAAGCTATCTGCCAAGGAATGCATTTTTTTTTTCTTTTCAGACAGGGTCTCGCTCTGTCACCTAGGCTGGAGTGCAGAGGCACAATCACATCTCATTGCAGCCTTCACCTCCCAGGCTCAAGGGATCCTCCCACCTGAGGCTCCCAAAATGTTGGATTACAGGTGTGAGCCACCACACCTGGACTGGCAAGGGAATGCATTTTAAGAACTAACCAACATCTGTTTCCTGTGATTTGACTTCCCACACGGATCTGATCTGTCTTGGGAGAGAAAATGCACATTTGCTGTCAGAAGTGTTTGATCTGTATTTCTCTCAATTGTATCATTCTTTATGGATTAATGCACTGGCCTTGAGGTTTTATAAACCTGTTGGTGTGAACTGCATTATACAATGGATCCTTCTTGATGTGCTGCCATTGCAGGAGGCTAAGTCCGCAGGCCTAAAGGGAAGCACTGGACCAGATAGATTCACCAACATGAGGCACCTGTGCAGCCTTGTGGGCAGCAGCAGCCAAGCAGCCAATCCTGGCAGGGTCCTGGCCTTGCCCCACACGTTCCATTCAAAGTTTTGGCAGTGGGGACTGACACGTGCACAACCAAGATCACTTCCCTGTGGCTTTCGCAAAGCTAGTGTGGCTGCCTTGAGGCTAAAAGGAGGAAAATAAAGGTAAGGATAAAATGAGATGAGAACTGTGAATTTTGATATATTATACTTGGGAAAATAGAAAGCACTATGAAGCACAAAAAATATTTTCACCAGCATCTTTTTAAGCCCTCCCAGGGGGCATGCACAGAATTTAGGAGGAGCCATATATATTCAGCAGGGGAGGCCTATGGGTAACTGACCTTGGAAATGATGTCCCTAGCTCCTTCTTTTCTCCATCACACTTTGGGAGATGCAGCCATCATGACTCTTCATGGAAACTATGGCAATAAATGTCTGAACAGTTATCCATGAAGCATTTGGGTTTCCTCACAAGAGCTTCTCCAAAAATGAAAGAATTCAAGTTAGTCTTCATAGATTACTCAGGTCAAGACAGCTGTGAAAATTTTCTGATGGTTTAGTGATTCTTATTCAGTTCAGTGATCTGGCTTCAAAAAACCTTCCAGTCTTAATTATGTCTCCTTATTACCAGAGAAATGCAGAACTTCAATATTGCTATACATCATTCTGACCTTTTCATCACATAAAAACATTAGCAGTTTTCTGTAAGCCCAAGATAGCGAGTAGCCTTTTAGAGCTAACAGAACCAATTATGGCCGCTTAAAATAGATTTCTGTTATTCAAGGTGCCAACTTCTTCCCATGTTCAAAGCTCCATCTGTTATTAACAATGATCCTAAAACTAGTCGTCTGCTCCAAGTCTAGTCAATGTGAAAATAAAATGAGGATGGAAAATAAATGACTGCAAAATTTTCCAGATTAACTAAAAAAAAAAAAAAAAAAAATCTTGAACTGACAGCTGCCAATATTCTGAGACACTGATTCAGTTTCTGGTTAATTCACACTGCAGATATCTTTAATACTCCAAAGGATAAAACTGATGAAGTGTTTAACCATTTTCTTTTTATTATTTTGGATAGGCATAATCAAAAGTTATAAGTTATAGGTGAAAGTATTTGAAAGGCTTTTGTAAGACAGCAGCAGCCATTCTTTCAACACAGTCAATGTAGAGTTGTATTTATTTGGCAAATATTTATTGGGTACCTACGACATGCCCATATATATGCATTATGCTATGAGCTGGGGATGCAGTGATGAGTATCATCAGATAGTGTCCTTGACCTCAAAGAGCCAACTGGCTCATGGGAGAAACACTAATCAAATAATAACACAAAGCACAATAACACAAAAATGTAAAATAGCAACAGTGATTGTTGCTGCAAAGAAAGATGTACGGTGTTATGAGGGTGTGTAATAAGGAGAATCGACCTAGTCCAGGAGGTCTGAAACAACTACGTTAGTTAAGCCAAGATCAGATGGGAAAGGAAAGATGAGAGCTAACGAGACAACATCAGGGTGGGAGGGGAGCAGGTTTGTAGAGGGTGGCAGGAGAGGCGGGATGGTTCAGGCAGGGACAATCTATATTAAGATGAAGGAGATGTTTATGTGCACATGTTTTACCATCAATTCTTCCAGACCTGACATATATGCCTGTCACGTAAAGGCATTCAATGAATGACTAGAATAAATCATCCTATTCCGCCTATAGATTCTTCACATTTGTGAATTTCTTCCTGCAAAAAGAATCATCCTCTTCACTTTGATCCATTCTGTAACCAAGCAGATGGCTGTAACCTTTCCTGTTTTATGAACCCAAATCTGTATTTTAAGAGTCATAAATAAGATAGTTAAGCAAGTAAAAATTAAATTTTCATGTTATCTTTCTTGGTTGCAGGACATCTGGCACCAGTAATTTATCTTCTCATCTGCAGGAAGTTGAAACCTGCTTAGTATTTATTATACCGGCCATAAACATGTTGCAAATTATAATTTTACATTGCCATTAGTTTTATTTTGGTGTAATATAAATTATTGGGTCATCCACTTCCTTTTGACATTTAGTAATTCTCTTTCACAATAAAACTCCGTTTTCTTTTGCTTCATGTTCCCTCAGAACCCACTCACATTAATTGCAAGAAAATTTCAGCCAGTGCCACAATGAGGATGACTCACATTGTTATACACAAGCTCTTAGGACCTTATATAGACAAAATGTTTCGTCTCAGTTTCCAGTGAGAAACTGAAAATGCAAAAGAGCAGGAAGGCTTTTGATCTGTGGCTTAAACCCCCACTCCCCCAGTTCACTATTGACATTACATGGCGTGCTAGAAAGTGCATCAGTTGGACAGAACTGAGTTTGAACCCTGGCTCTGTTAGAAACCAGCTATGAACCAGTTACTTAAACTCCCTTATCTTCAGTCTTCTTATCAGGAAAAAAATGAAGTTTTGAAATCAAATGAAATGATGTGCATGAAAGTACAGAACATACGGAAGGTGCTTAATAAGATATTAGTTTCCCTTCTCCTATGTCAACCACAGGTAGAATCTCCTTAATTACGTTGGAAGCTCTATAAAGGCAAGGACTGTGCCTATGGTATGTGCCCATTATATCACCAATGCTTAGTATAATGGCTGACCCATAGTCAGTATTCAGTAAATATTGGTTAAATACTTAATGGTCGTAATGGTTAATATCGAGTGTCAACTTGACTGCATTGAAGGATGCGAAGTATTGTTCCTGGATGTGTCTGTGAGGGTGTAGCCAAAGGAGATAAACATTTGAGTCAGTGAGTTGGGAAAGGCAGACCTGCCCTCAATCTGAGTGGGCACCATCTAATCAGCAGCCATGGAGGCCAGAATAAAAGCAGGCAGAAGAACGTGGAAAGATTAGACTGACTGAGTCTTCTGGACTCCATCTTTCTCCGTGCTGGATGCTTCCTGCCTTGGAACATCGGATTCCAGTGTTCTTCAGCTTTGGGACTCGGACTGGCTTCCTTACTCCTCAGCTTGCAGATGGCCTATTGCAGGACCCCACCTTGTGATCACGTGAGGCAATACTCCTTAATAAACTTCCCTTTATAAAGACTCGGCCTAGAGTTACTTTTGCATAGTTTTCAAAATCCCTTCTTCAAGACAGTCAATTTTTTTTATGATTCTTTGATATCCATAGCCCTTCTACAAAGCGTACTATGCCTTCTTTAATAAAGAGGAATTATATGCCCTGTAATTACTCTGTCTCTTTATTTGTTGTCTTATTTCCCAATCTCTCAGACTCATTTCTTGCTCATCCGCTCTTTTCACTCTATACTCATTTCCCTTGAGGGTTTGTGAGATTTAATAAGCTTTTATAGTGCCAGATATTATGCTAGCAACAACAATCCACAGATAAATAAGACAGAGATCACCTGTGTGAAGACGATAGTTAAATGAATAACTATCATTTAACTATCCTATTAGTTCTGTCCCTCTAGAGAACCCTGACTAATCCAATGGTGAAGAATTTCAAGTTTTAAGGATTTCACTCTTTTTGATGGACATATAGGGGAGATATGAAATGAACTTTTCACTGACCCACGCAGCAGGAGTGGATGGAAACTCTGATCCCGGAAACCTGATGTCGATATTTATTTGGCAGTCCAGCATGTGGACATGTCAGGGGTGATGACAAGTATGCAGAAAGCCAGAAGAGCAGATATTATCCCCTCTCCCTGCTTCCTGGCACCTGGAGTACCACTGTATGGCCTCCCCTCATACTCCTCCTTGGAGCTTGCAATCCTGAGGAGAGATGCAAAGCTGCAGGGTAGTCATAGGAGTGGCCCCAGCAGTTCAGAGGGGGGTGACACCAGCGGGAGCATTCTCACCAGACCATTCCTGACATGCAACTTGGGCTGTATTTTTGGTTTCCTGCCCTCCCTCACCTTAATGCCTGTTTATTTTCCATGCTCTGTTTCCCTAGCCTCCTGTTGTTTCTATGGGCTACCTACTGGTTTTCCAACAAATGTCCTCTCTGCAGTCAGTCAAGTGGGCTTCTATCATTTGCATCCAACGATTCAGATTCTAATCCACTCCTCCTGCCCCTGGCTTTGGTTTCCCAACATGGTCAACTCATTAAGCACTCACTGTTTCTAGGGGTACGTTTTAAAGTTACTTTTTTTTGAGACACAGTCTTGCTCTGTTATCCAGTCTAGAGTACAGTGATGTGACCTCGGCTCACTGCAGCTTCGACTTTCCAGGCTTAGACAATCCTCCCACCTCATCCTCCTGAGTAGCAGGGACTATAAGCATGTGCCACCACATCTGACTAATTTTGTTTATTTTTCATAGAGATGGGGTTTCACTATATTGCCCAGGCTGGTCTTGAACTCCTGGACTCAAGTGATCCTCCCACCTCGGCCTCCTAAAGTGCTGGGATTACAGGCGTGGGCCACCACACTCGGCCTAGAGTTACTTTTGCATGTTTTTCAAAATCCCTTCTTCAAGACAGTCAATGTTTTTTATGATTCTTTGATATCCACAGCCCTTCTACAAAGCGTGCTATGCCTTCTTTAATAAAGTGGAATTCTATGCCCTGTAATTACTCTGTCTCTTTATTTGTTGTCATATTTCCCAATCCCTCAGACTCATTTCTTGCTCATCCGCTCTTTTTACTCTATACTTATTTCCCTTTAGGGTTTGCGAGATTTAATAAGCTTTTATAGTGCCAGATATTATGCTAGCAACAACAATCCACAGATAAATAAGACAGAGATCACCTGTGTGAAGACGATAGTTAAATGAATAAGATGGAAAGTAGATTAATGCCCAGCCAGGAAACATAAGCTCTCACGCTTCTCAAAGCAAGGAGGAAAATATTAGAGACACATAAAAGATGGGGATTTGATTCAGTTTGACATCTCTTTCTACAGCAGCAGGATGCATTTATTCCATCAGTGTCCACCGTGCCCCTAGAATCTGCCAGGCACAATGTGGTGCCTGCGTCCTGGTAATCTCTCCTTATTTCTCTCTTGTAGGATGAATAAGCTTCTTTTGGAGGTACGAGCCCATTTATCTCTCTCTCTCTCTTTCTCTCTGTCTCTGTGTGTGTGTGTGTGTGTGTGTGTGTGTGTGTTGAACAATACTCACTTTTAAATGCATGAACAAATGGAGAGACATCCTGGAATGTGTGGCTAGTGTCGACAACAAGCTGCTTCTGCTGAATGTGACACACAGTCACCACTGCTTTGAACTACATTTTTTTTTTCTACCCATGTTACTGCATCTCCAGAGAACCATGCTGACACATTTTTCCCGTACATTCTCACTGCTGCCTATAATCCATCACTACAAAGAGAGCCTTAAAAACGGCACTCAAGGGAGACATGATTTCCTTTCCATTTCTCTGTCAGAAAAGCAACTTATAATAGGGAAGGAAAAGATTGCATTTAGGTTAAAGGAATATAAATAAGAAAGAGTCTGCCTCTTTCTCTCTTTAAGACGCTAAGCCTCAAAAGGGTTCTTGGTTTTAAAAAGGCCATCATCCCTTGACCTACACTAAACATTAATATTATATACCTGGTAATCAAGCCAGAGGATTTTTAGTGAGCGCTATTAAAGGGAAAGGATGGCTAAGACAGGTTTCTTTGGTGGATGAAAGTCACAGGCTCATAAATACAACTTTGTGAGGTTAGTCTTGTGGTTAGCTAGTACTTAAAATTTGTGATTCCCTCGACTATATGGGTTGACAGGGGAACTATAGACTTTTTCTCAGACAAGACGGCAGTGCTCAAAATTATGACTTGAAAACAGAAACGACCAGAATTCCTAAGGTGACCAAAAAGCCCCACAGAACTGTGTTAAAACAGTCCTCATATTTGGACACATGTACTGAGTAAGAGGGGAGCCCAGGGAAAAATGCCATTTTCGCCTTTTAAAAATTAATTTTGCCTTTGAAAACATCGTTATAGCTTTTAATTTATTAATCAAATAAGATTTTCATTGACTGGACAAAATTTCTACCAACTTACCCCACATTTAACTGGTGTCAAATGATTATTTAGCTAATGCTTATTATCAGTCATAGCTTAATACTTTCACTGCTAATGCTGGGTAGAAAGCCTAAATTTTTAAAATATTTGAGCTCCTTAGGTGCACTCAAGCTAGGGTTCCGTGTATCTGCTAATTTAAATGGCTAACAAAAGCCCCCAGTGAACAAAGTCCCCAGTGAAATGCGGTGCAAATCTCTATGTCGCTACTGATGCAGCTGTAGGGTGGGGGACTGGAGGTTTGCTCGGCATCCTCCCATTTTTGAAAACTGTTTACATGCCAGACTTGAAGCTTCCTTTTTTTTCTAACTTCTCACAAAGTACGAAGGCACCTACTCACTGGCTGTGTACAAGGAGCTTTGGTAACAGCACTCATAATTCTGTGGTTTTCACGGTCAAGGATATTATTTCTCTCTGCTAAAGAAGAGGGCTTTGTCCATGTCACATTCTCCCTCTTTCTCTTTTTAACGTGATTTGACAGCTTGAATCCAAAAGAAGGCTTCACAATTAGAAGAAAGGGATTGAACCACAACATCTGTGCTAACAGCCCCCATCACTGCTCTAATTAGAATTCCCTTATTCCATTTCTGTTTCTCAGGAGAGGACAGGGGGCTTTTTAATTGGGGCTATTAGAAGTTCTCTTTACACAATGACACCCTCTGCTAAGTGAAGGCTCCAGCGAAAGCCATGCCCACTCTGCAATTACTTCTTGCAATTCTGGGGAATAATGGTATCTTGTCTCATTTAAAAATAAATCTAAGGCTTATCCCTATCGCTTTCTCTCCTCTGCCTACTTACATGAATTTCTTCTTGCCAATTAAGCAAACTTTCCATTATTTAAGGAGATAGTTTAGATTGCTACTGTCCCCTGATAATAAGACATATTAAACTGGATTTCATTTGCCCACAGCTCTGTTATTCCAGATACAAGGCTAATTTACATAAGCTCAGATCTCAGATCTTGAGTTTACTGTGTAGTGAAACCATGCAGCTTTGGAATTTCCTGAGTGCCATTTTGTTTACATGCCACAGAACTTACCTGAAATAACCTGCACATTCAATGCTCTCAGTTTCTCCGAATCACTTCCTCTTAAGAGAACAGATGTAGGTTTGTCTCTATGACCTATTCCCAGAAAAGAAATGAAGTATTTAGATGATAAACAAGCGCATTGTTAACATATATTCCCCATGTTGGTTCAAACGATTACCAAAAAGAATGGAGCCATTCATGGCCAGGCACGGTGGTTCACGCCTGTAATCCCAGCACTTTGGGAGGCTGAGGTAGGGAGATCACGAAGTCAGGAGTTCGAACCCAGCCTGGCTAATATGGTGAAACCCCATCTCTACTAAAAAATACAAAAATTAGCCGGGCGTGGTGGTGCATGCCTGTAGTCCCAGCTACTCAGGAGGCTGAGGCAAAAGAATTGCTTGAACCCAGGAGGTGGAGGTTGCAGTGAGCCGAGATCATGCCACTGCACTCCAGCCTGGGGGAAAGAGTGAGACTCCATCTCAAAAAAAAAAAAAAAAAAAAGGAAAGCGACAGCTCTTATACACAGAAAAGTATATTTTTATCTTATTATATACATAGATATGATGTGAAGAATATTTAATGTATATTTAATATTCAATAACATTTAATGTCCTAAGTAGTGTGACATTGTTATTACTTTGTATGCTTGGATTTGCAAGCCTTTGAAAATCACTAAGTCTGTCATTTGGGCAGATATTTGTAAGAATTTAATTTGACTCCCCACTACTGGTCTCCTTCTAGACATTTTTTCTAGCTCACTTCTATCTCTCTTTGCTTATAGCTTTTCATACGGGAAAATGGGTCAAGAAACTCAGAACTATACACTATTTATAAATAACACACATTTACTTTAAATAATAGAATTTTCAAAACTAAATACCCTACATCTTAGTTCTGACATTTTACTAGCTGTGCAGCTTTGGATAAACACTTAACCTCTCTGAGTCTCAGGGGATTTTTATCTACAAAATAAAAATAGCATATATCCTGTTTACACAGTTTAAGAATCTGGTGAAAATGCTCTGAAAATGGTTATTCTACAAATAAACAGTATTGATTATGTTATTAACCACTGCACAAAGGGCTTTATTACTAAGGTATCAATGATAACACTTGATATGAAACTGCTCTCGAAAATATCTGCAACAAATACCTAGTCAAAAGAATGAATTGCAACTTTACTGAAACCTGGAGGCAACCACTTGTTCTGCCTACTGAAATGGCTAACACAGCCTTGCCTGGTAAAGAAGGAAAGAGTCTTGGGAAATCATACAACCACCACAATACTACTGTCCTTTAATGAAAACTAATTATGCACTAGACATTGTGGTAAACTTCGTAAGTAATCTCTGTATTTCCTTACCTCAACCCTGTGTGGTAGTGGTGATTATGCTTGTTTTACAGAGGAGGTAAGGGATGCTCACATAATTTAAATAACTTGCTTAATATCACATAGCTATTAAGTGGTAGTACTAGGACTCTAACATAAATCTATTTATTTTTAGTGCCTATTCTTATAGTAATACATCTTGCACTGTCTTTAAGAGACTAGCTACTCATATTATGAATTGTCCATTGGGCCTGATAGTCATCCATTTTATGCACTGGGGACATGCCAGTAGAGCCAGTATTTGCATGGGTACACACTGGTAGCATCATACCAGTAATTTACAATCAATGTCCATCCTGATAGGTGGGTGCCCAGGTCATACGAGTTATTAAATATTTTTAACGTTGCTCCTACTGTCCTGATTCCTAATTTCTAATTTCCTTTAGCTCAGCCCTGCCAAAAATCTGATACCCCCATGCTTATTAAAGATTGACTCTGCCTCACACCTGTCACCTACAGCCACTCTGCTCAAGATCTCCAACTCTGAAATTCTTGTTTTTGTGACTGAGTCTTGCTCCATTGCCCAGGCTGGAGTGCAGTGGCGCGATCTCAGCTCACTGCAACCTCCACATCCTGGGTTCAAGTGATTCTTGTGCCTCAGCCTCCTGAGTAGCTGAGATTATAGGCTTGCGCCACCATGCCTGGCTAATTTTTGTATTTTTAGTAGAGACGGGGTTTCACCATGTTGGCCAGGCTGGTCTCAATCTCCTGACCTCAGGTGATCCGCCTGCCTCAGCCTCCCAAAGTGCTGGGATTACAGGCATGAGTCACTGCGCCCGGCCTGAAATTCTTTATCCCCACTTCCTGTTCTTCTCTCTCTCTCTGCCCTCACTTCCGCTAAGCCCTGCTCAATGTCCAGCCCATCAGCTTCTTCCTATTCACCCAGTCTTTCTTCCTCTCTTACTCACTTGCCCGAGTAGAAGAAAGATGAATGAAGCTCCTTGCATGCTGGAACTGTGTTTTATCTATGTTTTTATTCCTTGAGTTACCAAGAATCACCGCTTATTCATAGTAGGTGCACAAGAAATGCTAAATTGTACTAAAAAGGAAATTAAATCCATAGAAGAGATCGGGAGTTCCTCAGCACTACAGGGATTATACTTACTCTGCCACTTTTGCACTCTTCTGTGGCCTTCAAGTATTTTGCGGATAGTGAGGATGATCAAAAATATAAAAACTAATAGAACTAAAATATACCAAGTGATCTTCATAGAACAAGTGATATCTGTAAAGAAAACAAATACTGTAAAAACCCAGTAAAATTATTCAACAGATAAAAGGCAATGTGGCAGCGTAGCTGAGTTCTACAACATATTCTGCCCTGAACTGAAAAGCTGAAATTATGACCATCACTGTTACAGGGTCACTAGCTCTCCTGAATTCTTTCTTGATATATGAAATGAAGGTATTATACGGGAAAACTTGAGTAGGTAGCTTCCAGCTATCCATGTAGTTCCAAAATTCTAGGATTCCTTTCACTTACAGGTTATGCTGATATTAGTTTCACTATCCTCGCTGTAACTAAGGTAAGACCACAACATAGCAATCCCAGAATCAGAACCACTTACAATTCATAATTTTGACCCTGGGCCAGGCAGCCCAAAAATATGTCCTCAAATCAGCAAAGATGCAGTGAGTACAAGGAAGATGGGGAAGAAAGAGAAAGGCAGGCAAAGGACTGGTCTGAGGCATATAAGTGGCCAGGACAATGAATAATCAGACCCTCTTTCCACAGGGTAATAGGCGGTAAGTACAGTGCTTTGCACGCCAATGATCAGATCAAGTGCATGTGCTAATTAAACGTAGTTGCCCTGGCCTAAATTTAATAAGGATACAGGTATAAACTCATTCATTCAGATGACAATGAGGCAACATGGGAAGGATGGTCACCATGCAGCAGTAGCTTAGCACGGTCTCCCGTGGTCTCATAAAGACACACTGGCCAGCAGAACCAGGAATCAGTGACTCACACAAGGGTGGCATCATCATAGCTAACACACAACTGTCTACTGACTCATTTTTTTAATTTTATTTTATCTTACTTTATTTTATTTTATTTTATTTGAGACAGAGTTTCGCTCTTGTTGCCCAGGCTGGAGTGCAATGGTGCGATCTCAGCTCACCATAACCTCCACTCCCCAGGTTCAAGCGATTCTCCTGCCTCAGCCTCCGAGGGGATTACAGGTGCCCACCACCACGCCCGGCTAATTTTTTGTATTTTTAGTAGAGATGGGGTTTCACCATGTTGGCCAGGCTGGTCTTGAACTCCTGGCCTCAGGCAATCCACCCGCCTCGGCCTCCCAAAGTGCTGGGATTACAGGCGTGAGCCACTGCACCCGGCCTGTCTACTGACTTTCTAAGCCCACCCTGTGTACACTCTTCTTTGCATACAAAACACGGCTGGTACTTATGCACCTTAGCAGAATGTATACCATGTTTATACTCTTGGTATGAACTGCCTTTGTGGGGTTCATAACCTGGGTGTCCCCTTTACAGGAACCCAGATGTGCACTAAATAGGCATTAAACATTCATTTAGAGAGGTGGCTAAGTAGAAAAAGGGCAGAGGTGGATTAGGATGGCAGTACTCAGCCTCCCCAAGACTATTCCATGCTCTTCAGCTGCCAGGCTTGCATTCCTCACGCAGCAAAATAAAAGCATGAAGTTAAATAGCAGAGAACACTGGCAGTGCCAGCAACGATCAGGATGGGTCCAAAGACCAAGGTGTCACTGGGCACTGATAAAGCTATGGAAACAGAACCAACTTCATATTGCAATAGCACAAGACACATGATGGGGAGCAGACGAGCCAGTGCAGCCACCAGCATGATCTCAGAAGAGTGTATCTCCTAGGGTCCTGTGCTGCCCACCCATCCCTGCAGCCTTCTTAGAGAGGAGCAAGGGGAAACAGACAGAAATCTGGGGGGAACATCAAGGAACAGTTTAAATTATTATCTCAGAGTAAATTTGCCAGACTGGATCACATTTAGTTTCACCCCCTGATGGAGAAGGCTTTTACTCCCACCAAAGTACAAAGTTTGTTGTTGCTGTTGCTTTGTTTTTTTGGTTTTTTTTTTTTTTTTTTTTTTTTTTTGAGAGAGAGTCTCACTGTCACCCAGGCTGGAGTGCAGTGGTGCGATCTCGGCTCACTGCAACCTCCACCTCCCAGGTTCAAGCGATTCTCCTGCCTCAGCCTCCCAAGTAGCTGGGTTTACAGGCGCATGCCACCATGCCCGGCTAATTTTTTGTATTTTTAGTAGAGACAGGGTTTCACCATGTTAGTCAGGCTGGTCTCGAACTCTTGACCCCAAGTGATCTACCCACCTTGGCCTCCCAAAGTGCTAGGATTACAGGCGTGACCCACCTCGCCCAGCTAAGAAGGCTTTTAAGCAAGATCAAATTAGTTTTTGCACAGCAGAGTAAACTATGAATAAAGTTTTAACTGTCTTTGTTTTTTTTTTTTCTTTTCTTTTTTTTTTTTTTTTTTTTTTTGAGACAGTGTTTCACTCTGTTACCCAGGCTGGAGTGCAGTGGCCTAATCACAGCTCACTGCAGCCTTGTCTTCCCTATCTCAAGCAGTCCTCCTGCCTCAGTCTCCAAAGTAGCTGGGACTAAAGGTGTGCACCACACCCAGCTTATTTTCATCCTTTTTGTAGAGTCAGGGTTTCACCATGTTGTCCAAGCTAGTCTCGAACTCCTGTGCTCAAGCAATACACCCACCTCAGCCTCCCAAAGTGCTAGGATTACAGGCATGAGCCTCCACCGTGCCCAGCCACCTTTAACATTCTACCCATGGCAAAATGAATACACTTTTCGCAGAATACAAGAGTACATATTTGTGCACCACTGCTATCTTTCTTTGTGGACACCCAAAAGCTGTTAACTATTATTTCACTTTGATTCTAGAATTTATGGATTTTTTTCCATGAACACACACACAAAAATCTTAAAATTATTATTATGGAAGTGCTTATTTTTTCTTTATTTTAGAAAAAATATAAAATACAGTTAGATGGATATACAAACGTACATTGAAAAAAATATGTTTTTGATGTCTATAATCTAAACTTCTTTACCCTTCAGATTTCACTACAGTCACCTTCTCTAGGCAATCTTTCCAGAGTCCATCTTCCAATTCATTCACTCCTCAGTCAGAGGGAACTGATCCTTCTGTTCAGATCTACTCAGATCCTCTTCCATAGCCTCCACTCATGCACACACCTTGAAATGACCCCTAATTGCAGAGGTTATAGGGCCGTGGGAAAACTTAGTCACAGGAGAAATTTCTTTGAAGTCTCACATTTTATCTTAAAAATGCATGCACATTATATATTTCTGTTTGCTTTAAAGTGAATGTAATATTTTGAAAATCATTACCTTTACAATAATTAAAGCTTTAGGAAAGCAATCTGAAAGGCTTCCGTATGTCTGGAATATCAAAAAGGACAGCAAATTACTCTCCCATAGCACCTGTGGCACTGGAAGGCACTTGCTGGTGTAGGTGAGAGGTCGCCCTCTTTCAGATTGTTTCATATCACCTAACTTCATGACCCCAATACCTGACACACTGCCTAGCATACAGCAGGCACTCATTAAATGCATGTATCAAAAGATGCTCTCCAGGAATAGATTTTTTGGGTGAAGTAGGGCATACTGCTTAGTAGAAAGGAATAATTGTGGTATTTCAGAATAGGGTAACTAGGAAGTTAATCAACCTTAAACAGAATTAATTTATGCAAGTATGTAAGATTTGTCTTTTAATCTCCTATTTTTTCCTCTAGGTGCCTAATCTGTACCTCACCCTATCTTCACAGCATTACATCAAACTCCCATTTCATCCAGGCCTGGTTCTCAGCTCCAAGAGAGAACATGTTAAATCAACTCAAAACAAAAATTTAATAGCATATCACAATGTGCTACATATATATAATATATATTATATATATTATGTATATAGTATATTATGTATATATATATTTTTTTCTTTTCAAGACAGAGTCTCACTCTGTTGCCCAGGCTGGAGTACAGCAGCGCGATCTCGGCTCACTGTAACCTCCGCCTCCCGGATTCAAGCGATTCTCCTGCCTCAGCCTCACAAGTAGCTGGGACTACAGGCACATGCCACCACACCCAGCTAATTTTTTGTATTTTTAGTAGAGACGGGGTTTCACTGTGTTAGCCAGGATGGTCTCGAACTCCTGACCTCATGATCCTCCCACCTCGGCCTCCCAAAGTGCTGGGATTACAGGTGTGAGCTGCCGCACCCAGCCAATATTCATATTTTAAAAGAAATGCCTCCCTTTAGTACACAAATATGGTGGTATTATTTCACTCACAGAAAATAGGCATGTTTCAAAGTTATTCTGTGGTGTCTCATACCTGTAATACCAGCACTTTGGGAGGCCAAGGCAGGTGGATTGCTTAAGCCTAGGAGTTCAAGACCAGCCTGGGCAACATGACAAGACCCCGTCTCTATTAAAAATACAAAAAATTAACCAGGTGTGGTGGTGCACACCTGTAGTCCCAGCTACTCAGGAGGCTGAGGTGGGAGGATCACCTGAGCCCAGGGAAGTCAAGGCTGCAATGAGCAGTGATCGTGTCACTGCACTCCAGCCTGGGCAACAGAGTGAGACCCTGTCTCAAACAACAACCACCACCCCACTGCAACAATAAAAAAAAATTATTCTGAGGCAGAAGGTCTTTCCAGTGCTCCTCAAATCGTGACCCATAAGTGCCTCCTCTTTCTCAGGTTACAGGTAGGCCCCATAAAAAGCATATTTTGAAAGAAAAATAAACAGATAAATAGACTAACATTCTTTCAGGCTATATTATTTCATCAGTAAAATTCTTCAGCTATTTGGCTTTCAGTTAATGTGATAGCCCTTACTTAATTTTACATATCTATATCGGATAACTCTTTTTCCCTTTAGTTTCCTTAAAAACTTACTTTTTATATCCATCTCCAGGTGCAAAGAAATGTGTATACAATCATTCGGGTATTCCATGATTCTACAAGTGTAGTTTATAGATTTCTCCTTGCTTGGCTCATCCTCCATGATTGTTGACCTTCCAGTGTGGTTTTTTAGATGACAGGTAGTGTTATATTCCTCCAAGTGGTCAACCAGAGGAGCTACACTGAAGTTAAAGTGCTGACAAGGTGAATGAAAATCATTTGCTTTCACTTCCATTGATCCTCTCCTGACAAGAACTAGAAAGTGATTAAGAAAATGTTATTTGCAAAATATTAATACATAGCAAGAAAACGCATACAATTCAAAACTAAATCTCTTCCTTTCTATACAAGAAAGTAGAAACAAGAAGTTACCCACACCAAAAATATATACAGATTTTTGAGACAGGGTCTCACTCCGTCTCCCAGGCTGGAGTGCAGTGGCGTAATCATGGCTCACTGCAGCCTCACCCTCCCGGGCTCAAGCAATCCTCCCACCTTAGCCTCCTGAGTAGCTGGGACTACAGGTGTGTGCCACTATGCTCAGCTGATTTTTTTAATTTTTTGTAGAGATTGGGTCTTGCTATGTTGTCCAGGCTGGTCTCCAACTTTTGGACTCAAGGGATCCTCCCTCCTCAGACTCCTGAATTGCTGGGATTACAGGCGTGAGCCACTGCAGCCAACCTAAACATAATCAGTAAGGTGGTTATATTTTTTAAGATCATGAAAACCAGGTTGTGGTAGTGTTGGAATAGGATTGGAGCATCTCAAAGAAAATACACACATTTCCCCAGTGACTTGTGGGACAGACTGTATTGTGTGACCAGTATGGCCACAACAATATTTCCCATTCCACACTGTACTAGTTTTTTAGGGCTGCTGTAACAAAGTACCATAAACTGGGGGGTTTAAAGAACAGAAGTCTGGGCCAGGCACAGTGATCATGCCTGTAATCCTAGCCCTTTAGGAGGCCGAGGCAGGCAGATCACCTGAGGTCAGGAGTTCGAGACCAGCCTGGCCAACATGGCAAAATCCTCTCTCTACTAAAAATACAAAAATTAGCCAGGCGTGGTGGTGTGTGCCTGCAGGTGTAGCTACTTGGCAGGAGAATCGTTTGAACCTGGGAGGCAGAGGTTGCAGTGAGTCAAGATTGCACCACTGCACTCCAGCCTGGGTAACAGAAGGAGACTCAGTCTCAAAAAAAAAAAAAAAAAAGAGCAGAAGTTTGTCTCACAGTTCTAAAGCTAGAAGTGTGAGATCAAGGTGTTGGCACGGTTGATTTGTTCTGAGGGCTGAGCCCCTCTCCTAGCTAATGGTGGTTTGCTGATAACCTTTGGCATTCATTGACTTGGAGATGCATCATCCTGCTCTCTGCCTTCATCTTCACATGTCATTCTCCCTGTGTCCATGTCTCTGTGTCCAAACTTCTCCTTTTTTGTAAGAATATCAGTCATATTGGATTAGGGCCCATCCTAATGACCTCATCTTAACTACATCTACAATGACCGTATTTCCAAACAATGTCGTATTCTGAGGTATTGAGGGTTAGGACTTCAACATGTGAATTTGAGAGGACCCAGTTCAATCCATAACACACGTTACCCTAAAAACTTCACCATTTGCTCATTAAGGAATCTAATTCCTTTCCCCTTGAATCTGGTAGCATTCGTGATTTGCTTTTAATTCCTTTTCCTGGCTGGGCTCAGTGGCTCATGCCTGTAATCCCAGCACTTTGGGAGGCCAAGGCGGGCAGATCACGAGGTCAAGAGACTGAGATCATCCTGACCAACGTGGTGTAACCCCGTCTCTACTAAAATACAAAAAATTAACTGGGCGTGGTGGCCCACGCCTGTAATCCCAGCTACTCCGGAGGCTGAAGCAGGAAAATCACTTGAATCTGGGAGGCAGAGGTTGTAGTGAGCCAAGATCACGCCACTGCACTCCAGCCTGGTGAGAGAGAAAGACTCCATCTCAAAAAAATAAATACATAAATAAATAATTTCTTTTCCCTTGAATCTGGGAAAGTTCGTGATTTGCTTATAACCAATCAAATACAGAGGAAGTGACATTGCATGACTAAGTCAGAAAAGGCAAAGAAATTCCTGTCTTGCTTTTCAGAACACTCATACTGGAGCCGTGAACCACTATGTATAAGTCCAAAACCTTAAGGCCACCATGAAGTGAAGACACCCAGACTAGCCCAGGTAGAAAGACCACATAAAGGAAACAATCAACAGAGTGAAAAGGAAACCTACAGAATGAGAGAAAATATTTTCAAACCGTTTATCTGATAAAAGGTTAATATCCAAAACACATCAGGAACTCTTATAACTCAATCGCAAAAAATATATATATCAAATATTTTTAAATGGGCAGAGGACTTTCATAGACATTTCTCCAAAAAAGATATATGGCCTATTGATATATGTGAAAAAGTGCTCAATATTACTAATCATTAGGAAAATGAAAGTCAAAACTACAATCAGAAACACCTCGCACCTGTCAGGATGACCATTACTAAGAAAAAAAAAAAAAAGAACAGGTGCAGTGGCTCACACCTGTAATCCCAATACTTCCGGAGGCCGAGGTGGGTGGATCACATGAGGTCAGGAGTTTGAGACCAGCCTGGCCAACAGATTGTGAAACCCCGTCTCTACTAAAAATACAAAAAAAAAAAAAAAAAAAAATTAGCTGGGCATGGTAGCAGGCGTCTGTAATCCCAGCTACTCAGGAGGCTGAGGCAGGAGAATCGCTTGAAACTAGGCAGAGGTTGCAGTGAGCTGAGATTGTGCCACTGCATTTCAGCTTTGACAGCAGAGTGAAACTCCATCTCAAAAAGAAAAGAAAAGAAAAAAAAAACATAAGCGTTGGCAAAAATGTGAAGAAATTTAAGCTCTTGCACAGTGTTGGTGGGATTGTAAAATGGTCCAGCTACTACGGAAAACTGTCTGGCGGTTCCTCAAAAAATTAAAAACAGAACCACCATATGATCCAGCAATTCTACCTCTTGGTATGTAGCCAAAAGAACTGAAATCAGCATTCCGAAGACACAATCTGCATTCTCATGTTCATTGCAGCATCATTCACAACAGCCAAGAATAGAAACAACATCAATGTCCATTGATAGATGAGTAGATAAAGAAAAAGTAAACTAGATAGATAGGTATCTAGAGAGATGGATAGATAGATAGACAGATAGATCAATGTCCATTGATAGATGAGTGGATAAAGAAAATGTAATAGACATAGCTAGGACCCACACAAAAAAAGAAAATTTATTTAATAAAATTATTGCTGTTTAAAACCATTGAGTTTTGGGGGTACTTTATTACAGAGCCACAGCAACTGGGACAATGTGTCAGTGTGCTGTTTTCACCTTTCAAGGAGGCAGAGAAGTAAGATCTGTGAGCTACCAACCCTTAAAACACTTCCTAGTTCTCTGTCATCATAGAGGCATTTTCACAATTTGCTTTCTGTTGGATTCAGCCCAGAACCTGGAGGAGTTACGGCACTACTTGAGTAAGAACTTCATCCAAAGTCAATGCCAAGGGGCAGAGGGGTGAGGGTTGAAACATTACCTATTGGGTACAATGTTCACTATTTGGGTGATGGGCGCATTAGAAGCCCAAGCCTCACAATTATACAAAATATATTCATGTAACAAACTTGCACATGTACCCCCTGAATCTATAATGATAAAATATTTTTTAAAAGAAGAGATACATAAATGCCCAATAAGTACATGAAAACAACAGAAAAATAAAGTAAATGCCAAGAAATTATGTTCCCATTCTCAAAGAATGTCAAAAAAATAAATTCCAGTATCTAGTGATAAGGAGGCAACCTCTCTCACTGAATAAATTTAAGTAATAAATTTGAGTTTGGGCTTGAGGCCATCAGCATATTTTATGATTGTAAAGGAATTATTTAATTTCTCAATGATCCATTTTTATTTGATTTAATTAAATAATATAGATTGGTCTCATGATAACTGCAAGGTTCAGTTAGGCACTGCAGATAATAAGCAGTTATTCTTTATCTATTCAGCTGTTCATTCCACAAAAATTTACTGAGTGTCTACTAGGTATTATGTCAGGCATTGTGCACAAAGCTTGAAATTTAGTAGTAAGCAAAGACAAAGGCCCTGCCCTCAAGAAGCTTACTGGAGAGTCAGAGAAGTAAAAAGACTTCACATACAATGACTAAATGTTAAGCAGGAGTAGGTATAAATGCAAGGGCTCAATGATTCCTTAGAGAATCAAAGTTTGATTTTACTATAAGAAACTACAGATTCACTTAAAATTGTTTTTTAAAGATTTACTACTTTTGAAGAGAGTATATGCCAAATAATCCTCTACCCATCATGTGTATGTGAATTACAGTGGCATTTTGATGTATTTTAAGAATTCTTTGTTTTCAATAAGTCAAAGTAAACCAAAACCAAGTAACATCCCAAAGCCCAGCAAGTCACTCATCAAGAGCCACATCACTGAATGTTCCAATGCCACTGGATCTAAAAATGGAATATATTGGCCGGGCGCTGTGGCTAATACACCTGTAATCCCAGCACTTTGGGAGGCCGAGGTGAGTGGATCACAAGGTCAGGAGTTCGAGACCAGCCTGGCCAAGATGGTGAAACCCTGTCTCTACTAAAAACAAAAAATTAGCCGGTTGTGGTGGCAGGCGCCTGTGGTCCCAGCTACTCGGGAGGCTGAGGCAGGAGAATTCCTTGAACCTGGGAGGTGGAGGTTGCAGTGAGCTGAGATTTCACCACTGCACTCTAGCCTGGGTGACAGAGCAAGACTCCATCTCAAAAAAAAAAAAAAAAGAATATATTATTAATATGTTTTTAACAGAATAAATTAATTTATACCTGATACCATTTTATTCTCACCTTCACTTTGTGTTTACCTTTTGATGTTTGTTCCTGAGAAATAAAATCCATGTTTCCTTTAGACTCACAAACCAAACACGAGGAGCACATTTTAAATTCACCTGTGATGTCTTGGCAAGTCCTGGTGAAGTTACGAAAATTGGAGGGATTTAGAAAGATTCTCATGATAATCTGAGTTTCCCTTACTGGTTGCAGAAAAGTCACAAAAGAAAAATTTAAGGAGGAGAGTGAATAGGTAAAATTAGATTGCAAACACACTTCCAGACATGATAGCTCCAATGTTCTTTCTGTAAAGAAAAAAGAAAAACACTTTTTTTACTGTAAAGTTTTGAGTTTTTGGCATTCAAATAAATACACAGTATGCTCCCAGTTTTTCTTAGGTGGATTCAGTACATTTCAGCTTATCAGAGACAAGACTGTTTTTTAAACTTGAATTAACAATAACTATTCCATTTAAATATTTCTATTTCATTATTTTTATTTATTTATTTATTTATTTGAGACTGGATCTTGCTCTGTCGCCCAGGCTAGAGTGCAGTGGTGTAATCATAGCTCACTGCAGCCTTGGCCTCCCAGGCTCAGGCAATTCTCCCAACTCAGCCTCCAGAGTAGCTGTGACTGCAGGGGCATGCCACCATGCCCAGCCAATTTTTAAAAAATTATTTGTAGAGACGGAGCCACGGTGCCCAGCAACATTTCTGTTTTAAACCTGTGAACATTCCCTATTAACTTTCAGAGAACAGGTGTCTTTATAAAGAAGCGCTTGGAATCTCAGCATTTTAACCATTCTCTATTCTGGGGAATTTTTTATGGACAAACCTTAGATTCTTCTGAATCCATCTGTTCCAAAATAAAGACTCAAGTCAATTGCATGGAGTTGAACAGGGTATGAAAACTTTGAACAGTATCTCTGTATCAGTTTCCTGGGGCTGCTGTAACAAATTTCCACAACCTTGGTAATTTAAAACAAGAAAAATTCATTCTCTCACAGTTTTGGAGGCCAGTTTCCAACATCGTTTCAGTAGTCAGAAGTTGAGAGGTCTACGTGATTGTACTACCTCTGGAGGTTCTAGGGAAGAATCTGTTCCTTGGCCCTCTGGTGGCTGCTGGCATTCCTTGGCTTGTGGCCACATCACTCTAATCTCTGTCTCCATAGTCATATTGCTTTCTCCTCTGTGTCTCTGTTTCTACTCTTCTGTCGTGTGAAATCGCCGTCTGCCTCTCTTGTATAAAGACATTTGTGTGGGATTTAGGGCCGAAAAGGCTAATCCAGAATAATCTTCACATCTCAAGACCTTCAACTTAGTCACATTTGTAAAGACCCTTTTTCCTTATAAGGTAACATTGACAGGTTTCCAGAATTAGCACCAGATATCTTTAGACGGCCATTATTCAGCCTACCACAACTTCTAAAGATGAAATTTAACAAGATGACAGCCTAATTTTTACTTTTGTCTGAAGACAAACATCAGATATGGAAATTATGGTATAATAGAAATAATACTGAGTTCAGAAACAAAAGACAAACACTCTAGGCTGGGTGTGGTGGCTCACACCTGTAATCCCAGTCCTTTTGGAGGCAGAGGTGGGCAGATTGCTTGAGCTCAGGAGTTTGAGATCAGCCTGGACAACATGGCCACCCCATCTCTACAAAAAATACAAAAATTAGTCAGGTGGGGTGGTGCACTCCTGTAGTCCTTACTACTCAGGAGGCTGAGGTAGAAGGATCACTTAAGCCTGGGAGGTTGAAGCTGCAGTGAGCCATGATCACACCACTGCACTTCAGCTTGGGCAACAAAGGGAGACCATGTCTCAAAAGGAGAAAAAAGATTCCAGTGCTATATCTGTCATTAGTCAAGATACTTAGACAAGTTACCTAATCTCCACGAGTCTAATTTTCTTACTAGCAAAATAGAGATAAGCCTGCTAATCTCATGGGGTTATAGTAACATCAAATTGTATAGTACATATGAAAACACTTTTGAAATTTGTACAAATATATGTCATTTAAAATGCAAATCCAGGCCAGGCGCAGTGGCTCATGCCTGTAATCCCAGCACTTTGGGAGGCCGAGGCAGTTGGATCACTTGAGGTCAGGAGTTCGAGACCAGCCTGGCCAACATAGTGAAACCTCATCTCTACTAAAAATACAAAACTTAGCCAGGCATGGTGGTGGGCACCCATAGTCCCAGCTACTCAGGAGGCCGAGGCAGGAGAATTGCTTGAACCTGGGAGGTGGAGGTTGCAGTGAGTCAAGATCGCACTACTGCACTCCCGACTGGGCAACAGAGTGAGACTCCATCTCAAATAAATTAATTAATTTAATTAAATTAACTGCAAACCTACATTCCACAGTAAAAATTTTAAATTCATCTTTCCTTTAGGACAAAATTATCTATGATTTAATTCATAAAAATAATCAAAGCTTACTGTGTAAAAATTGGGAATTCCTATTTAGCAGTAATGATCAACTAAGGAATAGGCAACCTATCTTTCAGAAATTCCCAGTCTGATAGTCTTTTGTTAGCATAAGAAAACAACTGACCACTTCAGGAGGCTGAGGCAGGCGGATCACGAGGTCAGGAGATGGAGACCATCCTGGCTAACACAGTGAAACCCCATCTCTACTAAAAATACAAAAAAAAAAAAGAAAAAATTAGCTGGGCATGGTGGCGGGCACCTGTAGTCCCAGCTACTCGGGAGGCTGAGGCAGGAGAATGGCGTGAACCCAGGAGGCAGATCTTGCAGTGAACTGCGATCATGCCACTGCACTCCAGCCTGGGTGACAGAATGAGACTCCATCTAAAAAAAAAAAAAAAAAAAAGAAAGAAAGAAAGAAAGAAAACAACTGACATGGTTAATTCCACCTTTATGTAGCATCTTCACCATTTCTCATATAATCGTTTGGGGCAAAATATATTTTTAAGATTTCTAAATAATATGGAGCACAATGAAAGAATTACTTCTCTTTTTTTTTGATAATTACCCCTACTCTCAAGTCAATCCTAAGCCAAAAGAACAAAGCTGGAGGCATCACACTACCTGACTTCAAACTATACTATGAGGCTACAGTAACCAAAACAGCATGGTACTGGTACCAAAACAGAGATATAGATCAGTGGAACAGAACAGAGCCCTCAGAAATAATGCCGCATATCTACAACTATCTCATCTTTGACAAACCTGAGAAAAACAAGCAATGGGGAAAGGATTCCCTATTTAATAAATGGTGCTGGGAAAACTAGCTAGCCATATGTAGAAAGCTGAAACTGGATCCCTTCCTTACACCTTATACAAAAATCAATTCAAGATGGATTAAAGACTTAAACGTTAGACCTAAAACCATAAAAACCCTAGAAGAAAACCTAGGCTTTACCATTCAGGACATAGGCATGGGCAAGGACTTCATGTCTGAAACACCAAAAGCAATGGCAACAAAAGCCAAAATTGACAAATGGGATCTAATTAAACTAAAGAGCTTCTGCACAGCAAAAGAAACTACCATCAGAGTGAACAGGCAACCTACAAAATGGGAGAAAATTTTTGCAACCTACTCATCTGACAAAGGGCTAATATCCAGAATCTACAATGAACTCAAACAAATTTACAAGAAAAAAACAAACAACCCCATCAAAAAGTGGGCGAAGGATATGAACAGACACTTCTCAAAAGAAGACATTTATGCAGCCAAAAAACACATGAAAAAATGCTCACCATCACTGGCCATCAGAGAAATGCAAATCAAAACCACAATGAGATACCATCTCACACCAGTTAGAAAGGCAATCATTAAAAAGTCAGGAAACGACAGGTGCTGGAGAGGATGTGGAGAAATAGGAACACTTTTACACTGTTGGTGGGACTGTAAACTAGTTCAACCATTGTGGAAGTCAGTGTGGCGATTCCTCAGGGATCTAGAACTAGAAATACCATTTGACCCAGCCATCCCATTACTGGGTATATACCCAAAGGACTATAAATCATGCTGCTATAAAGACACATGCACACGTATGTTTATTGCGGCATTATTCACAATAGCAAAGACTTGGAACCAACCCAAATGTCCAACAATGATAGACTGGATTAAGAAAATGTGGCACATATACGCCATGGAATACTATGCAGCCATAAAAAATGATGAGTTCATGTCCTTTGTAGGGACATGGATGAAATTGGAAATCATCATTCTCAGTAAACTATCGCAAGAACAAAAAACCAAACACCGCATATTCTCACTCATAGGTGGGAATTGAACAATGAGAACACATGGACACAGGAAGGGGAACATCACACTCTGGGGCCTGTTGTGGGGGGTGGGGACGGGGGAGGGATAGCATTGGGAGATATACCTAATGCTAGATGATGAGTTAGTGGGTGCAGAGCACCAGCATGGCACATGTATACATATGTAACTAACCTGCACATTGTGCACATGTACCCTAAAACTTAAAGTATAATAAAAAAATTTAAAAAAAATAAAATAATTACCCCTACTCATATATCTTGCTTCAAACTTGAAAAAAATCAAGCTCATGATTGATATTAAAGCATTTTTAAAATGTATATAATTTGTATTTTGATAGTAATTCCATAAGTGTTTAATTACTGGTGATTTTTGTTTTTATTTAATAAATTAAGAGCTCATTTACTAGCCTTCTATATTTGAAATTTCTTCTGTAATAATTCACATTTAATTTCCAGCTATACAAAATTTACTCAAATACACAATTTCATTATGTCTTAATATATTTATTTATTTTATTTTATTTTAAGATGGAGTTTTGCTTTTGTTGCCTAGGCTGGAGTGCAATGGCGTGATCTCGGCTCACTGGAACCTCTTCCTCCTGGGTTCAAGTGATTTTCCTGCCTCACCCTCCTGAATAGCTAGGATTACAGGCATGCACCACCACACCCGGCTGATTTTGTATTTTTAGTGGAGACGGGGTTTCTTTATGTTTGTCAGGCTGGTCTTGAACTCCTGACCTCAGGTGATCCACCCACCTCGGCCTCCCAAAGTGCTGGGATCTTAATATATTTATAATCAAAGTTGTAATCAGATTGTAACTATAATAAAAAAAATTGCCTTCACTAATAATGCCCCAGGAAGGATATGGAGATGCACCATCTGATGGAACTCCATAATCTATATCTTTTTTAATATCACTAAAATACATGAAAAACTGATTCCTTGCCATCTTTCCATTTTCCTCACTGGCACTTTTCATTTTATGAAACTTTCAACTTCTTCAATTTATATTGCTATGATATGACCTAAAAGAGAGATAGAGAAATGTTTACTGTCAATATTGCAGTCTTCTTATTCAATAAGTGACCAACTGAGCTTTCTAGAATTGATGACAGATCCTTTATATTCAGCTATGGGGTACTTTCGTGACGATTTTTAAACCTCAGCTTTTAATAATTCAATTGGAAAAGAAATAAATAGAAGACACATCCTTCCCCAGTATAATTTTAAGAAATAAATAAATTCTACTCAATCATTTTTGCTATCAGGTGGACTATATTCTCATCTCCATAAGCAAGGATTTATGAATTTAACTGCTGCCATTAATACTGCTGAGAGTCAACATCTAAATGTTCACTCTCAGAGATGGAAATGCATTCCAGAATTACTCCAGTACTAAGACTGCAACCTCTCAGAGGAAGTACATAGAATACTAAACAGAATTGGGAAAATACATGGCACTATAGGACAAATGCTCAAGTCAATTATTTTTTCTTTTTAAAGAAAAGCAACAGTAAAATTAAAGAAACATCAACTACCTTTCTTTTTAAACTTTTATTATAAAAATATATTATACACACATATATCAAATGTATTGTGCCAGTTAAATAATAATAACTAAGACCCATGTACCTATCACCCAGATTAAGAAACAGAATATTACCAATGCATCTGAAGCACCCCTATCTCTTCTCACCCCTACACTATAGCATAGTTTAGAAATATATACATATATATGGAATATACCGTATGTATTCTGTGATTTGCTTTTACTTTGCTTAACATGTTTTAGTCATGTTGATACATAGAGCTGTAGTTAATTATATATGGTATTTTTATGAATGAATATACTATAATTTATTTATTCATTCTTCTGACAGTGAACATTTGTGTTGTTCCATTTTTTGCTATTATGAATAATGTTGCTGTGAACTGAAACTCTCATACATTTCTGGTAGGAATGTAAAATAGTATAATCATTCTGGAAAACAGATTTTCTTATGAGTTAAACATATACTTACCATATGACCCAAAAATTCCACTCCTAGAAATTTACACAAGAGAAATAAAAACATATGTCCACACAAAGACCTGTACGTGAATTTTTATAGCAGCTTTCTTACTTATAATAGCCAAGAACTGGAAACAATTCAAATGTCTAAAAACTAGTGAATATATAAACAACTCTTGCTATATTCATGTAATGGGATACCACTCAGCCACAAAAAGGAACAAACTACAAGCAACAGCGTGGATGAATCTCAAAGGCATTATAAAGAGGACAAAATCAAGTGACTATATATTGTATGATTCCACTTATATGACATTCAAGAAAATGGAAAACTGCATTGGCAGTAGGAGAAGGGCTCTTCTGTAATGGAGCTTTGTAATGTACGATTCGGCTTTGTGTCCCTACCTAAATCTCATCTTGAATTATAATCCCCAGATGTTGAGGGAGGGACCTGGTGGGAGATGACTGGATCATGGGGTAGTTTCCCCCAGGCTATTCTTGGGATAGTGAGTGAGTTCTCACAAGATCTGATGGTTTTATAAGAGCCTCTTCCCTCTTTGCTCTCCCTTCTGTCTCCTGCTGCCTTGTGAAGAGCTGCCTTCTTCCCCTTCACCTTCCACCATGACTGTAAGTTTCCTGAGGCCTCCCCAGCCATGCAGAACTGGGAGTCAATTAAACTTCTTTCCTTTATAAATTACTCAGTCTCGGATAGTATCTTTATAGCAGTGTGAAAACAGACTAATACAAGCAAGAAGAAACTTTCAGGAGTGATAGAAAGTGTTATATCCTAATTGTGGTGGTAGGTACACTGGTGTGTACATTTGTCAAAACTCATCAAACTATACATTTAAAATAGGAGCATTTTGCTGTACGTAAATTATATGTCTGTGAAGTTGATGTTAAAATAATGCTACTCTGAAAATTGATGAACATGTCTTTAGTGTACACTAAGGGTTTAATTACTGGGTATTTAGTGTTTCTTCAGTTTTACTAGAAATGCCATATCATTATACAAAAATGGTTTGTATCAATTTATATTCCCACCCGCAGTGTATAAAAATTCTTTTTCTTTTTTGAGTCAGACTCTCACTCTGTTGCCAGGCTGGAGTGCAGTGGTACGATCTCGGCTCACTGCAACCTCCGCCTCCCGGGTTCAAGCGATTCTCCTGCCTCAGCCTCCTGAGTAGCTGGGATTACAGGCATCTGCCGCCATGCCTGGCTAATTTTTTTATTTTTAATAGAGATGAAGTTTCACAATATTGGCCAGGCTGGTCTCAAACTCGTGACCCCAAGTTATCTGCCCACCTTGACCTCCAAAAGTGCTGGGATTACAGGCACGAACCACTGCCTGGCAGTTCTTTCTTTTTGACACATATTCTGACCAGTGCTTTTCAGATTTTGCCAATTTGGTGAGTGTTAAATAGAATCTCATCATGGTTTTAATGTATATTTTCCTAATTTTCTCGATTTTTTCTAAGTTTTGATTTTTTGTTAGGTTGTCTTTTATTTAATTAATGTTTAGAAGTTATTTACGTTTTCTGCTTAAAATTTCAATGAATTCTCTAAATTTTTTATCAGGATATCTTCTCACAGTACCTTATCTATTTTTTTTTTATCTTTCAGTTAAAGGGAGCTCTTAATGTAGTGAATTTATCAACCACTTTCTTTCTAATTTGAGCTTTGTGTCTGAAGTCCTTCTTCCTTAAGGTTAAAAAGATCTTTACCTATATTTTCTTCTAAAAGTTGTTTTTAAAGTTTCGCCTTTCACATTTCATTTCTTAATATATGGAATGCCTGGGCACAGTGGCTCATGCCTGTAATCCCAGCCCTTTGGGAGGCCAAGGTGGGTGGGTCACTTGAGTCCAGGAGCTTGAAACCAGCCTGGCCAACATGGCAAAACCCCATCTCTACAAAAAATACAAAATAATAATAATAATAATAATAATAATAATAATAATAATAAGCCAGGCGTGGTAGCGCATGTCTGTGGTCCCAGCTACTACAGAGGCTGAAGTAGGAGGGTTGCTTGAGCCCGGGAGGTTGAGGCTGTGGTAAGCCATGATCATACCACTGCACTCTAGACTGGGTGACAGAGCAAGACCCTGTCTAAAAACAAAAAAACAAACAAACAAACAAAAACATGGAATTGTATACAGTATGATGTGTGGAACTAAATTTGTTTTTTCTTTATGTATAACCAATTACACTAGCATTTATTGAGTAGTCTATCTTTTCTTATCTGTAATGACACCTCTGTCATATAAAGTTTGCAGGTACATATAAGCATGTTTCTGGTTCTCAATTTTGTTCCTTTAGTCCATTTTTCCATCTTTGCAAAGATATCATGCTGGCAAACTACTTTTCCTGTATAAAAGCTCTTATATCTGAGAGGAAAAAGTCCCGTCGCCTTGTTATTTTTCTTCAGAAGTATCTTAGCAATCCTTCGCTCATTTCAATAAATTTTAAAATCAGCTTAAGTGGTGAAGTACCCAGTGGTACTTTTGACTTGATTCTAGAAATCAGTTGGAGAAGAAAGATATGAAACTGAATCCCTCCTATCATTCATTTCTTCCTTTCTTTTTATTTATTTATTTATGTATTTATTTATCTATTTTTTATTTTTTTATTTTTATGTTTCGAAACAGAGTCTTGCTCTGTCACCAGGCTGGAGTGCAGTGATCTTGGCTAACTGCATAACTGCAACCTCTGCCTCCCGAGTTCAAACGATTCTCCTGCCTCCGCCTCCCAAATAGCTGGGACTACAGGCGCATGCCACCACACCCAGCTCATTTTTTTGGTATTTTTTGGTAGAGACGGGGTTTCACCATGTTGGCCAGGATGGTCTCAATCTCCTGACCTTGTGATCTGCCTGCCTCGGCCTCCCAAAGTGCTGAGATTACAGGCATGAGCCACTGCACCCAGCCCTTTCTGTCTATTTATGTAGAGTTCTTTGGTTTCTTTGATATCTTTCAATATGTTTTCTAAATTTTCTCCATTATGATCCTATGTATTATTAGATTAATAATTAGTTAGATTTCCTCCCAGGTGCCTTGCTTTTTGTTGCTATTGTCAATAGCATCTTTTAGGAAATATGTTTTCTGTCTGTTGGTAGTATATGGAAATACAATTGACCTTTAAATATCAATCTTATTTTCTGCCATTTTATTAAACTTTTTTATTAACTTTAATTTTTATAGCTTTTGGGCTTTCTATGCAAATATGCATATTGACTGCAAATAATTATAACTTTATTTCTTACTTTCCAATCTTCATACTTTTTATTTCTTATACTTGTCTTACTGCAATGTCAAGGACGTCCAGTACCATGTCAAATAGAAATTATGAGAGTGGGCATTCTTGCTTGCTCCTGATTTTAAGAATGCTTACAATGTGTCATCATTGATAATATTTCTTATAATTATTTTAGATGCCCTTTATCAATTTAAGCAAATTCTCTTTTAGTCCTAGTTTGCTGGGAATTTTTAATTACAAGGGCTATTGAATATAATTGAATGCTCTTTCAACAATTATTAAGATGATTATATAGTATTTCTTCTTTGATCTGTTAATGTAGTGAATTACATTATTAGATTTTTCTAATGCTAACTTAATCTTGCACTCCAGTAATAAATCTAATTTGATCATTCTTCTACATTGCTGCTTGTGTATTCTTAATGTTTTGTTTCAAAGTTCTATGTCTATATTTATAACTGAGATTGGCTTGTAAATTTTTCTTTTTGTCTCATTTTTGTTGAGTATGAGTAACAAGGTATACTAGCCTTAAAAAATAAGTTGAATACCAAGAGGCACTCTTAAAACCAGACAAATACATGGAAACTCAACAACTTGCTCCTGAATGAAATCAAAAAATTCTTTGAAACAAATGAAAATAGAGAATCTACTACAACATCTAGGTTACAAGAAAAGCAGTGTTAAAAGAAAAGTTTATAGTGCCAATTCCTATATCAAGAAGATAAATCTTAAATTAACAACCTAAGCATACACCTAGAGGAACTAAAACATAAGAACAAACTAAACCCAAAGCTATCAGAAACAAAGAAATAACTAAAATCAGTGTAGATGAAATGAAATTGAGGCCCCAAAAAACCATACAGAGGTTCAATGAAACAAAAGTTGTTTTTTCAAAGGATAAACAAGATTAATAAACTGCTACCTAGATTAAAAAAGAAAAAGAGAAGATCTAAATAACCATGATCAGAAATGACAAAGGTAACATTACAACTGATCACACAGAAATACAAAAGACCCTCAGAGACTACTATCTCTGCATACAAACCAGAAAATCTAGAGGAAAATGGATAAATTTCTGGAAACACACAACCTCCCAAGACTGAACCAGGAAGGAACAGAAATTTCAAACAGACCAATAATGAATAAGGAAATTGAATCAGTAATAAAAAACCTACCAGCCCAGAACAGCCCTGGACCAAATTAATTCACAGCCAATTTCTACCAGACATAAAAGAAAGAGCTGCTACCAATCCTACTGAAATTATTCCAAAAAATTGAGGAGAAAGGATTCTTCCCTAATTTATTCTATGAAACCAGTATCATCCTGACACCAAGATCTAGCAAAGACACAACAAAAAAAGAAAACTATAGGCTAATTTCCTTGATGAACATAGATGCAAAAATTCTCAGCAAAATATTAGCAAACCAAATCCAACAGCATATCAAAAAATTAATTCACCACAATCAAGTGGGCTTTATTCCTGGGATGCAAGGATATTTCAACATATGCAACTCAATACATGTGATTCACCACATAAACAGAAATAAAAACAAAAACCGTATGATCATCTCAATAGACGCAGAAAAAGCATTCAATAAAATCCAACATTTTTTCATGATAAAAGCCCTCAACAAACTAGACATTGAAGAAACACACCTCAAAATAATAAGAGCCATCTATGGCAAGCTTACAGCCAACATTGTACTGACCAGGCAAAAGTTGGAAGTGCTCTTCCTAAGAATGAGAACAAGACAAAGATGTCAACTCTCACCACTCTTATTCAACAAAGTACTGGAAGTCCTAGCCAGGGCAATCAAGCAAGAGAGAAATAAAACGAAACCAAATAGGAAAAGAGAAGTCAAGTTATCTCTCTTCATTGATGATATGATTATATACCTAGAAAACCCTAAAAATTCCGTTAAAAGACTCCTAGATCTAATGACTTGAGCAAAGTCTCAGGATACAAAATCAATGTACAAAAATCAGTAGCATTTCTATACACCAATAACATTCAAGCTGAGAATCAAATGAAGAATGCAATCCCATTTAAAATAACCACAAAAAAACATGAAATAAAACACCTAGGAATACACCTAACCAAGGAAATGAAAGATCTCTGCAAGGAGAACTACAAAACACTGCTGAAAGAAATCATAGATAACACAAACAAATAAAAAAGCTTTTCATGCTCATGGATCAGAATAATCAATATCATTAAAGCATCCATACTGCCCAAAGCAATCTACAGATTCAACACTATTCTTACCAAATTACCAATGTCACTTTTCAGAATTAGAGAAAACTATTCTAAAATTCATATGAACCACCCACCCACCACACATACAAAATAGCCCAAATAGCCAAAGCAATCCTAAGCAAAAAGAACAAAGCCAGAGGCATCATATCTTCCAACTTCAAACTATACTACAAGGCTAGAGTAACAAAAACAGCGTGGTAATGGTACAAAAGCATTAACAGACACATAGACTAATGCGACAGAATAGAGACCCCTGAAATAAAGCTGCACACCTACAACCAACTGATCTTTGATGAAGCTGACAAAAACACTGGGGAAAGGATACTCTATTCAATAAATGCTGCAGAGAAAACTGGCTAACTATAGGCAAAGAATGAAACTGGACCCCTTTCACTATATACAAAAATTAACTAAAGGTAGATTAAAGATCTAAATGTAAGACCTCAAACTATAAAAATCCTAAAAGAAAACCTAGGAAATACTTTTCTAGACATGAACTTAGGCAAAGAAATTATGAATAAGTCCTCAAAAGCAAATGCAACACAAACAAAAATTGACAATTGGAACATTATTAAACTAAAGGATTTCTTCACTGCAAAATAAACTATCAACAGAGTAAACAAACAACCTACAAAATGGAAGAAAATATTTGTAAACTATGGATCTTACTAAGGGCTAATATACAAAATCTATAAGGAACTGAAACAAACCAACAAGAAAAAAACCAACCCCATTAAAAAGTGGGCAAAGTACATGAACAGACACTTCTCAAAATAAGACATCCAAGCAGCCAACAAATATATTAAAAAATGCTCAACATCACTAATTATTACAGAGATATAAATCAAAACCACAATGTGATACCATTTCACACTAGTCAGAATGACTATTATTTAAAAAATCAAAAAATCACAGACATTCACAAGGTTGCAAAGAAAAGGAAGTTTATATGCTGTTAGTGGAAATACAAATTAGTTCAGGCCCTGTGGAAAGCAGTTTGGAGATTTCTGAAAGAACTGAAAATAGAATTATCATTTGACCCAGTAATCTTATTACTGGGAATATACCTAAAAGAAGATAAATCGTTCTACCAAAAAGACACCTGCACTCATACGTTTATCACAGCACTATTCACAGTAGCAAAGACATGGAATCAATCCATGAGTGGTGGCTCGTGCCTGTAATCCCAGCACTTTGGGAAGCCAAGGCAGGCAGATCATGAGGTCAGGAGTTCAAGACCAGTCTGGCCAAGATGGTGAAACCCCATCTCTACTAAAAATACAAAAATTAGCCAGGCATGGTGGCATGCACCTGTAATCTCAGCTACCTGGGAGGCTGAGGCAGAGAATTGCTTAAACCCAGGAGGCAGAGGTTGCAGTGAGCCGACATCACACAACTGCACTCCAGCCTGGACAACAGAGCGAGACTCCATCTCAAAAATAATAATAATAATAATAATAATAATAAAAGAAAATATGGTACGTATACACCATGGAATACCATTCGGCCATAAAAAAGATTGAAATCATGTCCTTTGCAGCAACATGGTTGCAGCTGAAGGCCATTATCCCAAGCAAATTAATGCAGAAACAGAAAAACAAATACCACATGTTCTCATTTATAAGTGGTAGCTAAACGTTGGGTACACACAGACACAAAGATGGGCTCAACAGACACTGGGTATTCCCAAAGTGGGAAGGGAGGGAAGGAAGCAAGGGCTTAAAAACTACCTATTGGGTAATATGTTCACCACTTGGGCAATGGGATCATTAGAAGCCCAAACCTCAGCATCACACAATATATCCATGTAACAAACCTGCACATGTACCCTCTAAATCTAAAATTTAAAAATGATATAGTACTTAAAAATATATTAATGAAATACATTACATCAGTGGGTCTAAAAGAATATGAACTACATCTAGATGCTTCAAAATCACTTAATAAATATCACATTTATTTGCAAATTACTATATTCTCTTTGTAAAAGAGAAATATTCTTACATTATAAAGTCTATCTGTCTCAGACCAAATTATCAATATATTATAGCACTAAGGATACTGATGTAAATGTATTTTAGTGATAAACACTATAAATATTTATGTCAAAGTTATGAAAAAGCAAGAAATTTTCCCTACAAATATTTGCCAGGAAAATCTGCCAATGCAATTAGGAGAAAACATTGATTAGAAATAGGTGGAGAAGGCCGGGTGCGGTGGCTCACACCTGTAATCCCAGCACTTTGGGAGGTCGAGGCAGGTGGATCACCTGAGGTCAGGAGTTCGAGACCAGCCTGGCCAACATGGCAAAACCTGGTCTCTAGTAAAAATACAAAAATAGACCGGGCATGGTGGCTCACGCCTGCAATCCCAGCACTTGGGAGGCTGAGGCGGGCAGATCACTTGAGGTCAGGAGTTTGAGACCAGCCTGGCTGACATGGTGAAACCCCATCTCTGCTAAAAATACAAAAATTAGCCTGCCGTGGGGCAGGTGCCTGTAATTCCAGCTACTCGGGAGGCTGAGTCAGGAAGAATTGCTTGAACCAGGGAGGCAGACGTTGCAGTGAGCCGAGATCACGCCACTGCACTCCAGCCTGGGCAACAGATTGAGACTGTGTCTCAAAAAAAAAAAAAAAAAAAAAGGGGGGGGGGAAGAAAAAAAGAAAGAAGTGAAGGAAACAATGCTTGGAAGTGTTGGAAAAGAGTAGTATGAGGCTGGACATGGTGGTTTACGCCTGCAATACTAGCACTCTGGGAGGCTACTGTGGGTGGGTCTCCTGAACTCAGGAGTTCGCGACCATTCTGGGTAACAAAGTGAGACCTCGTCTCTACGAAAAAATACAAAAATCAGCCGGGCGTGGTGGCACATGCCTGTAGTCCCAGCTACTTGGGAAACTGAGGTCGGAGGATGGTTTGAGCCTGCGAGGCAGAGGTTGCGGTGAGCAGAGATCTTACCACTGCACTCGGCACTCCAGCCTAGGCGACAGAGCCAGAACCTGTCTCAAAAAAAAAAAAAAAGAAAAGAAAAGAAAGAAAAAAAAAAGAGTACTATGACATAATTGGTTTATTTATTTATTTATTTATTTATTTATTTATTTATTGAGACGGAGTCTTGCTTTGTCGCTAGGCTGGAGTGCAGTGGCACGATCTCGGCTCACTGCAACCTCTGCCTCCTGGATTCAAGCGATTTCCCCTGCCTCAGCCTCCCGAGTAGCTGGGACTACAGGCACACCCCGCCACGCCCGGCTAATTTTTTGTGTTTTAATAGAGACGGGGGTTTCACCATGTTGGCCAGGATGGTCTCAATCTCCTGACCTCATGATCCGCCCGCCTCGGCCTCCCAAAGTGCCGGGATTACCGTCGTGAGCCATCGCGCACGGCCAATTGTTATAATTATTTACAGACAAAAGTATGTATTTAAAAAAGCTAAAACAGTCAACTGAAAAATGGTAAAAATTAAGAGGATATATCTGTAATGTAGATATACCTATACATTTCACTATGTAAGATCATTCATCCAAAGGTTTAAAAACTGTCAAATACCTATATTTTATAATTGTAGTGTAATGTAAATATATAGGCCATGGTCTGCAACTTAGTTTCTATAAGGGATCATTTAGTAAGTGTTTTAGCCTTTGTGGGTCATATGGTCTCTGTTGCAACTACACAATTCTCACCTTATAGGATGCAAACAGCCACAGAAAATGTACATAAAAATAAGTATGGCTGCATTCCAATAAAACTTTATTTATGGATACTAAACTTCAAGTTTAATATAATTTTTATGTCATAAAATATTCTTTATTTACCAACCATTTTAAACAAAAGAGGCTGTAAAAGACCATAGTTTACTGACCCCTGAATAAGCTATAAGTGATATTATCACAAGTCAATCTGCCATGTATTACGACATCAAAAACAGCACTGTCAAAGTCCATATCATGTCATGAAGAATTTCATAAACTTAATGGAAGAAAGATGATTGACTAACAGATATATAGGCAGGAAGATAATTTTGAATGTAAAGGTTAGGAAGGGCAGGTAGAAGACATTGAGGGGTTTAATGAATCAATGAAATCATCTTCTCCAGTTTCTGTAGATAGAATCACAATAAATTCTGATATTGCTTTTGTCACACCCCTATGCAAAAATCAGCAACAGCCAGGTGTGGTAGCTCACACCTGTAATCCCAGCGCTTTGGGAGGCGGAAGTGGGCAGATCACTTGAGGTCAGGAGTTTGAGGCCAGCCTGGCCAACATGGTGAAACCCTGTCTCTACTAAAAATACAAAAATTAGCTGGGTGTGGTGGTGTGTACCTGTAATCCAGCTACTTGGGAGGCTGAGGCAGGAGAATCTCTTGAACCCAGGAGGCTGAGTTTGCAGTGAGCGGAGATTGTACCATTGCACTACAGCCTGGGCAGCAAAGCGAGACTCCATCTCAGAAAAAAAAAAAAAAAATCAGCAAGAATTTCCCAGTAAATAAAATTTTCATCTTTTTTTTAAAAAAGAAATAAATAAATGTCTCCTCTTTTTTATGCTTTGAAAAAAATTACATAAAATTGCATTTATCTGTTTGGTCTGTTTCGTGAAAGTTTGGCAGGACTTGCCTGGAAAATCATCTGAAACTAGTGTGAAAATCATCTGAAACAGAGAAGATTAAAAACCGCGGACTGAGTTTCTTTAATTGTTGTAAAACTCTTGGGCTTTCCATTGCTTCCTAAGTAAGTTTCCTAGATATGTGTCTTTGTGTTTCAAATTTATTGACATAAATTATTCACAATATCCTCATTACATCTTTAATTTTGCTATGTCTGTAGTTATATCCCTTTTTCATTTCTAACATTAGTTACTTGTACCTTCTCTCATTTTTTTTATTATTCAGTTTTGGCAGGCAGAATAAATGTCCCTATTTTAATTCCTGGAACCTGTAAATATATTACATAACATGGCAAAGTGGAATTAAGGCAGAAGATGGAATTCAGGTTGTTAATCAGCTGATCTTAAAATAAAGAAATTATCCTGGATTATCTGGGTGGATCCAGTGTAATCATGAATGTGGAATTGGGTAGCAGAAGAGTCAATGTCAGAGTGATACAATATGAGAAAGACTCAGCAGGCCATTGCTGGCTTTGAAGACGGAAGGAGGCCACAAGCCAAGGCATTCAGACAGCTTCCAGAAGCTGGAAACAGCCAGAAAATGGATTCTAGTCTAGAGCCTCCAAAAGGAACACAGTCTTACTGATACCTTGATTTTAGCCCAGGGATACCTCTGTTGAATGTCTAACCTACACTGTGAGACAATACATTTGTGTCATTTTAAGCCACTAAGTTTATGATCATTTGTTACAGCAACCCTAAGAAATTAACTGATATGGTTTGGCTGTGTCCCCACCCAAATCTCATCTTGAATTGTAGCTCTCATAACTCCCTCATGTTGTGGGAGGGACCCAGTGGGAGATAATTGAATCACGGGGGCTGTTTCTCCCATACTGTTGTCATGAACAGTCTGGTGAGATCTGATGGTTTTATAAGGGGAAACCCCCTTTTGCTTGGCACTCATTCCGTCTTTGCCTGCCACCAAGTACAAAGTCCCTCCACCTCCACCATGATTATGAGGCCTCCCCAGCCACGTGGAACTGTGAGTCCATTAAACCTCTTTTTTCTTTATAAATGATGTATGTCTTTGTCAGCAGCATGAAAATGGACTAATACATTAACATATGAATCTTTCCAGAGGTTTATCCATACAAATAGTCCTTTAAAATAACCAACTTGGCCAGGTGTGGTGGCTCACGCCTGTAATCCAGCACTTTGGGAGGCCAAGGCAGGCAGATCACGAGGTCAGGAGATCAAGATCAGCCTAGCCAACATGGTGAAACCCCGTCTCTACTAAAATACAAAAAATTAGCTGGGCATGGTGGTGTGAGCCTGTAGTCCCAGCTACTCAGGAGGATGAGGCAGGAGAATTGCTTGAACCCAGGAGGCAGAGGTTGCAGTGAGCTGAGATCACATCACTGTACACCAGGCTGGGCAACACAGCAAGACTCTGCTTAAAAAAAAAGAAAGAAAGAAAGAAAGAAAGAACCAACTTGTGATTTTATTGATCCTTTCTGTATCTATTCTTTTAAGTTCATTGACTTTTGCTCCTGTGTTTATTATTTCCTGCCTTTACTTTCTGGGTTTATCTTATTGTTCTTTTTCTGATGTTTTAGGCATAAGCATTTAAAGTTATATGTTTTGGTAATATTGCATAGGTTTAAACAGATAGCATTTTTTAATCATTCAGTTACTAGTATTTTCTATTCTCCATTATAATTTCTTCTCAACTATAGGTTATTTAGAAGTGAATTTTTTTAATTTCCAAATATATTACCTATTTTTAGCTTTCTTTTTGTTACTAGAATCTAATTTAATTTCATTTAGTCAGAGAAGTATATTAAAGATTGTTTGAAATGTATTGAGGCTTGTTTTTATAGTCTGGTATTATTGTATTAGTCTATTCTCACACTGCTAATAAAGACATACCCAAGACTGGGTAAATTATAAAGGAAAAAGGTGTAATGGACTTAAGTTCCACATGGCTGGAGAGGCCTCACAATCATGGCAGAAGATGAAGGAAGAGCAAAGAGATGTCTTCCATGGTGGCAGGCAAGCGAGCTTGTGCAGGGGAACTCCTATTTATAAAACCATCAGATCTCAGGAGACTTATTCACTATCACAAGACGCAGTATGGGGGAAACCGCCCTGTGATTCAATTACCTCCACCTGGTCCCACCCTTGACAAGTGGGAATTATTACAATTGAAGGTGAGATTTGGGTGGGGACACTGCCAAACCATATCAAGTATGTATATATATATATATTTTTTTGGAGACGGAGTCTTGCTCTGTTACCCAGGCTGGAGCACAGTGGCGCCATCTTGGCTCACTGCAAGCTCTGCCTCCCAGGTTCACACCATTCTCCTGCCTCAGCCTCCCGAGTAGCTGGGACTACAGGCGTCCGCCACCACACTTGGCTAATTTTTTTTGTATTTTTTTTAGTAGAGACGGGGTTTCATCGTGTTGGCCAGGATGGTCTTGATCTCCTGACCCCGTGATCCACCTGCCTCGGCCTCCTAAAGCGCTGGAATTACAGGTGTGAGCCACCGTGCCCAGCCCAAGTATGTATTTTTATTCCCTGAAAAGAATATGTGTTCCAGATGTTGAGTTCAATATTCTAAATACATCCATTAGGTAAAACTAGCTATTTGAATTGTTTGAATTGTCTATATTCCTATTCTTCACATGGTTGTATTTTATAACTGGGAAGTATGTTTAAAATCTCCCACTAAATAATGGATTCATAATTGTCTTTTTAAAGCTATCTTTGTTGGGGCATATAAATTTAGAACTGATGCATATTCTTGTGAATTGAACCTTCTATCCACATATCCCGACCTTCTTTATTGCTAGTAATGATGTTAATCTTAAAATCTTACATCAATACAATGGCATGTGCTTTCTTCAGTTACTATTTGTTCTGTATATTTTTCTCATCTTTTCACTTTTATCTTAATGCTTTAGATAGGTCTGTTTTAAATGGCATATTTCTGGAAATTGCTTTTTTAATCTAGTCTGATAATTTTTTGTCTTTTTACCTGGATAGATTTGCCCACTTACATTTACTGGGATCATTGGTATATTTAGATTTAATTATATCATATTATTAATGCTTCCTATTTGTACCATGCTTTCTCTACTGTTTCTTGCCTTTCTGGCTGTTAAATTGATTCAGTGATTTCTTTTTTCTCATTCCATTATTTTTCCCTTTAGTTATGTGAGGTTAGATACTATATTTCTATTATTTTAGTAGTTACCATAGTAATTTTTAACATGCATTCTTAAAGCCTAAAGTCAATCAACAGTTAACCTCTCTCAAACAATACAAGGGTCTTAGAATACTTTAACTCGGATCATCTCCTTCCTGACTTAAATGCTACTTTTATACAGCATTTTAGTTCTATCTTGTTTTTTCACTGACATACAAATTAGTTGAGTTTTTAAATTTTATGCAACTAATATTTTCAGGATTTGTTTAGATTTACTCACATGTTTATAATTGTTGTTGAGGTTTTTTCCCTGCCATTTCTTCTTGCATCTCTGCCCTTCCTTCTGGGATTACATTCCTTCTCCTTAAGCTAATTATTTAGTTCTTTCACTGAGGGTCTGATGATTGTAAACTCTCTGTGTTGTTTACCTGAAAATATACATCTCACCAATTCTAGGTCAACAAAAATTTTGCCTCAGCACTTTGCAGGCATTTTTCACTGCCTTCTGATTTTCATTGTTGTTTTCAAGAGATGAGCTATCAGACTATTGTTCTTTTAAACTTTTTAAAGACAATCTGCATTTATCCCTGGTTATTTTAAGATCTCTTGGCCAGGCACGGTGGCTCACACCTGTAATCCCAGCACTTTGGGAGGCCAAGGTGGGCAGATCACCTGAGGTCAAGAGTTCGAGACCAGCCTGGCCAACATGGTGAAACCCCATCTCTACTAAAAATACAAAAATTAGCTGGGTGTGGTGGTGGGCGCCTGTAATCCCAGCTACTCAGAAGGCTGAGGCAGGAGAATCACTTGAATTTGGGAGGCAAATGTTGCAGTGAGCCAAGATCACGCCACTGCACTCCAGCCCGGGCGACAGAGCGAGACTCCATCTTAAAAAAAAAAAAAAAAAAAAAAAACCTCTTCAGTTTTCATGCTCTGCAGAATTTCTCATCACTTATTTTGCTTAGGATTTGTTGGGTTTCCTGAATTTGAGGATTTATGTCTTTCAATGATTCTGTAAATTTCTTAGCCATTGTCTCTTCAAATATTGCCTTTACCCTATTCTATTTCTTCTATCCTTTGCAGCTTTGATTAGAAATAGCTCCCTTTGCTTTCCATGTCTCTTAACTTCTGTGCTGTGTTCTAGGTAATTTCTTCAGATCTCTATTCCAGTTCACTAATTCATTATTTAGTTGCATCTGATCTGTTCATTTCATTCCTTGCATTTCTAATTTATTATATTTTTCACAATTAGAACTTCCAGTTGGTTCTTTTTCAAATCTGCCTGGTAACTTTTAATAGTCTTTGTTCCTTGCTCATATTGTTTTTTAGAATCACAAAATTTGGCAGAGTATTGGATCTCCCCACGTATTTGTTTTATATTATTTTTAGGCTGGGGGAATAAACGACTCTGTTTGTCCTCCCTATTAACTTTGTGTGTATGAATTGTTGCTATTTTTGCTATTTTCCCAATCATAGTACCTTACATTTTGTTTTAAACTTCATACGTTTTCAGGTGCCTTTCCCCAAGTTTTATTAAGGTATACTTAACTGACAAAAAAAATATATATATTTATGGTATACAATGTGATGTTTTGAGATATATATATTGTTAGGTGATTAAATCAAAGCTAATAACATATCCATCACTCACATACCATTTTCATTTGTGTGTGGTGAGAACATTTACTCTCTTAGCAATTTTCAAGTATATAATCCATTATTATTAGCTATAGTCAATATGCCATACAATAGATCTCCAGAACTTATTCATCTGTCTAAATGAAATTTTGTATCCTTTGACCAACAACTCTCCATTCCCCTCACCCCACCCTGTCGTCCACGGTAAACATCATTCTATTCTGTTCTCTGCCACTGTGAGTTCAACTCTTTACAACTCCATATATAGTGAGATCATGTGGCATTTTTCTTTCTTTGCCTGGTTTATTTCACTTAGCATAGTATCCCCCAGATTCATTCATATTGTTGCAAATGACAGAATTTTCTTCTTTGTTAAGGTGGAATAGTATTATCTTGTGTATATGTACCACGTTTTCTTTATCCATTCATTCACTGATGGACACTTACATTGATTCCGTATCTGGACTATTGTGAGTAATGCTGCAGTGGATATGGGAGTTCAGAGTGATTCCACATCTGGACTACTGTGAGTAATGCTGCAGTGGATATGGGAGTTCAGAGATCCTTGGACACACTGATATCCTTTCCTTCAGATATAACCAGAAGTGGGATTGCTGAGTGATATGGTAGTTCCACTTTTTTTTTAAAGAGACAGGATCTTACTATGTTGCCCAGGCTGCTCTCAAACTCCTGGCTTCCAGCGATCCTCCCAACTCAGCCTCCCAAGTAACTGGGACTACAGGTGCATGTCATTGTGCCTTATTAGTAGTTCTTATTTTGAATTTTTTTTTTTTTTTTTTTTAGTTGGAGTCTCACTCTGTTGCCAGGCTGGAGTGAAGTGGCATGATCTCGGCTCACTGCAACCTCCGCCTCCTGGGTTTGAGCGATTCTCCTGTTTCAGCCTCCTGAGTAGCCAGGACAACAGGCACATCCCCCCACGTCCAGCTAATTTTTGGATTTTTAGTAGAGATGGGGCTTCACCATTTTGGCCAGGATGGTCTCGATCTCTTGACCTCATGATCTGCCCACCTCAGCCTCCCAAAGCGCTGGGATTTCAGGTGTGAGCCACCGCACCCAGCCTAATTTTGAATTTTTTGAGAAGCCCTTATGCTGTCTGTCATAATGGCTGTACTAATTTACATTCCCACAACAGTATACAAGCGTTGCCTTTTCTCCACATCTTCACTAGCACTTGTTATTTTTGTCTTTTTGATAATAGCCATCTTAGGTGTGAGATGATATTTCACTGTATTTTCACAAAATTTCAATTTGCATTTCCCTGATTAGTGATGTTGAGAACTTTTTCATATATGTATTGGCCATTTGTATGTCTTCTTTCAAGAAATGTCAGCCTGATGCAGTGGTTGATGCCAATAATCCTAGCACTTTGGGAAGCCAAGATTGGAGGATTGCTTGAGCCCAGGAGTTTGGGACCAGCCTGGGCAACATAGTGAGACCCCATCTCTACAAAAAAAATTTAAAAATTAGCCAGTGTGGTGACCCACACTTGTAGTCTTAGCTACTCTGGGGGCTGAGGTGGGTGGATCGCTTGAGCCCTGGAGGTCAAGAATGCAGTGAGCCATACTACACTCCAGCCTGGGCAACATAGTGAGACCTTGTCTCAAAAAAAAAAAAAATGAAAAGAAAAGAAAAAAATGAAAAAAGAAAAAAGTAAAAAAGAAATGTCTCTTCAGTGTCCTTTGCCCATTTTAAAATCAGGTTATTTTCTTGCTGTTGCATTGTCTGAATTCCTTATATATTTTGGATATTAAACACTTATATATATGGTTTGCAAATATTTTCTCTCATTCCGTAGGTTTCTTTTCACTCAGTTATTTCCTTTGCTATGCAGAAGATTTTTAGTTTGATACAATCTCATTTGTATATGTCTGCTTTTGTTGCCTGTTTTATGGGTCATAACCAAAAAAAAATTGCCCAGAACAACGTCATAGATATTTTTCCCTATGTTTCCTTCTAGTAGTTTTACAGTTTAGGTCTCCAAGTATTTAATCCATTCTGAATTGGTTTTTGTACATGATGTGAAATGAGTCTAATTACATTCTTCTGTGCTTACTCATACTTTTTGATGTAATAGTTTATGTACTGAAACAAACTAAATATTTTCTATTTTATATCTCATGATTCCAATACCTGAATTCTTTGAAGATCCGATTCTGCTGTTTGTTGTTTCTGTTGATTCTTGTCCATTGAGTCTTCATGTGTTTTATGATTTTTGATAATAGCTATTGTTCCTTGGAATTGTACTTTGGGAAATTATTTGAGGAATGGTGTAAAGATGTTTTCCTCCAGAGAGGATTGGTGTTTTCCTCTGGTGAGTGTCTAATGGCACCATTAACCCAAAGTGACTTTAACTACATTCCTGGATTGGACTTTTCACACATCACAGGTAATGATCCTCAACATCCAAGTTATGGCCAGCTCTGTTTACAAACTCTCAAAGGACTCTTCTGTCTTTCTCCACCCATAGCCAAAGTGAAGACAGACAAATTTCCTCAAAGCCAGACATAATTTGTGCTAGATTACTGTTTTATGGAGCATATCACTTTTTAGTATCTCAGTCATATCTCAGTCTTAGAGTTTGCCTTCTGTCTCCTGACATATGACCCAGTGAAACTGAAATTCCAGGCCACCAGAGATTTGCAGATGCTCCTGAGGCACTAATTTGTTCACTCTTGCTTACCCATATGTATTTATAATTCCTACTCATTTTCTGCCTCCAAGAAGTCTTATTGTCTTACCAGTTCAACTCTACATTTCTAAAGTTTTAAACACATTTTATTTCACATTTTTAGATATTTTGTGCCAGGAGTATTTTTCAGGGTATGGCTGCAAGAAAAGAAATCTCGACTATCCGTTGACCTCTACAAATAAGTGAAAACTTACATTAAAATCTTCATTATTTGACAGATAGTAGGCACACCAGAGGCTACTCTAGATCAACTCACATTTTCCCAAGACCTCATTAACTAGTTGTCAGGGAACTTTGGAAGAAATGTAGATTATTTCTTTGACTATACATATTCTAAGTGTTATTCATTCAGTATATTAAACTAGAGAAAATGAGAATTTTTTGCTACTAGAAATATTGCTAGTACAACCACTTTAGAGAAACATTTGGCAGCTTCTTGTAAAATTAAACATACCCAGTGAAATGGACTAACCGTTTGTGTACACCTAAAATTCCAATATGATGGTATTTGAAGGTGAGGTCTGTGGGAGGTAATTAGGTCATGAGAGTGGAGAGCTAATGGATGGCATTAGTGCCCTTATAAGAAGAGACCAGAGAGGTAACTAGTTCTCTTTCCATCCTGTAAGAATACAAAGAAAAGTCAGCATTCTGCAACCCAGAAGAGGACCCTCATCAGAATCAACCATGCTGGCATACTGATCTTGGACTTCCAACCTCCAGAACTGTGAAGGCTGTTGTTTACAAGCTACTCCATCTACAGCACTTTGTTACAGCAGCCCAAGCTGACTAAGACACCCAGGTATTCCACAACTAGAGCATTACTGAATAGAAATAAAAACATATACTGACACAAACATTTGTACAATAATATTCATAGCAGCATATTTATAATAGCCCAAACTTGAAATAACCCAGTAGATAAAGGGACAAATGTTGTGTATTTATATGATGGAGTACTTTGCAACAAAAAGATAGGAGCTACTGAATCACTCAGCATGGATGAATCTCAAAAACATGCTAAGTAAAGAACCCAGACCAGGCCAGGCACAGTGGCTCACGCCTGTAATCCCAGCACAGTGGGAGGCCAAGGTGGGTGAATCACTTGAGGTCAGGAGTTCAAGACTAGCCTGGCCAACTTGGTGAAACCCATCTCTACTAAAAATACAAAAAATAAAAATAAAAAAATCCAGGCATGGTGGTGGGCACCTGTAGTCCCAGCTACGCAGGAGGCTGAGGCAGGAGAATCACTTGAACCCAGGATGCAGAGGTTGCAGTGAGCCAAGATCTCACCACTGCACTCCAGCCTGGGTGACAGAGCAAGACTGTGTCTCAAAAAAAAAAAAAAAAAAAGATTGGAATAAACTCAAAAAGATTATCCACTTCAATAGCAAAAACTAGATTATATTTCAATTTGGAGGCCAATCATTGAAGGCTCTCTGGTAATATTGAGCAGAAAAGAGGGAAAAACATATCATATTGTGTATGGGTGATATATCTGTAGTGTCAGCCAGATCAGGAGCAAGGGACTACGGATTTATTCATAGGATATTTGGGAAAGACCATTTGAAATGTTTGCTGGAGGCAGGGAGCAAAGTTTGGGATAACTTTCGACATACCACAGCAATATTTGAAAGGCAGGTTTGAGACATAGGAGACGGCTCATTTTACTTGTCAAAATAAGAGAAGCAAATGAATATTAGGAAATTCCCTGTAGATAAAGAAAATGGCAGGAAAATGACTCAGGGTAAAAAGACACATACCTTTCAAGTAAAATATTCTGCAAAATAAATTTCACACGCTAGCACAACCTAAAATCTCTAGGTTTGTGATGAAATTTAATCTTTCAAAAATATGAGGATAACACTTGGCCTGCCTAAATCACAAGATGGTTGTGAACATCAGATCAGAAATGCCTCCTTCAAGGTTTTCTTTTGATTTCCTTAACAGTATGATTCAGCAAGTTTGCTCCCTCAACAGATATTCATTGAGTGTCCTTAATATGACAGACACTCTCTTAATTGCTTGAAACACATCAGTAAACAAAGCAGACAAAACCTCGGTTTCATGGAGCTTACATTCTATTTGGAGAAATCAGATAATTTTTAAAAATGCATAATAAATAAATCATATAGGTGATAAAATATAAGTGATAAGAGAAAAGAAACAGAACAGTGTAAGGGGAAGATATATCACCATATGAATGTTTTAGAGAAAGTCTTTTTTTTCTATTAAAGCAAAAAAGATATGCTACTCAGGAGGCTGAGGTGGGAGGATCACTTGAACCCAGGAATTAGAGTCCAGCCTGGGCCATAAAGCAAGACCCTGTCTCTCTTAAAAAATTTTTTTTAAAAATTAAAAAGCAAAAGAGATATACTAAGGGAGCATTTATCCACCAAAACAATGAGACAAGCAGTTAGAAAGCACCCTAAGCAAGGATTGTTGGTAGGTATTGCAACCTAACAGATTAGAGAATAAAGCCAGTTCTGTCAAAGTGATGAAAAGTGTTATATTTAACACATTTTTTTGCCCACACTTAGTGCCTAAAATATATACACGAAAATATCGTGTCCATTAGTGGCCATTTTAAAACTGTAATGATTCAGAAAATTCAATAAGAAACAAAATCTGGCTGGGTGTGGTGGCTCACACCTGTAATCCCAACACTCTGGGAGGCTGAGGCGGGTGGATCACTTGAGATCAGGAGTTTAAGACCAGCCTGGCCAACATAGCAAAGCCCCATCCCTACTAAAAATACAAAAATTAGCTGGACATGGTGGTGCGTGCCTGTAGTCCCAGCTACTTGGGAGGCTGAGGTGGGAAAATGGCTTGAACCCCGGGGTTGGAGGTTGCAGTGAGCCGAGATCACGCCACTGTACTCCAGCCTGGGTGACAAAGTAAGCTGTTGTCTCAAAAATAAACAAATAAATAAATAAAAATTTTTAAAAAGAAGCAAAATCTTACCACAAAGTACATTTATCCATCTAGTTTTATTCCTTCTTTCTAAAGATTTTCAGAACATTCTCTCTTGAGAATGATGCTGCGCCATGAGTGAGTAGAAATATTTGATACATTACAGTGAATTATTATTTTGTAAAATATATGTCAAAGTACTTGGCATATTACTGGCACATGTAAATGTGTTTGTTAAAATAAAAAAATTGTTTAAATAGTCATAAGGCCTTATTGGGGATTACTGATTAAATATTTATGAATAAGAAAAAGAGCATTCATTTTTGAAAACTAGAATAACACTTTCAGGAAATTAATTGCAATTACCTTTGATGTGGTGGTCATTATAATATAGACTTAAACACTGTGAACATATGCTCGTATTACGTCAGTTTATCCTATAGTTCCTTTATCCTTTGTTTTCTTCAATTTCACTGTTCATTATACCACCATTTCCATCACAAAGCGTGAAATAGAAGGGGAAATGAAAGCTGGTAAACAGAGTTTGTGTCAGTTTGGCTCTTAAAAGTGAGGAAGTCAAAACAGTTAGATAAAATTAGGTCTGAGGTGTTTTCATCTATACTATTCCTTTTTTTTTTTTTTTTTTTTTGAGACGGAGTCTTGCTCTGTCACTCAAGCTGAAGTGCAATGGGGTGATCTCAGCTCACTACAACCTCTGCCTCCCAGGCTCAAGCGATTCTCCTGCCTCAGCCTCCAGAGTAGCTGGGATTACAGGCACATGCCACCACCATGCCCAGCTAATTTTCCTTTTTCTTTCCGTCTTTTTTTTTTTTTTTTTTTTTTTGAGAAGAAGTCTCGCTTTGTCCACAAGGCTGGAGTGCAGTGGCGTAATCTCAGCTCACTGCAACCTCCGCCTCCCGGATTCAAGTGATTCTCCTGTCTCAGCCTCCAGAGTAGCTGGGATGACAGGTGTGCACTGCCATGCCCGGCTAATTTTTAGTTTTTTAGTAGAGACAGGGTTTCACCATTTTGGCCAGGCTGGTCTTAAACTCCTGACCTCAAGTGATCCACCCACCTTGGCCTCCCAAAGTACTGGGATTACACCGCGACTGGCCCCAGCTAGTTTTTTGTATTTTTAATAGAGACGGGGTTTCACCATGTTGGTCAGGCTGGTCTCGAACTCCTGACCTCAGGTGATCCACCCGCCTCGGCCTCCCAAAGTTCTGGGATTACAGGCGTGAGCCACCGCACCCAGCCTCATCTGTGCTATTCCTATCCTGTATTGCCACAAATCACTGGGAGTACACTTGTGTGACTCACTGCAATTGCCACTTTCAGGAACTATTGATATACTGATATGAGAATATTTTATTTAATAATCGTCATCATTTCTTCTCTTGAAAAGTGCTTTTGCAAGCAGGTAAGAAGGAATACTAGGTGATCATTTGAACTCTGACAATTATTTATTTCTCTTTGCAAATGGAAATACAAGGAACGTCCTCCCAAAGACTGACGTGGAAGCAATATTTATGTTTCCATTGCATCTTGTTTACATCCCTGTTTTAGTTAATTCCTGTATTTTATTTAGTTGTTTGCCAGTCAGTTGTCCTCCTGACTGAAAACTCCTTGATGGAAGAGTTGCCTTTCCTTTTTGTAGCCCCAGCTTTCTAGCACAGGTGAAAGAATAAATAAATAAAAGATCACTGGGATTTACATGAGGGTTAGCCAAGTTCTCTCTTAAACACTGTAAGTCCAACAAAAACAGGTTGGAAAGTTTCTTATTTGGGAGTAAGCTAGCTCCCTTAATTGCAAGAAACTCTGAATCAAAATATATCCACCACTCCCTTTTGTATCTCCATTATCTACATGTAATATAAATGCATCAAACCATTATATTAACTACTATATCTTAGCTGCCTTTCAAATAAATGGAAAGGTTAAAAAACACTGCTGTAAAATAGGTTATCTTGCTAATAGTGCATACCCAATGCAAACCCATTAAAAGTCTCACACAGTGTTGAAGTAGCTCCCTTTTTTGGTAAAGTTAGACTAAATAGCTTATACTGTGTGATTGTGATAATGGAATATTCCTACTAATAATTACTCAGAGACTCAGATACATTCTTGATGAAAAATGATCAAACAAGTTGCTTTATTTTTAACTTAGGACTTCAGAGGGCTTATTATTTCAAAATAAAATATATTAAACCTCATGAGTATATTATTCCTCATTAAGATTCCTTTTGAATTCATTTCACATCTTAAAGACAGGGTATCAGTGAATAATTTATAAGTAAAAATTATTTTATAATATTTATCTTAGAAATTAAAGTGAATAGAACATGAGAAAAAATGAAAAAAAAAAGGACAAGAAACAAATGGAGTAAGACTAGGCAGGGGAATTTCACAAGGTTAATTGCAGCACTTCTAGAGCACTCTTAGCTTACCATCAAATAATTTTACTAGCTATTTTATTTAGCATTAGTTGTCAATTTAACTCATTTCATAGGTCAACTATTATTGTGATTAAGAACTAATTTTTAAAAACCAAGACAATTATGTCCAAGTTTTCTTCATTTAATCAATATGGGACTATATTAAATGAGGCTATAAAAAGATGTTACTGGTGATCCATAAACCATTAGAAAAAAATAATGGTTTTTATTATTATTATTTTATTATTATTACACAATTGCATGTGTATAACATTCTGCCTAGTAATCAACTTTTTGTTTATGGCAGCTCTGTGCAAAATTCCTTCTACCACTAAATAATGTAAAAGAAGACAGTGGTTTTTGAACATTTTTGTTTGTTGGCCCCAAGTAGGGTTCCTTTGAAACAAAATTTCCCAATAAATCCACCTGAGTGAGGTGGTATGTGCCTGTAGTCCCAGCTGCTTGGGGACTGAGGCAGGAGGATTGCTTGAGCCCAGGAGTCAGCCTAGGCAACACAGCAAGACCCTGTCTCTTAAAAAAAAAAAAAATCCATCAACCCAGAAAGAGTTTGGAGTATTATCTATGCTGTTCTTGGACCAGGAGAAGAGAAACAGCTATTTTAAGTTTGGGAAGGCAGTAAAGGTAGTATTGGGAGCTGATATAACCAGTTTTGAAAGCAAGAGAACAAACATCATTATAAATGATGGTTGATTATTGACAAGATGAAGAAGAACTGACACATTACTATTAGGCCAAGGAAGTTTGGCTAAGATGGATTTTATAAGAGCTCTTTCTTCTACCTACCAATAGAAGGGGCTCCCATCTGTCCCCCACTAAGAATTTCTCTGTGCTTCATCTATCTTCTTTCTGCTCACCACTGCCCCAGAAGGCCATGCTTCTCACTTTGAGAAACAAAAACTAAAAGAACTATGTGTCTGCCCCAAAATGAAAACCTTTAACATGCTCCTATAGTCACCAGTTCTCATAAAATACTAACCAATAGTTAATTAAGTCATTTTTGGGATGATTACCTGGTTTTTATTAGATCCAACCTGATTTTTAAGAGGTGCTAGGTGTAGATAGATAGCTAGCTAGCTAGATAGATAGATATATAGATAGAACCTACTCCAGATAACTATTAAATGAGCTTACTCTCAGCCCACAATATCTTAAAAATAGATTATCTTTATTCTAACTATTCTCTTTATAACACATTTTCACCCAGTGGAATCAAGCACTGAAAATATGTGCTATGATTGCCTCATCTAAGTAACATAATGCCAGAAAACCAAATTGTAGTCATAGTGTTTATTTAGCAAAAATATTTTTAACTCGCTACTTAGCATCATGTAAATGCAACATCAAATAATCACTGAAATATGTCATCAAATATAATTAGGAAAATATTTTTATCTGGCTATTTAGCATTACATATATGCAAGAATAAATATTAATTGCAGCAAATAATCAAATATGAGTTTTTCTCTGATTTTAATCAAATTCATATAAAGACTATTTAATGATAGAATACAGCGTTTTCTTTTCACCTTTTCTTCTCATTAAATGCTAGGGAGCACAATTACCATCTGAACCTCACATTAATAAATGTTCAAGTCCTTTGCTAACATCAAAATAGTTTAAATTTATACCTATTTATTTTCCTAATCTAGGTTTCAGCAATTATATCACAATTTTCTGAAACATTCACAAAGTTAATTTTGTTCCATTTTTCTCCAGTTACAAATATATACACACACATCTGTTTAAATTTCCACTCACCTTATTTTAATTGTATTTTCAAAATATATAAATGCTTTTTCTTGTCAAAAGGTGACGGTAAGTTATCTGTGTGAAATAGTTGTAGTAAAGGGAATTCTAGCATTTTTAACACAATAAATATCACTTTCTTCATTAAAGAATTCCAAAATGTAAAAGCATACTTAAAGCTGCTTTGGGCCAGGCGCAGTGGCACAAGCTTGTAATCTCAGCATTTTGGGAGGCCGAGGTGGGTGGATCACAAGGTCAGGAGTTCAAGACCAGTTTGGCCAACATGGTGAAACTGTGTCTCTACTAAAAATACAAAAATTAGCCAGACATGGTGGTGGGCGCCTGTAATCCCAGCTACTCGGGAGGCTGAGGCAGGAGAATTGCTTGAATCCGGCAGGCAGAGGTTGCAGTGAGCCAAGATTAGGCCATTGCACTCCAGCCTGAGCGACAGAGTGAGACTCTATCTCAAAAAAAAAAAAAAAAACTACTTTGAAGAAAGTGTTTCAAAGAGCAAAATCATGATGCAATTATTGTAATCTCAATGTCTGAAATCTAGACTACAGATTTTAAATATTTTCATTTTTAGGTATGCTATGATAATTAAGTACTATGAATTAGGTTACTGTACTATATAACAGTCAACTAAAATTGCAATCTTGTTTTATTTTATTAGTTTTTCAGATCTAGAACTTCAGCCTATGCAGCATGTGTCCAAAAAGAGGATCTTTTCTGTAACCACTAGCTGACACTAATTTTTTTTAAATTAAGAAAGGAAAGCTAGATTACAATTATATACTCACCTTTCGGTGTCTTGAAATATTCCGGCAAAATTAAAATGAATGTGATCACTATTGCCACAAATAATTTAAGGAGGGCTGTTTTTGTCATGTCTCTTCACATGACACAAATGTGTTCCTTGCAGTACATTCATGGTATGTTGCTTCCTGCTTTAAGTTTCATCTCTGCAGTACTTTAGGTTAATGCAGTTCACCTCATACTCACTTCCTTTTGAGTAAGACTTAAAAAAAAAAAAAGGTCTTGAACTGAGACTTCACTTTTGAGTCACTTTCCATTAAAAAAAAAAAAAAACTACCCCCCAAATAAGCACTTTCAGACCATTTATTTGTCTTTCTAAGCAAGAAAGGTAAATAAATGATCTCAAGAAGCAAGGGGATCTTCTCCCCACCCAATTTATAAATATAAACCCACAGTATACTCACAAAAATAAAACGGTGGGTTGGGCAAAGTGGCTCACATCTGTAATCCCAGCACTTTGGGAGGCCAAGGCAGAAGGATCACTTGAGTTCAGGAGTTTGAGTCCAGACTGGTCAATAGAGCAAGACCTCCTCTCTACAAAAATAATTTTAATATAGCTAGGTGTGGTGGTGCACTCCTGTAGTCCCAGCTACTCGGGAAGCTGAGGATCACTTGAACCCAGAAATTTGAGACTGCAGTGAGCCATGACAGGCCACTGCACTCCAGCCTGGGTGACAGAGTGAGATCCTTTCTCAAGAGAGAAAGAAATAAAAGAGTGAATGTCAGTCATGTCTAGGTTGCATGGACATCACTCATTCATTTACTTATTAAATGATTGTCGATCCTGTTTGGTGACAGGTGCTGTGCTGAATTCTGGTGTTCAGAAAATAGTACATCTAGAAGATAGAAACATTTTAACCATTGCCAATTTAAAAGGAAAAAAAAGTATTGTTTAATTTGCATTTGCTTGGCTGATAGTAATTCTAAACATTTTTAATATTTGCTGGCAATTTGAATTTCTTTTGTTAATTGCATGTTCATGTCTTTTATTGCAGCATTTACATCCTTCCTGTTGATCTATAAGACTTTTTTCTCTATTGGGAATATGAAATCTTTGCATATGTTTTGCAAACATCTTTCCCAGGTTGTCATTTGCCTTTTCATTTTGTATATGGTGGGAGTTTTTCCACCCAACTATTTTGTAACAGATTATAAAACACGTACCTAAAAGTTTTATGCAGAGAAACACAGTTCTTCATTGCATTTCTAATATTACACGAAATAATGTATAGTTTATCAATTTAATCATTTATTCTTTTGTTTTTGTTTTTTGTTTTTTGAAATGGAGTCTCAGTCTGTCTCCAGGCTGGAGTGCAGTGGTGCAATCTTGGCTCACTGCAACCTCTGCCTCCCGGATCCAAGTGATCCTCCTGCCTCAGCCTCCTGAGTAGCTGAGACTACAGGCACGCACCACCACGCCCAGCTAATGTTTTGTATTTTTAGTAGAGACGGGGTTTCACCATGTTAGCCAGGATGGTCTCGATCTATTGACCTTGTGATCTGCCCACCTCAGCCTCCCAAAGTGCTGCAGTTAAAGGCGTGAGCCACCAAGCCGGGTCTCATTTATTCTTAAATACAAAGTTTACTTGCAGCCTGATTTTGGCTTCCTGAAATGCAACAAAACTTGGTCATCTCCCTTGAAGTGGCAGCATCTGACTCTCTAACATCCTGTTAGGGTTGATGATAATACTAATGGCCCACATCTCCATAGTTTTGTTTTACAATTTCCAAAGCACTTTTACAAATATTAGATTATTTTTTAAAAACACAAATATTAGATTATAAAGGGGATTCTAGGAACTGCTAGAAATGGCTACAAATCTGCAATTACTTACCCACTGCAAGCTTCTCCTTCCTATTTCAATGAAGGAATAAGAGATTAACGAATCTCAAACACAAGAGGTTGTTGCTACTACGCTAGTGTTTAACTTTCCTAAGTCTTATATCTCATATCTGAGACCCAGGTTCTCAAAAATACTTTAATGTGTTTATATTTCTAATCAAGACCAAACATCTTAATTAAATAATTATGCATTCTGTGTTAGATACAAATGTTTAAAATTGAGAGGATCTTTTATATCAAGGAGGTGCTCTACCCTAGAAAAGCAAAAGCAATATACTTTTTAGAAAATTGTAAATAGCAGCCTTAAAAAGGATAGTTTAAATTTAACTTCTACATATTTATTAATATACGAAATATATGCTTTTATATACTTTATATGAGTAATTTTTTTTCCTAGTTGAAACTGTCCTCTATCCCTTCACTATATTCTGTGGAAAGGTCTTTATTGGATCAACAGCAGCAGCAACAATCAATGGCATTTATTGAACATTTACTATGTGCTACTGCAGTGTTGAATGTTTTGTATGAATTATTTTATCCAATTCCCCAGCAACTCTCAGGGAGTTGCTGTTATTCCAATTGGATAGACAAAGAATATGGGGTATAGCGAAGTCAAGTAAGCGCTCAAAAGTCACATAGTTAATAAAGGGAAAAGCTAGGTGTCAAACCTAGCTCTCAACCCAACACTCCATTATACCTCCACTGTCAGGCTGTGTGGGAACATTTGTCAAGAAGGGCCACTTATAAAATAATAATCATAGCAAACACCAATACAGTTTTTACTATGTGCCTGATGCTGCACTAACCCAGGGTTTCTCACTGGTGGCACTATTGATATTTTGGAACAGGTCATTCTGTGTTGTGCGGGATATCCTGTACATTGTAGGATGTTCAACAGCTGGTTCCAGTAGCAGCCCTCTCCACCCCAGTTTTTATTTTTTTAACAAAAAAAAAAACAAAATTAAGAGACAGGGTCTCTATCACTTATGCTGGAGTGCACTGGCATGATCATGGCTCACTGTAGCCTCGAACTCCCAGGCCCAAGCAATCCTCCCACCTCAGCCTCCTGAATAGTTGGGACAATAAGCATGTACCACCGGGCTTGGCTAATTTTAAATTTTTGTAGAGATGGGGCTTCACTATATTACCCAGGCTGGTCTCAAACCCCTGGCCTCAAGCAATCATCCCACCTCAACCTCCCAAAACGCTGAGATTATAGGCATGAACACCACACCTGGCCTCCCCGCCCCAGTTTTGACAAACAAAAGAAAAAAAATGTTTCCAGATATTGCCAGATGTCCCTGGGGTGACAAAATAGCTCCCAGCTGAGAACCACTGCATGAAATGCTTCACTTATATTAGGTCATTTAAAAAAAAAAATTTATTTCCATAGATTTTGGGGGAAGAGGTTATATGAGTAAGTTCTTTAGTGGTGATTTGTGAAATTTTGGTGCACCCATCATCTGAGCAGTAAACACTGAACCTAATTTGTAACATTTAATTGTTGTAACCACCTTATGAAATAGTTACTATCATTATTTCCGTGTTAGTCACTTCAGGCCAGTTCTATTCTAGGTAACCTAATCAGCCAGAAAGTAAACTTAAAAGACAATCCATAACCTGGATCAGCCTAATTACTTATTTTTCTTTTCTTTTTTTTATTTTTGAGGCAGGGTCTCGCTCTTTTGCCCAGGCTGGAGTGCAGTGGCACAAGCAAGGCTCACTGCAGCCTCAACCTCCTGGGCTCAAGCAATCCTCCCAACTCGGCTTCCTGAGTAGCTGAGACTACAGGCACACATCACCAGGCCCAGCTAATTTTTGTATTTTTTATTTTGTATTTATTTTGTATTTGTATTTGTATTTTAGAGAAGAGGTTTCGCCATGTTGGCCAGGCTGGTCTCAAGCTCCTAGGCGCAAGTGATCCACTCAGCCTCCCAAAATGCTGGGATTACAGGCGTGAACCACCGTGCTTGGCCCCTAATTACCCCTAATTGTGTTACTGGCAGATAATCATCTACTTTGGCAACACAGCAATTCTTAGATTAACACATTTTTGTGGGGAAAAATAATCTCTTTTTAACAAGGTCTACCTGAGTATGGAGAGGGTCCCGGGAAATTCCAGTATCCTCATTCATTTTGTGGTTCATTCAAAAAATATTTACCCAACACTAACAAGACACCAGGCAGCGTCCTGAACGCTGGAGATCTAGCAGCAAGCAGGCAAGGTTCTCGCGCTCACATTCTAGTGAGAGCGTACATTCCAATGAGAGAGAGTAATTAAGTAAATAATAATTTATTTTCAGTTATTGTGGGTGTTCTGAAAAAAAAATCGGGCAAAGTATGAGGGAGAGATGTGCCAGCAGAAAGTTGGGCAGGGCACATGTTGGTGTAAATAAGGATGTTAATGAAGGCCTTGTCATTAATACAACACTTGGGAAAAGGCAAAACCACAGAGACAGAAAATAGATCAGTGGTTGCCAGAGGCTGGAGACAGAGGGAGGGGTTAATGACAAAGGGACACAAGGGAATTTTTAGGGTGATGGAAATGTTCTATATCTTGATTATGGTGGTGATTATACAACTGTGTGTTAGTCAAAATTCTAGAACTGTACCCTAAAAAAGATGTACATAATTTACTGTATATAAATTATAATTTAATAAACATAATTCTGTCTCTCTCCACTCACACAGCCTGTTTGCTATTTTAGAAACAGATAATTAAGAAAGGGGCTGTGGTGTCTTTGAGACTGGCGGCTCTCCCCTGGGCTGGAGCTTGAACTTAATAGAGCAGAAATCTAGAGAGAACCTCTGAGCAGGCCAACAGGAGACAGCAGTGGTACCTTCAGTGGCTGTGGCAAGGTTGCTGCAAAGAACTCCATGACATGAGTGCACACAGGAGGTCACCCCTTCAACAGCCAAGTTGAGTCAGCCCCTCAGAGAACCGCAAAAGGTGCTCAGCACTGCTCAGACCCCAGGCTGTGGGTCACTGAGCTGCCTTATCTTTGTTCACTCAGTGCATTTCTTTTTTATCATTATTATTTTGTTTTTTTGAGATGGAGTTTCGCTCTTGTTGCAGTGAGCGTGATCTCAGCTCCCTGCAACCTCCGCCTTCCAGGTTCAGGGGATTCTCCTGCCTCAGCCTCCGGAGTAGCTGGGATTACAGGTGTGCGCCACAACGCCTGGCTAATTTTTGTATTTTTAGTAGAGATGGGGTTTCATCATGTGGGCCAGCCTGGTCTTAAACTCCTGACCTCAGGTGATCCACCTGCCTCGGCCTCCCAAAGTGCTGGGATTACAGGCATGAGCCACTGCGCCTGGCCCACTCAGTGCATTTCTCCTCTAAGCGGGGAAATATGGTTTGACCTGCCACCACTGGGTTTAGAATCCTCAGAAGGCAGTTTGCCCCAGGCCCTCACACTCAGGCCTCCTGAGACATGGCTGGCCTTCTCATGCGCAGCCCACACAGGGCTGCTTGGCCCATTGTGTCCTGACCCCAGTCATCTGTGGCTGGAAAGGCAGTTTGTTTTCACTAACAAAACCCCCTGCACTGAGATTGCAGCTTAGACAGGAAAGAACCTGTTGGAGCCTCTTTCCTCAAAAGAACTATGAGTCAGGCTTGTCTGCCCAGCTGTATACTCACAGAGTTGGGGGGGGGGCAAGGAGGGAAAACCACCCTGGAACAGATTCTGGAACCACTGTGGTATATTTCAGCCTCTGGAAACAAAGTCTGGCAACCGAACCACAGAATTCATTATATTGTTAATTACATGCATAAAGAGACAGGAAAACATAACCAAAACATTCTTCATGATGGTAAATATAACAACCATTGAATATGTACGAGATAAAGTAAAATAAATTGCTCAGAGTTTGAAAGTATCAGGCCTGATAGATCCAGTATCAGGCCTGATAGATCCAGTCTCAGATAAAAAGAACTGGCTGCAACAAGAGAGCCCGTCTGACTCTAAGTAATACCATTTCTTGGTTTTCTTGGGGATAGAGCAGAGGAGAATGAAATGCTTGGTTTTGTTTTTTGTTTGTTTGTTTGTTTGTTTCTTCCTTCTTTGTATTGCTTAGCCCATTGACTCTGAATGTCTTCAAATGTGTACAGAGAGTGCCACCTTCTATTCACTCACTGTTTGTGTATTTCAGGTCAGCTGCTTGTTACTTAGCTAGAATCTTTCCCCAAGAATTCTGTGCTAAGTATAGTCACTGAATATAGAATGCAAGTGTGAATACAGGGATATGTGCTTTTACAAAGATGAACAAGATGGAGCTAGAAGAAGCTTAATAGTTGATAAGAACTTTACAGTTTACATATCTGTCCGATTCATCTTTATTCATTCTCTCCCTCATAACAAGTAGCAGTGTTTTCTATGCTGTAGCCCTCTTTATAATATTTGGTAAATATTTTGTGATTTCTGTACACAAACTGTCAGCACAGTAACAAACCTAAATGCTTAAACTTGTATAGTGGTTATGAACTTGTTCTCTCACACCATGAAAACAGAAGTCAGATTGAGTAGTTCCATTCTGTTAGTGAATCAGGAAGTAATATATCAAATACAAAGATTCATCCTGGAACTTTTTTTTTTTTTTTTTAGATGGAGTCTCCCTGTGTCGCCCAGGCTGGAGTACAGTGGCGCGATCTCGGCTCACTGCAAGCTCCTCCTCCTGGGTTCACACCATTCTCCTGCCTCAGCCTCCCGAGCAGCTGGGACTACAGGCGCCCGCCACCACGCCTGGCTAATTTTTTTTTTTGTATTTTTAGTACAGAAGGGGTTTCACTGTGTTAGTCAGGATGGTCTCGATCTCCTGACCTCATGATCCACCCACCTCGGCCTCCCAAAGTGCTGGGATTACAGGCATGAGCCACCGCGCCCGGCCCATCCTGGAACATTTTTAACTCATGAGACATCAACATCAGTTAGTAGTCTTGCAACTGTTATTTTCAAAATGTAAAATAATTATATAGAGATGCTGAAATAATTTTTAATACATGAAAGTATGAAATAATTTTTTCAATGCATGGAAATAAATACAAGAACTTTGTGTTCATAACCTTGTCCTTGTAAGTTTCTGAAATCCTAAGTTAATGACCTTCTAAAGTTTAATGAAACTTGTAGTAAAACACTATAGAGGAAAGGTCCTGTCTGTATATGTTATAACACTCAGTGGAAAAATGGCCATACTCAAGTAAGTTTTTGTTTGTAAAGGCTTCATATGCAGGGGGAGGGTGGATTTCATTCATTCATTCATTCATTCAGAAATATTTCTGAGTGCCTGCCATCAAAGACCTCTCAGCTAGTCAAGGAGATAGACAACTAAGCCAATGTTCACAGCCCATTGAGTAACTGCTACAATGAAAGAGGCATCCGGTGTACTTCGGGGGCACAAAGAAGGAACTCGCTCAGCTTGGAAAGTTCAGAATAAAGATCACCAGAGGAGGTGACCCTGGAGCTGAGTCTTGAGGGCTAGCAGATAGTGGAAAGCAGGGTATTTCGGAAGGAGGAAACTTATTTAAAAGCACAGCTGTGGGATAAATGATATGTTCTTGATGCTGCAAATAGTTCAGAATGGACATAGGGCTAAATAGGTAGATAGGGGTTAGATTACAAAGGACCTTACAACAATGCTAAGGTGTTTGAACTTTACTTTTAAAGCAACAGAGTCACTAAAGCATGTTAAACAAGGTCCTGAGGGATGAACAGAATTAAATTTGTATTTTAGAAAGGTTAAGGAGACTGACAGGAAGTACGGAAAGTCTTTTTGCAAAGACCTTTTTATTCAGTCAGTAACTATGGCCTGGTTACAGGAGACCTACTTATAAATGGGTGAATGGAAATACATGCATGAGAGAATGCACATTCCTTCCCCATGTCCCCAGCGCTGTGTTGGGCAGTTCTTTGGGGACTGCAAGGAGTGGCCTGACAGTGGGCCGGTGATGACCTTCCCAACACATGTAAAGAGTGAGTCACACCTGAAGAAGCAGCTCATATATTAGGACAGTCACCATAGTCCCACAGTTTGACCCGGACTATGCCATATCCCTCTAACCAGAAGAATGGGGACAGAGGACAAGTGGGGCTTTTAGTCTTGGCTGTGATTGGGACAGGCTTGTGGCGGCCATGTGAAAGACAGAAAAGTGGGCCAGGCATGATGGCCCATGCCTGTAATCTCAACACTTCGGGAGGCTGAGGAGGATCACTTGAGCCTGGGAGTTTGAGACCAGCCTAGGCAACATAGTAAGACTCCATCTCTACAAAATAAATAAATAAAATTAGCCGGCATGGTGGCTTGTAGTCCCAACTACTCGGGAGGCTGAGGTGGGAGGATCGTGCCACCGCACTCTAGCCTGGGTGACACAGCAGGACCCTGTCTAAAAAGAAAAAAAATAATAAGACAGAAAAATGACCTTACTGTGCAGAGAAAGAAAGAGAGCCTAGAGGGAAGGAAACTAGGCAGGTTGCCTGCAAATTTATATCTCCCCTTGGGGATGGAAGTTTGTTCCTGGAAGAATGGAAACTGAGAAGAGAAGCTGAGCAAATGAATAAAGTTATCGGTGTTGCTTATATTTTCCATAATATAGTAATAATTTCGTTTTTATTCTCCTTTAGATTTTAGCAAAGTTCACTTAGAAATTCTAGATTGGTTTAGCTGTGGTGAAGAGAGCTGAGGCTGGGCGTGGTGGCTCATGCCTGTAATCCCAGCACTTTGGGAGGCCGAGGCGGGCAGATCACGAGGTCAGAAGATAGAGACCATTCTGACCAACATGGTGAAAACCCGTCTCTACTAAAATACAAAAAGTTAGCTGGACATGGTTGTGCAGGCCTGTAGTCCCAGCTACTCAGGAGGCTGAGGCAGGGGAATCACTTGATCCTGGGAGGTGGAGGTTGCAGTGAGCCGAGATCATGCCACTGCACTCCAGTCTAGCAACAGAGCAAGACTCCGCCTCAAAAAAAAAAAAAAAAAAAAAAAAAAAAAGAAAGCTAAGGAAATTCCTTTCTTGTCTTTTCTTTTTTTCTTTTTTTGTATTTGGGCCAAACTGACAGGTGAACCAAGAGAAACCAGAGTGAGAATATAAGGTAAACTTCAAGGGACACACTTTTAGTTGGATTTACTTGGCCACCTTTCTCTCCTGATTTGGAGATTTGCTTCCCAGGGGTATGATCTGGTCATATTTATATAGCTCTCTATTTTAATGAGACTGATTCCACAGGAGGCTGTTCATGTCAGAACTTGGAGAGCAGAAATACTACTAAAAGAACTCCTAAGTCCTCTAAAAAAGATCACATTCCTGGGATCCAGATTTTGAACACATGTACTGTATATAATCATACTTTAATCTTTTAATCTTCCCCACCCACACACCCAGTAGGCAGAGTACAAAATGAAAAATCAAGCCGTTTCTTTATTAAGCGCATTTACATACTAGGGTTAAGTTCTCTTTACTATCTATTGGTATTACACTTTAACCAGACTAAAACATTGTTAACCTCATCATCATAATTATCAATTAAAATTATTTAAGCATTCACAAAAGACATCCTACTGACATCATGTATCAAATTATCAGTAGAGTTGTCAAATTTTCTGATTATGGCTGTGTTTCCTCTCATGGAAAATTATTAAGACTTTCACAGCATGTATTGATCCATCATTCCCTCTGATTCTATGGATCCATTTATGGGCGAAGTTATAAGATCTCAGCGTAAATTCTTAGCTGTGAATGCTTCTTCAAATCCTGTTCCTTAGTATTGCCAGAATGAGAGATAAAATGCCTTTTCAAATTCTACGTTTTTTTTCTTTTGAGATGGAATCTCGCTCTGTCTCCCAGGCTGGAGTGCAGTGGCTCAATCTCAGTTCACTGCAACCTCTCCCACCCAGGTTCAAGCAATCCTCCTGCCTCAGCCTCCCAAGTAGCTGAGATTACAGGCATCCATCACCACGCCCAGCTAATTTTTGTACTTTTGGTAGAGGTGGGGTTTCACCGTGTTGCCCAGGCTGGTCTTAAGCTCCTGACCTCAAGTGATCCACCCACCTGGGCCTCCCAAAATGATGGGATTACCCGCATGAGCCACCGCTTCCGGCCAAATTCTACTTTTAAATAAGGTAAATGTGAGCTGTGTTTTAGACCTTATTAATACATCTAAGTCATATGATTCAGTTATAAGATAAATTGCACGAAAGCTGTTTGGCCACTACAAAAGGAATACGAGCTATCTCTCCTATTTGGATTCATTAATTCATTCAAAAAATGTTTGTTGATTACCTACTATATGACAGACGTGGTGAATAATAGAGATTTAAAAGTAACAAAGCAAAGCTCTGCTCTCATGAAGTTTACATTCCAGTGGGAGCACAGAGATAAATAAACAGATGTATATGTCAGGTGGTGCTCAGTGCTGAGAAGTGAGGAGTTGGGGGGCGGGTTACAGGTTTACATGGATAGTCAGGAAAAGTGACATGATGGAGGAGGGAGTTAGCTGTGAGAACAGCTAAGAGCCTGCTAGACAGAGGAACATGTGAAGGCTGCATGGGCAAGCACTTGGCCTGTTGGCAGAAGAGGAAGGAATCCAGTGTCTGGGAGTAGCGTGAGAGCCCATGGAGGCAGCCAGATCACAGGTGATGTTTTATGTAATTGTTTTTACTGGGCTGATGGAGCAAATGAGCTGAAAATACATATCAGTAAATAAAATAAGTTTCAGGATAGAACAAACAATATATTTCACCAGGAAAAAAAAAAGATCATGTATGGGAATGCCTATTTCTTTCTCTCTTTCTTCTTCTTATTATTATTTTTTAGATGGAGTCTCGCTCTGTCACCAGGCTGGAGTGCAATGGCACAATCTTGGCTCACCGCAGTCTCCACCTCCCTGGTTCAACTGATTCCCCTGCCTCAGCCTCCCGAGTAGCTGGGGTTACAGGCACGTGCCACCATAACCAGCTAATTTTTATATTTTTAGTAGAGACGGGGTTTCACCATGTTGGCCAGAATGGTCTCGGATCTCCTGACCTCGTGATCCACCTGCCTTGGCCTCCCAAAGTGCTGGGATTACAGGCATTAGTCACCACGCCTGGCCGGGAATGCCTGTTTCTTAAATCAGGAATTTTTACTGCAATTGTAATCTGATTAGATTGCAATGCTTTTCTAGTCTTTCTCATTATAAACCTGAAAGAAAAATGCTGAACTAAAAATCCAAAACTGAACAAGTAACTATGAGCAGGGAAGGAAAAAAAAACAACTATGAGAAGAATGTCATTTGCGGTTAATGTACACAAAGGTAAACACTGAAAAATCCAATAAGGGCTGAAACGTAGTACCAAATTCCAAAAATTCAAGCAGTGGGTTTGTTTACACAATTGTCTTTTGTGTTTAAAAACAAAGTTACTGAGGTCATTTTTATCTATGGGCATAGGTGTCATTGCATAGGAGGTGGAGGGTGTCTGTTCCACATAGCTCCGATAAAAAATGTATCCTGTACTTTGTGGTTGGAACCCTCCTTGGGAGAGTTTGTCATGTATCTTCTTCCTGACTGTAACAATCTTAAATTGTCCCATCCGCTTCCCTTTGAACTAGCTGTCCATGTGAGTACTTCATTCTTTTACATCATATTGTTTTTTCCTAACCACTTCCCCAAGTGGAAGTGCACAAAACATCCCTAAATAGATCTCCCAGCCACCCCAGGCTACCACAATTTGGTTATGTTATTTGATTATCAGTCTTCTAGACCACTTGCTTTGCTTGCATTGGGTTTTTATTATGGAGACAAACTGAAGAGCTCCTGAACAAATGTCATTTGGCGGGGAATGACCACATTCAACCATCACGGACGGAGAGCATACAGCTAACTCAGAGTAACAAACACTAATCTACGAATAATGAACATAGGCATTATTTTAAGAACCAAAAGAAAGCACGTGGGCATTTGGTTTACACATCACTCAGAGACAAAGTAAGGAAATCCCTCCCTTCCTAATGCATCATGAGCTACGGGGGGCAGGGACCATAGCTGTTTTGCTCAAACCTGATGATGAATTAATATGTAAAGTACTTTAGTGTTTTCATAAGGCGCCAAATAAATTGTTATTCTCACAACCTAGCATATAGGAGTTCAATGTTGGGTAGAGGAATGAATAAAGAACCTACTTTTTCTGATTCTTATTATTCCACCACTGGAAAACAATGATTATGGTCACAGTGCTGAGGATCATAATTGCGATGCCACAAACCCACCACCTAGAGCACAATAATTATCAGATTATTGCAAGGGGAATGGTTACTGAGGCTGGAGAAGGGAGGCGAGTCTTAGTGAGTTCCCTCTAAGCTCTGAGACAACAGAGGCCGCCTCTCTCACGGCCTTCCAGCCCTGCAGAGGGACCTCTTGCTAACTTCCACCCCCAGGAATTCCCCTAACCCCAGTTTCAAGGGGCGGGGAACAACCAGAATCTTTGTCAAGTCCTCTACGCCACGCCCCCTCCTCGCCAGAGCCCCGCCCAGCCTGACGTCCCCTTCCCCCACTAGCTCGTCTTGCCACAGACGCTCCCCTTCCCCCACCCCCTTCCCCGGCTCGGGCAGTCCCCACACCGCGCAGGAGAGCAAAGAAACCCCCGGCGGGGCAGTGGCGGCCGCGGCCTCTCGGGGCGCGCGACCCGGCGAGGGGGCGGGGCCTGGCGGGAGGGGGCGGGGCGGGCAGCCGATTGCGCCGCGCCGGGACTGACGGGCTAACCGGTCCCCTACCCCCACCTACTCGCCCGCCCCCTCCGGGGCCACCCGGGAACTCTGACCCCCCGGCCTGGCGCCGCCTGACGGAGCGGGAGTGGCTCGCTCCGGGCCGGCCGGCGCCGGGGGTGAGGCTGCCCGGACGGGTCTAGGGGCGCGCGAGGGGCCGAGCATCCCACTCAGCTCGCCGGCCCCGGCCCCCGCCTCCCCCGCTCCTGCCGCCTGGCCGCCCCGGCCCGCCGTGACCCACGGCCGCCTCCGGAGCCCGACGCGGTAAGTGCGACTTCCTTCTCGGCGTCGGGAAGGGGGCCGCCTCGGGCAGGGCCCGCTCCCCGCCCCCACGCGACTCTCACGCCCCGCTGCGGCCGCCCCGAGCGCGCGGGGCGCGAAGACGCTGCCCCTCCCGGAGGCGGCTGCGAGGCCCTCGGGTCCGGAGGGGCTGGGTCGGGCGGGGGCCTCCGCACACCGCGCCCGGGGCTCGAACCCCGGCCCGGCCTCCCCGCTGCGCACCCCCGAGCACCGGAGCCGGCGCCCGGGCCGCCCTGGAGTTGTGGAAAGTTGTGGACGTGGTGCTGGTGGCCGGCAGTGAGGAGCGGACTGCGGTGCACACGTTGCTGCTTTCCCGGACTGTCCCTGCCAATAAAACAAACTGGAAACCATTTCGGATTTTTTTTTTCTCTCCTTAGTACTTGCAGGCAATTTTGACCTAAGTTTTTAAGCTTTTCTTTTAAATAATAGCCTCGCCCCCGGAGTGTGGAGAATAAGACGGGGACTTCATTTTCCCGAGACCCGGCGTGCCGGGTGAAACTTTTGCATTTAGGCATTTATTTCAGTGCATGCTCTGGGATCAGAAGCTGGCGGAAAAAGTTTGCTGTCAGAGAGTAAAGCATTACTGTCGTTTTTTATCGCTTCATTTCATTTTCAAAAATATTCTTTAGTAGTCGACAAATTCACAGAATTCAAAAGGTACAAAAGGGGCAGACAGGCTCACCCCCCCCCCCCCCCCCCGCACCCTCCCAATATTCTGTTTCTGGTGTCTTCTTCCAGAGGTTAGATGTGCGGATGCCCCTCCTGCTTGCTTTGAAAAATGGAGCTGCTGTTATGTGCCTGGCATCTGCTGGTGCTAAATAAATGTTGATTCTCCTTCCTGTTAGGAAACAGTTTAATAACTCTTTTTGGTTATTAGACCTCTGGCGGCAAAAAACCAATCATGACTTTTTTTTTTTTTCTGGTTTTCAGCATTTACAGATTTGACTGTATTGTGAATGTGTATGTCCTATTGGCTTGTTATGACTTATGTGAATACCTTTACACAAAGATGAATACACTGACGTTGTTGGGTAATTGGGCAGGGAGGGCAGAATCAACATGAAATTGTAAGATGCAATATGTACAATATATAGTTCCAGAAACTATATATTTGAAGCAATCTAGCGACCATGTAGTACCATAGGATAAAACAAACTAAATGGGAAAATTGAGGTAGAGCAGGAAAAGAAGAACACAAAGTCAAGAAAAAAGATAATACCAAGTTCCTATTTAAAAGATCCTGTACTAGAGATGAGTCACAGTTTGGGCCTTGGGCTTCCTGGGAGCTAGGTAAAAAGAGAAAAAGGAACAACATAAGTTTCAGCCTGTTTTGTCTGGGCGCGGTGACTCACGCTTGTGATTCCAGCACTTTGGGAAGCCGTGGCGAGCGGATCGCTTGAGTTCAGGGGTTCAAGACCAGCCTGGGCAACATAGTGAGACCCCTGCTTGAAAAGATAAAATAAAATAACAAAGTTTCATTTTGTTTCTAATTCCAAGATTAGAAACAAACCAGTTCTGCCCTAACCAAGGCGTTTTCCAGTAATGAGGCCTGAGAGGCGTATTTTCCTCATGGGCCCTAATGAAAAAAGGAGATATGGGATGCAGTTGACAATATCTTTAAAACGCCCCTAAGGAAAATAGTGAATTTTGCACGACAGTGTTTTTCAATACAGGAGAGTGATAAAACTGTTAACAATAAGTTTTCTGAAGGAGTGGAGTCACTTGACCCATTTATAACATTTAGAATGATCTAGAACAGTATTTCCCAAACTGTGTTCTAAGGAATGAGAAAATATTTCCTTTCTTGCAACAAGATTCTGAGCTCAAGTAAGTTTGAGATAACTAGATTAGAAAATTGGCTTTACTACAGAATTTCTTGGAGATTTACTATACTAATGTTCAAGTTGCTGTTTTAAAGCGGGATGTATTTTGTAATATTTTCCAAATCTATATGACTATGTAACACAAATTGAGGACCACTGAACCTAGAAAAATAGATGAATTAGCTGGGCACGGTGGCTCACGCCTGTAATCCCAGCACTTTGGGAGGCCAAGGTAGGTGGATCACTTGAGGTCAGGAGTTCAAGACCACCCTGGCCAACACGGTTAAACCCCGTCTCTACTAAAAATACAAAAATTAGCCGGGAGTGGTGGCACGTACCTGTAGTCCCAGCTACTAAGGAGGCTGAAGGAGGAGAATCGCTTGAACCTGAGAGGTGGAGGTTGCAGTGAGCTGAGATGGTGCCACTGCACTCCAGCCTGGGCAACAGAGTGAGACTCCATCTCAAAAAATAAAAATAAAAAAAGACGAGTTATCTATTCTTCAGGCAGTTCTTCATTAGTATTTCTTACAACTGAGGTTTAATGAGAATTGGAAAGCAAAGAGTTGAAGTTAGCCAATTTGTTAAGGACCAAAGTGAAGATAATCTAAAAGTCGGGATTTTAACATACTGTATAGCAAAGGAGAACACTACTTTCCCCCGAATTCTTTCACATTTCTTCATTGTTCTGCAAGTTGCCTGTTGAAGGACCTCTAGGGCACCTTCTTCTGTGCTTCGGGGTACTTAGTGTCTATGAATTAGACTAGGCATAGGCAAGTTGAAGTCCTTGAGGAATGACTTTATTCTTGGATGTAAATATGGGATTGACATTTTTTATCACAAACACTATTTGTACTGTTAATTTACTATCAAATCATAAGCATTCCATAGCTATGAGAAACCTAAGAGAACACAGTACAGAGTGGAAAGAGCGAAGATTTGAAGCCAGAAAGTCTGGGATTGTGTCACTGCTGTATGTACAGGGTTGTTTCCATCAGGTTGATGAACCTCCCTGAATCGATTTCCTTATTTGTAAAATTAGAATGATGAGAGCACATAAATTCATTTATGGAATAAATGTTGAGAATCTACTGGGTACTGGGTAGTAGAAAAACAGCTTTAAGAGAACAAATGAAATAATGTATCAAGAATCCTTCACTGTCTAAATTTATTCCATTCCTGAGTGCAGGTGGCAAGAGCATGGAAGGCAAGGAATTGCACCTATCCAAATGTATTTGGTTCCAGAGTTCGAGATGGCAAGCACAGAGAGTTGAGAGAATGAGGTGTTGGTCCAAAAATTTATCAGAATCCATTCGGTTCTTGTGTTCGGGTGATGAGTTTGGATAATGAGGGGCACTTCCATTCCAAAGTATTCTCTAAATGATAGTGCTATACAAAATGATACCATTCTGAAAATAGAGGGCCAGAGCTGTTCATTGCTTCACTCCATTTATGAGAAAGGGGTTTGCTGAGTATACCAGGCAGGATAGATTATGCTGTGGTAACAAAAGAACTCTCACATCCTATTGACTTTAAACAGCAAAGATTTTTTTCTGTTATACTACGTGCTGAAGCAGGTCAGCAAGAGAACTCCATTACAAATGGTCAGTCTCAGGCTGTTGGAGGCTGTATCTCAACACATGCTTCCGCAGTTGTTAGGACAGGGAAAAGGATTTGGTGATTTTTACATTGGCTTTTTTTTTTTTTTTTTTTTTTTTTTGGAGATGAAGTTTCACTCTTGTTGCCCAGGCTGGAGTTCAATGGCATGATCTCAGCTCACTGCAACTTCTGCCTTCCAATTTCAAGTGATTCTCCTGCCTCAGCCTCCCGAGTAGGTGGGATTACAGGCGCCCACCACCATGCCTGGCTAATTTTTGTATTTGTAGTAGAGATGGGGTTTCATCATGTTGACCAGCCTGATCTCCAACTCCTGACCTCATGATCCACCTGCCTCAGCCTCCCAAAGTGCTGGGATTACAGGCGTGAACCACCGCGCCTGGTGTACATTGGCTCTTCAGGGCTTCTGTCTGGAAGTGACACTTAACTTCCACTGCTGTTTCATTGGCCAAAAGTCACTTGACTACACCCAGCTTCAAGGAGATGGGGAAATGCATTTCTACCATGTGCCCAGAAAGAGGAGAACTGGAATAGTCTGTGAACGGTCTTAATGACTACTAAAGAGGCTTCAGAGTCCCATGAGCTAACACAGAATCTAAATAAATCAAAAGCCAAATATGTCAGTACAATATTCTATTTAGAAAATAGAAAACAGCATTTCTTTGTGTATGTGAGTGTGTTTAAACAGAATTATGCTAATGAGAATTATAAAGAACGTCTTTTATTAGTTTGAAATGAAATGCTTTTGAGAACTTCACAATTAAGTTTGTTATTTTGGCCAAATGAATTTCATTCTTTTTAAATTGTATGTCCATTCAATAAACATTTGTTGAATGTGTATAAGGGGCCAGGTGTAGTGGCTCAAGACTGTGCAGTCCCAGCACTTTGGGAGGCCAAGGTGGGAGGATTCTTCAGTCCAGGAGTTTTGAAACCAATCTGGACAACATAGTGAGACCCTATGCCTACAATAAATAAATAAAATTAGCTGGGTGTAGTGGCATGTGCCTCCAGTCCGAGCTTCCTTGGGGGCGGGGGTAGGGAGGTGAGATGATTGATCATTTGTGCTTGGCAGGTCAAGGCTGCAGTGAGCCATGATCAGGCCACTGCACTCCAACCTACGGGACAGCAAGACCTTGTCTCAAAAATAAATAAATAAATAAATATATAAAAGTGTATAAGGCACTGTGTTAGGCCTGTGAGGATAAAAAGATAAATGAGGGTCGGGCATAGTGGCTCACGCTTTTAATTCCAGCACTTTGGTAGGCTCAGGTGGGCGGATCACCTGAGGTCAGGAGTTCGAGACCAGCCTGGCCAACATGGTGAAACCACATCTCTACTAAAATTACAAAAAAAATTAGCTGGGCATCATGGTGCACGCCTGTAATCCCAGCTACTCCGGAGGCTGAGGCAGGAGAATCGCTTGAACCCGGGAAGCAGAGGTTGCGGTAAGCTGACATCACGCCACTGCACTTCATCCTGGGCGACAGAGTGAGACTCCATCTCAAAAATAAATAAATAAGTGGGGAGTTTACAATCACAATAGAAAATAGCTATACTTGAGTTTTCTCTCCCTTTCTCTTTAAGGCATCATTTACAGTATGTAAATGATGTGTATACACACATATATAAAATAGTGAAAAATACTAAATATATAAACTGTTGCACTTTGTTCCTCTCTGCCTTTTTGGACTTAAGGAGTATTTCATGACAAATTAAACAATATTACTTAAATTAGCGTAAGCAAAAGGAATGTTATGTTAGAAAAGGAATATAGTTTGTATCAGAGTCCAAGAGCAAGAAGTACAGCTGGGCCTCAAAGCAACTGGCACCAATAACAGACAGCTAGGAGCTAGGGCTACTTTCTCTCTCTCCAAGTCTATATGATTTCTTGCTAGTGTCTCTCTCTGCACATGTATTTCTTTCTTCTTTTTCTCTATTGATTAATTTTTCTCTATTTTGCTGTTACATGGATGTTTTAATCTAAGAGTTTATGAACTTGAAACTAGAGGCTTTAGCAATTTCAGACAATCTAAAAATTTTTAAGTGCGTTGTCTTTGTGAGCTGTTAACCACCAGACTTAGGAAATAATGCAGTTGACTCTAAGGTATAACAAATTAGTGTAACTGACAACTTTGTAGTAGAGAAAGAGGCAGTTATAATAGCTTTCAATCAAAGAAACCAAGGTGCCATGGAAAGTTCTACACAATTAACATCAGCTTGCAAATTCTAGTGGGACAGGCTGATTATGATAATCAGGATAAGAAGGTATAACTGGATCTGACTTAAGTAACTACGATATTCCCTCCCTGAACACTGGCAAATGCCATCTCCATTGTAATCCTTTCATCCATCCCTTCTTCCTCTCCCAGGGTAAGGATTGACTGAATTGTCTAACTCTTATAAGTCATCTGCTTTGATCCTCATACAGAGCTTCCTGGCTTCTCCTCATGGGTAATAATGCAGGAAGAACGGCACATGTAATATACTACCTAGCTCTGCTCTTTTCTTCCATCCAAACTGGTCTCCTAGACACTCTTTATCTGGACATTTTACATTTTAACATGCTATTATCATATCTCTTCACCAATTTAATCTAATTTTATTCTCAATAAATTCCTATCATTTTCTGTTAGACTCGTGTACGTAGCTTCGCTAGCAGAATTCCCTTGCATTTTCAAACTATGCGATAATCTCCTTTCTTCATGTTTGAATAATATCCATGGCTTCACCTCATCAGTGGCCGAAGAGATTAACTATGGGGAGACGGTATATGTTACCTGAAGAGGATTTCCCAGAAAAAAAAAAAACAAGAATATGAGTAAAAGCTGTGTATGAGATTAGATTCAGATTGTAGACTATCTGGAATGTCATATTAAGACTCTTAGACACTTGTTTCTGTGCAAATGAAGGGGTTTTCTTGGGTTTAACTAAACTTCAAATTCAGAAAGCTTGTTTACTGAGAAGGCTATCAGACAGGAATCATAGTTTGCCAGCAGGGCAGCATCAAATGTTCCTCCTCAGTGGGAGTGATTTTCACAGCAGTCCACACAGGCAGCTCATAGCCATCTGGGCAGCACCTCAGAGGAAGCTCACACTAGGTGGTGCAGGAGCTGCCTTGGCTTAAAAAAAGAAAAAACAAACAAACAAACCAGGTCCCACAGGAGCCAGTGTCTCTTACACAACTCCATAGACTGAGTTTCCAGGGTTCTGTAAAAGCTATGCTAATTAAAAGAGCCATCACAGGGAAGTCAAAGCTATAGCTTCCTTATGAGGTATTTATGGTTCATTTATAGTTCTTGAGTCTTGATGCAAATTTACTAATCACAGGGATCATTTTTACTACAAGTAGTGTTACCTAGTAACAGTTGAGGTACCTAGTTTTACAGATGGCCAGGGAACAGAGCCAAAAGAGTTAACTGAAGCTTAACTCTACTCATACTTGTATTATCTGCAGTGCCTTTCATTAAGAAGTATTCCATAATATTTCTTTTGCTTATTTTGATGTAGTGTGTTTTTACTCTTTTTAAATTTATTATTATTGTTATTATTATTTTTGAGACAGAGACTCGCTCTGTCACCTGGGCTGGAGTGTGGTGGTGTGATCTTGGCTCACTGCAACCTCCGCCTCTCAGGTTCAAGTGATACTCCTGCCTCAGCCTCCCGAGTAGCGGAGATTACAGGTGCCCGCTACCACGCCCAGTTAATTTTTTGTATTTTTACTAGAGATGGGGTTTCACTATTGGCCAGGCTGGTCTTGAACTCCTGACCTCATGATCTGCTCCCCTCAGCCTCCCCAGAGGGCTGCGGATCACAGGTATGAGCCACCACACCTGGCCCATTTACTCTTTTTTATAATGGAGAAAGTGAAATAAGTTGAGAGGAAGGTGAGCCTGGAAAGGCAGGCAAAGACTACTAGATCATTAAAAATCCTGAATTCCATGCTAAAGATCTTAGCTTTTATTTATCTTGTAGCTGATCAAAAACAAACAAAAGTAAATGTTTTAAGTAGAGTGATGTAGTCAAGAATTGCACTTTAGAAGGCTACTTTGGCGATAGCATAGAGAATAAGAGAGGATTTAGACTTGAAGTTGGTTGGTTCATTTCTACTTAATATTTGCCTTTCTTTGGGGAGCTATTTCTCTGATAAGCAGAAAGAAGGAATACTCAAGTCCATGCTCCGCAGGAGTTTAGAATTGCTGGCCTGGTTTCTGCATGGTTCTTTGGAGACGCCTGAATCAGTTTGTCCTAAATTTATTTGTCATCTCCTTCCCCCCATTGGAGTTTGGGAGGACTACTCTGAAGTGCCTCCTAAGAACATTGGATTTAATCTAATGCATGATTAACACTAAGAAATTCTAGCCTCAACTGATCTCCACTAATCTCCATTTGACCACTAACATCCTCATTTTGCTTTTTGCTGAAGTTAAATTACTGAACAGGTTATTGGTGGCTTTTCTTTGGGTCTAGTTTTAGGGCAAGCTAGACAGTTTCTTTAATGGTTAACTGGTTTAATTAACATTTGTAGTGATTAACCATTTCTAATTATGAGCAGTTGAGAAATAGTGCTTCACATTTTCTCCTCTTTATTGCTTTCACTGCCCATTACTACCCTTTCCCTACCTGACTTATGCTGTTCTAACAAAAATATATAATTTACAAAATCTGGATTGGTCCTACAGCAGAATCAAGTTGATCTGTGATTGGCTCATTATGTGATCAGGGAGCCCAGGCAACTTTAATTGATTATACTTGTGTCTGGAGAGTACTGATTGATTACTTTTCAAAAAAAAATTTTTTTAATCTCCATCACCATAAAGCTACGTGAAAGACAGAAACACTTCTGGATTTGGTTGAAGTCAGTAAAAGACAAATTTGTGGTTATCCAGATTGTTACTTTTTATGGCACATAAGATAATTGGGTGTCTCAGCACATGCCAACTGTAATGGATCAGGCAAGAATTTAGCAGTGGTTTTCCATCATTTTTTAAATGATATTACAGTTTTCATCCTTGTGCACAGCAAATATGTACTTAACATTGACAAAAATCTAAGGAGTGGATAGCAAGGGAACCTTGTGTTTTACCAGTCATCAAGCTGAAGGACTGTTTTCAAAAGTAACGATTTTGTAATATCATAGTAGTATCAGCTGTAATAACTTTTACAGGTGAGCTTAAAATAAAGGCTATATAATATTAATTTAGCTGAGTTTTAAAATGTCCCTTGCTTTACTACCAGGTATCAGTACTGATAGGTAGTTGTGGAATAAGACGATTCTTTTGATGTTACTGTGGGCCAGTACTTTGTAAGAAACAGCAGCAGCAATTGGGAGGGAGCTAAGTAGGGAGAAATCTGTGAGGCACTTGTACTTGGTGAATAAATGTCATTTTGGCATTTAACTGCAGTTACGATGAACTTAATTTAAGTTTCTTCTTATTTAAGAAATCATGTGTTCCTTAAGTATTCTGTTCCCCCTCCCCGCTGCCTTTTGTGCCTTACTTGCTTTTAGTTTGGTCAGATATTATCCGCAAAGAATTTATCTGCTCTGCTACTCTCTACTAGACATCTAACCTTGTCCAAGTCAACTATACTCTCAATCTACTTCCTCATTTGCACAACTACTCTACCTGCCTCACAAGGTATTTTTGAGTAGCGAATGAGAATACTTCTTGCTTTGAAAGCAAGAAGCAGTGTGGTGTATTCGAAAGTATATGGTTTTTAGGGTCCATCCTGGACCCTGCCACTCACCAGATATAGGTATTAAGTCAGGTTAATTAATCTCACTTCAGTATCTTCATCTATAAGGAGTGGTGGGCTGGGGGCAGGAATGACCCCTGTTGGACAGAGTTTTTCTGACAACAAAATACCCCAGTCAGTGTAAAGTATTTTATATATTATTGTGCTCATTTGGGCACTTAAGAGATAGTAGCTGCTGCTATAAATCCTGACCATTACTCAATACTTATATGTGCCATTTACTTAATCCTATTACTGAAGAGAGAACTGAAGACAAAGGAGGTGAAGTGATTTGCCCAAATTATACAGCCAGCTGGTGAGTGGCTTAGCTGTTGACTCAGGCTCTTTCTGCTGTGTCACTTAGGCTACCATTAATAAGTGATAATGTGGGAAAATAACAGCAGAAGCGCTCTCCACCAACTGCTTCTGAACTGACTGACAGCTCTAACCTGATGCACACTCTTCTGCTGTAAAATGTACTTACTGATACCATGGGCCAGCTGAACACTCATGGGTAAGCAGGCAGCTCCATAGCTGACCTGTACATCTCTGCTTACTCGTTGAATTGAGTACTTACCAGAAGTTGGTTCTGTTTATTCACAAACCTGTTTTTAACAGTTATACTTGTTATAGTAATTATAAAACATTAGTAAACATGTAAATTGATGAAAGTGTAAAGAAAAGAGAATTCTTCCTATGAAAATTAAGTTGAATGCTTTGGGATGCCTCTATATAAATGAGTTACTTTAAAAATTCTATCAAATTGGATAAAGGCTGGATAATTGTAAGAGACTAGGGAAAAAGTCATCAAGGTCTAAAGCAGGGCCTGTCAAAGGCCATCAACCAGCTACCTGGTCTTCAGACTACTAGGGGTCCTCAAGGATATAAGGAGTGCACATTAGAATATTAATTAACTACATTAGGCAAACTAATGCACACTGGTTCAGCAAATGTTTTGTTTTCATGGTGAGACTTTCTCCTTGAAGAAAGCGATACATTAATTTACAATCTGGCACAAGTTTTTCCTGTGGTGGACAGACCACTGGTCTAATGGATTCTGTATTCATATTATTTCAGAAGTGCTTTTAAGTTCTGTTTCCATTTATAGAAACCATAAGTGGAAATCATAGATGATGGATCATTGTGGGTACAGCTTATGCAAGAAAAAGGACCCAAACTCAGTAGGAGACCCCTATCAAATATATGGCATTAACCCTATATGAAAAGATTTACAAATGAATGTGCATGTATATGTTCAAGTTAAAATAACATCTTTAAAGGAATGTATTTATTATTTTTATGATTATTGACTTTTTTCTTTAGTGGACCATCTATAGGTTTCATCTGAAAAGGGGGCTTTCACTGTACTCAGAGTTCCAGGTTGACTGGAAATAAATCTTTGACCTCTGCAGCTGTCTAAGCTTGCCTTGCTATATCTTAGCTTATTGTATGCATTCTGTGTGTATCTTCGTCATGCTGTATTATAATTTTTAAATTTAATGTCAGTTCCTGCATTGTACGTGATATGGTAAAGGGACATAGTTTAGTTTAAAGGTTAAAGTTTACTCCATTTACTTTTTTTGCCTCGATTTTTTTCATCTTGATCTTCCCTCGTATACTTATAGGTATATATTACAGTGATTTATTTAGGATACACAAAGAAATAAAATCCCTATATTACATGGCTTTTACCATGAAGTCATCTTCAGTTTTCAGCATATATCAAAGTTCTTGACTGCTTAGTTTTCAGTCTACCATGTGGTTTGTAGAGCCAGATCTCTTGATATAATACAACTGAATTTAAATTGTGTGTGTATATGTGTATGTGTGTCAATCTTGCCCTGTTGTCCGAGCAACCGTGCAATGGCACAGTCTTGGTTCACTGCAGCCTCCACTTCCCAGGTTCAAGTGATCCTCCTGCCTCAACCTCCTGAATAGCTGGAACTACACTGCATCCGACTAATTTTTGTATTTTTGTAGAGATGGGGTTTCACCATGTTGGCCAGGCTGGTCTCGAATTCCTGACCTCAAGTGATCCACCCTCAGGGGTGCTGGGATTATAGGCATGAGCCACTGCACCCGGCCTGAATTTAAATTTGACATTTTAAAATTGTCATTTACCAATTAAATTAGAAGTATTTCCCAGTTGTTTTTAACAAAGTGAAAGATTTAACATGATGCTAGAAATCTTAGTTTTGAATTTCAAACTATAAGTTTTTTTTATTACAGAAGAAATTTTGGTGCCATGTGTTTGTGGTATCGAGTGAATGAATAGAATACAAAGATAACCAAAGATAACCAGTGTTAACCCAGGGCTCACTTGTTCACACTTTAAATTTCCAGTTTCTTAAATAGATTAATTTTTGGCTCTAGACTCCTATCCTAGCTGTTTGATTGCTTAATATATAATTAAAACCAAACATGTCTAAAGCCACACTCAATCCTCCTGAAACAATATCCTTACCTCCTTACTTATGTTAATTTTAGTGTTCTTCTTCCAGTCACTCAAATTTGAAAATGCTGTCATCTTTGACTTTTTCCTCTCCATTTGCCACAGCCATCCTGTAAGGTCTCTGTAAAATCTTCAACTTCTACCGCCCTTTCAGATCTTGTTGCTTCCAGTCAAGTTTGAGCTGTGCCTCTCACATGGTAGAGTTTTCTAACTTGTTTATGAGGTATCTTCCCTTGTAAATCCATTTTTCACCATTGCCAAATTAATCTTCAGATATTATCTGTAAATCCTCACCTCAAAAACCTCAACTTCAACCAAATAAAGGACATACTTACCTCTTCTTAATTCAGTAAGAGTTTCATTCAAGACCCTCTGTTCCTGGATTTTAAAATCTTTCAAGTCAAGAGCTGTGCCATTAATTTATTCATTTTTTAAAATTTAAAGTCAGAAATTATTTAAATACCATGCACTGTACAGGTTGTTAGGGATATAGTGGTCCCTGTCCTGATTGATTTTTGTGGTCTATTTCCTTATCTTTGCATTCTGTTCTGCTTACAGAACAAAAGATTTGTTGCATTTACAGAAATACAGGATATTTTTTACATTTTTAATGTTTGCTTTTTATGAGAATGGAGAAGCAGTACAGAATATCTGGTATATTTCTAGAATTAAAGTCAAGGTTAGTAAAAGTAGATCTCAAATCTTTTAGGGTAAATAACTGAAATTTTCCATCATACATTTTTAAGTGTTAGGGAATTTACATGTTGGTAGAATTATACTAATATTCAAATATTTTAAATCAAATTCTAATAGACCTAATTTGACAAAGTTTAAAAAGTATCCCAGAATTATTAAACTTTGGAGGGTGCTTCAAAATCATGCAATGCAACTTACTCTTTTTATAACTGAGGAAAAACAGAGGTGAGAGCTGCTGGGTTAGTATGGTAAAATTCTTGATTTTTTTAATGCAGTGTATATCACACACTTAAAACTTTAGAAATAGATTTATTAAAATTGATGAGCCATAAATACTGTTATCTAAAAAACTCTATGTGAAGAGAGATTGATGTAATTATGATTACTAATATAAACTAGTTACCAAATAGCCATGATTTAAGTTGAGTGAAGACATAGCTTTAAAAGCCACACTGTTGAAGTGAGCTCACCTTCAGTCTATCTTAATGACATTTCAGTGTTTCTATTGTAATACTGAATAGTGTCATCTTTTAAATTCACAGACAAGATTTGAGCAGTTTTGAAACAGAAGTTGCACATGGGTCCTTTAATTACATTCTGAAAAATGTATTCATAATTGACACATATTATCTATTTTAAATAATACGTGAGCTTTTGTATCTCAAGTTTAACCTGAAATAAAGCAAGGTTATAAAATTAGAGGTATAGAATATAATTTTGTAATTAGTTTGAAGAAAGTGTGTCCATTTGAAAAGACATCTGTTTAGCCATTGGATTTCAAGTGATAGAATTTTATGCCTTAAGAATGAATAGAAAAAAGAAATTCTTAGAATAACATTGTGATTTTTCTCCTAAGTTGAAAAAATACCATACGATTTTGTCAGCCAGGCACCATGGCTGTAATCCTAGGACTTTAGGGGGCCATGGCGGGTGGATCACTTGAGCTCAGGAATTCGAGACCAGCCTGGTCAACATGGCAAAACCCTGGCTCTACAAAAATTAGCCAGATGTGGTGGTGCATGCCTGTAGTCCCAGTTACCTGGGAGGCTGAGATGGAAGGACCACCTGAGCTCGGGAGGTTGTGGATGCAGTGAGCTGAGATCAAGCTACTGCACTCTAGCCTGTGTGACAAGAGTGATACCCTGTCTCAAAAAATATATATATATTTTGTCACCAAGGTAAATGTGTCTGTAATTTTAAAATTAGATTCTTAATTTATTTTATAATTTAAAAAATAGACAGTATAAGTGTATACTTTTATTATTGCTCTTATAATTGTTGGATTTTATTATAGCTCTTATAATTGTTGAATAATTTATGTATTCATTAGAGAAATATTTATTGAGCACCTACTGTCTCCTAGGTACTATTCTAAGTGTTGGGATTACAGTGATAACCAAAACAAAGCCCCACTTAAGCTTACTTTGTAGTGAGGATAAAGACAATAAGCAAATAAACATCTAATATGCCAAGTGGTGGTAACTGCTATGAAAAAAATTAGGAGGGTCAGCGGGCTTGTGAATGATGAGTCTAATTTACAGAGAGTAGTCAGTGAAGACCATTTTGATAATTTAACAATGTAATGATTTTTAATACGTATTGATCTTTTATAAATAATTTTCCTGGGAAATACTTGTCATCAGAGCTGGATAAATTTTGGGGCAAAACAATTTTATACTGTTGGTGAAAGTTGTCGGAACAGGAGAAAAAGTGTTATTTAAGTAAATGCTGAATTTCATGCCATAAAGGCATTAATGTTTAAGCTTACTTCATATTTTTATAAAGAAAATATCAGAAATATAAGAACTACAGATCAAGAAGATAAAGATTGATAACTTAATAGAAAAAAAATGAGGCCTAAATAGCCACTTCATGGAGGATATCCAAATAACCAATAAACATGAAGAGTTACTCAGCCACATTAATAATGAAGAAAATGTAAAGGAAAACCAAATGGGATACCATTACACACCTGTCAGAATGACCAAAATTAAAAAGACAATATGGCCAGGCACGGTGGCTCACGCCTGTAATCTCAGCATTTTGGGAGGCCGAGGTGGGCCGCTCACTTGAGATCAGGAGTTTGAGACTAGCCTGGCCAATATGGTGAAACCCCATCTCTACTAAAAAAAACAAAAATTAGCCAGGCTTGGTGGTGCACGCATGTAATCCCAGCTACTCAGGAGGCTCAGGCAGGAGAATTGCTTGAACCTGGGAGACGGAGGTTGCAGTGAGCCGAGATCACCCCACTGCACTCCAGAAACCCTGTCTCTAAAACATAAAAAATTAGCTGGACATGGTGGTGTGTGCCTGTAGTCCCAACTACTCAGGAGGCTGAGGCATAAGAATTGTGTGCACCCGGGAGATGGAGCCTGTAGTGAGCCAAGATCACACCACTGTACTCTTGCCTGGGTGACAGAGTTAGATTCTGTCTTAAAATAAAACAAAATAAAATGCACATACCTTCAACCCAGCAAGTCCACTCCTGGCAATAAATTCTGTAGATATAAAAGCCTCACAAGGATGTTTCTTTCAACATTATTTTAATGGCAAAAACCCAAAAACCTGAAATCAACCTGAATGCCCATTAGCAGGGAGATAGTTTAATAAATTGGTTTTTTTACAGTAATGAAATATCATGTAACTCTTAAAAAGATTATTAATTTATATTTCCATGTATATATAAAATTAGGTGAGAAGAGCAAAATGCTAAAAGATGAATACAATATGATCTCTCTTATAACAATAGCAAATCTCTTATATATGTGTATATAAGTTTGTCCATGATTTATAAACATGGAGAGAGGTGTGAAAGGCTATATGTACCAAGCTTGGCGTCAGCAATGATTACCATGGGAATGAGTGGAGGAGGATTGGCAAAATAAAGGTATCATTTTTCATTGCCAGATGTTTGCTGTCTCTGGCCCCTGCACACTCAATGCCTATAGCACTCTGGTCATTCCAACAACTAAAAATCTACCACCACCACCACCACCTATTTTCCAGAAGCCTTTAGGAGCAGGTTGATGCTTCCCTTGTTGAGAACCAGCTACTTAGAGTAACTGAAGTGTTTACAAAGATGATAGTGCCTGAGCTAAACGTTGAAGGATGAAGTGTGTTTTTTAAACCAGAGTTTCTTTGGGAGGCAGTGTTATAAAAGAGGGAACACCATAACGTAGACTGCCTTGACCAATGAAGTGGTGTGTCTATGTTGGAAAATGGTTAGAAATAAAGTTGGATAGCTAGAGTGAAGTTAGAAGGATGTTGATCAGAAGGAGTCTGACAAAGGTGAGAGGAGAGGGGAAAGTGTCATTTCACTCTCTAATGCGTCCTGCACAGTACCGCCAAGTTAATTTTCTAAAACATTGTCCTGTTCAACAGTCCATTCAATAATGTCTTTGCTGCATGCTCAAGGCATTTTATCTCATCGTATTCATCTAACTTTATCTCTTACTACACCTTAAAATTAATTTGGTATGGCTGGCTGATCAAACTGATTATTTCCCACTTCTTCCTTGTAGATATGCCCACTTCATGCTTTTATTAGAATCTTTTTCTATAGAAATCTATCATTCTACCTAAACAACGTTTTACTGTTCTTAGCAGCCTTCTCCCTAATGAAACTGGCCCATACCACTCCATTGCCATCCTGATATCTCCTTTCTTTCTTACAGTTTGTATGGTTTTTCCCGTATTATTTAGCATGAAATCGTACTTGGCTTTTTATGCTTCTCATTCTTGTTTCTCTGAATAATTTGTATTCTCTTAAAGAGTTGTGTGAGGTTAAGATAGACACCTCACAATATTTTTGTAAGCCTCCAAAGTAGTTTTTGTTTTTGTTTTTTGGTCAGCTTAGATAGGCATTGCCTTTTGTATGGAATTAGTTGATAAAGGAGTAAATACTGAGCACCCTGAAAACTCAAATTCTGCATTGATAGATCACACTTTAATATTGCAGCATTTTAATGTTTCTTATTTTACCTTATCAAATATTTTGTATTTGGTTCAATAGCTAGATTTAATTATTTTGGGGGTTAGGAACCAAGATATATATATCTCTGTGTCCCTGACAATGCCTAGTAGATTGCATTGTTCACAATAACTACTCAGTATTTTTGAGTTTATTTGTATTTGCTTTATCAATTTGCCTTAACTGTAACCATGTTCAAACCATTGTTTGTTTTGCTAACAACAGAGGGCACCATTAGGGCACTTGTACACCCAATAGTCCTATCCCAGTCCCTGGTAGCTTTTTTGAGCCGCACTTTTCCTTTTCCTAAGTAATGTCATAGAAATTTGGATGTTATACTAACTGGCAGTGGCCCATTTCTACTTATAGAGAAATCCTGGCCTCAGTTTATTTGAAAAAGAGTATTTGTTACATTTTGATCCTTTGTAGTTTTCAAACTTTTTATTCTCCTCATTATTCTTTATCCGAGTGAAATCTTACCCAGGATCTTACTGTATTAATTAGATCCATTTGTTTTCTGAAGGGAGAAGATAGAGGTGAAGGCAATAGTCTGGAGCCCCACCTTTGTACTCCCCTTTCCTCCTCATTCCCCATCCAAAGAGCACACCTGGAAAATCACCATAACTCATCTAATTTTACAAATGCTTTTTTAAAAACTTGTTTTGTGGTATTTCACTTAGGGACTTAGTTTAGAAATAGAAACATTTTAGTTTTAAAGTGATTATTTTTAAGTACAAAGGGAAATGCTATAGAGTACATTTATTGTTTCAGCAATGAAAGAGTTAATATACTAAGCAGCAGAGACTGAGATACTGCAACGGGGATAGTGTTTTCTGTCTCTGTCATTTGTGGTTTAAGAAAAAGGGGGTGGTGTTCTGCATTTGAAAGGACTTTAATGAATGCTGTCAGTGTTTGTGAGACCTAATGGTCAGTATGGGAAAGGAGAGCTGGGAAAGTGGTCTAGCTGCTTCAGGATAGGTGGATGAGAGTTTGCTCTGATTGAACGGAATGTTCCACCGTGTTTCATCTTTATTCATTATCCTTTGTTCTTTAAAATCTGATATATTGGCATAAAAGTAATTGTAGATATATATATATGAATGTGATTTATTTTCCTTTACATCTTTTTGTTGTGTACAGCAGGGCATATACTTCTCTTGTCTTGGTTGGATGCACAAATCTGTGTGCAGTGCTTTTTGCCCGTTGCCTAGACGATCACTTGGTTTCTCTGAGGATGTCTGGTTCTCGTAAAGAGTTTGATGTGAAACAGATTTTGAAAATCAGATGGAGGTGGTTTGGTCATCAAGCATCATCTCCTAATTCTACAGTTGACAGCCAGCAGGGAGAATTTTGGAACCGAGGACAGACTGGAGCAAACGGTGGGAGAAAGTTTTTAGATCCATGTAGCCTACAATTGCCTTTGGCTTCAATTGGTTACCGAAGGTCCAGCCAACTGGATTTTCAGAATTCACCTTCTTGGCCAATGGCATCCACCTCTGAAGTCCCTGCATTTGAGTTTACAGCAGAAGATTGTGGCGGTGCACATTGGCTGGATAGACCAGAAGTGGATGATGGCACTAGTGAAGAAGAAAATGAATCTGATTCCAGTTCATGCAGGTTGATTATCTTCTTACTGTTAGAAAAGGGGTGTGGGGGTATGGCTCTATAATGTTTTTAAATAATTTAGTATTTATTATTTAAAATCTGATTATATATGTACATCTGCATACATATATATAATATCTTGGTATGAACATGTGATACTTCTGCTAGGGTTTTTTTAATGTTCTAATATTCTGTAAAATTACAAAGACAACAAATAGCATTCATTTTGAAATATCTTGTGTTCTATATATAGATCTGGCTCAGCTTTGAAAATAATATATAGTAGCAATTTCATGTATCATTGCCTGTGGTTTGCTTCATTCATTAACCTTCTATATTCATATCAAAACTATAGAAGATATTTCTATAGTGTGAAATTTTATGTGACATTTTAGTTTATAACAGATGATAGAGTCATTTTTTAATTTAATGAAAAGGAAAGGTTTTACAAAGAGATGCACATTATAGTTACCAATTTTTTGACACAATTGTAGTTGTCAATAATATTTTTCTTATGGTTATTTCTCTTTGTCCTGTCTGTGTTACAGCTCTCCAGACTAATATAGAGAATACTAAGTAACATGTCTCTAAGATGACAGCTACTAATTCCTGTTACCTTCACTTTCACTGAAATGTGTGCTATTTAGGGAAATGAAGGACATTCCTTCAGGAGAGTTTAAGGGAATGTAGAGGGGCTAGATGTGATTATCTGGTGAAAAGGGGACAGGAAGAAGGGGAAATCAGTTAGAAGAAAGAAAATAAGGGAAAAAATTGGTAATTTCATAGTGACTTTATCTACCTTTATCTTGGAATCTGGCTTTATCTTTGAAATGGATTTTCTTATTCATCAGTTTAAACTACAATAAGATTATATAACAAGTTAGAGCATGAAAGTCATCTTTCTGATTAATCTTCATTCGAAAATATTTCTAAATATTACAGCTTATCATTTGTCTAATTTGATTATTATATTTTTCTCTTAAAATTTCTGTGCAGCTTTTGATAACACTTGTAATTTGTAAGTTGGTTATTAATGATGTAGGTGTCATATGGATTGAGACAAAATGAATTTATATATTTAAGTGTCTCTTACTTGAGGACATTTACCACCTTTTCCTCTTCTAACCTTAAGAATATGGAATTGGAAGGATAAAAAATGTTTACTCTAGTCATCTGTCATCATTTGTGTAATGGAGAGAGGAGAATATCTGTATGTAGGTAAATAGTGTATTTAATTTAATTTTTTTTAAATTAGTTCATGACTTGGCATTATCTTAAGGGAATAGAAGCCACTAATTTAATTTGGAGATCAATTGAGCTAATGTGGTTTCATTGTTTGTATTTTCTTTGGGGACTTGTTGCCATAAAGAGGACAATTTATATAGTAAAAGATTCATCATTTTTGTGGAGAACCAAAGAGTAAATGTTTCATTTGAAAATCAATATATCAAGAATATTTTAACAAAATTAGAAAAAATAAAACATTCATTTACCAACATAAGTAAATTCACGTATAAAACTCTTAACATGTTATCTACTACTGGAGAAATTATAATGTGAATATAAAATTTTTATACATGTGTAATCTTGGAAAAATTATACACACATTGGTTGCTATAATTCCTTACAACAAAGGTAGTTTGCATGGCTAATGATTACTGAAATAAAATTAAGCTATTCTTTAGTATGCATAGAGAAATATCTTGGTGGGCTCTTCATTATGAAATAAAAAGATTATCCTTTTTTGACTGAGAGATTGCTATGTGCATTCTTCAAGAATTTTAAATTGACGTTTTTCATTTATAGGAGATATAAAAATAAAATGGCATTTTTAAAAATCTAAAATAAATGAAGTTGTTTAAAAAATGCTACTCAAGAAGACTCATCAAAGTAAGACGGGTGTGGACAGTTTACATCTTCAGTGACCAAACTATTCCAAAAATAAAATTTCAAAAATAAAATGTACTGTGAGAAAATGTTTTTGATTTTTAGATATGAGGGGAAATATGTCAAAGGAATTTAATATTTTGGATGGTTTGAAATTTCAGTCTTCTTATTGCAAATAAGAAAAAAACATTCAAGATTTTAGAAAAGTCCTTTGTGTGTATATTCTTTTTCTCTATTTTTTTCTAGATTAAATAGATCTAATTTTTACATCTTCCTTCAACGCCCTGGCTGAGTCTTTGACCTTTGTCATAAAGATACATTTATTTGCCCTCAGCTTTTTGATTAAGTGAGCAGTCAGACTTCTCTAAGTAGTTGTTCACCTACTGTAAACAAATCAAAGCCTGTCACTGTTAATGTCACACTGACATTCATCAATTTTTTTTTTTTTGAGACAGAGTCTCGCTCTGTTACCCAGGCTGGAGTGCAGTGGCGTGATCTTGGCTTACTGCAACCTCTGCCTCCCGTTCAAGCCATTCTCCTGCCTCAGCTTCCCAAGTATCTGGGACTACAGACATGTGCCACCACGCCCGGCTAATTTTTGTATTTTTAGTAGAGACGCTGTTTCACCATGTTGGCCAGGCTGGTCTTGAACTCCTGACCTCAAGTGATCCGCCCACGTCCACCTCCCAAAGTGCTGGGATTACAGGCGTGAGCCACCACACCTGGCCTCATCAATTTTTTAAATATAACTTTGGAACAATTCTTTTTCTTATATAATATTTTGCAAATATTATATAGTAAATATATAGTAAACATTCTGAGCATACTACAGATTGATATCTTAAAATGTTAAAGACATAATGAAGAAATGCATATGATATACTAATTACTTGTTTTAACCGTCATAATATTTACATGGATTTCAGAACTTAAACTGAAGTTTTGAGTTATTAGAAAAAGGGGAAGACAGCTAAGTGGTCTTACATACTCAGAATCTCATTAGCCATGGTGGATCTGGACAGTTTAAAGCAGAAATTAAGGGACAGCATATGTTGGTCATGTTTTATCAATTGTATTCTAACAAGGAAAAATGTCTGTCTGAGTCTTAGACTTCTGGTAATTTCTACTGCCATCCACCTAAGTGATTTAAAAGTTTCTCGTCTTTTAACTTCGAGTTTGCCTCTGTAGCCTAGCTACCTTTTCTCCATGACAGTCATCTAAGTCATTACTTTGCTATTAAAATACAAACTTAGTCTTCTTATAACATGAGGAATTTTAGACCTTAAGTAACAGAGCCGTCACCTTTTATGTGAGCAATAGGATCCTAAGTCCTTAATTGAGGAATTCATACCAGGGCTAGCAAAATCTATATGGCGGCCCACCATGTAACCATAGTATAAACATGATTTATACTTCCCTTGATTTACTGACCTTGAAATTATGTAATTTTTGACATATTTTCAATTGGAGGAATTTTATTTCAAATTTCATTTATAAAGTTAGAGTTTAATATCAGGCTGTTTTTTACTCCTTTTGCATACAATTTTACTGCACTTTACAAGTACAGACGCCTCCTGACATAAAATTTTTCAACTTTACGATGATGGAAAAGCAACATGCATTCAGTATATTCCTCAACTTACAATGGGGTATGTCCCAATAAACCCACAATATGTTGAAAAAATATCCTAAGTTGAAAGCGCATTTTCTATTTTTGATGGGTTTATCCAGACATAACACCATCATGAGTTAAGGAGCATCTGTGTTAAAAAATAATCATTGCTGATACTAAGCAGTGCTTCCTAACTGTGAGGCACTGTTCTAAGCACTTTACTATATTAACTCATTTAGTCTTCACAACAAATTCTTGAGTTAGGTTGCTGCTATTATCAACCTAATTCTAATTTTATAGATGAGTCAAGTGAGACACAGAAAAGCTAACTTGCTCAAGGTTAGTAAGTAAAATAGCTGCATTTTTTAAAAAGAAACTTTATTTTTTTAGAACCATTTTACATTTACAGGAAAATTATAAAGATGATACACTAAGTTCCTATATACCCCATACCCAGGTTCCCCTGTTATTTATATCTCACATTAATATAATGCATGGGTTATAGTAATGAACCAGTGGTGATACATTATTGTTAACTAAAGTCCATACTTTATTCACATTTCTTTAGTTTCTTACCTAATGCCCTTTTTCTGTTCGAGGATCCTATCCAAGATATCGCATTACATTAAATCATTATGTCTCCTTAGCCTCCTCTTGGCTGTGACAGTTTCCTAGATTTTACTTGCTTTTGATGACCTTGGCAGTTTTGGGAGTACTAATCAGGTGTTTTGTAGAATGCCTTACTCAATTGAGATTTGTTTTCCCATAATTAGACTGAGGTTATGGGCTTTGGGGAGGAATACCACAGAGATAAAGTGCCATTTTTTTCACATCATATCAAAGATACACACCATTAATCTGTCTTACCACTGTTGGTAGTGACCTTGATCACTTGGAAATAGTTGCATTTTTGAACTCAATCAAGTTGTAGATTTCATGCTCTTAACAAACACTGTACTATTAATATATTGCCTATATACTTGTGACTATTCATTTAATCACAGAGTTCAGCTATAGCATATAGCTAATTATTCATTCTAACTAGTTTCACCTTCTTTCTTCAGTTAATTCTCTTCTCTTAGTTCTTGAGAATGCCAAGCTTGGCTAGGTTACAAGTATAATCTCTTGACTCACCCATAACTCTTTTTTTTTTTTTTTAGTGAGACAAAGTCTCACTCTGTCACCCAGGCTAGACTGGAATGCAGTGGCAGGATCTTGGGTCACTGCAGTCTCTGCCTCCTGGGTTCAAGTGATTCTCCTGCCTCAGCCCCCAGAGTAGCTGGGATTACAAGCATGTACCACCATGCCTAGCTAATTTTTCTGTATTTTTAGTAGAGATGGGGTTTCACCGCGTTGGCCAGCCTGGTCTCAAACTCCTGAGCTCAAGTGATCTGTCCACCTCGGCCTCCCAAAGTGCTAGGATTACAAGCATGAGCCACCACACCTGGCCCCATAACTCTTTATCCACAGTCTTCTACCCCATCTTACTGGTTGCTTGCCGCTCTGTCTTTCCACTGCAGATAGCCCAAACTCTTATTTTTTGGTCAGTTGATTTGCTACTCTTCAACTCATCCTGAAGGCATAGGTCCTCCTCCCCTCCCAACAAGAGGTTATCTGCATAATATCACCACTCCTCATGGGCATTCTCCTTTTTCTTGACCTTCTTTATGTTGTCTCTGCATCTTATTATTTGATCTAGTCTATTAATTCTGGTTCAGTTTTAAATTAAATTCCTCTAATGAAAAAAAAATGTGTTTCCAGGGATAGCAGAAGAAGTTTATAATGAACTTGTATCTGGAAAGGATAATATTGCATTGTCTCCCCTCTCACATATATGCCCACATCTTATCATGGACTCCATTGAGAATGTGACATAAGCTATGTGACCTCTCCCCAGAAAACACTGTGTGTGTGTGTGTGTGTGTGTGTGTGTGTCTGTGTGTGTGTGTGAAATATTTCATATAGGGTTCAAGGAGTTCATGAACCCTCTGAAGGCTATCTGTATGCTGCATCCATCAAAGTTCTTAGTTTTAAGCAACTGAAGTTGACTGGATGATTTAAACAGAAATAGGAAGTTATTGAATCATAATAGTTCCCAGAACTGCTGGGAAGGCTGAAGAATTGGCATACGAAAAGGATAGGTCCTACAGTTACACAGTTGACCTTTTAAACTCCAAATTGTTTAAGCAGAAAACCTGTCTTTATGCCATTTATTGCTCACATTTTATTTTACCTGTGTTTCACTTGGAACTAGAGAGTGAAGTTTTAAGTGTTTAGAATCAGATATATTAGGCATGAAAACAATGGTATGTACATACACACACCTCATAGTTAACTACATAACTACATAACTTGCTCCTTTAACTTTAGGAAGTATATTAGTAAGGCATAGGCTAAAATGATGTAACAAAGAGATTCAGAAACACAGTGGCTTAAATTAGATGGAAGTTTGTTTTTCTGTCACCTCACAGGTGGGCAAGTGGCCCAGGGCGGATAGGTAGCTCTGCTTCACAAGTTCATTCAGAGACCCAGGTTCCTGTTATATTATTTCTCCTTCCTGTAGGATATTATCTTTTCTCCATGATTGAAGCTTACTCAGGTGTCCCTCAGCATGCCAACCTGTAGGAAGGACCGAAGAGAGGAAGGGAAAACATTAAGCAAGCAACACAAGTTGCACGTATCAGTTCTGCATATATTCATTGGTCACATGGCCACAACTGGTTACAAAGGAGGCTCAGAAATACAGTCTCACCCTAGGTAGCCATGTCTCCAGCTAAAAGTCATTTACTGTGGTAGATATAAAGAATGGATCTTGGGTTATAATCAACAGAGTGCAGGAAGTGAAGATGGCTGAATAGAACTCTTCAGAGTTCTTTGGATCTAATTTTTAAGTGAATTTTTCCCTATTAACATTATATATATATACACACACACACATACATATTTATACTATTTTAATACTTTTTTACCATATATATATAATATATATATATAACCATAGAGCCATCAGAAAATAGAGATAAGTAAAAATGAAAAAAGTAAAAATCATCAACTACCCAGCCACCTCAAAATACCAACTGTTAATTTGGGGAAGTGTCCTTCTGGTATATTTTCTATACGTGTATAATGTGTTTTTAAAATAAAAATCTCAATCTTATTGTACATATTGTTTTGTAGCCTGCTTTTTTTGCCCTAATGTAAGTTTTTAAATTAGGACTCGTTGAAAATGACAGAAGCCCAAATCAAACTGACTTAAACAAAAACTAGAAATTTTTGGTTCACATAAATAAAAAGTCCAAGGATAGAGTCTAGCTTTAGACATGGCTGGATCCAAATGATCAAATAACACCAATAATCTGTTTTTCTCCATTTCTAAATTCTGTTTTCCTTTGTGATGGCATTATCTCAGGTAGTCTCTCAGTGCAGTAGCAGAAAGGCCATTAACAGCTCCAAGTTTACTTTTTGTCAGCTTAGCAAGCTCAATGGAAAGAAAGTGACACTTTTCCAAGAGTGTGATCAAACATCATGAAATTGACGCTGATTGGTCTTGTTTGGGTCCTGTGCCCACGTGAACCAACTGTTATTGCCAGGAGCTACAATACTCTTATTGGCCAGGCCTCATTGGCTTCTACACCTCTGACCATTCCCTGTAGACTGAGGCAGGGAATGTGTGGTTTCCCAAAAAGTAGAGGTGGGTTTTATTACCGTAAGAAGGAATGCTGGATAGGAAAAAACAATGTCCACTACACAGTTCTCCAGGCCATTAAATATTCTATATCTTTTCAAATGGCTCCATCATTCTTCCATGTATGGATTGTTGTTTTGTTTATTTAACCAGTATTCTATTTTTTTGAATGTAGATTGTTTCCGGTATTTCTCTATTAGAAACAACCTGTGATAAACCCTGTAGCTAGATCTCTGTACCTATTGATGATTCTTTCCTTTGGACAAAATCCCAAGGATGTTCACATTTGAGGGGTTTTGATTTGTATTTTCAAAGTCATTTCAGGAACATTGCTATTTTAATTCTCACCAGCATTGTATAAAAATGTCCATTTGCCCTTCCCCTTCATACTGGTTATTATTTAAGAAAATTGGATTCTTATAAACAGCATTTAACTCTCTTCACCACAGATATTCTGGCGCTATCCCAGGGGAAAAACGCCCTATAAATTTCCAAATCAAAATATATTTCTCTTGAGGAGGGAAAGGGTGAAGACATCCATTTTCCTTAGCTCTTATTATTTCTCTTTACACAATTGCCTTGTCTCCTCTTCTTCCTCACCCATATAAATGTCAAGACATATTTCATTTCTCACCTACTACTTGTTGACTTTTTAAACACTAGCCCATACTGATCTTCCCCTTTTCTGTATTCCAATAGCAATTATACTCCAATTAAAGATGCACAAGGTGATCAATTGGAGTAATGGTTAAAAATATATATATAAGCTTCTATTTATATTTTATCTTTTAAATTTCTGTTTTTTTCTGTATATTATATAGAAATTGTACAATGGTGTCTATATCTTTTATAAATTAGTAATTTTGGGCACATGCTTAAAAGTATACTGAAAAGGATATGTATCAAATTTAGAGACTGCTAGCCTATACCTAGCAACTTGTAGTTTTGAATATTTGTAGAAGATGACAAAAGATTCATAATATAGTAAGCACACTTCTTCAAAAACATGAGTTCTGAATGCCACAAAGTAGGAGTAAATCACTTACCTAGAGAGTGAGCCAAACAGACTATTTAGAGTTTCGGAAGAGCTTTTTTTCCTACTCATAGACAGTATAACTTTTATAAATTAATTTGTAAAACTTCTTTTGAAAAATTACTCCATTAAGAAATTCTAGTGTAAATTCTGGCGATAAAAGTAAAGGGATCTAAATAGTTTACAATAAAAAGGTGTATTGGCCATGGTGTGTATTGTGTGAGCACATGTACATGTAAGCACATTTAAAATCTGGGGAATTACAAGGGTTAGAGTTGCTATTTCACTTTTTCCAGATATGGAGCTTGACTCTTCAAATTCCAAATCCCTTCACTAGGGAATAATATATTTCTTAGCATTTCCCCAGTTTCTAACTGGTGCAGTGCTGCACATTGGTAGTTGCTCTGTGAATAGTTGGTGACTTGTTTCTATTTGATACTTGCCTCTTTTCTATGTTTAGGCATATTTATGACTTTAAAATTCATTGCCTACTGCAGAGAGAGACATAAGCTACAAATTAAATGTTTCCCTGTAGACTAGAAATATTCACCAATGTATTCATTACAGTGAAAGTCTAATATAAAAGATTTGAATGATCTTATGTAATTTTCTGAAATATGATTTACTATCTTAGTGGTATCATATAAGTAAAACTAAGCAGAGATGTTAGATGTATTTCCTCTGTTGTTATGTAAAAGATCAAGTAGAAATTAGAGAGAAATATATTTTAAATGCTTCAGGAATGGCCTATTCCCAGATATTTGTGTTGTGGGTTAGGATGTCTACTGAGTTTACTAAAAGCCATTTTAAATAAGAAGTATGAAATTTGGTTATAAAAAATGATAATGCCAGGGATCATTTTTTAAAAAAGACAACCATCCAAACAACATTATATAAAGACAAAAGACTGTAATTACAGGCCTTCCCATTGGCCACTGAAAAGCAGGGTTCTACTAACAATAGCTTTCCTTGATTGTGTACTAATCTGCACTAGGGCTGTGCGTGCATTAGATCGTTTAATAATCTTCTCTTGAGGGATCCCCTAAAAGACAGCACTATGTATTATTTCTGTTTTGCTGTTAAAGAAAGTAAGCCTTAGAGAAGTTAAATAACTTGTCCAGAATTATACATAGTGAGTGACAGAGTGAGAGTTGAACCGAGGTCTATAGGAGTCTAGACCAGCACTGCACAATGGAACTTTCAGCATTGATGGAAATGTTCCATATCTGTACTGTCCAATTTGGTAGCCACTAGCCCCAAGAGAGTACTGAACACTTGAAATACAACTAGTGCAACTAAAGAACTGAATTTTAAATTTTTATTTAAATTAAAATAGACTCGTGGGGCTAGTGGCTACTGTATTGGACAGCACAGCTCTAGAAACTTCCTAAAATGTGCTTCATCGCTCACCAATACCTCCTTAATTCTCTTTTCCTATTATATGCTAAACAAAAGATATAATAGGAACAAAAAGAGTAAGGAAGTCTTACCAGCGGTGCTTACCAGAGGCTGAGGATGGGGAGTGCCAAAGAGAGACTTGGGTCAGTGTGCACAAAGTTACAATTAGGAGGAACAAGTTTTCGTGTGCTATTGCACAGGAAGGTGACTATGGTTAATAGCTAAAAGAGAGGGCTTTAAATAGCTAAAAGAGAGGGCTCTAAATGTTTTTCACCACAAAGAATTGATAAATATTAGAGTTAATGAATTTGTTAATTAGCCTGATTTGAGCAGTTCACTACATATACATGTATCAAAACATCACATTATACCCTATAAATACATATAATTGTTATTTGTCAATAATATTAAAAAAAGTTATTTTTAAAATATGGTGTTCAAATCTCGCCTCCGACCTATTGAATCAGTCTCAGGGTATGAGGACTGGAACACTGCGACTGAAATGCTCCCTGGGTTGTCCTGACTTGTTTCAGCATCTGAACCAAAATACCCTGAAAGTTCTTGACAAGAAAATTATTAACTGGGCATATGCCAACATCAGAAGTAGCCTATAATAACAGTGATGATAGTATTACAAAGTTCTGTTGTTCTTTCAGAACTTAACATTGATTAGCATCTGTGTTAGATGATGGCAGTTCATCACTCAAACATTCAACTAATTTATTTGTTTAATCATCACTTGTAGTTTGGTATGAAGTACAAGAAATGTGATTCAAAATATAGGAGCCTTAAGAAAGACGTACTTGATTTATTTACTTGTTCTTGAATTTATGGCTTATAAAAATTAGATATTATAATTTCTTCCCCTCCTTAGGTCGCTAATGCTCTTATAATCATTTGTCAATATTTTAACAGTATAAAACTTTATCAAAAAATATTTTAAATCTTCAAGTTATTATTATTTTTATTTGTTTATTTATTTTTGAGATGGAGTCTCACTCTGTCGCCCAGGCTGGAGTACAGTGGTGTGATCTCGGCTCACCGTAACCTCCGCCTCCTTGGTTCAAGCGATTCTCCTGCCTCAGCCTCCCAAGTAGCTGGGACTACAGGCGTGTGCCACCACGCCCAGCTAATTTATTTTTATTTTTATTTTTATTTTGTATTTTTAGTAGAGACGGGGTTTCACCATATTAGCCAGGATGGACTCAATCTCCTGACCTCATGATCTACCCGCCTCGGCCTCCCAAAGTGCTGGGATTATAGTACCTGCGAAATCTTCAAATTATTATTCATCAAAACCACCATTATTTTTTTGCTTATGTTATCCTGTCTCCTAAATTTTAAAATAGTTTCTAATTCTCATTTATTTGTATAAACATATATAATTACATACTATTCAACCCATTTTTATAATAATGATCTTAAATGTGAAGTTGAGTATTACTTGACTTGGATTTTCCAAGTCATTACACCAGTAATATTCATAGTGTACAACACATCCTTTCTAGATAATATACATTTGACTTCTGTTGTCATTATTGACAATTATCCTCCAAGGGCATTTATCTGATGCCCATGTTTGTATGGTACTGAAAATACACTGGACTAGGAAGATTTAGGAAGGAATATTTATCAGTTAAGGCATTGTTAACTTCTAAAACAGATAAATCTTAGTTCAATGTGAGTGTTCTTGCTTGAGTGATCTTTTATGTATTTTACTTCTTCCTTTTTCTAAGTCTTCAATCCTCTCCCTTCAACCTGTGGATAGAGAAAGAAAATATGGAAAAGCCATATCTGTTCTTAGCCACTTTAAGGTGAACTGTGTGATGTAATAGTTCATTTCCATAAGAACACACCTATTTGCAAGAGAGGCCGGGAAATGTAGTCTAGCTATATTCTCAGGCGGAAAAAAGGATATTTTGGTGAACACATAGCAGTTTCTGTGATAGCCCTATCTCTGCCATAAATGAACTCTGACTCTTGGCAAGGCACTTAATCTCCTTAGCTTAAGTTCCCTTTACTTTAAAAGTAAGAAATATGGTGACTTTTTTCTTTTTTGATAAGGTTATTAGTTATATTAACAAGATTCTCTTAAGATATAGTGGGGCTTGATTCAACAAAGCATATGTCACAACCATCATATCCTTAAAAGAAGATCTGATGAGAAATGAGAACTAAGTTATGGCACAGTCACTGGTTTTATAGTTAATTGCATAACCAACCGACTTTGATTACTTGATTTAAGTGATCCTGGAGAGGAAAACTGGGTATGAGGGTGAGGAGGAAAGAACTGGACTCAGGACTTCATTCTTAGTCCTAACCTTTTCACTTTTTCACAGTTTTTATCAGTAAATCATATGAAAACAGAACATACAGGTGGGTGCAGTGGCTCACACCTGTAACCCTAGCACTTTGGGAGGCTGAGGCGGGCAGATCTCCTGAGGTCAGGAGTTCGAGACCAGCCTGACCAACATAGAGAAACCCCATCTCTACTAAAAATACAAAAGTAGCTGGGCATGGTGGTGCAAGCCTGTAATCTCAGCTACTTAGGAGGCTGAGGCAGGACAATTGTTTGAACTCAGTAGGCGGAGGTTGTGGTGAGACGAGATCGCGCCATTGCACTCCAGCCTGGGCAACAAGAGCGAAATTCCGTCTCAAACAAAAAAAAAAGAAAGAAAGAAATCAGAACGCCTACTCTTCAAATTATAATTTAGAAATTTCAAATAATTTTTTAGACAGCTGTATTAGGCTATCAAATTCCTTTAACCTGTAATATAAGTTATAGATTACCTGGGCTTTTGAGGACTGGACAGAGAACCAAAATAATTATTTATAACACTATTTTTATGACAATATATTTTTTAATGAACTTGACTTGAATTTGTATTTCCAAAATAATTTAATTGCCTTTCTGCCTTCAAAGATGAATGATCTCTTATATCCTTAAATATAACGTTAGGAGATGTGGTTATCAATATGAATATAGCTTAGCTCTTTTTCAGCAGAGACATTGGCTTTAACAGAGAAAAGACCTCACAAAAAGATACTACAAAGAATATATGTAGCAATTAATTAACAGTTTATATTCACTTACAGTGTTTACAAGAATCATATGACTTAAGGCATCATTGATTTTTAAGAGACTAAAATGATGAATGATTATACATTAATATTGATAGGTAGCATTGATTTCTTCTATTACATTTGAAGGCTTTCAAAGGACTTAATAGGAAAGATCTTTTTAATGTGATAGTGATATTTCAAAATGTGTGTTTTTTTTTCTTTTCAGGACTTCCAATAGTAGTCAGACATTATCATCCTGTCATACTATGGAGCCATGTACATCAGATGAATTTTTCCAAGCCCTTAATCATGCCGAGCAAACATTTAAAAAAATGGAAAACTATTTGAGACATAAACAGTTGTGCGATGTAATTTTAGTCGCTGGTGATCGCAGAATTCCAGCTCACAGGTAGTTGTTTTCTATATTTCTGTATGTGTGAAATATTTCCTCAGTAATTTAGATATGTATATTGAGGTAACCTACTTCAATTGACTATTATGTTTTTGGGAAGGGGTGTAGTTCATGGAATTTCCATCAAGAAAACAGTGCATATGAAATTATTACACATTTGGTGATCCTAAAAGGGTCATTTTCCTGCCGTAGAAGCGCAATAACAAAACATACTAGCCTCATATAAGTTGGTATTGTTTGGTGTAGATTGCAGCTACTATAAGAAGCTTTTATGCCATATTCTACCTATTAAATACTTTAAGTAAACTCAGTGGCAATTAAAGTTTGTGGATATTTAGAAGAAGAAAAGCTGGTGAAGTGGAGTAGCAAAAACTCTTAAGAGTTTTTAAAATAGCCATATCTATTCCAACTTCTGTTTGCTGATTTCCAAGAAGTATGAAAAGCAGTGCTGGGGAAAAAAAGCCTTTCCTACAAATTACATATTATTTCTTGAAGTAGGAAAAGGAAAAGAGCCATTTAATAAAGAATAATTCATTTTTTTATAATTATGTATTCAGTTGTTCATTGTTAATCACCACTATGATTCTCAAAGTTTTTTTTTTTTTTTGGATGCCCATCAAAACTAATTGACACTGTGTCCCAAAGGTTTTTTTTAAAAACCTTCCAAAGAGAGATAACATCGGAAAAAGCCTTCTAGACATTGGCTTAGGCAAAGACTTCATGACCAAGAACCCAAAAGCAAATGCAACAAAAACAAAGATAAATAGATGGGACTTAATTAAACTAAAAAGCTTCTGCACAGCAAAAGAAAGAATGTCTGTGAGTTAACAGACAACCCACAGAGAGGGAGAAAATCTTCACAATCTGTACATCCGACAAAGGACTAATATCCAGAATCTACCAAAAAACTCAAATAAATCAGAAAAAAAAAACAGTCCCATCAAAAAGTGGGCTAAGGACATGAATAGATAGTTCTCAAAAGAAGATCTACAAATGGCCAACAAGCATGTGAAAACATATTTGGCCGGGTGCGGTGGCTCACGCCTGTAATCCCAGCACTTTAGGAGGCTGAGGCAGGCAGATCACGAGGTCAGGAGATCGAGACCATCCCGGCTAACACAGTGAAACCCCGTCTCTACTAAAAATAACAAAAAAAAATTAGCCGGGCATGGTGGCAGGCACCTGTAGTCCCAGCTACTCAGGAGGCTGAGGCAGGAGAATGGTGTGAACCCAGGAGGCAGAGCTTGCAGTGAGCCAAGATCGCGCCACTGCACTCCAGCCTGGGCAACAGAGCAAGACTCTGTCTCAAAAAAAAAAGAAAACATGTTTAACATCACTAATGATCAGGGAGATGCAAGTCAGAACCACAAGGCAATACCACCTTACTCTTGCAAGAATGGCCACAATCATAAAATGAAAAAATAATCAATGTTGGCATAGATATTGGTGAAAAGGGGACACTTTTACACTGTTGGCAGGAATGCAAACTAGTGCAAACACTACAGAAAACAGTGTGGAGATTCCTTAAAGAACTAAAGGTTAAAAAAAAAAAAAAAAACTAAAAGTAGATCTACCATTTGATCCAGCAATCCCACTACTAGCTATCAATTCAGAGGAAAAGAAGTCATTATATGAAAAAGATGTTTGCACACAAGTTTATAGCACCACAATTTTCAATTGCAAAATTATAGAACCAGCCCAAATGCCCATCAATCAACAGGTGGATAAAGAAAATGTGGTGTATACATATATCGTGGAATACTACTCACCTATAAAAAGGAATGAAATAATGGGATTCTCAGCAACCTGGATGGAACTGGAGACTTATTCTAAGTGAAGTAACTCAAGAATGGAAAACCAAGCATCATATGTTCTCTCTCATAAGTAGGAGCTAAGCTATGAGGATGCAAAGGCATAAGAATGATACAATGAGGCCGGGCGCGATGGCTCACACCTGTAATCCCAGCACTTTGGGAGGCCGAGGCAGGTGGATCATGAGGTCAGAAGTTCAAGACCAGCCTGACCAAGATGGTGAAACACCATCTTTACTAAAAATACAAAAATTAGCCCGGTGTGGTGGCAGGTACCTGTAATCCCAGCTCTTCGGGCGGCTGAAGCAGGAGAATTGCTTGAACCCAGGCGGCAGAGGTTGCAGTGAACTGAGATCACGCCTCTGCACTCCAGCCTGGGTGACAGAGTAAGACCCTGTCTCAAAAAAAAAAAAAAGAATGATACAATAGGCCAGGCTTGGTAGGCTCAGGACCTGTAATCCTAGCACTTTGGAAGGCTGAGGTGGGTGGATCACTTGAGGCCAGGAGTTCCAGACCAGCCTGGCCAACATGGCAAAGCCCCGTCTCTACTAAAAATACAAAAACTAGCCAGTCATGGTGGCGTGAACCTGTAGTCCCAGCCACTTGGGAGGCTGAATCATGAGTATTGCTTGATCCTGGGAGGCAGAGGTTGCAATGAGCCAAGATCATGCCACTGCACTCCAGCCTGGGCGTGGAGACAGAGTGAGACTCTGTCTTCACCCCCAGCAAAAAAAAATGATACAATGGACTTTGGGGACTTGTGGGAAAGCGTGGGAAGGGAGTAAGGGATAAAAGACTACACATTGGGTACAGTGTACTCTGCTTGGAGGATGGGTGCACCAAAATCTCAGAAATTACCACTAAAGAACTTATTCATGTAACAAAACACCACCCATTGCCCCAAAACCTACTGAAATAAAAAAAAAAAAAACCTTCCAAAGTGGAAATAAAATCATTAGGAGGAATTGGCTTGGTATTAAAATTTTCAGTGACTCAATTAGCTTACATTTATTGAGATACTACTATGTACTGTGACAGAAAGTCCAGGTTATGAACGTGGGTTTGTTAGAAAAACTATTTCAACCCGAATTTCATAGAGGCACCTCAAATTCTGTATTTCCAAAACTGAACTCATTCATTACCTTACCTGCCATGCTTGTGTGAGCCATCAACATCTCACTTAGATGACTGATGCAAAAGCCTCCCAACTGGTCTCCCTGCCTCCACTCTTTGCCCCTACATTCTGTTTTAACATAGCTACCTGAGTGATCCTTTAAAGTGGAACTCAGATTCAGTCATTTCTTTGATCAAATCTTTCATTGACTCCTCATGTCACTGAGTGTGAAAGGGAAAGTACATGCAATGGCGTACACAATCCAGCCTGCCGTATCTCTCTAGTATTGTCCTATTGGTCTCTGTCTTGTTCAGTCAGCATCAGCCACTCAGAACCTCTTGTAGTTCCTTGCATGTGCCAGGCATGCTGCTCCTACCTTTGGAATTTCGCACTATTTCTTCTGCCTGAAGGCTATTTCCAGATACCTGCATGACCAAATCCTAAACCTCCTTCACATCTTTGCCCGTGTCACTTTCCAGTGAGACCACCTATTTAAACTTACCACCCTTTCCTCATTTGCCTTTGCCCAAATTTTTTTCCCCTTAGCACTTATCACCTCTTAATATACTACAGAATTTACTTCTACTGATCATTGTCTCCCTACCCTATAAATGTAAGACTCCATAAGAGAAGGGATCTTTTGTCTTATTTTGTACCCAATGTATCTCAAGTATCTAGAACAGTACCCAGTATTTACTGGACACACATCAGTATTTGTTCATTGAATGAATGAATGAATGAATGGGCAATTTTCTGAAGAAGCAACCAATGACCAATAAACATTTGAAAAACCTCACTAGCAATCAGATAAGTGAAAATTGAAACAACAATGAGATATCGTTTAACACTTTATGGCCAAAAATTTTAACATCTGATAGTATTATGGGGAAAATGTTAGTCTTATACAATGCTGGTGGGGTCTAAATTGGTACCTTACTTTGGCAAATCTTATGACTCAGCAGTGCCACTCCTGGGGAGGTAAGAAAATGGAATTAGAGAGGGAGCCAATGATTATCTGTATCATAATTTTTATTACTTTTAAAAATGAAAATGTTTATTTAAAATCTATTTAAGTGTGTTGACATGGAAATATCTTCAAGACATTATCCAGTGAAAAAATGCCTGTTTCAAAAATACGGCCAGGTGCTGTGACTCACTCCTGTAATCCTAGCTCTTTGGGAGGCTCAGGTGGGCTGATCACTTAAGGCCAGGAGTTCAAGACCAACCTGGCCATCATGGCGAAACTCCATCTCTACTAAAAATAAAAAAATTAGCTGGACATGGTAGTCACGTCTGTAATCCCAGCTACTCAGGAGTCTGAGGCAGGAGAATTGCTTGAACCTGGGAAGCAGAGGTTGCAGTGAGACGAGATCATAGCATGGCACGCCAGCCTAGGAGACAGAATGAGACTCTGTCTCAAAAAAAAAAAAAAATTATAATTTAAATGTATTATATATGACCATTAAAAACTTAGAGACATAGCTAATATATTTTATAATTATAAAAAATATAGTTTTATAGTGTTATTACAACATAATTTTTAAACAAAATGCAGACTAAGATAATAATCGAATATTATAAAAGTTTAAAACTTGCTAGCAAAAACCATTTTCAAATGTCTCCCATATATTCACTACTTCTATAATTAAATTTTTTAAAAAATGGCTTAGTTAATTTTCAAAAATGATAAACAAACAATAACTTTTACATTTTTTCCTTTATATAGTTGATTTGATGCTATGGGCTTGTAGCTTGTTTTCTGGATGTTATATAGCATTATTTGAGTAGTGAAGTGGTAAATCATTCACCTCAGCAGAAAATTTGGTAATGGTAATTTATTATTCAAAGGAAGGAACTAGAGCATAAAGCAATTTGTCAAGCTTAAAATGCATTTCCTAGTACCATGCACTGTGAGTAACAAATAAAAAAGAAACAGCAGCATTTATTAATGAACATCAACTCGAATGTGGTCATTGATTTTTTTTTTTCCTAATGTGTTCACAGATTGGTGCTCTCCTCTGTCTCAGACTATTTTGCTGCCATGTTTACTAATGATGTCAGAGAGGCAAGACAAGAAGAAATAAAAATGGAAGGTGTAGAACCGAATTCATTGTGGTCCTTGATCCAGTATGCTTATACAGGTAACAAGTCTGAAAATGTAAATTAAAACCTCTTAGATTTATGTTGTATTATTAGATTTCAGATTTCTGTTTTTAGAAAGCATGCCATAGCTAACAGTTAGTTCTGCTATTGTCATTACTACCCTTTGTATTTAACCTGGTGATGAATTAAAATTTCCATACTAAAACCTTTAAAATGGTTATCATAATTAAGTTTTTGAATGGCCCTTTAAAATGTTAATATAAAAATTAAATGAATTATGTAGTGTCAAATTTTTGCATTTAAAATTTGAGAGTTGGCCAGGTGCAGTGGCTTATGCCTGTAAATCCCAGCACTTCGGGAAGCCAAGGCAGGACGGATGATCGCTTGAGCCCAGGAGTTCGATGCTGCAGTGAGCCATTGGTTACACCACTGCACTCCAGCCTGGGCAATAGAACAAGACCGTGTCTCAAAAAAAAAAAAAATTGAGAGTTATACAGGTATATAGTAGACATAAGTTACTAACTAATGTATCATTTTAAAATTCTGAAAATAAGCCATTAGTTTTTATTTTAGTAGATGTCTCAAGGAGCTAATAATTTTTTCCCCATTTAGTCCTTTTTTTCTTTTTGGGATGTCTTAAACCATGTAGGTCTGTAATGCATGTAATGAGCTCTTATATGGAACCACTACTGTTAACATCAATTATTTTATAAAATAAGGTTAATGTAGTTCCGTGGCTAATGGAATTTCTTTTTATCATTAAGGCCGCCTTGAATTAAAAGAAGATAATATTGAGTGCCTGTTATCTACAGCTTGCCTTCTTCAGCTTTCACAGGTTGTAGAAGCATGCTGTAAGTTTTTAATGAAACAGCTTCATCCATCCAACTGTCTTGGAATTCGTTCTTTTGCTGATGCCCAAGGTTGTACAGATTTGCATAAAGTGGCTCACAATTATACTATGGTATGTATTTTTTGAAAGTGAGAAAGTCGATCCTCCATATGCATATTTCTTATTGTTGCAGGCTTATCTACATGTTACTGTTTTCCCATGGCTCTGCCACGTGTCTTGCGATTGAGCTTCATTGCCTAGTGTGTCATATTTTCATTGAGTTATAATGGGAAAGCACCAAGTAATACTTCTCGTGGGTATCTGAATCAAGCCCTAAGTTATTGCAGTCACTGGGAAGCAGAACAGTGGCCTAGGACTGTTCCATTAAGATTTTCAGATTTGCTGCTTTTTAAAATAGGACTCTCCCCAAACATTTTACTTTGCTGCACATGGATGAATTTCAGGATTGTTCACATATTCACTGATAGAAATTGGTGACAGAGGTTGCAGCATATTGGTAGAGGACAAATGGGAGGCTTTTTGTTAAGGATAAATCTGACTATGTATAAACTATTTACAGCCATGTAGAATGATGTTTTTATTCATTATAGAAAATTATGTGCTCAATAAATCGTAGAAGAGGTTCTGATTCAGTAGCCTGAAGTATAATAAAAGGAAATAATCTGTACAACAAACCCCCATGATACAAGTGTACCTGTATGATAAACCTTCACATGTACCCCTGAACTTAAAAGTTAAAAAATGGATTGACCTAGGATAGTAAGAAAATAAGGGCATGTTGAGAGCATAGTGTTAGGACCACCCTCTGTGGTCTTAACAGTAGAGGGGTGCAGGCAAGGGAGGGTGTATGGGTTTTTGAGGAATGTTCATGTTGCCACACTGTAGCAGTTAGTTCTTCACACCTGGGCAATGACTGAAGAGTGTTGCTTTAAATGCTTTAGTTTAGGGCAATACAGTTTCTAAGAGAAGAAAAAATTTGAATATTCACATACATGTGTACAGTTATGGATATTACCAATTTTATCAACATTGAGGAAATGTTATTTTGCCTACCCTCTCCTCCGTCGTTCCACTGAGTTGGGATATGAAGAGATTGAGAGTGCTTTAGGAATCTTTCATTAGAGAAATAGAGATTTGGAAAAATTGTAAGAATAGGTATTTACAAACTATTGGCAAGATCAGTTCTGTCTACTTCATGAGCTTGGTGTGACGATTAGATGAGTTAATGGAATTTTAACACTCAGAACATTGATTGGCGTGTCATATATCCAGTCAATGAGTCTCATTCCATTGTTGTCATCATCATTATATAGATTTCCTCTATCCAACACAATAGAAATTTATGGGAGGGAACAAAAGCACTCACAAAACTACAGCCTTTATGATTGGTTTTCCTCCCTGTGGTGTAATCATTTCTCAGGAATTTTTTATGATAGTCACAGAGTCTCAACTGCAAAAATAAAGAGATTGTACAACAGGACAATAATATATAGCCCTAGCATGCTATTATGTTGACATTTTAAAAATTAAGTCCATTGAAATGTTTTTTTCCCTCAGTCTTTATCGTTCTTTATAGATTCTCATTTTAACCATACACCTGCAGTTTCAACTACTTTTTTGAATGAGATGAATATAATTAAAGTTGGATTTTTTTCTTCAAAATCAGTTTATAATTTGAATAATCGTCTTTCTTCTAGGAAGGTGTTTTATTCAGGTGAAAACATTTGTATGCATTTAGGTCACTCCTGTTGTTTACAGTAGAGGCATGATTGCTGCTTTAAGGCTTACACAGAAATTAAATTTAAATTAGCTGGATGTTTTTAAAGCTATTTTCATAGCCAATTAGTTGTGGTAGATTTTTTTTCTCAAGGCCATTATTTAACATTATTCAGTTTTAACAGAGACATGAAATTGAATTCTAATAACAATAAGTAATTTAGAGGCAGATTGTCTGATTTGAATTGTTGCTATGGGAACCAAATGAAAATGTATAGCAAAATTCAATCTTCAATTTAAATAAATCCCTCCATAATTTCAGTTGCCTAAAGACTATTCCAAAGGGGGAAAGGTCACAATGCTAGCAAGTGTTTGGTAGCATGATAGTTGTGTATATTATAATATGGATTTAAAATATAAAGCATAATGCCACGCCAGTGAGTTCAATCAGCGAATGGTGCATGGACTGGGGATGTTCACTGATCCTGCACGAATACAAGTGGTAAAAGATGAGGAGTCCTCCCCAGGATCCATGAATCTGGAAACCTGTTTTCTCATTCTGCCTGCCACTGAACATGACCTGGAGCAAGTCATGTAACCTCTAAAAAAGTCAAGACTGGTTGTATGATTACAACTATTTAATGTCATTTTGAATTTATGACACAAATAAAAACATTTAATTTTAAAACTTAAAATTGTCTTTCTCAATCTAGAAGACTTATAAAAAACATTGAGATCTGCTAAAGTAGCTGCTTCAAAACCAAATTAATACTTTTGAAAAATACTTTGTATTCAACCTTGAGTTCAGTAGTATTTCATAAGTTGTTGAAAAACTCAGTTTTCACTTAATGTAAATTATACTAGAATGGAATGGGCATTATTCTGAAATAGATATATCAACAAATAATTCGTCAAGTGCATATTTACGTGATAGTCCTTTTGTTACTGATGAAATCCAATTAATGCCATTTGAAAGTATGGCATAGTTATACCAATGTATAAATCTGTTGATTATACTTTATATGTTTAAGGAATTGGAAATATATATTATTATTTCAGTTTCTTCACAATCTCACATAACATTTTATCATAAGTACCTTTCCATGTACCTACATGATCTTTGTCTTTGAAATTTTTAATGCTTATTTAATATACAGCTCCCTATAACTGAACATATAGGCTATTTCCCATTTTTTACCATTGTAAATAATAATACAGAGAAGTATTGTTAGGTAGTCAGCTTTGCTTTTTGCTTACAAATTATTATTAAGGTTTAAATTACAAGTGGGATAACTGGGTTTAGAGTTTCAACATTTTTATAGATCTTGCTATGTGTTACCAAAATAATGTCAGTATGCAATTCAATAGAACCTTTCGCTTGAAGCCATTCTAGCACTGAAGTTTTATTAAAATATGTTTCTGAAAATGATAATCCATCATTTAAAATAGACTCATTTAGACATCCTTGAACAAATCATGATAAATTGAAGCAATTGAAATTCATTAATTATTCATGAATGGTATTCCCCTTTAGAACTTCTACTGATAGGAATGTCAAGCTAATATATATTTTAGATCAGTACCTCACTCAGGTTACCACAGGCTATATGGAAAATATAATTCTCATTTTAATATAGAAGATAGTTATTGATAGTCCTTATCTCTAGCTCTAATTTAAACAGCTTTAGCTTCTTTAGTAAACCTCTGCATGCTGAGACAGCGATAATACATCAGGAAATATGAGAAAAACATTAAGGGACAATATGTGTCTAGTATTTGCATTTATAACTATGTCAACTATCCATTCATTAAGACTTAAAACCTTTCAAATCAGGTGGTATGTTTTCCTTCTCTCCAGATTATTTAGCGTAATAGCCTATCAAGGTCATCTCACACCTAAGGGCATTTTTATTTCCCATTTCAAATTATAGAGGATTTGATTCTAACGTGAGGCCAGGATTGAGTCATCTTCAGTCTAATGTCCTGATCCCAGGGCATTATAGGTCACTACTTTTTTTTCCACCTTTGGTCCTTTTTCCTATGAGACCAAAAGAACTTTGTAAATAAATTATATTAGAAGAGATTAAAAATTTAAAAACAGACCCTTAAAAGAGATTAAAAATTCGAAAACAGACCCAAAATCCTAGATGGTCTTATAAATATCATTAAAACGATCTTGAAGACCGATTTGACTGTCATATAACTCTAAGAACAAATACTCATTCCAGGGAGGATCTGAGAAGACATCTGTGGTCTAGAATGATTCTGGGAAATGTAGCCACTCTGGAGGCCATTTCTTAGTAGAGAAGTAACCAAGCTCTCTAGGTATTTGGCTCCACTGCTGGCCAAATTCTTCAGCACCCACAAATCCAAACCGCAAATCCACCCACTTCTGGTGTTAGAGTATCATACATCTCAGTGTCTAATTCATTATTTCTCTCTTCCTTCAAAAGAATTGCCAAAAGTATTTCCTAACTTGAGTGAAGCAACACTTAAATGTCCTAGGTCCATTTTTTAAATGTAATAAGTGATACAACACTTTAATTCTACTTGCGTATGTTTAACAACATAATTGCAGTTTTTTTTTTTCTCTGCTGTGTTTCTTTCCTAACAAGTAAGTATTACATTGTAAGGTCTAAAATATAAATTGTGTGTTGGTGGCTAACATAAAAAGCTTTTACTGTCTTCTAAGTAAATTGTGATGGTCAGAAGGAACAATATTGTTTATCTGCTATTTCTTCCCTCTAGGAGCATTTCATGGAAGTAATCAGAAACCAGGAATTTGTATTATTACCAGCCAGCGAAATTGCAAAGCTCTTGGCTAGTGATGACATGAACATTCCTAATGAGGAGACAATATTGAATGCACTTCTTACTTGGGTCCGTCATGATTTGGAACAGAGACGGAAAGATCTAAGTAAACTTTTGGCTTATATTAGGCTACCTCTTCTTGCACCACAGGTAATTAATAGGCACTTGTTTATAGGAATTTTTCTTTGCCTATTCTATCAAAGAAAGTAATTGTACATGTATTCCTATGAAACGTGTAGGTGAAAAGATAGTGAGCTAACAAAATTCTGCTTATGCTTTCAGTCCAGAAGATCTGGCTACCTAAATTGCTTCAATTAAGTAACATTTTTTTTTTTTTTTTGAGATGGAGTCTCACTTTGTTGCCCAGGCTGGAGTGCAGTGGCACTATCTCAGGTCACTGCATCCTCCGCCTCCCCAGTTCAAGTTATTCTCCTGCCTCAGCCTCTCAAGTAGCTGGGACTACAGGTGCATGCCACCATGCCTGGCTAATTTTTGTATTTTTAGTAGCGATAGGGTTTCACCATATTGGCCAGGCTGGTCTCAAACTCCTGACTTCAGGTGATCTGCCTGCCTCGGCGTCCCAATGTGCTGGGATTACAGGCATGAGCCGCTGTGCCTGGCCTCAATTAAGTAACATTCTTGATTTTGGGTTAGTAACTTAATTGACTCAGCTACAAACCTATCCTACCAATTGGAGGAGAATTACTAAAACTGCTAATGAAAGGAGCACCCGACTCTTGAAACCAGAAAATTTAGATTAATTTCTTTGCCACATGTTTATTAAGTATCCACTAAATATTGGATTCTGGTGATATATAGATTAACAAGGTATATTAATAGTCAAAGCTCTGACATTTTAAAACTCTGTGACTTGGCATATTCACACAGCTGAGTTTCTTCATCTGTCAAGTAGAGATAACATCTTCCCTGACTACCTCACAGGATTGTTATAAGGATCAGAAACATGCTCTATGACATAAAATGTGCTATGAATAAAAATATTATTTCAGAATTAAGAGATATCTAGTTGGTGTGTTCAAGGCAATCAGTCATAACATTTACATGCATAGTTTTCCCCTTTTTACAATTTTCACTGGAATATATAAAAATTTTCCCTGCATACTTTGCTGCCTATCTCAAGGCCTTGAATGGTGACATTCTTTCTTGAAAGCAGAAAAAGAATGAGCTGTTACTGTTCAAGTTCAGACTTTCTTTTTCTTTTTTTAATTTAAAGTGTCACAAATGTTCTCTTATTTGCAGTTATCTTGAGCATAATGTATTATTTCCTGCTGTTGTGAGCAAAAGTTACTGTTTGTTTTTTACAGAGACAGTAATCAATGTGGATGCTTTCTAAGACCTTCCTCTTCAGAAATAGAATATTGTATGAATACATAGAACTGAAACTGCATGTGTTGATGATAATTCAGAAAAAGTAACATAATAAAATGTTTCTCTTGAAATCAGATTTTTAAAAGGGAGTTACATTTTTACTGCTACTTAGCAGATTTTTAAAAATTCTTTCTAGATGAAATCAAACCAAATTTGAAAAATCCAATTCGACTTTGAGAAGAATCTGTGTAATTAAGTAACCTGACAATTGACTTCACTTCTGTAGTTTCAGATATTTATGATACTATATTTGCATGACTCTCATAGACCTTTAAAATATCTCTTATCCAGGATACTGCTGATAATCCTAGCCATAAGTTCTTAGGGTTGAAAGGCATTTTGGATATCATTTTTTCCAACACCTGTTATACAAATGAAGTGACAGACCAAAAAAGTAAATCCGTATGTTCAAAATTACAATGTGATTGCATAAATTCCTCTCTTTCTGCATTGTAGTTTTATTTGGTTTTTGCTATTTGGCTAACATCATAGGGCTAATAAGAGGCAGAGGTGGGACTTGAACCCAAGTACAGTTCTGTGCCTTGTCCACTAAACCATTCTGCCTCTTGAGTGTAGTGTGTGTAAAATTGCTGGGGGTGGCGGGGAGATGGTATGATGGTGGAAGAAATAGATTAAAAAATAAATCAGTGATTATAATGAGATGAAGACTGTGACAGATACATGAATGTGGCATTCTGAAAATAATAGAAGTAGCCCACCAAAAAGAGGGGGTTTTGACGAGAAGGCAGGGAGAATTTCTTACAGTGTTATTTGATCCACATTATGAATTAGCCACCCAAAAGAGGGGGCATGATAACCAGGAGAAATAGGAGCTTGTACTTCATCATGAAGTCATGAGCAAATATATTGTGTTTTGGAATTTGAAGGTAGTTTGCATGGCTGGAGTGCAGAAATAAAAGGGGATAAAGAGATGAGGCTGAAGAGGGGAATGGACCAGAACATGGAGAACCTCTAGTTATGCCAAGGAGTTTGAATTTTATCCTGAAAGCAATGAGGAAGCACTAAAGGATTTTTTAATAGGAATTTTATTTCAGAAATTTTATTTTATTTCAGAAAGATTACTATAACTGCATTGTGGAGAATGGATCTGAGGGGTCAAAGCCAAAAACCAATTAGGAAGGCTTTTGGAATTCAGACAAGTGAATTAGGCACACTGTGGCAGTGGATATGGATAGAAATTACCAGGCTCAAGAGCTGTTTATGAGGTCAGATTGACAAAACTTAATGACTGAATGGTGAAGGTATACAAAAAGAGGAATCGAGAATGACTCTGATTTGTGCGATTAGGTTAATTAAAAGGTGCCGGCAATTGAAACAAGGAATATAGAATGAAGAGCTAATTCAGGGGATGGGGAAGGAAGTTGAAGAATCATGTTCCCAAAGCTTCTTGGCACCTTTAATTCTTTTAGAGTCTAAGGACTCTGAAGTCCTTAGACTTTTTTGAAAACTACTTCCTTAGATTGTTGAATCCAAAGGCAAGAGAATGACACTGGCCAAGGAGTACACAAGAGTGCTTGGGATGGAACCCTAGGAAACACAGTATATAGTGGTTGTTCCCAAACCTGGCTAATTAACTGAGTGTTATTAAAAATTGATGTCACACTTGAAAAAGGACGAAGTTTTATCATCATCCTTTGCTACAGAGAAGACAAGGAAGAAAAATCCAGTGGATTAGCCCAGTGGTTCTTAAAGTGTGATCCCTAACAGGAAGATCAGCACTACTTGGGAGCTTCTTGGAAATACAGATTAGGCCTCACCCCACACCTACTGAATGTGAAACTGTGGGGCTGGGGCCTGGCAGATGGTGTTTTAATAAGTCTTCCAGTGGCTTTGATGCATCCTCGAGTTTGAGAAACATTATCCACCACAAGTAGTGGTGATGGAAGCCACATTGCCTTGTATAATTTAAACAAGTTACTTTACCTCTCAGAACATTTTTCTTTCCTACAGTGATAATACTGTGCTGCAGTATTGTGACATTTAGAGATATTGTCAGGGTTGATTTTTTTTTCATTGCCAAAAGTGAATGGCAAGATTGCAGAATTAGAGTTATCAAGTAATAAAGTTTTGAAGTAGACACTAAAATAATGAAGAAAATGTTGGATTGTATTCTGTATGTTTTATTTTAAAAGGTAGGAAAATATAACAATCACCAAATTGCCATATGCCAATCAAATAATAAATGACTAATATTTTAAAAATTGGGATTAGGTCTGTTTACCAAGAGAATTTATTTTTGTGAAATAGTTCCTTTTCCAATGATACCAAGTAAATGAGATTTTATTCTACTCTGTTAATATGAAACATTCCACTTACCCTAGCTAGAAGGGATTCAACTTACATACAGTAATTTTATCATCGTGTCTCCAACAGTAGATCCTTAAAATAATACAGGAAATAATGCCTGTGATTGTAATCCTCTATCAAATGATCATTTTTGTATGGTTTTTTTTTTCTTTTTAGACTGAGTTTTGCTCTTTTTTGCCCAGGCTGGAGTGCAGTGGCGCAATCTCATCTCACTGCAACCTCTGCCTCCTGGGTTCAAGAGATTCTCCTGCCTCAGCCTCCCGAGTAGCTGGGATTAACAGGCACATGCCACCACGCCCAACTAATTTTGTATTTTTAGTAGAGATGGGCTTTCACCATGTTGGCCAGGCTGGTCTTGAACTCCTGACCTCAGGTGATCCACCTACCTCAGCCTCCCAAAATGCTGGGATTACAAACTTGAGCCACCATGCCCAACCTTTGTATGGCTTTTTAAAAAACTCTGAATAATCCAGAAGAGAAGTATTTATGGTCATTTTATTTTATATTTTGAGGCAGGGTCTCACTCTATTGCCCAGGCTGGAGTGCTGTGGTATGATCATAGCTCACTGCAGCCTCAACCTCCTAGGCCCAAGAGATCCTCCCACTTCAGCCTCCTGAGTAGCTGGAACTACAGACACACACCACCACCACGACCATGCCCAGCCAGTTTTTAAATTTTGTTTTTTTTTTTTTTTGAGACAGAGTCTCACTCTGTTGCACAGGCTGGAGTGCAGTGACACGATCTCTGCTCACTGCAACCTCCCATCTCCCGGGTTCAAGCGATTCTCGTACGTCAGCCTCCTCAGTAGCTGGGATTATAGGCGCATGCCACTACGCCTGGCTAATTTTTGTATTTTTAGTAGAGACAGGGTTTTACCATGTTGGCCAGGCTAGTCTCGAACTCCTGACCTCAAGAGATCCACCCACCTTGGTCTCCCAAAGTGCTGGAATTACAGGTGTGAGCCACCATGCCCAGCTGGTTTTTTAAATTTTTTGTGGAGAAAGGGACTCACCATGTTGCCCTGAGTGGTCTTCAACTACTGGACTCAAGTGATCCTCCCACCTCGGCTTCTCAAAGTACTGTGATTGATTTTATTTTACTTTTGAAAGCATTCCAAACATTTCAATTTGATCAAATTTTAAACCATGTGTATAGAAATATAGGACATATATACATTATTTAAAAGATTTTGACACCTAAATTATGAACGTTTTCAATGTTTAGCCTGAATTTATAAGTATCTGAGTCTCCACTATTCTGCTCTCAGTTTAGTATTGTTTTCTACAGAAAGTCAGAAATATAAAATGAGTCAGTATTTACCTTTAGCATTCTTTTAGTTTACAAGGTCTTGATACTAAAACAACTTTTTTTTTTTTTTTTGGACAGGGTCTCACTCTGTCACCCAGGCTTGAGTGTAGTGGCACAATCATAGCTCACTGCAGCCTCAAACTCCTGGGCTCAAGTGATCCTCCCACCTCAGCCTCTCGAGTAGCTGAGACTACAGTCACTGTGCCCCATCACACATCTGACTAGTTTTTTTGTTTTTTGTTTTTTTTTTTTTGTAGAGACAGGGTCTCACTTTGTTGCCCAAGCACTCTCAAACTCCTGGCCTCAAGCAATCCTCCTGCCTGCCTAAGCCTCCCAATATGCTGGGATTATAGGCATGAGCCACCTCGCCCAGCCTCCAAAACATTTTTTTTAACATCTATAGAGTTAATAAATTATTCACATTCTATTTGTGTTTGAGGGGACAGTTTTAGAGCAATAGTCATAAGGTGAACAAATACGAAAGTGAGGATAAAAATTTACAAAATGAAAATTTATTCCGGTATTATGAATGCTTTCAGTTTAATAATTTGCTCTTCTTTTGTGGCAGAGAAGGCATTTAGTATTCACCAAAAATGCAGAGTTCGTGAAAGTATATATTTTGTAGTTTTTCTCTCAGTGTCTTCTGAATAATTTTCTAAATGATATCTGGTTCCTCCCATTTGATTAATCTGATACTTAGATTAATGGCTTTTTTTACTCAAATAAAATGAATCCTACTTATTCATAATTTATAGATACTATCTGTATATTAGGAAATATACTTTGCTTCAAATTGCAGTTACTATTAAGTCTCCCAAGAGTTTACTTTCTACATTTTTTTCACATTTATTTTTATTTAAAAACGACTAAAGTAATTGTATATAATAGAATTAACATAAACATTAAAATTAACCTTAATGAGCCAACTTTATGCATATTCACTAATGGTTTCTGTGACAAGTATAACTAGGTTTTGCATGCATAGAAAAAAATGTGGAGTAATTAATACCAAAATGTATATTCTGGTGTAGGTCAGGGGACTTAGGTCTTAATTTGGCTTTTTTGCCTTTGGTATGCAGTGCTAGTTTCCAAATACCACCAACTTTTTTATAGTGACTCTTCTTAGAGACTGTTTCTCTCTTCGTCTATAAAAACATGGACATATCATCAACATCATTAGTCACTAGGAAAATGCAAAATAAAACCACATTTTCCACCTTTCCGAGTGGCTAAAATAGAGACAAACTAACAATTGGCGAGGATGTGCAAAAACAGGAACCCTCGTATGGTGCTGGTGGGAATGTAAGACGGGGCTGCCACTTTAGAAAACAGTTCGGTTGTTTCTTAAAAAGTTAAACATAAATTTGCCATATGCCCCAGCAGTTCTACTCCTAGGTAATAATTACCCAAGAGAAATATATCCACACAAAGACTTGGACATAAACGTTCTTGGCAGCTTTATTCATAATAGCTTGAAACTGGAAGCAACCTAAGAAGCATCCATCAACTGATGAATGGATAGATAAAATGAGGAGTACCCCGATGGTGGAATATTACTCAACAGTAAAAAGAAATGAAGCACTGATAGGAGGAGCTACAGCAGGGACAAGTCTCAAAAGTGTGCTAAGGGAAAGAAGCAAGACACCAGAGTCTCCATATTGTATGATTCTCTGTATATGAAATGTCCAGCAAAAGCAAATCTGTAGAGACAGATTAGTGCTTGGGACAGAAGACGGGAATGAGGATCAACAGTAAATGGGCATGTGGGATCTAATTGAGGTGATGAAAATGTTTCAAAACAGTTTTATGGTAATGGTTCCACAACTTGGTAATTTACTACAAATCATTGAATTGTATACTTTGAATGGATAAATCAGGACACGTAAAATATGCCCCAATAAAATTGTAAAGAAATATATTGTCAAATACAACCCACAGTGTATCAAAAGGATACACTCTGACCAGAAAGGTCTTTTTCAAGGAATACTAAAATGATTATTAAGAAATCTATGAAGGGGCAAGGCATGGTGGCTCATGCCTGTGATCCCAGCACTGTGGGAGGCCAAGGTGGGAGGATCACTTGAGGTCAGGAGCTCAAGACCAGCCTAGCCAACATGGTGAAACCCTGTCTCTGCTAAAAATACAAAAATTAGCTGGATGTGGTGGTGCATGCCTGTAATCCCAGCTACTCAGGAGGCTGAGGCAGGAGAATTGCCTGAACCTGGGAGGCAGAGGTTGCAGTGAGCTGAGATTGCGCCACCACATTCCAGCCTGGGCGACACAGAGACTTCCCGTCTCAAAAAAAAAAAAAATCTATGGAAGTCTATATTATCTTTATTGAATATAATAAAAATAGATGACTAAATGTTACAGCAACTATTATCCTAAATAATGAAACACTAAAACCATATCAATTCAAACCAGAAACAAGATACTCTGTATCAGCCTAATTATTTAACATTGTTTAGAAGGCTTTAGCAATTGCAATAATAAAATAATTGGCATACACATTAGAAAAAGATACTCAACTATCCCTATTTGGCGACAGTTATGATTATTTGCATAACACGTAGAGTTTAATAAGGGAATTTGGTAAAGTAATAGGTTAATACAAGTGTAATCAGTAGATTTTCTCTCCTGCAAAACATATATGAAATAAACTTTTAAAACCCATTCCCAATAGCAATGAAAATAATAAAATATATAGGAAATATATAATCAAGAAAGGTATAATATGTAGAAACCTATAGAATAAATGGAAAGGCTTCTTGAACAGAAAGACTTAATATAAAAATGTCAGTTCTCCAAAAATTAAGAAAATTAATAAATTTAATTAATAAATAAATTTAAGTTCTTATTAGAATTCCAAGAGAATCAGGATAAAAAGAACTGAATAAATTTGTCTTAAGTTTACATGAAAAATAAAGGCACAAAAATACTGAAGGAAGCTATGAAAGTTAACAGCGAGGGAAAACTTAAAAATATTGGGTATCAGAATATGCTATAAAGACACTGTAATATACTATTTAGAAATAGGAATAGACAAATAGATCAATAGAACAGAATAAAGAATAAAAAAACAAATCTCATATACTTTGAGATCTATTTATGAGAATGTAGTATGGCCAAGATTCAATTCAGCTGGAAATGGGGTTATTTAATAAGTGGTACAGAACTGGCTATTGATCTTAAAGAAAATAAAAATGCTCTTCCACTCATACTCTATTTAAACATTAATTTAAAAAAATGAATTTCACATGGATCAATGGCCTAAATGAAAGAAAGCAATAAAATCTTGCCAGATAATCCAGAAGACTACATCTACAAACTGAAGCAAAAAGACAAGACTTTGTAACCAGGACTATGAAAAGAAAGACACATATTTGATGACCTAAATATGAAAAATTATTTGAATGGCAAAAGTATTATGAAACAACCTTAATAGAGAAATGATTAAAAATCTAGAAAAATACAATTGAAAAATAAAGGATTAGTGTGTGTATTACAAGGAACTCTTAAAATTTTTAATCAAAAGATAGTAGAAAAGAGGCAGATAAAGGAAGAAAAAAGTACAAATGGTCAAAATATTTTAAAATTCGTATATTCACTTATCAGGAAAATTCAAATTAAAGGGAAAATGTGATATCATTAACAAAAAGAGCTAAAACACTTATTCCTGGCAGGAATGTTGTGCTCTTTTGCTCTTATACATGGCTGTAATGGAATGTGAGCCACTTTGCTATACATGGCTATAATGGAATGTGAGCCACTTTGGAAAATCTGACAACATTGATCATACACATAGACACACACAGATACACATATATGTGCACACATATGCATACATACATACATACCTGGAGTCAATTCAATTCTTATAAATCTATCCTATAAAGGTAAAAATTAATACATAAGGACTTCTGTACTGGACTTGTTTTTAGTAGCAGAAAAAAGTATGTTTACATATACACGTATATATATATACATATATATACATATGTATATATGTATGTACATACTGAAACAAAATTAATGTCTGTAATAAGGAAATGGCTAAAAAATTAGCATATCTATATACTATGGAGTATTATTCAGTTATTAAAAAGAATAAATCAGAACTATACCTTTTCAGAAGACCTGGAGGAATTTTCTTGAGATAATGTTGAGTAAAGATGGTAAGATGCAGCAAAGTATATAATAAAACAATTAGTAAAAGAAAAAACTGTAAAAATTATTACATATATTTATATATGTTATATATATAAATGTATGAGAATTATGTCAGCAGAGGTTTGCATAAATATGAAGAAAATATGAAAGGCTGCACACCAGGTTGTTTATAAGGCAGGGAAGAATTGCAGGATGGGGAGGGGCAATGGAGAACCAAGCACAAAAGGAAAAGATTTTTAATTTTTTTGTTTTATTTAATTTCCAATGTGATCATATTTTCATTTTATTTTTTAAAAGACAAGGTGTAATCATATTTGTGCTAAACATATAGAAATTGTATTTGTGTTATATAAATATATAAAGCTGGATTCAGTGACACAAAAGGGATTTTAATGTTTTTAGACCAATCACTGTTTGGAGTTCTTTTCCCCTTGAGAAATTGGTAACTTTTGTTTTTGCAGTTGTTAGCTGAACATGGTTTAGCAAAGTTAAGTGAATGCAGCATAATTAGTCAACTCCTACTTATAATTATTCTTCCATTAGAATTATTTCTGATTTTAATAGTAAAATTATTTATTTTAGAAAATCTGGAAATTATAGAAAAGTAGTAGAAAAAACTTTATTTAAAAAGCACCAGTATTCCTACTACCCAGAGATAAGCATTACAGTACTAAGATTTTAGAGCATACCATTTATGCTACTCGTGTTTTGTTTTTCAATGAAATTTAAAATGTAAATCTTGTAAATGTTGCATATTTTAGTTAAAAATATGTGCCTATGCTTGAATTTTTTAAAAATATGTAAAATCCATTTGAGAACTATGTCATTTTTTTCTGTAAACCCTACCATTTTCTTAGTCATTCAGTATACATACCTACTATTCTTTTCTAGTTCCTGGCAGACATGGAAAATAATGCGCTTTTTCAGGATGATATAGAATGTCAGAAACTCATTATGGAAGCAATGAAGTACCATTTATTACCAGAGAGACGACCCATGTTACAAAGTCCTCGGACAAAACCTAGGAAGTCAACTGTTGGTACATTATTTGCAGTTGGGGGAATGGATTCAACAAAAGGTATCAAATAATCTTTTATTTGGGGGAGGGAGGACCAGAGAAAAAGATATTTTAATAAGTGTATATATGGCCAAAGAACTCTTTGGAGAAATGGCTGGCTGCAGGACAGGGGCAGAAGAAGTACCAGATAATTGTGTAACATCCTCTAGGCCAGAAAATAAGGAAGTGCTCAAAGAATGATGGAGATAGGTCAGAAGACACAGGAAACAGCTTGCAGGGGCTACTACTGTCCAAATCTGGGATAATTTGAGCATCAAAATAAATAATAGTAAAAGATTATAACCTATGAAATCAGTAAGTTTCCATGGTTCCACACCTATACAAATAAACAAGGGAGAAAGGAAGGCTCTTCCTTACAGAAGAATGCCAATGAATGAATATAGAAGGAAAGATGAGATTACAAAAGTTACCATTTAGTAACCACCAATAACCAATTCAGTCAAGAATTATCAGCGGATGCTGAGACTAGTGGGAAAAGTTTGAGAACAAGATAGTCTAAAAGTGTCTCTCAGCCACATGTTTACTAGTTACAAAGAGTAAAATAGTGTATTTACAGTAGAAAAACCTGGCACACAGCACTTAAGCAAACGATCAAAGATAATGTTGACAGAAATCAGACTAAGCAGCAGCATTGTGCAAGATAGGTTGCACGGAGAACTTAGCCGCCCATCTATGCCGTCCTTGCCAGGAGCATATAACCTGAATCTAATCATGAGGAGGAAACAAATCTAAGTTGAGAGACAGTCTACAAAATAACTTATCTGTCTATAGTATTCAAAAATGTCAGTGTCATGAAATATAAAAAAGATTCAGAAATTGTTCCAGATTATAGGAGACTAAAGAGACATGACAGCTATTATAATGCATCATCTTGGATTTTCTTTTGCTGTAAAGGACATAACTGAGACAAATGATAAAATCCAAACAAGGTCTGTAGATTAGATAATAACATTGTATAAATGTTAATTTCAGGCCAGCTACTGTGGCTCATGCCTGTAATCTTAGCACTTTGGGAGGCCGAGGTGGGTGGATTGCTTAAGGTCAGGAGTTTAAGACCAGCATGGGCAATATGGTGAAACCCCATCTCTACCAAAAATACAAAAAAATTAGCCCAACAATGGTGGCGCATGCCTGTAGTCCCAGCTACACGTGGGAGGCTGAGGCAAGAGGACCACCTGAGGCCAGGAAACAGAGGTTGCAGTGAGCCGAGATTGCACCACTGCACTCCAGCCTGGGTGACAAAGCAAGACTCCATCTCAAAAAAAAAAAAAAAAGTTAATTTCCAGATTTTGATTATTGTATTTTGGTCTTATAATTTCTCATTTTGAGGAAGATACACTGAGTATTAGGGGTATAATGCCATCATTTCTGCAAGTTACTGTTTTTTTGGTTTTTTTGTTTTGAGATAGAGTCTTGTTCTGTCACCCAGGCTGAAGTGCAGTGATGCTATCTCAGCTCACTGCAACCTCTGCCTCCCAGGTTCAAACAATTCTCCTGCCTCAGCCTCCTGAGTAGCTGGGACTACAGGCACATGCCACCACACATGCCTGACTAATTTTTGTATTTTTAGTAGAGATAGGGTTTCACCATATTGGCCAGGCTGGTCTCAAACTCCTGACCTCAAGTGATCTGTCCGCCTCAACCTCCCAAAATTCTGGGATTACAGCTATGAACCAGCGCACCGGGCCACAACTTTTTTTTTTGAGATGGAGTCTCGCTCTATCACCCAGGCTGGAGTGCAGTGGCACGATCTCGGCTCACTGCAAGCTCTGCCTCCTGGGTTCACACCATTCTCCTGCCTCAGCCTCCCGAGTAGCTGAGACTACAGGCACCTGCCACCATGCCCCGCTAATTTTTTTGTACTTTTAGTAGAGACGGGGTTTCACCATGTCAGCCAGGATGGTCTCGACTTCCTGACCTCGTGATCTGCCCTCCTCGGCCTTCCTAAGTGCTGGGATTACAGGCATGAGCCACAGTGCCCGGCCACAACTTACTCTTAAAACAGTTCAGGGAAAAAAAAATACCTACATAGCAAATACAGTAAAAAGTAAACATTTGGGAAAACTGGGTCAAAGGTATCTTAAGAATTCTTTGTACCACTCTCACAAGTTATTATTAATATTAAAAATAGGCCAGGATTATGCCTTTAATCCCTGCACTTTGGGAGGCCAAGGCGGGTGGATCACTTGAGGTCGGGAGGTTGAGACCAGCCTGGCCAACATGGCGAAACCCCATCTCTACTAAAAAATACCAAAAAAAATTAGCCAGGCATGGTGGCAGGTGCCTGTAATCCCAGATACTCAGGTGGCTGAGGCAGGAGAACCACTTGAACCCGGGAGGCGGAGGTTGCAGTGAGCTGAAATCATACCACTGTACCCCACCCTGGGCAACAGAACAAGAGTCTGTCTCAAAAAAATAATAATAACTAAAAATAATAGCAATAAACACTATGCATAGTGCCTACAGGGTGTCAGTATTATGCTAGAAGCTTTCTGTGTGTTATCCCTCAATATGCATTGATCTCCCCTTTCTTTGAACTCCTAGTACTAGCAGTCTGCAATCTCCTGACAATCTCTCTGACTTCTGGCTACCTCTCTGATGTCAGCTCATTCTATTAATACTTCTTCCCTCACTGATGCTTTTATTTCAACCCCATTGGCCTTTTCATTCATCTAACAGGCCAAACATTTTATCCATATCCAGGATATTGCTTTAGCTGATGCTCTCACTGGCGTGCTCTGCCCCCGGATATTGAAGTGCCTAGCAGAAATTATTCACTCAAATCTCTCAAATGTCAGCTTACCAAGGAGGCCTTCCATGACCATTCAATAGCAACCCCCGACTACCACTTTCTAACCTGAATAACATATAACGTAGTGCTATTTATTTGTAGATGCTTAAGTTTTAGATATAGGCCTGATGACTGCATGGTACAGAAATAAATAACTTAAGATAACTGATTAGGGTTACAGTATAAATATTTCAACATTGGAAAAGACTTTCCATTGTTCAGATAATCTGCAAATACTTATTAAGTATCATCTGTGTACCTGGAACTGGTGCTAGCTTTTGTAGTCATTACCAGCACTCTTCTTCTCCCTCTTTTTCTCTCCTTTTCAAGGCTTTAACTGTTATCTCTATATGTATGTATCATACCCTCACTTTGATTTTATTCTCATATTTCCAACTTGTATAAAATATCTATTTGATGCTCAGCTTTTAACTCAAACTTGGTACATGGAAAGGCAAGGAAACTTGCCTTGGTACATGGCAAGGAAAATGCATATCTGTCTTTTCAGCTTTCTGGGAGATGAGTTCCTGCTTCCCATCAAGGCTCATACATACAGTGGAAAATTCCCCAAGCTTGGGAAGGGGACTAGATACTAAGCACCCAAAGTAAACAATTCTCATTCTCTCTCTGTCTCTCTGGAACCTTAAATTCTGACAGTCATCAGGTCTTTTTTCAAATGGGCCTTATATCTAATTCTTCCAAATTTCTGCTGCCATTCTTCTAATTCCAGTTAGCCTTCTGTCAGCCTACATATTTTGGTCATGTTAATTTAGAGGGAATAGCATTCATTATGTTGTTAATATATGGAAGGCATTATGCTAAGCACTTAGCCTATATTATTTCATTTCATCTTCTTAACAGTTCTCTTTCATAGATAGGGAAGCTAGGACTTGGAGAACTTAAGCAACTTTCCAAAGATTACACAACTAATTAGTGATAAGATCAAGATTCAAACAGGCATTTTGGCTTTGGAGATGATACTCTACTCCATTAACTCTTCAGTGAACATGCCATTATTCTGCTCAAAAACTCCAGCAGTCTATTTCTTACCACATAAGATGCAAATGCCTCATTTAAGACTTTCTCTAATCTGGCCCTTCTGTTTGACCAACTTTATTTCTGAGTTTTTTTAGTGATTAAATACTCTGACCTATCCTGTTCAAGCTATCTGCCTGGCCCTAATTTATGTTATTTCCCATCTTTGTAATGAAGAGCAGTTTGCCTTAGTCGGATGGTAGTCTGACAATTGGGCTCTTGGTCTCTTCATATATCTGTTTAGTATAGGGCCAAACAAATCAGCTAATACGGGCTCCAAATAGCCACTGTGAAAATGTTAGAGTATATTTGTGCTTACTTTTATAAAAGGTTAATTATTTGGTATAAATTAGGGAAGTCCCAAGTGTTTACATAAAATTTTATAATTATTAGGATTTTGTTAATTTTGGATATTTGGATTATATATATATATATATATATATATATATATACACCTGAGACTGTGTTTTAATATTTTTATGTTTGAAATTAGCAAAATAACTTTTAGTTACCAATTCATATGAATATGATACTGCTTAGTAAACTAGATCTAAAAGAAATAACTTAAAATTCAAAAGAAAAGTATTCCCTAAATGTATTCGTGAAGAAAGATGATTAGCTTTTTATTTGTTGGAGGGAATTTTCTAATTTGATTTGATTTATTTGATGGAAGGGATAATATTTTAAGATCAAATTTAGAGTAATTAAATATACTATTACTATGTATGTTACTATTATAATGTAAGCATATGAGTAAAAAACCTCACTATAGCTAGAAACTATAAAGAAAAAGTATTCAAACATATTTTTCAACAGCTGTACTAAGTATAAGGGACTCTATTTGGTGCTGTGAAAAATACAGAGGTAAAGGCCGGGCAAAATGGCTCATGCCTGTAATCCCAGAACTTTGGGAGGCCAAGGCGGGAGGATCACTTGAGGCCAGGAGTTCGAGACCAGCCTGGCCAATACAGCAAAACCCGGTTTCTACTAAAAATACAAAATATTAGTTGGGAGTGGTGGTACATACCTGTAATCCCAGTTTGGGAGGCTGAGGCACAAGAATTGCTTGAACTTGGGAGGTGGAGGTTGTGGTGAGCCGAGATCATACCACTGCACTCCAGCCTGGGTGATAAAGCAACAGTCTGTCTCAAAAAAAAAAAAAAAAAAAAAAAAAAAATATATATATATATACACACACACACACACACACATATATACACACACATATATATACATATATACACACACATATATATACACATATATATACACATATATACACACACACACATATATATATATATGCATGCAGAGGTAGAAAAAGACTTGTCTATCCCAAATAATTTAGAATTCTGTAGGGTAAATAAAAAATAATAAAAACTATAACACAAGAAAATCTATATGTATAACAAAACTATTTCTAAATTTTAGGAAGTTATCAATAATACTAGTGCTCTGATGACCAAATTATAACAAATACTTTAGAATAAGTGTTAGTCAAGATTATAATTCTATAAGGCTAGCACGGCTTACATGATGTATTAGAAGCTTAGAAGAGAGAAGTGGGTTCTAGTTGAACTCTTCACAATTGGGGGTTAGGTTTTTTTAGAGGGTTTTGTTTCTTTTGTTTTTTTAAACATCTGCTCATCTTAACTCATAAAGAGAACAAAGGAGTCCTGGAATCTTCCAATTCTTAAAAAAAAAAAAAGAAAAGAAAAACATAGATGCCTTCAGGCAGCAACTTCCTGAACTCGCTACCATCATAGTTCCCAAAGTACCCGATCTGTACTTACCCCTGTCCTTGCTTATTGCAATAGAATATGTTCCCCTCCTCCCGTGAAAGACAGCTCTTCTGCCTATGCCTTGGATACTGTGCTTTCCTGCCTCCCCACAAACCATAATGAACATGGTTCATTATGTTCGTTATGATCCCTTTCATCTCCTGTATTTTTAGCTGCTTTCCTCTCAACCAGATCCTTTTCATTCACATTTAAGCAAACTCTGAGTTTTCAAATTTTCAAAGCAAAACAAAACAAAACCTTCCTCAACTCTTCTAGTAATTTCTATCTCTCCTTACTTTGATAGCCAGACTTCTCAGAAGAATCTTCTATGCTCACTGTGTTTCTTCATCTCCCAGTCACGTCTCAACCACTCAATAAGGAACCTCTCCCTGAAGTCATCAATGACCTCTGTGTGGCTAAATCCAATAATACTTCTTAGTCTTCATCTTATTTGATCCTTTCAGTAGGATACTGTTAGCAGACCTACTGCTATAAACTTTCTTCCTTTGGCTTCCATGACACTTAACGCCTCTGCCTTTTTTCCCCCCCACTTCTGGGTGTTGTTTCTCACCCTCCTTTGACAGTTAATCCTTGTCCATTTGACCTTTTCTTACTGGGGCCTGTGTATGCCCTGGAGAATAGTAGGAGATGAGGACACAGAGGTAGGCAGAGGCTAGATCATGCAGGACCTTCATGAAAGATAATAAAATTATTATTCTCAATGCTAATAAGATTATATTTTTGTATCTGTAATTTCATAAATTACCAATCATGGTATAATTTTTATTTACATAACTCCTATATATTACTATGAAGGAGCAACAAGCATTGAAAAGTATGATCTCCGTACAAATATGTGGACTCCAGTAGCAAATATGAATGGGAGGAGGCTACAGTTCGGTGTTGCAGTGCTAGATGACAAACTGTATGTGGTTGGAGGAAGAGATGGACTGAAGACTTTGAATACTGTAGAGTGCTACAACCCCAAAACAAAAACTTGGAGTGTGATGCCACCTATGTCCACACATAGACATGGCCTTGGTAAGTACAACTATGCAGATTCACTCAAAATATCACATAGCTCCCATGGCACATTTACATTCTGAACCTGGCAGAGGACCTGTGTGGCAGCCACTGCGTCAGCAGCAGTCACCAAGCATTCCTCACATGCTGCAATAAAGAATTTGGTAGGTCATCATAAAAGATGAGGCCGGATGCAGTGGCTCATGCCTATAATCCCAGCAATTTGGGAGGCCAAAGCAGGAGGATTGCTTGAGCCTAGGAGTTCAAGACCATTCTGGGCAACATAGGAAAAAACAGTCTCTACAAAAAATTTAAAAATTAGCTGGGAAATTTTTTTTTTAATTAAAAAATTTGGTGGCTTGGGCCTATAGTCCCAGCTACTCAGGAGGCTGAGGAAGGAGAATCATTTGAGCCTTGGAGGTCAAGGCTGCAGTGAGCTGTGATTGTGCCACTGTACTCCAGCCTGGCAAAACATCTATCTCAAAAAAAAAAAAAAAAAAAGGATCAATACCAGTGAAGGTATGGTTGAGTTTAGATAGTATGGTTTATACAATACTCAATTTATTAATACCACCAGAGTAGAGGCTTCCCCCAAATAACAATAGACAGTAATGAAAACTCTCTAGGGATGAAGATTGAAATGGGTATGGTGGTGGGTACAGTAAAAGATCAAAGAGACATAGATTTCCACTAGTTGTAATTAGTTCTCAGTGAAAGATGATCTTAAGTTTGAAGTTTGATAAGGAAATAAAACCAGAGGGTTAAGGCAAAGACACAGAGAAGGAGCTTAAAATTAACTATATGAAATTTAACACAGTAAACTTGTAAAACATTACTCCTGAGTCCATAAAATCAACTATTATATAGGCACAGACTGGGAAAATGTGAGTTAAGCATGAATGAGACTTAGAAATTTGGGTTGACCATAAAATCCAGGGTAAATAGAGTGAGTCAACTGCGTGCTTCCCCTCCCCTACCATGGGGAAGAAAATATAATTCTAACACAGGCTAAATCCTTATGGATATAGTACATAGAATGTGATTGCTCATAGTCCAGCTGTTTTGTGCAAATGACATTGTGCATTGAATACTGTCATTAGTTCTAGGTGCCATACAAAAGACTTTATTGAACTGCAGCAAGTTGAAAGGAAAATGATCACATAGCTCAAAACTGTCTTCTTTAAGCCCTAATTTAAAATTTTTGTGTCATTCAAAGCAGCAATGTTCTTATTAAGTTACCTTATAATTAAATTACTGTTACAAATTTGAACTTATGAAATAAACTTTTTTTTTTTGAGACGGAGTCTCGTTCTGTTGCCAGGCTGAAGTGCAGTGGCACAATCTCGGCTCACTGCAACTTCCGCCTCCCGGGTTCAAGTGATTCCCCTGCCTCAGCCTCCCTAGTAGCTGGGACTACAGGCACACGCCACCATGCCCAGCTAATTTTTGTATTTCCAGTAGAGACAGGTTTCACCATGTTGGCCAGGATGGTCTCGATCTCTTGACCTCGTAATCTACCCAACTCAGCCTCCCAAAGTGCTGGGACTACAGGCATGAGCCACCACGCCTGGCCTAAAATAAACTTTTAAGAAACATTCCTTTTATCTCTTCATATGTGGTAATTATATGAAAATTTCATTAAAAAAAGGAGTTCTGCTAAATTTTTTTTTTTTTTTTTGAGACAGGTTCTTGCTCTGTCACCTAGGCTGGAATGCAGTGGTACGTTTTTGGCTCACTGCAACCTCTTCCTCCTGGGCTAAAGCAGTCCTCCCACCTCAGCCTCTCTAGTAGCTAGGACTATAGGCATGCACCATCACACCTGACTAATTTTTTTATTTTTGGTGGAGACAGGGTTTCACTATGTTACCCAGGCTGATCTCAAACTCCTGGGCTCAAGCAATCTGCCTGCCTCAGCCTCCCAAAGTGCTAGGATTATACTTGTGAGCCACTGCACCAGGCTTAAAATTTATTTTCAAAGTCATTTTTTAATGGGTTGAATTAGGTGAACCCCTTAAGTTTTCTGCCCCCTTTGACATATTATGCATTGCATATATATGTATATATGTAAAATTAGAGAGATATACATATATCATAAACATGTATATACAGTATGTGTATATATTATATATGTATATTTTAATGTGTATTTATATTTTATGTTTATATATACACATAAAATGTGTATATGCACATATATAATGTGTATATGCACATATATACATATAAATAACATGTATGCATATTTATATACACATATGTGTGTATATATGTATACGTGCACACACACACACACACACATATAAAATCTCCAAAAGCTAGTACTGGTGGGGCACAATATATGACATATGAGTGGAACAATCTGTTGATTTGGATCATGCATGAATGGTGAGTATTTTTCTTATCTGGCTGTGATTTCACAAATTAAAATATACCTGTAATACAGGGGTTCTTTTGGCCCCCAAGTGACATATTTTATCTCACCTGGCCATGATCATGTTGCACCTCTTCTCAAATCCCTCTACCTCAAAGCCATCTCAAAGCCATCATGGAGACCGTTCTCCATCTCATTCAGAATAAGATCCAAAGTCCTTACAAGAGATAAGATCAGAGTCCTTATCTGCAGTCTCCGACTGTCCTGCATGATCCGGCTCCACACTCTCCCCCATCTCTTACATTTTCCCCCTCACTCACCCTGCCTAGCCAGATTGGCCACCTTGTTGTCCCTTAGACACAGTGAGCATACCTCAGGACCTTTGCACGTGCCGTTTCCTCTGCCTCACCTTCTCTTTCCCCAGCTATCTCCAAATCTACTTTCCCAACTTCATTCACATTCCTGCTTAAATGTTACCTTATCAGAAAGGTCTCCCCTGACCCTCTCTATCCTTTTACTCTGCACCACTTTTTAAATTAGCACTTGTTATTACCTAAAATATATTTTATGTCTATTTCCTGACTATAAGATTTATGAGGGCACAGCCCTTACCCGTTATATTCTATTGAGTGCCCAGTACTTAGTAGACATGCAGTAGATATTTGTTGAATAAATTAACAAATGAGTCTAGCTCAGCTCCCTGCTGATGAATCATACCAATAGATTATGGTATCAAATCTAACTGTAGTAAAATCTCATGAATTTGAATTAATAGGGGGGAAGGTATAAAAATACTTTTCCAAATATATCTTAAATCCAAATTGTTGAAAAATGTTTTAAATAGTAGCAGTGTATGCATCTGGTGCAGTTTTAAAATAATTTTCCACTGTTGTACCTAAAAATATTGCCTCTAAAACTTTTAATTTTTTTTAGAGACAGCGTCTCACTCTGTCATCCAGGCTGAAGGTGTGATCATAGCTCAATGCAACCTGAAACTCCTGAGTTCAGGGGATCTTTCACCTTAGCTAGGACTATAGGTGATGCCACCACGCCTGGCTAATTAAAAAAAAAAAATTGTAGAGATGGCACTCTTGCTGTGTTGCCCAGGATGACCTCAGAAGAGATCCTTCCACCTTGGCCTCTCAGAGCTCTGGGATTACAGGCTTGAGCCACCGTTCCCAGCCTCTAGAACTTTTTTCTTTTTTTTCTTTTTTTTTTTTTTTTTGAGACGGAGTCTCACTCTGTTGCCCAGGCTGAAGTGCAGCAGCATGATCTTGGCTCACTGCAACCTCTGCCCCCAAGGCTCAAGCGATCCTCCTGCCTCAGCCTCCCAAGTAGCTGGGATTACAGGTGCCCGCCACCATGCCTGGCTAATTTTTGTATTTTTAGTAAAGAAGGGGTTTTGCCATATTGGCCAGGCTGGTCTCAAACTCCTGATCCTCCCACCTGGGACTCCCAAACCGCTGAGATTACAGGCATGAGTCACCGTGCCTGGCCAGTCTCTAGAACTTTTAAAACCAGAATTACCGTGCTATTTCAACCCACCCACCCACCCACCGACCTACTAAGAATAGTGAGGAGGACACTTGTCTGCATCATAAATGTTTACTCAGTTCTATTTGTATGTTTAAGGCTTATTGTACTTATACTTCAATTAAAATGTGATTTTTAAGACAGCAGCCAATCTGAAGTCGTTAATTGTTTCCTTTCTCCTCATAGGTGTGGCTGTACTGGAAGGTCCCATGTATGCCGTAGGAGGACATGATGGCTGGAGCTATCTGAACACAGTGGAAAGATGGGACCCTCAGGCTCGCCAGTGGAATTTTGTTGCCACTATGTCTACCCCTAGGAGTACAGTAGGTGTGGCAGTACTAAGTGGAAAGTAAGGAAATATTTAAAGTTCCATTTAAAATGCAATACACCAAATTTATTAAGCTATATCATTTCTAATTTAAAGATATACATAAATACAGTGATTTGAAGAAACTTTTAAAACAATGTCTCTTTCTATAATAGTTGTAAATATATTGTTTTAATAGTTGTTAAGCTAGGCTTTCATTTTAATGTGCAGATACTATACATTTCTAGTTATCATTTTGAGTGAAGACATTTTATATTAATGTTCAATATTAATAAGTTGTACTATAAAAATGGTATATCTATATTAAAATAATATACTTTAAAAGTATATTATCTATATTATGTTTAAAAGTATATATGGTCTTTGAAAAGTAGTGTAGTCTTTCTCAGTGTTTCTCTAAAAATTCCTTCCATCTTTTCTACTGATTTATCTTGACTTTCACCTCTTTTCTTTCTTATCTTGGAAAACTGGTGAAAACTAGAATGGATTTATAAAGAGGTACTCTCTTACCTCTTGTCTGCTCTGAATAAACAAATACAGGTAGAGCCATCACTAATAGCTCTCAGTTACTCAGAGAGTAAATATTTTTTCAGTTCTTTCTTCTTCCATAAAATGAAGTTTTATGTGGTTGTTAAAGAAAGTTATTTGTGGGGTACCTTTTGCTCATTTAGAATGCTTTATCATTGTTTCCAGAAAAAGAAATGAATCAAGGTTAAAATAGAATTAAAATTATGTATAGAATTGTGTTATTGATTATTATAAGAAAAATGAAAAAAATAGTGAAATTTTTTATATTTTAGGACCTAAGATCTTGTTTCTTCAGGACCTGTCAGTTATGTTCTATTTTTTGATACTTTTTGTAAGCACTATTACATGTGATAAGATGGATAAATGGAAATCACTTTTTAGATGTTTTTTATCTCCATGCCCCTCCCCTCATTTATTTTAGCTAAAGAAATCACTTCAAAGTTCATCACTAGGTATCTTTCTAAACTCTTTGGTAAGAGTCAGCCATTAAAGAATCTAGTAAATGAGAAAAAAAGAAAATGAAACAGTATCTTCTCGGTTTTGACCCTTCGGTTTAAACCTTTGGGATTGATTCATTGGATTAATTTTTGTTCGGCAGCATATTTCTTAGCCCTTATTTCTAATAGAGGACAAAAGAATAACTGCCTTCTCTAAAACCTGATTTCTGGACCTACCGTAGCTTAGATTTCTAGGCATAGAAACATCTTACTTACTTACCTTTTCTTGCCCTCTAATGAGAAATATTTCAATCCTTAACCCACCTAAAGTACAGTTAATTGAATATAATTCAGAGACAACCTAATTAATCATATCAGAAGCTAAGGATCTCTAATCTACTAACTATTAAGAAATTTGATTTTGAATGTATAGTATAACTAAAGAATCTGGAGTAAGTAGAAAGTATGCAGTTGGTTGAAAAAAACCAACGATGCATCTTTTCTTATCATTGCTTTGTGATTTAGAACAAATCATTTCTCTGTGCCTCAATTTTTTTATTCTGTAAAATGAAGAGCTTTTATTTTTGTGGTTTTTGTTACTTTAACTTATTACTTATTTATTTCTTTATTTTGAGAGAGAGTCTCACTCTGTCGCCCAGGCTGGAGTGCAGTGGCATGATCTCGGCACACTGCAGCCTCCTCTGCCTCCCAGGTTCAAGCGGTTCTCCTGCTTCAGCCTCCCAAGTAGCTAGGACTACAGGTGTGCACTACCATGTCCAGCTAATTTTTGTATTTTTTGTAGAGACGGGGTTTCACCATGTTGGCCAGGCTGGTCTCGAACTCCTGACCTCAGGTGATCCACCCACCTCGGCCTCCCTAAGTGCTGGGATTACAGGCATGAGCCACCGCGCCTGACCTATTTTTACTTATTTATAATTTCTTTTTCTTTTTTTTTCTTTTTTTTTTTTTTTTGGAGGGGGTGGTGGGGAAGTGGACAGAGTCTTGCTCTATCTCCCAGGCTAGAGGACAGTGGGCAATCTCAGCTCACTGCACCCTCCACCTCCTGGATTCAAGCGATTCTCCTGCCTCAGCCTCCTGAGTTCCAGTGATTCTCCTGCCTCAGCCTCCCAAGTATCTGGGATTATAGGCACCTGCCACCATGCCCAGATAATTTTTGTATTCTTAATAGAGACAGGGTTATTTACCATGTCGGCCAGGCTGGTCTCAAACTCCTGACCTCAAGTGATCAGCCCACCTTGGCCTCCCAAATCTTAAAATTTTTAAGGTGTTAAAATTTTTCTTCCTACCATGTTTGACAGAAAGAAACCTTATTTAGACTTCCAGTTGCTCAGGCTACCTTTAAGCCACTGGCTGGCAAATATTTTTAGCAGTTGAATCTCTCTTTCAAATGAAATCTTAAAAATACCTCAACATTTAAAAGGCAAATGGAAGTTCAAGTCTATTTTAAACTTATTTAAAATGTATTACAAGTTCAAGCATATCATATTTACTTATTATAAAAATCTGTGAAGAAGAGTAAGTGCTGAAGAACAGAAGAATAAACTTTAAAGAACACAGCTTATTTCTGTGTTTTGTCTTGATTGTCTAAAATGAGGAAAATCTTGATCCACAGATAAGAGGCTGAAATGGTAACAGTTATTTTAACTACTAGAGTAATTTAATTGGAATTTCAGGAAATTCTTCAGTTAAATTGCCCAGTTTGAAAGTAGTAATAATTTTTTTTCTAAGTTGAATCTCAAACAGTATCTGCCAATTACTTGCATTCCTTTTACTTTTGAGACAGGGTCTAGCTCTGTCGCCCAGGCTGGAGTGCAGTGACACGATTACAGCTCACTGCAGCCTCAACCTCCCTCCCAGGCTCAAGCTATGCTCACACCTCAGCCTCCTGAGTAGCTGGGACTACAGGCATACACCACCATGCCTGGCTCATTTTAAAAAAAATTTTTTTGTAGAGATGGGATCTCACTGTGCTGCCCAGGTTGGTCTCAAATACCTCGGCCCAAGTAATTCTCCCATCTTGGCCTCCCAATGTGCTGGGATTACAGGTGTGAGCCACCGTGCCCAGCCTACTTGCCTTCTTGATCATAATTTTAAAAGTCAGGCAAGACCTAAATCTTATTATTAAAGTATATATAGGTAGTACAATACTTTCACAACTTGACATAATATTTCTCTTTTTATTGTAATAGACACTATCGTGGTGAAGAGAGATGAGTTCTGAGTCTTACATGGCATTTAATTGAGCCAGGTGATAGTTTTGAAAATTAAAAATAATTTTTAAAATTTGAAATTCAAATGAACCATTTTTTAGACTCCCTCAATTTCTTCATAGAATCCTATTCTTAGAACACAGCTTGAAAATCATTGCTTGAGATAATGATTATTTAGGAAGTGTTACCAATTGATTTTAACCCTTAATATTAGCTGAATATAAACATTGTTTGTACACTTAAGATCTCCTGTAAGTGCTATTTTCTACAAGAACACAGAGACGTAATTAATTTTTCTCTGTAAATGTTTATGCCATGATTATCATGTACTAGGCAGTGTTCAAAGTACTTTAAATTTAATTATTAAGCATCCTGTGAGGCAGGGTTTATAGATGATGAAATTTAGTTGGAGGTTAAATAACTTGTCCATAGTCACACTAGTAAGTGGTAGAACCAGAATGCAAACCCACAGAGTCTGGTTCCAGAGTTCATGCTTTTAATCATTGTACTATGCCATTCTTTACAATAAAGTCCCACAAATCCACTGTTCAAGAGGGTAAGATGCTTTAAAGCCTACTGTGTGTGGATATGTGTGGGTGTGCACATGTGTGCACACACATATGCATGTGTGAATTATTTTAAATCATTGATATTCCTTAATTGTTAAAGGCTTCTCATGTTCTGTGATCCGTACTTAGATAACTCTTCTACCAAGTATTAGTTGATGATAAGAATAATATTAAGAACTAGAACATAAACAAGTTACTAATAGATAAAAGTTTTTAACAGATAAAAAGTTTTATGATAAATTTTAATAGATAAGTTTCAAATAAATTTCAATTTCCATACTATTAATATAGTTTAAGTTTAGAACAAGATATTGCTACAACCATATGTTGCTGTTTAAGATATGGTCATCTTGGCCGGGCGCGGTGGCTCATGCCTGTAATCCCAGCACTTTGGAAGGCCGAGGCGGGCGGATCACGAGGTCAGGAGATCAAGACCATCCTGGCTAACACGGTGAAACCCCGTCTCTACTAAAAATACAAAAAATTAGCCGGGCGTGGTAGTGGGCGCCTGTAGTCCCAGCAACTCGGGAGGCTGAGGCAGGAGAATGGCGTGAACCCGGGAGGTGGAGCTTGCAGTGAGCCGAGATCGCGCCACTGCACTCCAGCCTGGGCGACAAAGCAAGACTCCGTCTCAAAAAAAAAAAAAAAAAAAAAAAAAAGATATGGTCATCTTATTATTTAAGAAACAGTTTCAGTGACACAGTGGCATACCTTAATTAGGAAATCTGTGGTTAAGTATGTAGATTTACCCAAATATAAATAACTAGAGTTTTAATTGGCAGAAATTTGGGATACTTAAAATATTATTTCTTGAGAAATGATAAAAACAGTTAAGTATTAACTAACATTTGTAAATTCAAAATGTATAATCTTTTCTATGAGCAACAATGTAAATTTACTCTTTTAAAAAACTAGTAGAGAAAATATTTATGGAGAGCTTACAAATGAATAGTAAGTACAAGAAGATTTTTGCTTAACAAGAAATATTGTGTTCAAATATTTAAAATATTTTACAAACTTTTAGGTTCAGAGTAAAAGACTTTCAAATTAGTGCAGTGTATTGATTGATAATGAATTTAAATTGATCTACTAGGTAACATTTAGGTCACTCACATGATAACCTATATCCTTTTCTGCAGTAATTTAAATTAATGAAGGATCATTGTTCATACATAACAAATGCTACTTTTTATGCCATTGTTTCAAGCTATATTTTTAATCTCCCATTTCACTATTACAAGTACATTCTACATGACTGTGTTGACTGTCCAACTGTTCATTAATGAAACTATGTGTCCCAATTCTGCTGCTTACTGGGTGACCCTGTGCAAGTCTCTTACTCTCTGTGAACCCTTGTTTCTTTACACTGTGAAACAGGGATTCAAACAGTTTCTCATATCACTGTGATGATTAAATTGGTACATGTGAAGTGCCTAACCTATGGTAGGTGCTCAGAGAAGGTTAGCTTCTTTCCGTGATAATAAAGTCTTAACTATTAAAAAAAAAAAGCCATGGTATATTTATATACCATATTTTGTCTATTCTAAGACATATTTTAACACCTCTGAATTTCCATGCATATTACAACCAATGGTGACTTGTCAAAGAGATGGCAGTGGTGAAACAGTTGTCATTGCCTTCATGTGCAGTTTGTTTTCCTTTTCATGTATATACAGAGTGATATATGATACTTACATGTGTCATTTCAAACATAGCATACTTTTTTAATGACACACACATTGACAGTGTGTTTTATAACTGATGGCATCTTAAATTCAATGAAATAACAACATAAGAAGAGCCTCTTTGTTCTAAGCATAATGGCACATGTCTTATTTATCATTTCATATATTCTTTTTGCAGACTTTATGCAGTTGGTGGTCGTGATGGAAGTTCTTGTCTCAAATCAGTAGAATGTTTTGATCCTCATACTAATAAGTGGACACTGTGTGCACAGATGTCAAAAAGGAGAGGTGGCGTAGGAGTGACGACCTGGAATGGACTGCTGTATGCTATAGGGGGGCACGATGCTCCTGCATCCAACTTGACTTCCAGACTCTCAGACTGTGTGGAAAGGTAATTTCCTGGGAAGAAAAACTAGGAACAAAAAAGAGATATATAAGTCTCTGATACTTACATATATTTGGAGAACGTGTTGGAGAATTGGAAGGGAAAGTCGGCATTCAAAAATGCAAAGCAACTTCACTTTATAACAGCCTGCTCTCACAGGAAGTGATACTTCCAGAAAAATAAGTTTGTATTGAGCATGCACTACATGCAAGGCAATTTTATTTTATATGGGATATTGGACCTAATAAGAAGAGGAGCTTGATGAATTTTAGGCAGAATGACTTAAGGGCTGTAGGCTAAATAAAAAGCAAAAAGGATAGGGACATTTCTATGTGTTTTGATATGAAATAAAAAACTAATAATAAGGCTTACAAACTTAAGTCATCCCAACTGGCCTCACAAAACTCAAGTGTGGTGCCAGGTAGACAGCCAAATAGCAGTGGAAGATTTGGATGGTAGGTCAGGTTCCCATTTATTATGTTTAGTCTAGTACAAGGAATACAGAGAATTGAATGGATTTAGGTGGTACAATCAATAGGAGCTTGTCTGAACACTCCAAAGCAGAAAGAAATACTGAAAGGCAGCCATTGTGGCTGGAGAGCAAAGAGTGATGGGGAGGGAAAGGCAGGAAAGGAGGCGGAGTGGGCAGGGTGGTGCAGATCATCTAGACTCCTTGAGACATTGTTAAGGGTTTTGGATTATAAAGAAAAATAGGAAGTTAATGAGTGCCCATGTGTGACAGAGAGTGTGTGTGTGTGTTTGTGTCTGTTGGACGTGATCAGATTTTTTTAAAGATCAGTTTGATGTATTTAAGTTGCAAGTGACCAAGTGACCATAAGAAGGATAAAAAGTAAAATCAAAGTTTGTTGATGATAATGAGCGCTATCTTAGTCTGTTTCCCATTGCTATAACAGAATATCCAGGACTGATTAATTTATAAAGAAAAGAGGTTTATTTAGCCCACAGTTCTCCAGGCTGGGAAGTTCAAGATTGGGAGGCTGCATCTGGCAGGTTCTGGTGAGGGCCTTGTGCTGTGTGATAACATGTTGGAGAATTGGAAGGGAAAGTCAGCATTCAAAAATGCAAAGCAACTTCGCTTTATAACAGTCTGCTCTCACAGGAACTAATGCATTCACACAAGAACTAACCAAGGAGAAAAACACTAATCCATCTTATCAACCTAATCACCTCTTAAAGGCCCCACCTCCCAACACTATTACATTGGCAATTAAATTTCAACGTGAGTTTTGGTGGGGATGAACCACATCCAAACCATAACAAGTGCTTTCTGTATTGGTGTTGTTTGAGAAAGCAGGAAAGTTACAACTGCATTTCACTATATTAGGGGGAAAACAATTCAGACCTATGCTCGTTGCATGTTGTAATCCAGGAAAGGAATGTGGAAGTGTTTATATACTTGGCCCCATGAATTATGGGCTTGCTGTTGTACTACACTCAGTGGAAAGCTGTTCATTGATACAACAGATTTTAGGAGCAGTATCAGTCATCTTAGCATGATGTATCTGCTCTTAGCTATACAACTTTGGGCAATTCTAGTTAAGACACCTCATGAAAGGAGCAAGACAGCCCAAAAATGGACAGCTACAATGATTGAGGGTGTAAGTCATCTTACATAGAGCTTAATGCATTGCTTTCCCCAAATTTTCAGTAGGTAATCTAAGGTCTGAAAGCAGTCTTCAGTATTGACACTAGCTCCTTTTAAGTGTTATACATCTGTTAAGTGGATCTATTAATATAATACTGTAAGTTAAAGTTTTCAGAGAAATACTGATATTTTTCTCTAAAATATGTTCAAATGTATTTGATTACATAGTAGATAATGAGTCAGAAGATAGACTTGAAGAACAAAACTGTTTTTACATAAATATTTTAAGAATAATGTCAGCTCCGGTTCTAAAATTTTCTTTCAGATATGATCCCAAAACAGACATGTGGACTGCAGTAGCATCCATGAGCATCAGCAGAGATGCAGTGGGGGTCTGTTTACTTGGTGATAAGTTATATGCTGTTGGGGGGTATGATGGACAGGCATACCTTAATACCGTGGAGGCTTATGATCCCCAGACAAATGAGTGGACCCAGGTATGGCATTCATGTTTCATTATTACACTGACTCTCTTTTTATTAAAACAATTCTTATGGTAAAACAGATCCCCTCAATCTTGTCCAATACTGAAATATATGGCATAAATATGACAATCACGTTTGGATTAACGATGAGAAAAAGAGGCAGTGTTTAATTTTACAACATAATTAAAATCCAGAATTACCTTTGAGATGTAAGTTAATACTCAGAGAAATTATTAATTATCTGCTACCACTTGCATGATGAAGTGTTCTAGCCTGATTAAAGCTGATAGGACTACAGGAGGGCTGTAACAATGGGAGGGGAGACTGGAAAATAAAAACAAGGATAGTAGTCAGAAAACTTTGAACAACTTGCCCATGTATGAGCAGTCGGATTTTTAAATACTCAACCCATTGATATTTGGGAGCAGATTAAAGTCCTGATAACCTAATGAAGATGGCAACCCTAAATTACACTGAGTAAGAAACCTGATCTGGCAGTCTTACTAACAGAAGAATTTCACCCTTGTGTATTTCTGGGAGGGTCTAGCACTTCTAAAAATGATCTTTTGAGATCTTTGCTTCCATCATCACCAAGAACAGAATCAGGAATTTGTGCTTGTGTCACCCAGTTCAGTACTTGGTACATAAAAGACAATAAATGTTTAACTGAGCCAAGATTTTCTTGTATACAAGGAGCCATGATAAGTATGGTCAAGAAAACAAAGCTTCTAGGCCAGGCACGGTGGCTCATGCCTATAATCCCAGCACTTTGGGAGGCTGAGGCGGGCAGATCACGAGGTCAGGAGTTCAACACCAGCCTGACCAATATGGTGAGACCCCGTCTCTACTAAAAATACAAAAAAATTAGCCGGGCATGGTGGCATGTGCCTGTAATCGCAGCTACTCGGGGGGCTGAGGCAGGAGAATCGCTTGAACCCAGGAGGCAGAGGTTGCAGGGAGCAGAGATCGTGCCACTGCACTTCAGCCTGGGTGACAGAGTGAGACTCCATCTTAAAAAAGAAAAAAGAAAAGAAAAGAAAGCTTCTGAGAAGACCCATGGTCATGTAACCTAAGGTCTTGGGTAGGTAAGATCTACATGTGCAAGAGGAGAATGCACCACACAAGGCAGTGGGTATTTAGTGTCCCGTGGTACAGGCGCCAAGTGATACGGGAGATAAGAGAGAAAAAAGAAAGTGGTTATGGGGAAAGCTTTAGTGAGAATGAAGTGGGATTTAAACCAAGCCTTAGTGAATTGATCCAATTCAAAAAGATTGGAAAGAAGAAATTGTGAGAAAATGTGAAAGAAATGTCACCAAAGCAGAATTGTGTAATACATGTTGAAGTATGACTGGTTATAAGGATCTGTGCTTGAGAGGAGAAGGAGTGCTTACTGGAGAGGAAGATTGGGGTCAGAATGGAGATCTGTGAGACCAAAGTGGGAGGATCACTTGAGGCCAGGAATTCCAGACCAGCATGGGTGACAAAGTGAGGCGCCATCTCTGCAAAAATTTGTGTTTTTTTTTGTTTTGGTTTTGTTTTTCAGACAGAGTCTTGCTCTCGTCACCTAGGCTAGAGTGCAATGGCACGATCTCAGCTCACTGCAACCTTCACCTCCGGCATTCAAGCGATTCCCCTGCCTCAGCCTCCCCAGTAGCTGGGATTACAGGTGCCCGCCACCACACCCAGCTAATTTTTCTATTTTTAGTAGAGACGGGGTTTCGTCATGTTGGCCAGGCTGGTCTCAAACTCCTGACCTCATGATCCACCCACCTTGGCCTCTCAAAGTGCTGGGATTACAGGCATGAGCCACCATGCCCAGCCCCAAAAATTTTGAAAAATTAGCAAGGTGTGGTGGCATGCACCTGTAGTCCTATCTACTTGGGAGGCTGAGGCGGAAGATCGCTTGAGCCCAGGAGTTGAGTCTGAAGTGAACCATGATCATGACACTGCACTCCAGCCTGGACGACAGAGCAAGACTCTGTCTCTTAAAAATAATTAATCATATAATAATGATTTTTTAAAAGAATGGGGATGTGTGAAGGCCAAGCTAAAGAGTTTGGTAACAAGAAGCCAGCAGAAACTTTCAACCAAGAGAATGATGCAGTTGGGGTCGCATAGGTTGGGTTAGGGGCAGGGGAAGTGAGGGCTGGATAAAAGGAAAAATATTTAGAGGATTGCTTCAGTTGCAAGGCTTGAAGCATTCAATGTAGATGGATTCAAGAGATATTGCCAAGTCTTGTTGATCTTTCTTTATATACACACACTTACTGGGTTGAATTGGGAGGTGTGGTCTCTGAAGAAAACAGGAAAGGAATGATGAGGGAAGTTCTCAGAAGACAATGGAATAGAGCATCTAAAGGGAGGAGTAGGAGTTTCAACAGTGTAAGAAAGAACGAAGATTTGTCATTTTTAAAGTTGTGGGACCCTCTGAAAATCTGATAGAAGCAGAAGCCAGCACACAGTTTCAAAAGTAAACAGAAGAGGCCAGGCACGGTGGCTCACACCTGTAATCCCAACACTTTGGGAGGCCAAGGTGGGCGGATCTTTTGGGGCCAGGAGTTCAAGACCAGCATGGCCGACATGGTGAAACCCTGTCTCTACTAAAAATACAAAAATTAATGCTCCTGTAGTCCCAGCTGAGGCACAAGGCTGAGGCAAAAGAATCGCTTGAACTCAGGAGGTGGAGATTGCAGTGAGCCAAGATCGTGCCACTGCACTCCAGCCTGGGTGACAGAGCGAGACTCCATCTAAAAAAAAAAAAAAAAAAAAAGTAAACAGAAGAATAGAGTGTAGGAGCTAGAGAGGCATGCAGTTTTTAAATGATGATGATAGAAAGTTAGTATTTATTGAGCATATCTTACAGGCCAGGCTCTGTTCTAAGCACTGTAAAGAATTTAATCTTCAGCAACCCTATAAGGTTGAGTTCTGGTATTTTTGCACTGTACAGGATGAGGAATCTGACACAGAAGTTAAACAGCTAACCCAAGGCCACATAGCAAATAAATGGTGGAGTTAGAATTAGAGCCAAGGGTTTTTTTTTTTTTTTGCTCCACAATAGAGATGACAAGAAGAGGGTAGAGAGAGATTCCAGATACTAGAAAGAAAGAAAAAGTGAAACTGAAGGGCACCTTTCTGAGAAAAGGGCAGGAAACAGAATTAAGAGCAAAGACTGGGGGCAGGGCACAGTGGCTTATGCCTGTAATCCCAGGACTTTGGGAGGCCAAGGCGGGTGGGTCACCTGAGGTCAGGAGTTCATGGCCAGCTTGGCCAACATGGTGAAACCCCATCTCTACTAAAAATACAAAAGTTAGCTGGGCGTGGTGGCATGCACCTGTAATCCCAGCTACTTGGGAGGCTGAGGCAGGAGAATCGCTTGAACCTGGGAGGCAGAGGTTGCAGTAAGCCAAGATCACGCCATTGCACTCCAACCTGGGTGACAAGAGCAAAACTCCCTCTCAAAAAAAAAAAAGCAGACTAGTCACCCTCAGACTAGAAAAAAGATCTTACCCTCCAAGGCTTGGGAAAAGAGAATTTGAGTGTAGAAAGGTACAGGGAGTTTTTAAGTGAAGAGAAAGAGAAGAAAAGGACTTAGATTGTGTGGGCTTTATCCTGTTTCTTAAGTGAGATCACTTGATGGAGGGAGGAAGGGATAAGATTGAGAGCTACAAGATTTCATTGGAAATTAGATGATTACCTAGTATCAGCTTCCCACTATGGCAAAAATAGTTGTGAATGACACCCAAGGAGCTCAGAAAGATAAGAATCTCTTTTTCTGACATGTATTTAAGCCCTAAGTCCAGTTATATATATGATTTAAGACCTATCAGCCAGTTATTTGAGACTTGTTATTATTTATAATTAATGCTTTATGCTAAATCACCCCATATCAAAATTGATCATCAGTGTCCACATAGCTATTTTGCTTGCAAGCCACCTCTCTATGTTAAAGCACCTAAAAATGTGAACTCATTATCATAGTATCTGAAAAATAAAAGTTTTCCTGGGCCAGGCATGGTGGCTCACCCCTGTAATCCCAGCACTTTGGGAGGCCGAAGCAGGTGGTTTGCCTGAGCTCAGGAGTTCGAGACAGCCTGGGCAACATGGTAAAACCCTGTCTCTACTAAAATACAAAAAATTAGCCAGATATGGTGGTGTGTGCCAGTAGTCCCAGCTACTTAGGAGGCTGCGGCACGAGAATTGCTTGAACCCAGGAGGTGGAGGTTGCAGTGAGCCGAGATGCGCCATTGCACTCCAGCCTGGGTGACAGTGCAAGACTCCATCTCAAAAACAAGCCAAACAAACAAAAAAATTTTGAAGTTTTCCTTTCAGTGTTCTGACAGATGGACATTTGTATAGCCACTAAAATGAGATGACAAAGTCCTAAGCCACTACCCACCTCACTACCAGCCTTACCTCAAAGCAAGAGGTGATTGCATTGTATTTAACAAATTCTCTAAGCTACACTTTCTAGCTAGTAGTCATGACAGTGTCAACTATTCACAATGTAGAGACTAAATGTCTTGGATGATTTGAGAAGAGCTACTAATTATAAACTGACATTTTGATATAAATGATTTTTGAGGTCAGTTCGATAATGCTATAAATAAGTATGGTTTTAAAATAGGTTATTTGATTGTTCCAAGAGACTTGCAGTGATCAAAACAACTGATTCAGATGGAGAGCTACTGAGAATTCTCTTATAACTGAAGTCTGACCTGTTCTTAAAATCTACTCATTGGTCTAGGGGGTCAAACTGATTAGGAAGTCATTTTGGCATTTGACAAAAATACTTTAGTACATACCCTAACATATATAAGTACAAAGCAAACTTTCTTAGTACTTTGCATTACTCACCCCCTCAATCCATGTTAACATTTTAACTCTCCTGGGTCAAATGCATAGATTCTTACTGTGTTCAGAGTAATTCTTCAGAACTATTTTTGTCCACACTTTTATTTCCACTATGAATTACCCAGTGTCTAGAGTTCCTATGGTTCAAAAAAGAGGTGAAAGATTTAAGAATTGTTCTTTATCCATAAATTTAGATTGTATTCCTTCCCCTAGCAACCCTCCCCCGACTTCTATCTCACTGTAATAGAGCTCATTCACCGAGTTTGTTTCCACTCCCAGGGGAGTTGGATGGGTAGCATTTATTATTTATTTAGTCTGCTAAAAAGTAGTAGAATGGGTTTAGACTTTTCAGCCATGCACGTAGAAGGTAGTCAAAAAATGTGAGGTTATGAGTTCTTCTAGAATAAGCAGATCCCCAGGCATTCAGAGTATTGTGTGTGCTATCTCTGAGATAGCATGGCTGTTAGAGGACCTCTCTAGATAACACTTGATCTTCCCTCCATATTGGTCACAGAGTTACTGTAAGTGTTCAGCATTTCTTCATATCCATACTGTGTATCGTTTTGGCTAAAATAGAGTGTTTCATGTAGATTAATTCTTGAGCTGTTTTAAAAATCACCTTTAAAGAAGAATGAATGCTACACAATCATGATGTACCCAAAACAACTTAGTCTATGAAACTTTGCCATGGAAGGTGGCTCTTGGGAAGGGGACCAGGCCAGAAACAGCGCTAATACAGCAGGGGCCAGGGCAACAACCCTTTGCCAACAAGTACAGGCTGTTTCAATATTTCACCAACTGGCATAGTAGTGTTGACATTTTAACCTACACATCCAATACATATCTCTTTTTCTTTTTTAGGTTGCTCCACTGTGCCTAGGAAGAGCTGGAGCTTGTGTTGTGACTGTAAAATTATAATTTAGTGCTCTGTTTTCTACATGAAGACACCGTCTTCCTTTATTAATGTAGTATAATTTTTCTATCAATGGATACATTTTTAGTAAATGTGCATTGTCACAATCCTGGGCACAAAGTGCCTGATGTCAAAGTGAAGATAGTAAAACAAGGGAGGAAGCAGTGGATGGACCAGGATTAATTCCTTTCATTTCTTAGTAAATTAAAACCTGCAGCTGGTGGATTGTGAACACACATTCCCGATGTAATAAGTGAGGACGAATGCACTGCTCTGGAACATAACCCAGTGCTAACTGGGGGTTTCATTTATTCAGTCAAGCACATCTTACTCACATCCAGATTTATTTTCCTACAGTGCAAACACACCAGATGAAACTTTAAAATGTTACTTTTTGTAAGCTTATCATAAATGAGTTGCAGTAATTTGTTTGCTTGTTTGTTTAACCACAACCACTATTTTAATGATATACTAAAGATAACACTATTTAGTTTTTTCAGAAACATCTGCATTGTATGTGTGTTGGTTGTGGATTTTGTTTCTAAAATTGGCTTAGTCCAATAAATAAAGAAAAGCATTAAGGACTTAAAGCAACAATAACCAAATAAAAACTTGATAGGATCTTTGAAGTCTATTTAAATATTCATTCCATTACATCTAGACTCACCAAGAACTACATGTTATGATGTTAAGTTGAAGTTGAAACATGATGTTTTGCATTAAATTTAAGATATGCAAATTTATGTAGAGAAAATAAATGTTATATACCCTATAATGTTCTTTCACCTAATTAGTTTTTAATTATATGGATTTGTTTTATATTATAAAAGATGTTTTGATTTTGTCTTTTGATATTGACAAAATTGTTTGGATATCCTTATGTTCTCAAGTCTGTATCTGCCTCCCCTGCCTTATTTCTTATGTTTTGCCACAGTTAACCCATTGTGCTTCTTTGTAATCAAACAGTTTGTGGGAGAATGGGCTTATTGAATGTCTAAAAAATAAGTTTAAAGTGTTTGTTACCCTAAGTTTTTTACATTTTTAAACTCTAATTACATATGTGAATGTTATTACTCTCAGTGAATTGTTATTGTTTGCAAAAATGCACTGGGCAGTAACATTTTGTGATAAATCCTATAAGATATAAGTCATTGAGATGTCTAAGATGCTTTTTATTTTAACCCCAGTTAATAACCACCTTATGGAAAATAATATTTGCTAATATTGTTTATTGTGAACTAGGAATCAAAGTTTTTGTATGCATCAATGCACTTAATCCTTATAACAACCTTATGAGGTAGTTCTATTCCCTTTTTATAGCTAAGGAAATTGGGGTACAGAGAAGTTAGCCCCAAGGTTATATATTGCAAGTAAGTGGCAAAGCAGGGATTCATACAAAGACCTTCTCACTCAGCAGTCTTCACTCTTACTATTCCTGCCACTAGGTAGAAAAGAAAGATTTCGGCCGGGCACAGTGGCTCACGCCTATAATTCCCAGCACTTTGGGAGGCTGAGGTGGGCGGATCACGAGGTCAGGAGATGGAGACCATCCTGGCTAACACAGTGAAACCCCGTCTCTACTAAAAATAAAAAATAAAAAAAATTAGCCAGGCATGGTGGCGGGTGCCTGTAGGCCCAGCTACTCGGGAGGCTGAGGCGGGAGAATGGCGTGAACCCAGGAGGAGGAGCTTGCAGTGAGCCGAGATCGCACCACTGCACTCCAGCCTGGGTGACAGAGCGAGACTCCATCTAAAAAAAATAAATAAATAAAAAATAAAAGATTTCATTTTATGTGAGGAATTATTTTAATAAAAAAAAAGAGGGTTTATGCTCTATAGTAATAAAATTTACCAGTAACACCCAATCAGAAAATTTTGGTTCCTTAGTATTTAGGGAAGACTTTTGTTTAAATCTCTTATGGAATTTTACATGTTTTGATTTAGAAAAGTAGATGCAATATAATATATTTCAAGTTTTATACATATTAGATGAATTGCATGGTATTTTAGGCAACTTAACTATAAACAAATTTATTCATAGAAGCATTGTTGCCAACAGTTTAGATGACCTAGATGAAAAAACACACCAATTGACAAAACTGGCTCAAAAGGAAATAAAAAATCCAAACAGACCTGTAACAAGTAAAGAGATTGAACCAGTAATCAAAAATCTCCCAACAAAGAAAGTCCAGGACTAAATGAGTTTACTGGCAAACTATGCCAAACATATAAAGAAGAATTAACACTAATCCTTCTCAAACTCTCCCAAAAAATGGAAGAGAAAGGAGCACCCTGTGACATTCTATAAGGCAGACATTACCTTAACACCAAAGCCAGACAAAGACCTCACAGGGTCTTTGTCTACAGACCAATATCCCTTATGAATATAGATGCAAAAAAACTTCAAAATACTAGCAGGCCAAATCCAGCAGCTTATTAAAATGATCACACAGCATGACCAAGTGAGATTTATCAAAGAAATGCAGGGATGGTTCTACATACAAATGTCAATCGATGTAATAATATACCATATTAATAGAATGAAGGGGAAAAAACAGCATGATCACCTCAATTGATAAGAAAAAGCATTTGACAAAATCCAACACCCTTTCATGGTAAAAACACTCTGCAAACTAGGAAGAAAAGGGAACTTTCTTAACCTGATAAAGACATCCATAAAAACCCACAGCTAACAACATAATAGCAAAACATTGAAAATGTTTCCCCTAATATCATGAAAATTCCTGATTTCCCCACTGCTATTCAACATTATACTAGAAGGTCTAGCCAGAGCAATTAGGCAAGAAAAAGAAATAAAATGAATCCCAAATAAGAAGAAGTAAAACTACATTTGCAGAAAACATGGTCCTATATATTAAAAATCCTAAAGAATCCACAAAATGATTCCAGCTGATTTTAAAAATTCAGCAATGTTGCAGGTTGCAAGATCAACACACAAAAGTCTAAGAAAAACCTGAGGGGAAATTAAAACAATTTCATTTACAATAACATGAAAAAGAATAAAATACTTAGAAATAAATTTGACCAAGAAAGTGCAAGACTTGGACACTGAAAAGTACAAAACGTTGCTGAAAGAAATTAAAGAAGACCTAAATAAATGGAAGACATCCTGTGCTGGCAGGCTGGAAGACTTAACATTGTTAAGATGGCATTACTCCCAAAATTAGTCTATAGATTTAATACAATCCCCATTAAAATTCCAGTGACCCTTTTACAGAAACCGAAATGCTGACCCTAGAATTTATATGGGATTGCAAGTTACTGAAGGTACTCAAGTCTGTTCAAAACAATCTTGAACAAGAATAAAGTTGAAGGACTCGCATTTTCCAATTTCAAAATTTACTGCAAAGCTACTTCAATCAAAACAGTGTTGTGCTGGTATAAAAATATATAAAGCAATAGAGTAGAATGGAAAGTCCAGAAACAAATTACGCCAATACACTATGGTCAACTGATTTTTGACAAGGGTTCCAGGGCCACTCAATGAAGAAAGAACAGTGTCTTCAACTAATAGTGCTAAGACAAGTGAATATTCACATGCAAAAGAATGAATTTGTACCCGTACTTCATACCATATATAAAAATTAATTCAAAATAGATCAAAGACCTAAATGTAAGAGCTAAGACCATAAAACTTTGAGAAGAAAATATAGGAATAAATCTTCATGACCTTGGATTTGGCAATAGTTTCTTAGACATGGCACCAAAAGCACAAGCAACAACAGCAAAAAAAAAAAAAAAAAAAAAAAAAAAGGACTTCATCAAAATTAAAAGCTTCTACATATCAAGGGACACTATGAAGAAAGTGAAAAGACAACCCACAGAATGGGAGAAAATATTTGTAAATCTTACATATCTGGTAAGGAACTAATACCTAGAATATATAAGGAACTCCGATGCTCGACAACAAAAAGACAAACCAATTTTAAAATGGGCAAAGGACTTAAATAGGCATTTCTCTAATGAAGATATACAAATGGCCGACAAACACATGGAAAGCGCTCAACCTCATCAGTCATTATGCACATCAGCGCCACAAGAAGGTACCACTTCACACCTATTAGAATGACGAAATAGACCTAGGATCTAAACCTACAGGAAAAAAAAATGAATAATAGAGAAAATAAATGTTAGAGAGGATGTGGAGAAATTGAAAACCTTCATTCATTGTTGGTGGGAATGTTAAATGGTGTAGCCACTGTGGAAAACAGTTTGGCAGTTCCTCAATAAGTTAAAAAAAAGAATTACCATATGACCCAGCAAGTCCACTCCTGGGCATATACTGAAAAGAACTGAAAACAGGTGTTCAAGCAAAAACTTTCACGCAAATATTCATCGCAGCACTAGTCACAGTAGCCAAAAAAGAGGAAACAACCCAAATGGCCATCAGCTGATGAATGAATAAACAAATTGTGGTATCTCCACACAGCACAATAGAATATTCAGCCATAAAGAGAAATGAGGGACTGATGCATGCTAAAACATGGATGAGCCTTGAGCGCATTTTTGCCAAGTGAAAGAAGGCAGACACAAAAGGCAACGTATTGGGTGAGTGCATTTATGTGAAATATCCAAAATAGGCAAATCCATGGAGACAGAAAGCAGATAAATGGTTGTAAGAAGCTGAGAGAAAGGAGTGGGGAGAGATTGCTAAAAAGGAGTTTCCTTCTAGGGTGATGAAAATGTTCTGGAACTACTTATTGGGGATGATTGCACAACATGGTGAAGGTACTCAATGTCACTAACGGTAAATTTCACATACACTTTACCATAATTTTTAAAAAGCTTTATTAGCTACATTGTGTTATGATACTTAAATGTCATAACAATAGCATTCTGTACGCTTCACTAGGATAAAAACTTTGGATTTATATGCATCTGGAAGAGAAATTTTTCACTGTAATTTGCAAATAAATGAATTTCTAAAAATCTAACAGAAAGGCTCTTAAATCTTAATTTCAACCTAAGAAGGGAGTGAGAAACAACGAGAACCATGAGGGGAGAGTTAACGGGGAACTTCCCCACCGTCCGGTACATGGCAGGCATTCTACAAATGTTTTCTAAAAGTTGAAATAGACATCTTTTCATGAACTCTGTAATATTTGAAATTATTGATCACTCTTACACAAAAACAAATATTCAATAAAATATTTAATTTTACTGTGACTAGATAATACTCATGTAATATTTTTTATTTTTTAACTGGAGTAAAAAAAATCAAATGCCATGAAAAATTACAGGCTACTTATGGCATTTTCATCATTCTGAATCTTAAAGAACTTATATGAACGCACCACCTCTTCCATGACAGCCTCTGTCCTCATTCCTAAGATGTAGGAGAGTACCGTGTTTATTTTGTATCTTCTCTTGGGGCTGAACAACTTGCGAGCCTCTTGAAGAAATGCCGTATTGACTGATGTGGGTATTGGCATCATCGCTAGACTTCACTGCCACCCTCATTTCCCCCTAGTCCTGGGTAATTATTTGGGCTAACGAGGTATAATCTAGAAAGCAAACCCAGGGAAGCTCGGGAAGCAAATCTAGTGCCCTGGATCTTTGCCCAGGCTCAAGCTGGTTCCATTTGACCATATTTCTTTGTGGATAATAAACAATTATATTTAATTCAGGTATTTTCACATAGTTTTGAGGACAGCAAAGATCACCTGGTGGCCATCAAGCAGACCATCTGGAGGCAAAACTCCTTATCTGAGGAATTCAGAAGTCATTAGACTGCCCTATTGTCTAAAGCCGGCATCTTGTACTAGGCTTCTTTACCAAAAATGTATTTAATGTAAGTAACTAGAATTTTTATACATCTCCGGAATGAATGTGTGTCAGAAGTTACTGGGCAACCCTTGCTGATGTCAAGGCACCAAAATGTCTACAAATGTAATCATTTACCATGACCTGTGTAACGAATGTGGTCAAAATTACCCTTACGCTCCTGCTTTAAGGTCCATAAATACCTTGTTATTACTCCATTTTCACACTGCTATAAAGAACTCACACCTGCAATCCCAGCACTTTGGGAGGCTGAGGCTGGGGGATTGCTCGAGCTCAGGAGTTCGAGACCAGCCTGGGCAACATCTTGAGACCCCTGTCTGTACTAAAAATACTAAAATTAGCCAGGAATAGTCCCAGCCACTTGGGAGGCTGAAGTGGGAGGATCGCTTCAGCCCAGGAGACAGAGGTTGCAGTGAGCTGACATTGCACCACTGCACTCCAGCCTTGGTGACAGGTGACCTTGTGTCAAAAAAAAAAAGTTACAAATAATACAACTTAAATGAGTACTGATTTTCAGGGAGGCGTTCACCTTCAGGGGAAGAAAAGGAAAAACAAAAAGGACGTAGAGTAAATTTGGGGGTTTTTTGTTTGTTTGATTGGTTGATTTTGTTTTGAGACAGGGTCTTGCTCTGTTGCCAGGCCTGATCATAGCTCACTACGTCCACAACTTCCTGGGCTTAAGCAGCCACCTCAGCCTCAGCCTCAGCCTGTCAGTAGCTGGGACTACAGGCATGCACCACCACGTTTGGCTAATTTTTTTTTTTTTCTGTTTTTATTTTTTGTAGAGACAGGATCTCACGTTGTTGCCCAGGCTGGTTTCAGACTCCTGGACTCAAGCGATCTTCCCGCCTCCTCTTCCCAAAGTGCTGGGATTGTAGGCCTGGGTCACCACACCGACCTGGCGCAAATTTTGTGGAAGGAAAGAGGTCCCTGCTTAGTGGTAGCTGGAGTGATGAGGTTAGGGAGAAGCTGTCATTCAGAGCCATCTCTGCAGTGACAAGAATAGCTGTGCTGTGTGAGAACTTCAGAGAAGAAAAATGTTGGGTAATAAGTTTGGCAAAAGCTGACCTACCTATTTTCTGATTCCATATCAAACTCAGTAGCAAAGCAGCAGAGAAGGACTGGCAGAGTGAGTTAATCCAATAGAGAATCCCTTGACCTCAGAAACTTTCTGATCAATAAGGCATTGAGCAAAACAATAGGGAGACTGAGATCCTATACAGTAATAGATGATAAAACAAAGGAGGGGAGAGAATGGTAGTTCCTTAAGGCCACATATGGCGGTATATTTTTGTATTCCCTGCAGCACTTAGCATTTTATCTATTGTTATACCTTCACATAATTAGCTTCCACTAATTATTCATCGAATATAAATATGAAGTAGATTTGATCTTTTGAGGTAAACCATCTCCGAGGTATTGGAGTGTGAGTTTATAGTATCACAGATTCTGAAACACAGAACAGAAAGAATCCTTGCGGCTTCCTTGTTCACATGTTGGTGGGGGTGGACTAGGAGAGGGGTGGAAAGCCTGGGCATGGAAGAGGGAAAGCCAGGATACCTTCAGAAAGTAGTGAGTGGCCCAGGCTGGCTGCAGTGTGGAACATGTGCAGAAGGATGGAGGGAACTATCTGCCAATTTATTGTTTTTAAAATTAATTTTAACGTTAAAATTTGTAATTCATTGTTTCAAATTAAAAATGCCAGCCATTCAGTGCTGGGATAAAGACTGCCAGCAGAATAAATAAAATAATAACAAAACTAATTTTTAAAATGCCAATCATGCCTTCTGTCTGTACATGACTAATATTATGGATGCTAGACGCAGTGGCTCACACCTGTAATCCCAGCACTTTGGGAGGCCAAGGCAGGAGGATCACTTGAGGCCAGGAGTTCGAGACCAGCCTGGGAACACAGGGAGACCTCATCTCTACAAATATGTTTTTTAAAAATTAGCCAAGCGTGATGGTGTGCACCTCTGGTCCCAGCTACTCAGGAGGCAGAGACAGGAGGATTGCCTGAGCCTGGGAGGTCAAGGCTGCAGTGAGCTACGATCAGCCTGGGTGACAGAGTGAGACCTTGCCTCAAAAAATAAAAAATAAAATAAAATATATGGAGACACAGCAGCTGGTCATAAAATTGCCAAAGATGCAATCAGCAAGCGGGCCCCCATACACTCAGTCCACCTGCTCCTCCCTCCCAACCTTGTTTAAGTAGCCATACGGACTGCTTCCAGCTGAAATACATTAACTAAGCGGTCTATTTTCTCTTCTCCCAGCAATATTACAACATATTTTCTTAAGAAAAAAAAAATTACAACTTTTTTTTTTTTTTGAGACGGAGTCTCGCTCTGTTGCCCAGGCTGGAGTGCAGTGGCACAATCTCGGCTCACTGCAACCTCCGCCTCCTGGGTTCAAGTGATTCTCCTGCCTCAGCCTCCTGAGTAGCTGGGATTACAGGCATGTGCCACTACATCTGGCTGATTTTTTTGTATTTTCAGTAGAGACAGGGTTTCACCATGTTGGTCAGGCTGGTCTCAAACTCCTGACCTCGTGATCCGCCCGCCTTGGCCTCCCAAAGTGCTGGGATTACAGGCATGAGTCACTGTGCCTGGCCTCAACTTTTATTTCAGAGTTAGGGGGATACAAGTGTAGGTTTGTTACATGGGTATATTGTGTGATGCTGAGGTTTGGGGTACGGATGATCCTGTCACTTAGGTGGTGAGCACAGCACCCAACAGATAGTTTTTCAGCCCACAGCCCCTACCTCCTTTTGCTCTCTAGGAGTCTCCAGTGTCTATTGTTCCATCTTTATGTCCTTTATAACAGATTTTCAAATGTTATTGTATTTTACTCAATATTTGGGTTGTGGAGAAATTTTATAATTTATTTGCATTACATAAATCCTTCACAATGAGAAACAGTCATTGCAAAGATTGTACCAGATGATTGGTCAGATCCCTTCCAGCTCCAGTATTCACTAAGGTAGATTGAATATTACATGACTGTCTCTTGGGAACCCACCCAGCAACTATAACATCTTTGAATATGAATCCCAGCCAGAACCTGGAATGCCACAGGAGTTGTTACCCCATTGCTTGAACTACAATCCAGTGATTCTCAACTACAGTGTCATGGTAGGATTACCTGTGCCGAGACTAGCTCAGTCGGGGAGACCCTAATCCAGTGGTGCTAGAGGAATTAAAGACATATACACAGAAATATAGAGGTGTGAAATGGGAAATCAGGGGTCTCACAGCCTTCAGAGCTGAGAGCCCCAAACAGAGATTTACCCACATATTTATTAACAGCAAGCCAGTCATTAGCATTGTTTCTATAGATATTAAATTAAAACTGAAAGTATCCCTTATGGGAAATGAAGGGATGGGCCGAATTAAAGGAATAGGTTGGGCTAGTTAACTGCAGCAGGAGCATGTTCTTAAGGCACAGATCACTCATGCTATTGTTTGTGGCTTAAGAATGTCTTTAAGCAGTTTTCTGCCCTGGGCAGGCCAGGTGTTCCTTGCCCTCATTCCCGTAAACCCACAACCTTCCAGTGTGGGCATTATGGCCATCATGAACATGTCACAGTGCTGCAGAGATTTTATTTATGGTCAGTTTTGGGGTCAGTTTATGGCCAGATTTTGGGGGGCTTGTTCCCAACAACTCGAAGAATTTTAAAATACATAGATGCCTGCACTTCACTCCAGGTGTGACATCTTGGGATGCCAATCCCAGCCAGAACCCAGGTGATTCTAATGTGCAGCCACCTTTAGGAGGATGACCAGGCCCCATTCCACACAATGGTGCCGTAGGCTCCTCTCACACCGTGTCCCTGACTCACCAACTTCTTCAAATCCGGGCCCTTTGTGTTATTCCACGAGCAAGCTTTTCAAGCACCCTCAAGCATGTTTACAAGAGCCAGTTATTTACATAATTATGAGATTACAAATAATTCTTTTTTTTTTTCTTTTGAGACAAGGTCTCACTCTGTCTCCCAGGCTGCAGCTTAATGGTGTGATCTCGGCTTACGGCAACCTCCACATCATAGGCTCAAGCAATCCTCCTGCCTCAGCCTCCCAAGTACCTGGGACTACAGGCATGCACTACCATGCCTGGCAAATTTTTGCATTTTTTTTTTTTGTAGAGATAGGGTATCACCATGTTGGCCAGGCTGGTCAAGAACTCCTGGACTCAAGAGATCTGCCTGCCTCGGCCTCCCAAAGTGCTAGGATTACAGGTGTAAGCCACCGTGCCCAGCCTGACATTACAAATCCTTTTTATCTGCTAAAGTTCCCTGAAGACAACTACTAGGTACTTTACTAGTTGTATCAAGCCGGTGCAAGATATACAATTTAATTTGTTTTAAAACATCATACCATGTGGAGGTTTCTACTAATTTAGTTGAGCTTTCCCACATTATACCAAATCAGTGAGGCTGACAATCATATTTTTGTAAAAGAAATGGAATATTTTAATCAAAGTTACTTAAAGAGATATTTGTGAGAGTCTAAAATGGATCAGAGCTTTTAAAGCCATGAACAACTCAGCAGACATTGGTTTCTGGGTACCATGTTTGAGTAGATTATTCAGAAGAATCATGCTGCTTAAAACCACCACAAATTCAGAATGAAACATAAAATATGTTATCTTTAAAGCATTAAAGCACAGACAAAATTTTCAGGATTAAGAGGTCAAAAATCTAAGTGAAAGCCAACCAGGTGCAGTGGTTCATGCCTGTAATCCTAGCACTTTGGGAGGCCCAGGCAGGATTGCTTGAGCCCAGGAGTTTGAGACCAGCCTGGGGCAACACAGTGAGATCTGTCCCTACAAAAAATACAAAAATTAGCCGGGTGTCGTGGTGCATGCTTGTAGTCCCAGCTACTTAGGAGGCTGAGGTGAGAAGATTGCTTGAGCCTGGGAAGTTGAGGCTCCAGTGAGCCAAGATCACACCACTGCAGTGCAGCCTGGGTGATAGAGCGAGACCCTGTCTCAAAAAAAATAAAAAAGAAAAAAGAAATCCAAGTGAAAGGAGAGAAGACTTGGAAAAATAAGTAGAGAACTGAAGCTCTTTTGCCCCAAGGGCATTTGCCAAACTCAAAATTTCCCCTTCGGTTCTGTTGACCTCCCAGGGGATGGGATAGAGAACTCAAAACCTAGGATCTGTCCAAGGTGGGAAGATCCTACTTCTACATAGCTGGGACCTCTAAGTACTACAGCTTCGAAGGTGAGGACAAACCGGAAGAACACCTACCTCACTCCCCATTATCAGGAGACTACAAAAAAGGAAAGGAAATGCATTGGAATGTCCAGGAAGAGGTGACCACAAACCAGTCTCCCCGGAAAGCTGCAGCCCAGATTCACATTACTTGAAAAAGGAATCTGAATAATCCTATTTATTTAAAGGAAATCTTCCCACAAAGAAAACTCTAAACTGGACGTGTTGGCTCACTCTTGTAATCCCAGCACTTTGGAAAGCTGAGGCGGGTGAATCACTTGAGCTCACAAGTTCAAGACCAGTCTGGGCAAAATGGCAAAACCCCGTCTCCACTAAAAATAAAAAAAGTGGCCAGGTGCCGTGGTGCGCACCTGTAGTCCCAGCTACTTAGGAGGCTGAGTTGGGAGGCTCGCTTGAGCCCAGGAGCAGAGGCTGCAGTAAGCCGAGATCACCCCACTGCACTCCAGCCTGGGCGACAGAGTGAGACCTCATCTCAAAAAAAAAAAAAAAAAAAAAGAAAGGAAAAGAAAACTCTAGGCCTTGATATTTTCATTGTCATTTTCTACCAGTCAAGGAAGACTAGACTATCTTTCTGAAAGGTATTTAAGCAGAAAAATAAATGCCCACAGAAAATAGCACAAGGGAAATGCCCTAGCTACGCAATTTTAGTACATTTCTCATTCATATTCCCTTCAACAATGCTAAAACGTGTTCATTTCATTACACTAAGCAATTCTATAATTACTCAAAATATGGTGAAAAACTTTCTTCTCTAATTCTATCTAGTCTTTCATATTGCTCACTAGATTGACTACCACTACTATAATCTGTTAAATAATGAGCATTTCAGAAAGTATTGTAATACCTAAAAATGTTAAATGATAGTCTAGTCGCAGGAATCAAAACCACAGTACATCCACATCTGCACACTGGTGACAAGTCGTCTGACCATAATAAAATAATAACTTAATATTATATATTTTAATAGTCATAATTTTAAAATTATTCTCTCTTGTTAGTAATAAAAATTATTCAGGTCAATTTTTCTTTGGCTTATCCAGCAGATGTTTTAGATTATATCAAAGTGTCAAAAATTATGCTAATTTATGATTCTTGGTTGTTTGCTGATTCTGCATAGTTAATGCTATTTAGCACACTGTCATTTTTTCAACTAATTACATTGTGCTTTAAGATTTGAGCTAAAGATTTTTTTGCACTGAATTATCTACATTCATATAATAACCTGTGAGTATAGACTCCCAGGGAGCCAGGTAGAACTATTCAATTAAAGTTCATGATAAAAATGTGACAAGTATTACTGGCATAAGGAATATACTTAAAATTAAGGGTTTCATCTGTATGACTCACACCTGTAACCCAAGTGCTTTGGGAGGCTGAGGCAGGAGGATTGCTTGGGGCCAGGAGTTCAAAACCAGCCTGGACAACATAGCAAGACCCCATTTCCTAAAAAAAAAAAAGTTTTTAATTAAAAAAAAATTTTTTTATCTGTAGTAAGGCAAAGTTCCCAAACAAATACATATTTAAATGAGCACCTTTCTGAAGGACAAAGATAGAGAAAAATGCCCAATATAAGATTATACCTCAGCATTCTAGGTCAAAAGACCTAGAAACTATAGCTCTATAGTCAGCAAACTACAGCCCACAGGTCAACTCTGTCTGCTATTTGTTTTTATAAATAAAGTTTTATTGGAACACAGACATGCTCATTTGTTGATGTCTGTAGCAGCTTTCGTGTTATGACAACAAAGTTGAATAGCTGTGACAGCGACTATATCTTTTTCTTGACATTTACAGAAAACATTTCCAACCTGTGCATGGGGGATCATTCTTCCATCACCTAGAATATGAGGCCTCCGAGAGGATGAGAATGAGGGAAAAAACTACAAAGAAAATGGTAGCAAATACTAGCAAAGAAAATGGTAAGCCAAGGTAAAGCTTCCAATGATAAGAAAGTAATTGAAAGAAGAGAACATGGGGTGAAAGACTGAGGAATGAGGGCCTGAGCTCCACATGTCAGGGCCACCCTGAGGAAGTCTCTAAGAGCCTCTGAGAAAGTTTTCTCTGGGTGTGAAAACAATTAGGGACTATCTTAGCTGTGGAGGCACCTAAATGAAATTGAGTTAAAAATTCATATTTTATTAAATTGCTTTAGACTTGTTCATTTGATTATTTTAACATAGGGAGGTTGAGTCAACTTGATTATGTGACAGACACTGTACTAAGTAAGCATTTCATATGTATGTTAACTCATTTAATTTTTACAACAGCTGTATGAAGTAGATATGACTATTCCCAGTTAATGATACGCAAACTAGCTAGTAAATGTCAGAGCCAAATTTCAAAACCAACCAGATCTGTATGACCTTAGAGCCTTTTAAAAAATCTTTGCAAGATTGCTACATGGAGGTGAGTTTAAGCTGTCTACATTACACAGGATGATACATACTTGATGCCAAGATACATCCTCACCACATCTGTGCTACATTTTAAGTTTTTACTTTTAGTGAGTAGAAACAGGCTATATAATTCTGCCTATTGTGTGCCTGAATGGATACACACACAGAGAGGTTTCATAAGTGCCTTTCTATTTTCTTTTTAAATATGTTCTGTGAAAGGACAAAAGAAGGGCATTTTAGAAAGGATGGCATAGTTAATGACTTGGGTGCAGAGGGCTGTTGCTGTCAATAAAGCAGAGAGCAGGGATGCTGAGTGGAGCAGTCATGAATGGAAATGAGAGGATGAGCCATTAGCAGGAAGTCATAAACCCATTATTAGAAGTTTCATGTCATTGAAGGGAGCCAAATGCTTTACAATTCTAAGGACTATGAATAGCCACCTAAGGAGGATGTGTCTGCTGCTGTGATGTATCAGACAGAGTCCAATCGGGAGACAGAAATCACAGGGTAATCTGAACAGGGAAGATTTTAAATAAATAATCATGTCCCATAACAGAGGATTGGACTCAGAAAGGATTGGCTGGTTATCAGGATCTGAGATTTGCTTTTGCCCTACTGGAGCTAATAAGCTGACCTGTTATGGTTTCATGGATGCTGGCAGAAGACATCCATGGGTTGAAGGAAAAGGATTTTATTACTGAAGGCACAGAAAGCAGTAGGAATATCGTGTTGGGGTCACTTCCCTGTGCCCTTCAATTCCCACAGGAACAAGACAGAGGATGCCAGGTGGAAATCCACGGAGCTTGGGAAATCCATGCTTTTATAGTAAGTGGTAGGCTATCCTGCTCTCTCTCCTGGAGATTTCTCCCTGCAAACACAACCCTGAGAAATGGCCCAGCTAATCAGTAGTGGGCGGGGACGCTCAGAACCCGCAGCAGATTGCCTCTCCCCTTCCTTCTGCAATGTCTCCAGCACCCTCTACCGACAAAATTAGCACTGTGCAGGCTGGCGAAGGAGAAAAGGGCTCATGTCCACGTTGACTGAGCAGGTAATGAAGACTGGATTTGTAGATGAGAAGCACTAATTAAAAACTGGTGTGGGCCGGGCGCGGTGGCTCATGCCTGTAATCCTAGCACTTTGGGAGGCCGCGGCGGGTGGATCACCTGAAGTCAGGAGTTCGAGACCAGCCTGGCCAAGGTGGTGAAACCCTGTCTCTACTAAAAATACAAAAATTAGCCCGACGTGTTGGTGCGCTCCTGTAATCCCAGCTACTTGGGAGGCTGAGGCAGGAGAATCGCTTGAACCTGGGGGGCAGAGGTTGCAGTGAGCCGAGATCACACCATTGCACTCCAGCCTGGGCAACAAGAGCAAAACTCCATCTCGAAAAACAAACAAACTGGCATATATGTTTATCAGCAGTACCAGACATGGCCGAATTATGATATAGTACTTAAATAATTTAAAGTTTATTTTTAAAAATCATTTCCCTTCCTTAATAATAATAATTTTTTTTTAACTGAGTCTTTCTCTGTCACCCAGGCTGGAGTCAGTGACATGATCTCTGCTCACTGCAACCTCCACCTGCCGGGTTCAAGAGATTCTCATGTCTCAGCCTCCCGAGTAGCTGGGATTACAGGTGCCCACCACCAAGTCTGGCTAATTTTTGTATTTTTAGTAGAGACACGGTTTCACCATGTTGGCCAGGCTGGTCTCCAACTCCTGACCTCAGGTGATCTGCCTGCCTCAGCCTCCCAAAGTGCTGTGATTATAGGCGTAAGCCACCATACCCAGCCCCTTCCTTAATAATTCAGGCCTAAAGCCATTAGGTAGTGTATAGGAAGGATGGCATCCACAGTGGTGTCGAGAGGACTCATGGTGACCCAATGTGGGGTATTGGAGTCCAAGCAGGGTGAAGAGGGTGGGTGACCTGGCACAGGGTCTCAGACCCCCATCAGAGTAAGGACAGCGTCCACACAGCACGGCAGCCTGGCCCGGACTGTCAGAGCCTGAGTAGGATGAGGGAGATATCCACACCTGAGAACAGCCCAGCACCTGGGGGATTAGAGCCTGGGCACGATGGGGAAGGTGCCTGTCCAGAGGACAGCCTGCAGTGGCTAGTTAGCCAGGGCCCAGGGAGGGAGAGGACAGCACCCCTGTGCATGGTGTGGGCTTTCAGAGCCCAAGCGTTGCAAGGAGGCCATCCACGATGGAGAACAGCCCGGAAAGGAGAGTGAGAGCCAAGCAGGAAAACATGGGCATCTGGGCCGGAGTGGGTGTGGTAGCAGAAATTGGAGATTGTTTCCATAGAAGATTGATCAAACTAGTAATTATCTTAAGGAAAATGAAAGACAAGGTTTTCACTGTTGGAGAAGGAAGTTACAAATACAGCAGAGGAAAAAACAAGGATGACCCCCGTGGTGTTGAATTGGAATTCGGCATATTGTTGTAAACTCACGGTTTTCAAGATAGAGACAATAGATTAATAAATACATATGCAAATATGTTCGTGTGTGTGTGTGTGTGTGTGTGTGTGTGTGTGTGTGTGTAGAAAGATAAGTAGACAGATATAGACCAACAGATATTCCTTAGGTAGACAGATATAGACCAACAGATATTCCTTAACTCTGAACTGAGCCAGCCTGAGAATAGCAATAAACACACCTCATGTCCAGGTCTTGGCTTCTAAATACCACTTTTTACAAAAAAAAAAAAAAGAATGATCTTCACTTTGGGAGGCCAAAGTGGGGAGGATCACTTGAGCCCAGGAGTTTGAGACCATCCTGGGCAATATAGTGAGTCCCCGTCTCTACAAAAAATAAATAAAAAATTATCTGGGCATGGTGGTGCACACCTGTAGTCCCAGCTACTTGGGAGGCTGAGGTGGGAAGATTGAGCCCAGGAGGTCAAGGCTGCAGTGAGCCATGATCACGTTGCTGCACTCCAGCCTGGGTGATGGAATGAGACCCTGTCTCAAACAAAAACAAACAAACAAAGAATAAAATATCTTGGAGAAATGGCTGATTCCAGAGCTGGGGCATGGAAAATACAAGGTGAACCAGGAACATCTTACCATCTAACCAAAAAACGAGGTTGTGCTCAAAGATTGATGAAGACATTGTGGCCCAGTTGGATGGGCTTCCACTGGCCAAATAGGAGACAATTTAAGCATAAAAATAAATAAGATCTAATATCCAGCATCTATATGGGACTTAAATTTACAAGAAAAAAACAACTCCATTAAAAAGTGGGCAAAGGACAAGAACAGACACTTTTCAAGAGAAGACATACATGCACCAAGAATCCATGAAAAAAAGCTCAGCATCACTGATCATTACAGAAAAGCAAATCAAAACCACAATGAGATACCATCTCACACCCCACTATTATTACAAAGTCAAAGAATAACAGATGCTGGCAAGGAAAAAGGAGCACTTATACACTGAAGTGCTCCTTTTACATACAAGTGAAAAAGGAGCACTTATGCACTGTTGGTGGGAGTGTAAATTAGTTCAGCCATTGTGGAAGATGGTGTGGTGATTCCTCAAAGACCTAAAAACAGAAATACCATCTGACCCAGCAATACCATTACTGGGTATATACTCGAAGGAACAGAAATCATTCTGTTATAAAGACATATGCACGTGTATGTTCATTGCAGCACTATTCACAATAGCAAAGACATGGAATCACCCTAAATGCCCATCAATGATAGACTGAATAAAGAAAATGTAATACATGCACACCATGGAATACTATACAGCCATAAAAAATAATGAGACCATGTCCTTTGCAGGGACATGGATGGAGCTGGAGGCCATTATCCTTAGCAAACTAACACAGGAACAGAAAACCAAATACTGGATGTTCTCACTTATAAGTAGGAGCTAAATGATGAGAACTCATGGACACATAGAGGGGAACAACATACACTGGGGTGGAGGGTGGGAGGAGGGAGAGGATCAGGAAAAATAACTAACGGGTACTGGGCTTAATACCTAAGTGATTAATTAATCTGTACAAGAAACCTCCATGACACAAATACCTATGTCACAAACCTGCAAATGTACCCCTGAACTTAAAATAAGTTAAAAAAATTAAATTAAAAAATGAGAACCATGAACTATAACCATTTGAATAAAATAGGAACACATAAAAATATAAATAAAATAAATACATAAATTGAAAGTTTGATGAGGAACAAGATGTTTACATCGTTTTAAAGTAGCTCCCCCCAAATATTTACTTTTTTCAAAGGTCAGAGAGTAACTTTCAGTTGAGAAGCCTTTCAGACATCACCTTAATTAAGTCATCAAACTGCACACCATCAGCTGGGTGTGGTGGCTCACGCCTGTAATCCCAGCACTTTGGGAGGCCAAGGCAGGTGGATCACCTGAGGTCAGGAGTTGGAGACCAGCCTGTCCAACATGGTGAAACCCCCTCTCTACTAAAAATACAAAAATTAGCTGAGCATGTTGGCAGACGCCTGTAATCCCAGCTACTTGGGAGGCTGAGGCAGGAGAATTGCTTGAATCCAGGAGGCGGAGGTTGCAGTGAGCTGAGATCACACCACTGCACTCCAGCCTGGGCATCAAGAATGAAACTCCATCTCAAAAAAAAAAAAAAGAAAAGAAAAGCCCATCATCAATACTGGGACAAATGAAAATCTTGCCTAAACTATGGAGACAGTAAAAAGATCGGTGGGCACTAGGGGTTAGGGGAGAGGGAAGGATGAGCAGACAGAGCACAGGGTTTTTTCAGGGCAGTGAAACTATTCGGTATGACACTATAATTATGGGTGCATGTCATTATGCATTTGTCCAAACTCATAGAATGTACCACACCAAGACTGGACACTAATATAAACTGTGAACTTTAGGTGATGATGCATCAATGTGGGCCTCAGTTGTAACAAATGTAGCACTCTGGTGGGGGATGTTGATGACGGGGGAAGGCTATGCATGTGTAAGGCAGGGGATATATGTGAACTCTGTACCTTCTGCTCAATTTTGCTGAGAACCTAAAAAACAAAATCTATTTCTTTAAAAAATCTTACTCCACATGATAGGATGCAATGAGAGGACGCAATAGTATCACTTCTGTGATGTTCCTGCCAAAGATGCATAATCTGGATCTAATCATGATAAAACACCAGACAAACTAAAATGGCAGATCATCCTGCAGAATAGCTAGCTTGGAACTTTCAAATGTGCTAAGGGATGAGATCTGAGGAAAGACTGAGTAACTGTACTAGATCGAAGACAAAAGAGACATGAGGCCGGGCACGGTGGCTCACACCTGCAATCCCAGCACTTTGGGAGGCCGAAGCAGGCGGATCACTTAAGCTCAGGAGTTCGAGACCAGCCTGGGCAACATGGCAAAACCCCATCTCTAAAAAATAAACAAAAATTAGCAGGGTGTGGTGGCGCATGCCTGTATTCCCAGCTACTTGGGGGGTGCTGAGGCAGGAGGATTGCTTGAACCCAGGAGGTCGAGGCTGCCATGAGCCAAGATCACCCCACTGCACTCCAGCCTCAGTGACAAAGTGAGACCCTGTCTCAAACAAAACAAAAAAGAAACATGACAGCTAAAAGCAGTGCATAATCCTGGATTGAATCCTTTTGCTATAAAGGACATTATTGAAACAACTGTCAACTTGAATGGCTCTGTGAATTAGATGATAGTAATGTATCAGTGTTTACTGCCTAACTTTTATGATTGTATTATGGTTTTATAGATAAGTGTCTTTGTAGGAAATACAAACTATTTCAGGGTGATGGACCAGCATGCTGGCAACTTATTCTCAAACAGTTCAGGGGAAAAGGTTTATTTAAACTATACTTTCAATTTTTCTGTAATTTTCTGATTGGTTCAAATTTTGGTTAAATAGTAAAAAAACAAAAATAGGCCCATTTTCAGGCTTGATACATGTTCTCCACATCCTAGGCTTCCTCCTTCCAGCTTCCACACAGCAAATATTTTTGTCTTCCTCAGATGCATAAGAAACATTAGTAGAGTTGAAAATAATCTACAAATAATTGATTATTGAAAACTGCACATCTGATCTCAGAATTGCCAGTGAAGGTTCTCTGCACATTACCTCATCAACTCTTTCATCCCAGGGGTATGAGATGAATTTTATGAAAATGATCCATACTTGTGACATTGCAGATGAAGCAGATAAAATTCTATTTTCCATTTGTTCCTTTTGGGGAATTCTTAGAAGTAAATTGATACCCTTCCCTGTGGAAGAGATAAGAGAAAGTGAATGAAGGTTTGAAAAGAAGCATGGAGACCTTCAAAATTATCAAATTTTTGAGTTTAAGGTGATATTTACACTAAAATAGCTTGCCAGTGATGAGCCAATGAAGGGAAAAGCTTACTTTTCAGTTAGTTATGATTTCCAGGGCAGAGGAAAAGTAACAAGGAGACAGGGTCAAAGGAAGTGAGAAGCTGAACAGAACTTTTAAAGTTTAAACTTAAAGAATAAAAACACAAGAGAACCAGAAACAGGTTCAATTATGCTGAATACTCTATTTCCCAAACCTATCTTCTACTTGTCTCATTAATGTCTATATTTCTGAGCTATATTAAACATTCCACTTCCTTCATTCCCGCCTTCATTATTTTTTAGTCTTTTTTTTTTTTTTTTTTTTTGAGATGGAGTCTTGCTTTGTTGCCCAGGCTGGAGTGCAGTGGCGCAATCTCGGCTCACCGCAAGCTCCGCCTGCCGGGTTCACGCCATTCTCCTGCCTCAGCCTCTCGAGTAGCTGGGACTACAGGCGCCCGCCACCACACAAGGCTAATAATTTTTTGTATTTTTAGTAGAGACGGAGTTTCACCGTGTTAGCCAGGATGGTCTCGATCTCCTGACCTCGTGATCCGCCCACCTCGGCCTCCCAAAGTGCTGGGATTACATTACAGGCATGAGCCACCAAGCCCGGCCTATTTTTTAGTCTTGAGACAGGGTTGAAGGTGGGTGTGGTGGCTCACACTTATAATCCCAGCAATTTGAGAGGCTGAGGCAGGAGGAACACTTGAGCCCAGGAGCTCGAGACCAGCCTGGGCAACATAGCAAGACACTGTATCTATTTAAAAAAAGAAAAGAAAAAGAAAGAAAAAAGAAGAAGCGGTGTTGAGGCTAGCGGCAGCCACAATTCGACTATATGAAGGTGTTGTGCTACTGAATCATGAGAGAACATGAGCAACTCATTTAGAATTCAGTGGGCAAAAAGAGACAATTATGTTGTCTTCTAAATCTTTGAAAATATTGTTTTCATGATTCTTTTAACCAAAGTACCCTATAAACAATTATTTTTATCTCTGAGCCATTATCACTCACAACCACCTCCACCATTCTGTTATGTTTAGCATGCCGTGAAATCACAAACTACACAGGATCAACTGCTTTTTGACAACATCTGAATCATGACAGAGAAATTAGAAAAATAAAATGTCTGAGTTCCAAATAAAATTTAAAATACAGTATATTCAAACTCAACATTTTAAGAAAATAATTGTATTTCCCTTTTCTTTTAAAAATTGATTTATTTATACAAAAATTACCTGGGCGTGGTGGCGGGCGCCTGTAATCCTAGCTACTCCGGAGGCTGAGGCAAGAGAATTGCTTGAACCCGGGAAGCGGAGGTTGCAGTGAGCTGAGATCGCGCCATTGCACTCCAGCTGAGCGACAACAGCAAAACTCTGACTCAAAAAAAAAAAAAAGATTTATTTAGAGAAATGTGGGAGACTTCTTTGGTAAAGTCAGTACTTCTGAAAGAGTATTTTCTCTCTTAAAAGACTGCGTCCACTCTGGAGAAGCACCCAGCTGTTCCTTTTGAAACTAAGCATGGACTCATCCTATGATCCAGCAAGGGCACTCGTGGTGTCACTCATGGTGTACCAGAGAAAATGAAGACTGACTCCCAGCACCTTCATTCATAACAGCCCAACACTAGGAACTACCCAAATGTCCTGTAATGGTGAATGGTTAAAGAACCTATGGGACATCCATACCATGGAATACGATCCAGCCATAAAATGGAACAAACCTTTCACACAGGCAACAACTTGGAAGAACCTCAAGGAAATTATGCTGAGTGAAAAGAAAAAAAAAAGCCAGTCCCAAAAGGGTACATACGACATAGTTCTATTTGTGTAACATCCAAAAAAATAACATAATTACAGAGATGAAGAACAGATTAGGGATTGTCAGAGGTTAGAGATATGGGGAGAGGATGAATGTGGCTGTAGAGGGATAGCTCTAGAGAGTCTTGTGGTGATGGTAGTATAGTTCTTGATTGTGGTGGTGGTTATGCAAGGCTATGGATGTGGTAAAAGTGTATAAAGTTACACACACACATGCACACAAGTGCATATGTAACTGGTGAAATCTGATTAAACTGTATGGATTGGACCAGTGTCAATTTCTTAGTTTTGATATTATTTTACAGTTGTGTATGATGCTAATATTTAGGAGGCTGAGAAAAAGGTACATGAGAATTCCCTCGACATTTCTTTGCAACCTCCTATAAATCTATCATTATTTCATAAGAAAAGAAAAAAAGCCCACATACACACATTAAATCTTTATATTTAAGGTGACTTGTTTGAAGATACAAAGACGAGCAGGGGAGCAGGGGAGGGAATTGCTAGCTGTTTGGTATGTATGGTGGCCACTCCCTATGTATTGCCATAGCAATATGGCAGCATTTCCTATGAACAGTGTATTTTTAATATATTAACCAGGAAGATAAAAATGTGTTCTGCATTCAGTGCTAGCCACAGAGTTTCAAAGACCTGATGGAACCAAAGTGTGTTAAGGCCTCAGCTCTGTGTTATACTTGCCAACCTTCTAAGGGTATGGGTATCACATAGAAGAAATCTAAGGACAGGTTTCAGGGCCCTTGATCATTCCTCAACCTGTCAGATCCTGAGTGTTTATCACAGAATGTTTCAGTAAATCAGTTATATTACTTGCCCACCACTTTCACTCCTCCAGAAGATTATTTCTCAAACAATAACAACTTTTTCTAGGTTCCAAATATTATATCCATTGTTTGGCCTTAGTTTGTGTGTGTGTGTGTGGTTTTTTTGTTTGTTTGTTTGTTTGTTTGGAGATGGAGTCTCACTGTGTCGCCCATGCTGGAGTGCAGTGGTGCGATCTCAGCTCACTGCAAGCTCTGCCTCCCAGGTTCACGCCATTCTCCTGCCTCAGCCACCCGAGTAGCTGGGACTACAGGCACCCGCCACCACGCCCGGCTAATTTTTTGTATTTTTAGTAGAGACGGGGTTTCACCGTTTTAACCAGGATGGTCTCGATCTCCTGACCTCGTGATCTGCCCGCCTCGGCCTCCCAAAGTGCTGGGATTACAGGCGTGAGCCACCGCGCCCAGCCTTGTTTGGCATTTTTAAATACCACTAGAGTATCCTTATATCTTTTTATGAAGAAAAATCTAGATTTCTGGTATGTTTTCAAAACCTGAAGTCTCTAGCTACTTGTAACATTTTCACATCTCTTATGCTGATTTTTCCTATTCTCTTAATTTTTAAAAAACTTTTTTTATTTCATTAGCTTTAGGGGTAGGAATGGTTCTGGGTTCCATGGATGAAGAGTGGTGAATTCTGGGCTTTTAGTGCACCAGTCACCCCAATAGTGTACATTGTACCCAATAGGTAGTTTTTCACCCCTCATCCCCCTTCCACCCTCCTCCCCCTTTCTTAGTTATTTATTTATTTATTTATTTTTGAGACAGAGTCTCGCTCTGTCACCCAGGCTGGAGTGCTGTGGTATGATCCTGGCTCACTGCAACCTCCACCTCCCGGGTTCAAGCGATTCTCCTGCCTCAACCTCCCGAGTAGCCGAGATTACAGGCACGCGCCACCACGCCCAGCTAATTTTTTTTGTGTTTTTAGTAGAGACGGGATTTCACCATGTTGGCCAGGCTGGTTTTGAACTCCTGATCTCAAGTGAGCCACCTGCCTCAGCCTCCCGAAGTGTTAGGATTACAGGTGTGAGTCACCACGCCCGGCCCATCCTCCCCATTTCTGAGTCTCCAGTGTCCATTATAGCACTCTGTATACCTTTGCTTACCCATAGCTTAGTTCCCACTTGTGAAAACATGTGGTATTTGGTTTTTTGTCCCTGTGTTACTTCACTTAGGATAATGGCCTCCAGTTCCATCCAAATAGCTGAAAATACATTATTTGGTTCTTTTTATGGCTTAGTAGTATTCCACGGTACATATACACCACTTAAAAAAAATAGAGACAGGGTCTCACTTTGTTGTCCAGGCTGGTCTCAAACTCCTGGCTTCAAGGGATCCTTCTGCCTCAGCCTCCCAAAGTGCTGGATTACAGGCATGAGCCACTGTGCTTGGCCTATATACATCACACTTTCCTTTATCCACAAGCTGATGGGCACCTTGGTTGACTCCATATCTGCAATTGTGAATTGTGCTGCGATACATATATGTGTGCAGGTATCTTTTTGATATGGTAACTTCCTTTCCTCCTTTTGGCATGCTTCTCCTCTGTCCTTTTGGGGAAGGCAGTATCTTCAATATTTTTAGCCTCAGAAGACATGGCCAGAAGTTTTGAAATCACCAGCATGAATTATTGAGACAAGGGATATCCCTTGGTCCCTGAGTGCTCCCCAGTGAAGACCTAAACACAGAGTTTAAAAAAAAATTAAAATTTCCAGATACAGTATCTTCTTAGATGTATTCAGAATGTGGGCAAGTCACAGCTTCTACCTAAGGCTGGTTATGAGACAAACAAAAAGCCTGGATCACAGAATTAAGTTAATTCAACAGGAGTTTTATGACAAGTTTTAATCTGATTTCCAGAAAAGCTAGTTTTTTGAGGTTTTTTGTTTGTTTGTTTTGCTTTGTTTTTGTTTTTTGTTTTTTTTTTTTTGAGACGGAGTCTTACTCTGTCACCCAGGCTAGAGTACAGTGGCGCAATCTTGGCTCACTGCAACCTCTGCCTCCCGGGTTCAAGCGATTCTCTGCCTCAGCCTCCTGAGTAGCTGGGATTACAGGCGCCTGCCACCACGCACCGCTAATTTTTTTGTATTTTTGGAAGAGACGGGGTTTCACCATCTTGGCCAGGCTGGTCTCGAACTCCTGACCTCGTGATCCACCTGCCTTGGCCTCCCAAAGTTCTGGGATTACAGGTGTGAGCCACTGCACCCAGCCGAAAGCTAGTTTTCTTTAATCAAGAAAAATTAAAAGTAAAGATTTAATGTTTGTAGATAGGTTTTTTTTAATTAAGGCAAAATTCACATCTCATAAAATTAACCATTTTAAAGTGAACAATTCAGTAGCATCCAGTACATTCATACTGTTGTGCAACCAATACATCTAGTTCCAAAAGGTTTTCATCATCCCAAAAGAAATACCCATACCCATTTAGCGCTTACTCCCCATTCTTCCTTCCTCTCAGCCCCAGCAACCACCAATATGGTTTCTATTTCTAGAAATCTACCTATTCTGAATATGTCATATAAATGGAATCATACAGTGTGACCCTTTGTGTCAGGCTTTTTTCATTTAGCATGTTTTCAAGATTCATCTATGATGTAGCATGAATCATTACTTCATTTCTTCTTGTGGCTGAATAATATTCCATCGTATATACCACAGAGCGTTATTCAAGGACCTTTGGATGCTTTCCTCCTCTTAGCTATTGTGAATAGTGCTGCTATGAACATACATGTACAAGTATTTAAGTATCTGTTTTCAATTCTTTGAAGGTATATCACCTATGAATGGAATTGATGGGTTATATGGTAATTTTATGGTGTTTAATTTTTTTTGAGAAACTGCCAAACCAGTTTCCACAGCAACAGAGCCATTTTACATTCCTGTGCATTGATTTTTAAAAACAGAAGCTATGAATCTTCAGAAATGAAGTAGGCTTTCCATCTGCTTCCTTGGATTTGGCATACTCTAGAATAAATCGGTGGTTCTCAACTCTGGCTTGACAACATAGGGAGCTCAAAAAGAAGAAGGTAACAGCCTCCATCTCTAGAAATTCTGTTTATTTCTAATAAATCTGGGTTGAGCCCATGCCACTCCAAGTGACCCTCAAGTAACTCTAATGGCTGCCAGGATTGAGAACTACTACTCTACATGAACTCAGGGGAAATAGTGCAAGAATTTTTTCCCTACAGAATAGGAATCATTAAATTGTCATGGAAACAGAACTCATTTCCATTTCTTAATTCCCTTGGCTGTTTAATTCACAGCCGTGTATCTGCACCTAGAATCATTCTTGGCACAGAATTGAACAAATATATTGGCTTAATGTTGAATATCCAGTTTTATTTTAAGCTTAAATGGATCATATAAAACAGCAATTAATAATTTTAAATGACATCAGTATTTTTAGCTACCAATAGTTAGAAAACCAGAAGGAAACCTGAAATTCTCTGGTTAGATGTTATTTTTAAATACACTATCTTTCTCTAGTTATTAACTATGTTTTTTAGACTTTATATGTAATATTGGTAGAAAATGATTTGTTTCCTCAAATAACCTTTATTTTATTTTTTATTTTTTATTTTTTATATATTTTTTGAGATGGAGTCTCACTCTGTTGCCCAGGCTGGAGTGTAGTGGTGCGACGTCGGCTCACTGCAGCCTCCACCTCCCAGGTTCAAGCGATTCTCCTGCCTCAGCCTCCCAAGTAGCTGGGATTACAGGCATGCGCCACCACACCCGGCCAATTTTGTATTTTTAGTAGACATGGGGTTTCACCATGTTGGCCAGGCTGGTCTCGAACTCCTGACCTCAAGTGATCTGCTCACCTTGGCCTCCCAAAGTGCGGGATTACAGGCATAAGCCACTGCGCCCAGCCTAAAATAGCCTTTATTTTAAAGTATGCAAGGCTAAATGATAAATTGGAAGCAAAAATATAAGATGATCAAACAATCCTGACATTTTCTAGAATTGTAGTATGCAATTAAAAATCCCTATATTTATATTTATTTATTTTTATAATGTGAATTCTATCTAAATGTCCCAGTTCTGTACTTAGTATTAAATGTGATTTTTCTCCATCCCCAATGTCACAGCTATCCCCCTTTCCCTTACCTTGGAAACTCTTCCTCCCCCACTCCAATCCCTGTGAATATATTTTTCTGATTTGCAGCAAACCATGCTATTAATTTTTCGCGTATCTTTCTGTTGAGCTTCGCATAATCTTGACCAGTTTTTATAGCAGAGTCTGACAAATATTACTTTCTTATTATGCCATCCTTTCCCAAATAAATTAGAGGTTTCTGAAAATTACTATAACAGGTATTTATTTATACTTAAATAATCAATTTTAAATTGCATAGCTATTAAAAAGCTCTGTGCTCTTTAGAATCACCCTTCCCGCCCCCCCTCCACACACACACACACACACAGGTTGTATAATGGCTTCACTAACTCTTCAATGAATATCCGAAACAAGTGGATGCCAGATTCTTTCCCAGAGGCCAGGTTTCATCATGTTCCTGGTTCTTACATTTTAGAATAGGAAGCTGAATTTCCCTTTTTATCCAGAAATTATATTTACAAAAGATTATTCAGATAAGGATACAACTATTTGCAACACAAATATTTTCAAAAGAATAGCACAAATAAAAATATCTTTAAGTTTCAAATAAATTATATTTCAAATGACTTTAAAATAAGTGTTTTGTAAGTTGGCCAAATCTGAAGATATTTCTCCAATTAAAAACAGAAACTAGGCCTGGCACGGTGGCTCACACCTGTAATCCCAGCACTTTGGGAGGCCGAGGCAGGAGGATCACTTGAGCCCAGGAGCTCGAGACCAGCTTAGGCAACATGACAAAACCCTGTCTCTACAAAAGAAATACAAAAATTAGCCAGGCATGGTGGTGTGTGCCTGTGGTCTGAGCTACTTGGGAGGCTGAGGTGGGAGGATCACCTGAGCCTGGGAGGCCAAGGCTGCAATGAGCTGTGATCGCGCCACTACACTGCAGCCTATGTGATAGAGTGAGACCCTGTCAAAAAATAAATAAATAAAATTTAAAAATAAAGAAAGAAAAACGAAAGCTCTATACTTATTTGTTGGAGAACCTAAAACACATACATCAACAAGGACATCTTCCTGCAGTGGATCATCATCATCTGGAAAATACTGACTTCAGATATCTTACTACAGGGAGAGTGTGAGAGAGAAATGCAAAGAGATAATGCTAGACCTGGATAAACACAATCTTTAGCAAATCTGGCCACATTTGCTGAAATAAGAATTCTGTCCGTTGAACTTCAGTGGCCTCCTGCCATTTTCTTCCTTCTGATAAAAGGTTAACATATCTAAAGCATTCTAGCAAATAGATCTTGATGACCTCATCAAGGGTAACTGTATCTTGATCCCTTGACTATATTAAATAAGAGGTACTAACTGCAGAAGGAATGAGAAAATGAATGAATGAACAAATGGACCCAATTGTTTCGTCCTAGGACTGCCCAGAGAAGGTGAAGCAAGTAGAGTCCCTGGTGACGTGTAAGCGTAAGTAGCAGATGCTAACCAGATGTCTCAAACTAAGCCTTGGTGATCAGATGGAAGACCCCAAGGGAGAGGAGTGACAATGACAGATACGGGGAATCCCCAGATCAGGGGTTGGGGTACAAGTGGGGGTTACAAGTGGGCTGACCTTGACAGTGTAGTCACAGGCTACCGATGCATCAGGTGTGGTGCACTCAGGTACATAGATGAAGCTGGAAACCATCATTCTCAGCAAACTAACACACGAACAGAAAACCAAACACCGCCTGTTCTCACTTATAAGTGGGAGCTGAACAATGGACACAGGGAGGGGAACATCACACACCGGGGCCTGTTAGGGGGTGGGGAGCAAGGGGAGGGAGGGAGAGCATTAGGACAAATACCTAATGCATGCAGGTCTTAAAACCTAGATGACGGGTTGATAGGTGCACCATGGCACATGTATACCTATGTAACAAACCTGCACGTTCTGCACATGTATCCCGGAACTTCAAGTAAAATTAAAAAAAAAAAGAAGTATAGACTCTCTGAGCATCAGTCTGGACTTCAAAACTAGGATACTGAGGTTAGAAACTAAGTTATCTCATGCTCTTAGCAAAAATGGGCAGGACCAAGATACTGATCATCAGAGCCCACTGACTGTCAGAAGGTAGGGAGAAAATTCAGCCACTCAAGCTGCATCACCCAGTCTCTGAATGCTAACCAACTCAGGGCTTCAAGCATGTAGTTCAAAGAAGATCACTTTGAAGGATATGTGGACAGATAGGAAGGAAATGTGGACAGTTAGCAAAGCACCAGGCATAGAACTGACCCTCAAAAACTATTTAAGCTCATATGTCAGAACTAGAAAGGAACCAAAAGTCATTTAATTCAGTTCCATCAGTATCAGTTAGAATTCGTGTAGGCTGCTTGTAACTGAAAGTAACATGGCTTAAACAAGACAATGGTTAACTTTATCTGTGTAAAAGAAGCCCATATAAGTGGCTTTTGAAAATTGTTATAACAACAATGAATGTATATAATTACAAAATATAGGTGCAGCACCAGACAGGGTCAAATTCTTAACACTGAAACAACCAAGGGAAACTCTCTACCTAGTCAATGACAAACCAGTTCAAACTTCTGAGATCTTAATTTTTTTTATCCTAATCCTAAGGAGTCTTGCTCTGAAGATTAGGGTTCAGTCCAAGTGGGGGCGGGGGATGGAGAGGGAGGAAGGGGACAACAGCTCCCATCTCCAATCCCTTCTATTCAGTTATTATGTCAGATCTGCCCGGAGGAACTCTACTGTCAATCTTCAAGTACGGATATCTTGGACAGAAATCAACTTTCACAACTTCTCACTTCAGATACAAGAAGCACAGGTAAAGGCCAGGCGTGGTGGCTCACGCCTGTAATCCCAGCACTTTGGGAGGCCGAGGAGGGTGGATCACTTGAGGTCAGGAGTTTGAGACCAGCCTGGCCGACACAGTGAAACCTAGTCTCTACTAAAAATCCAAAATTAGCCGGGCGTGGTGGTGCTCGCCTATAATCCCAGCTACCCGGGAAGCTGAGGCAGGAGAATTGCTTGAACCCGGGAGGCAGAGGTTGCACTGAGCCAAGATCATGCCACTGCACTCCAGCCCGGGTGACAGAGCGAGACTCTGTCTCGTTTAAAAAAAAAAAAATCAAAAGGCTATTTCTAATAAGAGAGACAACTTTGGCCACTGGAGAACATAAAGGAGGGGAAAAACACCTCAGTTTACCAAATTATGCTTTAAAATTACAAATTAAACATCAAAGAAGTTTCCAATGATGGTTGTTCCTCTTCTCAAATGTGCTATTGGAATTGATTTTTTTTTTTAATTAGCCTAGGGCAAAGAAGAGCTCTACTTAAATGGGCCAAGCACATACAAACATGCCAAATGGGCACTCTACCCCACCAAACTCTGAATTTAAAACAGCACTAGGTCCCAGAGACAGTAAATAAAATCATTAGTATATACACCTATTAACTTCTCCCTTTTCATACATTAGTTAGGCTGCTCAAAAAGACAGATGAATCCAGGAACATTAACTATAAATTACAGGAAATAAAATGGGGATCTGGCAACTATGGTTAGTGTTGCATCAGACATAGTTTCTGTATTAGATCTTTGTAAAATGCTCCTTGAGTAGTATGCCATGATTGGTCTTACTTAGTAAGTTACTTACTAACTTTAATTTATTGGTATTAAAATACCAATAAATTTCAGCTTCAAACAATAGTCAGAATAGAGACTGCACTTTACTTTCATTGTGCTGCCATAAAGATATTTAAATTCTCTAATGTGTGTTATAATCTGATAAACAGTGTTTAAATAGGTTGCAGTTTCTCATTTTATTGATGACAGGCTCATTAAGGATGATTCAGAAACCATAATATTAGAAGTTCTGTCTTCCTTCATTGCTTTCATGACTGAAGGGAACAGGGCACTAAAGAGAAGTACAGAGAAGTAATTTGCCCATAGAGACACAGCTCAAATACAGATAATGTGGCTCTAGCACCCTTGCTCCTAACCACTCCTCTATGCAGCATTAGAAATAAGAATGTTGGCCGGGCACAGTGGCTCACGCCTGTAATCCCAGCACTTTGGGAAGCCGAGGTGGGCAGATCACAAGGTCAGGAGATCGAGACCATCCTGGCCAACACGGTGAAACCCTGTCTCCACTAAAAATACAAAAATTAGCCGGGCGTGGTGGCACGTGCCTGTAATCTCAGCTACTTGGGAGGCTGAGGCAGGAGAATCGCTTGAACCCAGGAGTTGGAGGTTGCAGTGAACAAAGATCGCCACTGCACTCCAGCCTGGAGACAGAACGAGACCCCATCTCAAAAAAAAAAAGAAAAAAGAAAAAAGAAATAAAAGAAAGAATGCTTGGCTGAGAGCGGTGGCTCACGCCTGTAATCCTAGCACTTTGGGAGGCCGAGGCAGGTGGATTGCCGAGCTCAGGAATTCGAGACCAGCCCAGGCAACACGGTGAGACCCTGTCTCTACTAAAATACAAAATAATTAGCCAGGCATTGTGGTGTGCGCCTGTAATCCCAGCTACTTGGGAGGCTGAGGCAGGAGAGTCACTTGAACCTGGGAGGCGGAGGTTGCAGTGAGCCGAGACAGCACCACTGCACTCCAGCCTGGATGACAGAGTGAGGATCCGTCTCAAAAAAAATAAAAATATAAAAAAGAATGTTCATTGTTGCATTTTCTAATTTAAAAAACCTTGCTGGAAACTAAATGTCCATCAAAAAAAGAATGTATAAGTATATTGTGATGTAGCCATACAATGGAATACTGTTTAGCAGTTACAAAGGTATGCGTCAACATAATGAGTCCCAGAAACATAATGTTGCATTTTGTTTTAAAGGCATGTGGCTACGCACAGTGTCTCATGCCTGTAATCCCAGCACTTTGGGAGGCTCAGGCAGGAAGATCACTTGAGCCTAGGAGTTCCAGGCTGCAGTGAGCTATGATCATGCCACTGCACTCCAGCATGGGCAACAGAGTGGGACTCTGTGCCTAAAAAATAAGTAAATAAATACATAATTTAAAAGCATGCAAAACATGGTTCAATATAAAACCATGTATATATAAAAATTTGTCAAAAAATTCTATACAGTCTATATATTCCTTCCATATATTCTATGTAGTGTTTCCAGATACATATATATATAGCAAAAGTATTAAAATATTCATAGCAATAATAAATACCAAATTTGGGATAGTGGCTGCCTTTGAGAAATAGAATCAGGAAAAATAGGCATGCGGCCTTAAACTTATCTATAAGGTTTTGTTTTTAAAAATGTATTAGGCCAGGCGTGGTGGCTCACGCCTGTAATCCCAGCACTTTGGGAGGCCGAGGTGGGCGGATCACCTGAGGTCAGGAGTTCGAGACCAGCCTGGCCAAGATGGTGAAACCCCATCTCTACTAAAAAAAATACAAAATTATCCAGGCATGGTGGCGCATGACTGTAATCCCAGCTACTCGGGAGGCTGAGGCAGGAGAATCGCTTGAACCTGGGAGGCGGATGTTGCGATGAGCAGAGATTGCGCCATTGCACTCCAGCCTGGGCAACAAGAGCAAAACTCCATCTCCAAAAAAAAAGTATTAAAGTCCTCATCAAATAAGGAACAATGCTAAGACTATTCCGAATCTGGGTGATGGGCGTAAGAGCATTTATGATATTTATTTTCTTTATTGTTCTGTGTCCCTGAAATTTTACATGATAAAAGTCCAGCATTTGTTCACATTAAAATGGTTAATTTTATGTTATATGCATTTTACCTCAATAAATATTTTCTCTTTTTTTTTTTTTTTTTTGAGACGGAGTCTTACTCTGTTGCCCAGGCTGGAGTGCAGTGGCATGACCTCAGTTCACTGTAGCCTCTGCTTCCCAGGTTCAGGCGATTCTCTGCCTCAGCCTCCTGAGTAGCTGGGATTACAGGCATCACCTGTACAGTGTACAGTGCCACCACACCAAGCTAATTTTTGTATTTTTATTAGAGATGAGGTTTCACCATGTTGACCAGGCTGGTCTCGAACTCCTGGCCTCAAGTGACCTGCCCACCTCAGTCTCCCAAAGTGTTGGGATTACAGGCGTGAGCCACTATACATGGCCTCAATAAAAATTTTCTTAATATTTAAAAAATGAGTTCAGGTGGAACTTAAAGCTCTCACAAACGTTAATGACGTTTTCTTTGACCATATCTACATAATGCAAAAAAAAACACTTAATAAAAAGATGTAACTTTATTTTGTATTAATTATACCAGTGTGGGCCAGACAAGGTGGCTCACACCTGTTAATATAGTTTGGATTTGTGTTCCTACCCAAATCTCATGTGGAATTAGAGGAGGGACCTGATTGGCGGTGACTGGATCATGGGGTGGATTTCCCTCTTACTCTTCTCATGATAGTGGGTGAGTTCGCAAGAGATCTGATGGTTTAAAAGTGTGTGGCACTTCCCCCTTCACTCTCTCTCCCTCTTCTGCCACCATGTGAAGAAGGTGCTTGCTTCCCCTTTGCTTCCGCTATGATTGTAAGTTTCATGAGGCCTCCCAGTCTTGCAGAACTGTGAGTCAATTAAATCTCTTCTTCATAAATTACCCAGTCTCAGGTAGTTCTTTATAGTAGTGTGAAACAGACTAATACAGCTGTAATCCCAACGCTTTCGGGCGCCAAGGCAGGAGGCTCTCTTGAGCTCAGGAGTTCAAGACTAGCCTGGGCCACGTAGTGAGACCTCATCTCCACAAAAAAATTTAAAAATTAGTCAGGCATGGTGCTGCATGCCTGTAGTCCCAGCTACTTGGGTGCTGAGATGGGAGGATCACTTGAGCCCACCATTGCACCATCACACTCCAGCCTGGGCAACAGAGTAAGACCCTGTCTCAAAAACAAATACAAAATTGTATCATTGTGGTCCTCATAAGTGTGATTTTTAATAGGTGTATGGTTCCATATTCAAATCATTCTGGAAAAAGAATAATTAGGACCCTTTAAATAAAATATTCTTCATTCAGTGTACTACAAATAATAACTTGTCATTATCTACCTCCCTTACTCACTGGGTGACTTCATGTCATCTGAACCCTGGCTGAGACAATTAACTAGATGTAAGGGATTAACACAAATTGTTCACAATTTTTCTAAGCAGTCAAATATCCTCCAACTGAAAAAAATGTTCCTAATAAGAATGGTTTTTAATTTAGCTATTGACTAATTTCCCACCAATGTAGTATCACATTTATAATTTAGATTTTATTATTCTAAATGGCTATTTGAGGGCATATTAAGAAAGAAGCTACAATATAAAGAACAAGTATTAGAGTTAAAAAAACTAATAATTACATAGCCTCTTTGAACCTTTAAGGCCCTTATTTACAAAATGTACAACAATGCTTAGAGAAAAGGATAACTGAGATAATTATTCAAGAAGCATAAATAAAAGCTTTTTATAAATTCCAAATCACCCCACAGAAGTGGGTAATTTAAATTTAAAAACCAAACGATTGAATCAAAATATCAGTTGGCTTCTTTGCAGAAATCAACAAGCTGAATCCAAAAATTAGTATGAAAATTTAAGGGACCCAGAATAGGCAAAACAATGTTGAAGAAAAAGAAAAAAGTTGGAGGATTCACACTTTTTCATTTCAAAATTTATCACAAAGCTATAGATATTGAGACAGTGCTGTACTGTCATAAAGATAGACATGTTGATCAATGGAATGGAATTGAGAGTCCAGAAATAATCCTTAACATTTATGATCATTTTTGACAAGAGTGCTAAGATGATGGGGAAAGAATAGTCTTTGCAACAAGTGATGCCATACACATGCAAAAGAATGGACTTGGACCCTATTAAACAACATATACAAAAACTAACTCCAAATGGATCAAAGATCTAAATGTAAGAATGAAAACTATAAAACTCTCAGAAAAAAACAGAGGCATAATTCTGAATGAACTTGGATCAGGCAATCATTTCTTTTTTTTTTTTTTTTTTTTTTGAAACGGAGTTTCACTCTTATTGCCCAGGCTGGAGTGCAATGGCGCGATCTCGGCTCACTGCAACCTCCGCCTCCTGGGTTCAAGCAATTCTCCTGCCTCAGACTCCAGAGTAGCTGGGACTATAGGCACACACCACCATACTTGGCTAATTTTTTTGTATTTTTAGTAGAGACGGGGTTTCACCACGTTAGCCTGGCTGGTATCGAACTCCTGACTTCAGGTGATCTGCCCACCTCAGCCTCCCAAAGTGCTGGCATTACAGACGTGAGCCACCTCACCCAGCCAAAAATTTTAAAACTTCTGTGCTGCAAAACACATCAAAAAGTTGAAAAGATAACTCACATAATGGGATAAAGTATTTGCAAATCATCTACCTGATAAAGAAAGGATTTGTATCCAGAATATATAAAGAACATGTACAACTCCACAATAAAAACTTAAATAACCCAATTTTGAAAATGGACAAAGGATCTGAAAAGTCAGTTCTCTGGAGAATATACACAAATGGTCAATAAGCGCATGAAAAGGTACTCGACATCATTAGTCATAAGAAAATGCAAGTCAAAACCGCAATGAAAAATCACTTCACACTCACTAAGATGGCTATAATAAAAGGAACTGATAAGTGTTAGCAAAGATGTGGAGAAGTGGACCCCTCATACAGTGCTGATGTGATTGTACAATGGTGCAGCTGCTTTGGAAAACAGTATGGCAGTTCCTTAAAATATAAAACATAGAGTTAACACATGACCCAGCAGTTTCACTCCTAGGTATCTACCTAAGAGAAATAAAAACATATGTCCACAAAAAAAAAAATGTGTACACCAATGTTAATTGCAGTAATATTCAAAATAGCCCCAAAATGGAAACAACCCAAATAGCCATCAACTGATAAATGGAAAAAGAAAATGTGGTGTATCAATTCAATGAGATATCATTTGGCAATTAAAAGGACTGCAGTACTGATACATGCTATGACATGGATGAGCCTAGAAGACATTACACTAAGGGAAAGGGGCCAGGTGTGGTGGTGCACACCTGTAGTCCCAGCTACTCGGGAGGCTGAGGTGAGAGCCTGGGAGCTAGAGGCTGCAATGAGCCGAGATCACGCCACCGCACTCCAGCCTGGGCAACAGAGAAAGACTGCCTCAAAAAGAAATATATATATATATATATATATATATATATATGCAATCTGAGTATTAAATCACCTCCAAGAACCAAGTGTTTTTTCAGGAAAACATGGAGCATCTTTCTTTCATTCAGTTGCCAACAACTGTCCATCATTTACCATCCACACAGTAAAATATTAATGTTTACAAAAGAAAATACTTACTTTTATTGTACCATAGAACTTGATTTTTAAAATACAGGGCCATAAATTCCTTACCACAAAATGATCTTAGCCAGGTAGTTATAAACCTTCTATTTTTAAACCAAAAAAAAATCAAATAGCACTTACATATTGGTAGAAATATATGTCTGTGAGTGACCTATTACCTATTGATTTGTATTATACATCATATTAGACATTGCCAATGTCTTGTAGTCAGGAACAGACCTGTGGTTGAACAAGTTGTGTTTATTATTCACACACACTATGAGGCTGTGATCCCAGCTATGTGGGAAGCTGAGGCACAAGAATCACTTGAACCTGAGAGGCACACCATGAGGCTTGGCGCACCTCTTTAAGAGGCTGTTAGAATATGTCATGTCTGGTTGTGATTTGAGAGAGAGTTCAAGGAAGCAGGGGTTCACCGTATACTGAGTGTTGGCAGAATATGAGGACAATTCTGTGACTAGCTACCTCAATAAATCTTATCTATACGGAGGGCACTAGAGCATAGCTCAAGCTATAATTGGTAGAGAAGCAACTGTCACTAATATTAGCCAGGAAGGGGGATGTTTGGTATTTTGGGGATGACACAGTAGCCTTATTTTTTTGCACATTTAGAAAAAAATGTGTGTTTATCTTGTATTGCATCACTTTAGCATGGTCTCAGATTGGCCTTGTCTAATGCTGATGTTTTGTGAAACTATGTCCAACAGGAGAGCGCCAAAGCCTACCAGTGAGTGCCAGGCTGGCCCTGCAGGTCAAGGGCTGCCCTTCTCTTTCTCAGCATCCCTAATATGGTACATATGATTTTAATTGCCAGCACTTATAATGAACTTGTGATAAAATAGCTGTTTGGAAGGTAATTGTGAATAACTGTCATCAGAAAATGTTTAATAATAAATAATATGTTTAATACACAAGTCTTTTATTAAGAAATTTATAAAAGTCAACATACCAATTTGAAATAAAAACTTAGGACAATAATAAAATATTCTCAAAAATAATGATTTTTTTCTAAGATATTTTTGTAGAGGTTACTTTCCGACAAAATATCAAGAATAGCACAAAAAATTCACATCTACCGTTTACTTGGATTTACCAACTGTTTACATAAAGTGTCGCTTTGGCCCTAAATACTTCAATATGCATTTTCCTAAGAACTAGGACATTTTATGATATAACCACAGCACAGTCACTGAAATAAAGAAATCTAATGCTGATACAAAACGGTTTTGAGACTTGAGTCTCCCTCTGTTGATCAGACTGGAGTGCAGTGGTGCCATCTCAGCTCACTGCAACCTCCGCCTCTCAGGTTCAAGTGATTCTTGTGCCTCAGCTTCCCACGCAGCTGGGATCACAGGCGTGTGTCACCATGCCCATCAAATTTTTGTATTTTTAGTAGAGATGGGATTTCGCCATGTTGACCAGACTGGTCTCCAACTCCTGGCCTCAAGTGATCCACCCACCTTGGCCTCCCAAAGTGCTGGGATTACAGGTGTGAGCCACCGCACCAGGCCCTATTTTCTAACTTATGGTCCGTCCATATCCAAATTTCATCACTTGTCCCAATAATTTTTTTTTTTTTTTTGAGACGGAGCCTTGCTCTGTTGCCCAGGCTGAAGTGCAGTGGCACAATCTCGGCTCACTGCAACCTCTGCCTCCCAGGTTCAAGTGATTCTCCTGCCTCAGCCTCCCAAGTAGCTGGGATTACAGGCGCCCACCACTACGCCTGGCTAATTTTTGTATTTTTAATAAAGACGGGGTTTCACCATGTTGGCCAGGCTGGTCTCGAACTCCTGACCTCGTGATCCACTCACCTCGGGCTCCCAAAGTGCTGGGATTACAGGCATGAGCCACCATGCCTGGCCCCAATAATGTTCTTATAGATGTCATCTTCACCTGGAGCAGGATCCAATCCAGGTTTATGCACTGCATTTAGTTATCACATCTCCTTTGTTTTTTAAAAAACTTGCAAGTCTCTCAGCCTTTGTGTTGCTTAGCCTTGACATGTTTAAGGAATCCAAGCCAGTTATTTTGTAGAATGTCCCTCACTTTGGGTCTGTCTTATGTTTCCTTATGATTAGATATAGGTTACACACTTTAGGCAGGAATGCATTTTTATGTTATATCTGATTCTTGCCAACAAAGACAACTCAAGTATAGTTGCATAAATATACAGAGAAAATACAGTCCCAAGAGTGATTCATTTATTTCTTTCAATTGCTAATTGTTTATAATTTAAAAGTCGAGATCTAGAATATGATGTGGTGTATGTCTGTGGTAGCAAGTAGAGTAAGAATCTTTCTTCATTACATGATTATTTCAGTGCGGTATTTCCTTACAAAATAAACACTCTCATCAAGTTGATTTAGCAGTGCTGAGAGAGAGCAACTTTTACCAATTTCTAATGTAGGCCCATGGTTTACTTTATGGCAAAGCTGCACTCCAGGTAAACTCCAACTAGGAAGCCCAACAAAGGTACCTGATGTGAAGCAAGACTGGGTTTAAGGGATCTAAGCCAATTCAACATATTATTCATGATTTCTGCCATGCAGCAGCTTCTCTAACTTCTTTTGTTAATAGAGGCCTCCTGAAATCAATGTCTTGGTTATTGTGCTGGTATTTCTACCCATTTATTTTCTCCTTATAGACATATTCTAGTTGTAATGTACCAAGAAGATCTAGAAATTTGATATGTGCTTTTTTCTAAAACAAAGCTTAACTTATGGTCTTCTAGTGTTGTGGGGGGTGGGAAGAGAGAAAAAAAAAACAGAGAAACTCCACCTATAAAAATACTACCTACACAGATTCTACGATTTAAAAAAAAAAAAAAAACAGTTTCTGGGTACAGTGGCTCATGCCTGTAATCTCAGCACTTTGGGAGGCCGAGGCAGGCAGATCCTCTGAGGTCAGGAGTTCAAGACCAGCATGGCCAACATGGTGAAACCCCATCTCTACTAAAAATACAAAAATTAGCTGGGTGTGATGGCACACACCTGTAATCCCAGCTACTTGGGAGGCTGAGGTGGGAGAATTGCTTGAATCCGGGAGACAGAGGCTGCAGTGAGCCAAGATCATGCCACTGCACTCCAGCCTGGGTGACAGAGCGAGACTCCGTCTCAAAAAAAAAAAAAAAGTTTCTACATGTCAGCAATACGTACTACCCCCCAAAATCTAATAATGCAAAATATTTGAGGAAATAGGTTTTAAGCTTCACATGTATGAAATTGTCTTAAATGTTAAGCCCAAAAGATAATGATGATTTTATATCCACAAGTTAAGTCATAAGAAAGTAAATTATTTTTTGTTCAAAACAAAGGAGTGTGTGTGGATGGACACAACACAAAAGGAAGAAAGGAGAAAGGTGAGGGTGAATGAATGGATCAATAAAACAAAACAGCCCCAGAAAGCACAATACTAGTCTTTATAAAGCTGAACCATGAACTTGAAGAAAAGATGCACAGGTGAGAAAAATCATTCTTTAAATGCTTTCAGTAGAAACGGAAAAAAAAATTCTAGTTATTGCTATTTTATATGACTCATAGCAACTTAGTTTACACTGTGGAGGACAGTATAGCTCCCTACTTCAATCTTAGGTCAAATTTCTACCCACAAAATGTCTTGAACTTGTCTTCACCCTTCCATTTCTACTGCCAATACTCATAAAGTCCTTAAATTAGTTCTTATTTCAGTAGGTTCTAAGTATCGTAACTAGTCTGTCTCTAGCGTCTTATCCTTCCGATCTTTTCTCAAACTCGTAATCAAAGTTATCTTTCTTATGTCTATTACCTTGATTGTGTTGATAGTTGATAGGTATGTGCATATGTCCAAACTCAGCAATTGTATGTGTAGTTTATTACATATCAATTATACCTCAATAAAGTTGTTTTCTTAAAAAGCAAAGTTATCTTTCTACAACACATATCCAATCACATCCCTCTCCTCGGAAACCTTCAGTTGAAGACATGTAGTCCAGACTTCTCAGCATGACATACAAGGTCCTTCCAGCCTCAGCTCCCACAGGCCTGCATATTAGGAAAGGCATCAATCATGGAAAATGCCAGGACTTTCATATCGCCATGCCTTTGTTTAGATTGTTCTCTCTCTGGAATACCCATTCTAATCTCTTTTCCATCCAACCAAACCCTACTCGTCCTTCAAAGCCCATATCTTCAACATTATAAGCTTTTCCTGATTCTTTCCACATACCCTCAATCCATTGATATTAAACCCGTCCTATGCTCCACACTTCCTTCACACCTCAGTAACAGCAATAGGATTGAAGTACAGTTCAATGTAGAGCAAGGCACTTGATAAATGCTCAAAAAATGTTTGTTAAATGAGAGCATTGATTTTAAAATAATTTTGTGGGGTTTTTTTGTTTTTATGAGACAAGGTCTCACTGCAGTCACCCAGGCTGGAGTGCAGTGGCATGATCTTGGCTCACTGCAACCTCCACCTCCTGGGTTCAAGCGATTCTCCCACCTCAGCCTCCCGAGTAGTTGGGACTACAGGCGTGACCCACCACATCCAGTTAATTTTTCTTTTCCTTCCTTCCTTCCTTCTTTCTTCTTTTTTTTTTTTCTTTGGTATTTTTTGTAGAAATGGGGTTTCGTCATGTTGCCTAGGCTGGTCTCGAACTTGTGAGCTCAAGTGATCCACCAGCTTCGGTCTTCCAATGTGCTGGGACTACAGGCATGAGCCGCCACACCCAGCCCACCCAGCTAATTTTTAAATTTTTTTGTAGAGGCAGGGTCTCACTATGCTGCCCAGGCTGGTTTTAAATTCCTGGGCTCAAGCAATCCTCCTGCCTTGGACTCTCAAAGGGCTGGAATTACAGGCGTGAGCCACTGCACCCAGCCTGAAACTTTTTATTATGAAAACGTTCAGGCATACATAAGAATAGACACAATAGTATAATAAATTCCCATGTGATTATCCCCCAGCTTTAACAATTATGAACATTTTCCTCCAATCTTGTGTAATCTCTATTGCTTCCTGTCATCACTGTCTGGATATTCTCCTCCATACATTTTCTTTTTTGAAGAAATTGCATCTGTCATTTTTCAACCTAGAAAATATTTTTTATTAGTTTGATGGGTATTATACTTTTATTTTTATCAAGATTTATTGCGATATACATGAATTATAATGTTGAAATAAAAAAACAATTTCAACCTTGAACTTCTCGTTGCTTAATAACAGTAACAACATTACCTCACCTATTACTTATTGAGTGCCTACTATAGACCACGCATGGCTAGCAACCATCATATATGTTATCTCATCTTTTTAACAACCCTCTAAAGTGGATATTATTAGCTGTATTATAGACAAGAAAAGTGAAGCTGAGAAAGTTAAGTATATTTCCAAGTTATTAAAGGATTATTACTGAGTTCAAATCAGTTTGTCTGTGTTTTCCACTCTACCTCATTACCTCTAAATATCCCTTCCCTCATATCTACCTACTGAAATCTTCTTATCTATTCTGTCAGCCTAACGAGAAAAAACAGAATACATAATAAAAATCAGAAAATGAGGCAGTAATCAGGGTCCCTAATTTTAAAATTATAAAATGATATAAGATAATAAAATTATATAAAATATCAAATGCATCTTGCAGCTTAAAAATAATAAACTGAAAAGTGACTTTCAGAAGGCATATAATAGGAAAAGATTTGTTGCTTCATAAACAATCAATATTAAAAAATACATGCTGTTTTTCATATAACTCATATGACAAAAAGTGAATGGGATTTTGGAAACAATTATCTAGGGATCAGTGACCTCAAAGTGTGCTCCCTGGACCAGCAAAATCAGCATCAGCCAGGAACTGCAATTTGAAATGCAAATAAGTTGACTTATTTGTTATAAGAAAACTAAAAATCTATTTAAGATTATATACTTTTTTATTGCTCGATACTGAACAGCATAATAAATGTGTTAAATTTTTTATTTGACCTAAATAAACGTGTTAAATATACACATATACCATATTCATAAATACATAGTAAAATAGATATACATAGGGGCAAAAACCAGAAGGAAATATGCAAAAAAAGTAATATACCTTGATAATGGGATTTTGTTTTCTTTTCTCTTTTTAACTAATTAAATTGTCTCTAAAACTGAATTCCATAAATATTTTTATTCCTATTTTATACATGGGAGCACAGATACAGAGGAGATAATTTTCCCAAGGTCAAAGAATCAGTAAGTTCCATGAACTGGGTTTAAAGTAGAGGTTCATGACCAAGTTCAATTTGCTATTACACCATGTGGTCCTTAAGCAAGTCTTAAGGACCACATTTTACAATAGAAACACTTAAAATATAAATATGTATTGTAAGGCAATGCACAAAAATAAATTTTTTAAGAACCCAAATGTGATGTTTAATATCATGTTTAAAGATTAAATGTGCAATGGTCATTATCTACCAGCTTTGTTTAGTTACTAGGTTTTTGCAATGTTGAAAAAATTATGCTCACAAGCTTGAAAAATGTCTCAGCCAATTTCTCGAAAATATGTTAAATTGACCATATTATTATGGTCAATTTATTATTATGTAGTTTTTATTTATTATGTAATTTTTATCAAACTTCAGGTAAAAGTGAATAGTAAAAATGAAAAACTAAGATAGTAGAATTTTATAATATAATAAAAAAGATAACAATGGGTATAGTACATCAGTAAGTTCTAGCATTCCTAAAAGACTTCCAAAAAAAGTCCTTTGGTAGGACTAAGGATTGTTGAGTGGGCAATATTAATCATAAGGAAAATGATTTAGAAGAGGGAGAAATGTAAGGTTAGTTAATAAAAATAGAATAAAGTCAGTGAAAGTAGGGGAATTACGTAAGTTACTAAGACCTTATAGAAAACAAAAAAACAAAATCCAACCAAAAAAAAAAAAAAAGACAGAATAAAGAGGAGACTAATGTGGAATGTTTACATTCTTGCCTCTACCAGAATTCTAGGCCAAAAGTAGAGCATCAGTTTGACTTTCTGGAAAGATTTCTTCTGAGACTGAATTAATTGATATGGTTTGGCTGTGTCCTCACCCAAATCTCATCTTCAATTGTTACTCCCACAATTCCCACGTGTCATGGGAGGGACCCAGTGGAAGGGAATTGAATCATGGGTGCGGGTCTTTCTCGTGCTGTTTTCGTGACAGTGAATAAGTCTCACGCGATCTGATGGTTTTATAAAGAGGGGTTCCCCTGCACAAGTCTCTCTCTGCCTGCCGCCATCCACTGAAGATGCGACTTGCTCCTCCTTGCCTTCTGCCATGATTGTGGGGCCTCCCCTGTAAGTCCATTAAACCTCTTCTTCTTCCCAGTCTCGGGAATGTCTATATCAGCAGCATGAAAACGGACTAATACACTAAATAAATATAAGGTGTCCTGGCCATAGGACCCCCTCCTGAGTATAATAAAAATATATGTGGTATTTTAACACAATTAGGAGGTAGCAAGCTCTCTACCCCGGGTGAAGGTCTGGAGAGGAGTTTGGGCTGTGTTTAGTATAAAAGAAGATCTGCATCTGATACCATATGTAAAAACTAATTCTCTCTATATTAAAGACTTAAGTGTAAAAAAATTAAAATCATTCAGTAAAGTCTCCTATAAACAGATAAAAACTTCAAAGCCAAGACTAGAAACCAAGTAGCTATTTTTAAAATAGACATGTTTAACTACACAAGAATATGAAAAAGAGCTCTTACAAATTGACAATAAAAAAAGAAAAACAACTCCATAACGTTAGATAGCAGAAGAACAAATTGAAATAGCCAACAAACATATGAAAAGTGTTCAAATTCATTAGCTCTCAGGCAAATGCAAGTTAAAGAATGAAACCTTATTCCTACCAGACTAGCAAAAATTAAGAGAACCTATGAAAATTGTTGATTGTTTCTGGTGAGAAAGTGAAGGAAAAGTACTTTCATAAGTTGCTAGTGGGAGCATTAAGCATTATAATCTTTTTGAAAATCACTCTGATAAATCTATTAAAATTAAAAATACATATACTCCTCAGCCCAACAATTCTACTCATGGGAATTTATTCCAAAGAAATAAAAGTATGATTATGTTAAACATAAGGACCTCAATGTTCTAGTAGCAAAACCCTGAGCATAAAGTGGATGCCACAGGGGAAAGATGAAATGGGATTTGGAGCAATATCCGGAAGATATTGTCGAATGAGAAAGGTAAGATACAGAAAAAAAAAATGTGTATACGTTACCATTTGTTCAACAGTGCCACAAAAACACCATTACATATATGGATACACACACACAAACACATATACATGTGTGTGCCACATTTATGATTTATGACCATAGAGGAAAAGTATGGCAGAATTCATATTAAGCTGCTAACATGTATTGTCTTCTTGTAGGGAGGGGGAAAGGGTTTATGAGGAGGAAGAAGGGAAGGGAAGAAATGGTGAAAAAAAAGGAAGGAAAAAAGCTACACTAAAAATTATTACACTCTTTTTAGTAGATCTTACTGCTACCCCTATTTTCCCTTCTGCTGACCAAGGTGGTCCACCACATTCCTAAGAAACATGAAACATATTACACTAAAAATGAGGGCTGCAAAAGCACTAAGCAACTGGAAAAAATTATACAGGTTAAAGAATAGGTAATTCTTATATGAAAAGAGCAAAATTATATCCATTCTTTCATTTTTTTAGCTAGCTAATACAAGGAGTTTCTTTTATCAATAAGTATCTTATTGATGGCCAATTCCTAGCTAATAAATGCCATCAATTCATATTAAAATATAAACTGAGTGTTTATTCTGTGCAAGGCACTACTCAAGGCACTGTAGAAAACACAAAACAATCAAGGTCCCCCACTTTCCTTTCTGTTTTAACATGTGGAAGACTGGAAGACTTCCATTCTCACATCTTCTAGTCTGCTCAAAGCACTATAGAAAATCCTAAATGCAAAAAGTAGCATCCTCTTTTTCACAAGAATGGGAAATGTCATTCAGTGTAGAGCTCCCATTAGTTACGACTAGTTCTAAAAGTATTCAGTATCTTTCATATTGTAGCACTGCCTGTATTCTTCCAGTCAAGCTAAACTGTCCTCAGCTCCTTTGGTGTCTCTCCGTGAAAAGATTTTTCCTGTGTGCTCCTTGAAGCTACCCAATGAAACTTAACCACCCAGCTTCCACTGGCTAAGGGTCTTTTCTCATTCAAAAATCTCCTATACTCTATGTGAGCTTCAGTGAATTCAGTCTCACTTCCTCATGCTATTCAGTTCTATTACAAGCCTTCCATCAAACATTTAAGAAGAGGAAAAAATAAAGACAAAAACCAACGCCCTAACCCCCAAATCAAACCAAGTGAAACACATTTTACTTCTTTTTATTTCCCTCTGGGGAAAAACATTATTCACCCTCATGGCTTTAACTGCCAATGACTATATGCCAATGACAACATGTCTAGCTGTGACCCCTCGTAAGGCCCACTTCCAAGTTAGACATTAGACATCTCCAACTTGATATCCCATGAGTCCCTCATGATTTAATATACTCCAAACCAAACTGATACTCCCCAAATCTCATCTATCTGTATATCTTAGCTACTTATTCGGCTGCAGAAGCCAGAACCCTGAGTCCTGCTTGATTTATAATTTTGTTTTGTTTTATTGCTTATTACTGTACAACTATGTAGCTTCTCGAAGACTGATTGAGTCTTTGATCTCTGTAACTGGCATGATGCAGTATCTGGCATATAAAAGTTGAACAGGTCAGGCATGGTGGCTCACACCTGCAATCTCAGCACAAGGGCAACAAAGCGAGAACTCCACCTCCATAAATAAATACGTAAGTCAGCCAGATGCAGTGGCATGTGCCTGTAGTCCCAGTTACTCAGGAGGCGAAGGCAGGAGGATTGCTTGAACCCAGGAGTTTGGGAGCAGCCTGGGCAACATAGCGAGGCCTTGTTTCTGCTAAAAATCAAATAAATTAGCCAGGCATGGTGGTGCACACTTGTTGTCCCAGCTACTCAGGAGGCTGAAGCTGGAGGACTGCTCGAGCCCAGGAGATCAGGGCTGCAGGGAGCTATGATTGTAGCAGTGCACGCCAGCCTGGGCAACAGAGCAGAGGCCCTGTCTCAAAAACAAAAAAAAGTGCACTATGAAAAATGTGTATATGGATTTTAAGATTATTTTGCACCAAAATAAACTTGTATCAGCTTGTTACAACATGTCCGAACAAGATCTAGTTTGAGGTAGTAAAAAGAATAAGACATCGGTTTTAAAAAGATCCCTATCAGAGCAACATGCTACTGAAATTGAAACGAAACAAACATTGACTTTATGGTGGGGCATGGGTGGGAGAATGGTGAAATCACTGATGCTTTACGGGAAGTTTATGGGGACAATGCCCCAAGGAAATCAGCAGTTTACAAATGGATCAGTCCTTTTAGGAAGGAACAAGACAAGCTGAAGATGAAACTCACGGCGGCAGACCACCCACATCAATTTTTTAGAAAAAAATGATAAAAATGTTTGCAGTGGTTCACACCTATAATCCCAGCACTTTGGGAGTCCAAAGTGGGTAGATCACAAGGTCAGGAGATCGAGATCAGCATGGACAACATGGTGAAACCCCATCTCTACTAAAAATACAAAAATTATCCAGGCATGGTGGCGTATGCTTATAGTTCCAGCTACTCAGGAGGCTGAGGCATGAGAATTGCCTGAACCCAGGAAGCAGAGCTTGCAGTGAGCCAAGATTGTGCTGCTGCTGCTGCACTTCAGTTTGGGCAACAGAGTGAGACTGTCTCAAAAAAAAAAAAAAAAGGATGTGGCTCAAGATCCTGAAGTATTGCTTTAAAGAACTGTAATGGGAAATGAAATACGGCTTTACCAGTACAATCCAAAAGGCAAAGCACAATCAAAGCAATGGCTACTAAGAGATGGAAGTAGTCCAGTCAAAGCAAAAGCAGACCAGTCAAGCGCAAAGGTCATGGCAAAAATTTCCAGGGATGCCCAAGGCATTTTGCTTGTTGACTGTCTGAAGGGCCAAAGAACAATTAGATCTGCTTATTATGAGTGTTTTAAGAAAGTTAGCCAAGGCTTTAGTTTAAAAAAAAAATGCCTGGAAAAGCTTCAGCAGAGTCCTTTACCATGACAATGTTCATGCTCATTCCTCTCATCAAACAGGGGCAATTTTGCAAAAGTTTCAATGGGAAATCACTAGGTTTTTGCCTTACGGTCCTGATTTTGCCCCTTCTGACTTCCTTTTGTTTTCAAATCCTAAAAAATCTTGAAAAGGCACCTATTTTTCTTCAGTTAATTATGTAAAAAAGACTGCATTGACTTGGTTAAATTTCCAGGATTCTCAGTTCTTTAGGGGTGGACTAAGTGGCTATCATTGCTTACAAAACTGTCTTGAGCATGATGGAGTTATTTTGAGAAATATGTTTACATTTTTAATTTTTATCTTTTAATTTCATCTTTCAAAAACTTTTTGAAGTCCCCTTGTATAGTACACTGGATTCTTGACATTAGTGACCTCAGAGACTTTTTTTTTTTTTCTGAGACAGAGTCTTGCTCTGTCACCCAGGCTGGAGTGCAGTGGTGTGATCTCACCTCACTGCATCCTCCACCTCCCAGATTCAAGCGATTCTCCTGCCTCAGCCTCCCAAGTAGCTGGGATTACAGGTGCATGCCACCATGCCCAACTAATTTTTGTATTTTTAGTAGAGACAGGGTTTCACCATGTTGAACCACTCATATTCATGAGTATGTCAACATTTGTACAGGTTTCTGGCTTTCTACTGTCAGTTTGGCTCTGTAACATATTTTTTTCCTCTTGAGAATTATTTACCCCAAAGAAATAAATTTAATCACTTATTAATACAAATGATAACATGTAGAATAAAACAAATTCCAAAAAGTTGCAAATGCCAGATAGGAAACTAAGCTCACTCACAAGATAAGTGATCTGATGGCACTACACATCAGCCTCAAAGCTTGTAATTCAAATACTCCATGACTTTCAGAGCCATTTGCAAGCAGCTGAAACTGCAAATGCTAGATCTGTAATTGTCAGTGGAGTCTGTTTTTACATGTTAAAAGAAAACAAATGTACTATGCACAATAATGTCATTGATTTTTAAAAATTCTTTGTTGAAAGAAAACCAATATTTTACACTGTTTATGTTTAAAAATAATACTTCTCAGGTCTTTCTACATAGTAATTTTATGATTTGTTTTTAATGAAGCTTTCAAAGAAAAACTTTGGTCTCAAACTTTAAAATGGGTGAATTGCATAGTTTTGAATCTTCGCAGCTTGAGAAAAATTACTGGTAATTATGTTTAAAATTAGAACTGGTTGCATTGTGCTTTGCTTCTGATTTCTGTTGGCACTTGTGATAGCTTTTAAATGACCATAAATTCTTTGTGATTATTTGCATTGAGCAGTGGAGTATTTTTCCCCTCCTCTTATCTCTGGGTTGAATCTATGAATCGGTTAACCAAAAGATTGTGGCAGAAGTGGGCATCATGCCAGTTGACAGCTTCCAATTTTACCTCTTTGAGCTTACTCTTGGGATGCTCTCTCTCAGAATCCAGCTACCATGTTCTGAGAAGCCCAAGCCACGTGGAGAGGCCACATATTAAGTAGCCACATGTAAGTAAGCTTTGGCTAATAGCTCCAGGTGGGCTCCCAGCCAATAGCCAGCAGCCAGTAGCAAACATCAAATGTCAGCCATCTGAGTGAGCCATCTTGGACATTCCAAACTAATCAAGCCCACAAATGACAGGAGCCTATGCCAACATCACATAGAGGAGAAAAACCATTGTGGAGAGCCCAGTCAACCATAGAATTGTGAAATAATAAAGTGGTTATTACTTTAGACCACTAAATTTTGCTGTTGTGCAACAACAGATTTATTTATTTATTTATTTATTTACTTTGAGACAGAGACTCACACTGTCACTCGGGCTAGACAGCAGTGATGCAATCTCAGCTCACTGCAACCTCTGCCTCCCGGGTTCAAGTGATTCTCCTGCCTCAGCCTCCCAAGTAGCGAGGATTACAGGTGCCCGCCACCATGCCCAGCTAATTTTTTGTATTTTTAGTAAAGACGGGGTTTCACTGCGTTGGCCAGGCTGGTCTCAAGCTCCTGACCTCGTGATCTGCCCACCTCAGCCTCCCAAGTGCTGGGATTACAGGTGTGAGCCACCACACCCGGTCAGATTTTTTTAAAATGCTATTGCATGCTTTCATATCAGTTGGCCCTATTGAACACTACCATTGGGGGATGAAAGTTTATTGTTCGTATGGTCCACAAATAAAGGCTTAAAACTTGCTTCTTAAATGTGCTATTTTAATTCTTCTGATAGTACACACATCATCTCAGACTGTACTGCTACTGAATTCTTTCATAATAACTGATGTGGATATGATATTTGCATGACCTTGTGAAATGAAACCACATTCTTTCATACTTAAAAAAACACTTTCTTGTTACGTAAGCACTCAGTTTCCCCACTCTAGAACCTCTCTGATTGTACGTACTTCTCATACCCTCTCTGATCGTACGCGCTTCACACACCCTCTCTGATCATATGCGCTTCTCACACCCTCTCTGATCGTACACGCTTCTCATACCCTCTCTGATCGTAGGTGCTTCTCACACCCTCTCTGATCACAGGTGCTTCTCACACCCTCTCTGATCACAGGTGCTTCTCATACCCTCTCTGATCATATGCGTTTCTCATACCCTCTCTGATCATACACTTTTCATACCCTCTGATCACATGCACCTTTTCGTGCCACATTGCTGGCATACTTACTAGCAAATTAATAACATTTGACACTTGGTAGGGATAAATTTGTCAAAAAAATTTGACACTTGGTTTTTTTTTTTTGTTTTTTTGTTTGTCTGTTTTTCTTTTTTTTTCGAGACGGAGTCTCACACTGTCGCCCAGACTGGAGTGCAGTGGCGCGATCTCAGCTCACTGCAACCTCCACCTCCCGGGTTCAAGCAATTCTCCTGCCTCAGCCTCCTGAGTAGCTGGGACTACAGGCACGCACCACCAGGGCCAACTAATTTTTGTATTTTTAGTAGAGACGGGGTTTCACAATGTTGGCCAGGATGGTCTCGATCTCCTGACCTCGTGATCCGCCCGCCTCGGCCTCCCAAAGTGCTGGGATTACAGGCGTAAGCCACCGGCGCCCCACCAAAATTTGACACTTTGAAACTGCTTGTCATGAATCTTTTTTAAAGTCACATGAGTCAGGAACTGTATCTATCACAATATCATATCTATAATAATGATGATCTTGCTACACAGAAGTGCTATAAAATTTAACCAGTTTATTTTTGCATATAAAAACCAAAGTTTGCTTCTCAGATTTTAGAAAATACTATTTCCCTTATTGATCATAACACCTATGTTTTATGAAGTGTATCTGCCAGTTTTTTACAGCTTAATTGATATGTAATTTATAAGCCACAAAATCCACCATTTAAAAGGGTGCAATTCAATGGCTTCAATATATTCACAGAATTATACAATTATCACCACCATGTAATTTTAGAAAAATTTTCATCACTCCCCAGAATAAAAACATCCACACACCACTAAACTACTTTCTGTCTCTACAGATTTATATATTTGGGATATACAGTATAAATGGAATCATACAATATGTGGCCTCTTGTGACTGGCTTCTTTCACTTAGCATAATCCTTTCAAAGCTCATCTCATAGTACATGTTGTAGCATGTACTTAATTCCTTTTTATTGATTAATAATACTTTGTTATATGGATTTGCCACATTTTGTTTATCTATTCATCAGTTGATGCACATTTGTGTTGTTCTAACTTTGGGGCTATTATGAATAATGCTATTATGAATGCTGCCATATCCTTCATTTTTGGACATATGCTTTCATTTCTGTTGGGTAGATACTTAGAAGTGAAACTGCTAAGTTAAATGTTCATTCTATGTTTAACATTTTAAGGAACTACCAGACCGTTTTCCAAAATGGTCACACCATTTCAAATTTCTGCCAGCAATGTATGAAGGTTTCAATAGCTCAACATACTCACCAACAATTGTTATTGTCTTTTTTATTTTAATCATCTTAGTGGGCATGAAGTGGATCTGTGGTTTTGATTTGCATTTCCCTAATGACTAATAATGTTGAATAACTTTGTATAAGCTTATCAGCCATTTATACCTTCCTTGGAGAAATGTCTATTCAAATCATTTTCCCATTTTCAATGGGTTATTTGTCTTGTTTTAGGGTTGTAAGATTTCTTTATCTATTTTGGATATAAATATTTTATCAGATATATGATTTGCAATTATTGTCTTTCAATCTATGGGTTATCTTTTTACTTTCATGATGTCTTTAGAAGCATAAAACTTTTTAATTTTGATGAAGTACAAGTTGTCTATTTTTTTCTTTTGTCACTTGTGATTTTGTTGTCAGGTCCAATAAATAATTGTCTAAACCAAGGTCAGGAATTCTTAGGCTTTTTCTAAAAATTTTATAGTTTAACTCTTACATTTAGGACTTTGATCCATGTGAGTTAATTTTTGTATATTCTGTGAGGTAGGGGTGCAATTTCATTTTTTGCATGTCCCAACACCAATTGTTGAAAAAATCTATTCTTTCACCCATTGAATTGTCTTGACAACCATTGAAAATCAGATGGCCTCAGATGTATGGTTTTATTTCCGGACTCTCCATTCTGTTGTGTTGATCTATATATAGTATCCTATGCCAATACCACACTATTTTAGTTGCTGCAGCTTTGTAGTAAGTTTTGAAAATGTGAGTTCTCCAACTTTATTCTTTTGTTTTGGGTATTCTGGTCCCTTAAAATTCCAGTTTAACCATAGTGGCACATTGGTTGAACTAAGTACAGTTGATGAACTAAGGCTGATATATTTTTGTCATCCAAAGTCCACAGTTTACATTGGGGTTCACTTTTGGTGTTGTGCAGTCTATGGGTTTTCACAAATGTATAATGATATGTATTCACCATAGTAATACAGTATTGTATAGAATAGTGACACTGCCCTAAAAATCCTCTGTGCTCTGCCTATTTCTCCTGCTATATCCATAGTTTTGTTATAGTTATATCCATAGTTTTGCCTTTTCCAAAATGTCATATAGTTAGAATCATACAGTATGTGGCCTTTTCTGAATGGCTTCTTTCACTCAACAATTTGCTGCTAAGGTTCCTACATATATTTTCACGGCTTGATAGTTCACTTCCTTTTAGTGCTGAGTAATATTCCATAGTCTGGATATACCATGGCTTATTTATCCATTCACTTACTAACAAACATCTTGATAATCTTGATTGCCTCCAAGTTTTAGCAATTATGAATAAAGCTGCTATAAACATCTTTGTACAGATTTTTGTGTGGACATAGTTTTCAATTCATTTAAATAAATACCAAGGAATATGACTGCTGGACTGTATGTTTGCAGTATGTTTAGTGTTGTAAGAAACTGCCAAACAATCTTCCAAAGTAGCCGTACCATTTTGGATTCTCACCAGCAATGAATGAGAGTTCCTGTTGTGCCACATCCTCACTTGCATTTGGTGTTGTCAGTGTTCTGGATTTTGGTCATTCTAATGGGTGTGTAATAGTCGTTGTTTTAATTTACAATTCCCTAATGATATATGATTTTGAACATTTCTTTATCTTGCCATCTGTATACCTTCTTTGGTGAGGTGTCTGTTCGGGTCTTTTACACATTTTAAAATCAGGTTTTTTTGTTTTCTATTGCTGGGTTTTAAGAATTCTTTGTATATTTTGGGTAACAATCCTTTATCAAATGTGTTTTTTGCAAATATTTTCTCCCAGTTTGTGGCTTGTCTTATTCTCTTCACAGTTGTCTTTTGCAAAGCAGAAATTTTAAATTTTAATGAAGTCCAGCTTATCAATTATTTCTTTTTTTTTTAATTTTATTATTATTATTCTTTAAGTTTTAGGGTACATGTGCACAACATGCAGGTTTATCAATTATTTCTTTCAGGGACCATGCTCTTAGTGTGATATCTAAAAAGTCATCACCATACCCAAGTTCATCTTAGATTTTCTCCTATATTCTAGAAGCTTTATAGTTCCACATTTTACATTTAGGTTTATGATCCACTTTGAGTTAATTTTTGTAAAGGCTCTGTGTCTAGATTCATTTCTTGCATGTGGATGTCCAGTTGTTCCACCACAACTTGTTGAAAAGACTACTTTTGCTCCACTGTATTGCCTTTACTCATTTGTCAAAGATTAGGCAGGGCACCGTGGCTCACGCCTGTAATCCCAGCACTTTGGGAGGCTGAGATGGGTGGATCACCTGAGGTCAGGAGTTTGAGACCAGCCTGACCAACATGGTGAAACCCCATGTCTACTAAAAATACAAAAATTGGCTGGCCGTGGTGGTGTGCAACTGTAGTCCCAGCTACTTGGGAGACTGAGACAGGAGAATCACTTGAAGCCAGGAGGTGGAGGTTGCAGTGAGCCGAGATTGTGCCACTGTACTCCAGCCTGGGTGACAGAGTGAGACTCCATCTCAAAAAAAACAAAAAAAATCAGTTGACTAAATTTATGTGGGTCTTTTCTATGCTTTCTATTCTGTTTTATTGATCTATTCATCAATTCTTTCATCAGTATCATGTTCTCTGATTACTGTGGCATAAGTCTTAAAGTCAGGTAGCGTCAGTCTTCCAATTTTGTTCGTCTCCTTCAAAACTGAGTTGGGTCTTTTGCCTCTCCGCATAAACTTTAGAATCAGTTTGTCAATAGCCACAAAATAATTTGCTGGGATTTTGATTGCATTCAATCTGTAGATTAAGTTGGGAAAAACTGACATCTTAACGATTCTGAGTTTTCCCATCCATGAACCTGGACTATTTCTCCAACAAAGTTTTATAGTTTTCTTCATATAGATCTTGTACATATTTTGTTAGATGTATAGCTATGTATTTCATTTTGGCGATGCTGGTGTAAATGATATTGGTTTTTAAATTCAAGTTCTACTTGTTTGTTGCTGGTATAGGGGAAAGTGATTGACTTTTGTGCATTAACACTGTATCTTGCAAACTTACTATAATTACTTATTAGTTCCAGGAGGGCTTTTTTGTCCATTCCTTCAGATTTTCTACATAGACAATCACATCATGTGCAAACAAAGACAGTTTTTTCCCCCTCCCTTCCCAATTAGTATACCCTTCATTTTCTTTCTGGTCTAATTGCATTAGCTACAACTCTCAGTATGATGCTCAAAAGGAGTGGTAAGAAGGGGACATCCTTGCCTTGTTCTTGATCTTAGTGGGAAAATCCTCAAGTTTCTCACCAGCAAGTATGATGTTAGCTGTAGGTTTTTTTGTAGTCAGTCTTTATCAAGTTGGGAAGTTTTCCTCTATTCCTAGCTTGTTGAGAGTTTTACCATGAATAATGTTAGATTTTGTCAAATGCTTTTTTCTGCATCTATTGGTCTACAAACATAGCTTTTCTTCTTTAGCCTGTTGATGTGATGAATTATATTCATTGTTTTTCCAATGTGGAACCAGCCTTGTATGCCTAGAATAAATCCCACTTGGTTATGGTGTATAATTCTTTCTATATGTTGCTGGATTTGATTTGCTAACATTTTGTTGAGAATTTTTGCATCTATGGTCATGAGAGATATTGGTCTATAGTTTTCTTTTCTTGTAATGTCTTTGTCTTGGTTTGGCATTAGTGTAATGCTGGCCTTATAGAATGAGTGATGAAGTATTCACTCAGGTTCTATTTTCTGAAAGAGACTATAGAGAATTGGTATAATTTCTTCCTTAAATGTTTGGTAGAATTCACGAGTGATCCTGTCAGAACCTGGTGCTTTCTCTTTCAGAAAATTATTATTATTATTATTATTATTATTATTATTATTATTATTTATTTATTTATTTATTGAGACCAAATCTTGCTCTTGTCACCCAGGCTGGAGTGCAGTGGTGCAATCTTGGCTCACTGCAACCTCCACCTCCGAGGTTCAAGCGATTCTCCTGCCTCAGCCTCCCGAGTAGCTGCGATTACAGGCGCCTACCACCATGCACGGCTAATTTTTGTATTTTTAGTAGAGGCGGGGTTTCACCATGTTGGCCAGGCTGGTCTCTAACTCCTGACCTCAGGTGATCCGCCCGCCTCAGCCTCCCAAAGTCCTGGGATTACAAGCATGAGCTACTGCACCCAGCCTAGAAAATTATTAATTATTGATCTGATTTTTAAAATAGATACAGGCTATTCATTAGTAATTCATTAGTACAGCTGACATTAGTAATTTTTGAGCTTCTGTCTTTTCTTCTTAGCCTAGCTAGAGGCTAGTCAATTTTGCTCTTTTCAAATAACCAACTTTTGGTCTCCTTTCTCTATTGATTTCCTATTTTCAATTTTATTGATTTCTGCTCTAATTCTTATTATATCTTTTATTTTTCTTACTTTAAATTTAAATTTTCTTTTTCTAGTTTCCTAAAGTGGAAACTTAGATTATTGATTTTTAGAGCTTTCTTCTTTTCTAAAATATGCATTTGATGCTATAAATTTCTATCTTCCCCAGGCATGATGGCTTATGCCTGTAATCCCAGCATGTTGGGAGACCAAGGTGGGAGTATAGCATGAAGCCAGCAGTTTGAGGCTGCAGTGAGGTATAATTATGCCACTGCATTCCCACTTCAGCCTGGGCTTCAGAGCAAGACCACAACGCCAAAAAAAAAAAAAAAACTAAACAAAAACAAACAAACAAAAAAATCCCCTCTAAGCACTGCTTTCACCACATCCCACAAATTTTAACAAGTGTATTTTCACTTTATTTAGTTCAAAATATTTTAAATTTCCCTTGAGATTTCTTCTTTGATCCATGTGTTATCTAGAAGTGTATTGTTTAATCTCCAAGTATTTGGGGATTTTCCAGCAATTTTTCTGTTATTGATTTCTAGTTTAAATACATAAGGATTGAGATCAGACATTGTATGGTTTCATTTCTATTTGCTCTTCGTTCTTATTTTTGTCTTCTACACTTTTTTAACCTGCCTTTTGTGGTTTTAACTGAGCATTTTATATTATTCCATTTTCTCTCCTTTCTTAGCATATCAATTATACTTTTCTAAAATCTTTTTTATGTAGTTGCCCTATATTTAGCAATATACATTTACCAAGTCCACTGTCAAATAACACTTTACCACTTCACAGGTAATGTAAGTACCCTATATAATATAATAAAATATTTCTATTTCTTCCCTCCCATTCCTTAAATCATTGTTATCATTAATTTCCCTTACATATAAGCATATATTTATACATAAGCATGTCATTGAATATATTATTGCTATTCTTATTCAGAACTGTTACCTGTTAAATCAATTAAATATTAGAAAAAATAGTTAATTATACCTTCATTTATTCTTTTCCCAATGCTTTCTTTCTTTACGGATATCTGAGTTTCTGACATATATCATTTTCTTTCTCTCTAAAAAAAAAAAAACTTCTTTTAATATTTCTTGTTCAAGGCAGGTCTACTGGCAACAAATTCCCTCAAATTTTTTTTTTTTTTTTTTGTCTAAGAAAGTCTTTACTTCTTCACTTTTTAAAATCTTTGATTTTAATTTAAAAATTAGCTTAATGATAAGTATAATTTAATGTCTATATGTAATACCGTGTGTACATCTACATGAACACTGTATGTTTTACCTTGGTTTTATATCAAAGTTTTTACTTAAATCTTTACCAAGAGAAGAATCACCATCTGTTAGTGACATATTGCAATTAAACTATGAAACGATTCTGAATTTTTTTTTCTATTTTGAAGATACTTTTATTTTTAAGGAGGAATTAGTTTCTCTTCAGATGTTCATTTTTGACTCTGAAAATTTTAATTTTTTTTGGTCTAGACTGGTTTGAAACAGTGACATTATTTTGTGTACTAGGATGTCCTCTTGTTTGGACAGATTTATATACTAATTAGAAAGCTGCTAACACCCTTATTTCAACTCATTGAGAGAATTTAGATTCTTAAAACATAAGGAAAGATAACTTGTTGGAAACATTTTTATAACTTTAGTTAAAAACAGTATAAAAAACATAAAACACTTTTTTTTTTTGAGACAGGGTTTCACTCTGTCACCCAGGCTGGAGCGCAGTGGCGTGATCATAACTCAATGCAGCCTTGAATGCCATGTGATACCCTCAAAGGATTCTCCTGGCTTAGCCTCCCAAGTAGCTGGCACTGTAGGCACATGCCACCATGCCTGGCTAATTTTTATTTTTATTTTTTTTTGTAGCAAAGGGGTCTTGCTTTGTTGCCCAGGCCATTCTCAAATTCCTGGGCCCAAGTGAACCTCCCACCTCTGGCCTCCCAAAGTGCTGGGATTACGGGCTTGAGCTGCTACTCCTGGCCATGAAACACATTAAAACATTTTTAAGTCTACATGAAACAACTGTACCTCCTTCATAGTACAGGATCAACTTCCTCATCCTTACACAAAAATATTTCTCAATTCCATTTACTGATATTCAGGGATTTGAATCCTCATATAGTGTTCCTGTAAAAATGTGTGTGTGTGTTTTACATTAAATCATAAATCAGTAGTATTGTTTGAGTAACCCCCAAATAATGTTTACATGAAATACTCTTTTTTTTCAAGTCTTGATCTGATTACTGACCACTACATCCTTGTAGTATCAAAACACTTAGAACTAAAGTAGCTTTACTGTTGAGTCAGGAGGAAAATGCATGGCAAGAAGCAGTTCCAGTTTGAAAAAAGACAGGTCAAGATCCTTTCACCAAAGTTAGCCATTTTGAGTTTGGCATCTAATCAATGAGGAGTGGACTCCTTCACTTGTGAAGGATAATTTTACAGGATACAGAATTCTAGATTTGTGGGTTTAAAAAAAATTCTCAGTACTTTAAATATTTTATTCCGCTCTCTTCTTCCTTTCATGGTTTCTGAGAATTCAATGTAATTCTTATCTTAGCTCCTCTATACGTAATGCCCCCCTCCCCTCAGCTTCTTTCACGATTTTTGAAAAATATTTTATTTTTCAAAGTTTAAATACGATATGCCTAGGTGTGGTTTATTGAGCACTTATCCTGTTTGGAGTTCTCTGAGCTTCCAGGATGTGTGATTTGTTGTCAGACATCAACTTGGGGGAAATTAATCATGAGCATTCTTCATTTCTGTTAGTGTTTTTGATCTCTAGCATTTCTTTTTGAGTCTTTATTAGAATTTCTATCTCTCTGCTGGTATTTTCCATCTGCTCTTGCATGTTGTCTACTTTTTCCATTACCTCCAGTAGCACATTCATCTTAGTTTTTTTTTTTTTTTAAATCCTGGTCTAATAATTTCAACACTCCTGCTATATATGACTCTAGTTCTCCTGCTTGTTCAGTCTCTTCAAGCAGTGTTTTTTGCCTTTTAGTATGCCTTGTAATTTTTTGTTGAAATCTGGATGCTATGGTTTGAATGTCCCCTCCAAAGCTCATGTTGAAACTTAATCACCAATGTGGCAATATTGAAAGGTGGGGCCTTTAAGAGGCAAATGGTTCCTGTGTGCCCTGCTTTCATGAATGGATTAATTCATTCACAGATTCATGGATTAATGGGTTAATGAATTAGTGGGTTATCATGGGAGTGAAATTGGTGGCTTTACAAGGAGACCTTAGCTAGAACGTTAGCACACTCAGCCTCCTTGCCATGTGATATCCTGTGCTGCCTCAGGACTCTTCAGAGAGTCCGCACCAGCAAGAAGGATCTCACCAGCTGCACTCCCTTGACCTTGGACTTCTCAGTCTCCGTAACTATAACAAATGAGTTCCTTTTCTTTATAAATTACCCGGTTTTATGTATTCTGTCATAAACAATAGAAAACAACTAAGACACCAGACAGGATATACTGGATAAAAGGAATACTTGTAAGTAGGCTTTTAGTGGTATGTGGTAAGGTACAGGATAGGGCAAGTGTTCTATAGTCCTGTGATTAGGCCTCAGCCTTTAGTGAGCCTATGTGGATGGTAAAAGTCACCAGTACTTCCTTTTTTTTTGAGACGGAGTCTAGCTCCGTCACCAGGCTGGAGTGCAGTGGCACAATCTCGGCTCATTGCAACCTCTGCCTCCCAGGTTCAAGCGATTCTCATGCCTCGGCCTCCTGAGTAGCTGGGATTACAGGCATGTGCCGCCACGCCAGGCTAATTTTTTTTTTTTTTTTTTTTTTTAGCGGAGTCTTGCCTTGCTCTGTCGCCAGGCTGGAGTGCAGTGGCGCGATCTAGGCTCACTGCAACCTTCCCCTCCCGGGTTCAAGCGATTCCCCTGCCTCAGCCTCCCGAGCAGCTGGGACTACAGGTGTGCACCACCATGCACAGCTAATTTTTTGTATTTTAGTAGAGACGGGGTTTCACCATGTTGGCCAGGCTGGTCCTGAACTCCTGACCTCAAATGAGCCCCCCACCTCGAACTCCCCAAGTGCTGAGATTACAGGTGTGAGCCCCTGAGCCTGGCCACCAATACTTCTTTTTGTTGTTTTTTTGACGGAGTCTCGCTCTGTCGCCCAGGCTGGAGTGCAGTGGCGCCATCTCCGCTCACTGCAACCTCCGCCTCCCGGGTTCACGCCGTTCTCCTGCCTCAGCCTCCCGAGTAGCTGGGACTACAGGCGCCCGCCAATACTTCTTAATCTCCCACACTTAAGTGGAACAGGATGGTTTATGGAGGCTGAAGTTGAGTATTTCCCTTCTCCCAGGTAGTTTAGGCTCTGATAAAACCCCAGCAGACTAGGCTTTGGTAAAAATACTTTCTCCTGAGGGCAGGTCTTGTTAAGAACTGATTGCTCTGGCTATTTTTAAATGGTTACCCTTTCGGCAGAGGAATCTTTCAGTAAAAATTTAAGTAATTAACCTAACTGTAAAGAGGCGTTTGAACCAGAGCGATTCCATTTTGAGTGAGGGCTAGGAAAATGAGGCTGAGACTTGCTGGGCTGAATTCTCAGAATTTAGGCATTCCTCGCCTCTAGATGTTTACGATTAAGGGAACAAATTAATAATGTTTACTAAAACAGACCCAGACTTGGGAGTGTCCAGATATCCCGATATCTGGAGAACAAAGGCATTCCTAATTTTGCTTTAAAGATAATAATATCAATTCTTGCAAAATAATTAAGAAAATTAATCTTTGATCACAAACCCTTGTAGCAGAGCACATCTCCCCATATATACAAGCATCGTACCTAGGGTGGATGCGTCCCTTCTCTTACTTTCAGGAATGTCCTACTCTGTCTATGGAGTAGCTGTCCTTTCACCACTTTACGTGTTTTAATAAACTTGCTTTTACTCAGCACTGAGAACTCGCCCTGAATTCTTTCTTGCGCGCGATCCAAGAACCCTCTCTTGGGGTCTGGATCCGGACCCCTGTGGTAACATAACTGAAAACCCCAGTGCAATGGCATAGCATCCTACTTAAGAATTTGCAAACATTCATCATTAGTTATTTCAAATCATTGATTAACTTTCTCTAAGCCAATCAGATTCCTACCTGATGTCGAAAAGAAAAGCAAAAGGTAGACTGTTTCAACACTTTCAGACGCTTGGGTAAAAGATGCACTTTCATGCTATAAATAATGCAGCGCAAATACTATACAACAGGGCTTTATGCTTGGGGAAAAGCTGCCAGATCCAAACTCTAAAGGAAAACTATTGGAGCTCATTTTTCCTGCCCACGTTAGCTAGCACATTTTGTTGAAATTGAAAAAAAAAAAGATTTTGGTGAAACTGAAAAAAAAAAGCACCAACAACCCTACCTTGAAATAAACAATTGTACCTCTTATGCCTCTTCCCTTCTACCCCAGAAACCTGGAAGAAAAAAAGATATACCCGAGCTCGTCCAACACCTCTTTGAGTGGACTGTATAGGAGTATTTGGCCCATCCTGCCTCCTTTAATCCAACATTCTGCGTCTTTTTTCCTTCAGCTTCTCGGCGCCCCCTTTGGCCAGCACTGACATCTCAGTCATCGCGGCCCAAAATTTACGCACGCGCCTTTGAGGGCTCACAGAGCCCGTCTCTCCAGGACGAATCTCATCCAATCAGAGCCAGCCAGGAAGCCGAGGCTCAGCAAGGCCTCGCGACTCCCAACTTCCCAGGGTTAGCGTCTCTGATGTCATGTGATTCCACCCTCCGCCTCTCACCCACCCTCGCAGAGGGCGGTGCGCTTGGCCCGGCCCCGCGAGGCACCGCCTTTGAATTAGCACTCGCTGATTGGTCGCTGCTCGCGCAGTCTCCTGGGTGACGGGAACGCGGTAGCCTGCTTGGTGGAGACCGGGTGCGCCTGCGTACTTCATAGTTCGCGTAGCGGCTCGAGCGTGGAGATGAAGGTAAATAACTTACAAATCCCCAGGGTGGGGCGGGAAAACGCGACTACTGGCCCTTGGTCGCTTTTAAAAGAGGATATCTGTCCCTCTCTCTTCTGAGTTCGTTGGAAATGAGGAAGAGAGAGAGGTGGCCAGAGAGAGCGGGGGCGAAGCTGAAGGGACGAGAGAAAGGAAAGAAAATAGGAGGAGAGGAGAGGGCGGAGAGAGAGGCCTCTCGTTTTGGGGACTGCAGACGCCGTAGAAGCGGTGCAGAAAGTGGGAACCCCTCCCTGGCCGAAATGAGCGGACTGGATCTAAAGATACCCCAGCTTCGCACGCGGAAAGAACTGGTCGAGTTAACGCGTTTGGAGGGTCGCTGTGAAGTTGACTGGGTCCGATGTCACGAGCTACCTCATTTCTTGGGGCTAAGCCTCTGGCAAGCCGCGCAGCTGCCCAGCGCCTTAAAAAGAATGAAAAGCCTCCTAAAGAATAAACTAAAAATCTATTACCTGTGACCAGTCCAATCACCTGCTAGCGAGTGTACATTATTGACGGGAAATCTGCACCCGAACACTCAGGTCTCACGCTCATGTGCCTCGTCCTCTGCACGCACGGTTTCTAGGCTTGGGCTTCTTGTTCACCCCACTTTCTGATTTATCAGAGCAGTCCCCCCTTGCTCTGCTCTGGCAAAGAAATGGAAGGCTTTTTTTTTTTTTTTTTTTTTTTTTTACAGAGTCTCGCTCTGTTACCCAGGCTGGAGTGCAGTGGCGCAATCTCTGCTCCCTGCAACTTCCACCTCCTGGGTTCAAGCGATTCTCCTGCCTCAGCCCCCCGAGTAGCTGGGACTACAGGCGCGTGCCACCACACCCAGCTAATTTTTTGTATTTTTAGTAGAGATGGGGTTTCACCGTGTTGGCCAGGATGCTGTCACTCTCCTGACCTCGTGATCCCCCGACCTCGGGCTCCCAAAGTGCTGGGATTACAGGCGTGAGCCACCGCGCCCGGCTGGAAGGCTCAATTTTAAAATTATTTTAGATGTCCTCATGCTTCTTCGTGGCTATTAGTGTGGAAATTGGAATTGACGGACCAGTAATCATAACTCCCATTTTTATTTCTAAAGCTCTTTACAATTTATGAAATATTAGAAGTGAAGAGTTATTGTTCATGATTTACAGTTGAGAATTTTTTGCTGGAGGCAATTTAAACGACTTACTTAAAGCCCTACAGCTAATAAGCGACAAACAAAATTTAAGTCTTGGTTTTTTGGTTATGAAACTAGCAGTTTTTCCTCTGCACGGTGTGTGGAGCATCTGTAGAGCTCCACTGAAGAAAAATAATATGAGATGACAGCTAGAGGCAAGTCAGCCATTGAAGGTAATGAAATTCAAGTTTAAGGACTTCTCACTTGCATGAAGGAGTTCCAGGGTGAAATGGTCACAAAATTGCAAAAGTAAGATGCTTTTAAATATTCTTTCTTCGTGAGTTTCTTTATGCTCTATAAAACTTTTATGTCCCATGATCGTAGCCCACCTCTACTTTCAATAGAGGGGAATTTCTTCTTTAGCATGTAAAATGCTCATTGGGACAGGGTGCGGTGGCTCACGCCTGTAATCCCAGCGCTTTGGGACGCCGAGGCAGGTGGATCACTTGAGGTCAGGAGTTAGACACCAGCCTGGCCAACATGGTGAAACCCTGTCTCTACCAAAAATATTTTTAAAATTGGCCGGACGTGGTAGCATGTGCCTGTAATCCCAGCTATTCCGTAGGCTGAGGCAGGAGAATCGCTTGAACCCAGGAGGCGGAGGTTGCAGTGAGCCAAGATCGCCCCACTGCACTCCAGAGCCTGGGCGACAGAGCAAGACGCTGTCTAAAAAAAAATAAAAATAAAAGTAAACAACCTCATTGCTTTGTGTTTGTTTGGTTGGTTGGTAATTTATTTATTTTGAGACGAAGTCTTGCTCTGTCACCCAGGCTGGAGTGCAGTGGCACCATCTCGGCTCACTGCAACCTCCACCTCCCAGGTTCAAGGGATTCTCGTGCCTCAGCCTCCCAAGTAGATGGGATTACAGGCGCGCGCCACCATGCCCAGCTCATTTTTTGGTATTTTTAGTAGAGACGACGTTTCGCCATGTTGGCCAGGCGGTGTTTAATTTTGAGCATTGTAAGAGTTTTGTGTTGCCACACAGATTAAGTCCCGTGTAATAGTATCCAAATTTCATATGCCTAGAAACGGGCATCATTGTTTAATCTATAATTTAACCTAATATTGAAATCTAAATTTTTTCACTGAAACTCATATTCCTAAATTTTCTAGATCAACACTGTCTGATATAAATGTACTGTGAGCTAATGTAATTTCATATTTTTATTGACCATTAAAATTTTTTAAGAAAACAGGTAAAATTTATTTTAATAATATATTTTATCTTACCCAGTATATCAAAAATGTTATTTCAACATGTAATCAATATAAAAATTAACAATGAGATAGTTTACATTCTTTTTCCAGTTGTTGAAATCTGATATACGTTTTATATTTACAGCACAGCTAGGTTGGGATTACTTATATTCCAAGTCCTCAATAGCTACATGTGGTTTGTAGCCTCCATATTGGACATCACGTTTCTTGATTGTTTCAAGGAAAAGAAAGAGTTTTCAGTTGATAACATTATTCACCCAGTAGCCAAGTTAAACACTTAATGATGATGTAAATATAACTAATGGAACTAATAGAAGAAAATAATGTTGAAAGGAGTGAAGACATTTTGTGTTTTTATCATGTTTAAGATAGCAATTTTTGTTCAGTTTAATCACCAGGAATCCGTGCCACAGATAATTAACTGAATTCAGGCTTCAATTATTTTAGTCTTTAACATCTGCAAAACACTAAAATTACATATTTTTGTAAAATTAACATTCAGAAACATTAAAAAGCCAAAAAAATTTAAAATAGAAGCCCTCCTATATCTTGAGATCTGTAATTTACCAAGTAGTTGTGTATGTTTAGTTGGTTGGTTGATTTTGTTTTATTTCTTTTGTTGTTAACTTCTAGATAAGCTCTAACATAATCCTCACTATCCTGAATCCTATGAAAACATGGTTTTCATGACCATGTTTTGATACCTTTTCTGGTCAACACTTGATTGTATGTTTTGAAAATATTAAAAATTGTGTTTATTTTTTAGCGTATTTTCTCACTGCTAGAAAAGACTTGGCTTGGCGTGCCAATACAGTTTGCCTGGCAAAAAACATCAGGAAACTACCTTGCAGTAACAGGGTAAGAAACCAATGAATGTTTTAAGCAGTGGTTTTATGCCCATGTATCACACCATCTACTCAGTAGAAGTTTTTTTTGTTTTGTTTTGTTTTAAATGGAGTCTAGCTTTGTTGCCCAGGATGGAGTGCAGTGGCACGATCTCAGCTTGCTGCAACCTCCGCCTCCCAGTTTCAAGTGAACCCGGCCTCAGTAAAAGTTTTTGTCTAACAGTTATATGATAGGAAAAGGAATATATTCATCTCCATTAACATGAAAGTTCATAGAACCTTTTCCCTGGTAATAACTTTTTATGCAAATTATGAAACTATCAGGAGAAAACACTGAAATCATTTGGATGGCAGCTTTATATACATAGATAAATGAAAGAAACATTTAGGCCAGGTGCAGTGGCTCATGCCAATAATCCCAACACTTTGGGAGGCCAAGGCAGGCAGATCACTTGAGGCCAGGAGTTTGAGACCAGCCTGGCCAACATGGTGAAACGCCATCTCTACAAAAATACAAAAATTAGCCAGGTGTGGTGGCAGGCATCTGTAATCCCAGCTACTTAGGAGGCTGAGGCAGGGGAATCGCTTGAACCTGGGAGGTGGAGGTTGCAGTGAGCCAAGATCACACCACTGCACTCCAGCCTGGGCAACAGAGGGAGACTCTGTCTCAAAAAAAAAAAAAAAAAGTAAATCATATCTTTATGTTCGATTGCTTTCAGAGCTGATTATATTGTGAAAATCTTTGATCGCCATGGTCAAAAAAGAAGTGAAATTAACTTACCTGGGTAAGTACAGAAGTAGATTTAAAAAAACCTGTCAAGTTTTGTTGCCTAAAAGATTAAAAAAATACTGCCTTAAAATTATAATCAAATAGAATCTTTTGCTTCTTCCATTTGCAAAGGGATTTGTTTTTTTAGCCATAAGTAGTTATGAAATATGTAGAGATATAGCATGAATTAGAGTTTCTATCTATAAACACCCATATACTCACAGAGAAGCCTTACGGCAGGATTATAAATCAGACCGTGTGAAAGAATTAGAGTCCACACGAAACAATTCTTTTAAATTATAAACAAGTCTTAGTGTTTGTATAGGCAGGTAAGATAAACCTGTATCTACTTTAGTTTTCCATCTCTAATAAATTGTTGGAAAATAGTGACTTTCCACATAACTTTGTAAAGGGTGAAGGCTTTATCCATTTTCAGGAAATCATTCTACATTATACTAAGCATAATTGAAGCATTTTTAATGATTCAGTGTAATCACTACCTGTATTAGTTATTCTACTGATGGTCTCAGTGGTTATTAAGATGTATAAAGGCTGTGTGTGGTGGCTCATGCCTGTAATCCCAGCACTTTGGGAGGCCAAGGCAGGTGGATCATGAGGTCAGGAGATGGAGACCATCCTGGCTAACATGGTCAAACCTCGTCTCTACTAAAAATACAAAAAAATAGCTGGGCGTGGTGGCATGTGCCTGTAGTCCCAGCTACTTGGGAGGCTGAGGCAGGAGAATCACTTGAACCCAGAAGGTGGAGGTTGCAGTGAGCCGAGATTGCACTACTGTACTCTAGCCTGGGTGACAGAACGAGACTCCATCTCAAAAAAAAAAAAAAAAAAAAAAAGATGTATAGAGCCCCTCACCTAAACTGACTTATGCTGCTGTGCTTTTAAAATTCATGTTTCTTTCTGTAGTTTATTGACCATTTTTGAAAATTAGGTTTTACTTCTCTTGGTCTCTAACAGCCTTTCCTACCTCCTGCCCTGCCCCACCCACCTAATGCTATCATTTTGGCATTTTCCATTAACTCTCTTAATTGTGGCTTCTGGTTTCTATATTCCTGCAAACAGATCAAAGAAGCTATAATTATATGTGAAATGAAAGAAGGCACTCAGTGAAAATTGTCTTGGAGTAAATTGCGTGAGCTTTATTGTGTGATCTCTGTGACATCTATTTCTGTTACATAATGGTCTCATTTCTTCTGGATTGTTTTGCTGTATTCATAATAGTGGAATTTGACTGACAGAGGATCTCCAGATAAGGAAAATGCTGTTAAATACACAATCTTTAATTAGCAGATGATTTTGTCAATAATTTGAAAGCTTCCCTCTTCCATACTCCCCAAATCTCTGAATATACTTTAGAAAATGAAGATCCTAAAACATATTTCAACATTTTGAAAAATAAAATAATTGAAGTAATTCCCAACTGTCTTAAATATAAATCAAAGTATGGGTTATTTAATACCCAAGAATGAAAAATAACATCAGAGAAGAAAAGGTAAATATTTGTATTAAGGGTTTAAGAAATTGTAAAGTTTTTTATAATATACATTTGGTTATTTAATACCAAGATGAAAAATATATGTAATACCAAGATGAAAAATAACATCAGAAAAGAAAAGGTAAATATTTTTATTAAGGATTTAAGAAATTGTAAAGTTTTTTATAATATACATTTTGGAATAATAGCAAGAATCGTGTTAAATAGACCATTTCCTGTTTATAACTATGTTGTTACCTTAATCAAATTACTCTCGTTATTTTCCATCAAGATATAAAATGAAAATAATGACCAGGCACAGGGGCTCACACCTGTAATCCCAGTACTTTAGGAGACTGAGGCAGAGGATCGCTTAAGCCCTGGAATTCAAGGTTATAGTGAACTATAATCATTTGAGCCCAGGAGTGTGAGGTTATAGCCAAGTATAATCGCACCACTGCACTCCAGCCTGGGCGGCAGAGCCAGACCTTGTCTCAAAAAAAAAAAAGGAAAGAAAAGAAAATAACATTTCTTATTCACCACTTTAGAATTCTATCTTTCCCTTTTTTACAATCCTATATCTATCTACCCAATCACTCAATTTATCTAGCTATAACTTTGCTGCTTTTCTTTTTTTGAAACAGGGTCTCTCTGTGTCTCCCAAGCTGGAGTACAGTGACACAAACATGGCTCACTGCAGCCTTTACCTCCCGGGCTCAAGTAATCTTCCCACTTCAGCCTCCTGAGTAGCTAAGTAGCATGTGCATGCCACCACGCCCTGCTCATTTTTTTTTCTTTTTTTTTGGTAGAGATGGGACCTTGCCATGTTGCTCAGGCTGGAGTGCAGAGGCGCGATCTTGGCTTACTGCAACCTCTGCCTCCCAGGTTCAAGCAATTCTCTTGCCTCAGCCTCCCAAGTAGCTGGGATTACAGACATGCACCACCATGCCCAGCTAATTTTTGTATTTTTTAGTAGACACGGGGTTTCTCCATGTTGGTCAAGCTGGTCCCGAACTCCTGACCTCATGTGATCCGCTTGCCTCGGCCTCCCAAAGTGCTGGGATTACAGGTGTGAGCCACTGCACCCAGCCACTTTGTTTCTTATCAATACCTTCTTTTCCTCTCTGTCAATCTAAAATAATCTTTCAAAAGTTGATTATACAAATTATGTCTCGATTCCAGATGTGATTCATTTGTAAAGGTGCGTGGTGAGTTTGTTTTATCAAAAGGCAGGGTTCTTTATAGGATTGAAGAAAATCTGCTAACTTAAGTCTGATTATATTTAATGTAGTATATGAAAATGGTATTAAAAGTAAAATTTTAAATTTTACCATCCCCTCAACCACAGCAAAAAATTGAAGTTAACATTACCCATGCAGTGAATAATGAGTTGTATTTCTCACTTTAGAGAGTGTATTATCTGTTCAAAATAGATTGAATAATCTTGTTGTAGACAAAAATCACAAATAGTAATTTTACTTTAAAAAACTGAATAGTGGTATTTTGCTCTCTTTTTTAAAAGTAACTGTGTTGCCATGGATTGGGATAAAGATGGAGATGTCCTAGCAGTGATTGCTGAGAAATCTAGCTGCATTTATCTTTGGGATGCCAACACAAATAAGACCAGCCAGTTAGACAATGGCATGAGGTAAGATAACTTTTTAATTTTTTAAAGCTTCACTTAGAAACATGAATATTTGTAGGTTTGGTGCTAACAATTCTTTACTACTTTCATTTTAAAGATTCCTCAATGAGTTATTTTCTTAGAAAAGGATTATTTTTATTATTGTTACCCAATTAGAATGAAATTGTTACAACTGTGAAATATAAATAGCTTCTTAAAAAGTTGCTTTCAGTGGAACAGACTAAGAAGTGCAGAGATGAGACAAAATATATATGGGAAAATCCAGAGATGGGCTTGACCATAGGCATGGCTGGATCTAGGAGTTATAATGGTGCAATCAAGACTTTTTCTCCATCTCTCAGCTCCTCTTTTCTCTATATTGACTTCATTCTAAATCAGATTCTCACCCACGACTACTGGTAGCTATCAGTATGTATCATTCTTCACAGCAAGTCATGCCAGAGAAAAGAGCATGTGCCTTGACATCACCAGAGCCCATTCAGTTCCTCAGCAGGTCTCTGAGTGGAGTAGGCAGGGCCATGGATTGGTACTCCCACCAAGTGAAAGGAAGAGCAAAGGGCAGGGCAGTTCCCAAATGGAAAAAAATCTTGGGCAGACACAATAAATGACAGATATCTGCTAAAATAGAAACCAGTTTCCAATATGGAAAAGAAAAACTTGTCAGCATTTCCAACTAAAACTTTGCCATTTTGACCTTGGACAAATTGCTTAACCCCTCTCCAAGCCTCAATTTCTTCATCTGTATGACATGGGTATAACATGCTTCATGGCTTCATGTACCCCTCATGTGGGGAGGAAGAGATCATATACATGCTATGAGACCAGACTATAAGTTTTCAAGTTATTTACTAAGGAATAACTGAACCCAGAGAAAGCAAGGCAGTCATGTAGCGCAGGATCAGATACAGCCTAGTGAGTGCAGTGCCTTTGACCCTCCAAAGTGACTGTTGAGGCAAGTAGCTGCAGAAGATACTGTCTACCAATGTAAAGTCTTCCTGAGTCTAAGAACCTTCATTTCTTGCTCTGTCCTCTTACACTTTGGGTTTACATCACTTTTCAGAAAGACTTTATATACTCTCTGTGCTTCCATTCAAGGGAAAGTTTAATAAACTTCAAGTACTGGTTCTTGAGCCAAATTCAGCAACAGTAAGGCCATGTTCTCAGTCAGAGCAAAGTGCATAATTAATCCCCTGGTGTTTCTAACTGGTCTATCTCTGCCTCCAGCTCTCTGTCTTCCTACAGTGTCTGTTTCTCCACATCATCTCAGGATTGTTGTGATGTTTAAATATATGTCATGGCCAGGCATAAAATTAAGACCCAAGTAAATGGTAGATGTTATCGTAATTGTCATTAAAATAAAATTAAGGTTGCTTTACTGTTGATGTTTATATTTAATGTCTAAAGGACTTTTGTATATACAAAAGCATACCCACTGTTTGTTCTTTATTCAAAGGTCAATCTGTTACACTAGCTAGTTATTAAACAAAACTTGGAATATCAATTTTTCTTAAGTATTTTTATTTAAGAAGGTCCTGTTGTACATGGCCACCTTGCTTCCTCTGGGTTGTTATTCCTTAGTAAATAAATGCTTTTAAGCAATTTAGGTTTTATAAAATTTATCTGAAGTGAGTCTTTTGAGCACTTCAAACACCTGAAATATTACCCAAAACCTATCCAAATGTAATTATCACAAAACTTACTGTGGTGCCACTTAACTAAAAATATATTAATTCAATGAGCTGAATTCATTTATTTTTGCTATGTATGCATTTATACTCTTTTAGAATTATAGCAGTATTTACTCTGCTCCTGCCTAGGCCTAACAGAAGTAGTCATTTAATTATGTAACTGGGATATAGCCATTTCTTTCCAGAGAAAACCCTATATGTAACATCTGCTTCATCAACCAGTTCATTCTTGGATGGATCACAGAACATGGTTGCTTCTCCCAAGGCAATTTGGACCTGAGTACTAGGTATCCTACTCAGTGTCTTTCTAAATTGACCTTGAGTTGTCGTATTAGTAAAATTCTTTTAAGCCCATGCCTTATACATAGGTTGCAATTTTTTGTAACCTGTACATTTCCCTAGCATGATATATTCTTTAAATTTTGCTTGGCCAGAGATACATGTAATTGTTATATGTTGTCCTGATCCAATGGCATTATTGGAAATTTACATATGCTTTAGTATCATATTGTAATTTGCAAGGGTTTCTACAGGCCTTATATCCTAAGAGAATAGGGATGGAGTCTGTTCAGTTAGCTCTTCTTTTGAGAACATTTGATTACTTGATCTTCTTAGAACACATTATTTAACACTTTCTTTCTAGTTGGTTGTTGAGTAACTGTCAGTGCTGATAAACTATTGAATGGACTAATGTTATATTTATCTTATTATATATGATCTCTGTTGCTGATCAGATCTTGTTATACAGTTCTTTTCTCTGATACTATTTTTAGCTCATGCAAAATTATTTTTATTCATATTTTCTTTGAAGGAGTCTCCAAGACAGGATTAACTGTGTAAGAGATTTCTTACAGGAAATGCCTATGAGGGAACATAGAGAGGTTAGAAGAGATTGGAAGAGCTGTTAGACCTCAGTGCATGCCTGACCCTTATAAATGAGAGAGGGAAAGAAGTAAGGTTGGGAAGAAGTATCTTAAATTGTAGCACAGTTGTTTGTTTGTTTGTTTGTTTGTTTGTTTGTTTGTTTGTTTGTTTTTGGAACGGAGTCTCCCTCTTTTGCCCAGGCTGGAGTGCAGTGGCATGATCTTGGCTCACTGCAACCTCCACCTCCCGGGTCAAAGCGATTCTCCTGCCTCAGCCTCCCAAGTAGCTCGGTGCCCACCACCACGCCCAGCTAAATTTTGTATTTTTAGTAGAGATGGGGTTCCACCATCTTGGCCAGGCTGGTCTCGAACTCCTGACCTCAGATGATCTGCCCACCTGAGCCTCCCAAAGTGCTGGGATTATAGGCGTGAGCTGCCGTGCCCAGCCTATTAAATTGTAGCACAGTTCTAATTAAGAAAGTTCAGCTAGGTCTGTGGGGAGTCTTTGGGCAAAAGTTACCTGTCAAAGGAGTTCTGCCCAGGAATGGGCCCAGCAGTTATCCCTCCCTCACTCAGTCATTGTCTGGGAGCAGCCCATGAGAAAGCACAGCCCAGCTCATTGAGGTGATGGATTCCAAAGCCTAGCAGCTGGGGCTCATGGGCAGTTACACTTTCTGCAAACAGAGGGAAATCTGAGAGGCACATTATTGCAGCTACGGCATCTATTTTAAAAAAGGAAAAAAAGATTAAAATGCATATTTATCTTTTGTAAAATAGATACTTAATAGAAGAACCTAGCAGCCTGGTATGTTACTACTCCCTTACTTGCTAAAATTAATTTTTTTTCTTTTCTTTTTTTTTTTTTTTTGAGACAGAGTCTCACTGTGTCGCCCAGGTTGGAGTGCAGTGGCACAATCTTGGCTCACTGCAACCTCCGCCTCCCGGGTTCAAGTGATTCTTCTGCCTAAGCCTCCTGAGTAGCTGGACTACAGGTGCATGCCACCTCACCCAGCTAATTTTTGTATTTTTAGTAGAGACGGGTTCACCATAATGGCCAGGCTGGTCTCGTACTCCTGATCTTGTGATCTGTCCACCTCGGCCTCCCAAAGTGCTGGGGTTACAGGCGTGAGTCACCATGCCCAGCCTAAAATTAATTTTTTAACTAAGCATTTTATTATATGCTTCTATTATTACAACTAATTTTTCCACATACTTTAAATTATTTTTTCTCTTCCAAGTAACATCGTGATTTTACGACCTTTCACAAACTCAACTTGTATCAAATAAGTATGTAATTTTTAATCCTCAAATTCTCCTAATTTAGCCAGAGGAAACCTCTTTAAACTTACTCTTTTGTCCTTTTATCACTGCCCTCAACATTCTTGGAAGCAGTGCTGCTTTCTGAAAACCATACCATGGTCTGTCAGTGGTGCTCAAAGTTTAGCTGCATCAGAATCCCCTGGAGGGCTTATGAAAACACAGGTAGCTGGGTGCCACTTTCAGAGTTGCTCGGTCAGTATGTCTGGGCTGGGATCTGAGAACTGGCATTTCTCACAAGTTCCCAGATGATGCTGCTGGTTCTGATTTCAAATTTTGAGAACCACTGTTCTTGACTCATTGTGATTTCTTTTCTCAATATATGGAAAGAGGTACTCTCCAAGAAGTTCTGCTTCCCCTTAGTAGGGAATTGTATAACACTTCAACCTCATGAATTGTAGAATGCATGTCAGAACTGGTGGTGGGCAAAAGTGTTTTCTACCTGCTTTTGAGCTACTCTTAATAGTGACGGAGCTGGAAAAGATATATCATTTTTAAAGTCACGAATTCCCAATGATTTTTACCATTTAATATGTTATTGGGTGCCACTTTTTTTAAGTATGAGGTTTCACCATCCATTAATATTTTTGTAATCACATTTAGAGCTGAAACTATCATTAATAGACAAATTAATAAATATCTCATCATAGGTCATCTCATGAATTTTGAGGTTCCATCATAACTGAAGTCTACATTCATTATACTTTTGTATTTTGAGTCTAACTGACCCTAAAATCATTCTGTAGCATCTCCAAAATATCTTTAGCATTTAGTCTTTGTCCTAAAGCATTAAGTTGTATTTTGTACTTTGGCTTCTAAGTAGATGTTAAAATTATCCAAGGAGTACTTTTTTAAAGGACTGTTTAGAGGTTATGATCGTGAATTGTTTAGTAATTTATATCTTAATGTTACAGGGATCAAATGTCTTTCCTTCTTTGGTCAAAAGTTGGAAGTTTCCTGGCTGTTGGAACTGTTAAAGGAAATTTGCTTATTTATAATCATCAGACATCTCGAAAGATTCCTGTCCTTGGTAGGTGATAGCTGGAAACACTGCTAAATATTTGAGATGCTCTACCTCAATGTAAATTCTGCCGCCTCAGGTTTCCCTGATCTTGCAAGGGAAATTTTGCAGTACAAACCCGCTCCCCATGTCCCCTGCAAGTCTTACATTTAGCTAAACATGAAGATCCCTCTTCACTGCTTACTAAGAACTTGCCAGGGTACATAGAATAGATTGAGTTAAAGTCAGGCTGTGCCTTTCGCATCAGGACATTAACAGCATGGCTTCCATTTGTCCTTTCCCACCCAGACTGTACCTCTGGACGAGGAATAGCTCATACACATATGAACACATTTTGATAATATGTGCTATTTTTGTTATTAATTTTAGTTAATTTAGTTGCATTATAATATGTGGTCATTTTAGTCCACATAGTAGGTAGATTAAAACATTTACTGCTTGGGTCCGTGGTGGCTCACGCCTGTAATCCCAGCACTTTGGGAGGCCAAGGTGGGTGGATCACGAGGTCAGGAGTTCAAGACCAGCCTGGCCAAGATAGTGAAACTCCGTCTCTACTAAAAATACAAAAAATTAGCCGGGCGCGGTGGCAGCCACCTGTAATCCCAGCTACTCGGGAGGCTGAGGCAGGAGAATCACTTGAACTCGGAGGGTGGATGTTGCAGTGAGCAGAGATCGCGCCACTGCACTGCAGCCTGGGTGACAGAGTGAGACTTCATCTCAAAAAAAAAAACAAAAAAAACACATTTACTGCTTGGATAGAAGCAAGATTTCTAATTCTGACCCCTCACCTTCTCCAAATCCTAGTTAAATCTAGATGTGGACTGTGAGTTCCATTTGCCTCAGGATATGCAGCCAGAGGGTGTTTTTATGTCCCTCCTTGTTTGACCTTCTTGTTTTGGCTCTTTGATTCCCCCAACCTCTGGTCACTTGGCGTCTGCCCTCTGAATAGCCAAGAAGAAACATCTATTCTTGTCAATTATTGTAACATCATTGTGATGAATGGTAGAACCTAGTGGGCTTAATTGCATCCAGGTGGCCAGGAAAAGTATGACTTACTGCTAATAAAGGAATTACACTCTGGAGATCATGGCACCCACAGATACTTGAGAAAGTGCCCTTCCATTCAAGACGATCATTTCAAATTATTTTTACATATATGTATCTCTTTAATGTTAACATTAATTTTGGGTGCTATAGCTAAACATTAATGTCATTGAACTATTTGAAAAGTTAAACTAAATTTTTTTAAGTTACAAATATCAACTTTAAATTAGTTTGTCTATTAACTGTTATTATTGGTGTTAAGACTAACTTGATTTCTGAGCACTGGAAGCAAAAGGGCTTTGAGGTATATAAGGAGGAGGAGGAAGAAGAGATTTTCTTCTCCCTTTCTTGGGTATAGAAAGATGTCTTTGGCATCTTCCTACTTGTCATTGTATAGTCTTTTCCCCTTCCTAATGCCTATTTCTTTGGACACCCAGTTCCATTTAACACCCAAGTCCCTTAATCTATGATCAGCAAAATCTCTGTAGCCCCAGTCTCTTCTCTGAATATTTCCTTCACTTTTGTGTTCTGGTCTCCTGATATGACATACTGTCTATATCCTGAAAACTCCCAAATTTATATCTTTTCCACAGTGTAGACTCATACCTCCAACGCTTACTCAACATCTTCAGTGAGGTGTCTAGTATACACTTCAAATTTAGTATCTCCAAAACCTTCTTGACTCACAGCTTTTCCTTCCACCATTGTTGACATTCCATTCTTCCAAATCATTAGGCCAATGTTTAGGGCCATCCTTGACTCTTTTCTTTCTCATACTCTCCATAACTAATTTGTCAGAAAATCTTACAGACTCAACCTCCAAATATCTCCAGAATCCAGCCGGTCTCACCATCTCTACTGCTGCCACCATGGTGTGGTCTCAGACATTTTCTACCTTAATTTCTGCAGTCTCCTCTTTACTGGCCTCTCCATTTCAACTCTTGCCCCACTCTAGAATCTTCTCAACCCAGAGGCCAGAATGAGCCCTCTGCTCAGAACTCTTCAATGGTTTCTGTCTCACCCAGAATAAAAGCAAAAGGCCTTAAAATGGCCAGAACAAATTTTCCATAATCTGGCCTTCACAACCTCTCTGACCTCATCTCATGTTCTTCCCTCCTCATTTGTCTGCTCCAACCACATTGTCCTTGCTGAGCCTCTAACACACTAGGCAAACCCCTGCCTCGGGGTCTACTCACTTAAACCATTCATTTAATACCTGCTTTCTGCATAGGTACTGTATTAGATTCTATGAGGGTACGAAGAATAAAATGAATGTGGTCTCTGCTCTCAGTAACAGCTAAAATAGCTGACACTGTGATAGCATTTCATATGTACCTTGCACTTTGGTCAGTGCTTTAATTCAATTGATCCTCAACCCTATGAGAGGTCCTACTATTATTCCCAATTTATGGATGAAGTGAGTAAGGAATAGAAAGGTTGGCTGGGCATGGTGGCTCATCCCTGTAATTCCAGCATTTTGGAAGGCCGAGGCAGGCGGGTCACTTGAGGTCAGGAGTTTGAAACCAGCCTGGCCAACGTGGTGAAACCCCGTCTCTACAAAAAATACAAAAAAATTAACCAGGTGTGGTAGTGGGCTCCTGTAATCCCAGCTACTTGGGAGGCTGAGGCAGGAGAATTGCTTGAACCCAGGAGGCAGAAGCTGCAGTGAGCTGAGAAGATTACACCACTGCACTCCAGCCTGGGAAACAGAGCAAGACTCTATCTCAAAAAAAAAAAAAAAGAAAGAAAAAGAAAAGAAAAGGTTAAGTAACTTACGCAAGGTTTTTTCAGTAGGTAGTGGAGCTAAGATTCAAAGCTAGGCAGTCTGGCTCCAGAATCTATACACTTAACTATTCTTCTCATTAGTAGAATTACCCTTGGGACTCTTGAGGATTTATCTATCCCAAGACCTTCAGAAATGCCCATAGTGTCAAGCGTGTAATTTCCCTGAAAAAAAAAAATATATAGTTTTTGCACTGACTGGAAAGCTCAATGAAAAAGCTTCCCAGTAGTTAGTGGCTATCTGATATTACTCATTAGCATAGTTACACAGTTCTTAACACAAGTCTTACTGAGGTGCATTCAAACAGGTACATCAGTATTATCATAAATTATTATATATCTTTTAGTTGTTACTGTTTTTGTTTTTCTGAGAGATAAGGTCTTGCTCTGTCACCCAGGCCAGAGTGCAGTGGTGGGATTACGGCGCACTGCAGCCTCAATCTCCCAGGCTCAAGGGATCCTCCCACCTCAGCTTCCCGAGTAGCTGGGACTACAGGTGTGTGCACCAGACTTGGCTAATTTTTTTTCTTTAATTTTTGTAGAGATGAAGTCTCACTATGTTGCCTAGGCTGGTCTTGAACTCCTGGGCTCATGCAATCCTCCCACCTCAGCTTCCCAAAGTGCTGGGATTATAGGCATGAGCCACTGTGCCTGGCCTCTTTTAGTTATACCTGAACAGTTAAACTGCGAATGTTAAATCTGCTTATGTCAAAGGTATACCACACCATGAAGCTGAATATAAGTAAAGTTAACTTCACTGCTCTGGAATTTACTTCTCTTAAGACATTAACGGCCGGGAGTGGTGGCTCACGCCTGTAATCCCAGCACCCTGGGAGGCCGAGGCGGGCGGATCACGAGGTCAGGAGATCGAGACTATCCTGGCTAACATGGTGAAACCCCGTCTCTACTAAAAATACAAAAAAAAATTAGCCAGGCATGGTGGCGGACGCCTGTAGTCCCCGCTACTGGGGAGGCTGAGGCAGGAGAATGGCATGAACCCAGGCGGTGGAGCTTGCAGTGAGCCAAGATCGCGCCGCTGCACTTCAGCCTGGGCGACAGAGCGAGACTCCGTCTCAAAAAAAAAAAAAAAGACATTAACTTTGGAGCCAGGCACAATGACTCGCGCCTGTAATCCCAGGACTCTGGGAGGCCAAGACGGGTGCATCACTTGAGCTCAGGAGTTGGAGACCAACTTGAGCAACAAAGTGAAACCACATCTCTACAAAAAATACAAAAATGGCCAGGTGCGGTGGCTCACGCCTGTAATCCCACCACTTTGGGAGGCCAAGGCAGGTGGATCACCTGAGGTCAGGAGTTCAAGACCAGCCTAGCCAACATGGTGAAACCCTGTCTCTACTAAAAATATAAAAATTAGTTGGGTGTGGTGGCTCGCCTGTAGTCCCAGCTACTTGGGAGGCTGAGGCGGAAGAATTGCTTGAACCTGGGAGGCAAAGGTTGCAATGAGCCAAGATCACGCCACTGTACTCCAGCCTGGGCAAGAGAGTGAGACTCTGTCTCAAAAAAAAAAAAAAAAAAAAAAAGAATTAGCTGGGTGTGGTGGCATGTGCCTATAGTCCCAGCTACTTGGGACCTGAGTTGGGAGGATGGCTTGAGCCTGGGAAGCAGAGGTTGCAGTGAGCTGAGATCACACCACTGCACTCTAGCCTGGATGACAGAGCCAGAATCTGTCTCAAAAAAGAAAAAAAGACATTATCTTTGCAGGTTTGGTTATATGATAAACAAAGAAATCTTGTCAAGGAGCAGAATATCTTTTTACATTAGGGCTTGTATCCAGATAAAAATTTGGAAAACAGTAATGCCTTTATATGCCATTATTTTATACCTTGGTAATAAACTGTTTTAAATAAGGTTGCTTAGACATTAACTGCTTTGATGAAATTCTAAATTCTTGTCTGTTTAATTTCTTGGTATATTCAGATTGGCATCACAGATTTTTTTCTTTGAGAAATCCATATGTCTGTATAAAAATAATCTCTTTTTCAGGAAAACATACTAAGAGAATCACTTGTGGATGTTGGAATGCAGAAAATCTGCTTGCTTTAGGTGGTGAAGATAAAATGATTACAGTTAGTAATCAGGAAGGTGACACGATAAGACAGGTAATACAGTAACGTCTCTTTGGTCTGATATATTCAAGCTTTCCCCCCAAATAAATAGTTTGTCTATCAAACTAATCTATACAATTTTTAAAAATCTATATGTGAGGTATATATGTGTGTGTGTGTATACACAATAACTTCAAAAACCTTTCTGTTTATGTGTCAGAACATTTTTCTTTGATATGAATATGTTATCCAAATATCCTCCTTTGTATATTTCCCTTTGGTATTAACATGGATTATCAGCTCTGTGGTTCTAGTCAGACAGTGTATTTGTGAAATAACTCTTATTTTATATATGTGTATTTATAATACAAATGTTAATAACTGGTAGATCTTGAACTCAGAGTCAAATCTGCCTAATTCTAAAGCCCATACCTTTAACTGATAAATTGCTTCTAAACTAATCCTAATGGAATTTAATTTTAAGATTAAATGTTTCTACTATTCACATTTCTCAAGATTGATTAGCTCTTTCAGAGGCTCCCACCTTATGGGAATTTGTATCACCAGTAGCTACATAATGTGACCAATGGGAAATTTCACTTTGGACTACTGCTTATGATTTAGTATTGCTAGAGCAATATTGACTAACACATTCTTTGAATACCTGCTAGGCACATGGCACTGTGCTATATACTATAGAAAGAATATGAAATATGGCTCTGTATTAGCCAATCTATTGCTGCATAACAAATTAACCATTAATCAAAATGTAGAAGCTTAAAACAACACTTACTATTTCATGGGTTTGTGGATGAGGAATTTAGATGCAGCTTATCTGGGTGTCTCTGCCTTAAAGTCTCTACAAGCCTGCAATCGTGTTGTCAGACAGGGCTGCAGTTTCATGTGAAGGCTCAATAGGGAGAAAAATCTGCCTCCAAGCTCACTTATATGGGTGTTGACAGGGTTCAGTTCCTTACAGATTGTTAGATTCAGGGCTTCAGTTTCTCTCTAGCTATTCACTGGAAGCCTTCCTCACTTCCTTGCCACATGGATCTCTCCATAGAGTGCCTCACAACACAGCAGCTGGCGAGAGAGTGAGAGCAGCCATTGAAGACTGAAGCTGCATCTCTTTGTAACCTAATCACAGAATCACTTTTGCCATATTTTGTTCTTTAGAAGTGAACTACAAGGTATAGCCCACAAAAAGTAGGGCAGGGATGGGGACCACACAGGCATAAAACCAGAAAGTGGGGATCATTGTGGGCCATCTTAGAGGCTGCTGATCATAGGGCCCCACTCTTAAGAAGACATTACTAATATTATAAAACATATACATGGCCTTATTGATTAATTGTCACATTTTGTGGTACAAATTACCTGTCCTACAACATTTGGGAGATAGAGGAGATCAATGAAAGTTTGATTGTGAGTCTCTCAAAGATAGAAGGCTATCTGAATCAGTCAGGGTATAGACTAAACTGTTGGGACAGAGAGTCCTAAAACTTCAGGGGCCGGAAGAATATGATAGTATGGGTTGGGGTCGGGGGTTTCCTCTCTCTTTTTCTCATGTAACAGAGAGACAAAGTCACCTACGTACCTCTGCTTCACTAAATTGTACCGAGTCTCAGGTTCCTTCCATCTTATTGCTCTGCCATTTTCTAGCGTATTGTACCCTCATCTGCATGATTGAAGCTAGTGTACCAGGATCACATCTGCATTTCGGCTCCAGGGAAAGGACAAAGAGAAGAAATAGAGTGTAAGAAATTTGTAAAGGACTTGATCTGCAAGATGCATTTATTATTTCCCTTCATATCATATGACTAGAACCTAGTCATGTGGCCAAATCTACCTGCTCCCAGGAAAGCTGCAATTTTAGTCCAGCTAGATGACTATGTACCTTGCTAAAACTTATTTTAGTAGATAGTGCAAAACATTTACTCATTCAGTACAAGCAGAACAGCAAGGAAAAACTACAGCTTGTTCCTGGGTTGTTCAAGCCTGAACTAACTGAAGATATAGGTTTTGATTGGGCATTTTTAGAAAATAGGGCTGAAGAAGAAAGTCGATTCCTGTATTTGTTTTAATCATTCTATTTTCAATGCCCTTTAGAAATAGAATGGTAGATATGGTATAAATGCTACAACTCCCCTCTCTTGTGTCCATATCAGACATTACCGATAGATAGTGGATTTTTTTTCCCTCCACTGAATCAAAATATGGCCTTAGAATATTTTTTCCGTATAGCATCCCAGGAAGTCACTACAATTCAGCCATTATTTACATACAAGATAACTGTTTTTCATTTCTAATCCTTAAGAAGTCTGCTTCCAAAATTAGACATACTACTTAAGCTGTCATGTAGTAAGCAAAATATACATTATAAGTGTTGCTTTGTTTTGTGTTTTTCCTTAATTGTTTTAACTTTGGCGTTCTGAAGATCACTATGGTGTTACTTGTATGGATTTATTTTTATTTATCCTGCTCAGGATTTGTCTTGCTTCCTGAATCTGAAGATTGTTATCCTTTGTCAATTCAGGAAAATTCGTAGTCATTATCTCTTTGAATATTACTTCTTGCCCTTTCTATTCTGTTTTTCGGGAGTGTCTGTTAGATAGCTGTTGGACCTTCTTATGTCTCTTAATCTCTCCTCTTCATAGTTTTATCTTTTTATCACTCTGCAACCTTTTGGATGATTTCCTCATATTAGTTCACATATTCTTTCTTCAAATTTGTCTAATCATCTGTCTATACATTGAGTTTTTTTATTTTAATGACTCCTCATTTTTAGAAAGTACTTTGTAGTTCTTTTAAAAATCCACTTGAAATACATGAATAGACAGTTCACATAAAAATGTATAAAAATGGCTCTCATACACATGAAAAAAATTTCAAAGTTACTCATAATTAAATAACTACAAATTAAAGCCACACTGAAATACCATTTTTCACCTATCAGGGTGGCAAAATTATATAAAATATGACAACATATTCTGTTGGTGAAACTGTAGATAAAATTAGTATGTCCCTTCTGGAGGAAAATTTGGAAATAGCTAACAAAACTACATCTGTATGTACTTTTTGACCTAACAATACCATTTCTAGGGTTCTACCCTTCAGATACACCTCCTATAATACAAAAGTACATATGCACTTAAAAAAAAACTGCCTGAACTTAAAAAATTCTTTTCTCATATTTATGAGTTCTTTTACAGCTTTAGTCATTTTTAAAATATTTATTTTAGAATTTCTCTCTCTGATAATTCTATTATTTTTATATCTGCTAACTCCTTCTCTTGATGCATTGTTTCTTTACGAGTTTTGTAATTTTGAATTATGAGCTCATCTTTAGCAAAGTTTATGTGTGGAAATTTTTTAAAACCTTGGTAGAGGTTCTGGGTTAGTTTTTTCCAAAACTGCAGGGATAGTATGAGCCTGGATCCTTCCATATTTTATGTTAATTTCTCATCTTGGGAGCTACCAAACGACCTAACATACACATTTGAACCTCAGACTATAATGAGAATAGGAAGGGAGGTCTTTAATTAAATCCTTTTTCCTTTTTCTTTTTCTTTCTTTCTTTTTTTTTTTTTTTTTTTTTTGAGACAGGGTCTTGCTCTGAAGTGCAGTGGCATGATCATAGCTCACTGCAGCCTCAAACTCCTGGGCTCAAGCGATCCTCCCATCTCAGCCTCCCAAAGCACTGAGATTACAGATATGAGCCACCCCACCCATCCTTTAATTAAATTATTGAAATGAACTTTGTTTTGTCTGACTCAACACTCAGGCCAAAACAAATGGATTTCCTTATTATCTCCCATAGCTAGCTGCTCTGGATAGCTGCAGCATCAGTTTCTGCACACACTCTGGTTTTAGTGTGATCTTTGCTGATGGTCCCTGTAAATTTCCCTTTTCTTCTTTCAAGCTTATTTATCTATTTAATAAGATATATTTTCTGTTTCATCTAGAATTTCTAGATATTTGTGACAGTAGGATTTTCAGGTTCTTAGTCCAACATTAGTCAGGAATGAAAGCAAGTTATCCATTCTATTAATATTCAGAATGAATTTAAATATTGGGTTTGTTCATAGTGATGATGTTTTTACTCCTTTAGACACAAGTGAGATCAGAGCCTAGCAACATGCAGTTTTTCTTGATGAAGATGGATGACCGAACCTCTGCTGCTGAAAGCATGGTAAGAATTCTAATCAAATCCATGTGCAAATCATTTGGGTAATTTTGTGGAATGTATAATTTACTTTTCTTGGATGACTAAAATAGTGATAAATAAATTAGGTCCATTGACTGTATTTTAAGCCAAGGTAGAGCTAGGTCTTTTAGTCCCGAAAAGTTGTTTTAATTGCTACTGACTACCTGGCATTACAGCAAATGAGGACAGCTTTCTGTTACAATTGGTATTGCTCTTTTCATTCTTGTGATAGCAAAAACATTAGGGGTACCTTGCAGAACAGAAGTATTAATTCATATATTATTTTTAAAATTTTTACTCTATGAGATGTGGTTAGCAGACCTCTTGAAGTTGTAGGCTTGTTTGTTTTTTTTTTTTTTTTTGAGACAGAGTTTTGCTCTTTTTATCCAGGCTGGAGTGCAGTGGTGCGATCTCAGCTCAGTGCAACCTCCACCTCCTAGGTTCAAGCGATTCTCCTGCCTCAGCCTCCCAAGTAGCTGTGATTACAGGCATGCGCCACCACACCCAGCTAATTTTGTATTTTTAGTAGAGATGGGGTTTCTCCATGTTGGTCAGGCTGGTCTCAAACTCCCGACCTCAGGTGATCCACCTCCCTTGGCCTCCCAAAGTGCTGGGATTACAGGCATGAGCCACCGCACCCAGCCAAAGTTGTAGCTTTTGGTTAATACTTAGATGCATTTTCCCTGCCACATCTTAACATTCTGAAATCAGGATGATTTTCACAATCAATATGAATATATTTAATAAAGTAGTAGTTCTTTGTTTCCTAAAAACCTATTAAATTGATAGTGACTTACAATTGAGAGCATCTTATAATCAAGAAAATACATGATAATGAGCCCAAATAAGTAATGTACTTTTTTTCTCCCCAACATAATTACATCCTCCACTGGGAATTACACTTAAGAATTTACTTGCATGAGTAGCAAAGAGACACTAGTTTAGCCAACACTGACCTGCAGGTGATGGAACCAATGATGATATAAAAGCCAAGCTGGAGTATCCACAGGAGTGTGGACCTATAATCCCAAATGGCTTAAGAGCAGAACAGCCTCTTAGAGTGGAAGAGTCTTTATAATCTAAATATGAATTCATTTGCAGTGGAACTGTCAGACTTACAATCCTGTAGTGTGCAGTACTCTAATGAAAGGTATAGAAAATTTAAATGGACACTCCACAAAGGAATTGTAGTATATTTCAAAGGGTATATTGAAGATGTGTAAAACCAAGGACGCTTACCAGTTTATATATTAGTAAATACATTTTTAGCCATATTATTATACTAGTTACAGCATTTAGCACATCTAAATTGGGCTTATTATTTTCACAAATTAGGTTCAGCTGTTGGATTTGCTTAATGGTCTTTTCATGAAGTACTAAGTAACTCATTTCACAGTCTCCTAATCTTTTCTGGCAGATAAGTGTGGTGCTTGGCAAGAAAACTTTGTTTTTTTTAAATCTGAATGAACCAGATAACCCAGCTGATCTTGAATTTCAGCAGGACTTTGGCAACATTGTCTGCTATAACTGGTATGTCTGCTATAACTGGTATGTACAAAAAGCTCATTACAGAAGGACATCTGTAGATTTTTCCTTACTAATTGTATTCAATTTTTGTTTGTAACATTCAATTCTATAAGTAACATTTTCTGATTCATGGTCTGTGATTTAGTGTGCAAAACTACCTAGTATATTATCTGATACAAAGTAGGCCCTTGATAAATTATATTCTATAATTCCTTAATTTTAAGGTACTTGCTAATTTACCATGTTGCCACTGATAACTAATCTCCTTGTTTACCATATTGTTGCCTTCGTTGCTATAGGTATGGTGATGGCCGCATCATGATTGGTTTTTCATGTGGATATTTTGTGGTCATTTCTACTCATACTGGAGAGCTTGGTCAAGAGATATTTCAGGCTCGTAACCATAAAGATAATCTAACCAGCATTGCAGTATCACAGACTCTTAACAAAGTTGCTACATGTGGAGATAACTGGTAAGTTATTTTCACATATTTTTAGGAAAGTTTATATAGTAAATACTTAAGTGAATCAGCCAAACTTTGTTAGCTAATATGAATCTGGCAATCATGTTTACAATTTAAAACGTCTAAGACTACTTTGCTCCTGATTTTAATATTCAGGGCAAAAATATAAAACAAAGTATAGTTGAAAATCAATCTTAAAAATAAAATAGGTAGTTCTGGGTAACATGGAGTAAGCACACTCCACCCCATGTCTCCCACTGAGTACAGCTATAAAACGTGAACAGAATGCATGGAGCAGATATTTAAGGACTCTGAAAAGTAAATAGTAGCAGGCAGATTGGAAAAGAAGACGGAATTTGAAGTGCCAGCTAACCAGCAGGGAGTCTCCCACTTGTCCTCTGCTGTCTCACAGCCAGGACTCAAGGAAGTCTGAAACCTAGAAGTAGGCACCAAAGCACAGAGAGAGTTTTAAGGAAACTCTCTGGTTCTGGCTTAAGTTGCAGGAAAGAGAACTTATAATGCTGAAAGGCAGTTGGGGAAATCCCCTGGTTTTCTTTTCTTTTTTTGTTCTTTGTTCTCTAATGCTCCAGCCACCAAGCAGTCTCCCCATGGCAGTGGCAGCAAGAACAGTGGCACCAAGGACCCACAGGCACCTAAAACTCTGATGGAGGATAATATTCTCTCCAATTAGAGGCTGTGGCTTCAAGAAGATAGGGCAAACCACTATTGCCTATTTTTCTCTCTGTCCTCCCTTGGTCACAAGTGCTCATACAGTGTGGGAATTATGTGGTAGAACAGAGTAACTAGAGATCAAGCATTAATAGAGGACCAAAATTAGGAGCCCTAGGGACTGGAAAGTACTAGATTGATCACAGGGAGGAAGGAACTCAGGAAAGCAACCCTGTAAAGATATTTATGAACTCCTGGGTTCATCCTTAAGCGCATATGTATAGACTTATCCTAAACATACACCAAAGACCCTGTGAACTGAACTGAGACATAGATCATAGCCAAGGTCTTATACTAGCCACTGAGTGGGCCATAGAGGGATATATCTGAATACCACTGCAAAGGTGTTGAAAACAGAATTGACATTGAAACCGTCAGCTACAGAAGGCTCCTTGAAACTTGTGGCCTGAACCCAGCCAGGTTGATGGCCTGCTGAAACAGAAATATTAACCTTCTCCATGGGATTTAGATTAGACACAATCTCATAATTTCGCAATGTCCAGAATAGAACCCCAAATTACTTGACATATGAAGAATTAGGAGAATTTTAACTCGCTCAGGAAATAACAATAAAAAGACACCAATGCCCAGATTATGCAGACAGCAGATATAGAAATGCCCCAAGAGGTAAGGGCTAATGCTCTTGAAACAAATGGAAAGCTAGAAAGTCTCAGAAAAGAAATAGAACCAGTAAAGAAGAACCAAATGGAAATTTTAGAACTATAAAATGCAATAAATTTGATAGACTTAGTAGCAAATGGAGAAAATAAAGAGTCAGTGAACTTGAAGAGAGATCATTAGAAAATATCCAATCTGAACATGGAAGAAAAAAATGAAACAAAATTATTTGTCCCAGAGACCTATTAGACAGTAACAAAAGGTCTAGTATTTGTGTCTTCAGAATCCCAAAAATAATGGCTGGAAACTTTATGGCAAAAGACATAAACCTGCATATTGTAGAAGCTCAGCAAGTCCCCAAAAGGATAAACCAGAAGAAATCTAGGGCTATTCACATCATAATCAAACTGTTGAAAAATAAAGACAAAGAAAAAATCTTGAAAGCAGCCAGAGAGCAACATTTTGAATGACAGTGGATTTTCTCACCGTAAAGCATGGAGGCTAGAAGGAAATGCCACAATATTCTTAAAGTGCTAAAATAAAAGCATTGTCAACTGAAATTCTTTATCCAGTGACAATGTATGTCAGTAAATGAAAGTGAAATAAAAGCATTTTTAGATGAAGGAAAATGAAGAGACTATCTTGCTCTCTAAAAGAACTGCTGAAGGAAGTTCTTCAGATAGAAGAGAACTGAGAACAGAAGGAAATTTGGGACATTAAGAATGAAGGAAGAGCAACAGAAATGGTAAATATCCGGGTAAATATAATAGACATTTTTCTTTTGAGATCTTTAACGTATATGTGATGGTTTAAAACAAAAATTATAATATTGCTCAGTAGGGTGTTTAATGCATGAAAATGCAATATATAAGACAACTATACTATAAAGGGGAGAGAGGGTAAAAGCTTTTGTATGCGATAAGACTTCTACATTCCACTTGAAATGGCAAAATATTGATTCTAAGTAGACTATGAAAACTTAAATATGTGTATTATAATCTAGAGCAACCTCTAAGAAAACTATTCAAAGAAATATACAAAAGCACAATAGATAAATTAAAATGGAATACTAAAAAATGTTCAAATCTAAACAAAGGAAAGAAACAGGAATAAAAACAAATAAGACAGAGGGAACAAATAGAAAGCAAATAATAAAGCAGTAGACTTCAATTCAAACATGTCAACACATTAAATGTAAGTGAAAAACTTATTAGACATAGACTGAGTGGAATTTTTTTTTTTTTTTTTTTGAGACAGAGTCTCACTCTGTTGCCCAGGCTGGAGTGCAGTGGCATGATCTTGGCTCACTGCAACCTCCGCCTCCCAAGTTCAAGTGATTCTCCTACCTCAGCCTCCCAAGTAGCTGGGATTACAGGTGTGCACCACTATGCCTGGCTAATTTTTGTATTTTTAGTAGAGACGGGGTTGTACCATGTTGGCAGGCTGGTTTCGAACTGACCTCAAGTGATCCACCCGCCTTAGCCTCCCAAAATGGTGGGATTACAGGTGTGAGCCACCACGCCCGGCCTAGAATGTATTTTTAATGACCCTATTAAAAGGGTCATTGTAAGAAATTCACTTCAAATATAATGATATAACCATGTAAAAGGATAGAAAAAGACCATACAAATGCTAACCAGAAGATAGCTACTCTAGCCATCATTTACATTGATATGTTTGAACTTGGCACAGCATTTAACCTTGTATTAGGTACTGTAAGTGACCTAAAGATGACTCAAAGTATATGGGAGGATGTGTATAGGTTATATGCAAATACAACATCATTTATATAATGGACTTGAGCATCTGTGGATTTTGGTATCCACAGAGGGATCCTGGAACCCAATCCTCTTGGGATACTGAGGGACAACTGTAATGTATAGAACCAACTACGCAGAAGGTCAACAAGGATATAAAAGACTAGGTCAGCACTATAAACCAACTAAACCTAATAGAACACTGCACCCAGCAGCAACAAAATTCACATTTTTTTCAAGTGCCTGTGGAACATTCACCACAATAGACTACCCTGGCTCATGAAACAAACCTCAGCAAATTTAAATTGAATCATATAAAATATGTTCTCTGACCATAATGGAATCAAACTAGAAGTCAGTAACAGCAGGAAAACCTGCAAACACTTGGAAATTAAACAACATATTTCTAAATAATTCATGGGTCCTAGAGCCCCAAAGCAATTAAAAAATACATAGAACTGAATGAAAATGAAAATATATCAAAATACGTGGGAGGCAGCTAAAGCAGCATAGAAGAAAATTTATAGCACGAAATGTTTACATTAGGGGGAAAAAGGGCCTCAAATCAGTAATCTAAGTTTCTACCTCAAGACACTGAAAAAAGGAGCAAGATAAACATAAAGCAAAAGGAAGAATATAATAAAAAGAAAATTGTGAAATGGAAAATGAGAAAATTTTAAATATCAGC